>NC_135904.1:33682641-34882641 GCF_964194155.1 Cetorhinus maximus
ACAGGGAATGGGGGGAGAGAGAGGGGGAATGGGAAGGGATAGAGGGGGAATGGGGCGGGGGAGAGGGAATGGGGGAGGAGAGGGGGGATTATGGAGAGAGAGGGGTAGAATGGGGGCAGAGAGAGGGCAGGGGATTGTGGAGAGAGAGAGGGAAGAAGGGGGAGAGAGGGGGGAATGGGGGAGAGAGGGCAGAATGGGGGAGAGTGGGCAGAATGGGGGAGAAGGAAAGAGGGTGGAATGGGAAGGGATAGAGAGATAGGGAGGGGGAGGTGGGGAATGGGGGAGAGAGACGTGGGAATGGGGGAGAGAGAGGTGGAAATGGGAGAGGGGGAATGGGGAGAGGGAGAGGGGGGAATTGGGGAGATGGGGGAAGAGGGGAGGAATGGGGAGGCGGGAGAGAGAGAGATAGTAGAATGGGGGAGGAGAGAAAGGTGGGAATGGGGGAGAGGGGGGATGGGGGAAGAGGAGAGGAATGGGGAGAGAGGGAAAAAGGGAGAGAGATAGTAGAATGGGGAGAGGGGGGAGAGAGAGTGAGATAGAATGGGGGGAGAGAGATGGGGAGATGAGGAGAGAGAAGGGGAATGGGGGAAGAGGAGGGGGTTTATGGGGAGAAAGAGGGGGAATGGGGCAGACAGAGGTGGAATGGGAGGGAGGGAGGAATGGGGAGGGAGAGGGGGTGGGAGGGAGAAGAGTGGGGAGAGAGGGGAAGAGGAGGGGGGAATGGGGAGAGAGGGGGAGGGGCTGGGAGGTTGGGTGGCAGAGAGAGGGGGGAATGGGGCAGAGAGGGGGAATGGGGCAGAGAGGGGGCAGAGAGGGGGAATGGGGGCAGAGAGAGGGAATGGGCGAGAGAGAGGGGAATGGGGCAGAGAGAGAGGGAATGGGGGACAGGGGGAGGGAATGAGTGAGAGTGAGTGAGGGGAAGTGGGGAGAGAGATGGGGAGAGAGAGGGGGAATGGGGGAGAGAGAGAGGGGGAATGGGGGAGAGAGGGGGAATGGGGGAGAGAGAGGGGGAATGGGAGAGAGGAGGGATTGGGGAGAGGGGAATGGGAGAGAGAGGGGGAATGGGGAGAGCGAGAGTGGGGGAGAATGGGGGAGGGAGAGAGAGAGTGATGTGGAATGGGGGAGAGAGAGAGAAAGGGCGAATGGGGGAGAGAGGAGAATACAGTGACTGAGGGGGGATTGGAGGAGAGAGGGAACATGCATGTACGCGAGCACGGAATGGAGAGGGGAATGGGGAGTGCTGAGAGAGAGAAAATGAAGAATCGGGAAAGAGGGGGGAATGGGGCGAGGGGGATGGGTAGAGAGAGGGGGGAATGGTGGAGAGGGAGGAAATGGTTGAGAGAGAGAGAGAATGGTGGCGGGAGATGGAGGAGAATGTGTGGGGGGTAGAGAGAGGGGGAACGTGAGAGAGAGAGAGGGGTACAGGGGAAGAGAGTGAAGGGAATGGAGAGACTGAAGGGGTGTTTGAGGAGAGAGGGAATGCAGAGGGCGGGGAATGTAGGTTGAGAGAGTAAGAGGAATGAGCTTAGAGAGAGGGAGGGCAATAAGGGAGAGAATGCAAGGGCAGAATGATGGGGTGCGAGGGCGGAATGGTGGTGTGCGAGGGCGGAATGGTGGGGTGCGAGGGCGGAATGATGGGGTGCGAGGGTGGAATGTCGGGTTGAGAGGGAGGATTAGTGGCGAGAGAGAGAGGGGAATAAGGGAAAGGGGGAGGGTAATGTTGGAGAGAGAGGGGGAGGAATTGTGGGAGAAAGAGAGGTATTTGGGTGGTGGGCTGTGGTTTAAGGTGCAAGTTAAAGGATGAAGGAGAAGGAGGGAATTCTAGTGCTTTGCACCCACGCAGCTGAAGGCGCAGCCACCAATGGTAAAGTTGGAATTCAATTCAATGAATATTTCTGGAATTGAAAGCTACTCTCAGTAGTAATGAGCATGAAACTATCATCAATTGTGATAAAAACCCTCTGGTTCAGTAATGTCCTTTAGGAAAGGAAATCTGTTGTCCTTACTTGGTCTCACCTACTCCAGACTCACAGCAAAATATGGTTGACTCTTAACTGCCCTTTGAAATGGCTTTGCGAGCAGTCAGTTCAAGGGCAATTAGGGATGGGCAAATAATTCTGGCCTTGCCAGGGGCGCCTACAGCCCATGAAAAAAATGTTTTAAATAGGGACATGTATTTGAAGAGAACTAATTTTCAGGATTAAGAGGGATAAACTGGGGCGTTGGACTAAAATGGACAGCACTTTAAAAGAGCCAGATTGGGCACAATTGGCCAAATCTTCCGTGCTGTAAGAATCTATGATTCTTTAGAAATCAGCAGCATAACATGACTCTGCCAACTCTGTCATTCTGGTAGAATAATGCCCTTAGCTGCCGGTATTTTGATATACCTGCTTAGGAATGATCTCTCAGTCGGCATTACAGTAGTTCATAAGCGTAACTAGAAGAACCGGCTTTATGGCTTTTTCATCTGTTTTTCAGTCCCTTTCAGAAATGCTCAGGGCGATCTGTTTCAAAACCAGTTACAGGTTTAAAAAGACTTAAGACATGAGGTAATGCAGAAGGGTGCAGAAGCAAATAAAGCCCTCTGGCGACAGTAGTCTAAAAGGACTAGCAGCCGACAAGGAGGAAAATAGCATTGTTTAAAAATAAATTCATTGTGTAATGGTCTTTGACTTTCTACTTGCGATTAGAAAATGCAGTAAATTGTTTGGAGGAGTTAGGGAAAAATGAACATGGCCAGAAAATAACTGAAAAATATTAGTATTGATCCTGGTTTTTATCAGAACAAGGTCATGATGTCAGCATTACGATGGAAATCTTGTGCTATAATTATCAAAGCCTTTTACGGTCTGAACTCTGTGATCACTATATTAATTTGTATTGCTGATCTTGACTAATCTGCCTGATTCCTAGGGTAGTGTTGAACACCTTGATGATCTGTTCAAAAAAAGGGAGAGAAATAAACCGTGTAATGTTAGCCTAGCATCGGTGGCAGACAAACTTCTAGAGACCGTAATCCAGGACAACATTAATTGACATTCATAAGAATGTGTTAATAAATGATAGCTAATATGGATTTATTAAAGTCAAATTGAAGCCTGTAAAATTAAAGTAGTGACAAGCTGGATATGAAATCGGCTGGGAGACAGAAAACATAAAACAGTCATTTGAAATTATTCTTATGGAATGGAAGGAAGTATACAACGATGTCCCCAAGTGTTGATAATAGAACTCTTTTTGATATATATTAATGACCTGGGCTTGGGTATAGCTGATAACATTTCAGAATTTTCAGATACAACGTTTGGAAATGTGCTGAAGAGTTGGGAGGATAGTAGCAAACTTCAGGAGGATATAGATAGACTGGTGAAACGGGCAGACACATGTCAAATGAAATCTAATGCAGAGAAGTGTCGTGTGAAATGATGCATTTTGAAAGGAAAATGGTGAAAGATACAATTTTAAATGGGTGCAGGAACAGAGAGACCAGGGATTTCACATCCACAAAATTTTGAATGACAAACGAAAAGCCAGCACAGGCAAAACGGATGGAATAGGCATCTTTCCTGTAAGATTTTACATTCATAGAGGCTAAAATGAAACAGAAAAAAGGGGGAAATTGAAGATGTCAGCCTGATAATACAAGGAAGAATCAGGCCAATATCATAAGAGGGCAAGTGATAAAGGAAATAAGAGGTGTAAAGAGACAGTACAAGAATAGATTGACGGTTAACATAAAAGGGAATCCAAAATAAAAACAGAAAATGCTGGGACCTCTCAGCAGGCCAGGTAGTATCTGCGGAGAGCAACAAAGTTAATGTTTCAGGTCGATGACCCTTCATCAGAACTGAGGAAAGATAGAAATGTAATAGGTTTTGAGAAAGTGAAAGAGGTAAGGGGGATGGAAAAACAAAAAGGGAAGATCTGTGATAGGGTGGAGGACAGGAGAGATTAAACAACAAAAGGTTTCATGGTACAAAATCCAAAGGAAGTGGTAATAGGTAAAGAAACAAAAGGTGTGTCCAGGTGAGGTGTGGATGGCTGGACAGCAGCCATTTGAATGAAAAGCACAAGAATAAAGAAAGAAATGAGAGAAAAATAGACCAGCAAAAAAAATGGAGGCAGAGGTTATGATCTAAAATTGTTGAAATCAATGCTGAGTCA
The DNA here is from genome assembly GCF_964194155.1 of Cetorhinus maximus. Lineage (NCBI taxonomy): Eukaryota > Metazoa > Chordata > Chondrichthyes > Lamniformes > Cetorhinidae > Cetorhinus > Cetorhinus maximus. The sequence goes on from NC_135904.1 coordinate 33,686,809, forward strand.
AAAGATGAGGTACTATTCCTCAAGTTTGCATTGAGTTTCATTGGAACGTTGTAGCATGCCAAGGTCAGAAAGGTCAGTGTGGAATTCAGGTAGAGTTGAAATGACAAACAACAGGAAGCTCAGGATCATGCTTGGCGACTGAATGGAGGTGTTCCACAAAGTGACCACCCAATCTGCTTTTGTCTCCTCAATGTAAAGAGTACCACATCATGAGCAGCGAATACAGTATATTAAATTGAAAGAAGTACAAGTCGCTGTTTAACCTGGAAGGAGAGTTTGGGGCCTTGAATGGTGAGAAGGGAGGAGGTGAAAGGACAGGGGTTGCATGAGCTTACATGGAAAGGGAGAGGGTGTTGGGGTGACTGAGGAGTGGACCAGGGTGTTGAGTTAGGAGTGGTCCCTTCGGAATACTGAAAGGGGAGGGCAGAGGAAGATGTTTTTAGTGGTGACATCACGTTGGAAATGGTGGAAATGCTGGAGGATGATCCACTGAATATAGAGGCTGTTGGGTGGAAGGTGAGGATGAGGGCAACTCTACCATGGTTCTGGGAGGGAGCAGAAGGGGTGAGAGGAGAGGTGCAAGAAATGGATTGGACCTGATGGAAGGCCATGTCAACCACGCTGTGGAGGAATTCTCAATTGAAGGAGAGATTTTTGAGAAGCACAAGTATGGAAGGTCAAGCATCAGATGTGACAGAGAAACTGAGAGAATGGAATAGTGTCCTTACAGGAAACTGGCTGTGAGGAAGTGTAGTCAGGATAGCTGTGACAATCCATGGGCTTGTGGTGAACATTAGTTGATCGCCTATCCCCAGAACTGGAGACAGAGAAATCAGTGAAGGGAAGAGTCAGAGACGGCTGAGAAGAAAGCGAGAAAAAGGTGGCAATTGGAAACAAGTTAAGGAAATTTTGCAGTTCAAGGTGAGAGTGGAAAATGGTACCAATGCTATAATTGATGTACCAAAAAAAAGAGATGAGGGAAGGGTCCTGAGTAAGAACATTACAAATAGGAGGAGGAGTAGACCATACAGCCCATCGAAGCTGCTGCACCATTCAGTATGATCATGGCTGATCTTCGACTTCAACTCCACTCTACTGCCCATTTCCCTTATCCTTAATTCCATGAGAGACCAAAAATCTTCTATCCCGGCCTTTAATATACTCAATGATGGGGAATCCACTACCCCCATGGGTAGAGAATTCTAAAGATTCACAACCCTTTGAGTGAATAAATTTCTTCTCATCTCAGCCCTAAATGCTCGGCCCCTTAATCTGAGACTATCCAGTGGGGCAGGAACAAGATGAAACAATAAGCCAACCAGGCCAGCTGTATTTATGGATTTTCAGAAGGAGGTTGAAGCGGGCTGTTCAAGGTTTGGGGACTCTGCGATTGGAGGCTGCGGAGGGAAGAACTCTAAAGAAAATGAGGTCTGTGACAGTACTGGGTATCCAAAGGTCTTTTGTAGGCATATTAACAGTAAAAGGGTTATCAGAGGAATGGTGGAGCTGATTAGGGAACAAAATGGAGATCTATTGGTAGAGGCAGCAGATATTGCTGAGGTAATAGATGAACCATTTGTATCAATGCTTAACAAGGAAGAGGAGCTTGCCAAAAGTATAGTGAATAAGGAATTTGCTGGGATACCGGGTAAGATAAAGATAGCGTTCTAGGAAGGCTGGTGATGCTTAAAGTAGGTAAGCAGTTCAGGTGGGATGTATTCTAGGTTGTTGAGGGAAGTAAGGGTAGAAATTATGGAATCTTCCAATCCTGCTTAGGTACAGGGGTAGTGCCAAAGGACTGCAGGATTGCAAATGTTACATTCTTAATTTAAAAAAAGGGAGAAAGATAAATTTAACAATTGCAGACCAGTCAGCTTTAGCTTCAGTAGTGGGGAAGCTTTTACAAATGATCTGAAAGAAAATAAACAGCATTGCGTAATAAAGATGAGCCAGCATGGATTTGTTAATGAGAAGTCATGACCCGTAACTTCCTAGCTCCGGGGGCAGTGTATCTGGGGTTGATACTCTGATGCACTGAGGATTCCCCCCGGAAGTTCCCAGGCAAGGATTGCACAGCAATTGCCTAGAAAACTCAAACAGAGTGCAATTCACTAACTGAGTAAAGATTTAGAGTTTAGGTGAGAGGGGAGTTTTAAGTGTTAATTTTGTTCTTAAATTTTGCTCCTAAAATCTAATCTAGTCTGTAATTAGCAGTAACTGGAAAGTACTGTTAAAACAGGCTAAGTTCTTTCTTTCTTGCAGTTTAGACAGGGTAAACCCAGTCTCAGCTGTAGGAGCTGAGTAGTTAATTCGCTAACTGGTTGAATCTGGGGACTGTAGCCCCAGTTCAGTTTACTATAAATTCAGGGTTCTTTAGTACAGCCTTGGCAAACGGAGTGCAGCTGACTAACTGAGTGAAGACTTGGAGTTTGGTGAGAGGGGAGTTAAGGGGAGAAGGAGTTGTTCATTTCCACTTTCTCACCCCACAGACATTGGTTCTTGCTCTACTACTGGGAAAGGAGCTAGCTGTTTGATGAGCATCTGGCAAGTGGGTAAGTTCTATTCTATCCATAAGGCCTAAAATAGTACACAATTTGGTGGTAAAGTTAAAAAAATATATAAGAAAGCAACATAAATAAGTGATTAATATAATTAACTAATTATTTAAAACACATTAAGGATGGCAGGACAGTTGATGTGTCAAGGCTGCAGCATGTGGGAGTTCCTGGATAACACTGTGATCCAGGGCAAACACGTCTGCAGTAGGTGTTTGCGGCTAGAGGAACTTTGGCTCGGAGACATTGAGCTGGAGGCTGAGCTACAGACTCTGCGACACATCAGGAGGGGGAAAGTTATCTGGATGCTTTATACCAGAAGGCAGTAACACCACTTAGGATAGGGTCTTCTGATTTGGTCAGTGGTCAGGGACAGGAGGGTGTGACTGTGAATGAGGCAGGTAAGGGGATACAGAAGGCAAGAGTGTGAGCCTCTGCAGTTGTCCAACAGGTTTGAGGTTCTCTCAGCTTGTTTGGATGAGAGTGGGGGCTGCAGGATGGATAAGCAAACTGACCTTGGCACCATAGTACAGGAAGCCATCCAAGTGCAGGGAGCAAAAATGAATGTACTGGTAGTAGAGGACAGTATAGTAAGGGTGATTGACACTGTTGTCTGTAGCAAAGAACAAGAGTCCAGATGGCTTTGTTTTCTGCCTGGTGCCAGGGTTCTGGACATCTGCTCAGGGCTGGAGAGGAACTTGCAGTGGGAGGGGCAGGATCCAGTTGTCGTGGTCCATACAAGAAACAATGACATAGGCAGGATGAGGAAGGAGGCTCTGCATAGTCAGTATGATGAGCTAGGCACCAAATTAAGAATCATAACCTCAAAGGTAATAACTTCTGGATTATTAGCTGAGCCACGAACAAATTGGCATAGGACAAATAAGATTAGAGAAATGAATGTGTGACTCAGACTGGTGTGGGAGAATTGGGTTCACCAGAGGAAACATCATGGGGGATTTTAATCTATATGTAGACTAGAAAAATCAGATGGGCTAAGGTAGCGTAGATGAGGAGTTCATAGAATGTTATCGGGATAGTTTCTTAGAACAGCATGTTCTGGAGCCAACCAGAGCAGGTTATATTAGACCTGGTATTGAGCAATGAGATAGGATTAATTGATAACCTCATAGTGAAGGCACCCCTAAGTAGCATTGATCATAATATGATTGAATTTTACATTCGTTTTGAGGGAGAAATGAGTGTGTCCAAGACTAGTATTTTGAACTTAAATAAGGGCAATTATGAGGGCATGAAAGCAGAGCTAGCTAAAGTGAACTGGCAAATGAGGTCACTAGAAATTGAGTGGCAGACATTTAAAGGGACATTTCAGAATACACAGAATACATACATTCCAATGAGAAAGAAAAATTCCAAGGAGAGGGCCCAAAATCCATGGTTAACTAAAAAAGTCAAAGACAGTATCAAACTTAAAGGAAAAGCATATAATTACACAAAGACGGGTGGCAGGTCAGAAGATTGGAAAGAATATAAAGAACAGCAAAGAATGACAAAAATAGTAATTTTTTGGTTGGCAGGATGTGACGAGTGGTGTGGCACAGGGATCAGTGCTGGGCTCTCATCTTTTTACATTTTATTTAAATGACTTGGATGAAGGGACTGAAGGAATGGTTGCTAAATTTGCTGATGACACAAAGATAGATAAGAAAGTAAATTGTGAAGAGGATATAAGGAGGCTACAAAGTGACATAGGTAGGTTAAGTAAGTGGGCAAAGATCTGGCAAATGGAGTATAATGTGGGCAAATGTGAAATCATTCATTTTGGCGGGAAGAATAAAAAAGACGCTTATTATCTAAATGGTGAGAGATTGTAGAGCTCTGAGATTCAGAGGGATCTGGGTGTCCTAGTACATGAATTACAAAAGGTTGTATGCAGGTACAGCAAGTAATTAGAAAAGCTAATAGAATGTTATTTATTGTGAGGGGAATTGATTACAAAAGTAGGGAGCTTATGCTTCAGTTGTAAGTGCATTGGTGATACCACATCTGGAGTATTGTGTACTGTACTGGTCTCCTTATGTAAAGAAAGATGTAAATGCGTTAGAAGCAGTTCAGAGAAGGTTTACTAGACTAATACCAGGAATGGGCAGGTTGTCTTATAAGGAAAGGCTTGACAGACTAGGCTTGGATCTGCTGGAGTTTAGAAGGGTAAGAGGCGACCTAATTCAAATCTTTAAGATCCTGAGGGGTCTTGACAGGATGTGAAGAGGATGTTTCCTCTTGTGGGAGAATCTAGAACTAGGGGTCACTGTTTAAAAATAAAGGGTCGCTCATTTAAGACAGAGATGAGGAGAAATCTTTTCACTGAGGGTTGTGAGTCTTTGGAACTCTCTTCCTCAAAAGGCGGCGGAAGTTAAACCTTTGAATATTTTTAAGGCACAGCTAGATAGATTCTTGGTTAACAAGAGGGTGAAAGGTTAGCGGGGGTAGGCAGGAATGTGGGGTTGAGGTTACATTCAAATCAGCCATGATGTTATTAAATGGTGGAGCAGGCTTGAGGGGCTGAGTGGCCTACTCCTGCTCCTAATTTGTATATATGCATGGAACTTTCCTTGGGCAATTGCCCTGCACTGGGAACCATCCAAAACTGTGATTTTAAATTGCAAACTTTGGACGATTCTGGTAGTCTTATAGCAATAGTTAACCAGAAAATGTTAGAAGAAGTAAAACCACTTATAGCTTCTGGGTAACTATAGCACTGACCTCCAACGGGACCATCCCCCCCAGACTAGACCCCTGACTCCCCCACGGGACACCCCACACTATCCAACCTGATGAGGTAACAGAGAGAATGAATGATGACAGTTCAGCTTCTCTTGTGTATATGAACTGCCAAGATGTTTGATAAAGTACCACATATTAGGCTTGTTAGCAAAATTGAAGCCCATGGGATAAAAGGGGCAGGAACAGCATGAATATGAAATTGGCTAAGTGACAGAAAGCAGAGAGTTGCAGTGAAGACCTGATTGATTTTCAGTTTGATGAGAGGAGGCCTACATTGGAGCTTCCCAAAGTTCAATACTAGTACCACTGTGGTTTTTGATGCACATTAATGACTTGGACTAGGGTGTATAGGTCACAATTTCAAAATTTGAAGATAACACAGAACTTGGGAATATATTAAACATGGAGAGGCTGAGGGAATGGCGCTGACCGCACTGCAGAGATGGTGATCCCTCTGGGTGCAGTTTCCCAGCCAGGAGAAATGGGACAGCCTATTTTTGGGGCATCTTTTCTAGCTGCCTCCCTGTTTGGGATGGGCAGAGGGTATCCTGAAGTCACAGGTCAGCTGCCAAAAGGCACCCCTGTCCCAACATAGGTGCCCGATGACCACCACACGTCCACCGCCTGTGTGTGGAATTTTGGCTGGGTCCTCCAGGTATCACAGCCCTGTCCCTGTCACCAACTCTCCATCGCCACAGGGCTTTCCACCTGACGGAGGTCTGTCCGTGGTATAGTTTAGTGTGGGACCAGTCAATTGCGCAGTTGGTGACCGGGTTCAGTGCCATGGCGGACCATGACAACTGGGGCCTATTCCCCATTGCAGTCACCTTCTACCTTCAAAGCCATTGGAGCCGCAGCCCTCCTCCGCCTGCTCTGCCGTTGAGGATTGTTCTTGGTCTGGAACCTCTCCCTTGACCTTAGCACCATGGGAAACCCTTCCAGGAGCGTGAGCTCTGGACAGCCTCGCTCTCAGGTTTATTGGGACACACAAGCTTCTCCACCATGGCAAGGTGACGATCCTCGGAAAGGATGGCAGATAAAACTCAATGTAGATAAAGTACGAGGTGATAGATTTTGGTAGGAAGAGCAAGGAGGGATAATACTTGCTAAATTATACAATTTTAAAGTGTGCAAAAAGAGAGACACCTAGGGTTCTTGGGCACAAACCTTTGAAGGTGGGCAGACAAGTTAACAAAGCAGTTAATAAACCATATGTGACCCTGGGCTTTAGGAATAGAAGCATAGAGTATAAAAGCCAGGAATTTACGCTAAACCTTCATAGACCACTATTACGGCTCCAGCAAGAACATTGTGTAGCACACTATAGGAAGGATGTGAAGGCTTTGGGGCACAAAAGAAATTTCTTGAATGGTTTCAGAGTTGAGGATTACAGTTACATGGATAGAACAGAGAAGCTGGAGTTATTCTCCTTAGAGCAAAGAAAGCTAAAGTGATTTGACAGAAGTGCTTAAAAATTATGAAGGGTTGAGGTAGAGTAAATAAAGAAAAAGTGTTTCCAGTGTCTGAAGGACCAATTACTGCTGGATACGGATTTAAGGTGAGAAAAAACTGGAAGTGACATGAGAAAAGCTTTTTTACGCAACAAACATTTAGGATTTGGAATGCATTACTTGATAGGATGGTGGATACAGATTCAACAATTGCCTTCAGAAGATAATGGGATGAAAAAGTAAAGGAGAAAAAAAATAACCGGAATGGTGGAAAGAGCAGAGGAAAGAAATTAACTGGATTGATCTTTGAAAGAACCAATGCAGCCTTAATGGGCTGAATGGCCTCCTTCTGTACTATACTATGCTATGATTCTATGGGACAGACATGGCCTCACTGATGGCTAGTGAGGCCTGGGACCTTTTCTAGCTGTAAGTTTTAACACTCTCTGGCAGCTGGAATGGTTAATTAGTATTGGTTGCTATTGTAAAAGATATTGGTACCAGAGGTTCATAGTTATGTTCAGGGTCAGTACGTAGAGAGAAACAATAGGGACCAGCTCTGCAAACAAACAGATTGAAACAACTGGAAGCAGTGCCAGTTTTTAAAAGGTCTCATTTATTGCAGGTCATACTGCAGCACTGGGTTTACACTGACAGCAGATAGCTGATGCAGCAGATTGGCATAATTTATTCTTTCATATCTTTCATTTTTGAAGTCCCGAACTTTAAATTATTATGATAGTAATTTGGAATCTTATTCTGAGCATTGCTTGAGAGTAGCACCCTTAATATAGAATCTGTAACTTTGGAATAAAATGAAAAGAAGAAAAGACCCCCTCTATATATCTGACCAATCAAGTATAGTTAAAAGGACCAAAAAAGCTAAGGTGACCACTAGATTTAGACCCAGCCAAAATCTGATCTGTTTGCAGGGAAATACAAATTGCCCCCAATGGGGGACTGGGTGACCCAATGAATTAGACACTCTGAAGCTTCAGTTCAAATTCAGCCAAGACTCTGGACAAAAGCCTCCTCTTTGTCCTGGAGTTAAGAGTGCCAATATTTTGCAAAGTTGCATACGAACATATGAACACATGAATTAGGACAGGAGTAGGCCACTCGGCTCCTCGAGCCTGCTCCACCAGTTAATAGGATCATGGTTGATCTGATTGTAACCTCAACTCCACATTCCCACCTACCACCTATAACCTTCACCCCCTTGCTTATCAAGAATCTATCAACCTCTGCCTTAAAAATATTCAGACCCTCTTCCTCAAAGGGCGGTGGAAGCAGAGTTCCAAAGACTCATGAGCCTCTGAGAGGAAAAAATTCCCCTTATCTCTGACTTAAATGGGCAACCCTTATTTTTAAACAGTGACCCTTAGTTCTAGATTCTCCTACAAAGGGAAACAGCCTCTTCACATCCACCTTGTCAAGACCCCTCAGGACCTTATATATTTTAATCAAGCCACCTCTTACTCTTCTAAACTCCAGCAGATTCAAGCTTGGCCTATCTAATCTTTTCTCATAAGACAATCCACCCATTCCAGGTATTCTATGAACTGCCTGCAATGCACTTTCGCCCTTCCTTAAATAAGGAGACCAATACTGTGCCAAGTACTCCAGATGTGATCTCACCAATATCCTATATAACTGAAGCATAACCTCCCTACTTTTGTATTCAATTCCCCTCTCAATAAATTATAACATTTTATTAGCTTTTCTAATTACTTGCCGCACCTGCATACTAACCTTTTGTGATTCAAGCACTGGGACACCTAGACCCCTTTGCATCCCAGAGCTTTGCAATCTCTCCATTTAGATAATATGCTTCTTTTTTATTTTTCCTGCCAAAATGGACAATTGTACATTTTCCCACATTGTACTCCATTTACCAGATCTTTGCCTGCTCATTTAACTTATCTATATCCCTTTGTAGCCTTTTATGTCCTCTTCACATCTCACTTTTCTACCTATCTTTGTATCATCAGCAAATTTAGCAACCATACTTTGCCCCTTCATCCAAGTCATTTATATAAATTGTAAAAGGTTAAGGCCCCAACACTGATCCCTGTGGCCCACCATGCATGATAAGGCTTGTATCCCCTTGAATGTAGAATATTAAGGTATCTAATTCAGGTGTTTAAGGTGAGTAAAGGATTTGATAGACTAGACAGAAACTCTTTCCATGGTGGGGGAGTCCAGAATAGGGTGCATAATCTTAAATTTATAACTAGGCCGTTCAGGCATGACATCAGAAAGGGCTTCTTCACACAAAGGATAGTGGAAACCTGATTCTGGGGTCAATTGAAAATTTCTAAACAATCTGATAGATTTTATGTAAGGATATTAAGGGATATGGAACCAGTGAGTGGGTGGAGTTAAGATGCAGTTCAGCCATGATCTAACTGAATTGTGGAGCAACCTCAACAGGCTGAATGATCTACTCTAGGTCCCCGCTTCATTAGCAATTCAGAAGGTGCTGAACCTGTGGTTGCATGAGGAGTAGTGTGATAGTTGAAAAGAAATCTTGAAATTTGTGTTTCTATCGTTCCCTCGGATAGTTTCTTCATGCCTGTTTTAAAGGTTTGTATTGCTCTTTCTACCAACCCATTGAATGAGGGGTGATACAGTGCTGTTCTGACACGTTTAATCCCATTTAAGTTCGCAAATCTTTGGAATTCAGTACTAGTGAAAACAGTACCACTATCTGACACAATAACTCCTGGTAGGCCATGTACACTAGAACAGTGGTGCAGTTTTTCAATAGTTTCACACGATGTAGGTGATCTCACTTCATACGCATCCATCTACTTTGAATGTGTATCGATGATCACAAGAAACATGGTACAAATAGCAATTAAATAATCGGCTAGATGATCCGTTTTAGTGGTCTTAGTTGCAAGATAAATATTAGTCAGGACACAGGGTAACCCCCCTGTTCTTCCTCGATATAGTGACGTGGGATCTTTTACATATACCTGAGAGCGGTACAAGACTTAATGCCTCATCTGACGGAATGTAGCTCCAACAGTGCAGCACTCCCTCACTTCCCTACTGGAGTGCTCACGTCTTGAATGACCAACTTTCTGACACAGAGGCAAGAGTGCTTCCAACTGAGTCACACTACTCAAAATGCATCACTTCTCACTTCTATGCATTGAACACCATCTGCCATGCTTATGCCCACTTCACCATTCTGTCTGTCATCCTGATGAGCAACAATGCTCAGCACCATGTGTTGTCAAATTTTGTGCATAATCTGAATAAGACTGCTCTCTACACTTGAGGCTAGGCTGTTTATGAAAATTACAAAGTGTAATGGACTTACACTGATCCTTGAGATATAGCACTGCCAGCCACCTTCCAGTTTGAAAAACCATCCATTAACCACTGCCCTTTGCTTCCTGTCAGTGAACAAATTCCGTATCCAGACCACCATGTTCCCTATTCATATTCCGTATACCACCATATTCACCATATTCCGTATACCACCGTATTTCATATACCACCATATTCCGTATCCAGACCACCACTGCCCTTTGCTTCCTGTCAGTGAGCAAATTCCATATCCAGACCACCATGTTCCCTTTTGTTCTATGGGCTTCCCCATCCTCCAGCAATATTCTTCATTCCATGAGGGTACGAAGATTGAATATTGGCCTTTATCAGGTGTGCAATGGAACACAAGAGGAGGAAGTTATGCTTCAGTTGTAGGGAGCCTTGGTCAGACCCCAACTGCTGTGGTACTGTTCTGGGCAACACATCTCAGGAATGATAAACTGGCCTTGAAGGGACACCAGAGCATGTTGTCCGGAATTATACCAGAGATTAAAGGGTTAAATCGTGAGGGAAGGTTGCATAAATGTGGTTTGTATTCCCTCAAATTAAGAAGGTTAATGGATAAAAGAATAAATGAAGAAGGGAAACTATGTCATCTGGTGGGGGACACAACCTTAAAATTAGATCTGAGTCACTCAGGAGTGAAATATGGAAGCATAATTCATACAAAGGATGGTGGAAATCTAGAAACCTCCACCAAAAGGCTGTGGATTCTAGGTCCATTAAAATTTTCAAGCCTTGAGATCCATTGATTTTTGTTAAAAGGCACCAGGCGATAAGGAGTAAAGGTGGGTAAAAGGAGCTGAATTACAGATTAATGATCTGATTGAATTATGGAACATGTTGAAGGGGCTGAATGGGTTCTTCTGTTCTGATGCTTGTAGTTGATTCTATTGCACACACTTGGCACTAGCCGAGATATTCCTAGATTTTGGAACTCAGTGCTTCATTGCCTTGACATATTTAGTTTCAAAAAACCCAATATTTTTTCCTCGTCAAATTCCCCTGACAGTTGTCTTTTTTTTAATTCATTCATGAGATGTGGGTGTCGCTGGCTAGGCCAACATTTATTGCCTATCACTAATTGCCCTGGAGAAGGTGAGCTGCCTTCTTGAACTGCTGCAGTCCATGTGGTGTAGGTGCACCCACAGTGCTGTTAGGGAGGGCATTCCAGGATTTTGACCCAGCGACAGTGAAGGAACGGCGATATATTTCCAAGTCAGGATGGTGAGTGACTTGGAGGGGAATTTCCAGGTGGTGGTGTTCCCATCTATCTGCTGCCCTTGTCCTTCTAGATGGCAGTGGCCGTGGGTTTGTCCAAGGAGGCTTGGTGAGTTCTTTTAGTGCATCTTGCAGATGGTACGTACTTCTGCCACTGTACGTTGATGGTGGAGGGAATGCATGTTTGTGGATGGGATGCCAATCAAGCGGGCTGCTTTGCCCTGGATGGTGTCAAGTTTCTTGGGTGTTGTTGGAGCATCCAGGCAAGTGGAGAATATTCCATCACACTCCTGACTTGTGCCTTGTAGATGGTGGACAGGCTTTGGAGAGTTAGGAGGTGAGTTACTCGCCACAGGATTCCTGACCTCTGACCTTTTCTTGCAGTCACAGCATTTAAATGGCTAGTCCAGTTCAGTTTCTGGTCAATGGTAATCCCCAGGATCAAAAACAGAAAATGCTGGAAAAACCCAGCAGGTCTAGCAGCATCTGTGGAGAGAAAAGAAACAGTTAAAAATTCAAGTCCGTATGACTCTCGGGCTCGAAACGTTAACTGTGTTTTTTCTCTCCACAGATGTTGTTAGACCTGCTGAGTTTTTCCAGCGTTTTCTGTTTTTGTTTCAGATTTCCAGAATCTGCTGTATTTTGCTTTTATCATATCCCCCAGGATGTTGATAATGGGAGATTCAATGATGGTAATGCCATTGAATATCAAAGCGCGATGGTTAGATTCTCTCTTGTTGGAGATGGTCATTGCCTGACACTTGTGTGGCACAAATGTTATTTTCCACTTGTCGGCCCAAGCCTGGATATTGTCCGTCTTGCTGCATTTGGACATGGACTGCTTCACTATCTGAGGAGTAGCAAATGGTGCTGAACATTGTGCAATCATCAGCGATCATCCCCACTTCTGACCTTATGATAGAAGGTAGGTCATTGATGAAGCAGCTGATGATGATTGGGTCTAGGACACTACCCTGAGGAACTCCTGCAGTGATGACCTGGAGCTGAGGTGACTGACTTCCAACAACCACACCCATCTTCCTTTGTGCTAGGTATGACTCCAACCAGCGGAGAGTTTCCTCCCTGATTTCCGTTGACTCCAGTTTTGCTAGGGTTCCTTAATGCCACACTCAGTCAAATGCTGAGTTGATGTCAAGGGCAGTCACTCTCACCTCACCTTGGGAGTTCAGCTCTTTCTCCATGTTTGAACTAAGGCTGTAATGAGGTCAAGAGCTGAGTGACCCTAGCAGAACCCAAACTGGCGTCAGTGAGTAAGTTATTGCTAACCAAGTGCTGTTTGATAGCACTGTTGATGACCTCATCCATCACTTTACTGATGATGGAGAGTAGACTGATTCTTGGCTGGGTTGGATTTGTCCTGCTGTTTGTGTACAAGACTTACCTGGGCAATTTCCCACCTAGCCAGGTGGATGCCAGTTTTGTAGTTCTATTGAAACAACTTGGCTAGGGGGTGTTGCGTATTCTGGAGCATAAGTCTTCAGTACTATTGCCGGAATATTGTCAGAGCCCATAGCCTTTGCAGTATCCAGTGCCTTCAGCCATTTCTTGATATCACATGGAGTGAATCCAATTGGCTGAAGACTGGCATCTGTGATGCTGGGGACCTCCGGAGGAGGCCAAGATCGATCATCCACTCAGCACTTCTGATTGAAGTTTGTTGCAAATGCCTGAGCCTTATCTTTTGCACTGATGTACTGGACTCTTCCATCATTGAGAATGGGGATATTTGTGGACACTCCTCCTCTAGTGAATTGCTTAATTGTGCACCACCATTCACAATTGGATGTGGCAGGACTGCAGAGCTTAAATCTGATCCGTTGATTGTGGAATTGCTTAGCTCTGTCTATCACTTGTTGCTTATGCTGTTTGGCTTGCAAGTAGACCTGTGTTGTAGCTTCATTAGGTTGACACCTTATTTTTAGGTATGCCTGGTGCTGCTCCTGGCATGCCCTCCTGCATTCTTCATTCAGGGGATGATCCCCTGACTTGTTGGTAATGGTAGACTGGGGGATATGCCGAGCCATGAGGTTATAGATCGTGGTTGAGTATGCTTCTGCTGCTGCTGATGGCCCACAGAACCTCGTGGTTGTCCAGTCTTGAGTTGTTCTATCTGTTAAAAATGCATCCCATTCAGCACGGTGGTAGTGCCACACAACATGATGAAGGGTATCCTCAATGTGAAGATGGGACTTTGTTCCCACAAGAACTGTGTGGTTGTCGCTCCTACCAACACTGTCATGGACAGATGTATCTATGGCAGGCAAGTTGGTGAGGATGAGGTCAAGTATGTTTTTCCCTCTTGTTGGTTCCCCCACCACCTTCTGCAGACCCAATCCAGCAGCTGTGCCCTTTAGGAGTTGGCCAGCTTGATCAGTAGTGGTGCTATTGAACCACTCTTGGTGATGGACATTGAAGTCCCCCACCCAAAGTACATTCTGTGCCCTTGCCACCCTCAGTGCTTCCTGCAAGTGATGTTCGACATGGAGGAGCACTGATTCATCAGCAGGAGCTTTCCTTGCAAATGTTTAACCTGATGCCAGGAGACTTCATGTTGATGTTGAGGACTCCCAAGGCACCTCCTTCCTGACTGTATACCACTGTGCCATTTCCTCTGCTGGGTCTGTCCTGCTGGTGGGTCAGGGCATACCCAGGGATGGTGATGGTGGTGTCTGTGACATGATCAGTAAGGTATGATTCAGTGAGTGTGACTATGTCAGGCTGTTGCTTGACTAGTCTGTGAGACAGCTCTCCCAATTTTGGGAGCTAGCCCCCTGATGTTAATAAGGGTGACTTTGTAGGGTCGACAGGGCTAAGTTTGCCATTGTTGTTTCCGGTCCCTATGTCGATTTGATGCCGGGTGGTTTGATACAGCTGAGTAACTTGCTTGGCCTCTTCAAGCAGCATTTAAGTAGCAACCACATTGCTGTGGGTCTGGAGTCACGTGTAGGACAGACCAGGTAAGGGTAGATTTATTTCCCTAAAAGGCATTAGTGAGCCAGATGGGCTTTCACGACAATCGACAATGGTCATCATTAGATTTTTAATTCTAGATCTTTATTAAATTCAAATTCCATCATCTGCCATGGTGGGATTCAAACCCAGGTCCCCAGAACATTACCCTGGGTCTCTGGGTTACTAGTCTATTGACAATACCACTACTCCACCTCCTCCCCCTCTCATCAACTCCTGAAGGTATGAAATCCTTATTGTCCCTCAGAGGCTGGGAGATCTCTGAAAACTCTTCATGTCTGAGTATAGACAGTGGATAACAGCAAACCATTTACCAGCAAGCCATGATACTGCCTTCACCTGACATCCCATATACACAACCACTTCACAGGGCTGCTTGGAATGCTAATTCAGACCATTTTTTCCCTCCTTGAGCTAGGGGTAGAGGCCGGTAGTAACATGTCCGTTGAGATCAGTTAACTGCAGCTCATGGTGAGATTGAATCTGGGAGCTTCCTTGCCTGTTTTGTCTTGTGCACCAACTATTTGGTTCTAGGTGGAATAAGCAACTATACCCATCATCAATCGCCTAATCTGAAACAATCATACATCCCCTTGTGTCTCTAAAGGTACGAGTTCCCAAAATATTGTAAGTGAAACGTGCATAAATTTATTTTCAACCTTGCCAACCCTCCCAAAAACAACTTTACAAACTGAGACTGAGGAGTTGAGAGGTTCTTATCATGGGAAGATTGGGTTTTAAGGGCTGATGGAGACCATTTGTAATCTGGGATGTTTTGAAGGCATGGGAGAGGAGTTGATAGCATAAAAAAATTGAGATATCTGTGTTCTTCAAGGTGAATTAACTTTAAATTAATCTCCAAGAATGTGCCAGGATTGGGACATTTCTACTCTGTGCATCCAGTTTCTTCATCAACCAGGTCATGTACTGTATTGTTAACTGTTGAGTAAAGTTCCTTCTATTCAATACTGATAATGAGCCTTATCTCCAATAGTAGTAGTGCACCTCTTGCTCCACTAGAATGACCTTTTTACATTCCACACTAGCTAATGTGTGGCTGGCCTGAGTGAGATTGCCAATTTAGCTTCAAATTAGGGTAGTTTGGTACTATAGACCAATGCCAACTAGGAACGGTTTCCCTAATTTAGAGGGGAAGGTGGAGAGAAACCAGGGTAGCCAGAAAGTGAATCATGATGTTCACAGTAAAGGTTGAGAATTTACTGTGGGAGAGACAGTTTTTGTACGAAATTTTGCAACTAGACCAAGATGGGTTCCAGGTACTATTGTCTCTGAAGCAGGATCTTTATCATCTCAAGTGGAAGTGGAAAACAGGATTGTTAGGAAACACATGAATCATCTCAGAAGTTGAGACACACTCAATAACCCGCTAATTCACCTGAAATCGAAGTTGAACCTTTGATCCCTGAGGTGCCAAATCAACAAAGAATAGACATACCTGATGCCTCTGTTGAAGTAAGTAATTCTGAACTGCCATTGTCTAAGGATGTCCCTGATACTGCAGTTCCTGGTCAAGTCGATCCAATGGAAGAGTCTCAAGTTGTAGAATTGTGTCGCTCTACCCGAATCAGAAAACCACCTCAAAGACTAAATTTATAATTGCATGAACTGTATATATTTGTATGTATTATGGGTTAAGATATTTTGGTAAATAAGAAAGGTAAAACAAAATTAAAGGGGGAGGGATGTAGTAATTGTAAGTTAAACCTTTCATATTGTTATGGGGATCATGTGACTGTATAGATGAATCAACCCTAAGCATGGGTAATCTTAGGAGCAGAGTTTTCTAGCCTTGATCTTGGAACAAGCATGTAGCTTCACCAGGAGCTCTGTAGATAAAATTTACTGTTTCTTACAAGAAACTTGCCCTGCACTCCAAGTTTATTACACAGGGCAAGTTGGCAAGGAGGATAAGATAGCAGATGGGTCACTTGGGTTTATAAACAGAGCCCTGGAATAGCAAAGTGATCTTGCTAGAACTTTATAAGTCACAGGATAGGTCAGAACTGGTATAGTGAACAATTCTGGGCACTACACTTCAGGAAAGATGTAAAAGCCACATAAAGGGTCAGAGGAGGTTTACTAGGATGTTACCAGAGATGCAGGACTTCATTATGAGCAGAAGTTGGAAAAGTTAGGACTGTTTTCCTTGGAACAGTGAAGGTTAAGAAGTGACTTAATAGAGGTTTTCAAGAAGATGAAAAGTTTTGATAAAGTAGAAAAGGCTATTCCCTCTGTCAAGTGCATCAATATCCAGAGACTTAGATTTAAAATCATTAACAAAAGATCTAGTGGGAAGACAACTAGAATGTTTTTTACTTGGAGTAGACAGGATCTGGACACTCAACCTGAAGAGTTTGTGGAAGCTGATTCCATAAATCATCTTGAAAGGGAAATGGACAGGTATTTGAGGACGAGAAACTTGGTTATGAACAAAGAGTCTGGTATGGGATGAAACACGACCGTTCTTTCCAAGACATAGCACAGGCACAACAGAGTGAAGACCTCCTCCTGTGCTGTTAATTTCTATGATTCTATTAGCCTTTATGATTACTTTTTGTACCTATGCATGAACTTTTAATGATCTGTGCCCTGGACATCCAATTCTTTTGCTGCTCTAAGTTCATAGTCTCTCACCATTTAGAAAATATTTCAATTTGTCTTTCTTATATCTGAAGTGAATGACCACACATATCTCCCCCATTGAATGCAACCTTCCACAGTTTTTGACCACTCACTGTCTCTGTCCCCTTATAGCTTCCTGCTCCCCTCTACACAGCTTACTCTGCCTTCTAACTTTGTATCATCTGCAAACTTGGATATACAGCCCTCTATTCCTTCATCCAAGTAATTGATTTATATGGTGAAAATTTGAGGCTGCAGTAGAGATCCCTAGGGAACATTCTGTCAATCAGAGTACATGCTCATTATCCCTACTCTCTGTCTCCTACCTCCTAATTGTTTACCAATCAATGTCACAAGACTATTGCTGAAGATTCCAGTATGGCAGCAGTTTGGTTCCGCCTTCTTCTGCAGGAAGAGTGAAACAGGGAGCAGGAACAGAAAATACGCAACAGTTTCCCAATCTGGCTCCAGTTTTTGGCACATGTATTTGGGAATGTAGAGATATTTCCCTTACATAACTATGCAGCAGCATGATGAAAGCAATACAGAATCTTGGCTTCATCTCTCTCAAGTGGTTACTTGCTGTCATGAGGTTGGAACTGTACATATGGTTTCCCTTTGTTCTTCTGTAACATCAACACTTAGATCAGATCCCCAGCTTCCTTTAAGTGATTGGGCACCAGGACCATTGAAGTAAGACTGGAATAAAAAGATTGGTTCCTTATCCACCTTATTGAATGACAGGAAATCCTCCTGAACTGCCCAAGATCTAGTAGTGTGGGGTATTATCTTTTCATTAAAAAGGTGTATCTGGAGGTACTGGGAAATGTCAGCACTTTCAAAGTGATATCTTGTTCTGCAAAACCTCATGATTAGATCACCCCTGCTATCAAACAACTGAACAATGACTTTAAGCTCTTATTGTGAGAGAACAGGAAGCCCTATCTCATTATTGTGGGAGGTTTATCAGGATTGCTTCGAAGTGGTAACTTAGCTGACAGCCCCAAGGGAAAGTGAAAGAAGTTCCAGACATCCTCAGAACAGTCCAGATCTCAGCACTATAGCCCTGCAAATCGCTGGCAGCGCTGTCATTGGATTCAGAAAGGGGGATTTTGTTCCTATACTGCTCCTCCATTCTGACCCTATGATGTTTTGCAGCAGTGAAGATAAATTTGCATATAGCATGAATTTCAGGAAAATAAATTGCCATTCAGTGCAGATTCAAGCAGTTCCAGAGTTAAAAATATTACTGTAAATATAAAAATATAACTTAAAATATACCTGTGGCAACGCCTGCCTTGTTTTGAGGGAGATATGGGTATTTAAGATGCTTTCAGTTCCAAATTGGGAATGATATACATATTCATTAACAATTTACAAATTAAGTATGTGAAACAGACTTTGTGATGTAAGTTTGTGAAACAGAATGTATGCATCTTTATTTGTTTTTGAAATTAGTGCAAATCTTCATTATCAGGACTTTGAGTCACTTCAGCAGTTAGTGCCATGTGCAGCACTGTATTTTTAAAGGAAGAGTAAGGAAAGAATTTTTAATATTTTTAAGTCGCATTACTCAATTGTAATAGAAATAAAAATTGGTGTGCAATATCAAGCCATAAGTATGCTGCGTGTGGTTACTGTTACCTAAATTGAATTTTATTCGCAATGAACAGATTTACAACAAGTTGAGAAGGAGCGAAAATGCTGGATTAATCCATCAGACTATGAAAAATTTACAAAGACAAAAGGTGGGTAAAATAGACTGGGGGAAGCAGAATGGAATATACATGAGAGGAGACAGGAAGAAACTGGAGAAGATAATTAAGGTTTGAAGTTGCTAAAGTCAATGTTCATTCCTAAGTACATGTGCCGAAATTGTAGCCAGATTTGGAAACACGTGCAGATTTTCTGTTCTTGTTCCCTGTTTCATTCTTCCTGCAGAAGCAGGCTTAACCAAATTGCTACCATAACTGGAATCATCAGCAATAATCTTGTGACGCTGATTGCTAAGATCAATGTTCTGAGCAGTGAGATACAGGGTTCTTTTTGGTGTATATCTATGTTAATTTACCTTTAATTGAACCCTTCAGGGAAAATGATGCTGTTTCGTGCTAATCTGTTGCATCCCAGTTGCATCTCAAAGATAGGCACTGCTATGGCACTGTTGCTCACAGCACAACCTGTCTTAGAGCAGCTACAATTGCCCCGTGGACCACTCCTGTCTTCTACCCAATCCCTTCCTGTGGGCACCTCTCAGAGTGACTGTTTCCTTCCTCCTGTCCAGGCCCTTCAACAGACGCTGCCTATCATTCTACTCCTCTCCTAGATGTCCCACCCAAACCACATGACCCTGCCATCACCCACCAACTGCCCCATCCACCCTTCCCGGACTCTAGACCTACAGAATCCCTCTCACACTTTCAAAAGTAACCTTCCTGGCTGTTGTCAAGAGCTGCAAAATCCCATAGTTTTAAAACAATAAAAGTTCTAAAAACCATTCATGGGACGTTCAATCCAGTTCTATGCAAAGGCTGAAAGCACAGCATTTTGGAAGTGCTGTGGAACTTAAGGCCCTCATGGAGCAGGGAAGTAGGGGAACCTGTGACGGCAGGGATTTGAGCTATACCTCACAGCAACGGGCAGTAAATAAAAAAACTCTTAGGTACAGTCTTCCATCTTTCTTCATGTAGCAGGGGAAGAAGCCCTAGAAGTCTATAACACATTCACACTTGAAAGTGATGAGAAACAAAATGTCTCTAAAGAAAAAATGGAAAAATTTGAAGCCCACTACAGCCCTAAGAAAAGCATCACGTATGAAAGATACCAATTTTTTACATGCATGTAAGACATTGACAACATTAGTCAGTACATAACTGAGCTGAGAAAATGAGCTAAATGGTGGGAATTTGGGGAGCTTGAAGATTCACTCATCCGAGATAGAATAATTTGCAGGATTGCAAATGACTGTCCGAGAGAACAGCTTTTGAGAGAAGTTGACCTCACACTGGAGAAAGCAATAAGTATCTGCAGAGTGGCAGAGACAACAAAATGCCAGATTAAACAGGTGACAGAAAATGATAAGCCACACATGGTCAAGCAGTTAGATGCAGTTAAACAGAAACTACCCCGGGAAAGAACAAATAGACACTCTGAACGTAAAAAGAACAAAACTGTTATTAAAATATTTAAATGCAGCTGATGCAGAACAGACCATTCACCATGTAGTTGTCGAGCCTATGGAAAGCTGTGTAAGAACTGTGATAAACTAAATCACTTCACTAAGATGTGTAAATCGAAGAAAGTGCACACAATTGCAGATGATGACACAGACACCGAAACTAAATTTTTCATTGGGGCAGTAACAACAAATTCCAAAGAAGATGAATGGAAGGTTGATTTAAAAATTGCCAACATGATCGTGAATTTCAAGCTTGACACAGATGCACAAGCAAATGTCATTCGCATAAGTCTGTATCGTAAAATAAGCAAAGAAAATCAGCTAATAAAACAAAAGTGAAGCTGTCTACTTATACAGCTGAAAAAGTTGCTGTAGAAGACAAGTGAACTACAGAAAATGATTTCAAGCACTTCCATTCATAATGGTGAAACCTGATGCAAAACCCATTCTTGGAATCAAAGCTTGTGAAAATCTGAAGCTAATCAAGAGAATAATGACTGTCACCACTGATGATACCCTGAGCAAGTATAAAGATGCGTTCCAGGGGATTGGTTGCCTAAAAGGAGAATACACCGTCAAGACTGATAAAACTGTGACACCGAAAATACACCTGCCCAGGAAAATACCAGTAATACTGAGAGACCGATTGAAAGCAGAGTTGGACAGAATGGAGAAACTTCACATCATCAGGAACATTGCAGAACTGACAAAGTGGGCTAATCCAACTGTAATTGTAGAAAAATCAGATGGGAATCTACAGGTCTGTCTGGATCCCAGAGACTTAAACTAAGCAGTACAAAGAGAGCATTACCAGCTGCCCACAGTAGAAGAGATCACCTGTACTCTAGCTGATGCTAAATACTATTCAGTCTTCGATGCGAGTTCAGGCTTCTGGCAGGTCAAGCTGGATGAACGCAGCTTCTATCTCTGTACCTTCAACACATCATACGGGCAATATAGGTTTTTACGCTTACTTTTTGCTATTAATTCAATTCCAGAGGTGTTCCACAGAAAAGTGAAGCAGGGTTAGAGGGCGTGGAAACCTATATTGATGATGTGCTGGTCTGGGGAGACTCACGACCACAGACTGAGGCAGGTACTGGCCAGAGCTAGAGAAAAGAACCTCAAGTTGAAGAAGAAAAAGTGCAAAATAGGTCTTCATGAAATCAAGTACCTGGGATATGTGCTAACAAGTGAGGGACTGAAGTAAAATCAAAGCAGTCGTGAACATGCTACCCCTAGAATGTAAGAAAGACTTGGAGAGGTTTTTGGGAAAGGTGACCTATCTTGGGAAATTCATTCCAAACATGTCAGACCTGACAGCACCTCTCCAAGAACTTCTACAAAATGATGTGGAATAGCACAGGGAACAAAGTCACCAGGAGGCTTTGACCAGTCTGAAGAGAACACTGACCCAGGCACCAGCGTTAAAGTATTATGAAGTCAGTCAGTTGGTCAAGATCTCAGCGGATGCTTCAAAGACTGGCCTGGGAGCTGTCCTCTTGCAAAATGAGGCACCCGTGGCATACCCTTCAAAGGCAGTGACTGAAACACAGCAGTGATATGCCCAAATAGAGAAAGAAATGCTAGCAATTGTGTTTGGCTTAGAACGTTTCCATCAGTTTGTCTATGGCAAAGATGTGGAGGTAGACTCTGATCATAAGCCTATGGAATCTATACTTAAAAAGCCCCTGAACTGTGCACCACCAAGAATCCAAAGATTACTAATACATCTGCAAAAGTACCAGGTCAAAGTTAAATACAAACGGGCAAGGGAATGTACATTGCAGACGCTCTGTCACGTGAGTACCTACCCATCACGGAGGAAGAGGATAAAGAACCAGAAGTACAGGTTCACATGCTGACAAAGAACTTACCTGAGCTGTAACCAAACTTGATGATGTCAGGGAAGCGATCAAGAACGACGCCACACTGAGAAAACTGAAGCAGATTGGGCAAACTGGCGGCCCACACACCGGAGCGGAGCCCCTTCTGCTGTACAAGAGAACTGGAACCATCGTGAAGAACTTCATGTAGCAGAAGGAATACTTATCAAGGGAGAAAATATCACAATTCCTGCAACACTGAGGAAAGAAATGCTGCAGCGCATACATGAAAGTCATCTCAGCACAGAAACATGCAGGAGAAGAGCCCGAGATGTAATGTGTTGGCCTGGAATGGGAGCACAAATCGGGGAAATGGTGAATGCGTGTGCAGTGTGCCAAAAGTACAGTAAATCGCAACAAAAAGAACCACTTCAACCCCACAGTGATCCAGAGAGGCCCTGGCAGAAAACTGAAGTGGACTTGTTTACATTTGACAACAGTAAGCAGCTACTAGCAATAGATTATCACTCACAGTCTTTTGAGTCTGTTCTGTTAAGAAATGATCGTAAGACCATCACTGTAATAAATCATTTAAAATCAAGTTTTGCTCGCCATGGCATACCTGAAGTGCTCATCTCAGATAACAGTCCACAATTCTCAG
Organism: Cetorhinus maximus; assembly: GCF_964194155.1. NCBI lineage: Eukaryota > Metazoa > Chordata > Chondrichthyes > Lamniformes > Cetorhinidae > Cetorhinus > Cetorhinus maximus. The sequence goes on from NC_135904.1 coordinate 33,709,422, forward strand.
GCACTGAGTTTCACAAATTGGCACAGGACTGGGAATTTTGCCGCATTACGTCAAGTCCCAAATATCCACAATCCAACAGAATGGTGGAACGTACCATGCAGACCTTAAAACACCTGTTGAAGAAGGCAAAGGCTGAAGGAAGAGACCCCTAACTGGCTCTGCTGGATTTCAGGAATACTCCATTAAAGGGCATTGGATCATCTCCAGCACAGCTCCTGATGGGGAGAAGACTAAGGACTAAGCTTCCAACTGCACCCCAACTGTTATTTCCACAGCCAGTGAGCTCCAGCACGCAGGACCTGCTCAAACTGAGACAGCAGAAGCAGAAACAGTACTTTGATTGAGGTGCCCGACCTCTGCCTGACCTGAACGTGGGAGAGACAGTGAGCATTCAGCTTGAAGGGATCTGGAATCCTGCTGTTGTCACAGGGATCACAGGAGAACCAAGGTCTTTCATAGCGCAGACTCCAAACGGACAAGAGTACAGGAGAAACCAGAAATTCTTATGGAAAACAAATGAAACGCAAGCCTGCTCTGCACCAGAAAGTGCAGCTGAAGATCAAAAACCAGAACGCACCAGTGAAGCAACAGATAACCCGACAAAGCCCGAGAGTCCTGAAAACTATCCAAGGGGTGGTAGAGACACAGAGTTGGAGGAGGTCCCTTGTCCTTCAAAATCGCCTCTGTCACCATTCAGAACATCCAGTGGAAGAATTGTGAAAAAAGCCACAGAGATACAGAGATGAGTAAAAGATAAAACAGACTGATCAAAGCAGAGTGTGAAAGAATAGACTTTGTGTACTAGAGTTGTATAAATGTTTTTTAAAAAAGGGAAATGTCATGATAATAGTTGATTGTGGATGTGGACTCCATATTAGATATTATGCGGTACTTTGTACTATATATGGGGTCACCTGACCTAGGGGTTGAAGGTCAGATAGCACATGTTGGAGCCTGTCTTGATAGAGTTCATGTTAGGATATATGTTCATGTTAGGAAAATGTGTCATCAATAAAGTTAGCCAAGCTACAATGTTGACGACCTGTGTGCATCATTAAAAAAAAAACAAGAAACAATTCAGTAACTGCAAGTATTGTCCCTCCTTCCTGTCAATCACAGGCCATGTGATGTACTTCAGGAGCTTCGGCCAGTGAGCTGTTAGCGCAGGGAATCCAGCGGGGTGAAGTCTTTCAGACGAGAGGCCAGGGCTAGCATGCAAGCACTCCTAATTGCCTCCATAATAAAGTTTTATTGTTTCTTTACAAAACTTGTCTGCTCCAGGTCATCGAGTCATCATAGACATGTTAATTAGCATAAAACAGTAAACCTTCCAAATGAGCAGTGGTACAAGAGATCCATTGGTGTTGAAATGCTCATTGTATTTTTAGTAACATAGAGGTTGAATCAATTGGATTCGTTTTAATAAATCACATTTTCTTTCCACGTGATTAATCGCAGTTTATCAGGTTAATAAACACTGGCAAAAACGTGCATTTATATAGCATCTTTAATATAGTAAAATGCCCCAACGTTCTTCACTAGAGCGATTATCAAAAAAAAAATTAACACCAAGCTACAGAAGGACAAATTAGGACAGGTAACCAAAAGCTTGGTCAAAGATGTAAGTTTTAAGGATTAATTTAAGGGAGAAGGAAGTGGTAGAGAGGTTTAGATAGGAAATTCCAGAGCGTAGGCCACCAGCAACTGGCAAATGGTAGAGTGAGTAAAGTATGGGATGCACTCGAGGCCAGAAATGGAGGAGCATAGAGATTTCGGAGGGTTGTAAGACTGGAGGAGTTTACAGAGATTGGGAGGATCAAGGTCATGAAAGGATTAGAAAACAAGATAATTGTAAAATTGGGCTGATGCCATGCAGGAGCCAATGTAGATCAGTGAGCGCAGGGGTGATGGGTGAATCGGACTTGGTGCAAATAAGGGCACAAGCAACAGAGCTTTGAATAAGCTTGAGGTTATTGAGATCATTGCCATATTCAAGCCTAGGGCACAGATGAGGGTTAAAGCAGCAGATTAGCTGAGGCTGGGATGGAGTCAAGTGATGTTACCGAGTTAGAAGTAGGAAATCTTGCTGATGGTGCAGATATGTGTTTGGAAACTCATCTCAGTTTAATATAACGCCAATGTTGTAAACAGTCACAATCAGAATGAACTGAATATAGTTATGATGTCGTCATATAAAGAATTACATGTTGTGAAAAGTCAAATGAAAACTAAGAAAATTGCTGGAAAAATGCATTACAAAAGGTTAAACAGCAGCAGATGTGAGACATATTTCCTCCACAGCCAAATTATTAATCTTCTACTTGGAGCTTTCAGGAGCAAGCTGGCAGTAATTAACCGTTGCCAATTAGGGATCACAACAGTGTGTTGAAATGGAAGTCACATCGGTGTTTCCAGGGGTGGAATTAAAATGAAACAGGAAATTATATCTGACCCAAGAATTTAACTATATCTGATTTGATGTAAACACTGGAGCATGACTGGAAGAATGTCTATTTGTTTTTAGCACAGGCAAACCTACAAACGGCATCAGTTGCCTAGATGCCTAACATGTGGCTTAGAATAACACCAGCAGCACAGGGTTTGATCCCTATGCTCCCTGAGGTGGACTTGGGGCCTGTCTCTCACCCTGTCCTGTAGTAAAATCAGGCATAAGCTGTGCTTCAGCCACCCTTGAATAATCGAGGATGGTACCTGGAGAAAAAGAAGAAACCTACAAACATCACTGCACTTTTCTGCAGTCACTGAACATTTGGAACACATAATTAATTAGCCTCAAATAGTATTAGTAGAATCCAGTAGTCTGGTTTGTCAATTATAGCTTCATTCTTCCTGCCCATTCCCCCTTTCCCGTTTTCAAATATTTTCCACTTCATGTCCTTCTCTGCTAAAGGCAGTGATAAATGCTTCGGTTCGAATGTCTGTAACTCACCAGCACCGTACCCAAGTAAAGCTGGACAGTGAGGTAGAATAGTTAACCATATGGGACTTTGCTGTTGACATGGTAAGTCGCAGTCTGCTGACACTGTATATGTTGAGGGTCTCGATGCAGACCTCAAGGGATCTGTCTGTATGCTACCTATACTAAGTAAGATATTCAGACTGACGAGGGTTCTGGTCGAACACAAGTCTCTGAAGTTTATTACTAGCAACAACTATATACAGCTCTGCACAGGCCTTGATCTGGTCTGGGCCCTAACAGTTACATAGGCTGATTACTTAATGATATGACTGACTCATAAAATGTACATAGAGTGTTGCTGATACAGGGTCACAGGCAGTAAGTAGTGAGCATCTGTAATAGAGAGTACAGGCAATAGTGAGTATCTAACGTGGAGGTTGTAATTTTATACTCCAGCCTCACGCGGTGATGTCACAGTGATGTCACCATGCAGCTTTTTTTTTTGCAAAAATGTACTTTATTCATAAAATATCTGAAAAAACATTACAAAATATTTCAAAATGGCCATCACAGAAAGCGCAATAATATTCAAGTTTTCTACATAGATCATGTTGCACTCTGAGGTACTTCAATACAATGAGGAACATTACAAACATTTCAAAATGGCTGGTACAGAAAGTGCAATGGTATTTAAGTTGCCTACATAGATCATGTTGCACCCAGAGGTGCTTCAATATAATTGTGATATGTGTAATATTCACTGCATACATTCAATGTGAATCATACAGCCCGATGGGGTCTATACAATTCTCAGCCCCTCGGCGCGCTATGACAGAAAGGTCTTAGACAGCGACCTTTCCCCATTGCGCCTCTATAGTGGCTGCCCCAAGCTTTAGTGCGTTCCACAGCACGTTGGCCTGGACTTTGGAATGTGCCAGTCTGCAACACTCGGTCGGGGACAACTCTTTGCACTGGAAGACCAACAAGTTTCTGGCCGACCAAAGAGCATCTTTTACCGAGTTGATGATCCTCCAGCTGCAGTTGATGTTTGTCTCGGTGTGTGTCCCTGGGAACAGCCCGTAGAGCACAGAGTCCTACATCATGGAGCTGCTTGGGATGAACCTCAACAAAAACCACTGCATCTCTCTCCGGGCCTTCTTTGCCACATTCCACAAGGAGGTGGATAATGGCCTCCTTCCCACCACAGCCACCTCGAGGACAACGTGCGGACGGGGTGAGACTCCTGGTGTGTTGGAAGGATCTGATGGGGAGGGCCTTTCTCACCGCCAGCCAAGCTACGTCTTGGTGCTTGTTTGAAAGTTCTGACGATGAGGCATTCTGCCAAATGACTTTGACAGTCTGCTCATGATATCATCTGATCACTATGCAACTTCTTAAAAGTACACATTATCTCCATTGGTATGCATGCAATATCACAACAGGAGACAAGGCCAACTCATGTATATACTTTGTGGCAAGAGTTACTGGATGGTGATCTGGCTGATATCCTCAGCGAGCCCCACCTACCCCATGCACCTAAAGAGGACAATGGTACTGTTCCCACTGCTGAGATGAAGGATCCAAACTGGGACTTTCTGATTTGCGTGGCTCGGTACTATACGATGACAACTAAGTCATCAAGGAATTTTTATGCTGTTTTTGGGTGGAGATAATGTAATTTAGCTTTTTGTGGGGCCAACAGTACAATAACATTATTCTTTATTTAGCTGCCCCTTACACCATAGGAGATATACCTAGTTTGATTGTTCGGTGGTAACCAAATTTGAGCATATAACAAATGATATCAGAGATGTGTTACAACTGAGTCCAGAGAGATGAATAAATCCTCTTTCCCACTCCCAAGAGTTTGGATTTTTAACAGAGTATGAATTTTTAAAAAGATGTGATTTTTCAATTGACATGTCCCTAAGACACGAAAGAGATCATAAACTGTTAAAATCAAACCTTCCGTTTTTGCTTGTTTAAAATATTGACATTATTGAACCAAAAGTTGGCTGCTACAGGTCACATGATTCACAAGTTGACTACAGTTTCTCGAAATTTCCAACAACAGTTACAGAACAAAAGTTAAACCCTCATCCTTGTGGAATCTCACAGTCTCATTGTGAGGACACATTACAATCAACAAAACCAGGCACCAGCAGACAACTTGTCTCCCAAGCCTGGAATATAGCAAAGGGAGACCCATTGAAACTCATTGTATCTGCAGAGGTGCTAACGCCACCAACCATCTCCTACAGTGAACAATGGATGTTGACCAGAGGCATAGAAACTGTGTGTTAGCCTGCAACTGACTCACTGATGGGCAACATCACATGGCCTAAGCTTCTGGTCTTTGGAAAGTTTTAGTATTATATCTCTAGGCTCGCAACTCAGTCTGCTGTTTAAGCTCCAGCCTGCAAGCACCACAGCAGGACTCCAGGCTAACCAATTGCCTGCATCAAGCCTGAGCCTCCATAGCGCCTGTTTCTCTGGAAGATTCCTGTAATCGCCTGCTGAGTCTCTGTATACCAACCCCATCTCGCTGCATCACCATCAACTTTAAAGGAATTCAGCAATTCCTGCTTCAACTAGCTGAACCCCCCTGAACTGTAACTCCTCCATGAAGGAACCCTCATTGGCTCTGACTTTCTGGACTCTGGCAACCACGTGAACTGATATCCATATGTGTGGTCCTTTTTCTTTTAAGTTATTCATAGTTGCAAAATCTCCTCTTTCCTATCTTCTTATTGTGAGCTTGTGTGTGTGAAGTTGTGACCATTCCCCAGGTTTGAATGTGTGAATAAACCATACTTCTGATTTAATCCTAAAGAGAGTTTGTTGCAAGTCACTTTTAAAAATTGATCTCACAAACAGAGGGTTTGGGGAAACATGCCTATTTCAAAAATTAGAACACCTCCACTTATGAACAGATGGCACAAAAATAAAGGAGATTAGTTTTGCATCCCTCCTCTGTCCATGACACAATCCAGTATATGCCAGTATATACTTGGCCATAGGCAAAGATATATGAAGAAATAAGCCAGCCAGATCCCTTGAGTTAACAAGTGAAGAGTTAGTTTTATTATTAAAAACTCACTCAGGTAAAAGTACAAGACTTATTAAAACACATGTTGAATCCCACGACACACACACACACACACAAAGGCATGCAAAACAGAACAAGTCACAGGGTGGAGGTGGAATTCATAAGAGTTAAAGTCCGTAAAAAGTAAGAAATATACATTCCAATATTCCCTTGGTGGTCTTGAAATTCCAGATTTTGCGGCCAATGCGAGCCGGTTGTTTTCCTGAAGACAATCTCTTTTAAACTGTATTTCAACTTTTTCCAAAGTGGATGCAATGACACTTGAAGTTCCTTTCGATTAACATTCTCTTTCCCTGTGATGTTTTCCAAAACGTAACAGAGATAAGGCCACGAACTTGGAATAGCATGGAGAGAGAGATGATGTTTCTGGTCCATTCTGCAGACTTCTTTTGCTGTAACAAACATACACACATATTCATAGTGTTTCACATGTGGGGGCTTGGTCATGTGACAGCTGCTTTTGGCATACAATGGAGGGCCATCCATATTACCAAAGGAGTTTTGATGTCCCATTGTCAAAGCTATCAAGATGCTATCAAAACAGATAGGGGGTCCTTAGCATTCTCCTGGAATAATAAAATCCTTTTATATTCCTGGTTGTTTCTGGGGTCAGAGAGTCCAGTGTTCTATTGTCCTTCTGTTTTGCAGACAGTTCATACAATGGCAGGTGCAAAGTCCATCAGAGGATGTGCTTAGATATGTCCCATAGGAAATCCCCATTCAGGGGTTTCTAGAACCTTGGCCAATTTATAGGCCAGATGACTTCTGCAGCCATTTTAAAACACAGAGGCTGGTATTTTCTGCCCCCATTGGCGTCAGGCATCACAATGGCTATGGGCGGACAAGATGGCGAGAAGACCAAAAATCGATTTTACGCCGTTGTGAAATCACTTTGTGATTATCCGCTCCACCCGTCAATGGCAGGCTACCTTTCCTGCTGTCCAATGTCAGGAACCTAATTTCAATGCATCTTGCCTGCCCACCAGAATCATCCCCCCAATGTTGGATCATCTGGGCACGTCGGTGTGATTGCACGGCAATGTGTTTTACAACTGAACATAAGCAATGTGCACCTGGCGAGCTGCACTTCATTCGGGAACTTGAGGTTTGTTTGTCTTACTTGCTTTGGACAGTCCTCGCAATCAGCAGCATCACAGGCAGCACCACATCACTTTTAGGGGGGCTCACGGGCAGGTCTCTACCTAACAGACCGGACACAAGGTGGGGGCTTTTCAATGGCTGCAGGGGTAGGGCTTGCTTGGGGAAGGGGGGACAAGTGGCCTCAGGCAAGGGAAGAGGCTACAAGGCTAGGGCAGCACGGGGAAGGGGGGTATCCCAGGTTTGTGCGGGGACACATGTTGATCTGTGCAAGTGGCCTCAAGAGGGTGAGGGCAGAGGAGGCAGTCTCCAGAGGAGATACAGCCAGATGGAGATGTGAGAGTGTGTGTGAGAGAGTGAGTGGTGATGTCCCTTGAGCTGGCAGTGAGTGAGATGCCAGTGAATGTGTGATGGGCTTGTGAGTGCGTGAGATGAGATTGCCTTACCCTGGCAACACAATGAGATCATTCATCCTCTATCTGCAATGGATGGCAAACCTTTCATTTCCGCAGAGTCCTTCCTAAGGGGCTTCACAAAGGCATGAGGAACTCAGACGTCGGGAGGGTCAGCGAGATTCTGGCAGGTGATGGGAAGTTGTAAAGACCTGCAGCATTTTCCACTGGAGGCCCTTATCCCCCTGTGAAACCTGGAGATTAAAGTTGTCGGGATTTCTCTAAATGTCGCTGTCAATTTAAGAGACTCAAAAACAGGCAATAATCCCATATGCAAGATATACAGCTCCCAGAAGTCTTTTCCTGATCGATAGCAAAACTGGCTATGTTCAAAGCGTGCCCAAACTTGCTCTTTATAACTTGTTCCCCTTGCAGGAATGATTGAAAGTGAAAAGTCCAGGAAAAAGTAAAAATAATTGTCATTTTTTCATCATGATTTTAAGGCTGTAGGTGAAACATGAACTTTACAAGTTTTGTTGAGGCAATTTTGACAGAACAAGGTAAGTTACTTTATTTCAAGTGGTCAAAAGCAAAATTCTTAGATGCTGGAAATTTGGAATAAAAACAAAAAAACGCTGGAAAAACTCAGCAGGCCTGGCAGCATCTGTGGAGAGAGAAACAGAGTTAACATTTTGAGTATGACTCTTCGTCAGAGCTTTTTAAGTCATATGAACTGGAAATGTTTCTCTCTCCACAGATGGTGCCAGACCTTCTGAGTTTTTCTGGCATTTTCTGTTTATATTCAAGTGGTCGTTTGGTATATGGCATGTGACAGATTTTGATATTGTTTAATTCGTTATAATTGTACTTTAATTGGTTCTATATCTGCCCTTCCTTTATTTCTACGTGCTTGAGAGAGTGTTGGAAAAAAACAAAACAAAATACTCAGCAAGATTCAGTACAAAAGTTTCAAATTTAAACCTAAGAAACACGTTTCCAGGAGCCATTCCAAAAACACTTAATTCAATGTCTCTGAGCGAAATTCTCCAAATCCTCTTTCTCAATGGAGATATGCACCACTTCCACATATATCAAATGATTTTGTTGTGAAGTTGTTTAATTGTAAATAAGTTTGCTTAGTTATGGTCTAGATGAACATGTAATATCACATTATTTATTGTGGAATTGCTTGAGAAACTGAGAGCATAGTAAATATCCAGAAATCCGTAAGATCCAGTAAGTGAGCTGTCATAAGGATAATTGCCATATCCAGGCTGTGCTAGTTCTGCAAAACTGGAGTGAAACAGGCAGATTTCAGATCTTGAGAGGCACAGTCTGCTTATGAAAACTGTCATTGTGCCATGTCAACAAGAAAATGCAGCAAAAGCTTGAAGTGTGAGAGATGGACGTGCAGCAATTTCCCCCACAGACCGATTCCTATCACGGACAGAATGGCCAGTCTCAGTCGGTATGGACACAGCGCAGATAGACATGGGAACAGTTTTTCAGATAAACTGCTGGCAACTGGGATGGGTCATAGTGCAGGACAAAACTGCATGCCTGGAAAACTGCACCACAGTGATCTAACATGCCAACAAACAGGTTGGGTGTCACTCTCAATTTTTCGACAGGATATGATATAACTTACTCCTGATGTCTGAACCATGAAGACACATTCTTGGTTCAATACTTTGTAGCAGCATTTAGTCATAGCTTGACCCAACCCCACAAATGGATAGTTCCTATGGAAACGATTCAATAGATAGAGAAGGTAAAAGGACAGCTAGAGATTGGTCATTTATCTTAGTGGACACTCATCAGCCCTGTGATTTTAATCTAGCAAGGAGGATCTATCAGCTACAAAATGGAAGGTGCCTCTTTTTTCTGCAGGGTTTTTATGCAGGTTTCCATTTGCATTCTTGCCATTTTTTGATTCTCAAAGTATTGCCAATTAAAGTCACTGATGAATCCCTATTGGCCAAGTTATGTTTCTTGGACAACCTGGTCAGGGTTCCAGATCGGGAGGCGATGGCGTAGTGGTATAGTCACTGGACTAGTGTTCCAGAGACCCAGGGTAATTCTGTGGGGTTTGAATCCCACCATGGCAGATGAAATTTGAATTCAATAAAAAAATCTGCCATTAAAAGTTTAATGATGACTATGAAACCATTGCCGATTGTTGTAAAAACCCATCTGAAGGAAATCTGCTGTTCTTACCTGGCCTACTTGTGACTCCAGACCCACAGCAACATGGTTGACTCTTAAAAAAATGTAATTAGGATGGCAATAAATGCTGGCCTAGCCAGGGATGCCCACAATTATAAAAAAAAAGCATTGCACCCAAATGGAAGGACTTTTCAGCTGGTGGCCTAGATACTGAAAAGGTTCTTCTTGGGCTAGAGCCTACACTAGCAGTGAATGTCTTGACTTGTTTATGTAAGGCGGCACCCAATATTGTGGCCATGCTGTCGTCCATACATCATTTACCATGTTGTGTTGCTTATCCATAAGAGGATATTGCCATTACCAGCTTCCTCAGAATATCAAGGCTCAGCACTCTCACTTGGGGCTCATGTGGTTAAGGAGCACTTTAATGTTCCATTCCATCTTGTCTTAATCTGCTTTGTGGCATCTTCCATGCTGGTTTTGATTGTTCTGACAGTATCCGACCCGAGGGGATGCATGAGGTATCCATAAGAAAGGAAGTGGAAACTGTCAATCAAATGGATTTGAATCAAATCAGTCAATCAAATGGGGTAGCAGTGGCTGATTAGTTAGGTGTGTAGAATCACATTTAAGATTAATGTGTGATATTGAACAGAATTTTTCATGTGGAAAATTTTATTCAGTGCATATAAGTATTTGAAACAGATGACGATGCAATGCTTTGGCAAGAGTGTGGCACTGGAATTAGTTCAGGGTTGCTTTAGCAAACAGCTGGCATAGACATAATGGACCAAATGGCCTCTTTCTGCTGTGAAACTTTTATAATTTTAAAGATAGCTCAACCTTGTGAGACATCCATCTAGAAAAATGAAAGATTGTAATGGGAGTGCTAAGGATACAGAGGATGGTGCTCTGCAGTTGATTTGTCAAATGGTCAAGCAGAGGCAAATGCCCGAATTGAAGATCTCCACATCACTGCTCCAATCTATATCATTGTGTTAAAAATAAAAAACTACTGCGGATGCTGGAAATCCAAAACAAAAACAGAATTACCTGGAAAAACTCAGCAGGTCTGGCAGCATCGGTGGAGAAGAAAAGAGTCGACGTTTCGGGTCCACACCCGAAGGGTTGTGAAGGGTCGTGTGGACCCGAAACGTCGACTCTTTTCTTCTCCACCGATGCTGCCAGACCTGCTGAGTTTTTCCAGGTAATTCTGTTTTTGTTTTATATCATTGTGTTGTTGGGTTGGAGTAGTTTCAATAACTCCCAAAAACTGCCAGCTGCAAAAACTCTAACTTTATTGTGGCATATTTACAGTTATGAGAACAATCCCTTACACAAGTTTCTTTCCATGCTACTTTCTCCTAGACTCTCAGATCACCAGAGTATGTGTCACTCCCTTCTATGACATCACAGACTATTGCAGTTAACCCTTTGCGGGACTTGGTCTAACACACTCCATTATTCTGCCAAATCTACATGATTGAATGTAAACATTGAGCATCTGGTAAGAATATGATTCCACTTTGCCTTCCTTCCACCTTCTCAAGGCCAGTTAGGGGTGGGCAACAAATGCTGGCTTTCTCATCCTGAGAAAGTATATTAACAAAGTGAATTGAAGGTACAGTACTTTAACAAAAGGCGTTTCCCCTTTCATTTAAGGATAAATGCTAAATTTTAAGGAGGACAACAATTTTAACAAGTCAAGTGCAGGCCTAAGGACCAAATACTGGAGACTGGGGGACTCGTGTTTCAGGTGGCACAGACACAATGGGCCTCTTTTTGTGCCGTAAACTTTCTATGATTCTAAGTTTACATCTTAATGTGGAAAGTTGAAATTTTACTTTGTATTAAAATTCTGACAGTTATGTCCCTGTTCTCTAGCACACGTGGAATTCAGTAAGCCAGAGAGACATTAGGAATACTTTAGAGCAGTTGTTTTTAAATAGCCAGGCAGCACATATGAATGCTGTATGCTTAACCGTGTGATTGTAAATGAAGTGTTGCTGCTGGGTTTATGACCGGTTAATACTGAGCATGGAATGAAGAGGTGACAGACTTTAGCACATTCTTACCACTGTGAATGTTTACATGAGAATTAAACAACTGAATTTTGATTTATTTCTCTCTCGTATCCAGGACACTATTAGATACACATGAATGTTTTCCCTTTAATTTACCCTTAAAAGCACAAAACTGTAAAGAGAACTACTTGATCATTTCTAGTGTGTTTTTTTATATACACTTTATATATTTTGATGCTTAATGTTCCTTCAATGAGCAGCTGCTAATCTCCTAATAGATACATACAAAAGGAGCCACTTCCTGCTTTTAGAAATGATCAACACTGAAAACAGTTTCTGCAGTAGAGATTAGTTGTTAATGGCATAAGGAAGGGGAAAAAAATTTCTCGAAATAACCTGGATGCTTTACATACTAAGTGGTGCCGCAGTTGTTTCTTATTAATATTAATGAGGGTGTTTCAGCACTGAATACAGGAAAAGCTGTAGGCAGCTGATGTTTCCAGCCTTTGGATTAAGGATACTGCATAAATAGCATCAGCATTGATTCCTGAACAAAGGGTGAGAAAATCATCTGTTTCACATCAGATTTTTTGTTATTCTGTTGCAAGTTATGAACTGGGTGGTAACACTTTTAGGGAGAAGATTTATTTCCTGTTTGCTATTTATAGTCAGTAAGCACATTTACCATGCTGCTATCAATGCCAATACTGCAAGTCTTCCCTCAGTATATCTAGAAATTCCAAATTCTTCTGCATTTAAGAAGGCAGAGAAAAATGAAAGGCTGCAAGTGTCCTTTCAATGAGTGGATCACAAGAGATGCACAAAGAGCAGCGCTGTGTGCGTGGTAATGTCAGCCCATTTTAATTTAAACAAAAGGAAAACATTTTTAAGTTGTGATAAATTTATTTCTAATTTAAAAGAGATGTTATTTTTGATAAATGGAGCATTTTCTCCTTTTCGTCCAATGATAGCATGGAAACCGCTTGTAGTAGTGTAAGTTCCAAGTATGCAACTCAAATGTGTGTTTCAACTCTAGCTTCTGAACAGCAATTCCTATTGCATAAGCTGAATATTTCCTTTGCCTGCTTTCGCAGTGACGTTTTCAGGCTAGGAAGGAAGTGTCTGAGAGTTGATTTTACAGAAGCGTATAAATAGTTAAGGGAATGGAATGGGTAACACTATAAAGCTAATTGCGGGAGTAGGACAAAGTTGCAAACCAATAAAAGACAAATTTAAAACTAACATCAGGAATTTTTTTTCTTTATCATTTCATAGGATGCGGGCATCGTTGGCAAGGCCAGCATTTGTTGCCCATCCCTAATTGCCTTGAACTGAGTGGTTTGCTAGGCCATTTCAGAGGACAGGTAAGAGCCAACATTGCTTTGGATCTACAGGCCAGACCAGGTAAGGGTGTGTAGTAATTATGGTTTTATTTAGTGTGTAATGTACCTTTAAGAATGATACTTATAAGGAGAAATCACATCATCTGTAGTAACCAATAGGAGAGTAACGCGGGCTACTTCAGCAGTCAATGCAGAGATGGAGTTGGAGTTGAAAGCACACGTGTAGTTTCTGCTGAGTACATTGTAAATAAACTTAATTTTTCCACCCAAGAAGTGTCTGCAGATCATCTCTATCACTAATAGTACAACTCGGCCACCCTACAACAAACTGGTGATGAGGACAAAATAGGATTGAACAAAATAAATCAAGTTAAAAAGAAAGTAAGATATACTCACCAGGTATGCTGTTGCTTTAAGTTAAAGAGAAAACAGGCCCCAATCCAATGGCTGAGAAATCTCCCACAGCACTCCCAACATTTAAAAAATAATACCAAAATTGCAAGACCTTTGAGTGAGAATCCACAAGACGGGTCAGCAAAACAAAAAAAAAAGAGAGAATCTGTACTGAAATTATAAAATAGGCAGCAGCCCCACAGGTTCAGTGGATTAGAGAAGCTGGCATACAGCTTGCAAGTTAAAAAAAAGCAGCAATCAGAACAGAAAGCAGTGCTGCAGTTTTAAATTTAAACAAAACCAAAAGGCCCAATTGGACCACGAGGCGGCTGGATCTCCCGAAGTGCAGGACATCCAACATCAAAAGAACCTGTGGAGTTTAAAAAAGAAAAACCCTGCGGAATCACTCAGAAAAGGGAGAAGAAATCGCTGCCGTGTTTTTTCCTAACAGGACCGAAGTTTTACAAAGTTAAAAGAGAAGAAGGCCCAAAATCACGGGGATCCTGCCAAAACATGAAAAGCACAGAGAACACAGCACAGAAAAGCTGACAGCTGCAGAGACAGACCGAGGAAAAAAAATGGTGACTGTTCTTAAAGCGGCAATACATCTAAAGTGGTAAATACAAGAAAAATGGCTATGGACAGAAAATTAGAAGCGGTCTCAGAGAGTGGGCAACTCTGCCGAAGGAAACAAGAGGCCCCAAAGAGACGGCAACTCTGCGGAAGGGAATTAGAGGCCCCAGAGAGAGGGAGACTCTGCAGAAGGCAACAAGAGACCACAGAGGGAGGGCAACAAGAAATTAAACAGTTGAAAGAACTGTTGATTGTCCTTCAAGGTCAAATGCAAAAGGAATGTGTAACTATTCAGCAACATGAAGAAATGAAGGCCCTCTCAAACAGTGGAATGGAAGCACAGCAGAAGAAACGTGAAGAGGGCTCAGGGGAAGCCCTGGTAATCAGAGAGGGCTCTGGGAGTTGTGTACAGCTGGATACAGCCAGGAGACAGGAGTTCAGATAAACTCCAAGGCAGTGCCAGCTCAGTGAAGCTAGCTGTCCAGCAAAGAGCTGAAGAATCAGCTAAATGAAGCTGAAGAGGCTTTGAACACAGAATTTCCCAAGAAGCAGACAGATAATGGAATTTCAGGAGACTCAGCCACGGAGCTCAGACAAGTTGAGCTTGCACCTGAGAGAAGTCTGGCCAATAGTGATGTCAAAAAGAAAGCCGAGATTAAAGCCTGTGCTAGAAAGAAGAAGGCGTATAGAAAGAAGATACAGAAATACTAATAGGACCTCCACCCTGTTGAGGATAAAGTGAGAGCCCTAAGAGAGGCACTTGCGTCAAAGAGCTCAAATTATTCCTAGGAATGATCAACTATTATGGGAAGTTCTTGCCCAATTTGTCTACAGTGCTGAACCCCTGCATTCTATATTCAAAAAGAACCAATGTTGGTCTTGGGAGGCGACCCAGAAAGAAGTTTTCATAAAGGTGAAACAATTGTTGCACTCGTCCAATCTATTAGTGCATTATGACCAGACGAAAGAATTGGTGCTGACATGTGACGCATCCCAATGGAGTGGGAGCAGCACTTCTCATCGGATGGACAACGGCACAGAAAGGCCAATAGGTTACGTATCAAGAACGCTCACTACAGTGGAAAAGGGATACTCGCAGATAGAGAAAGAAGGCCTGGCCATCATCTTTGGTGTCAAGAAATTTCACCAGTATGCACATGGCCGCCATTTTACAATCATTTCAGACCACAAGTCATTGCTAGGATTGTTTAGTGAGGACAAGGCTATACCACCCATAGCCTCAGCAAGAATACAATGATGGGGTATAATTCTGGCAGCATAAGAATACATTTTCGTACATAGGCCTGGCAATCAAATCACAAATACCGATGCCCTCAGTCATTTGCCTTTACAAGAAAATGATGAGCACGTCCCAGTTCCATAGGAACTTGTTTTATCTTTAAATTTCTTAGATCGCCCACAGGGATGCACTCGACAGATCAGAAACTGGACAAGTCGGGGCCCAATCCTATGTCAGGTACGAGAACAAGTGCTAAATGGTTGATGACAGGAGCCGTATCTGATGAAATACAAGTGTACTTCAACAGAAGACATGAAATAACCAGCCAGGGTGGCATCTTATTGTGGGGAGCATGAGTGATAGTTCCTCCAAAGGGAAGGGAGCCTCTTTTAGTTGAGCTACCAGTGCCCACCCAGGAATTTCCCAAATGAAGACCATTGCATGCAGCTATCTATGGTGGCCAGGGATGGATGGCAAAATAGAGAGTTTAGTAAAGCACTGTGTGCAATGTCAGAAACTGCAAAAGTTGCCAGTGACAGCTCCATTACACCCATGGGAGTGGCCAGGTAGACCCTGGGTGCAGTTACACATTGACAACATTGGACCTTTCCTGGAAACAATGTTTCTGCTCATTGTTATTGCCCATTCAAAATAGTTGGACATATATAAGAACATAAGAACATAGGAAATAGGAGCAGGAGTAGGCCATTTGGCCCCTCAAGCCTGCCCCGCCATTCAATAAGATCATGGCTGATCTGCCCCAGCCCCCAACTCCCCTTTTGTGCCAGCTCCTCATAGCCTTCAACTCCCCGATATTTCAAAAATCTATCTACCTCCACTTTAAATACTTTCAGTGATCTGGCCTCCACAACTCTCTGAGGTAGAGAATTCCAGACATTCACTACTTTCTGAGAGAAGAAATTCCTTTGCATCTCAGTTTTAAATGAGTGTCCCCTTATTCTGTAACTATATCCCCTAGTTCCAGATTCCCCCACTAGTGGAAACAACTTCTCAACATCTACCCTGTCAAGCCCCCTCAGAATCTTGTACGTTTCAATAAGATCACCCCTCATTCATCTAAACTCTAATGAATAAAGACCTAACCTGTTTAGCTATTCTTGATAAGTCAAGAATAGGAATCATTCTAGGAATTAGCCTAGTGAATCTCTTTTGAACTGCCTCCAATGCCAGTATACCCTTTCTTAAATATGGGGACCAAAACTACACAGTACTCTAGGTGCGGCCTCACCAACACCCTGTACAGTTGTAACAAGATTTCCCTATTTTTAAACTGAGGTGAAGTCACTAATGTTGGACGCTACAAGTGAGAAACTACATCAGAGTTTTGCCATTCACGGACTACCAGAAGTAGTCGTTTCCGATAACGGCACAGCATTTACGACTGCTGAGTTTCAATGGTTTATAAGCCTCAACGGTATCACTCATGTGAAAACTGCACCATCCCTTCTTCCTCAAATGGACTGGCCGAAAGGGCAGTTCAAGCATTCAAGACAGGCATGAAAAGCTAACTGGTGATTCCTTGGCAACCAACCTAGCACGCTTTCTTTTTCATTAAAGGACTACCCCTCACACAACAACCGGTGTCACACCTGCAGAGTTATTGTTGAAATACTGTCTCAGGATGAGATTGAGCTTAATAATGCCAAATTTAGAGGGGAAGGCGGAAAAGAGTCAGGGAAGCCAGAAAACTAGACACGACAGGCATAGCCGAGAGAGGAAATTTACTGTGGGAGAGCCGGTATACCTGAAAAACTTCGGGGAAGGGCCAAAGTGGTTAGCGGGTGAAATAAATGCGCTGACTGGACCTCTATCTTACCACATGGAGGTGGAAGACTGGATCTTTCATAAATATGTGGACCATTTAAGGAAGAGAGAGACAAATCACCAAGATTTGGTTCCAGCAGTGATAATGACCGGGTCTGCGTTTCCCATTGTGGATACTCAACCCAGGACTGACATGTCTGATGTTCCTGTAAGAGTTGAGGATACAGAACTGCGAGTGCCCATTGAAGCACCTGATGTTCAGGCAACTCTGGAAAAGAAGGTTCCTGACAAAGGATCTGAAGTTATGAAGCTGCAACATTCCACACGTACCAGGAAACCACGTGAAAGACTGAACTTGTAAATTCCTTACCCAGTGTAAATATTATGTTGGCTTGAAAAATGTGTACTTGTAAATATAATATGTATAGCTGAGTTAAAGTGGGAGGAATGTAGTAATTATAGTTTTATTTAGTGTTTAATGTACCTTCAAGAATAATACTCGTTAGACAAGATCACATGATCTGTAGTAACCAATAGGAGAGTAGCACGGGCTACCTCAGCAGCCAGTGAAGAGATGGAGTTGGAGTTGAAAGCACACGTGTAGTTGCTGCTGAGCACATTATAAATAAACTTAATGTTTCCACCCAAGCAGATCAACTCTATCACTAATAGTACAACTCAGCCACCCTACAATAGGATGGCAGCTATATTCCCTTCCCTAAAGGAAATTAGTGAACCAGTGAAGTGGATTATAATCCTGGACCCTTTTTGGAACTATTCTGGATCAGGTGCATTCCTCGGATAATCAGTCTTACTTAATGTTCAGACATACAGGCCTCACAGAAGCTTAAATGTGTCTGATGAACTAACCTAACCTAATTCTCCCTGAAGGAAAGGAACCACCAGGGAATATTATTGTCCTCCAGATAACCTTTTTAACAAATTTTAGCCAGATGATAACAGCCCAGATATTATAATATTCGCCCCAGATATTATAATATTCAACAAGGGCCCTTAGACAACACCTTCCAAACCCACAACTACTATCATCTAGAAGGACAAGGGCAGCAGATATATGGGAACACCACCACCTGGGAGTTCCCCTCCAAGTCACTCACCATCCTGACGTGGAAATATATCACCGTTCCTTCATTGTCGCTGGGTCAAAATCCTGGAACCCCCTTTCTAACAGCACTCTGGGTGTACCTACACCACATGGACTGCAGCAGTTCAAGAAGGCAGCTCACCGCCACCTTCTCAAAGGCAACTAGGGATGGGTAATAAATGCTGGCCCAGCCATCCCATGAATGAATAAAAAAAGAGTCCAGGCATCTCTCCTCCACTGAAGCGTGTACAGAGATGGGTTTTGAGTTTGGATACAGAAGACTATAAGAGACAATATATTTTCTAAATTATGTCAAAGTTTATTAAAGAACCAAACATGCAATTCACTTTTGATGGTAATCGCAACATTAATAGTTCTGGGCAAAATAAGCGTAATCGTGTTTCTATTAGAGAGTCCAAGTCTAATTAATGTTACAGAGAGATATTTAGGATATCCATCAATATTTAAATTAGTATTTGCCTTAAAACCCCGAGTAGAAAGCTACTGAGTCTAGCAAGATACCTCTATCCCAATTAAGGGGAGAATTATCATCACTACACTACAGCGGCAATACCTTTACCTTGAGAGACGCTGGAGTAAATCCAATGAATCTAAAAATCCTATTGTGTGGTTCTAATATTTATACCATAAAAGAACTAAACCAGCAAGAAACATGTTGAGCACTTGTGCTCCACAACATCCTTTGTTTTTGTCAACATCCTTCAAGCAAACAGGACACTGAGAGGGGCAGACAGTGGTCACGGAACTCAGTTTCCAGGATTCAGTTGACAAGATTTTTAGGGTCAACCTTAAGGTTTTCGTTGCTCGATTGTAGCATCTTACAATTTATCAATGGCTTGTTGAGGTAATGTAGAGGCCAATTCCTGTTTTTTCAGGACTACCTTGTATTAGAGGATATACATTATTCTACGCTACAGGGTGTTGCTGTCCTTGAGCACACAATTATGCCCAGGCATGTCTATCAACTTTTAAATCTTTGTTCAGCTCTTACTTTTTACTCTCACCTCTGCTTTTCATTTTTAACCCCTACTTCATAGGAGAATCATTCTTTTTAATCTTATAACTCTGTATATATAGTTAGATTCTCTTATAATTCCATATTTATAGCTGCATTCTTTCATACCAGCTGGGTTTTTATGACAATCGATGATAGTTTCATGGCCACCATTACTGATACTAGCTTTCAATTCCTGTTTTTTTGATTAGTTGACTTTAAATTCCACCAGCTGCCGTGATGGGGTTTGATCCCAAAGATTAAAATAAAAGTGAGATACTGTGGATGCTGGATATCTGAAATAAAAACAGAAAGTGCAGGGAAACAGAAAGTTCTGTGTTCTGAAAAAAAGTCATACGGACTCGAAAACGCTAACTCTGTTTCTCTCTCCACAGATGCTGCCAGACCGGCTGCTTTTTTCCAGCACTTTCTGTTTATATTTCCCAGAGCATTAACCTGGGCCTCTGGATTACGAGTCCAGTGACAGTGCCGCTATGCACCATCTCCAGCCTCATAGCTAACAAAAAACAGCATCAACAAAATATAGATGGACAATAAAGGTTACATCAGAGAGCTGTTAGAAGCTAGATGAAAGAAGGGTTAGATAAGCTTCATCTTGTATTCAGTCCAAGAGAGATAAATGAAAAGAAGGACATATTTAACTAACGCCTTTCATGAACACTGAACATCTCAACACTTTACAGCCAATGAATTACTTTTTTTTAAAGTGTCGTCACTGTTGTATTTATTGCCCATCCCTAATTGCCAGTATTTATTGCCCACTCCTCATTCCCCCTGAGAAGTCGCCTTCTTGAACGGCTGCAGTCCATGTGGTGTAGGTACACCCACAGTGCTGTTAGGAAGGGAGCTCCAGGATTTTCACCCAGCGACAGTGAAGGAACAGCGTTATATTTCGAAGCCTTGGAGGGGAACTTCCAGGTGGTGGTAGCCTAAACAACTGCATGGGTGTGATCACACAGGATGTTTTATAAAACCTGTGGTAACTGGGTAGTTCAACTTTGGGTGGGCTTTGTAAAAGGAAGATTACCATCATTTGAAGTTTGAGATTACACTGAGCGTTGCATTTTGTGAAAGGAAGAAGTTGCCAAGAGAGACTGTGGCGGATCGCATTGTCGAATTAAAGAAATTCCCTTGTCAGTGTGGGTAAAGCGTGAACTTAGAAATCAACTTTCGAGACACATTCAGAGCAGGCCTAAAGAACAATAAAATCCAGGCCAAGCTTTTGAGCAGAGGCAATAAACTGAGGAGGAAGGAGGGCCTGTGATGAGGCCACAGCCATGGAAATGGCAGAAAGAGATAGTTGCAAATTACAAGGAAGTTCTTTCCCTGAGCCAGCTGGTGCGGTCCACCGGATTTCAGCGAGATCCAGGCCGTGGCAGCCGGTTCATGGTCTCAGAGTCAGGAATTTAGATGCTACTGTCGCCATGGTAGCCACCAACCATTTAAACGCCCCCAATTCCAGTCAAAGCACCATGCCTGTGGGAAAGCCAGTCATATCCATGTGGCACACAGGAGGAGAGGAAACAATAATGTTCCATGTCATGATAAAGCTCCAGGACACAGACATGCATCAGGTTGAGATCATGGTAGATATAAAGCTAGTTCAGGAACTTGGGAGTCTTCGAATGTGCATACGATAGATATGGAAACAGAAGTTGACGTTGTCGAGTAGGTAGATCAATTGTACTCAGTCAGAGTGCAAAAAAAAAGCACGTGGAAGATGAGAGTGAAAGGGTTGAAGTTATAATTCCAGCACCCACCGAAGAAATGAAAGTTGGAGATTCACGACTTACCGTCATCGTTAATACAGCTACAGTAGTGTCTGTTACCTCAGAAGACAGTACAAGAAACCCCTAAGTCACATTCACTTACTCAAAACTAGTGAAAAACTAGTGAATTATTCCAATAACAGTATTCCAGTGCCAGCTCAAGTTAGTGTTAGGGGGGACAATGATGGTGCCTCCTGTTGCTTACCATTGGTAGTAGTAGGAGGAAATAAAGTCTCCCTGATGGGAAGGAATTGGCTTCAGAAAATATGGTTAACCTGGGCCGAGTTAAAGTGGTCTTTGAGCAAGGAGGGCCAAATGATAAAATTAGGCATCACAAGACCAAAGCCTACATGTAGCCACAGACCCACAGCAACGTGGTTGACTCTTCATTGCCCTCTGAATGGCCTAGCAAGTCATTGAGTTGCATCAAACTGTTACAGACGAAAGCACTGTGAGTATACCTATAACACATGAACAACAGCGTTTCAAGAAGGTGCCTCGCCACCATCTCAAGGACATTGAAAACTAGGGTGAGAATTTTAATATCACGGTGCTACTTAACTGGGAGCCAATGTAGGTCAGTGAGAACCGGGATGATGGGTGAATGGAACTTGGTCCGAGTTAGGACATAGGCAGCACTTTTGGATGACTTCAAGTTACGAAAGGTAGAACGTGTGAGGCCAGTCAGGAGAGTGTCAGAAGAGTCAAGTCTAGAGGTAACAAAGGCATGGATGAGTGCTTCAGTAGCAGCTGAGCTGACACAGCAGTGCTATGATTTCTATTGTGTTCAATAATCCTGCTTTACCTGAATGAAAGTACATTTTGCCTTCCAAAATCTGAAACTGAACAACTTCAAGAAACTGTTTAGGCCACATTTCACTGGGACCAAAAGCTTTGTTAACATCAGCCAAACAACTTCAGAAGGGAAAGACTCCCCCTGATCCAACTCCATAATATTTGTGGAATTTTTTTCCTTTATTCTTCCATGGGATGTGGGTGTTGCTGGCACAGCCAGCATTTGTTGCCCATCCCTGAGTGTTCTTGAACTAAGTGACTTAATTGCTAGACCATTTCACAGGGCAGTTATAAGTCAACCTCACTGCTGTAGGTCTGAAGTCACATGTAGCCCACACTGGGTAAGGATGGCAGATTTCCTTCTTTAAAGGGCATCAGTGAACCAGATGGGTTTTTACTACAATCGATGATAGTTTCATGGTTACCTTCACTGGAACAAGCTTTTAATTAGAGAGTTATTAATTAAATTAAGTTCCATGAACCCACGTACCCAGAGCATTAGCCTGGGCCTTTGTGACATTACCACTACACCATCATCTCCCCAAGTGAGATCACAAACGAACTATAGGTAACTAGACTTCCAAAAGCCCTTCATCAAAGTTTCAACACCAACAGCTTGCATTTATACGGCACCATTGATGTATAAAATGCCTCAAGGCATTTCACAGGAGCATTATAAATAAAACTTGACACCAATCCACTACGCCGCCAACTCCCCCTAAAGTTAAGATTAGGGCAACCTTTACGATATTACATTGGCTCCAGGAACCTTTTCTTACTTCTCCAATTATCCAATGCTCCTGTGGATTTGTATCTGTCTTCTGCTTAAGTGTAACAAATGTAACCAAGGTATTTATTTCTGGCTGTCTCCTACCCATTGTCACAAAAGATAAATATTTGGTTAGCGAAAAGAACCATTTCTTAAACACCTGAATTCCAGACTAGCATCTTGACAAATAAGTGACTTACAGATACTGAAGCACGCTTGAAATGTGGGAAACATGGCAGTCAGTTTCCACACTGTAAGTTTCACAAACAGCCATATGATGATAACCAGAACATCTGTTTTTATTGCTGTTGGTTGAGGGATAGACATTGCTTAGGACGCTTTTCTGCTTTTCTTTAAAATAATGCTTTGGGAATTTGTCCACTTGCCTTGAAACATACCATGTCAGATTTTCATGGGGTTGGAAGGAATCCAAAGCCATTTAAAAATAGCAGCCATGACCCAATTCTGAGATTTCTGCCCTCATTCCCGGTGCACCCAAATCTCACTGGTTGGAAAATATCCCAACTTGCGCTACCCGCCTTGGTAGCGAAAATCCAGCCAACCATAAGCAGCACCGACCCACTGGAATGTTTGGATATATCATGTAGTCCGAGTCACTGAAGTAAGACTTGAAGCCAAAACTTTCGGAGTCCGAGCAGCGCACGTTACCCTCTGAGTCATGGCTGACACCACATATACTGCTCAATTTATGCGGCCTTCTGTTAAATTTGCAAACTTAAAATGTCTGTCATTGACAATATTACCATTCTCAGTTCCAGTTCTGAAAGGGAAAGGCATTGCAAAAAAAAAAGTCATTTGACAAAGCATTTTCTTACATTTGGGGTAGGAATAGAGTCATGCAAAAATGCTCATCACAATTGTATTGTATTTTTGTGCTGCCATCATGTGTTTTGGCACACGTCGTCACAGAATGTTGACAAACCCGAAGAGGCTGGGCAGCTACTTTGTGAAGATGTCCCTTTAATTAATCGCAGCCTTTTCCCATAAGGAGGAGGAAGGGGAATATCACATGACTCCACCCAAAATGTCTCTGAAAGGAATGGATGTCATTGTTATTTTTCCTGCTTGGGCGGCCAACCAGGTTATTTTTTTGGTTTGTTTTTCTTCTCCTTACCTGTCTGTAGAATAATTCCATCAACTGGCTGTCGTACCTTTTCAATGGCCAGTTACATAAGAATTTCATAGTTGCCTCTGTTTTAGATTGTCTCTGTGTTGATGTGTTTCATTGTTACAGTCAGACTGAAACTGGAACATTACTGTGTGCACAATTGCAGATGTTGCACTGCCACACAGATGAACTGCACTTGTCTGTGTACCAATGTACCGGGTCACATACTTTCTGATTTACGTTGTAGACTGATGTCGTGACTTTGCACATTTCCATAAGTGGAACATGTGGTGGAAATCTGGAACTCAATTCCCTCAAAAGGCTATGGATGCAGGGGGACAACTAAAGCTTTCCATATTGATTTTTGTTTGTTAGGTGCCTCAAGGGCAATGGAACAAAGGCAGGTAAATTGAGGTACAGATCAAACATAATTGAATTGAATGGTTTTCTCACATTCTTGGGATATCCCAAAACAACCAATGAATTACTTTTGAAGTTATATAAGCAAATATGGCAGTAAGTATCCACACATGAAAATTACACAAATAAACGAACAAATAAACAATGATTTGGCATTGATTGAAGAAGGACACCGGGGGAATTCCTTGCTCCTCTTAAAATTGAGGCATGGGACCTTATCCCCAAAAATACATCGACAAAAATGCATCATTCAAAACTACAATGAAGTGTCATCTGTCATAAAAGCCAATTACAACCACAAGTTATTTGCGGGCATATTGGACTTTTTAAGGAAGACTGGCGTGTTTTTAAAGAAATACAGGCGAGGAATCTGAGCAAAAGGTGGCTGTTGATGTAAAGTGACCACTTTCTGGAAAATTCCTACATGGACTATACTGACAGATATAGGACTGAGATGAGGAGAAACATCTTCAGTCAGAGGCTGGTGAACCTGTGGAATTCTCTACCACAGAGGGCTGTGGAGGCCAAGTCACTGAGTATAGTTAAGAAGGAAATATATAGGTTTCTGGACTCTGAAGGCATCAAGGGGTATGAGGAGAGCACGAGAATACGGCGCTGAGATAGAGGATCAGCCATGATCATATTGAATGGTGGAGCCAGCTCGAAGGGCCGAATGGCCTACTCCTGCTTCTATTTTCTATGTTTCTATTAATAGTGAGAGCAGGTAGGGTCTGAGAGCATATTTGAATAATGTTGCACTTTTAATTAGCTCTGTTGTTCAATGAGGTCATGAAGTATCTCAAGGTCTGGCTGGGTTGGGTTGAAGTGGCATGTTTTATCACTGAATCACAGTGCAGAAGAGGCCTTTCGGCACATCGAGTCTGTATCGACACGTGGGAAACACCTGACCTACCTACCTAATCCCATTTACCAGCACTTGGCCCATAGCCTTAAATGTTATGACGTGCCAAGTGCTCATCCTTTTTAAAGGATGTGAGGCAACCCGCCTCCACCACCCTCCCAGCCAGTGCATTCCAGACCGTCACCACCCTCTGGGTAAAAAAGTTTTCCCTCACATCCCCCCTAAACCTCCTGCCCCTCACCTTGAACTTAAGGGGGCATGTGACTGACCCTTCAACTAAGGGGAACAGCTGCTCCCTATCCACCCTGTCCATGCCCCTCATAATCTTGTACACCTCGATCATTTTGCCCCTAAGTCTTCTCTGCTCCAACGAAAACAACCCAAGTCTATCCAACCTTTCTTCATAACTTAAATGTTTCATCCCAGGCAACATCCTGGTGAATCTCCTCTGCACCCTCTCCAGTGCAATCACATCCTTCCTATAATGTGGCAACCAGAACTGCACACAGTACTCCAGCTGTGGCCTCACCAAGGTTCTATACAACTCCAACATGACCTCCCTACTTTTGTAATCTATGCCTCGATTGATAAAGGCAAGTGTCCCATATGCCTTTTTCACCACCCCACTAATGTGCCCCTCTGAGATCTATGGTCACACACGCCAAGATCCCTTTGTTCCTCAGAACTTCCTAGTGCCATGCCGTTCATTGAATACTCCCTTGTCAAATTACTCCTTCCAAAGTGTATCACCTCACACTTTTCAGGGTTAAATTCCATCTGCCACTTATCTGCCCATTTGACCATCCCATCTATATCTTCCTGTAGCCCAAGACACTCAACCTCACTGTTAACCACTCAGCCAATCTTTGTGTCATCTGCAAACTTACTAATCCTACCCCCCACATAGTCATCTATGTCATTTATATAAATGGCAAATAATAGGGGACCGAGCACAGATCCCTGTGGTACGCCACTGGACATTGGCTTCCAGTCACTAAAGCATCCTTCTGTCATCACCCTCTGCCTCCTACAACTAAGCCAATTTTGAATCCACCTTATCAAATTACCCGGTATCCCATGTGCATTTGCCTTCTTTATAAATCTCCCATGTGGGACCTTGTCAAAGGCTATGCTGAAATCTATATACACTATATCAACTACACTACCCTCATCTACACACCTGGTCACCTCCTGACACTTTTAATGTAACAAACAGATGTTTCACTGCCGAAATAAGCTTCGAGTAACATAAAGATCCAGAGGTGTGTGGTGATGGAGGTTTTCAAAAGAGAAAGCTTTAATTTGAATAGAGAAATACAATACAGACCTGCAATTATATAGCAAATTTCATGACCTCATGACATCCCAAAGCACTCTCCAGCCAATTCATTACCTCTGGAATGTAATCACTATTGTAATGTAGGAAACACAGCAGCCAATTTGTGTACAGCAAGCTCCCACCAACAGCAACATGGTAATTAAAAATGACTATATAATCTCTTTGTTAGTGATGTTGACTAAGGGATAGATATTGGTCAGAACACCGCTACACTTCTTCATGTAGTGCCATGGAGCATTTTTCATCCACCTGAGAAGATGGATGGGACCTTGCTTTAATGTCTCATCTGAAAGATGACACTTTCCCCTGTGCTGTCAACCTAGATTCTATGCTTAGGTCTCTAGAGTGGGGCTTGAAACACACAACCTTCCAACTCAGACGTGAGTATATTACCACTGAGCCACTGCCAACATCTAATATAAGTTTCACTCATGAGCTGCCTGTGTATTTTTCTAACATCCAGAACAGAAATGTTTTGCATGTCACAATTCTCCTGTGAGTTCCAAGTTGCACATCAGCCAACTCCTCAGGATATTAGATCTCCAGTCCTTTGAATTTGTGAAGGGCACAGCAAGCAGCCACAATATGAGAGAGCTGATTGAGAACCTGCTGCACTGACCTCCCTCATCTATCAAGGCCACTAAACCAGCCCGCTGAACCACATTTTAAATGCCCGGCATGAAAATTAGCTTCATTGCATCAATGTTCAGCTAGTGAGGTTAGTACTTTGAGTGGGAGCATAAATCTTAGAAACAAACGATGTGCCAAAAACCATCTTCTCAGATGAAATGTTAATCCTCAGCCCCTTCTGCCATTTCAAAGGAGAAGATCTCATGGCATTATTTCAAAGAAGAGGGGGGGAATTCTCCATGGTATCCTGGCCAATATTTGTCCCTCAGCCAACATCCTGACAAACAGTTTATCTGGTCATTTATCTCATTGCTGTTTGTAGGATCTTGCTGTGTGCAATTGACTGCTGAGTTTTCCCAATACATCAGGCACTTCAAATAGAAAATTACTTAATTGGCTGTGAAAAACTTTGGGAGATCTGAGCTTTGAAAGGTGTTATATAAATGTAAGTCTTTTTATTTGCCTGCCTGGACAACCGATTTGTTACTGGAAAATTTCCAATCCACCCACTCTAGAGACTTCCAGGTTTTCCTATATGGATTCCTGCAATCTTGATGGACACCAGAAAGGAGCACAGCAGCAGAAAGAAAGAAAGAGGTTATTATTCCCCACAGTGAATCGAAAAGTCCTAGCAATCAAATCAGGCGATGGGAGAGAAGCTATGACTTTAAAAGTTTCAACTCACTAAGGAAGTCTTGGGTGCCCTCTGCCAGCTTCTACACACTGACCTGAAGTGCCTGTAAAGCTTTGCCAGTGGCTACTTTTGGCATGAGAGGGATGTAACGTGGACATGTCATTTTTCAGGAATACATTTTGGCCTGGATTTCTGTGGGGATTTTTTTTTGGAGATTTCCTGTGCCGGTAGGGAGGGAACTTCTGGGACTACGTCTGCTGGACAGCTGATGCTGGAAAGTCGCATTTAGTTACACCAAGTATAACAGGAGCAGAAGTGATGAGAACCGTGTTGTTTCATGCCATCTATAAGTACCGCTGCTGAAGAACAGAGGAAGCTGCTCCCTCTGAACCTGGACCATCTATTTCAATCGGCCCAAAATAGAGCAGAAACCCAGAGGGAATATAAACCCCATTCCAAATCGACCCCTGAAAGATGACCTGCAGACACTACATCCCTTTCTTGTTAACAATAGCAAGGAAATTCAAGGCTTAATGCTTAGGTTCTGGTCGAGGTCTTGAAGCTGCTGTATTCTGAGATCAATTTCATGATGAGCATCTGTACTGTCAGAATAAATCTATTTGACATTCTTTTATTCTCTTCTTACAAAGCTTGCCAGTAAGGCTGAATGTAAATCAAAATGTTAATTGTTTGTTCTTTATTTTAAAGAACTGATCCCTGTTTTGGATTACTACACTTGAGTAAATTGCAGACTAAATTGTGTGCATTGAAGGCAATACAAACAAGTGCAAACAATTGAAATTCTTATCAGCTTGCTGAACATGATGCTGATCCCCCTAGGTTTTGTAAATTTGACTCCCAGAGGAAAAGTGTTAGAATTGTGGTCATATTGTATTTCTATCCAGGGCTGATCAGGAGCCCTCTAACTGGGAGCAACCATTATAGTGAGTTGAATAGAAAGTGAGCTTGCTACTAATTAAAACCTCAAGTTGCGGTCTTTTTATATGGCCGTACTCCTTCGCAACAGATCGGATTGCTTGACAAACAACAAAATTATTGTAATCTATCTTATCTTTATAGATATAATGCGTTTAAAATGTCAATCAATGCCTTGATTTTTAAACTCTTTTCCTTGTTTTCAAAGCCCTCACTGCCTTGCCCTCTCTATCTCTGTAATCTCCTCAAACCCCACAGCCCTCTTGAGATACCTGCGCTCCTCGAATCCAACATCCTCGATTTTAATCACCACATTGGTGGCTGTGCCTTCAGCTGCCTAGACCTGAAGCTCTGGAATCCCCTCCCTACACCCCTCCAACTTGCTTTCTTCCTTTAAGATGCGCTTTAAAACCTACGTCTTTAACCAAGATTTGATCATCTGACCTTAATATTTCATTCTGCGCACCGGTTTCACATCTTGTTTTACAATGTTCCTGTGACGTGCCTTAGGACGTTTTCTTACATTAAATGCACTTTATAAATCTAAGTTGTCCTTGTTGCATGCATGCTCCATTCGATTTTAAAGGTGGTTTGTAGTTTTGTGAGGATGTTGGATTGATAGCTTCAGGCCCCACACCATAATGGAACGAAAGGATGTGCCTGTCTCCAGATTTTTGCTAAGATCGCTCCGAGCTGATTGTGTGACTCCTTCTAACATCTCTCCTCCCTCCACATGGATAAAACTGTCATTTTTCTCAGGATGTACTACAGCAACATGCTGAGATTTTCATCCCAGTGGTGCAGGAATCAAAGTCGTGTCCCTCACTGTCCTCTCATAATGGTGTACAACCAGGTCACCAAACAGCAGCTGAAGTTCCCTGCAGGGGTGGTAGTGGTGTAGTGGTATTGTCACTGGACTGATAATCCAGAGACCCAGGGTAATGCTTTGGGGACCCAGGTTCAAACCCCACCACAGCATTTGAATTCTATAAATTCTGGAATTAAAAGTCTAATGATGACCATAAAACTATTGCTGATTGTCATAAAAACGCATCTGGTTCACAAATGCCCTTTAGGGAAGGAAATCTGCTGTCCTTACCTGTGACTCCAGACCCTCAGCAATGTCGTTGACTCTTTAAAAAAATGCCCTCTGAACAAGGGCAATTAGGGATGGGCAATAAATGCTGGGCTACCTAGCGATGCCCACATCCCACGAATGAATAAAAAAAAACCCCTTGATGTTTGCCATGGCACAGTGTGCCAGTAGACGAGTAGAATGAAAGAACAATTTTCGACAAAGTTCCCTGAGAGAGGATCTCAAACTTGATTTTCTTGTTGTATCCCTGAATTGGGAACATGTTTTAAAGAAAAACTCGTAAGTCTTGAATCGGGACTTAATTAGTTTCGATTAGAAATGTTAAACAATTAGCAATGATAAAAGATTTGAACTCGAGTGGAAAACCTTAAATACAGGAGGGAGGAAGGCAAAGGTGGACAACAGTGCAAAGGTGGGTCTGTAGCTGGATTACATGCTCCCCACCAGCAGGTTCGAGGATGGAGGATTCATACAATCCAGCAGGCGGCCTTCCCGCCAACCCACCCACCCGCCCTCTGACCTGTCTGAAGTTTCACGAGGGAAGGGGAAGGGAGGGGAGTTGTCGGACAGCCGACCTGCCCTTGGATCTTTTGAGGCCCTTAAGTGGCCAATTAGCAGCTCCTGCCACTATTGTACCTGCAGTGGGGGAGGCCCACGCCAAGTGGGAAGCCTGGCAGCTCTAGCTGTGCAAGCTGGTGTCGGTCACAAGGGGTGGCGCGGGAGGGGTCAAACCTCTTTGCGAGCACCCTGGGCCCATCAGAGGCACCACCTCCCCCCCCAACACAAGGTCATACTTCCCCCTTTACCCTCCCCCCTGGCCTCTCAAACCAGGCCCTCCACCCCCCCTTAGCCCCCTGGCCTGGCCTACCACCCCGAACCTGGAAATACCCTGGACCGACCTCTGAGCCCGGGCACCTCTCTATCGGTATTGGTGGTCCTCGCAGCAGCGGCCACCACTCCCACCTGGTGCTGCTGGGATGACAGAGCAGCTGGCCATCCGATTGGCTGGCAGCTCTCTGAGGCGGGACTTCCCCCTGCGATATGGGTGGAAGTCTCGGTCCTACAGCAATTAAAGCTGCTCCCAGCGTTAAACCGATGCAGGACAGCTGGTGGGGTTATGGGCGGACTTGACACCAGAGGGAGGACCAACCAGAACAGCCCTGAAAATCCAGCCCCAGGTGTGTGTCCACAACTGAGTTATGCTCAGAGTGTGAAAAATTGCACCAATCCCACTCCTGACTTGCATATTGGGCTGTAACATCCTGAGCTTCAGGAGCTCGTAACTAGGACCTCAAAGCTGCCCCGGAGACAGCCGCCATCTCCCACCCCACCCGGAAGTCCCCAGATGAGGATTACTTAGCAATTGTCCAGGAAGCTCAAACTTCCACTGGGCAATTGCCCTGCAATTGGAACCATCTGAAACTCTGACTTAAATCGTAAACTACGGATGGTTCATGCAGTAAACGTTATCCATAAATGGTTAGAAGAATTAAAACCACTTCTAACTCCTGGGTAACTATAGTACTGACCCCCCCACGGGACTCCTTCCATCCCCGCCTGCCCTCACTAAACACTTAACCACCCCCAGTGACCATCACCACACTGACCACCCCGACCGACGCCCCCCGACTACCCTCCTGACCACCTTACTGACACCCCCTGACTGACCCCCCCACCACTGACCACTTGTGCCCCCGACCAACTGACACGCCCGACAACCCCCTCCACTGACCACCTGACCCCCCCCCCCCCTCCCCCGACTGACCGTCACCCAGCCCCCACCGACCACCCGACACGCCACCCCCCACCCCCCCAATCCTACCCACTTACAAACTTACCTTCTCTCTGGCTTGAAAGTGCCTTGACCTTTAAACTTTGCGACAGCCGCTGCCTAAAAATGGGGGCGTGGCCTCCTTACCTCCAACTCTCGCCGGACCTGAGTGGAAGGTCGGGCAAGAAAGGATGGTCTGGATTTTGAGGTAGGAAACTAGGAGCGGAGTGGCAATCTGACTCTGATTACCACTTCGCGGAAGTTCAGGCCCCTTATGTCAATCTAATCACTTGGTTGTGTAGTGGTCTTGTAGCACCAGATTAATTAGCGTTCTTAAAGAGATATGTGTCACTCTACTTGTTTCTCTAAACATTATAAAGCCTTTCCATTTCACAGCCTCAGTTCCAAATCATTAGCGAATAACACTTTAGGTTTTCTAGCTCTCATTAAGACTGCTCTAATGCACAGGGTTTAGAGCGTGCGCATTATGTATTCATTGGTGCAGTGAAAAATACTAAATGAATGAAAGGAACACTCATGAAAATTCATGAAGTGATTATAAAATAGCATTATGGATTGCCCATTTCTCAAGCACAAAATTCAAACAGTTCCCTTGGAGGCAAATATTAAACTTACAGAGGTTACGTTCGACTGCTTTTGGATGAGAAGGTAACTCAAGGCCCTGTCTGCTCTCTCAGTTGGACATAAAAGGTCTCATGACAGTATTTGTGAGGAAAAGTAGGAGAGTTCTCCCAGGTGTCCTGGCCAATATTTATCCCTCAACCAATGTCACAAAAAACAGATTATCTGGTCATTACACCATCACTGACTGGTATAGGAGATGCTCTGGGGGACACAACCATATCACCATGTCCAGTCTGGATGTCTCCATTGGGTGTGTCTGCATCAAGGAGAGATATTGATCCCCTTAATTGAGCAGGAGAGGGACCATGAAGGACCATACCCAATGAGTCATATAATAGCAAGAGTGGAACTGCTGCCAAAAAAAAGCACCTACTCAGGAATGTTCTTTGAAGAAAAAAGCTATGGTTTCTACAACCCTATAAAAGTGTCAGACAGACCATTAAAGTATCAACAACGGAGGCTTCAAACACTTCAAACCTCTTAACTTTGTCCAAATAAACGTTGAGACATTGACAAAAGAGACCACAGAAAGAACAACTTATCATAACCACTTAAAGATGCCAGTCAAGCAAAACCAACAATTCACTTCACTTGTCAAAACAGATTCGCTGCTGAGCCAATGCTTTTATTGGTCTGGGCTCTCAGCCAAGGATGCTCAACGAGGTTCAGGCCATTTGGGTTTCCACTGTTCTCATTTTCTGAGCTACGCAACTCAGTCGCAAAAATTCAGCCCATAAACTCACAAATACATGCTCACAAACATACATTCACAAACAGGTGCACACACACTCAAACACACACTCACACACACACACTCAAACACACACACACACACACACACTCAAACACACACACTTCGCTAGTTTAATAGCACCATTTCTAACAATGTTAAACCATGTTGTACAAATTTCCTAAATTGTTTCCCATCATCCCCTGAAAACTGCCTATACATGATCAGAAATGAGGGGTGGAATTTTCAGGCCCCGCCAGCAGCGGGATTCGCAGTGGACTGCTGTGGAAAATTTGGAGCGAGGACTGGAGTCTAATTCTGCCGGCCGGAAAACAAGTTGGAATCTTCCCCTCGGCACTTTCATGGTGGGCTGATGGCGGGTCCGCATTTCCGGTGATCCATGTTGGGAACTGTATTTGCAGGAATTAGCATGTCATGAATACTCATTAAAGATGCAAGTCGCCAGAATCACGTCTCCCTCCTAATTGTGGGCCACGTCAGCGGGGAATTAGACCCGTCTGAATCACCACCGGATAGAAGTGGTGTGCAGCTGTCCTTTGCTCATGACTTCAAGATGAGTGCAACATTCAAAGCCAATCTGCAACAGCGCTGTTCCAGGTCATCAGCAATTCCAAAGCTGCTGTGTAAGGCAAGACTGGTGGGGATGTCTAGCTGGGCTGCTCATGGTGGCCGCCTTGGGTGACTAGCTGGACTTGTCATGCTGGGTGTTGTGCTTCTCTGGGAACACTGCACTCAGTGTGTACTGTGGCCCTCAGGCAGGGCCGATATGATATTATATGGCTCATTGGTTATGGTCCTTCATGGTCCCTCCCCTGCTGCATTCTACCAACAGAAACCACCGTGGGGACTGAGGGGTTTGACAGAGACATAAGGGTGAAAGGAACAGGGGAGGCTTGGGGAGAGGGTGAGAAGATGGCAGGCAGAGGGGTGATTGGAGGTGGGGGAGCTGGACCCTAACATGGAAGGGGTGAACGCAGACACGGCGGGGGTTGGTTGGATTTCGTATGGCATGAGTGGGATGGGATGCACACAGAGTCTAGACTAGGGAAGTGGGGGTTTAGTGAGGGAAGGGTTGCACACACACTCTTGGCTGGGGTGGGGACAGTGGGTAAGGCTTGCACAAGAGGAAAGGATTACACAGAGACTCAAAGAGGGAAATGGTGTTGTGGTCAGCCCTGAAGGAACAGGGGGGGTTGAGTGACAGAAAGTCATAGTCCCGGGACTGAGGCCAAAATATTAGGTTGAGAGATCAAAGGCAGTCCCGGGGCTCTGCAAACCGTGCTACAGGGACATGCTGGCACATGCATCGTGTTCCCACTCCAGGGAAGGGCAAGGCCTGTGTGCTCAATGGGGATCAGCCACAGGGGTGCAGGGCGTGGTCATTGTCTCACACTGGGTGGCTTTGGGGGTGTCTGGCTCAGGACTGGGCTGCAGCTGGGATGGCCATGGTCAGGGGAGGCATCTGCACCCTGTAAATGGGGAGCTCTCGTAAAGTTGGGGGTGTTGCCTCTTAGTGGCCATGCACACAGCCTCAAGATGAGGAGGGGTGAGGTCCACATGAGGCATGAGGACATCCACAGTGACGGGTTCAGCGGGGGGAGGGCAGGAATGTCCACAACAATGACAATGGGATGCAGATGCAGCAATAGGGCATCTTAGTGTGTTTCTGTCTGAGAGTGGGAGGTCTATTATAGTTGGTCAATCTAAATTCGTCTGTTGGATCTGTCCGTCCACAGGAAGGAGGGGGATTTAATAATGGAGGCTGCAGTCAATGCTGCCTTCTTGATGGCAGTGCCCAGATTGAGGAGGAGAAGAAGGGCCCAGTGCCATCTAGCACAGCTTCCAGAGAAGCCCCGGCCTGAGGTTCATGGTCCTGTGAAGCCCCAGGAAGAACCAGTGGCTGAGGAGGTCAGACTCATCCCACAGAGGTGACCTGAGCACCCAAGGGTCTATCAAAGACACTTTCCAATTTGGAGATGAGCAAGAGACAGTGGTGCAGAGATTTGGTGACTCATACCTGCTACATTCTGTGGGAGGATCTAACGCCACATGAACTAAGAGGCCAACCACTGGCAGTGCTCCTGAAGGTCACCGTCGCACTCAACCTTTTTGCATGCAGCTCGTTTCAGGAATCCACAGGGGTCCTATGCAGCGTTTCTCGGTCCTCCACATATAACTGTATAAAGGAGGTGATGGATGTTCTCTACAGTAAGGCTCATCATTGTATAAACGTCACAATGGATGAAATTAGCCAGGCTGCCTGTTTTCTGGGATTTGTGATGAACTCAGGCTTCCCCCTAGGGTACAAGGTGCGATCGAATGCACACATCTGGCTTTGAGAGTCCCATGACTGCAGTCCCTGATCTTCATTAACAGAAAAGGGTTCCACTCCCTGAATGTTGAACTGGTGTGCGATCATCAGAAGCACGTCATGCACATTTGTGCCGGGTACCCTGGGAGTTCCCATGACTCCTACATCCTGAGTCACTCAAACCTATGAACAAGGAACAGCAGGAGGCCATTCAGCCCCTCGGGCCTGCTCCACCATTTAATAAGGTCATGGCTGATCTGACAGTAACCTGAAATCTGCATCCCATCTACCCCCGATAACCTTTCACCCCCTTGCTTACCAAGAATCTACCTAGCACTGCCTTAAAAATATTCAAAGACTCTGCTTCCACCGCCTTTTCAGGAAGAGAGTTCCAAAGACTCACAACCCTCTGAGTGAAACATTTTCGCTTCATCTCTGTCTTAAATGGGTGACCCCTTATTTTTAAACAGTGACCCCCTAGTTCTAGATTCTCCCACAAGAGGAAACATCCTCTCCACATCCACCCTGTCAAGACCCCTAAGGATTTTATATGTTTCAATCAAATCGCCTCTTACTCTTATAAACTCCAGCAGATCCAAGCCTAGTCTGTCCAACCTTTCCTCATAAGATCAACCACCCATTCCAGGTATTAGTCTGGTAAACCTTCTCTGAACTGCTTCTAATGCATTTACACCCTTCCTTAAATAAGGTGACCAATGCTGTACCCAGTACTCCAAATGTGGCCTCACTAGTGCCCTGTATAACTGAAGCATAACCTCCCTACTTTTGTATTCAGTTCCTCTCACAATAAATGATAACATAGAAACATAGGGCTGAAAGTTGAAGGGCGGGTGCGCACTAGCGCGCATCCAATCTGTGCCCCCAATCGGAGGCGCGGCGCCATTTTACGTGGGTGGGCCAATTAAGGCCCGCCCAGCGTAACGTCCGTAGGGAAGCGCTATGCACTTCCTGTACGGGCGGGGGGGTGGTGGGGGGGAATCCCAAAATCGAGAGTGCGCTCTTTCGCGCATGCGCACAAAAGAGTACACTCATCTCCCCGAGGCTAAGTGCAGCCTCAGGGAGATCGGCTGCAAATGTCAAAAACCTTAAAATAGAAAAATAAAATTTCCCTAACATGTCCCCTCATGTGACAATGTCACATGAGTTGGGACAGGTCCATAATTTTCAAAAAAACTTTATTAAAATTTTTTCTAAGCTACGTGAAACCTCATCCCGCCCGTGGATGAGGGTTTTATGCTTTTTCTAATTCCCGCCAGGGCTCCTGGCCTCCCCGCCAACCTTAAGGTTGGATGGGCAGGTCCTTTAATTACTTAATTGACTCTGTCAATGGCCTCAATTGGCCATTGACAGGTCAGCAGGCGCACAGCTGATTTTGCAGCGCCCCCACCCACCTGAAAATTTAAATGGGGTGCAGTGACGTTGGGAGTTCCCCCCGACCTCACCACGCGTCATTTTACACATTGGTGAGCAGGCCCCGCCTCCTCTTGCCGACGCGTAAAATCCTGCCCATAGAAACATAGACAATAGGAGCAGGGGTAGGCCATTCAGCCCTTCGAGCCTGCTCCGCCATTCATTATGATCATGGCTGATCATCCAACTCAATAGCCTGCTCCCGCTTTCTCCCCATACCCTTTGATCCCTTTCGCCCCAAGAGCTATATCTAACTCCTTCTTGCAAACATACACTGTTTTGGCCTCAATTCTATTCTATTAGCTTTCCTAATTACTTACTGTACCTGCATACTAACCTTTTGCGATTCATGCACTAGGACACTCAGATCCTGCTGCACCTCAAGAGCGCCACAATCTCTCACCATTTAGATAATATGCTTCTCTTTTATTCTTTTATTCTTCCTGCCAATTCCAGGTGCCTCAGATATTCGAAGGGTCGCGGCGCTTACAGTGCTGGCTGCTGTGTGAAGAGATGACTCTTGACACTCATGCATCGTCCTCAAAGTGCGTTGGAGGAGAGATACAACATGCGGCACTCTGTGACAAGATCCAACGTTGAGTAAACCATTGGCATCCTGAAGATGCCCTTCCGATGCTTGGACTGGTCAGGTGGGGCTCTGCAGTACTCTCCAGAGAGGTTGCCCTGCATCATCGTGGTCAGTTGCGCTCTGCAATTCCTGCAAGACATGGAGGAGGCTGAGAACTCTATGGGTGGTGAAGACCTGGAAGAGTTGGAGCCTGAGGAGGAGGATGATGATGATCAGCTTCCATGTGAGGATGGCAGCAGCACAACTTGGAAGACGTACTCGTGAAATACTGATAGCGGCAAGGTTCCAGTAGGAGTCAGGCCCAGGGAAGGGGTCCGAGTGCATTTCTCCTGTCTGTCAGCGCTGTGCCAGTGCCCGGAAAGGCCTTTATAACCAGTGACATCACAAAGAGGGTCAGCAATCAGCTTTAGATCTGCAACCCTCAAGGATGACGACACCCTCATCTCGGAAAGGTCAGCAGTTGAAGCTGTATGTAGCCGTTGTGGGGAGTGCAAGGCAGCCCACCAGCACAGAGCCTGCATCAACTGCACATGATGCAGTCATGGCCACTGGAATGAGACACTTTGTGCGACCACAGAGATGCACACATAGTTGTGAAAACCACAATGGCTGCAGGGTCTACTTTCACATGAACTATGACGACAAATCTGTGTTGATGAAACAACTTTACTTGTAACACTCCAAAACACATGATCACCCATAACTTTATGTTGTGTCCTGTGTCCCCAGAGTGATCTCAGAATTTCTAACCTTTTCTAAACCTACTGCTACACCTCGGTGTACCCCGACATCTGCAGCAGAGGTGCACTGCTGACTGCTGCACCCCATTGTGTGCAATGATCTTGGCATCTTCCGGAGGTCCGAGGCCTGGAGGGCCCCGGACTGCTTTGGGCCTCTTGCTGTGAGGTTGGTGCACTCCTCTGGCTGGTGGAGCTGGAGCTGATGGGATCACAGGCAGAGGGGTTTGGAATCAGCTGGACACTTTCTTAGTCATTTGGATAGATGGCCCCAGGGTGTCCAGCTGATGGTCCTCCTCCCTGTTGGTGCCCAAAGACTCCTTGAGGAGAAGAGGCTCCTAGAGGGAGGTCTAGGTGCCCCTCCCCCTCTCACCTAGCCACTAATGGATTCCACCAATGTCTATAGAGATGGAATGCAGGTCCAAGCGCAAACCCAGCAGAACCTGCTGGACCAAGTTCTCCAAGGTTATCGCCACCCTTCCCATGGAGACCTTGAGGTGCTCGAATGTCGGAGCCACAACATCAGACAGAGCACAGACGGACTCCTCCGCCTTTCACTACAGTCTGTTGACTGCCTCTCACAACTCTGCCTGACCTTCCACCTGTCTCTGCATGTTTGCGACGGCTGCTTCCTGAGTCTGATCATCTCACTGAAGATCAGCGGGTGGCTGTTCTCCAGCTGTCCTCCAAGTGCCAGAGACCTGGGCTTTCACTACCTCCGGCTGCTGCAGAGACGTGTCAGTGAGGTGTTCCCCAGAATGTGACCCCGAGCCTAATGCCGATTTATGCGCTGGTGGAGGGTGCAGGTGAATGCAGTGATGGGTCTTCATCTGATGCATCCTCCGCATCCTCCCTTGTGGTGGGCTGGTGGCAGGGGCTTATGGTGGCCCAGGTGGTCTGCCTGGGCCTGCTGGTGCCAATACGAGAGAGAAGGTAGATGTAGTTGATGAGCAGGCTGAATACACCATTGCATTTCACTCACTGTAAATGTCAGGATGTGATCAGCTCATGGAGGGCTCATCTGTACTGGCTTGCTGGGAGAGGCCGATCTCGCCTTCCCCACAGGAGCAATCCCTGCCCAACTTGACAGCATCTTCCTTGAATTTCGTCAGCTCCAGGGTGTCAGCCCTCCCTTCTCCAGCCTGGGGTCCCTCCTTCCTGTTGTGGGCAAGCTTGGCCTGCATGAAGACAAATAGGTGGAATGTGATGAGAAGAGAGGGAGGAGAGGTTGGGAAGCACACATGCCTGCAGTGTATGCTGAGCCCTCCCCAGTAAGGGCTGAAGATGCAGTTTGTACAACATGATAGGTGACATGCTAGTGATGTTAAAGCGTCCATGAGATATTCAATGCTGAGATGTCCCCCACTAATATTGTGTGAGATCCCTGAGGAGTGCATGATGCCGTAATGAGAGTGTGAGTTTGGAATGAGCTGAGGGTTGACTTACCCTGGCGGAGCGGATGAGATCATTCATCCTCTTCCTACACTGCAGGGCATTTTTGGTGGTGGGTACCCCCTGCGATTGCCTCCCAGGCTGGCAAGGTGAGGTCGGTGGACCTCCTGGAACCAACCCTCGGGTAAAGGACATCACGGTGTTGGTGGATAGTCCTTATTCAAGTCATGGCTAAACTTCGGGGATACAATCTTTGTGGCCCTAGGGGCCATCTCAGGGTCAGAGGTGAACACGCCTGGGCTGCAGAGAGTGAGTGTATGTGCTGGGGTGGGGTTTAAATATGGTGCTAGGACCTTTGACCCTATTAGGTGACGGCGAGGCAGATGAATCAGTGCCTGCCCTGCCATGTGATGCGGAGAGGTCCTCACTGATGTATATTTAATGAACTTCCAAATGTAAAATCTGGTGGGATATCCCGCCTCACAACAGAGTGGGAAACGTGCCCTTTATCCTGCCCGCCACTGCACTTAGTCTCTGGAGTGGAAAATTCTGCCTGATGACTTTTTTGTCAAGTACTGGACTGTGCCATCTTCAAATGGGCAAATCAGCATTTTCTACAAACCAACCGGTCAGTTACAAACTCCAGCTAACAGATCAGAAATGTGAAAATTACCAGTTAGAAACATGTACCCTAATTTGATAGAAAATTTAAATAAATCCAAATGGAGATGTCATGTTCTCACTGCTTAATACGATATTCATTTATATTTTAAAATGTATGGCCACCCAAATTAAGATAGAGAGTATATGTTGTAACTGATTCTGAAGAGTGTAATATAACCTTATCTGAATAACCATTGGAGAGAAACCATGGTGCAGTGGTTTAAAATGTAGTTATTCATCTCCGGTCAACTGGATTGATATCAAGATAAAAGCAAAATACTGCAGATGCTGGAAATCTGAAACAAAAACAGAAAATGCTGGAAAAACTCAGCAGGTCTAGCAGCACCTGTGGAGAGAGAAACAGAGTTAACGTTTCCAGTCCGAGTGACTCTTCTTCAGAGCTGAAGAGAAGTGGAAATGTGATGAAATTTATACTGTTTAAGGTGGGGTTGGAGTAGGTGAAGCTGGATAGAGGACCAGCAATAGGTGGAGGCAAAGGAGAGATTGACAAAGCTGTCATGAACTAAATGACAAAAGGAGTGTTAATGGTAGTGGTAAGGACTAAAAAAGGTGCTGATAGTGGCGTAAAGGTAAGAAAGCAGAATGTGATAATAGCAGAGCAAGGGTAGCATTGTGTGAAAGATTGATATCAAGTTCAGACTGATTTGGCTCTTGGCTTTGGCTGTCCGAATGTTCCCGTCCTATCCGTGACGATGTCTGCCAGTGTCGGGGTCGGAATATCCAGCCCTCTCTCTCTCTCTCTGCTGCAGTGAGTGTGATAAGTGAACTGTGGTAAAGCCAATTCAGTCCATGTCACCATGGGGATGTGGGGCCGGATATGCATCTAGGTTCAGGAAAACACAACCTGCGCACTTTCACAGCTCACACAATGCACATGTGTGACTTTACGAGGAATTATTGTCTTTTCACACAGGGGTTGAGTTCACAGTACATTTTGGGGTGCGTGAGGAGCCTGGGTGTAGAGATGGATGGTTAGAAGGCCCACCTTGGTTCTCCAACACAACAGCCCAGCTCCCAATATAGTTTAAAGACCCATAAGCCTCCCCCAACCCCCATGCCACCTAACATTCCCCCATGCCACCTCTATGCACCCCGCCAGTCACACCCCCCACACCCTGGTTTCCTCCATAGCTACTCACCCAGTGTGCATTATGTACAGTTTGCAGTAGTGTTGGGAATTATTTTAAAATCACCTGGTGCGTTGGGAGCTGATTCATCAGCCCACTGTCAGCTGGTGGGGTCGAAGGTCGGTGCGCCATATTTAAAGGCCAGTCCAGCACATAATCTCCCTCTCTCCAGCCCACCTGTCTTCAGGACAGGTGCAGAGATGTCTTACAGCCAGAAGAAGAAGATTGAGAGTCTCAGGAAGAAGACACGACCCCTCCTCACCCACCACACCCTCCAGGCCTTGATCAGAGGGGTGCAGGCCCAGAGGCAAGTCCTCTATCCCAGGGACGGCTGCCGGAACTGCAGCAGCCTCAGCTGTCCGGCCTGGGAGGCCGTCGCAGAGCGGGTCAGCAATTGCACCCGTAATGCCATCCAGTGCAGGAAAAGGATGAATGATCTCATCTGCTCCGCCAGGGTAAGTTCTCTTTCAACTCCCTCAAATATCAAACTCTCATCATGGCACCATGCACTCAATGGCTACTCTCTTCAGGGATCTCACACAACCATTGGCAGGGGACACATATCAACCCTATCCTCTCAACGAGACTTTCACATCACCACCATCCCATCTGCCATGTTGCTCACACTCCATCCTCTGGCCCCTCTGGGGAGGGCTCACCACACACAGTGGGGGACACACATCTCACCAACCTCTGCTCCATCCCTTCCCATCACATGTCTTTCTTTCTTCTTCATACAGGCCAGGCTGGTGTACAACAGGCGTGAGAGATGGCAGACCGGGGGAGGGACAGCCGACATCTTTGCCCTCACTGAGTTTGAGGAGGCTGCAGCTGAGCTGGCTGGTGGGGGGGGGACAGGGGCCGGTCCTGTGGGGAAGGGGAGATCGGCCTCTCTCAGCTCCATCACTTCATCAAATCCTGACCTTCACAGTGAGTCACATGCAGTCTCATCTAGCTCATGCTCATTAACTGAAACTCTCTTTTCTATTTTCTAGGCACCAGCAGATTGAGGCCCCCAGGCCAGTCCAGCACCAGTCCCAGCCCCTAAATCATGTCTGAAGAGGAAGCTCTGGAAGAACTGTCACAGCGCTCTCGCGCACCCTCCACCAGCTCAGAGACACGCGTGTCAGTGGGACACAGATGTAGATTAGGCTCACTTTCCGGGGAGCACCTCACTGACGTGTCCCCGCAGCAGGCTGAGGCAGGGACAGCCCAGGCCTCCGGCACTCGAAGGGCTGCTGGAGACCAGCCACCCGCTCGGTCCGTGTCAAATGATGAGCCTCTGGAAACAGCCACCAACTCAATGCTGGAGATGTAACTACAGACGGTGGAACATCAGGTAGAGATTCGACAGTCACTCAGCAGGCAGAGTGAATGATGGAGGAGTCCGTCCGCGTTCTGTTTGCTGCCGACCTGCAAGTGCCTCGAGGTCACATTGGGAAGGCTGGCGACCATCATGGAGACCTTGGTCCAGCAGGTCTTGCTGGATTTGCACTCGGCCGATGGCCACACACCCTGGTAGGCACCATCAAGATGTAGGCAACATGGGTACAAGGCACCTTGACCTCCCTCCAGGTGCACCATCTCCTGCAGGAGTAAGGGTGGGGCCCTCGGGCACCCACAGGGAGGATGAGCATCAGCCAGAAACCCTGGGGGGTCTCCTCTCAGGGCACTCCAAGGACGTGCAGCCGCTCACAGCCCCCTCTGCCTGTGACTCCATCCACTCCAGCTGCTCAGGGCGCTGAGGGCGCTTCTGCCCCTGAGTAGGTGACCCTTATCAAGTCAGACCCTCCAGGCCTTGGGTCACCAGAGGACATCCGCCAAGGTCATCACAGGCATCAGCCAGCATTTCAGTGGGTTCCCCTTATCCCCAAGCAGCCATCCCTGCAGGTGTAATGGCCCCTTGAAAATCTCAGGCACCTGGGAGTGACTCAGGATGTAGGAGTCATGGCAACTCCCAGGGTACCGTGTACAAACGTGCAGTATGTGCTTTCGGTGATCACACACCAGTTGTACGTTGATGGAATGGTAGCCCTTGTGGTTTATAA
Source organism: Cetorhinus maximus (assembly GCF_964194155.1). NCBI lineage: Eukaryota > Metazoa > Chordata > Chondrichthyes > Lamniformes > Cetorhinidae > Cetorhinus > Cetorhinus maximus. Next base: position 33,752,471 of record NC_135904.1, read on the forward strand.
ACATTAGGGGCTGCTGCCATGGAACCCGTATAGCCCCATGGGTGCCGTCTATTGCACTCTGCACTCACGGGAAGCCTGAGATGGTGGTGAAGCCGGTGAATCTCACAGCCTGGCTATCTTCATCCAGAGCAAACCTGACCATAATGATGGGCCCTCCTGTAAAGGGCGTCTGTGACCTCCTTTATGCATCGATATGTTGCGGACTGAGAGATGCCACACAGGTCACCTGTTGATCCTTGGAAAGAACCAGAGGCAAAGAAATTGAGTGCAGTGGTCACCTCCAAAGCCACTGGCAGGGGATACCCTCCAATTCCACGTGGCATCAGGTCTTCACGAAGAATGTGGCATATGTGATGTACTAGAACTCAGGACAAGCGCAGACGTGCACAGAATTGCCTCTCACTCATTTGTAAATAGGAGACTCTTGGACAATAAGCCCTAGGTCTGGCGAGTCACCCCCATGGTCTGGGTCTCTCCTCCTGACCCTCCTGTTCATGCTGTGGCTCCGCTTGACCATGTCCCTCCTGCTGGAGCTGCGCGCGGAGTCACCTCTCCCTCCTCCATTGCATTAGGACCCTGACAAAGACAGCATTGAGCCTTGGGTCCATATCTGCTTTTGCCTTCTCTCTAAAAGGAAACATTGAAGACATTAATGATTCAAGGGCAAGAAAATGAAACTCAGAAAGTGAAATATGTGGAAACTGTAAGGGTCCATAGTTTTTTCTGCTCTACTTGCATGGTGGCTGATGCTGCCTTGTCCCTGAGACACTAGTACACACAGAGGTGATCAAGATGGCATCACAGATATGTAACATCTTGAGCCCTGCGTGGGATGCTAAAGTTTAATTGAGATGATTGATCCAACCTAGCTCTGTGCTCCAATCTCTGATGTGGCATATTAATGACCCATTATTTTATTCATTATTATTTTATTCATTTACGGGATGTGGGTGTCGCTGGCTGGACCAGCATTTATTGCCCATTACTAACTGCTCTTGAGAAGTTGGTGGGGAGCTGCCTTCTTGAACCATTGCAGTCCCTGTAGTGTAGGTACACCCAAAGTGCTGTTAGGAAGGGAGTTCCAGGATTTTCACCCAGCGACAGTGAAGGAACGGCGATATATTTCCAAGTCAAGATGGTGAGTGGCTTGGAGGGGTACTTTCAGGTAGTCAAGTTCCCATGTGTCTGCTGCCCTTGTCCTTCTAGCTGGTAGCGGTCATGGGTTTGGAAGGTGCTGCCTAAGGAGCCTTGGTGAGTTTCTGCAGTGCATCTTGTAGATGGTACACACTGCTGCCACTGTGCGTCGGCGGTGGAGGGAGTGAATGTTTGTGGATGAGGTGCCAATCAAGGAGGCTGATTTGTCCTGGATGGTGTCGAGCTTGTTGAGTGTTGCTGGAGCTGCACTCATCCAGGCAAGTGGGGAGTATTCCATCACACCTCTGACTTGTAGATGTTGGACAGGCTTTGGGAAATCAGGAGGTGAGTTACTTGCTGCAGGATTCCTAGCCTCTGACCTGCTCTTGTAGCCACAGTATTTCTATGGCTAGTCCAGTTCAGTTTCTGGTCAATGGTAACCCCCAGGATGTTGATAGTGAGGGATTCAGTGATGGTACTGCCAATGAATGTCAAGGGGAGATGGTTAGATTCTCTTTTGTTGGAGATGGTCATTGTCTGGCACTTGTGAGGTGCAAATGTTACTTGCCACTTTTCAGCCCAAGCCTGGATATTGTCCAGGTTTTGCTGCATTTGGACATGGACTGCTTCAGTACCTGAGGAATCACAAATGGTGCTGAACATTGTGCAATCATCAGCGAACATCCCCACTTTTGACCTTATGATGGAAGGAGGGTTATTGATGAAGCAGCTGAAGATGGTTGGGCCAAGGACACTACCCTGAGGAACTCCTGCAGTGATGTCCTGGAGCTGAGATGATTGACCTCCAACAACCACAACATGGTCAATGAGTGGATGCCCTTTGGTCTGGTAGGAGTGCCAAATCTGGTGAACAGGTGACAGGCCTCCATTGATGGAATGCCATTTCTGATACAGCTGTGTCTCCCTCACTATTGCCCGCATTCCCAAATTCTAATCACCTAGGTATTACTCTTGAGATGCAGCAACTGTGATGTGAAGCCACTGAGTTTGGAGTAGCCCTTTAACTGCGCTAATGAAGCCATTGGCTTTCAGTGGCTTTCATTGCAAGGAATTCTTCCTGCTTTCTTTCTAAGCAGATACCTGTTCGCTCCTGCAACAACACAAAGTTAGAGGGCAACCCCAGAAAGGCCCCCTCGTGTTTGGCCCTCCCCCTCACTGCCATTCCACAGCCTTCCCTCTGATGTATGTAAATCCACACTAAACGAAACCATCAGGTCCACGCAATCTCAGCATTAATACATTCAGTTACATTTGATTAGAAAATGCAACTTGATCTTTCCTAGCAGCATAACAATGTTATCTTATCTCTTCCAACAATAGTTTGCATCAATAATGTGCATTGTTGGTGAGGTATTGACACATACTGACCTAGAAGGGCCTGAATTTAATCTTTTCAAAGATGAGCATCTGACCACATATCCACCAAAACCACTCACTTCCGCCTCCACATCATTGCCCGTCTCTGCCCCTGTCTCAGCTCATCTGCTGCTAAACCCCTCATCCTTTATTACCTCTGGATTCAATTATTTCAATGCACCTCTGGTCAGCATCTCATCGTCCAGCCATCATAAACTTGAGCCAGAAAACACTGCCCATTTCTTAATTCACACCAAGGGCAGTGTTTTCACTGAGGGCTTCTGAACCTCATCATTGTTCTAAGATGTTGTGGGCAGTTCGATAGGTCTCATGAAGAGGTTCTGAGTCTTGTATAGTTTAACAGTAAATGTTTATTAACTACTAGTAACTATATATGTTTATACAGTATAAGGTTTAAACTCAGGGCTGTCTCCATGCTTGCCTCTACACATGTCTCTTTCCAGTACAAGAGTGCCCTCTAGATAAAAGTAAAATATTGCGGATGTGGAAATCTGAAATAAATAAATCTGAAATAAATAAATAATCTACCCTCTAGTCTCGGATTATGTGTTCCTTTACATCACACTGTGGGCAGCACTGTACCCAGACCCACGTTAACCCTTTCTACGCCAGACCCTTATACTACGGTTATCAGAATTAAATGGGGGTCAGGAACCCACACTGTATGGAAAACAGTCACTCACTTATGGTTTTCCCCCAGTTGGCTAATTAGTGGCCAGAGGATGGGCTTCTAATCCAATTAGGGATGATAGGAGTGCTCTCGACACTAGAGGGCCAATAGGTGGCCTTCCAGCTTAAAAGCAGCAGTAGATTGTCTTGGCAGGCTAGTAAGAAGAGGGCATCCCAAAATGGAAGTTCCCCTGACCTCTCCAATTTATTCAAATCTAAAATTAGAAAAGGCCTTTGCAATCAGGCAACCATTTTGGGTGAAGCCCCTCTAGAGGGCAGCCTGCAGTAGCTGCTGATCCCAGACAGGCAGAGAGGGCCTCAAGTCTGCCTGGAGTGCTGGCCACTAGGTCTGCCACCAGGAGGCCGTCTCCAGGCTGTACTGCTCCACGCTACCTCCAGGGAGCGCCAACAATTTGCCCAATAGGCCTTTAATTAGTTCAATTAGTTACACATCGCTGGAAAGATGCCATCCCTCCATCCTGCCTCTGGGCCTAGGTTGGGATGGAGCCAATGAACCAGCATGCTGGCCAACTATACTAATTTTAATCTCCTTGCCCACCGCCAACGGAGCCTAAAAATCCTGCCCTAAGTCCCGTCAGCAAGCCCAGTATCCTGGGCTCGCTGACCCATGTTGGTTCCCAGTCCATCAGCACCTTCTTTTCAATTCCCTCCATTGCCTCACCTTCTCCATCTCTCTCCAGTGTTACAATCTCCGAGATCTCTCCCATCCTCCAAATCTGACATCTTTCACCTCTCTGATTTTAATCACTCCACAATTGGGGATTGTGCCTTCAACTGCCTAGACCCTAAGCTCTAAAATTCCCTTTCCTAAACCTGGGAAGCACTGAGGATCAGAGGGACCTTGGTGTGCATGTCCACCGGTCCCTTAAGGTAGCGGGACAGGTAGATAAAGTGGTTATGAAGGCATATGGGATACTTGCCTTTATTAGGCGAGGCATAGAATATAAGCAAGGAAATATGCTGGAACTGTATAAAATGCTGGTTAGGCCACAGCTAGAGTACTGCATACAGTTCTAGAATCTGCATTATAGGAAGGATGTGATTGCACTGGAGAGAGTGCAGAGGAGATTTATCAGGATGTTGCCTGGGCTGGAGAGTTTTAGTTATGAGGAGAGATTGGATAGACTGGGGTTATTTTCCCCGGAGCAGAGGAGATTGAGGGGGGGCATGATTGAGGTGTATAAAATTATGAGGGGCATAGATAGGGTAGACAGGAAGGAACATTCCCCTTTGGTGGAGGGATCAATAGCCAGGGGGCATAGATTTAAGATAAGGGGCAGGAGGTTTAGAGGGGATGTGAGGAAGAATTTTTTCACTCAGAGGGTGGTGGGAACCTGGAACTCACTGCCTGAAAGGGTGGTAAAGGCAGAAACCCTCATAACATTTAAGAAGTATTTGGATGTGCACTTGCGGTGCCATGGCATACAAGGCTATGGGCCTAGTGCTGGAAAATGGGATTAGAGTAGTTAGGTACTTGATTGACTGGCGCAGACTCAGTGGGCCGAAGGGCCTTTTTCTGTGCTGTAGACCTCCGTGACTCAATGAGTCTATGACCCTTTCCACCTCTCCACCTCACTTTGCTCCTTTAGCAGTCTTCTTAAAACCTACCCAGTTGTCTAAGCTTTTGGTGCACCTAACCTAACATCCCCTCAAGTGGCTCGGTGACAATTTTTGTTTGATAACACCCTGTGAAGCTGGTGCTTTCCTGATGCTTAATTACTTAAAGGCAACTCGTTGTTCTTGAATTAGCAGGTCTGAGCTCAGGCTGTGTCAAGGTTCCAGGGTTACAATGCAGTCAATGCAAGTTCAATATTGCTCTGAAGCAGTTTGTATTTCACACCAAAGCTAAACTGGTGCAGTGCAAATCAGGTGTATGGCTTAAAGGACTAGTAGTGCCTGCTGCTCAGATGCTAAGAGGCTTCCAATATGGCAACCAGGAAGCCCACACTCATTGCAAGCCAGAAGTCCACAACCTCATCATATTGGTATAGGCATAAAGAAAGATGCCTAGCGGGCACAGGCCTGAAACCGGCCCAGGAAGATCCAGATTTTAAAGCACACCCACAGAGTCCAGCTGGCACTGGCTGTGCGATAGCCACACCTTGAGAGCTGGCAGCAGAAGGTAGCATAAAGCAGCCGCTGCCTGCCTCTGGTTTTGTGTGGCATACATGGAGAGACTTATAGGAGTTTTAAAGGAATTGGGAATTAGGGGAAAATCTAAAGGCGAATGAATACAGGAAATTCAAACCAATCACCAGATTTCTCATTTTTAAAAAAAAATCAGCCCTGGTTTTTCTACAGGAAGTAACATCACACTGAACTCGAATGCTCACCAGCGGCTGTGGCGGGAAGTAAGAATCAGAGTGAAATCTCTGATATGGAGACGGCCAACTGGAACTGTGTAAAGGGACCTGATTGCAAGAGATATCTTTGTCCTTAAAGGGTGTCCCAAGGTGAGTGATGTGTGGCAGCTCCTTGACAATAGCTAATCACCTGTGCATTGGGAGAGAGATGCTGTAGTTTAAATTCACAAGGGTCCATGTTCAGGTGACAGTTGAACCTCAGGAGACAGCAGAGAGTTACAGTGTTAACTAGGACGTGTAAGTCAGAATGTCAGTGATATATGAAAATTAAAATGGATCACTGTAAAATATTGAACCTATAGTAAGAGAAGTATGAGCTACATGAATACAAACAACATGAGTGGTGTTGAAAATGCTCTATTAAGTCCCCAAGTCATCTTCTCTGCTTTAAGGAGAGCATATCCCAGCTTCTCCAGTCTCGCCACACAAAAGTGCCTCATCACTGGTGGATTCCAGTAAATCTCCTCTCCACTCTCCCCAAGGCCACGACATCCTTCCTAAAGTGCAGCGCCCAGAATTGACCACAATCCTCCGGCTGAGACCAAACCAGTGATTTATAAAGGTTTAGAATAACCTCCTTGCTTTGTTACTTTATGCCTCTGTTTATAAAACCGAGGATCCCATGTGTCTTTTTGAAAGTCTTATCAACTTTAAGGAGCTGCGATTGTGAAAAGACCTGCTGTAATTCCATTGAGGTCATGGGGCTGGATTTATAGAATATGATGCCAGGGGCTGTAGTATTGTGATGTAGTAGGCGTGTAGTTACACTGCATTACACAACATACATAAAATGACATAAAACACAGAGAAATATATAGAATTACAGGTCATTTGACTCAAAGAGTGTGTTTACTCCACACAAGCCTCCTCCTGTGACATTACTTCATCTAACGCTATCAAAAAACCCTTCTATTTCTTTCTCCCTCCTGTACCTATCCAGTTTTCCCTTAAATTCATCTATACCATTCACCTCAAGTCCTCCACATGTTAGCCCCACGTTCTAACCATTCTCTGGGTAAAAATCATTCTCCTGGATCATCTATTCGATTTATTAGTGAGTATTTTACATTTGTGACCCTGAGTTTTGGACCCCCCCCCCCACCACAAATGGAGAAAATCTTCTCTACATCTACCCCTTCATAAATATCATGTCGTTTCCAAGTCCTCTAAACTTCAACGTTCATTGAAACAAAAGATAAAAATAATGATATTGTATTTGGGTAGAATTTAAGGCGGGGTCCTTGCCTGTCGGTTGGAGAGCCGGTGAGAGCCCCGCGCTGCCTCATTTCGGGGAGGCCCACTGCATTAAGTGCAAATGAGGCGGGCAGTGGCAGGCCTCCCCCAGGATCAAGGACCCCACGTGACGAGAGTGGCCAGCCAATCAGAGGCTGACAGCTCAGCAGCGCCATTGGGGAGGCATTTGTTGCTACCGGTAATGCATACGCCCATGGTGCAGGATGGCCGAGGGACCCAGGTTACAGGTGAGTGATGACGGTTGGTGGATCTTGGGGTGGGGGTCGTAGGAAACCATTCAACCTATCCTGCCTGTGCCGGTTCTTTAATGAGCTATCCAGTTGGTTCCACGCCTTCGCTCTTTCATCATCTCCCTGAAAATTATTCCTTTTCAGATAATTATTCAATTCCCATTTGAACGTTACCATTGAATCTACTTCCACTAAGCTTTCAGGCAGTGTATTCCAGATCGTAACTACTCACTGCATTAAAATAATTCTCCTCAACCCCCTCTGGCTCTTTTGGCAATTAACATAAATCTGTGTCCTCTGTTACCAACCTCCTGCCACTGAAAATAATTTCTCCCTATGTAATTTATCAAACCCCCTCAAAATTTTTAACGATTCTATTAAATTTCCCCTGAATCTTCTCTGTTCTAGCACGAAGAATCCCGGCTTTTCTAATCACTCGACATTAACTGAAGTCGCTCGGACCTGGTGTCTTTCTCGTGACTCTCCTTTGTGCCCTCTCCCAGCCCTTGATCCCCTTGAAGAATTGAATCTTACAGCATAAGATCATAAAATTGTAAGAAATAGGAGCAGGAATAGGCCATTCGGCTCCTCGACCTGCTCCCTAGTTCTAGACTCCCACATAAAGGGAAACATCTTTCAGCATCTACCCTGTCAGAACCTTATATGTTTCAATAGGGTCACCTCTCATTCTTCTAAACTCCAATGAGTACAGGCTCAACCCACACATCCTTTCCTCATAAGACAACCCATTCATCCCAGGAATCAGCATGGTGAACCTTCTCTGAACTGCTTCCAATGCAAGCATATCCCTCTTTGGTAATTATGGTTTTATCTAACGTGTAGTATACCTTTAAGAAGGAGGTTATAAAGGAAGATCGCATGATTTTGTGTAAGCAATAGAAGAGTAGCGCAGGCTACCTCTGTAGTCAGTAGTCTGTAGTTAGTAGTCAGTTATATGGAGATAGGGTTTAATGTGAAAGCACATAAGAGCAGCTGCTGAGTACCTTGTAAATAAACAGATTGTTTTCCACCTAAGAGATGTCTGCTGATCAGCTCTATCTAAAGTACCAACTCGGTCACCCCTCAACAAGTGTGCACTGGGATTCACAAGTCCCAACAGCCTTCTTAAGTAAAGAGATCAGAACTGTACACAGTTCTCTCAGTGAGGTCTCACCAATGCCCTGTACAGTTGTAACAAGCCACTCCATTTGTACTCTATCCTCCTTGCAATAAAGGCCAACATTTCATTTCCCTTCCCAATTATTTGCTCCATGCTGGTTTTTTGTGAGTGATGTACAAGGACACCCAGATCCCTCTGTACTGCAGCATTCTGCAGTCTCTCGCCAATTAAATAATGTCCTACTTTTCTATTCTTCCTGCCAAAGTGGACAACCTCACATTTCCCAACATGATATTCCATCTCCCAAATTATTGCCCACTCACTTAACCCATCCACATCCTTCTGCAGGCACTTTAGCCGGAACTTCCCGCTCTCGTTTGTGGTGGGCATCATGGCGGGTGGGATGATAATTCAGCGGGAGGGACAGAAATCGGTTTCATGCCAGCGTGAATTCACAGCAGGATCTTCCGATGGTTTCCGCCCTGGCAGATTGCGAACCCCACTGGAGGCCAGTGTAAAACTGATTTCTATCCCACTAATGGGATGCAAAGTAAGGCCGAACCCGAATCGTCCCCCGTGCCCAATTTATTGTTATGCCAGTGGGAAAACGCGCCGATCCAGAACACATCCGGACCAGCAAGACATGCAAAAGTCAGGACTTACCATTAGGGCCTTGCTCAGATCGCGGACATCCCAAGAGAAGAAGATGTTGGAGGCCTACAGCTACTGGAGAAACATGTGGCATCGCGCGCTGGGTGGATCCTCGTGCACATGGCTCCACCATGAAGCAGCTGTCGGAAGGTGGGAGGCGTCCACGCAGCAGCTTCGACTTCGCTGAGGCTTTGGATCTTCATGGACCTCGCCGATGCTTCGGACCTGCTTCAGCGAGGCCTTCTCTTTCACAAATGTCCAGGTGAATGTGTACCTTCCCTATCTTCGTGAAAATCCCACCCTCATCCACATTAACCTCCCCGACCTCCTCCTTCCCACCACACTCATGCACATGGCTCCACCACGAAGCCGCTCTCGGAAGATGGGAGGCGTCGGAGGGAGAGGACAGCCCCTGAGGTTCCGAGTGGATGACCCGGGGGTGTCCAGCTGCCACCCCTCCGCCCTTCAGGTGCCCAAGGGCCCTGGTGTGACTCCTTGAGGGGAAGGAGCACCTAGAGGGACGTTGATGTGTCCCGTTTCCGTCTCGCGTTGCCACTGCAGGAACTCACCCATGGCCACCATGATGGAGTGCAGGTCCATGTGCATCTCCACAGTCTGTTGGACCAGGATCTCTGTGGCGTCTGCCATCCTTCTCATGGAGACCCCCATAGACGCACATGTGGGCACCGGTTTATCAGAGAGCACACAGACCCTCCGAGCCCCCTTTGCCTGTGACCCCCTCAACCTCATCCTCTGTCACCAGAGAGGGAGCAGCTGGCCCACAGGATGACAGCCAAAGCAAGCCAGGGCCCTCAAGAGGACGCACACCGAAATCATCAGAGGCAATAGGGCCAACCATTGCACAGGCTGTCTCCACCCCTGCTGCAGATGACAGGGCAGCACCTAGAAGAAGTGGTAGGCTTAGAAAAGTTAGGAAATTTTGATTGCAAGTTGTTGCATGGGTGAACACATTTTGTCACTTTATAATCTGAAAATATATTCACTTTCACTGAATAATTTGTAATGTTGTCTTTCAGCTTCACTTACTGGCTTCGCAAGTCTTCCGCCTTCATCTTTCGTGCCACTCTGTTGAGAGCTTCCAACAGCTCTGCCTGATGTTTCCCCGCCTTCTGCTGACTCTCCACAATGATTTGGAAGGCTGAACCCAGAGGCTTGTCATCAACTCAGACCTCACAGATGCCTCTCCCCCAGCAGTCCCCTGCATGCCAGGGAGCTCGGCTGAACCTGCCTCCTTCTGCTGTCCGTGCGGTGACCACCAGATTGTGACCCCAAGCTTTTTCTAGATCTAGGTCCCACCGAGGTGTGTGTCTCTGTGCTGGTGGAGGGTGTGGGTAAGCGCTGTGACGGGTCTTCCAGGCTGCTTATTTCCAGCTCTTCAATGGAGGAGGTGTCCTCTTGGCTGGAGGTGAGGACATGAGGGATTGGCTGGCTGAGGGTGTCGGTCGCTTGGCAGAGCTCCCTGTGAACCAAAGTAGAGATAATTAGTGCATGGCAGCAGAATTAAAAGCAGGAGAGAGAGCACTCTCATCTGCATTGAGAAGGGGATGATGAGGTGCAGGATCCTCACCAGGGTGTTTGCCACCGACCTCACCATCACCACAGGCACGGTCCACGTCCTCACCAGTCAGCGCAATCGCACACTCCTCAAAGTGAGTGAGGGACCTAATGTGGGGCACTCCACCCTCGGTCTGGGACCTCTCCCTGCTGGTGTGAGCCAGCTTCTCCTACATGAAAACAGATGGAGAGAGTGTGAGCAGGACACATGGCACTGTGTGGAATGTTTGTGTGGAGAGCGGAGCCATGGACAGGATGAGGATGTGAGCTCCAGAGGATATGAACCTGATGGGGATGTGAGGGTGTGTGTGAGAGTTAGTGGTGTTGACCCTTGAGGTGTGAGATCCTTGTGGATGTGTGATGGGTTTGGGAGTGTGTGCTGAGAGTGATGAGGTGGTTGACTTACCCTGACAGAACGGGCCTCAACGGCTTCCAAAAGCCCCTCCAGTGAGTTGTCACTACATCTGGGGGCTGCCGTCTTCCTGGTCAGAGGTGTCAGCTTTGGATGGGACCATAAGCTGAAGCCTCATTTGCCCTCGCAAATGGGCATAAAATAATCCTCGGCGTTATTTGAATAAGAGTAGAGAAGTTCTCCAGCCAACCAATACCAATCAAACAGACTATTAACTGTGTTCCTCTCCGCAGATGCTGCCAGACCTGCTGAGTTTTTCCAGGTATTTTTGTTTTTGTAACAGACTATTTGGTTGTTATCTCATCATTGTTTGTGGGAATTTTGTGTGTGGAAATTGGTTCTGTATTCGCTACATTTACGACAGTGACTCAATGTAGGTGATGGGGGTCTTGCCTGAAGGCTGGAGAGCTAGTGAAAGACCCGCATTACCTCTTTTCAGGAGGTCCGCAGCATTAAGAGAAAATCAGGCATTTAAAGGGGCAGGAGTGGGTTTTCCCCAGGATCAAGGACCCTGGGGTTGGAAGTCCCACCTGACCAGAGTTGCTCGCCAATCAGGGGCTGGTAGCTGTTTATTGCATGGCAGCAGCCACCACCTCCCATCCACCAGAGGGACCCAGGCCTCAGGTGAGTGATGGCGGGAGGGGGATCACTGGGTAGGAGTTGTGGGGGAGGGTGGGTTGCTGCAAAGTGGCTTTTAGTGGGGCCTATAGGATCTACTTTTCGGGCTTCCCACGTGGCACCTTCCCACCTAGCATGTAAATCTATCCTGCCCGCTGCTGGGTGAATACTAGTGGTGAAGGGACAAGGCCCTTAAGGTGGCATTAATTGGCCACTTAAGGGTCTCAATTGGTGGCGGGGTGAGAAAGCCATCCACAAACCTTCTCACCATGGACTTAATCGGGGCAGAGGAGAAAGACGGTGAATTCTCCACCTGGCACTCCTGCCTGATTAAATGTCTCCCACCACCAAACTTACCACAGGGGAGGGCATTAAATTCTACCCTTTGTGAGTTGAAGTGTTTCCTAATTTCACTTCGAAAGGCCTGGTTCTAGTTTTTAGACTATGCCTCCTAGTTCTAGACTCCACAACCAATTGAAATAGTTTCTCTCTTTCTACTTGATTAGTTCCCCTTAATATCTTGAAAACTTTAATAAAATCACTCCTTACCCTTCTAAGTTCCAGGGAAGAAACCCTAGTTTGTATAATCTCTCCTCACAATTTACCTCTTGGAATCTATGTATCATTCTGGTAAATCTATGCTGCTCTCCCCCCAAAACCAATATATCCTTCCTAAGGCACGGCGCCCAGAACTGTCCACATTAATTCCAGTGTCGTCTAACCAGGACTTTGTACATCTGCAGCAAATTTTCTACCCCCTTGTATTCTAATGACGATGGACTGAAATAAAACCTGATAAAGACCACAGTTAGAGTTTAGTATTTGGTTTTGATCTTCCACATTTTAGGAAAGTGTTTTGGAGAAATAGTGATGATGAAGTACAGGTTGACTCGGAAGCTGCCAGATGTGAGGAAGTCCAAATACAAAGAAAGATGAGAAAAATTGGGGCTGCTTTCATTAGAATGGAGGAGATCACAGAATGATTTGATAAAGACGTTTAAAGTGATGAATGAAAGGATTTTTTTTTTATTCTTTCATGGGATGTGGGCATCGTTGGCAAGGCCAGTATTTGTTGCCCATTACTAATTGCCCTTGAACTGAGTGGCTTGCTCAGCCATTTCAGAGGGCAGTTAAGAGTCAACCACATCGCTTGGGGATCTGGAGTCACATGTAGGCCAGACCAGGTAAGGATGGCAGATTTTCTTCCCTAAAGGGAAGTAGTGAACCAGATGGGCTTTTAGGACAATCGATGATAGTTTCATGGAGATGGGATGGGACAGAGAAGATTGTAGTAGACCTTTTCCTGTGCCTAAATCATTTAAAAAGAGGTGACATAGATATGAGATTAATTGAGGTGGTGGAATCCACAATAGGAGTGAGACCCTGGCCTGGAGTTTTGCTCCTGAGTCAGGCACACCGAATCAGGAAATTGCCCAACTCCGCGAAGCCAACTCAGGAGAAAATGACTGATGCACCAGATTTTCATTCTGGGGAGGGGCAGGGTGGGGGCGGGTGCATACTGTCGGGCCTGCCTCCCCAAGAAAGAGTTTGGAGGTGGCCACAGGGGCTGCCGAGTGTGAATGAGGGCTGATTAAAAAACCTTGGAGTTCTGGGACTTTGTCCAGTTGTAATAATAACAGTACAATAAGAAACAGCCCTCTAGCCCACACCCCTCACACTACCTCGCCCTCAACCACTCCCCATGCCCCATCCATGTCAACTCATACCAACTCATGCCCCCATGACCCCTCATACCATACATGCCATCCTATGCCCTGCTGCCCAAACCCCTATGGCCTCTCATACCCTCTGTGCCAACCCCACTCATCACCCTTAGCCCTTATAACCCCTATACCAACTTAGTGCCAACTCATGACAACCCATGCCATCACACACCACACTTTGCCCTTACACACTCCATGCCAACTCACCCAGTATCCACCATGGGCAGGAGCCATGGTGAGATGGAATGAAATAAAGTTCTAAGTATCTATTCTAAGTTCACAAGCTCCAATGTGTTATAAAAACTCTCATTAATAAGAACCCATTCAATACATTTAAACCCATTCAAGTACTTGACCCCTTATAAAAACAAACATTTGTATTCATAGCCCACATCAAAGATAACTATTCCTCTTATAGCCACTCGGAACTGTCAATCAAACTGTGAACTTTCAATCTAATTATAGATTGTGGAAGCAGTCAAACAGTATTAATGATATAAGGATAGCATATAAAGATGTGATTGCACTGGAGAGGGTGCAGAGGAGATTTACCAGGATGCTGCCTGGTCTAGAGGGTCTGAGCTATTAGGACAGGTTGGGTTATAAAAGAGCCCCCTGGACAAACAGGGAGGCTCTGCATCATGGCCACATCTTTTCTACCCAGCCCCATTGCCATTAACATAAGACTTATTGAGAGCACAAAGGTGACAAGGCTGTTTTTCAAAATCAAATTTCACTTGTAAATATTTCACACTAGATCGGTTTCACTTTACTCATGTGTGCATCGTCATTATTTGTTGAGACTAGTTTAATCAGAGAGCTAAATGCATTGGCACATATTAATGGTTATGAGGAGTTATGGACATTTCCTTTATTGTGGAAGAAACAATGTTGTGTTTTTTTGTTCACTCTTTATTGAATGTTCATGTTAGTGTCCAGTGTTATACTCTCCACTCTGTAGAACGTGGCTCAACTTGCAGACTCAGCTGGCCCTCCCTTCAATGTGCAGGGATAATTGAGATGCTGTAGATGAACTCAAAGTCATGTAAGGCCTCGAGAATGATACAAAAGGAAGAGCCCTGCCAGAGCCCTTTTGGCTCTTTATTTTCATACCTTGACTGACCACTTAACCACTGTACCAAACTAGACCATTCATTTCGACTTAATATACCAGCTGAAGAAACTTGTGGGAAGTACGTATAAAGTATTAAGAAAGAAAAACATACTTTTCTATAGTGCCTTACCCAACCTCAGGATGTTCTACAGTGCTATCCAGCCAATTAAGTATCTTTGATATGTAGTCACTATTGTAATACAGGGAAAGTGGCAGCTAACTTGTGCACAGCAAGATCCCATAAACAGCCATGTGATAATGATCAGTTAATCTGTCTTTAGTGATATGGATTGAGGAGTAAATAATGGCCAGAGCAACAGGGAACACGCACCTAGTCCTTCTTCACATAGCGCTTTGTAACTTTTTTTTTTACATCCACCTGAAAAGGAAGATGGGGTCTTGGCTTAATCTGAAAGATGGCACCTCTGATAGTGCAGCACTCCTTTAGTACGGCACTGAAGTAGCAGCCTAGATTATGTGAAAGTAAAGTTAATTAGTTGACTAAAAGCCTGTTTCAGAGGTCGGGTGCGTCTCAGGGTCACACCCCTGTCCTTCAGTGTTGTGTGATATTTATGACCTTACTGTATAATGTTACTCGCCTCTCGACTAAGGTTATTTAAACTGAAACCAGGTTTTGCTCAGTTTAAGGAACTGTCTGTGTTAAGGGTGAGAATAAGCAGTTGATATAAAGAGGCTGGATTGTTTAGACAGGCTTTCTGTATTTTAGCTTCGACTTCTAAATTTATCTTTAGCAAAAAAAAAAATCTTTTTTTTTTGTTGTGTCATTATGTTATTTTTTTGAAAAAAGCATTGCCTGCAGGGTTTGAGCATGCTCAGATCAGGCAGGATGCAGATCAGACTGCAGCTTAGTTCTGTGTCTGCTGAGGAAGTGAACCACACCTCAGCTAAAATGGGCAAAAACATTTTTGGTAAACAGACCACTGGGGCAGAACTGTTAAGCATCAATAGTTACCCTGAGGAACCTACAGTGATTGGCAGTGGTTGCTCCTTCACATGAGGAGAACATGTATATAAAAAAAACTATTCAAAACTCTCTGGTCAGTTGATACTGACTTGGGTTTCTGATCTAATCACACTTCTTAAAAGTGAAATTGAATCAACTTTTTTTTTCCAAAGCTGTATTTTATTCATAAAACCTGTGAAAGTACATTTCAGAACAGTTTAAATTCAACAAAAACGTGCAATAGAGATCAGTTTCTTTCAATACAGTATATGAGGTGCTGCATTACACTTGCCATTACAGGGTATATCTGACATTTCATGTCAAACATTCTCTGGTGCACACAGCCTGAGGGTTTCACACAGTTTCCAGCCCGTCACTGTAGAATGACCGCTGGCCTTTTCCCATTGCGCCTTTGCAGCAGCTGCGCCAAGTGTTAGTGCATCCCTCAGCGCGTAGTCTTGGACTTTGGAATGTGCCAGTCTGCAACACCCAGTCATGGACGACTCTTTGCACTGGTAGACCAGCAGGTTTCGGGCAGACCAAAGAGCGTCTTTCACCGAGTTTTTTTTTTTGTTCATGGGATGTGGGTGTCACTGGCAAGGCCAACATTTATTGCCCATCCCTGAAACTTGACTTAACTGCCCTCTGAAATAGCCTAGCAAGAACTTCAACTTGTCTTGCTTGGCCATTTCAGAAGGCAGTTAAGAGTCAGTCATATGGCTGTGGGTCTGGAGTCACAAGTAGGCCAGACCAGGATCAGTGAACCAGATGGACTTTTACGACAATCAATGATAGTTTCATGGTCACCATTACTGAGACTAGCTTTATGGGTGGGATTTTCCCGTTCTGCCCATCACGGGATCAGAAATTCCTGCCCAAAGTCAATGAACTTTTTGCTGGTCCATCAAATTTTCCATCCCGAACATGGCGATTCCTGTGGGAGGCAGTACCAGAAAATCCCGCCCTCAATTCCAAATTTATTAACCGAATTCGAATTCCACCAGCTGCCATGGTGGGATTTGAACCCATGTCCCCAGAGCATTAGCCTGGGCGTCTGCATTATTAGCCCGGTAACATTGCCGCTATGCCACCATCTCACTCTGATGATGCTCCGCCAGCTACAGTTGATGTTTACCTCAGTGTGTATCCCTGGGAACAGCCTGCAGAGCACAGAGTCCTGCATCATGGAGTGGCTCGGGATGAACCTCGACAAAAAACATTGTGTCCCTTTCTAGAACTCCTTTGAAAAGGCACATTCCAAAAGAAGGTCTCTTTCCCACTACAGCCTTCTCACAGGCAATATGCAGAGTGGGTGGGAGTCTGGGTGTGCAGCAAAGATCTGACGAGGAGGGCCTTTCTCACCACCAGTACCATAGCCTGTGATTACAAACTTTGTGCCATTTTTAGCTTTCAAGATTAGATCCTTTAAAAACTAGTGTTCAGTCAGGCTCAGCACTGTTGCCTACTCTGTACACCGTTGTTATAATGAGCATATAAACTGTACCTGCTTACCAACTGACTGTAAATCCTTTGACACACTGGTTATTTGTCAGCCATTCCAAAATATGCCAATTTATTAAATTTCTATCAAAAACATTTAGTCTAAATGTGGATGGTTAGGTCAGATGTTTTGCATATAACTGGTGGGAGGAATGAACCAATTGGGCTCAGCTGTACGTAAAGTTTGCTTCCAAACATCAGCCTATGATCGGCCTCACAATCCACCAGTGTTCCTGCACCTGATCATCGTCCAATGATCCTGATGGCGAATTGAGTTGATCCACTGGATGAGGAACAGGATTGGAGTTGATTACAACGCTACACATGTTGCAGTTGCTGGGTGAAGACTGGGCAATTACTCTACCACATTGTGAGTCACTGCCAACAGGAGAAGGAAAGAACAGACTTGTATTTATAAAGCATCACATCAGGATGTTCCAAAGGCTGTATGTACAATGTAAAATACTGGGGAGGCTTGCTCACAGCAATGTCCCATAAAAAGCAGATGAGATGAATGACCAGTTAGTCTGTTTTTTGATGGTTATTAGTTGAAAAAAGAATGTTGGCCAAGACACCAGTAGAACTCCTCTCACTTCCACAGGGCCTTTTAAAACCTATCTGAATGGGCAGGCAAGGCCTTGGTCAAACATCTCATCTAAAATCATTGAGTTGTTCAATCAACCAGCTTAGATTCAACATTCAAATTCTGGAGGGGAACTTGAAACCAAAGGCCCAGAAATTTTAGGCGCGCCCATTCTTGGTACATTCCATGTGCCTGAATGGTGAGGCCTGAGGCTCACCTGATATTGGACATTAGGCCTCATTTCAAATGAGCCGTTAAGGTGATGAGAGCCCATGGCGAAGCAAACCACAGTACAAGATCCTCAGCTTGGTAGGTCTGGTAGTTAACAGTGAGGAAGACAGTCATAGGATTTAAGATGACATATGGATGGACGCATGGCAAATGAAGTTCAACACAGAAAAATATGAGGTGCTACACTTTGGTAGGAAGAGTGAGGAGAGACAATGCATTGTAAATGGTCAGTTTTAAAGGGGGTGTAAAAAGAGAGAGACCATAGGTGCTTTTGCACAAATTTTTTGAAGGTGGCAGGTCAAGTTAACAAAGTAGTTAATAAAGTATCTGAGATCCTGGGTTATATCCAGGGTGTGGAGTACAGGGAGTTTTGCTAAACCTATATAAAACACTAGTTCAGCCCCAGCTGGAGTATCACAACCAAATATTTTTTAATTCATGGATGTGGGCGTTACTGGCTAGGTCAGTATTTATTGCCCTTGAGAAGGTGGTGGTGAGCTGCTTCTTGAACCGCTGCAGTCCATGTGGTGTAGGTACACCCACAGTGCTGTTAGAGAAGGAGTTTAAGAACCTGAGGGGTGGATGTGGAGAGGATGTTCACTTTTGTGGGAGAATCTAGGATTAGGGGTCACTGTTTAAAAATAAATGGTCGCTCATTTAAGACGGAGATGGGGAGAATTTTTTTCCTTCAGAGGGTTGTGAGTCTTTGGAACTCTTTTCCTCAAAAGGCGGTGGAAGCAGAGTCTTTGAATATTTTTAAGGCAGAGCTAGAGAGATTCTTGAGTAACAAGGGGGTGAAAGTTTTCAGGGGTAGGCAGGAATGTGGGGTTGAGGTTACAATCAGATCAGCCATGATCTCATTGAATGGCGGAGCAGGCTCGAGGGGCCGAGTGGCCCAATCCTGCTCCTGACGCATATGTTCCTGTGAGTTCCAAGATTTTGACCCAGTGACAGTGATGGAACGGCGATATATTTCCAAGTTAGGATGGTGTGTAGCTTGGACACGAACTTCCAGGTGGTGGTGTTCCCATATTTCTGCTGCCCTTGTCCTTCTAGATGGTAGAGCTCGTGGCATTGGAAGGAGCCTTGGTGAGTTCCTGCCATGCATCTTGTAGATGGTACACACTGCTGCCACTGTGCATCGATGGTGGAGGGATGGAATATTTGTGAATGGGGTACCAATCAAGTGAGCTGCTTTGTCCTGGATGGTGTCAAACTTCCTCAGTGTTGTTGGAGCTGTACTCACCCAGGCAAGTGCAGAGTATTCCATCATAAACCTAACTTGTGGCTTGGAGATGGTGGACAGGCTTTGGGGAGCCAGGAGGTGAGTTACTCACAGCAAGATTCCTAGCCTCTGACCTGCTCTTGTAGCCATTGTATTTATATGGCTAGTCCAGTTCAGTTTCTGTTCAATGGTAACCCCCAGGATGTTGATAGTGGGGTATTCAGCGCTGGTAATGCCATTGAATGTTAAAGGGCGATGGTTAGATTCTCTCTTGTTGAAGATGGTCATTGCCTGGCACCTATGAGGTGTGAATGTTACTTGCCACTTGTCAGCCCAAGCTGAATATTGTCCAGGTCTTGCTGCATTTGGACATGGGCTGCTTCAGTATCTGAGGAGTCACGAATGGTGCTGAACATCGTGCAATCATCAGCGAACATCCCCACTTCTGACTTTATGATGGAAGGAAGGTCATTGATGAAGCAGCTGAAGATGGTTAGGCCAAGGACACTACCCTGAGGAACTCCTGCAGTGATGTCCTGGAACTGAGATGACTGACATCCAACAACTACAACCATCTTCCTTTGTGCTAGGTATGAATCCAACCAGTGGAGAGTTTTCCCTGTGATTCCCATTGACTCCAGTTTTGCTAGGGCTCCTTGATGCCACACTCGGTCAAATGCTGCCTTGATGTCAAAGACAGTCACTCTCACCTCACCAAAAGCTGGGCATCACACTCAGAGAGGGGATGAAGGCTTTGGAGAAGGTACAGATGAGATTTACTAGCATAGTTCTAGAGATGAGGGATTACAGTTATGTGAATGGACTGGAAAAACAAGGATTGAAGCAGAGAAGCTAAGAGGATATCTGATAGAAGTGTTTAGAATAATGAAGGGCTTTGATAGGGTCAATAAAGAGAAACTGTTTGCAATGGCTGAAGGGTCAATAGTGAGAGGGCACAGATTTCAAGTGATTGGCAAAGGAATGAGAAGCGCCTTGAGGAAAACCTTTCTCACACAATGATTAGTTAGGTTTTGGAATGTTCTGCCTGATAGGCTGGTTGATATAGATACAATAGTCATCTTAAAAAGTGGATTAGATCAATTCTTGAAGGAAAGAAAATGCAGGAATGTCGGGAGAGTCAAAGGAGGAGGGATTGCTTGGATTTCTCTTTGAAAAAGCTGGCACAGCCCCAGTGAGCGAAATGGCTGCTTTCTGTGCAATACTGTTCTTTGATTCTAGACTAATGCAAAGGGTCTAATGCCTGTTTCAGGCACAATTTAAAATATGCTTTTTTTTTGTCCTTTTCCAATATGGTTGACAACGTACTTCCAGCTGAAATGTGCATACATTTCCGCTCTGCTGTACTGGGCCCTTAATAGTCTCAGTAGCACCTGAAAAACAGATGCTGTGCTGATTAACAACCTGGGTCATAACAATGTGGGCCAAATATTCCGACTCAGGGGCTAGAGTGCTGCCAACTACACAAAGCTGACCCCTGAGAGAGGAGAGCAAAAGAAACAAGAACCAAAGGGAAATTGTTGTTGTCACATTTCTGGCTGTGTACTATTATTCACAACTTCTTTCAAGTGTCAACTTTTTTTTTGAATAGGAGAGTATTTGTATCTAAAACATTAAACAATATTCACCAAAAAGCATTTGTTTGGAAGGGCAGAATTCTCCCAAAATGAAACTAAGTGCGGGGGTGGTGGGCGCCCAGCCCGCCGTCCACGGCAACTCCCGTCCGATTCTGCACTTGGAGCCTCCTTAATTATGCAGAGATGCGTTTTGCTTCGAATCACCTGGCGGGTCGGGAGTTGATTCGTCCGCCCGCCGTCAGCTAGTGGCTTCGAAGTTCTGGGCACCATATTTAAACCCCACTCCAACACACAATCTCAATCTCGCCAGCCCGCCAGAGAAATCCACAACCCATAAGAGAAAGACCTGGAGCCTCAGGACAAAGTCTGCACCGCACCTCACCCACCCAGCCCTCCAGGCCTTGGTCAGAGGGGTGCAGGAACAATGGCATGTGCTCTAGCCCAGGGATGGTTGCAGGAAGCGTAGCAGCCTCAACTCTAGGGCCTGGGACGCCGGAGTGGAGCAGGTCAGCGCGGCTGATATCCACACCCGAAGTGCCACCCATGGCAGGAAGAGGATGAATGATCTCATCCGCTCCGCCAGGGTAAGTCATCCTTCAACTCCCTCCAATATCAAACTCTCATCATGGCATCATGCACTCAAACGGCTACTCTCTTTAGGGGTTTCACGCAACCATTAGCAGGGGACACATATCAACACTCGTTCCCTCACCAAGACGTTCACATCTACGCCATCCCACCTGTCATGTTGCTCACACTCCATCCTCTGGCCCTCCTGGGGAGGGCTCACCACACACAGGGGACACGCATCTCACCCAACCTCTGCTCCATCCCTTCTCAGCACATGCCTTTTTTCTTCTTCATACAGGCCAAGCTGGCGCACAACAGGTGCAAGAGATCGCAGACCGGGGGAGGGCTGGCCAACATCCTCGCCCTCACTGAGTTTGAGGAGGCTGCAGCCAAGCTGGCTGGGAGGACAGAGATCGTTCCTGTGGGGAAGGGGAGATTGACCTCTCCCAGCAACCCAGTATGGATCACAGCTCCATCACTTCATCAAATCCTGACATTCACGGTGAGTCACGTGCAGTCTGATCCAGCTCTTGCCCATTAACTGAACCTCTCTTTGTGGCGAAAGCTTCAAGTCTTCTCTCAGATCGCTCTTGTTCCTAAGTGGACTCTCAGTTCTCAGAGTGAGTTCACTCTCACAGGGCCCAATGGACCAAAGCAAAGATCACAGCCAGGCAAGTCATGAGGCAAGTGTGAATGCGGGACTCATTCTCATTGCAAGTGGGCGGACATCCCCTGAGTTGAAAGAAAATGGCATTGAGGGTTAGGAGAGATGTGGCCATATGCCCTCACTTGTCTTTACTCTTCCTGGAACCTGTCAGTGATTCACATATCACGGGCACATCTCCCACTCTTCCTTCCTCCATGGCATGATCACACTCATACTGACCCTCAGCCTCTGAGGTTCCTGGGCCTCTGGATCTTCATCCTCCAATGAGCTCTCACCCTCCTGTAATTCATCCTCTGGCGAGGGGTCACCTCTTTGCATTGCCAGATTGTGAAGGGTGTAACACACTGTGATGATGCTGGAAACCCTGTTGGGAGTATATTGGAGTGAGCCACCTGAGCGGTCCAAGCATCTGAAACACATCTTCAGAAGCCTTATGGTCTGCTGGGAGTGCTGGGAGCATGTGGACCTGTGAGCAGCATTGTCCCTCTCCTTGGAACGATTCTGAGGGCGATGCACTGGTGTCATCAGCCAGCGTTTCAGTGGGTAACCCTTATCCCCAAGCAGCCATCCCTGCAGGCGTAATGGCCCCTCGAAAATCTCAGGCACCTGGGAGTGACTCAGGATGTAGGAGTCTTGGCAACTCCCAGGGTACCGTGTACAAACGTGCAGTATGTGCTTCCAGTGATCACACACCAGTTGTACATTGATGGAATGATAGCCCTTGTGGTTTATAAACATTAGGATCTGCTGCCATGGAGCTCGTATAGCCACATCGGTGCCGTCTAATGCACTCTGCACTCATGGGAAGCCTGAGATGGTGGTGAAGCCGGTGAATCTCACAGCCTGGCTATCCTCATCCAGAGCAAACCTGGCATAATGATGGGCCCTTCTGTAAAGGGCACCTGTGACCTCCTTTATGCATCAATGTGTTGTGGACTGAGAGATGCTGCACAGGTCGCCTGTTGATCCTTGGAAAGAACCAGAGGCAAAGAAATTGAGTGCAGCGGTCACCTTCAAAGCCACTGGCAGGGGATACCCTCCAACTCCACATGGTGTCAGGTCTTCATAAAGAATGTGGCATATATGATGTACCAGAACTCAGGACAAGCACAGACATGCATAGCATTGCCTCTCACTCATTTGTAAATAGGAGACTCTGGGGCAATAAATCCTAGGTCTGGCGAGCTGCCCCTTGTCTGGGTCTCTCCTCCTGACCCTCCTGTTCATGCTCTGGCTCCGCTTGACCATGTCCCTCCTGTTGGAGCTGCGCGCGGAGTCGCCTCTCCCTCCTTCACCTCCTCAATTGCATTAGGACCCGGACAAAGACAGCATTGAGCATTGGGTCCATATTTGCATTTGCCCTCTCTCTAAAAGGAAATATTGAAGACATTAATGATTCAAGGGGCAAGAAAGTGAAGCTCAGAAAGTGAAACATATGTAAACTGTAAGGCTCCATAGCTTTTCCTGCTCTACTTGCATGGTGGCTGATGCTGTCTTGTCCCTGGGACACTAGCACACACATCGAGGTGACCAAGATGGCATCGCAGATATGTAACCCCTTGAGCCCTGCGTGGGATGCTAAAGTTTAATTGAGATGAGTGACCCAGCCCAGCTCTGTTCTCCAATCTCTGATGTGGCATATTAATGACCAATCAGTTGCTCATGGTCAATGAGTGGATGCCCTTTGGCCCATTAGACGTGTCATGTCTGGGTGAACAGGTGACAGGCCTTCATTGATGGATGATGCAGCTGTGCCTCCCTCACTATCGCCTGCACTCCAAAATTCTACATCCCTGTGTTACTCTTGAGATGCAGCGACAGTGATGTGAAGCCACTGAGTTCTGAGTAGCCCTTTAACAGTGCTAATGAAACCATTGGCTTTCAGTGGCATTCATCACAAAGAGGTTTTCCTCCTTTCTTTCTAAGCAGACTCCTGCTCACTCCGGTGGCAACAAGAGGTTAGAGGGCGACCCCAGGAAACTGCCCCCCTTCGTGTTCATCCTCCCCCCCTTGACTGCCATTCCGCAGCCCTCCCTCCCCATTGACACATACGAACAAGGAGCAGGAGTAGGCCATTCAGCCCCTCAAGCCTGCTCTGCCATTTAATAATATCATGGCTGATCTGACAGTAACCTAAAATCTGCATCCCACCTACCCCCGATAACCTATCTCCCCCTTGCTTACCAATAATCTATCCACCTCTGCCTTAAAAACATTCAAAGACTCTGCTTCCACCACCTTTTCAAGAAGAGAGTTCCAAAGATTCACAACATCTGAGTGAAAACATTTCGCCTCATCTCTGTTAGAAATGGGCGGCCCCTTATTTTTAAACAGTGGCCTCTCATTCTAGATTTTTCCACAAGAGGAAACATCCTGTCCACATCCACCCTGTCAAGACCCCCCAGGATCTTATATGTTTCAATCAAGTCACCTCTTACTCTTCTAAACTCCAGCAGATCCAAGCCTAGTCTGTCCAGCCTTTCCACATAAGACAACCCACCCATTCCAGGTATTAGTCTGGTAAACCTTCTCTGTTCATGTTCGCCTTTCCCCCTGACTGTTATTCCATAGCCTTCCCTCCCCATTGACCCCCTCATGTCTGTCAGCCCAACCCCTCGCCTCAAAGCCCACACTCGGTTGAAGTGCTAGTCTCTGAGAGCGGAGGCCTGCGTGAGTACCACAGCACAGCGGTGTTCCTTGGGACAATGAAAGCAAAGAGAAGGAAAAGTCCAACCCTAAACCCCCAGCAGAGCGGCGTTCACCGCAACAAGACCGGCGCAGCGCTATGGCAGGTATCTTCCACTCATCCCGAAGTTACCAGCGAACTGAGATCCGACTTGTGCACACCACCTCTTTTCAAACGGGTTTGACACCAACGTGACGGAAGATTGAAAGGTGTGGCAAGATTCCGGCGAGCAGCATTCATGGCGTACCAATGAATACAAATGGCGTTCGCACCACCAGTCGACGGGATAACTGACCCACGATAAAAACACCATCGGGAGAATTGGGACCTGTTTTTACAATGGTGGGTTTCCGATTATTTTGCCTCCTGCTGGATCCCCCGCTCCTGCTCTCCACGAACCCGCAGGATGGGATATCTCTGCCCAAAGTCTACATTTTGAAGCAGTCAGTATCCTGCTGTGAAGTAAGTGGCAGGGATAGTATAAAACCTTTCTGTTTATTATCTGTGTCAACTGATTCCTATTATTGATGGTGTGAGTGCTCTGGAATTCAGAGAAGATTTATTGGTGAGGCCATTCATCTTGTTTTCACTGAGCAATAGACAGATGGCAAAACCTGATCCCCAAATTGCTTGTAGAAATTGCACTATCCTACAGAATGAAGACAGTTAGGCTTATTCAGTTGCTAGGGCTCAATTGTCCTAACTGTAATTTTGCAGAATTGAAGAATATGACCCAAAAAACATTAATACAGTCCCTGCTTGAGCTTAGTCAAAAATTTGGGATTTGATGATCCTGTCTTATAGGCAGCACATCAGTTTTACTGAGTATTTTCAGAACTGTAAATTGAATATGAAGGCACCCTTAGAGAGCAGAGGTTGACTAGAATTGTATCAGGGATGTGGGACTTCAGTTATGAAGAGACAATGGAGAAGCTGGGATTGCCCTCCTTAGAGCAGAGAAGCTTAAGGGGAGATTTGATAGAGGTGCTCAAAATCAGAAAGGCCTTTAATAGGCAAATAAGGAGAAACTGTTTCCAGTGGCAGAAGGGTCAGTAACCAGAGGGCACAAGTTTAAAGCAATTGGAACAAGAACCAGGGGGATCGGGTGAATTTATTTTTCACTGTGAACTGTTATGAGCTGGGATGCACTGCCTGAAAGGGCGTTGGAATCAGATTCAATAGCAACTTTCAAAAGGGATTTGAATAAAGGAAAAAGTTTCTATATGGGAAAGTTAAGGTAGTGGAACTACAGGTCGAGTATCCTTCATCCAAAACTCTTGGGGCCAATTGCGTTTCAGTAATCAGATACATTCAGGTGTGATATAGCTACTGGATATATGGTAGGCTTAGGCCTACTTACAATAGCCTAAACTCAGGCTAGCTATAGTCTACAAATACTGGGTATTTCCATTTGTTAACACCCACACACACTATTTCTTATCTATAACACTTATTACACCTATAATATAATATTACGTTGCTTTATTAACTTACAAATTAACTGCACAGCCGTTCAAAAAGGCGTTCTGTTTTTGGATGTGTTTAGTTTTTGGATGGGCGGATAGAGAATATTCAACCTGTATGCAGCTAGCCCTTGGAAAGAACCACCACTGGCATGATGGGCCAAATGGCCTCCTTCTGTGCTGTATCATTTTATAAAGCTGTTCATTCTAAATGAGGCTATGATTTTGTTGCATAGAGGGATGTGTGATGTGGTATAGAGGCTGGACTCTCAGACTCGCCAAGGTATCGTGCAGTGATTGGCTGTTGGATCAATTGGGCCACATATTTTAACCAATATCATTTTTTACACAGGTCTGAAAGCATAGCATGTAACTCCATTGTGAAATCACTGTCCTGTTAATGACAACAACTTGCATTTATCCAGCACCTTTAACTTCCCAGGGTGCTTCACAGGAAACAAAATCTGATACCAAGACACATAGGACAGGTGACCAAAAGCTGGTCAAGAGTAGATTTCAAGGAATATCTCAAAGGAGGAAAGAGAGTTAGATAGGCAGGGAGATTTAGAGAGGGAATTCCAGAGATTCTGACCTAGGCTGCTGAAGGCACAGCCACCACTAGTGAAGCAATCAAAATAGCCAAATTTGCTAATGATACAAAAATAGGTGGCACAGTAAATTGTGAGGAAGACACTAATCTGCAAAGGGATATGGATAGGTTAAGTGAGTGGGCAAACATTGGCAGATGGAGTATGGTGTGGTAAAATGCGAGATTATCCATTTTGATAGGAAGAATAGGAAAGCAGAATATAATTTAAACGGAGAGAGACTGCAAAACACTGGGGTAGAGAGGGATCTGGGTGTCCTCATACATGAATCGCAAAAAGCTAGTATGCAGGTACAGCACATAATTAGAAAGGCAAATGGAATGTTGATCTGTATTGCAAGGGGATAGAGTATAAAAGTAGGGAAGTTTAGTTACAACTGTACAGGACGTTGGTGAGAACACACCTAGAGTACTCCATACAGTTTAGTCACCTTATTTAAGGAGGGATATATTTGCATTGGAGTCAGTTTAGAGAAATTTCATCAGGTTGATTTCTGGGATGAAGGAGTTTGTCTTATGAAGAAAAGTTCAGCAGGTTGGGCCTAGACTCACTGGTGTTTAGAAGAATGAAAGGTGACCTTATTGAAACATATAAGATCCTGAGGTGACTCGACAGGTTAGATGCTGAGAGGAGGTTTCCTCTTGTGGGGGAAACTAGGGCTGGAGGCACACTTTAAAAATAAGGAGTCTCCTATTTAAGGTGGAGATGAGGAGGAATTCCTTCTCTCAGAGGTTTGTTAGTCTTTAGAATTCTCTTCCCCAGAGAGCAGTGGAGGCTGGGTCATTGAATATATTCAAGTCGGAGTTAGACAGATTTTTGATTGACAAGGAAGTCAAGGGTTATGGGAGGCAGACAGGAAAGTGGAGTTAAGACCACAATCAGATCAGCCATGAACTTATTCAATGGCGGAGCAGGCTTGAGGAGGGAGTGGGGGGGGGCGTTGGGTAGTGGGGTGTGCGAGTAGCTTTCTCCTGCTCCTATTTCTTATATTCTTATTTCCTTCTAAGAGGCCAGAATTGGAGCAGCGCAGATATTTCAAAGGGTTGTGGGGGCAAGGGTTGGGGGGGTGGGGTGGGGGGGATTAGGATATGGAACGATTTGAGCAAACAAAAAGCAGAATCAGACTCACATGTCGACGAGGATAATCCTAGTTTTCAAATTTACTGTTTCAAAAATTTAACACGAATAGTTTCCAGACACAGGAAGCAACAGGTCCTCACTGGTGATCCTGAAAAAATTATGAATTTGGAATAAGAACATTTGACGAATTCCAATCCTCTACGGGGATATGGTTTAAGTTTCAATTTTTCTTTCTAAATCATTCGCTTGTCTGTTTTCATTCTCACAGCCCTCAAACTGTTTATTTTTATGATCTGTCTTGGATAGTCACCATATGTGTCTGCTCAGATAGCGTTGTGAGCTAGAGCCCATTGTGATGCTCAGATACAGCAATCCCTTAAACTCCTGTTGAATCAAACCCCCATACAAACACAAAAAGTTAGGTGTTCTGTTCTACATTTCCAAAGGGATTAAACTACGGCCACATGTTTTGTAGAAGATACAATCCCTTCAGTCTTTTGTGAAGATTCATGTTTATTATGTAGAATTTACAAAAACAGGCTATTCGGCCCGACTAGTCTATACTGGTGTGCATATTCCACAGGAGGCTCCGCCCACTCTAATGACCTCTCTCCACCTTGTTCCCATACCCCTTCTCCCTCATGTATGCAGCAAGCACCTGCAACCACCACCCCTGCACAAATCCTTGTGAATCATCAATCCCTCGACTAATCCATGGGCATCAACTTCTACAATTCCTACCACTCCCTGTCTAAAGAAATTCCCCTTAATTTTTTTTTATTTGAGTGACTATCTGATATTTATGACCCCTTTTTCCAAATTCACACACGCAGGGCTGAATTTTCTGCCTGTCGGGCGGGCGGGCCCAACCCAATCTCCAGCGGACGGGGAGCCAATCACTGCCGGAGAAGTGGGCCGCACTGCCATTTTACGTGCTGGCGGTGGGGGGGATTCCCCAAATGCGAGATTGCGCTCTTTCACGCATGTGCACGAAAGAGCGCACATCTCCCTGAGGCTAAGCGCTGCCTCAGGGAGATCACTGAAAGGTTTTCAAACTTTAAAAATAGAAAAATAAAAAAATCATTAACATGTCCCCCTCATGTGACAATGTCACACGAGATGGGACATGTCAATAAATTTCACAAAAACTTTAATAAACTTTTTTAAAACAGACATGAAACCTGATCCCGCCGGTGGATGAGGTTTCATGTTTTTTCTATTGCCCGCCGGGGATTGGCCATTGACAGGTCGGCGGGCGGACAGCTCATCGCGCTGTCCCCCCGTCTTCCTGAATATTTAAATGGGGCGGGATGATGTTGGAGGGATTCCCTCTGACGTTATCCCGCGTCATTTTTGCATCGGCGAGCAGGCCCCGCCCCCTTCTCACCGACGGAAAAATTCAGCCCGCAGTTTTTCCACATTCACTCAAGCAAAACCCTTCTTAATTTTAAGAACCTCTATCAGGTCTCCTCTGAACCATACCTTCTCCAGAAAAAAGATCCCTTTCAAACTTTATATCCCAGTAAAATGGATGCATAAGAAAGAAAGATTTACATTTATATAGCACATTCCATGACCTCAAGCCATTGCAAAGAGCTTTACAGCCCACAAAGTGCTTTTGAAGTGTACGCGCTATTCGAATGAAGGACATGTGGCAGCCAATTTGCGTACAGTAAGCTCCCACAAATAGCAATGTGATAATGACCAGAAAATCTGCTTTGATGTTGAGAGATAACTTTTGTCTGAGGCACCAGGGATAAGCCCCCTGTTCATCTTTGAAATTGTGTTGTGAGGTCTTTCATGTCCGTCTGAGAGAACAGGTGTCTCACCTGAAAGACGAGACCTCCAAGAATGTAGCACACCCTCAGTGCAGCACCGAGGGTTGTGGAAGCTCCATCATTGACTATATTTAAGGCTGGGATAGACAGATGTTTGGTCTCTCAGGGAATCAAGGGATATTGGGGGGGGTGGTGGGGGGAATGGAGTTGAAGCCCAAGAGCACATTGAATGGTAGAGCAGGCTTGATGGGCCCTATGGTCTACTCCTGCTCCTGTCCCTTGTGTCACTGCCGATTGTGTGTGTAAATCGCTGGAGCAGGTCTTGAGTAAATGAACTTCTGATTTAGAGGCTAGAAAGCTACCACTGAGGCACTGCTGGTACACACAGGAACCAGAGTGTGCTCTGACAGCCTTTCTCAGCATCATTTTTAGAATCACTGAATCATAGAAAGTTTACAGCACAGGAAGAGGACATTTGGCCCATCATGTCTGTGCTGGCCTAAAAAGGAGCCACCCAGCCTAATCTCACTTTCCAGCATTTGGTCCGTAGGCCTACAGGTTGCTGCACTTCAGGTATGTATCCAGTCACCTTTTAAATGAGTTGAGGCTCTTTGCCTCTACTACCTATTCAGGCAGTGAGTTCCAGACCCACACAACCCTCTGGGTGAAAAAATGTTTCCTCATCTCCCCTATAATCTTTCTAGCAATCACTTTAAATCCAGTCTCCGAACTCTCTGCCAAGGCAAATAGGCCCTTCCCATCCACTCTATCCAGGGCCCCCCCAAGATTTTGTACATCTCAATCAAATCTCCCCTCAGCCTCCTCTGTTCAAAGGAGAACAACTCCAGCCTATCCAATCTCTCCTCATAGCTGCAATCTTACAGTCCTGGTAACATCCTTGTAAATCTCCCCTGTACCCTCTCTAGTGCAATTACATCCTTTCTGTAATAAAGGTGACCAGAACTGCACACAGTACTCAAATTGTGGTCCAACTAATGTTTTATATAGTTCCAGTATAATATCCCTGCTCTTATAACGGATTCGAGAACCAGAGGGCACAGTTTTAAAGCATTTTGCAAAAGGAGCAAATGTGAGGTGAGAAAACACTTTTTCACACAGCAAGTAGTTAGGGTTTGGAATGCACTGCCTGGAAGTGTGGTGGAGGCAGGTTCAATTGGGGCATTCAAGAGGGCATTGGATGATTATTTAAATAGAAACAATGTGCAGGGTTACAGGGAAAAGGCAGGAGATTAGCACTAAGTTAAAATGCTCAGGGAGAGGTGCAGACACAATGGGCCAAATGGCCTCCTTCTACACCATAACAATTCTGTGACTCTGTGATATTATATACCTCAGCTAATAAAGGAAAGGATTCCATGTACCTTCCTGACCACCTTATCGACCTGTCCTGCTACCTTCAGGGATCTGTGGACATTCACTCCAAGGGCCCTCACTTCCTCTACGCCTCTCAGTATCCTCCCATTTATTGTGTAACCCTTTGCCTTGTTTGACCTCCCCATGTGCATCACCTCACACTTCTCTGGGTTGATTTCCATTTGCCACTTTTCTACCCACCTGACCAGTCCATTGATACCTTCCTGCAGTCTACAGCTATCCTCCTCGCTATCTGCCACCCGGCCAATTTTTGTATCGTTGCAGTACACTAACAAAGTGAGATAAAATTATGATTAATTTCATGTAAACTGCGTGAGCATCGCTGAAACAGCAGTTTATCATCTGTACGACATTGAAAAATCTTCATTGCTGGTTAACCTTGATCTTTGTATCCAAGTAAAATATATTAATAGAATAAACCAATCAGGAAGAAAAGGTTTAAAAACCTGGAAGTCAGAAATAACTGTCCAACTCGAGTGTTTTTATTTTCCTGTCTGATACGTGTCCATGAAGCAAGTTAATGTTTATCTTAAATGCTATATTTGCCTAAAAGCAACCAATCAGTTGGTAACACAACGCAAAAATTCCCACTCAACAAAAACCAGAACCAATCACATCCCTGAGAAATAAAGCAAAATACTGCAGATGCTGGAAATCTGAAATAAAAAGCAGAAAACACTGGGAAAACTCAGCAGGTCTGAGAGCATCTGTGGAGAGAGAGAAACAGAGTTAACGTTTCGAGTCCGTGTGTCTGTTCTCCAAAACCTGAGAAGTTTGAATTTCGGAGGTTCTTTCAGCCCCTCTCATGTTCCCACTGTGGTATCCCGACAAATACGAATAACAACAGAAGGAAACACTAATCAATTCAAAAGTTCTGGAAAAAATGAAAACTTTCCTATCTTCAAATCTCTTCAGTAACTTTCCTCAGCACAGTGACCTCGATAATACTTACTGATCACAGACATTGTGCGGACTACTTTGCAATGTGAGAGAAGTGTTTAATGCTGTGAGTGAACAATCCCAGTCACAGGGTTGGTCAATTTCGGGGGAGGGGGATGACAGATCGGGGAGGGGGAGGGAGGTGCTCATTCGGCTGGGGTATGGACCATGTCTTTGCTGGCGGTTGGGGGGATGAAGTCATCAGAATTGGGTGGCATGCTAATCCCAGAGAGGGGAGGTGGGGGAGCATGAGGTGGGGGCAATGGAGTGCAGGTCTGGGGCAATCTGGGGTCTGGCGGGGAGAATTGGATGCCAGTGGGAGGATCAGAGGCCCGGTGGTAGCGATGGGGGTGGTTTTAGTTCTGGGAGGGTTGGAGTGGCTGGATGTCTCAGGGAAGGGGTGGGACCAGAGGCATGGTGCAGGGAGGTAGGGAGGCCACAAGATTTGTGGTGGGATCAAAGGCCTCGGGGACAAAGTCATTGGGGGCTTCACAGGCAGGTACTTGGATCCAGGAGGTAGGTGTGAAGGCGCTTAACACCCGAATCCACTAAGTCCTGGCCTCGATGAAGCTGCAGGGTTTGCTCAGGAAACCGGCCAACAGCTGCTAAAATTGAAAATCTGCCTAACATTGAAGATTTCAGCAGCAGTTGCGAGGCGGTTCAACCTAGCAACCCAGGGTTTGCTTAATTAAGGCCCCAATTACGGCCTATTTTATGGGGCTGCAGCATTCTGCTGAAAGTGGAATTGACCCCCCCCTGCTGCATGAGGAGGTGGCCCATCAGAGCCAGAGGCTCCTTGGCTCAAAGAGGGGCAGGAAAGGTGCCACCCCACCCGACCCCCCCACAACCACAATGATTTCCCAGATGGGGTTTCCCATCCATCCTGTGGAGCCAACCCACATGGCCCCTTATATTTTAATCTTTACATATCCCCTTTCCGAGGGCAGATCCATTCTGAAGTGCCCTCGAGGTCTCCAACCTGTCTCAGCAGCGCCAGCCTCTGCTCCACCGGTGCCCAGCTTAAGAGGCTTCAAGGCCGTCAGCCTTCTGATTTGGCCGACAGCATCAGGATCCCACCCGCAACCTTAATTGGACAGCCCATTCGAAAGCCAGCCCTCCTCCAATAAAATTGCTGAACCAGTTTCCCTGCCAGAATGGTGGCCTCGGGTCCTGATTTTAAGGCTGATGCGGGGGTCCCGAAGCCTTCAGTAAAATCCCACCCATTATCATAGGTAAAGTTCCAGCCGGCCCACTTGGATCATGTTGTTTGCCCACCCAACTTGCAGTCTCAATTGTAGCCAGGAATGGGTGGGTTGGAGAAAGGTTTGGGTGGGCCAACATGTTTGAGACTTTAGCTTGAGGCAAGCACTTGCCCCACCCTGGCCTGGTTTCTTTAGGTTAAAATTCAGCCCTGTATTTTTAAATGTATGTTAGGTGTGGCAGGTTTTATATAAATGCATCTTCCTTTCTTCACAGGCTAAAACTGTGGAAAGTTCCTGAAAACTATTCAGAGAGTATTCTACAGAAGTGGGGGTAGCGTAGCCTCCCTATTATGTGAAGATAGGGAAGTAAATCTTTCGTGAAACAGAATTATTGGAAAATACTGAGCTGGTCAGACAACATGTACAGAGAGACAAAAACAGAGGTAGCATTTCAAGTCGATGGCCATTTTTCTGAAGTGGTAATCTATGGACCCTGCAGGTTTATTATATCTTGCACTGTTGAATAATGCATCTCTTGTGTTTCGTTTTGCAAAAAAGTGACAGAAATAAAAGGAAGTCTTGCATTTTTATAGCATCTTCCATAAAGTCAGTGTAGTATAAGCGTCTGGCACATATAGGGTTAATGTGGGACTGAGCACAGTACTGCCCACACAGTGATGTAAGAAGGCACATGACACAGATCCAGGGTCAGTGTGGTGTTGAGCAGAGACGTGTAAAGACCTAAGCATGGAGACAGCTCCTCGCCTGTACCCTTAACTGTGCATGTGTAAATAGTTCTAGTAGTTATGAAAGACTTACAGTTAACCTACGGAAGACTATGGAGACCTCTTTAAGACATACCGATCTGTAACCAAAACCCTCCCAATAGTCAGGAAGTCCCAAAGCTCTTCACAATCAGTGTAGTCACTGTGTAAGGTAGAAACACTGCATTGTATAAATCCAGCTTCCACAAACAGCAATGTGATGGTGTCTTGGCAATGTGTTTTAGATACAAAGGCAAAATACTGCAGATGCTCAATATCTGAAATTAAAAAAAACTCTCCACTATTTCAATTTCCTCAGTTCTGGTGAGTGGTCACCATTGACCTGAAACATTAACTCCGATGCCTCGGACCTGCTGAGTATCTCCAGCATTTTCTGTTTTTAATGGGTTTTTTTAGGTGTCAGCTGAGGGATAAATAATGTCCGGGACACTGAGGAGAATGCTCCTGCTCCCCTTCAGCTATTGCGTGGGATCTTTTATATCGACCTGAGAAGGTAGGGTTTAATATCTCATCGGAAGGACAGCACATCCAACAGTGCAGCACTCCCTCACACTACAGTCGGCGTGTTCGTATCTTGTGTTTAACAAATACTAAGGACTGCAAACTGCTCGGTTGTATGGCAGCCCTCACTGTCATACAGAGAGCAGGCTGTGTGTGGCATTTCACCGACTGACGAAAACATTACGTTCGATTCTGTAGTGGCCTCATTTCAGGGCTTTTGTCTCTGATAGATGTCACAGAAGGGGGAAAAAAAAATACAAGAACATACCACAGCTCAAAGTTCAATTCAGCTGCTATTTTAAATATTCATGACGCCCAGTTTGAATTACAGGGCTTTTATTTTTTTTCCACGCTGCTTCATTCTTCCCTGAAGGTGATAACTCATCCCATTCGCGGGAATGTCGGCAGCTCAGAGCTGACCTCTGGGGCAGTGCAGTAAAACTTGGCTCTCTCCTCCCCCTCCAACCGTGAGAACTTTCAATAGATAGCAATCTGCAGGAGGACCCTCCTCCACTGAGGCCACAGCTTGTGGAGGCAGGAGACGAGCAGCTGAATGGAGAGCAAGCTGGATGCAAAGCAGAGGGCAGAAAGCAGGGGCTAGCGGTAGTTACCCAGGCCGGAAAATGGTGAGAAGCGGCGAGAACTGGGACCACTGCTGTCCACGGTTTACATGAAAAATTTGGACTCGGGAATCAGAAATACAATTTCCAACTTTGCGAATGACGCCAGATCGAGAATGAAATTAATGCGGAGATCTACGAAATGGGTTGATAGGGTGGGGGGTAGAGAAGATGTTTCCACTGGTGAAGGGAGCTAAAACTAGGGATTTTGAATATAAGATAGTCACCAATAGGCAATTCAGGAGAAATTTTTTTTTAACCGGAGAGTGGTGGGAATGTACAACCGCAAGGCAGAGTCAAGATGGATAGTACAGACACATTTAAGCCGGAGCTAGATAAACACATGAGGGAGAAAGGAATAGAAAGATATGCTGATAGGGTGAGATGAAGAGAGGTGGAAAGAGGTTTGTGTACAGCATAAACACCAGCATGGACCAGTTGGGCCAACTGGCCTGTTTCTGTGCTGTAGACAGGGAAATTTTAATCCCCTCTGGATGAGAGGAAAGAGAGGGGGATTGTGGGTGGCAGTCGGGGTGGGGGTTGGGGGGGGCGATAAAACCTTAAAAATGAAAATCCTGACCCCAACCCACTGTAAAAGTGCCTACTTCCAGTTGGGGCCAGGCAGATTTAACTGAAGGGGCCGAGTGACCCCCTCTCTGGAGGTGGGTTAGTAATTATGTTAATGATGCTCTGTGTCATGATTTTAGACACCATGTGCATTTAACAGCTCTGAGCTCAGGGAACCTGGAAGCTAAAGGGAGACAGGAGCAGCTGGGTCCAGCAGGTAAGTGATTTTCCAGAACAAAATAAAAACAGAATTACCTGGAAAAACTCAGCAAGTCTGGCAGCATCGGCGGAGAAGAAATCAATCAACGTTTCGAGCCCTCATGGCCCTTCAGCAGAACTGAAGCATAGTTTCAACAAGGGAGAAATATAAATTGGTTTAAGGTGGGTGGGGGGGAAGAGACACATTGAGGGTGTGGTGTGAGCAGATAATCAAAAGATGTCAGAGACAAAAGGGTCAAAGAGGTGTTGAAGGTGGTGGTCTTTGTCTGAGAAAAGTGCTAATTAAGAATGCAAGACAGGATATTCAAAGTACAGCTCTAGTGGGGGTGGGGTGGAAAGACTAAAGGTTTTAGTTTTAGATTTAAAAATAATGGAAATAGGTGGGGAAAGAAGAATCTATATAAATTATTGAAAAAAAAGGCGGGTGGGGGGGGAAAAGAAACGGGGTGGGGATGGGGGGAAGGGTGTTTAAGATCTAAAGTTGTTGAATTCAATATTCAGCCCAGAAGGCTGTAAAGTGCCTAGTCGGAAGATGAGGTGCTGTTCCTCCAGTTTGTGTTGGGCTTCACTGGAACAATGCAGCAAGCCAAGGACAGACATGTGGGCAAGAGAACAGGGTGGAGTGTTAAAATGGCAAGCGACAGGGAGGTTTGGGTCTTTCTTGCGGACAGACCGCAGGTGTTCCGCAAAACGGTCGCCCAGTTTGTGTTTGGTCTCTCCAATGTAGAGGAGACCGCATTGGGAGCAACGAATGCAGTAGACTAAGTTAGGGGAAATGCAAGTGAAATGCTGCTTCACTTGAAAGGAGTGTTTGGGCCCTTGGACGGTGAGGAGAGAGGAAGTGAAGGGGCAGGTGTTGCATCTTCTGCGTGGGCATGGGGAGGTGCCATAAGTGGGGGTTGAGGAGTAGGGGGTGATGGAGGAGTGGACCAGGGTGTCCCGGAGGGAACGATCCCTACGGAATGCCGTCAAGGGGGGTGAAGGGAAGATGTGTTCGGTGGTGGCATCATGCTGGAGTTGGCGGAAATGGCGGAGGATGATCCTTTGAATGCGGAGGCTGGTGGGGTGATAAGTGAGGACAAGGGGGACCCTATCATGTTTCTGGGAAGGAGGAGAAGGCGTGAGGGAGGATGCGCGGGATATGGGCCGGACACGGTTGAGGGCCCTGTCAACGACCGTGGATGGAAAACCTCGATTAAGGAAGAAGGAGGACATGTCAGAGGAGCTGTTTTTGAAGGTAGCGTCATCAGAACAGATGCGACGGAGGCGAAGGAACTGAGAGAATGGGATGGAGTCTTTACAGGAAGCGGGGTGTGAGGAGCTGTAGTCGAGGTAGCTGTGGGAGTCGGTAGGCTTGTAATGGATATTGGTGGACAGTCTATCATCAGAAATTGAGACAGAGAGGTCAAGGAAGGGAAGAGAAGTGTCAGAGATGGACCATGTGAAGATGATGGAGGGGTGGAGATTGGAAGCAAAATTAATAAATTTTTCCAGGTCCCGACGAGAGCATGAAGCAGCACCGAAGTAATCATCGATGTACCGGAGAAAGAGTTGTGGGAGGGGGCCGGAGTAGGACTGGAACAAGGAATGTTCCACATACCCCATAAAGAGACAGGCATAGCTGGGGCCCATGCGGGTACCCATAGCCACACCTTTTATTTGGAGGAAGTGAGAGGAGTTAAAGGAGAAATTGTTCAGTGTGAGAACAAGTTCAGCCAAACGGAGGAGAGTAGTGGTGGATGGGGATTGTTGGGGCCTCTGTTCAAGGAAGAAGCTAAGGGCCCTCAGACCATCCTGGTGGGGGATGGAGGTGTAGAGGGATTGGACATCCATGGTGAAGAGGAAGTGGTTGGGGCCAGGGAACTGGAAATTGTTGATGTGACGTAAGGTGTCAGAGGAATCACGGATGTAGGTGGGAAGGGACTGGACAAGGGGAGAAAGAAGGGAGTCAAGATAACGAGAAATGAGTTCCGTGGGGCAGGACCAGGCTGACACGATCGGTCTGCCAGGACAGTTCTGTTTGTGGATTTTGGGTAGGAGGTAGAAGCGGGCCGTCCGAGGTTGGGCGACTATCAAGTTGGAAGCTGTGGGAGGAAGATCTCCAGAGGAGATGAGGTCAGTGACAGTCCTGGAAACAATGGCTTGATGTTCTGTGGTGGGGTCATGGTCCAGGGAGAGGTAGGAGGAAACGTCTGCGAGTTGACGCTCAGCCTCCGCGAGGTAGAGGTCAATGCGCCAGACAACAACAGTACCACCCTTGTCAGCGGGTTTGATGACAATGTTGGGGTTGGACCTGAGAGAACGGAGTGCAGTGAGTTCAGAGAGAGACAGATTAGAATGGGTGAGAGGAGCAGAGAAATTGAGACGGCTAATGTCACGCCGACAGTTCTCAATGAAAAGATCAAGAGAAGGTAAGAATCCAGAGGGAGGGGTCCAAGTGGAGGGAGAATATTGGAGGTGGGTAAAAGGATCCGTTGAACGGGGAGAGGACTCCTGCCCAAAGAAGTGAGCACGGAGACGAAGACGGCGGAAGAAGAGTTCAGCATCATGCCGAGCCCGAAATTCATTGAGATGAGGGCGTAAGGGTATGAAACTAAGTCCTTTGCTGAGCACTGAACGTTCAGCATCGGAGAGGGGAAGGTCAGGGGGTATAGTGAATACGCGGCTGGGGCTGGGATTGGAAGATGGGGTGAGGACGGAGGGACAAGCAGGGGTGGAGGGTCCCCGATGGGTGTTGGAGTCGATGAGTTGTTGGAGCTTGCGTTCCTTAGCACTTGAGAGAAAGAGAAAAAGTTTCTTGTTGAGGCGACGGATGAGGCGAAGAATAAAATGAAACTGGGGGCACGCGCAGCTTTGAAAAAGGGTGCGGCGGTGCTGCTGGAGGGAGAGGTCGAGTGTGTTCATATGGCGGCGCATGGCACTGAGTGTGGATCTCAGAATGCGACGGGAACAGCAGTCCGAGAAACGTTTTATGTCCCGGAGATACCTGTAATCCTGGGTGGGTTCGAAACAAGAGGGATGGAATTTCAGTTGAAATCCACGTGGGGTGAGTCGGAGACGGAGACAGTCACTGAGAAAGGAGATATGGCTGTGAAAGCGGGTTTTAGTAAACACCTTGTCAAACACCAGGAGAGAAATGGAAAGCAATGAAGGTGAGCAGGGCAGAAGAGACAGTCGGAAATCCTGTCGGAGGACAGAACCATACTTCTTCCAAGAGGGCATTTTTTTGAAGAGAGGTGGCAGTCAATCAAACACAAAGATAAAAACAAAAAGCTAAAAGCTACTGCGGATGCTGGAAATCCAAAACAAAATAAAAACAAAATAAAAAGTGATTTTCCAGCACTGTTTGTGGGCCAAGAGGAGCAGGAATGCTTCTCCTCGGTCCCCACACCCCCCCAAACTTACCAGCCACGATCTATCTCTCCCCACAATCCAATTCCTCCTGTGATCCAATGCCAACCCGCGATCTCTTGATTTCCCCCAGGCTCACCTCCCCCCCACCCCAAGATCTCTCCCTCCCCAGTGGCCCCAGCTGCAGCCTACTACCCCAGGTCTCCCTGTTCAACAGCCAATCAGCCTCTCAGTCAGGCTGCCAGGTGAGAGAAATAATTCAAATGACGACATAGCCTGTAAAATACAGCCCTTACCCCCATCCCCCACCTCCATTAAATACTGAGGCCTACGTGAGTATGGTAGCCCCTGTTTCTCAAGCCAGTCGTAGCATCCCTGCTGAGAGAGAGCACAGTCCAGAGATTGAAGCTGGGGCCTTTTGATCTGTATGGCTAAGAGACAGGACTGAAGATTATGGGGAGGGGGCAGGGAAAGAATCAGAATGCCCAGCTAAAGCATTCCCTGAGCTGTCCGTCACCGACGCCAAGCGTCATTATGTCCGCCTGCAGTGCAGCTAATTCCTTTCATTGGTCCATCAAGCCAGCTCTCCAATCATTGGCACTCAGATATAAATTGGGGATAGCTGTTTTAAAACCTCTCCGTTGCTTCACATTCACCCCACTCACCTGACAACTCTGTACTCTCAGTTCCTAAAAGCAGAAAGAGTGATCACTTTAAACAGCTTGTAGGTTTGTACATTTCTAACGTGTGGAAAGAAATAAGATCTTTGTTTTTTAAATCTAAAACAAAATACTGCTGATGCTGGGAGTCAGAAATAAGAACAGGGAATGCTGGAGACGTTGGGCAGGTCAGGCAGCGTCCGGAGAAAGAGAAAAATGAAAGCTTAATGTTTCCCTGTGTTCTGACAAAAAGTGATCAAAAATTTGCAGGGCTCTGGGGAAAGAGCAGGGAAGTGGATCGAATTCAGAATCACAGAACCACACAGTGCTGAAGAGGCCCTTCGGCCCATCGAGTCTGCACCGACACGTGAGAAACACCTGACCTACCTACCTAACCCCATTTACCAGCACTTGGCCCATAGCCTTGAATGTTATGACGTGCCAAGTGCTCATCCAGGTACTTTTTAAAGGATGTGAGGCAACCCGCCTCCACCACCCTCCCAGGCAGTGCATTCCAGACCGTCACCACCCTCTGGGTAAAAAAGTTTTTCCTCACATCCTCCCTAAACCTCCTGCCCCCCACCTTGAATTTATGTCCCCTCATGACTGACCCTTCAATTAAGGGGAACAACTGCTCCCTATCCATCCTGTCCATGCCCCTCATAATCTTGTACACCTCGATCAGGTTGCCCCTCAGTCTTCTCTGCTCCAAAGAAAACAACCCAAGTCTATCCAACCTCTCTTCATAACTTAAATGTTTCATCCCAGGCAACATCCTGGTGAATCTCCTCTGCACCCCCTCCAGTGCAATCACATCCTTCCCATAATGTGGTGACCAGAACTGCACACAGTACTCCAGCTGTGGCCTCACCAAGGTTCTATACAACCCCAACATGACCTCCCTACTTTTGTAGTCTATGCCTCGATTGATAAAGGCAAGTGTCCCATATGCCTTTTTCACCACCCCACTAACACGCCCCTCTGCCTTTAGAGATCTATGGACACACATGCCAAAGTCCGTTTGTTCCTCAGAACTTCCTAGTGTCATGTCGTTCATTGAATACTTCCTTGTCAAATGACTCCTCCCAAAGTGTATCACCTCACACTTTTCAGGGTTAAATTCCATCTGCCACTTATCTGCCCATTTGACCATCCCGTCTATATCTTCCTGTAGCCCAATTGGATGACTTATTGAAGAGTCAACACAGGAGGGGCTGAATGGCTTCCTTCTTTACAGTGACCGACTCTGGAGAAAGGCACTCCCTAATTTCAAGCATCAGCCTTGGCTTAGTAATAGCACTCTTGCCTCTCAAACTGATAGTCCTATGGTTCAAATCCCACTCCAGGCACTGAAACAGGTAATTTACTCATTACTGTTTGTGGAAAGTGCTACAGAAATGTAAGCTTTTCTGTATCTGTCTCTGCAGTTCTATCCCCAGAGGGCCATGACTCCCCAGTGCCAAAGGAAGCTCTCTACCTGTGAATT
This sequence comes from Cetorhinus maximus, assembly GCF_964194155.1. Classification (NCBI taxonomy): domain Eukaryota; kingdom Metazoa; phylum Chordata; class Chondrichthyes; order Lamniformes; family Cetorhinidae; genus Cetorhinus; species Cetorhinus maximus. The sequence goes on from NC_135904.1 coordinate 33,793,428, forward strand.
TAAAGCTATGACCTCCAATCCCACCATCACTGAACGTCTTGAATGGAACAATGAGAAGGAGCAATATTAACTAAATGGCAGAACTTTCAAGGGGATGCAGGAACAGAAAGACTGGGCGATGAACGGACACAAATCTTTAAAGCTGACAGAACCAATTGAAAAAGCTGTTAAAAGGCCCAAGGGATACTTAGCTTTATAAATAAAGGCGTAGAATACAAAATCATTGGAAAACACTGGCTGAGCCCCTGGTGAAAATCGTGGTCCATTCTAGGCACTACGCTCTAAGAGGCATATCAAAAACTTGGAGACCGTGCAAAGGAAAGTTACTGGAAAGACAGCAGGGATGAGGGTCTTCAGTTAATGTGGAGAGTCTGGAGAAGCTGGGATTGCTCTCCTTAGAGCAGAGGAGGTTAAAGGGGGAGATTTGATAGAGGTGTTCAAAATCAGAAAGAGTTTTGATAAAGTGAATATGGATAAACTGTTTCCAGTTTCGGATGGATCAGTAGCCACAGAATACAGGTTTAAAATGTTTACCTAAAGAGACAGAGGTTACATGAGAAAAAAAATATTTATACAGCCAATGTGACGATCAGGAATGAAATGCTGAAAAGGTGGAAGTAGATTCAATAACTTTCAAAAGAGAATTGGATATATTCTTGAAGGAAAAATAATTACAGGACTATGGAAAAAGATTAGGGAAGTCATACTAATCAGATCGCTCCTTTAAAGATCCATCACTAACAAATGACCTCCTTCTGTGCTGTATCATGCTCTGATTTTATGGTGACAAACAATTAGACTGTGTCTAACACATCCTTAATTGAGTTTAAAAACTTCAATCAGATCCCCTCTAATCCTGTGTTTCTTGAAACATTGATGTTTAGAGCTAATCTCATAACTACGAGCCACAAGATGTAACACCATCTGAGACACACAGTCCTGCATCCGAGCTTCAGAGTCACAATTTCCTCTGCTCAAAATTATTAGATATTACTGCCCTGATGGCTCAGAGGAGTTACTTCACTGCAGCACACAGTCCTGCAAAGTCTAATCTTTGATACAAGGCCTTTTCTGAGTTTCCAAATTTCAGCCAAGGTGTTACTATTGGGTTTAGGGGATGCAGGAACTGGCCAAAGTTATCACCATTGTTCACCAGTTTGCAGGGTTAGCGCAACTGTGATGTCCATATGGTAAAATAGCATGATGGAAAACTGGAGGTCTGGGTCAATGGAGAGTACAACGTGTGTCCTAACCAAATTTGCGTTAGGTTACAATTACCCCTGACTGTCAAGGTCCAAATTTGGAGGCAGGGTCATTGAATATGTTTAAGGCTGAATGGACAGATTCTTGATTGACAAGGAACTCAAAAGGGGTAGGCAGGAAAGTAGAGTTAAGGCTACAATCAGATCAGCCATGATCTCATCAAATGGCAGAGCAGGCTCGAGAGGCCGAATGGCCTACTCCTGCTCCTAAGTTATATGTCTGTAAGCATATTCAGGAGAACAAAGAAGGAAAATTGATAAGACAAGAAAGTAAAAATGAAAAAGAACAGCTCCGGTGCAAATGGAAAATTAAAAATTGGCAAAGTCGCTTCCATGAACAATGTCAAAAAAAGTGCAAGCAGTCAGATTTGGAATGCTGAGATGATATTGGGGAGTAAAGTCACAATATGTGTCTAAAAACTAAGGGCGGCATTGTCCCATATTTGCACTAAATGTGGTAGCGGGCGGGGAAAAGAGCATTTTACCCGTTGGCCACAATGGCGGCTTTCCAAACCGTATCATCCCAATCCCGCCTCATAATCATGATTCCTGGGAAACACACCATTTCAATGTCAGACGGGCTCTCATTCTCTCACCACACCCGTCACCTCACAGCTTCCTCATGGAGAACGCCATGTTTAAAGTGGAGCCACATGTACACCTCTCAGTCCTTTCAGCCCATGACTGCTGCACACAAGGCATGGCCCTGAAAGGCAAGATGACTGCAGAACCCCAAATTAGTGACGTGCCCCTGGAACACCCTTTGGATGCCACCGAGGCCCACTGTGATATCCTCTACGCCCATTCTGCTTGGGAGGCAGTAGCAGCGGTGATCAGTGCCAATGCCCGGCAAAAGAGGAGAGCAAGCCAGTGCCAAAAGAGGGTGAATGATCTCCTCCGTTCTGCCAGGGTAAGTCACTCTTCTCATCACTATCAACTCACACACACACAAACCCATCACACATCCACAGGGCCCTCACTCACTGCTGGTTCAAGGAACATCACCATTCACTCACACACACCTTCATTGTCCTCATCCCATCCATGACACCACTCACCGCCCATACATGCCAGGCATACTTACCATCTGGTCTGGCAGGAGTCCTGCTTACACTCTCTCCATCTCTATTCATGCAGGACACACAGACACAGAACAAGAAGGAGAGGTCACAGACCAGTGGAGGAATGCCTGACATCAAGGTTCTGATAGATTTTGAAAACAGAGCCATCCAGTTGGCTGGTGACAATCTGGACCGTTCCTGTGCTGACAGTGAGGTCGGTGCTGCTCAACCAAGTGAGGGTCCAGCAGTGCAACATCCATCAGACAACCATGCTGTGAGTGATGTGTCCTGTTTCACAGGCCACTGCCATGCACTAATTATCTCTCCTTGCTTTTGCAGGCACATCTGGAAAACAGCTGAGGGAATCCACGAGCCTGGTCAAAACTTCAAGCTCTGAGGTCACCTCAGAAGAGGAATCTGCTGAAAACCAATTGAAGACCTGTCACAGCACTCACCCACACCTTCCACCAGCACAGAGACACACAGCTTAGTGGGACGTAGTTCTAGAGTAGCCTCGGGGGTCACAATCTGGTGAGCACATTGCACTGTCTGAGGTACAGCAGGTGGAGGCTGGGACTTACCAGGTCTCTGGCACCTAGGGGACTGCTGGAGGCTAGAAATCTGCTGAGTCCAAGTCAGATGAGGAGCCTCTGGACTCGGTCATGTAACAGTTGCTGGAGCTGCAAAGGCAAGCTCGGGAACATCAGGAAGGGATGTCCGCTGCACTCCTCAGCACGATGGAGGAGTCCGTCTGCCTTCAGGCTGAGGTGATAGCGCTGGCATGCTAACGCACTGAGGTCAACACTGGCAGGATGATTGTCGCCATGGAGACCTTGGTCCAGGACATCAGTCCTGCACTGCTGCGCAGGCTGAACTCCATCGCTGATGCCATAGTTGGCCTCCAGCAGTGTCAACGTGAGAGGGGTGTGGGGTAGCTCGACCTCACTCTAGCTTCCCCTTCTCTTCAATGAGTCAGCCTGGGGCCTTTAGGCACCCATAGGGAGGTGGATCATCAGGAGCACACCAACGCCATCTACCCAGGTGACGCCAGGGGGTGTCCAGCCCATCTGAATCCCCTCTTCCTGTGACCTCAGCAGCTCCAGCTCCACAAGCTGAGGAGGGTGTCACTGACACACAGCAGGACCCCGAAAGCAGGCCAGGACCCTCCAGGTCCTGGCCCTCCAGAGGACGCCCGCCATGGTCATCACAGGCAGGGCGTAGCAGTCAGCAGGCTGCCTCCACCTCCGCTGTGGATGTCAGGGGAGCACAAAGATGTGGCAGCAGGGTTAGGAAGGTTAAGAAGATGTAGTTGCACAGCCTGGGCATGGGTGTTAATCACTTGTACATAATGTTCACTATTGTAAATAAACTCCGAAGAATGTCTCCCTGCCTATGGCTTCTTGTTCTGATGAGCAGTGTTCGTGTCATTCAGATGTGAAACCTTGGTTCCTGCTCAAGATAAAGGCAGGTGTCTCGGTCCAGGGCCTCTTCCCTGTGCAGTGTGTAACCTTCAGACCAAAGTGATGGTCCAGCCTCACACTCCCTGGACACATTACTGATGCCTGCACCTCAATGGTGCTGGTCATTGCTGCCAGAATGTAGTGGGCAGGTGTCACAGAGTTCCATCATTCTCTCTGTGTAGCTCTCAGCACCTTTAAGGTGGGGCTGGCCCCCATCTCTTCAGCATCTGTGACCAGTGATCTGTGCTCCTGAAGGGAACAGGTGCTGAAGGCTGACAAAGAACCAGGTGCATTTAAAGTTTCAAGGCTGTGTCTCTCTGATATGACCCTGATCACAGAGCATAAGCGAGGTGCCCTCAGCCAGACAGGAGTCAGACATTCTCAGAGGCTAGATGAAGATCTATGGAGTGTCCTCACTGCATGTCATCATCATCCTCCTGCAATCGAGCCACTATTAGGGCCTCCACTGCGTCTCCATGACAGGAGTGTTATCACAGAGGGTATTCGCGCTGCCATAAGCCAGACTGGAGTCAAACATTCACAGATGCAATGTGAGGATCTATGGGGTCAACTGACTGCATGTCATCGTCATCCTCCACAAATCTAGCAGCTATGAGGGCCTCCCATGCGCGCCTGCCTCATCTGGCCCGTGCAATGGCCTCATCACCGTCATCCTCGCCCTCGAGGACCTCCTCACCCTCATCCCCATTGACATCCTCCTCATTGGAGGAGACACCCAGCTCCTCCATCTCCTCCTCAGCCAGCTCCTTTCCTCATTGCAGCTCCAGGTTGTAAAGGGCGCAGCAGATGACAATGATGCATGACACATTCTGTGGACTTCATTGCAGGGCTCCATGAGAGTGGTCCAGGCACCGGAACCTCCTTTTCAACATCCCGATGGTCTGCTCCACCATGGTGTGAGTTGCAGCATGAGCCTCATTATACCGTCGCTCTGCTGCAGTCTGAGGCCGCCGCATCTGTGTCATCAGCCACAGCCTCTGTGGGTAGCCCTTGTCCTCGAGGAGCCAACCCTGCAGCCTCTATGGACCCTGGAAGACACCAGGGATCTGAGACCTACTGAGAATAAAGGAGTCATGGACACTCTCTGGGAACCATGTTCAGACCTGCAGAATCTGTTTGTGGTGGTCGCACACCAGCTACACATTCAGTGAGTGCAAGCCCTTGTGGTTGGCGTAGTTGACAGAGGGATCTGAGCGCCACATGAATTCAGTTGGTGGCACCCTGCACCTATGGGAAACCTGAGATTGGGCAAATCCCAGTGCTCTTGCTTCCTGGCTTTCCTGGTCCCAGGCAAAATGGACAAAGTTGTGTACCTTCGCGAAAGTGGCGTCCGTGACCTCATGGACGTATTTGTGGGTGGAGGCTTATGATATCCCACAGAGGTCACATGTGGAGCCCTGATAGGAGCCACTGGCGTAAAAATTGAGTGCCGCAGTCACTTTCACGGTCACTGGCAGTGGATGCCCTCCATGTCTCCATGGCACCAGATCCTGCAGGAGGTGGCAGATGTGACTGACCAGTTCCCTAGACATGCGCAGTCTTTGGAGACATTGGTTCTCAGCCACCTGCAGGAATGAAAGGCGGTGTCTACAGACCCTGGGTCTAGTTAGGTGCCCACCAGTGACGGCTCGGTGTGGTTCTTCAGCGGCGTGTGCGGGAGCCCCAGTCGCCCCTTCTCCCTGGGGGTGCTGGTCCTCCCTCTGTGCAGCCAGGCACCTCTGTCTCCCTCTTCTCCTTTATCTCCACTCTCTGTAAGCCATGAGGCATACAGCTAGTTCACCAGGCTTCATGCTCCTGATGTACTCCTGCAGGATGAAAGAGGGAGAGACCTGTGGGTTAGCTTGGAAGTTCTAAGAACCTCCCTTGGTTAAGCATAAAGACCCCTTAATGCATCCCAGAGAGTGTTGGAAGACCAGAGTTTGGTGCGTTGTATGGCTGCCTGAGACCCCACCTACCTCCGCCCCACTCTACATGACCGATTGGTGGCTGCTTTGCCCACTGGACTGCATGCTGTGCTCTCAGCTCAGGCACAGGCATTCCCCTAACCCACACTGCAAGGCTGTGCTATTAGCTTGAACCATGGGGGAGACTGGTCCAAACCAGGATAATGACATTGCAAAGGGGCTGTGAGCACTTCCACCAGTGACTGCTCCATGGCCGCTTTAGCAAGGAGAGTGTACAATGTATCCCGTCATCCAAATGTTTTGCAGTTCACTAAAACGCTCATCTGTGTCCAAAGGGTGAAAAGTTCTGGAGCATTTGGTGGCACTTTCAGGCCTCTGCCTGAGTGGGCAGATAAGCTAGAGGCCCGACTCCAACCATGTCAATGTGGCTGCCCCTGAAATGTCTCAGCTGCAGAGGAACTGTCGCTTTATACAAGGTTTCCCTAATGCATGGCCGCTTCCCTTCACTACTCCATCCTGCAGGTGCTTGTGCACTACTATCAACCAGAGTGCAGCCCTTACTCTCCCCCCCAGCTCGCCTCAGCCACAGTGCAGCCCTTTGTCCCGGCACCGCACTGTCAGCCAGCTGGGAAAAAGTGACTTGCCTGTGCCCTCGCCTGAATGCACAGCACCTCAGCCTTGAAGTCCAACAGGTGACCCTCGCGAGTGCTGCGCAACATGACTGCGCACTCACCTCCGAATTCCCCTCGAAATGCAGCTCGCCAGGTGCACACCTTATATGTGCTGTTGTGAAACAGGTCAGCGTGCAGTCACACCGAAGCTCGAATGATCCAGCGTGGGGCGTGATTCCAGCGAGTTGTGCCTATAATGACCTGCAGATGAATTACAATGAAGTTCCCAACATCCGGCAGCGGGAAATGCAGCCCGCTATTGACAGGCGGAGCGGACAGTTGCAAACGTGTTTCACAACGGCGTGAAACCGATTTTTGGCCTTCCTGTCATATTGTCTGCTTACGCCCACCATGATGCCTGACGCCAACAGGCACAGAAAATTCCACCTTAAGTTAAGCATTTGAATTAAAGGGGAAGGAATCTCTACCAAGTTAAACTTTACTGGACGAACAGAAAGATGGAAATTCGGATTGTTTGACCCCCTCAGCCACCTTACCCATTAATATAAAAGATGCTGTGATTGAAACCATCCTTTCCCTCTGAGAGCTGTCTTCTCTCACTGTCCCATTTTCCTCTAAAGCAACACCTGAATCTCCATTGTGGGCAAACTTTAATATGAGCCACAGAAACATTCATTCAAGTGTCACTTGAAGAAGTTGTACAGTTTTTCCAAATCAGTGTGTTGTAAAAACCTGGGTTTCACAGACGTTTTTGAGCTTTGTTCAGTACAATATTTTTAGTGCTCCTCAAATTGAACAAGTTCCCCGAAATGTGGGGATAATGACACGCATCAAGCATCAGCATTTAACCTTTCCACGGCAATGTCAAAGGGCTGGTGGAAAATATCAAAACAACCCTATATTATTGGATCAAAACACAATTAGAAATAGGGTGGGGTAATAACAATAGGGACGTGACAGATGGGAACAACTAAGGAAGGGTGAGAAAACATTCCATTTATAAACTCAAGAATGACTGCCCATCAATTATTCCCAACGGGACACAAATAGAGGAGGGAGGTTAGCTTGAGAAAGAATACAGATTCTTCTGATTGAGTTAACAGTGTGACATGATAGCAATACAGTGTGTAGAGGTCATAATGCACATGTTGGGTTAGAACAAATCGCAGTCAGGTGCATACATATCAAATGAAGCAAATTCAGAACAAATTTGCCCAGAAATGTCATACGTGGAGCCTTGTTTCTATTAAACTCTTGGGGGGAATAAAGTAGCTCAGCTGCCAAACCTTCACATCAGAGTCCAATTTATTTCAAACAATAATCTGAACTGGATATTTATGAAAGGCTCAGTCTCTAGATGTTGACTCATATTGCGCAGACTCTGCAGATCTTAGAATACCAACAGGATGGTTGGCATGCCAGTGTAAGTGTGGCAGAGCGGGCATCACTGACCTTGCTGAGGTCTCCTGGGCCAAGGTGGGGTCAGATAGTCGTGAGTGAGCAGGCCCCCTTGCCAGTCGCGGTCCAGTTTGGACACCGGTGCAGTGCCAGATTTTTTAAATATTCTTTCATGGGATTTGGGCATTCCTGGCAAGGCCAGCATGTGTTGTCCATCCCCAAATGCCTTTGAACTGATTGACTTACTGGGCCATTTCAGAGGGCAGCTAAGAGCCAACCACATTGCTGTGGGTCTGGAGTCACACATGTAGGCCAGACTGGGTAAGGATGGCAGATTTCTTTCCCTAAAGGATGGTTAGTGAACCAGATGGGTTTTTACAACAATTAATGATAGTTTGATAGTCACCATTACTAAAATTGGCTTTAAATTCCAGATTTGTTATTAACTGAATTTAAATTCCACGAGCTACTGTGGTGGGTTTAAACCCTGGCTCCCAGAGCATTAGCCTGGACCTCTGGATTTCCAGCCCAGTGACATTACCACAAGGCCGATGCCCCTCCCATCTGACAGATGAGTGCTCGGGGACTAGCTTGCCCCCCCAGAAGTCCAGGGGACACTCTGCATTCAAGCACAGCATTGAAGGAGTCTTCCAAATGATGAAGACACTGGTTATAGCCCCACTTCTACCATTACACCCAAATCACCACAACATCCAGGAGACTGGGTTGAAAGAAGTCACAGGATGTGGAAATTCCCAATACAGCAAATCGCTTCCCTCAGCCCAAACCACTCCACCACTGGGGCCGTATTACAGGTGTTAGAGGATCCATAGACCACAGGTCCTGTCAGGAATTGTTTACCTGGGCTGGGAGCTGGTGTATCCGCACCTTGTCTGATTTTCTTCTCACTTCTCCCGATGATTTGCAATGAGAGTCTGTCTCTGTTCTCGAGGAAACTTTTGAATGAGTCACTGAAGTGTTTCCACAGGGAGTGTGAATTGTGTCCATTCACGAGGAAATCCTGTGCACCGCTGCTTTCCTCAATTTCCTGCCCACTAATTTTAAGGACAGGGAATCCTGGGGAATATGGCCTGATATTTTCCGATACATAGGGCTGGTACATGCGGTTTTGTGTCCTTGATTGTTGGTGAACATTTAAACGGTTCCCTCACTTGTAAACAGTAAAAATTGTCAGCGTGTTCTGTCCTGCTCCAGCACAGTTGGTTTGAAATGGGTCTCCACAGTTCCTAGAACTGTTGCTTCTCCATTCATGCAGCCAATGGGCATTTGGTGTTCTCTCTGTAATGTGAAAGGATTATCAGTTCCATTACATTGACAGCTGTGGCACAGCAGTAGCACAGACTCCGCCGATTGAGGGTTTAAGCCCCACTTGAGGATATAATCTGGTTCATTGCAATACTGAGCGAGCTGCACTGTCCAAAATGCCATCTCTTGGATGAAACATTAAATCGAGGCTCCATCTATTGTCTCAGGTGGACCTAAAAGATCCCAAAGCACCACGTTTTCCCAGGTGTCCTGGTGAATATTTATCATTCAACCAACATCACTAAAAATAAATGTGCTTGTCCCGGTCTCATTGCTGGTTTTGCAAATGAGCTGCTGTGTTTCCTACATTATGACAGTCAATACACTTTTAAAAAGTACTTCATTCACTAGAAAGTGCTTTGGGGCATCGTGAGGACATGAAAGTTGTGGTGTAAATGCTCAGTCTTTCCTTCTTTTTCACCATTAATAGTGCAGATATCACCCTGCGCTGGTGTAGAATGACTCTCTGCTGACCACATTTCAGCAACAATTCTCACTGTTTGAAACGTGGAACTCGACAGCCTGTTTACGTTTGGGGCTGCCCTCACAAGCAGTAAGGTGAAGTAAACAAGCTGCCCTCTAGGGCTCTGGATGCCAAAGATGGTGGGTCCCATGGGTACCTCCAGAAGCAGTGCTGCACCCACCAGCAACACAAACAGAGTTGGTCTTTCGTGAACGGGTAATGGAAACAGAGGGGGTGTTCTTGATGTTGAAGAGCTGAGAAGCAGAGCTTTCACAATAACATTCACAACAACCTGCAATTTTATAGCAGTTTAAACATAGAAAGACTTCCCAAGGAGGATTATCAAAGGCAAAACGAGACTGAGTCAAAAGAGAGATTAGGACAGGTGACCAAAAGCTTGGCAAAAGAGGCAGCTTTTAAGAAGAGCCTTAAAGGAGGAAAAAGAGACAGAAAAGCAGAGAGGTTTAGGGAGGGAATTGCAGAGATTAGCACCTAGGCAGTTGAAGACATGGTGGCCAATTGTGGAGCGATTAAAATCCAAGATGTGTAAGAGACCAGGGGCAGGATTTTACATCCTGTGGACAGGCACACGCCCAACCCGATCAGGTGTAAAATAGCGCGCAATGAGGTTGGGCGAGCATCCCGATGTTGTCGTGCACTTACACAACCTTTCGGTTGGTGGGCGTGCATGAGAGTTGGCAGCTCGCCCGCCAACAATTAAGAGGCCTATTAAGTCATTAAAGTATTAATTAATTAAATGCTATTTTTTGCTCCCCGTCCAACCTGATGGTTGGTGGGTGGGCCAATCGGCTACGGGGCCTTTGGATTTTTTAGGGAACCTCATCCACGGGCGAGATGAGGTTTCCGACATTAATTTTTTAAAAATTGTTTTGACGTAATTTTGATGATGCCTTTTCCATGTGAGCGAGTCCTATGTGGGGACATGTTTTCCCGATTTTCAAAAGCTTTATTTTTGATTTTATAATTCTTCAGCTCCCGGCCTTCAGGGAGTTTTCATTGCCTCCTCCCCCGCGCATGCGCAGACTTTTGTACTCACCCTCCCCCCCCACCGCCCCCACCCCGGCAGCGTTGAGCTTCTCAGTGCGCGTTTCACGCTGGCCGGCCATTAATTAGCCTTCCAGCATGAAATCGCGGTCAGGGGGTCAATCGCGTGCGATGGGCCGTTTCCCAGCTGCTCCCGCGAAAATCATGCCCCAGAATTGGAAAAGATCTCGGAGCATTGTAGGGCTGGAGGAGGTTACAGGGATACTAAGGGGCAAGGCCATGGAGAGATTTCAAACAAATATGATTTGAAGATTCTGTCATTGCTGGACCAGGCGCCATTCTAGGTAAGCGAGCGCAGGGTTGATTGCGACAGGACTTGGTGTGCATTAGGATACGGACTGCAGAGCTTTGAATGAAGTTTACAAAGGGTTCAAAGGCAGAGAGTTGGAATCGTTGAATGTGGAGGGTTTCAGCAGCAGATGAACCGATATGGGGATGGTGGAAGCGGGCGCTGCTAGGAGGTGGAAATAGGTAGTATTAGTGATGGAGAGGACATGGGTTTGGAAACTCAGTTCAGGGTCAGAGAAAACACTAGGGTGGCAAACAGTCTGGATCAACCTCAGACAGTTACCAGAGACACAGAAGGAGTTGATGGATAGGAATTGAGTTTGTGGCAATGGTTTTGGTCTTGCTAATTTTTAATTAAAGGAAACTTCTACTCATCCAATACTGGATATCAGACAAGCAGTGTGACAAATCAGAAAATTGATGGGTGGAGAGAGGTATTGATGAGACAGAGTTGGATGGCATCAGCATATATGTGAAACCTGACCTGTTTTTGCAGATGTCGCCAAGGAGCAGCCTGCAGATGGGAAATAGGAGGAGACTAAGAATAGATCCTAGAAAGACATCAAATGTAACAGTGCTGGAGTGGGAAGAGAAGCCATTGCTGATGATTGTCTAGCAATGGCAGGGTGGACAAGGATGGAATCAGGTGAGTGCAATCCAGCCCAGCTGGGCAATCGTGGAGAGGGGTTGGAGGGGGATGGTATGGTTAACCATGTTAAAGGGTGTAAACAGGTCAAGAAGGAAGAGGAGGGATAGTTTATCATGTTTACCAGGCATGTAGGCTGTCATTTCTTACTATGCTAATAGACATTTTAGTGTTGTGGCAGGGGTGGAATCCTGATTGGGGTGCTTCTGACATGAAGTTGTGGGAAATATGGACGTTCAAGGACTTTAGAGGAGGAAGATAAGTTTGAGATGTAGCAGTAGTATCCCCATATTGCTGATACAGACTAACAGACAGGTTTTGCTTGTTGTGACTCATGCAGCATGGGACAGGGTCAATCAGGTGTCATATGTTTATAATGATATAAAAGCACCGATCATTCATAAGGGATTGCGTAAACATGTTGTGGGTTCCTTTATTGACACTAGGCACATGAGAACATACATACAAAGGTAGAAAGCTTGAAGATACCAGCAGCAGAGCTGTGAGTGCTGTATTCTGCTCACAGGCCAAAGTGAAACTGAGACTGGATCACATGACGCACTTCCCTTCCAGTGATGGCATGCTGCTACCCCTATTACAACATAATACATATTACAACATTACATAGCTATGTAGTGGTTATAAATCGTGATGTGGTAAGAACTGTTGTGACCTGCAGGTTTTATATTACCACTGCATGACAATCATTCATAGGTAGAGTAAAGTTTTGTGCATTTGATTGGCTTTACTGCTTGATTGGCACATTGCCATTTCCTCCCTCCATCACCGGTTCACCTGGATGTCAGTATGTATAATATACAAAATGGATTGTAGCAACTCGTCATGTTTACCTGAGCAGCACCTTCCAAACCTGTGACCTAGAAGGACATGGGCAGCAGATGCATGGGAACACCAATGTGGAGAGAATGTTTCCTCTTGTGGGAGAATCTAGTACTGGGGGCCACTGTTTAAAAATAAGGAGTCGCCCATTTAGGACAGAGATGAGGAGAAATGTATTCTCTGAGGGCTGTGAGCCTTTGGAGCTCTCTTTCTCAAAAGCCAGTGGAAGCAGAGTCGTTGAATATTTTTAAGGCAGAGCTAGATAGACTCTTGATAAGCAGGGGAGTGAAAGGTTATGGTGGGTAGACAGGAATGTGGAGTTAAGCTTACAATCAGGTCAGACATGATCTCACTGAATGGTGGAGCAGACTCGAGGGGGCCGAGTGGCCCACTCCTGCTCCTAATTTGTTTGTTCATATGTATCACCAGCTGCAAGTTCTCCCCCAAGTCACATACCATCCTGACTTCAAAATCTTTCACCGGTTATCATCCCCACTGGTTCAAATTCCTGGAACTCCTTCCCTAACAGCTCAGCACACAGACTGCAGAGGTTCATCGCCGTCTTCACAGGGGCAATTAGGGACGGGCAATAAATGCTGGCCTTGCCACATCCCATGAATGAATGAAAAAATGCGAGGGTCAGGTTGGTAGCACTCTTGCCTTTGAGTCAGAGGGTTGTAAGTTCCAAGTCCCACTCTGGAGAGTGGAGCTGACACGGGGAGGGAGTGATGCACTGTTGGAGGTGCCATCTTTCAGCTGGATATAATAGATTCCATGGCACTATTTTGAAGAATATGGGGAAGTTATTCCTGGTGTCCTGGCCAATATTTATCCCTAAATCATTAGTATTAAAATCAGATTATTTGGTCATCATTGCATTTCCCTTTGGGTGAGCTTGCTGGGTGCCACATTTCCTACATTACAACAGTGACCACATTTCAAAGGTACATCATTTGCTGTAAAGCACTTTAGGACTCCTGCAGTTGAGAAGGGTGTTAACTAAATACAAACCTTTCTTTCTTTCTTACATGATCAATTCCTTTTAAATGTATAAACCCCAAACATTGCAAAATCAATTGTTGTTGATGCTTCTTGGAGCAGAATTATACAGGTTTGCTTATTTCCATGGAAGTGTGTAGATTTGTATTTTAACACAGGATTAATTTAATTCAGATAGTTGAACACGTCCTTGGGTCTTGAGAGGTGTTTCGGAATCATCAACGAGGAAGCAAAACTTGAGGATTTTTAGAAAAGTCACCAAGCGGGAAGAGGAAATAGGCAGCACATACAAGGAGTGTTGCATTTATTCAGCACCTTATCAGGTCCCCAGGATATTATAAAGTGTTTCATAGAAAATGAATTATATTTTTGAAGTGCAGTCACTGTTGTTATCTATGGAAACAAGGCAGCCAATGTCACCATGTGCAGCAAATGAACAGATGATCCAATAATATCTTTCTGGAAGTGTTGGCTAAGGGAGGATTATTGCTGAAAAAAGACATTTTGTCAATGCTTTTTGTCTTGCACTCATCAAGACAATTACAGGAATACCAGTGCCATGGAGAATGTAGCAGTTAATGGTGGCTGACAGTTAACTGCAAAGCATTGTTTGAAATTTAAACCAAGCAGCTTGACTCTGATTGGTCAAGGCATTGCCCTAAGGAATCTGCCTAGTTTAAATTTCAAACAATGCTTGACATTTAACCATCAACCACCATTAACTGCTACAAGGCAACACCTATACCAATCAGAGTCCACTTGCCAACCAATCAGCACTCTCTTCTCATACAGTACAAAGTAGTTGCTTCCCCTGACATTGGTATTTTTGCGATTGTCCTGATGAGTGCAAGACGAAAAGCTTCGACAAAATGTGTCTTTTTCAGCAACGCTCAAGTTCTGTACTGTCAAACGACTATAACGGAGGAATGTTGATCAGGACACAAGAAGGACTCCCACCTGTTCCTTGCATAAGGCTAAGTATGTTTTGAATCTTTAAGATTATTATTTCACTTATATTTTAGATTACTCTCATGGGTGAAGTCAGTTCCTCAAAGTTTAAAGAGTGCCTGGTCTTGCTATTGTCTATTCTTGTGCTGTTGGGAATGAGCTTGGGGAAATAAAGCCTGTTTACAAATTGCCTTTAGTCACTGGACTGTCTTATGCCTCCATTAAACTTCAGTATTCAAAAGTGGGAGACTATTCCAACACCTGACTGGAAGTTTAGAATTTGGAATGAGTTCATTAAATAAAATAAAACGAATGAGCAAATAATAAAACTGAGGTATTTATAATTATATATCACCTTTAATGTAATAAAACACCCCAAAGCTCTTCACACGAGCATTAGAAAACAGAAAATGACACCGAACCACATAAGGAGAAATTGGTCTGAATCTTCCAAGGATCAGCAAAAACCAACTGGTTCCTCATAGCGCTGGATTATCAGGGAAGGACAAGCCAAGGCCCCTTTTTATGGAACCAGCTGCCATATTAGGTGTTCACTGACACACTGAAAATCTGGGACATTTAAACAGCTTCTCAGTCTGTTAGGGCAGAATTTTCTGCCTGTCGGGCGGGCGGGCCCGACCCAATCTCCGGCGGGCAGGGAGCCGATCCCCGCCAGCGAAGCGGGCCCCGCCGTCATTTTATGTGGGAGGGCCAATTAAGGCCCACCCAGCATGACGTCCGGCAGGAAGCGCTATGCTCTCCCTGTGCGGGCGGGGGGGAATCCCTAAAAACGAGAGTGTGCTCTTTCGCACATGCGCACAAAAGTGCACACATCTCCCTGAGGCAAAGTGCAGCCTCAGGGACATCGCCTGGACTTTGAAAAGTATTAAAAATAGAGGGAAAAAAAATCCCTTACATGTCCCCCACATGTGACAATGTCACATGGGTTGGGACATGTTCATAATTTACATAATAAGTTAATTAAACTTTTTAAAACCCTACATGAAACCTGATCCCGCCGCTGGATGAGGTTTCATGTTTTCTCTATTTGCCGCCGGGGCTCCTGGCCGACCCGCCAACCTTAAGGTTGGACGGGCAGGTCCTTTAATTGGTTAAATGATCCTGTCAATGGCCTCAATTGGTCATTGACAGGTCGGTGGGCCTGTAGCTGATTTTGCCGCGCCCCCGCCTTCCTGAAAATTTAAATGGTGCGGGGTGACGTCGGGGGTTCCACCTGACATCATCCCGCGTCATTTTACACGTCAGCGAGCGGGCCCCGCCCCCTGCTCGCCAACGGCAAAATTCTGCCCTTAGTGTATGACTGTCAGAGTGAATGGGTGAGTGAATGGCTAACTGGGTAAGGTAGATGAGGTAAGTGAGCGAGGGGGTAGGGTGGCGGGTGGACTGGGTGTTAGATGGGTAGGGCGGCAAGGTGGGTAGAGCGGCAGGTGATTAGAATGGTTGGTGGTTAGGGTGGCAGGTGGGCAGTGTGGCAGGTGGGTAGGATGGCTATGGGTAGGGAGGTAGATGGTGTGGGATCAGAATCCCCAGCAATCAGACTGTATGGAAAAACCCCAAAACCCCCACAGACACAAGTACTGAGAATGAAAGCTCAGCCTCAAAACAGAACACACCGAGACAGCGCTACACTGTGGGGCAGGGGTTAATCTCAGACATTCCAACATCACAACAGAACAGGTCCTATTAATAGGACAGGAATTTAAGACATCATCACAGCAGTGAACACAGGATAACCACCATCATGTAATCTAATTAAGAAATGAGGGAGGCCATTATCACAACCAAATGGCCCCAGACAATATCCATTCACTCCTGTCACGGAAGGGGAGAAACCTTTCACATTGAGAACAACTTTGGAACCAGGTGCTGTTACTATGCTGGTGCCGTGCCACCACAAAACAGCAGGAGAATCGCTCAGACGATGAGAACTGATAATATTCGTCTGGACACATCTTCCATGAAAAACCCTGGGCTGTATTTTTAATTCAGTGGGCGAACGCCTGCCCGACCCGACCAAGCGTAACACGATGTCAGGCGAGCGACCCGACATCATGGCGCAGTCATCGCGATATTTCGGTCAGCGGGTGCGTGCCGGAGTCAGCAGCACACCCACCAACAATGAAAAGGTCTATTAAGGCGTTTAAATTATTATGAAAGCAGAGCAGATCTGAGGCATCTGGGCTGCAGTCAGAAGAAGGGTCAAGTTTGGTCACCTTGACTCAGGCCTACAGTCAACACCGGACAGACCAGCCATGTTGGGGATTGTAAGTGTTTTCAGCCACATCATGGTGATACTGGCCTGAAGGTTTTGGGCTATAGTCAAGAAGGAGGGTCGGGAAGGGTCAACCTGGCTTGTGGACCTACAGTTTTCACCAAAATGACCATCCGTATGGAGGGTTATAAATTTCAGCCAAATCGTGGCGATATTGGCCTGAGGATTTTGTGAAGGTTTGGGGTGAAAACTTGCTGTTTTTTTGCCGGTAACTTGTAACTTGTTTCAGCCATACCTTGGTGATTTCGGTCTGAGGATTTTTTCTTAAGGTTTCAGGACAAGACATGACGTTTTGCCTGTGTTTTTGTAAGTTTATACCAAGTCGTGGGGACTTGGTGTGGAGTTAGCATTTTTATAAGTTTAAGCCTGAGTTGTGATGACTTTGTGTCGGGTACTGGGAACGAGTTGTTTTAAATTTTGGGGTTTTGTACTGTGGGGCTGTGGATGATTTAATAAAGCAATTGTGAATTATCAGAAAAAACTTGTCTTGCTGGTCATTCTGTTTAAGCCATACGCTTGTGAATCTGGTGTCACGAACTTGAGTGTGGGGAGAGTCTCTGAGGGAAAAGGGGAATCCCTACAATGGGTTTGGTGGCAGCTGGGTAGGTTGATGAGGTCAGGTTAGGTCAGGTCAAGGGGAAGTCGGGGGTGGTGGGGGGCAGGGTATCGGTTATATAGTTACCCAAGAGTTAGACCCAAGGGGATTTTTCTGTCTGTTATTTCCTGGGTAACTCTCCTCATAAGTAAGTCAGAACTGTCCAAAGTCTCCAACTCTAACTCAGAGTTGGAGACTTCTTCAGAGGGTTCCAGGGAGAAGGGGAATTGCCCATTGCAAGTTCAAACTCCTTCCTGGGCAATTCTCATGGAGTCTGCATTGGGACTTCTGAGAGGTCCCAACGTGTAATTTGGGGTGGTGGTGGGGAGAGGTGGTTAAATTCGGTCTCCAACCATCCGGAGACTGGGAGATCTGAGCTATTAGGTCAGAGCCTTGGTCAAAGAGGTAGGTTTTAAGGAGTGTCTTAAAAGAGGAAAGTGAGGTACAGAGGCACAGACATGTGTGGAGGGAATTCCAGAGCGTGGAGGCTAGACAACTGAAAGCATGGCCACCAATGTTGGAGCATTAAATCAGGGATAAGAGGCCAGAGTTAGATAAGTGCAGATATCTCAGGAGGTCACGGAGCTGAAGGAATTATAGAGACAGGGAGGGCTGAGGCAATGGAGAGATTTAAAAACAGGGATGGGAATTTTAAATGCAAGACATTGCTTTACTGGGAGAAAGACATATATTTACTCTGTCACAAAGTTCTTTACAGCCAATGAAGTATCATCCCATCTTTGGAGTGGACCATTAAGCCATACCCACTGAGGCACAGCTGGGATCTAGTATATCATACTTTGATATATTTACAACAGGAATTCTTCTACCTAACTTTTCAAAGGGATGAAATAATAAATATTGCAATTCCTAGAACTAATCTAATCTTTTATAAATAACGGTCAAATACACACTGATGTTTAAGTGTTCCAACAGCAATCCTTCAATTCAATCTCTATATTAAGACAAGTTCTAGTTAAGGCACCAGGTTAAGAAATTTGCAAAATAAAATCTAGCTGATTTAAGGAAACAGATACTTTTATACTTTGTGACTTATTCCCAGAAGTTTAAAATTGGCTATTTCTGTTGCTGAGTAAATGTGTAATGGCAAAAGCACTGATGGGGTTCATTTGGATCTGCACTAATTGTTTATCCGTTTGTCCAGACAGTCCTTTCTCTATATCGGTCTATCCTATAGCCCCACTAATTCCTAAAGGCTGCTTCATGCATCTTCTTAATGGCCTTGTAATAGTGTAGAAGCAAATTAGCAATATATCTATCTAGACAGTAATTAGAAACTAAGGTTATGGCCAATTATAATATTATGACTTTCAAAACCACAGTTCAGCATTCATAAGGTTCATAAATTACAGTCTGGCTTTCAAAATGCTGGCAATCTTAAAAGCCTTTTTTAATAGGAATGTTTGTACCCATCCTGGTCTTACTGGATTTATGTTTCGGTCTTTGTGCTCTCATAGAGTCCATGAGTGGGATTACATTCCTCCGATTAACAACGATCTCATTGGCTTCCTTTTTCCCATTGAAGGTTTTACTGTAATGCTGTATAACGTCAACTTGGCTCAGTGGATACACCCTCGATTCTGAATGAGAAGGTTGTGTTATTACATATAATCGAGGCTGGACCTGCAGTGCAACACTGAGAGAGTGCGGCATTGGTAAGACACTTGTGCAGTAAAGTGTTGCCCACCAATGGTGTGCTCCATTCTGGGCAATATCATAATACCACATTCACACTGCCACCTTCCATGGTAAATTTCAATCCCACTATCTTTCAGATGAGACATTAAATGGGGCTCTTCTTGTCTATTCCAGCAGATGTGAAATGCTCAATTAAAAAACGTTCTGGCCAACATTAATCTCTAAACCAATTTCACCAAGCGGATTAACCAGTCATTTATCTCATTGCTGCTTGTGAGACCTTGTTTTGCACGCATTGGCTGCTGGGTTTGTCTATGAAAGAAGAATGCTGAGCTTCAAAAGCAACTCATTTGACACCAGGTGGATGTGAAAGGTCCTATATAAATGCAAGCTGTTTGTTTCTATTTATTTTAAACACTGCCTCAAAACTGACGTGGGATTTCCACCACATCCTCCTGATGGTAGAAGGTGACCACATTGCCAAAATGGGCAGGCTAAAACAAACCAATAATTACAGGTAATATAATAATCAATGATAAGTGGCAAACATAGAGAGTTGAATACTTAAAAACAGTAAAGATAAAGTCAGTATGCAAGGGATCAAAATAACCTTTATAAAACATATTCCCTACACAACGTGAAAGCTGCAAGACTTTTGGATGAACAGCCTTTTGTAAATCTGCACAATGCACTGTTGTTTGCAGGGGCTGTATTTCCCATTGATCCACGGGGTTCAAATCGCCAAACAGAACATGCAATCAGTGGCACAGTGGCAATGTTGCTGCATGAGCAATCCACATGCCCAGGCAGAATGCTCTGGGGGACATGGGTTCAAATTACACCACGGCAGCTGGTGGAATCTGAATTCAGCTCATAAACCTGGAATATAAAGCTAATCTCAGTGATGGTGACCATGAAACTATCATCGATTGTCATAAAAAACCATCTGGTTCATTAATATCCTTTAGGGAAGAAAATCTGCCATCCTTATCTGGTCAGGCCTACATGTGACTCTAGACCCACAGCAATGGGATTGACTCTTAACTGCCCTCTGAAATGGCCCAGCAAATCACTAACGCTGGCTTTGCCAGCGATGCCCACATCCCATGAAAGAATAAAGAAATCTGTGCAGCCATTTGTGCCAGCAGAATTATTTTCCTGTTTCTGACACGTGGCTGAAGTCAGTTTTCTCCCTACAGGCATCTTCCAGCCAGCAGGGACTTCAATTTTCCCATTCCATGGCCCAGAATTTGCATCTACATTAATGTTTCACTTGAGCTGCTTCAAGCACCAAAGCTCCTGATTTAACTAATTTCTGAGCCAAGACATAGATACAAATATTTATATATAATTTATCAAGAAATCCTGAAGGTCTGTCGCCAGCACTCTGGAATATGAAGGAATATTGTGAAGCACAACAGGTATCAGGAAAGTTATACAAAGTTAATAGAGAGATCTGAAAGAAAAAGAGCTGGAGACTTAACTCCTAACTGGCGTCTGAAGTGCCCTAGCAAGCCACCCAGTTGTATCAAACACTACTGCAATGAAACAATTCAAGAAGATGGCCCATCACCTTCTCAGGGCAACTAGATGTGGGCAATAAATACCATACTTACCAGCAATGCCCACATCTTGAGAATGAGAGTCTTAGTAATAGCTACCATGTCATACCTACCAAGTTGAAATTGTGCCAGCAATTCATTCAGTTTGTTCCATGCTCCATGCATTTGTGTAAAAAAGGCTTATTTGGGCCATGCACCCTGAGCTGTCCTTCTGCCCCACTGTTATATTCACACACTTCTTATTTCTTTCTCCTGATTTAATTACCTTACATAGTTTAGTTTTTTCCTTTACCTGTAGTTTCTACAGTATTCTTTTTCCCAAAAATATACTTCATTCATAAAATTTGTAAAAGTACATTACAAGACATTTCAACGTGACATTTACCGAAAGTGTCATAAAAATACAACTTATCTCCATAAAGTGGGCTCCACCCTTAGGTGCCTCCATATAATTGTAAATCTTTGGAAATTTTCAATATACATTCCATGTCAGCATACAGCCTGGGGCAAAACATTTCAAATTGAAAAATTACAAAAAGATGTTTTCATTCATTTATGGGATGTGGGTGCCGCTGGCTAGGCCAGCATTTATTGTACATCCCCTTGGGAAGGTGGTGATGAGCTGCCTTCTTGAACCGCTGCAGTCCACAGTGTTGTTAGGGAGGGAGTTCCAGGATTATGACCCAGCGACAGTGAAGGAATGGCGATATATTCCCAAGTCAGGATGGTGTATGGCTTGGAGGGGAACTTCCAGGTGGTGACACTCCCATGTGTCAGCTGCCCTTATCCTTCTAGGTGTTAGTGGTCGTGGGTTTGGAAGGTGCTGTCTAAGGAGCCTTGGTGAATTCCTGCAGTGCATCTTGTAGATGATACACACTACTGCTACTGTGCATTGGTGGTTCAGGGAGTGAATGTTTACGGATGGGGTACCAATCAAGCAGGCTGTTTTGTCTTGGATGGTGTCAAGCTTCTTGAGTGTTGTTGAAGCTTTACTCACTCAGGCAAGTGTGGAGTATTCCATCACACTCCTGACCTGTGCCTTGTAGATGGTGGACAGGTTTTGGGGAGTCAGGAGGTGAGTTACTCACCACAGGATTCCTAACCTCTAACCTGCTCTTGTAGCCACAGTATTTATATGGTTAGTCCAGCTCCATTTCTGGTCAATGGTGACCCCCCAGGATGTTGGTAGTGGGGGATTCAGCAATGGTAATGCCATTGAATATCAAGGGGCGATAGTTAGATTCTCTCTTGTTGGAGATGGTCATTGGCTGGCATTTGTGTGGTGCGAATGTTACTTGCCACTTATCAACCCAAGCCTGGATATTGTCAGGTATTTGGACATGGACTACTTCAGTATCTGAGGAATCGCAAATGGGGCTGAACATTGTGCAATCATCAGCGAACATTCCCACTTCTGACCTTATGATGGAAGGAAGATCTTTGATGAAGCAGCTTAAGATGGTTGGGCCTAGGAACTCCTGTAGTAGTGTCCTGGAACTGAGATGATTGACCTCCAACAGCCACAATCATCTTCCTTTGTGCTAGGTATGACTCCAACCAGCAGAGAGTTTCCCCTGATTCCCATTGACTCCAGTTTTGCTAAGGCTCCTTGGTGTCACACTCGGTCAAATGCTGCCTTGATGTCAAGGGCAGTCACTCTCACCTCACCTCTGGAGTTCAGCTCTTTTGTCCATGTTTGAACCAAGACTGCAACGAGGTCAGGAGCTGAGTGACCCTGGCAGAACCCAAAGTGAGCATCAGTGAGCAGGTTATTGCTAAGCAAATTCCGCTTGATAGCACTGTTTATGATCCTTCCATCACTTTACCGATGATCGAGAGTAGACTGATGGGGCAGTAATTCGCCAGGTTGGATTTCTCCTGCATTTTGTGTACAGGACATTTCTGGGCAATTTTCCACGTTGTTGGGTAGATGCTAATGTTGTAACTCTACTGGAACAGCTTGGCTGATCAATAGAAATACAATAGAATTCAACTTTCCTTCATACAGCATGCTCTTCTCTGAGGTCCCTCAATACAATTCCAATACTTTTGTATTCATACTCAATGTTAGGCATACAGCCCAAGAAGGTTCTGCAAGTTTTCCAGCCCCTTTAGTTGAAGGGCCTCAGGGAGGGACCTTTCCCCATTGCGCCTCTGTAGCATCTTCCCCGAGCTTTAGTGTGTCCCTCAGCATGTTTTCCTGGAACTTGGAACCTACCAGTCTGCAACACTCGGTTGAGGGCACTCTTTGCAAGCTGGAAGACTAGCAAGTTTCAGACAGACCAGAGAGCGTCTTTCACTAAATTAATGGCCCCCCAGCCGCAGTTACTCTACTCTCTTCCCTTTTGTTCATTTACAAACCATTATCTATGCCGTATTTTCCAACTGGGCCCTCCATCCTTTAAAGTCTGTGTGAGTGCCCTATTTTGCACCAGGGCCCTGGTCCCAGTCCAGTTCAGGTAGAGTCTATTCCAACAATACAGTTCCTCCCTGTTCCAATATTGGCACCAATTACCCATGAAATGGAAACCTTCTTTCACACATCACTCTTTTAACCATGTGCTCATCTCCCTAATCTGCATATCCCTACATTATTCCTTCTAAATAAAATAAAATATTTCTCCCAAATAAAATGGGGAAAATATACTCCCAATATCATAAGAAAAAAAGACAGTAATTGCGACCAGTGCCCCCTACAACAGGAGAGGGGAAATGGGCAGAACTTCACAATGAGATGAGAAATTCAAAAATGGGAAGCCTGTGAAACGAGATAATAAATCATGGGCTATATCTACATTAGAGTTGCAGGAGAGCAGAGTGAAGGCTAACACACCCATGGGAACATTGCCAGTTTGAGACAGCAGGAGTACAAAACTCTCTTCAAATGGCCCGCTCCATAATCTCTCGGCTCATGTTGATACCTCGTTGTCACTCCAGGACCTGGGTGGAAGCACTTTTACTTGCATAATGTTCAGTATTAAATTCCAAGTCCACCTGAGACAGCTCAATCTGATGACAAAACAAAGGGATACCAGCAGGACCAGGAGGAAAGGAAGAAATAACTTAAGTGTTGCTAGAAAAAGAGACTCGCTGTTGAAGCTTTTTGTCTTGATCTTATCTGGACAAATTTGCAAGAATACCAAATCTCAAACGGACCAACAATTTATATTGCATGAGAAAAGGGTGCTAATTGGTTGGGATGTGGACTCTGATTGGTAGACATGTTGCCATGGAGAATCCACTAGGGAACCATTAACTGCCAGGTTTAAACCAGGCATGTCAACTCTGATTGGTCAAGGCATTTCCATGAGGAATGAACCAGGGAATGGCTATCACCCAAGCTTTTATTTAGTTGAAAAAGGCTGACTGTGTGGACAGATTCATTCTGTTTGCAATGGACAGGACCCTGTGTGAGAATATAAGTAGCTTCTAGCATCTGTAAGTGAGCCACATTGTGAGCCCGACTGATAATCTTAAACTGGTTGTCAGTGTAATTCTTAGTGTCCAATCACAGAATCACATCTCATGTTGAACACTTGTTTTGAGTTTTGCATGCATGTACTGGTTGAGTGCAGTCACTACCTTACCTGTTGCAAACAGCCAAAGGGGCATGCGATGGACAGGAGAGACAGGCAAACTGTCTTTCCCCTTTCCGCTCACCTACTGTCCATAAGCAGAAGGTGGTTTGAATTATTTTTAAAGTAGGCTGTAGCATATTTTCCCAAACTCTCAGTTTGTGTGATCCAATTTACTAAAACTTTGCAGCAAACTCACATTATGATTAACTCAGAATGTTAGTTTATTTCACATTCAAAACTCGGTAGGGAAGTGTTCACAACATCCCGCTCCATTAGACAGACACACACACAACACACACAACACACACAACACACAACACACACACAACACACACACACAACACACACACACACACAACACACACACACACACACAACACACACACACAACACACACACAACACACACAACACACACACACAACACACACACACACACACAACACACACACACAACACACACACACAACACACACACACACACAACACACACACAACACACACACACAACACACACACAACACACACACACAACACACACACACACACAACACACACACACAACACACACACACAACACACACACACACAACACACACACAACACACACAACACACACAACACATACAACACACACAACACACACACAACACACACACACAACACACACACACAACACACACACACACAACACACACAACACACACAACACACACACACACACAACACACACACACACAACACACACAACACACACAAAACACACAAAACACACAATAAAGGGGGATAGAGAAAATAAAGTTTTACAACTATGGATAGTAGCAGTGCATTCATGTGATTTCCAGAGGCTGCGAGGTCAAAGTCCAGGGGGTGTTTCCTTTATGGGAGAGTTCAGTCCCAATGTGTTTCTAGTTGGAGACAACGATACAAAAATCCTTGAAATGAATGGTGGTGCAGCACAACGGGCTTTACGTGCTTAGATCACTTGGCAGGCATTGATCAGAGACATTTGAAATCATTCAGGCTTCAAGGAGTTTAGAGGTGGTAACCGACTGCTTGCTCAGCCAGCTGCTGGAGTCCTTTCCAGTTGGTGTTAAAACAGCCGCCTGAGGATTTCTCCGTTCTTAAAGGAATAGAGATTTCAAAATGGTCACTCGAGCCAAGTGACCTTCTTTATGCAGAAAGATTCTATAAAGGGTGTTTACCCAGTGTCTGGAACTGGCTTTGATTTCAGGACTGATAATGTCCCAACCATTAGCTTTTGAAAGAGTTACATCCATATTTAGGGCCTGGTGTCGGGAAGCTATTGTTGAGGCAGACCCTCTGTCTCTACTAGAAGGAAAAGTTTCTCAAGGTGAAAATGATATCCATTGTCCCCTCAATCGTCCCCTTTTGAAATGGACCTGGACAGTCCCAATAAGGCTGTCAACAGCTCTGCAAGCATAAGGAGCTTCAATTTTCGAGTCTCCTCATTTTGTGATTACAAGGGGTCTTTATAATGAGGTGTGAAATTCCACAGGCGGAGAGAGGAATTCTTTTGTCCTTGTAATTGCTGTTGGTACCTTTCAGAATAAAGGGCAGTCCTGTGGTCATGTGACTTGTAGCAGCCATCTTTCAGTTCATCAGAAAGTCCATTTCAAAAATAGAAAAATAAAATAAAGTTTTGGATTTCTTTCCATGTCATATTGACCTAACAGACATGCTGTTTGATATGATCCTCTAGTCGTTGAGAAGTACCACCTACATACCTGGCATCACACTGGCACAAACCTTGTAAATAGGGCCTGAGCCGTTTGCAAGCTTGATGCCAAAATAGGGCACATCAAAGCTATCCTGTGGGATCATGGCAATCCTGATCAGATCATTGCTCACTGTATACCACACCAATTCATGAATGGGCCTAAGACCACCACTTTCGGTCCTGAAAAGTGCCCAGTCTGCCTCGTATTACCCTGGAAGGGTAAGGTGTCTTAAAAAATTTGAGCAACAGGTGAAACTACCCATTTCACACTGTTACTATGCAGTAGCAACACAAGTGATAGTCGCCACTAACAGGATGCTGCCATCAAGCCAAAAAGACCTACTGCCTATCACACAAATGAATAATGTGATATATGAATTTCAGTGCCAGTGTGATGTCAGATATGTAGGCTGTACGTCCCAATGACTGGGGCATCATATCAAATAGCACGTCTCTTTGGCTGTTTGCAACAGGCAAAGAACTGACTGTACCCAACTAGCCCGTACTTGCAAAACTCAAAACATAATGTCCAACATTAGATGTGATTCCATGATTGGAAAACACTTGCTAAGCAATCCTGAATGTGTTAAGAATTACACTGACAGCCAGTTTAAGATTATCAGTCAGGCTTGAAATTTGACTAACTTATATGTGCTAGAAGCTACATATATTCACACGTAGGTACCTGTCTATTGCAAACATAAAGAACATGTCCATACATTCCACCTTTTTCAACTAAACAGAAGCTTGGGGAATAGTCATTCCCTGGTTCCTTCTCCAAGGCGATGCCTTGACCAATCAGAATTGACCTGCCTAGTTTGAATTTAAACAAATGTTTGGCAGTTAACTGTTCCCTGGTGCATTCTCCACAGCAACACCTCTACCAATTAAAGTCCATTTGCCAACCAATCAGGAGCCTCTTTTCATGCAGTAAATATTGTTGTTCCCTTTGAGATTTGGTACTCTTGCAAATCTGGCCTGATGAGTGCAAGATGAAAAGCTTTGGCAGCATGTCTCTTTTCAGCAATATTCAAGTTCTGTACTACCAAACAATTATAAATAACTTAAGTTTAAGCAGATTAAGACAATGAACACATGGTTGATGGCATGCTGTGGGAAAGAGATTTCATTTCATGTAACATTGGAACCAGCATTGGGACAGGAAAGAACTGTACCATTGCGCTGGAGTCTACCTGAACTGAGCTTGGACCAGGTTTCTAGCAGAGAGGGTGAAAAGGGCAATGAAATAACTCCCTGAGTCTCCATTTTCTGATTGTTTCTTGTAGTTGTTAATGGGGCAACCAGCTGATTGAAGCTCTTTGCAGACCTGACTTTGCATGAAATCAGCATACCTTACAAATCAGGTAGGCACTGAACTATGACAACATAGTTGGCAGCTATCAGCAGCATCTTCAGTGAGGGTAAACATTCAGCAACATTTGCCCCTTGGAGACAGCAGCTCTTTAGCAAGGACAATGTATGTGGCAGGGACCATAGCTACATGGAATGCACTGATAGTCATTTTTAGACAAGCATTACCATAACAGTAAATGAGTAATGACCTGAATTTATATCTTGGGTTACTGGTTACTAAAAAGCTTTGCTTTCAGTTGGCGTAAAAGGTCCCACAACGCTTTATTGAAGAAGAGCAGGGGAGTTATTGCTGGTGTCCTGGCCAATATTTATCTCGCACTCAACATCACATAAACAGATTACCTCATCATTATCACACTGCCTCCAATTAAATATTGGGGAGTCTAAAGCCATTGTTTACAGTACACACTCCAAAACCATTTCCTAGCTATAGACTCCCTCCCTCTCTCTGGTAACAGTCTGAGACTAGGTCAGTCTGTTCACTACTTTGGTGTCACTTTTGATGCCGAGATGAGCTATCAACCTCACATTTTCACCATTACTAAGACCACCTATTTCCACCTCTGCACCATCACTTGACCCTATCTCAGCACATCAGCTGCTGAAACACTCAGTCATGCCTTCGTTCCCTCTAGATTCGATTATTCCAACACTCCCCTGGCCAGTCTCCCACATTCTACCCTCCATAAACATGAAGTCATCCAAAACTCGCAGCAAGTCCTGTTCCCCTATCACCCCTGTCCTCATTGACCTACATTGGCTCCCGCGGGTCAAGTAAATTCTCACCCTTGTTTTCAAATCCCTCCATGGCCTTGTGCTCTTGATCTCAATAATCTCCTCCAACCCTACAACCCTCCAAGATATCTGTGCTCCTCTAATTCCGGCCTCTTCTACATTCCAAATTAAAATTGCCCCACCATTGGTGGCCATGCCCTCAGCTGCCTGGGCCCCAAGCACTGTAATTCCCTCCCTACACTTCTCCGCCTCTTTACCACACTTTCCTCCTTTAAGACTCTCCTTAAAGCATATCCCTTTGGCCAAGCTTTTGGTCATCTGATGTAATACCTCCTTATGTGGCTGGCTGTCACATTTTGTTTCAGAATGCCCCTGTGAAACACGTTGGGATATTTCATTACATTAAAGATGCTATATAAATATCAGTTGCTTTTTTTGGTGGTGCTGCTGCTGTTTGTGGGATCTTGGGTGTGTAAATTGGCTGCCATGGTTCCTACATTACAAGAGTAATTACACTTCAATAGCATTTCATTGGCAGTAAAGCACTTTGAGTCATGCTCTGGTCGTGAAAGTTGCTTTATAAATGTAAGTCTTTCTTTTCCTTCTTAGTATTAATGATTGCCCATTTAGTTTAGTTTACATTGCTGGACATGTCCGCCACAATATCAGTGAGAGGAATTTCAGATAGATTTTTTGAGTGTTCCAAGTGGCTTCATTTGAGGACTTCTGCCGAGTAGAAACTGAATGATTGTACCTGGAAAATAACATCCCGTTCCCACTATTGCTTCAATCTCCGCATCTACATGCATTTAAAATTAATTTATGGAAGGTTAGATTAAGAGCTGTAGTCTTACTTTCTCCCTTTGAAAATTCAGATAAAAGATTTCCTGTGGTGAATATGTAACAGCATGTTCTTAGATTGGACTTAATCCAGGAAGTGAAGGGACTGGGCCTGTGTGGGTGTTCAAGTTCCACTTCATAGAATTAACACAAATCTAGGTTGATTGTCCAATGCAGTACTAAGGGAGTGCTGCATTCTCCGAGGTTCTGTCTTTTGGATAAAATGTTCTCTTGGATAAATGTATAAAAATCGGACACCACCTTTTGAAAAAGACAGGAGGCGTTCTCCTGGATCTTGACCAATATTTACTCTTCAACCAGCACCAATAAATTAGATTACCTCGTCATTATCATATTGCAGTTTGTGGGAGTTTGCTGTGTGAAAATTGGCAGCCATGGTTCCCTACATTACATCAATGATGACCCTTCAAAAGTACTTCATGGGCTGTAGAGTGTTTTTGGGATATGCAGGCATCATGAAAGGCAGTGTAAATACTTTTTTATATCAATATTACATTTTTTCATAGTTCACTCGTTCATGAACTCATTCCATGTTCTAAATTTTCAGCCAGGAATACTGTGATACTATTCCTCTTTTGAAGATTGGAAGTCTTATGGAGGTGTAAAATAGTCCAGTGCCTAAAGTGCCCAATTACTAAATGGGTTTGCTGGTTATTTACCCAAGCTTATAACCAACACTGTACCTTGATCTCAAGGTACAAATAAACAGCGAGAGTTTGGGGAATTGGGGTTCATCTACGAGAGTGATCTACAATATAAGAGCCAGAATAATCAGCTTTAAAAAGTTCCAAAACATAGAAACGGCCTTATACAAGGAACAGTACGGAGTTCTCTTGGTGCTTTGACCAACATTCCTCCCATAGCCAAAACCTCCAGAAATAGATTATTTGCTCATCCATGCATTTGTTGCATGTGGTGACATTGGCTGCCTTGGTTTCACACATAACAACAGTAAATGTCTTCAGAAAAGTAATTCATTGGGCCGTAACTTCCGATGGAACAGCAATTGAGTCGGATTGCCACTCTACTCGAAATTACGTACCTGGAAATCCAGGCTATCTTATCTCACCCGACTTTCTGACTCAGGCCAGGTGAGATCTGTGTAGTGCAGCACTCCCCCTGGGCCTCCAGTCGAGGGCAGCTCAGTTGAAGGTAGGTAAGCAACTCCCCCTTTTTTTACAACGTTAGCTGCCATAAACCAGGTAAATTGAAAGATCCAGCCAAGTTTAAAGGTCTTTGACAAGCCAGGGAGAAAGCAAATGTATAAGGTAAGTGGGTAGGATTTGGGGGGTGGAGGGGGTCGGGAGGGGGCACAGTCAGGCCTGGAGGGCAGAGTCAGGCCTGTGGGGTGGGGTCAGGAGTCGGGCCTGGGGGGTGGTCAGGAGTCGGGGGTCAGGAATCAGGCTCGGGGGGGGAGGGGGAGGGGGGAGTCAGGAGTCATGCCTGCGGATGGGGGTGTCAAGAACCGGGCCTTGTTTTGTGGGGTGGGGTGAGGTGGAGTTGCTTGCTGGGCATGGCCAGGGGGAGGGTAGTAGGGGGTATTGGAGGGGATAGGGGAGTTCCATGGGAGGTCGGACAGGTAATCCCAGGGTTGGTGGGGGGGGTGGGGGGAGCTTTTTGT
This sequence comes from Cetorhinus maximus, assembly GCF_964194155.1. NCBI lineage: Eukaryota > Metazoa > Chordata > Chondrichthyes > Lamniformes > Cetorhinidae > Cetorhinus > Cetorhinus maximus. The sequence goes on from NC_135904.1 coordinate 33,823,759, forward strand.
GGGGGGGTGGTGGGGGTGGTTGTCCAGGAGGACACCAGGGAGTTTGGGGGTGTCCTGTGGGGGTTGGGGGTTGTCCCGGCATGAGGGGCCGGGAGGTGGGGGTATCCCATGGGGCGTTGGAGTGGGTTATTGCTATAGTTACCCAGGAGCTAGAAGTGGTTTCAATTCTGTTTCTGAGTGACTATTGCTGTAACACAGTTGGGACCATCCGAAGTTTGCATCACAATTTATAATCATAAAGATTTAAGTCACAATTTCCTGATGGTTCCCAGTGCAGGGCAATTGCCCATTGGAAGTTTGAACTTCCTGGGCAAATTGCAGTGCAATCCTTACCTTGGGGCTTCCAGTGGGGGGGAGGTGTGGGGTTCCGTTGCCCACCTTTGGGGTACTTCCCAGTTACACTGACCTGGAGCTCAGAAGTCGGTGAAAAACCTTGAGATCAAAGCTGGGAACTAAGTTTCAAGGCTATGTGACTTTTCGAAAGGACAGGCAGGAAGGAAAGTATGGTGGGTAGCTTCGTTAGTACAAGATGGAATAAGTACAATGACTAGAAAGGATCTTGGATCAGAAAATGTGAAATCCATATGGGTGGAGGTACGAAATAACAAGGGGAAGAAGAGACTGGTGGGAGTCATCTATAGGCCCACTGACAGTAGCTATATTGTAGGACAGAGAATAAATTAGGAGATAATGAGGACATGTAAAAAAGGCAGTACATTAATCATAGGTGACTTTAATCTTCACGTAGATTGGGAACATCAAATTGTCAGAGGTAGACCAAAAAAAATAAAGCGGGAGAAAATAGACTTTGAGGGTAAACTAGCAAGTAATATAAAAACAAACAGTAAGAACTTTGTTAAATATATAAAAAGGAAGAAAGAGTCCAAAGTGAATATAGGCCCCTTAGAGAATGGGGAAATAATAATGGGGAACCAGGAAATGGCAGAGGAATTGAATAAATACTTTGCTTCAGTCTTCATGGTGGAAGATACTAATCGCATTCCAAAAATACAGAATAATCAAGGGACAAAAGTGGGGGGGGGAGGAAATAAATACAATAACTATCACTAGAGAAAAGCACTAGGGAAATTAATGGGGCTAAAGGCCAATAAGTTCCCTGGACCTGATGGGTTGCATCCTAGGATATTAAAAGAAGTAGCTACAGAGATAGTGGATGCACTGGTAGTAATCTTCCAAGAATCCTTAGATTCTGGAAAAGTCCCAGAGGATTGGAGAACGGCCAATGTAACACCCTTATTCAAAAAGGGAGGGAGACAAAAAACAGGTAATTTAGATTAACACCTGTCAATGGGAAAATATTGGAGTCTATTAGAAAGGATGTAATAGCAGAGCATTTAGGAATGCATAATCTAATCAAGCAGAGGCAGCGTGGCTTCATGAAGGGGAAATCATGCCTAACAAATTTATTAGGATTCTTTGAGGAGGTAACAAGCAGGATAGATAAAAAGGGGAACCAGTAGATGTAATATATTTGGATTTTCAAAAGGTGTTCGATAAGGTACTGCACATAAGGCTACTTAGTAAGATAAGAGCCCATGGTGTTGGGGGTAGTATATTAGCATGGATAGAGGATTGGCTAACTAATAGAAGACAGAGAGTTGGGATAAGGGGGTCATTTTCAGGATGGCAAACTGTAACTAGTGGAGTGCCACAGGGATCAGTGCTGGGGCCTCAATTATTTACAATATATTTTAATGACTTAGATGAGAGAAGTGAATTAAATTTGGATGACACAAAAATAGGTGGGAAGGCAACTGGTGAAGATGACACAAGGAGTCTACAGAGGGATATAGACAGGTTAAGTGAGTGGGCAAAAAACCTGGCAGACAGAATATAATGTGGGAAAATGTGAGGTTATGCACCTTGGCAGGAAGAATAGAGGAGCTGAATATTATTCAAATGGAGAAAGACTGCAGAAAGCTGCAGCACAGAGGGATTTGGGAGTCCTTGTGCATGAATCCCAAAAAGCTAACATACAAGTTCAACAGGCAATAGGGAAGGCAAATTGAATGTTGGCCTTTATTTCAAAAGGAATGGAGTACAAAAGCAGGGAAGTCTTGCTAAAACTATACAAGGCACTAGTTAGATCACAACAAAAACAGAATTACCTGGAAAAACTCAGCAGGTCTGGCAGCATCGGCGGAGAAGAAATCAGTTAACGTTTCGAGCCTTCATGGCCCTTCGGCAGAACTGAAGCATAGTTAGGAGAAGGGAGAAATATAAACTGGTTTAAGGTGGTGGTGGTGGGGGCGGTGGGGGGGGGGGTTTGCGGGGGGGGGGGGGGGGTGGAAGAGAGACATTGAGGGTGTGGTGATTGTGGAGATAAGCAGTGATAGGAGCAGATAATCCAAAGATGTCACAGACAAAAGGGTCAAAGAGGTGTTGAAGGTGGTGATATTTGTCTAAGAAAAGTGCTAATTAAGAATGGAAGACAGGATATTCAAAGTACAGCTCTAGTGGGGGTGGGGTGGAAAGACTAACAAGGTTTTAGTTTTAGATTTAAAAATAATGGAAATAGGTGGGGAAAGAAGAATCTATATAAATTATTGAAAAAAAGGGGGGGGTGGGGGGAGAAACGGGGTGGGGATGGGGGGAGGGGGAGTTTAAGATCTAAAGTTGTTGAATTCAATATTCAGCCCGGAAGGCTGTAAAGTGCCTAGTCGGAAGATGAGGTGCTGTTCCTCCAGTTTGCGTTGGGCTTCACTGGAACAATGCAGCAAGCCAAGGACAGACATGTGGGCAAGAGAACAGGGTGGAGTGTTAAAATGGCAAGTGACAGGGAGGTTTGGGTCTTTCTTGCGGACAGACCGCAGGTGTTCCGCAAAACGGTCGCCCAGTTTGCGTTTGGTCTCTCCAATGTAGAGGAGACCGCATTGGGAGCAACGAATGCAGTAGACTAAGTTAGGGGAAATGCAAGTGAAGTGGTGCTTCACTTGAAAGGAGTGTTTGGGCCCTTGGATGGTGAGGAGAGAGGAAGTGAAGGGGCAGGTGTTGCATCTTCTGCGTGGGCATGGGGAGGTGCCATAAGTGGGGGTTGAGGAGTAGGGGGTGATGGAGGAGTGGACCAGGGTGTCCCGGAGGGAACGATCCCTACGGAATGCCGTCAGGGGGGGTGAAGGGAAGATGTGTTTGGTGGTGGCATCATGCTGGAGTTGGCGGAAATGGCGGAGGATGATCCTTTGAATGCGGAGGCTGGTGGGGTGATAAGTGAGACTAGAATACTGTGAACAATTTTGGTGTCCTTTCCTGAGGAAAGATATATTGGCATTAGAAGCAGTCCAGAGAAGGTTCACTAGATTGATCCAGGGTATGGAGGGATTTTTTTATGAGGAGAGGTTGAGTAGGTTGGGCCTGTACTCATTGGAGTTTAGAAGAATGAGAGGTGACCTTATTGAAACAAATAAGATTCTTAGGGGGCTTGACATGGTAGATGCTGAGAGGTTGTCTCCCCTTGTGGGGAGAGTCTAGGGCCAGAGGACATAATCTCAGATTAAGGTGCGCCCGTTTAAAACAGAGATGAGGAGGTGTTTCTCCTCTCAGAGGATAGTCAATCTGTGGAATTCTTTATGCAGAGGGCTGTTGAGGCTGGGTCGTTAAGTGTATTCAAGGCTGAGAAAGACAGATTTTTAATCACTAAGGGAATCAAGGGTTACGGGGACTAGGCAGGAAAGTGGAGTTGAGGATTATCATATCAGCCATCATCTCACTGAATGGTGGAGCAGACTCGATGGGCCGAATGGCCTACTTCTGCTCCTACGTCTTATGATCTTATGGACCCACCAAGGTGCTGAATATACGCAACGTTTTTGTTTCTTGTGTGTGCGATGCCCATGCAAAAACAGCTACAAACACCAACAAAGTTTAGTCACGTTTTAAGTTTCCACATATGCAAGTTTGGTACTTACTGCAGGAGGAGGAGAAAGATTCTGAAACAGTGTTTGGAATTAACTTAGTAATCTTGCACAAAAATCACTGCTGGCCTAAATTAGTAGCTGCAATGGTTTGATGAGTGAACACAGCATATAGATGAAAAGGGGAGAAACAGCCACAAACTCATCCCAGTAAGGTCTAGGGTGCCTGTGGCAATGGGGAGGTATCTGGAAGTGGTTATCTAGTTGTTACGGCAACTCCATAGGAAACAGGAACCCAAGTCTTAAAAGGACACGGAGAATCCCCTGCCTCTGCATGAAGCTGCTATTGCCCTGCACTGGCAATCACATCAGTGGAGCATTTTAATAAAAAGACCACTGTGAACCCGAGACTCATGGGCTGCAAAAGATATTACCGCTGATTACAGTTATTGGAATAGAGAAATGGCAATCAGCAAGACTGAAATACTAATTATTTAATGTAAAACAATGAAAGGCTTGATTTCTTCCTAGTTCTAGCAGATAGGCAGTGCAGTTTACCAAAGAGGCTTAAAAACCACTACTTTTTCTCAGGGCAATTTCAATCTCATACATAATCATTGTACAATTTCGCACCAATTTGACAATGCACTTTCTTCATTCAAAACAGCAAATTTGTGTCCTTAACTTATGAGACATGAACCATCTGTCAGAACATCACTGTCTTCATATCAAAACGAATTTTTGAGCTAGCTTATGAAAACTTAGAAATTGCCACTTGGGAGCTTTTGGATCAAAAATAGAAACATTTTCAGTTGTATAGTGGCTTTCATGAGCTCAGGACACCCCAAAGCATTTTACAGACAATGAAATACTTTGGAAGTGTAGTCACTGTTGTAATGTGGGAAATGTGGCAGCATATTTGTGCACAGCAAGATCCCACAAACAGCAATGTGAAAATAACCGTGTAATCTGTTTTTAGTGATTTTGATTGAAGGATAAATATTGGCTTGGACACCAGAGAGAACCCCTCTCCCCACCACCCTTCTTTGAAATAGGATCGTTTATACGTCTGAGAGAGCAGAATTAAGGCTTCACTTTAAGGTCTCACCCCAAAGAATTGGTACAGTAATTCCTGAAATCACTTAATACCATAAACTAGGTTAATATATTCATTGCAAACGCCAGCCATTTCTCCCCGTACATTTGCTCCAATTATATTGTTACACTTGTCCATTGCTTGTGGAGTCGTCATTTCTGCTGTCAGCTCACACCGTTAACACTGTTGCATTTATATAGCACCTTTAAGGACATCCCAAAATGCTTTCCAGTCAATGAATAATTTCTGAAGTGCATTCACTGGTGTGCAGTAGGAAATTAGGCAGCTATTTGAGCACAGCAAGGCCCCCACACACAGCAGTTAGATAAAGGACAAGATCCATTTTGCTACTGTTATTTTGGAGAATAACGTTAGCCAGTACACAGGAAAACTCTGCCACCCTTTTTCAAATGCAATGGGATCTTTTACGTCCACCTGAAAGGGCAGTTTAACATTTTGTTTGAAAGATGGCACCTCCAACAGTTTGACCACAGGGCGCACACATGGAAGTAAAAATTGGAAAAGAATGAGAATGGCTTTTGAAAAGCTAATAATTCAAAAAAACAGCGTACAACAGAAGAAATGCCATGCTCATGGTCACTGCTTTAAGGTCACTGAATAAATTTAATTCCTTTAATTATCTATCTTCCCCTAAACATATCAATGTTGTTTGCATCAACTACCCCATGTGATAGTGAGTTCCGCATTCTCACCACTCTCTGGGTAAATAAGTGTTTCCTGGATTTCCTATTGGATTTATTAATTACCATCTTATAGTTATAGCCCCTAGTTTTGGAATCTAGTTTAGTTATAAGTCACAATTGACTCTTGGGCCTAAAGTTTTCATGTGGTGGCCTCTTTTACACCAGTGGAGGAAGTTTTGTGCCTACTGATAGTCTGCAGAGGTATTTATGTGGGAATTTCCTGGTTCAGTTAATGGGCAAGTCCATTGAAGGGATAATTGAGGTAAATGCCACATAAAAATGGTGTTATGTGCCTGGCTACATGGAAGTTAGAATGCAGCTTTTAAAAAGACTGAACACTTCAACATCAAGAGGTTGTGGGAGGAACAGATAAGGAAGAGGCAGATCTTGTCCCATCACTTGACACTCAAACAATTTTACTACACACCTTATCAATCTTTCTCAGGGAAATTCTGTCAGGTGTTCTGGCCAATATTTATCTCTCAATCAATATCTAAAAATAGATTATCAGGTCATTATCACATTGCTGCATGTGGAACCTTGCTCTTGACAAATTGGCTGCTGCATTTCCTGCATTAAAACAGTGACTACACTTCAAAAGCGCTTCATTGCCTGCAAAACACTCTGGGACATCCTGAGGCTGTGAAAGACGCCAGACAAATGCAAGTTCTTTCTTTGCAGGTATTTTCCAAGAGTGTTGACTAGAGGAGCAGCGAGCACACATAGTCAAACAAGGCACCAAGACAGAGTCTGACCTTGGAGACAATTTTGAGAATCTGTCCCTCCCTGAGGAAATTGCCATCAAGAGACACTGAGTGCCGGATGGAGGTGACACTGGCCAATTCTCTCATTCCCAGGAGTGTTATTCAATGACGCCAGATGTTTAATGGCCTCACCAGGACAAGCAAAGTAAGAGCCCAATACTCTCCTTTTTCTGACTTGAACGACTTCCAGCCTAAACTTCTCAACCTCTCTTTCCTCCTTTAAGGCATCTCATTAAAGCCTACCTCTTTGACCAAACTTTTGGTCATTTATCTTAAATCTCCTTGTGTGTCTTGGAGTCAAATGTTGTCTGATTATGCTGCTGTGAAACGCCTTGGGGTATTTGAATTTGGTAAAGGTACTGTATAAATATAATTTCTTGTTGCTGCTATAAATTAATTGGACTCTTCCTCTCACATCGTCTCCCCTTCAACCCCCCTCAACTCCGATCCCCCTCACCCCACGACCATCTTGTTTATGCCTAAAAGTTTTGGTGGGGGAGGGGTGGGGGTTGGGGGTAAGCAACATGAAAATTACCCCCTGAGGCTGATGTACCACAAGAAAGACGAAAAAGAACAAGCGAATTTTGGGTTAGGGGTGCAATTTTAAGACAGAAATTAGGCGAGGCCAGATTCTGCCCTATATTGCTGCCACAAATAATGAACCAGAAATAAGTCAAAAGCAATAAGGAAATTCACTGTCTTTATTTCTGCATCTTGATCAGTGAGTATAACTGAAAGCTGATGCGTATACAGGTGCATTAACTGAATAAATGAGATAATAACATGAACAGTAATGGTCTGTAGGTTTACTTGCACCATAAATTGTTGAAAGAGGCATAAATAATAGAATATGCTTAATGCAAAAGCACTGATGCAAGGAACAAAACGGTTTGAATTTCAATAATGCTCTAATGCAAGATAAGGTCTCAGTGCATTCTAAATTAAGAAGGATAAATATAACAATTAGTTAATAAATGATGATACGGAAGCACCAAGTGAACCATTAAATGTGTCCTGTGGTTAGTCTGCCATACCCAGCCCACACTGTCCGAGTTCACAAAGGTCCTTTGACACCCCTAAATCCAGCTCACAGAGGTGCTGACGCCCTCACATTGTATCCTCATGTTTCTCAGTTACTCCCTCAATTCCTTCACGGCCATTCATCCCTCCCTCTCGCTCCTGCCGATTTCACCTCCTTCCTTTCTCATTCGTTCTGCTCCCTTCCTTCCCAGTCCTCATCATGCACTCTGACCCGTACCCTCCCAGTTATTGTGCATTTCGTTTCTTCCTTTTGCATTCCTCCTCCTTCCTCCCATTGGTTGCTCTTTCCCTCTGCCCTCTCCTTGCCAAGTCCAGTGGATGATGCATCAGACGGGGACTAGCTCCTCCCTCATCACACACCTCCAGCGCTATTAGTCCGAGTTGCTGCCTCACTACAATGAAGGAACACTCTCAAACCATTGTGAGAATTCTCACGTCCAGTGCACAGAGGCAGCAGTTGGGGTCAGTAGGAATGGGATTATTCCTCTGCATTAGCCACTGGATTCGGGAGAAATGGAGCAGAGGAAGCAGAAAGACTGAAGCAGCCCAGAAACTAAGGATTGAACAGATCAGAGGAAGGAGACAGGGGAGAGAGGAATGTTGTGGATCAAACATTAATTTGAGTCAGCAAGCATTAACTTCATTCCCAGTCTCCTCTCAACCTTCTCTTCTCTTAGGAGAACAACCCCACCTTCTCCAATCTATTCCACGTAAATTAAGTTCCTCATTGCTGGAACAATTCTTGTAAATCTTTTCTGCACTCCCTCTAAAGACTTCACATCCTTCCTAAAATGTAGCACCCAGAATTGGACACTGCACTACAATTGAGGTTGAATCAGTGTTTTATCATTCCTAAATGCTAACATCTCATGCTTATGAAGATGTCTACTTACTGAATCACTATGGTAAAAACTTAGAAAATAGAAAATACGAGGCAGTGTCAATAAAATCAGGAAATAAAGGTAGTCGAGGGACCTGCTCCTCCCCCTCTTGACCCGATGAATCACAAGGAACCATTACAGGTCAACAGAGGGCTGGTGCTGCAATGGCTTATGGGACAAATCTAAGTTTGTATTTTGTGATTTTGAGCCACTAGTTCTGACAGTGACCCCAAACTCTGCACAACCATCTGCACACATGAAGAGGACTGAAGATCCTGGACTCCAGGTAAGGTCTGGGAGAGGGGGGTGTGCAGACGGTGCCAAACACCAGGGCCGGGGGCTGGGTGGAGGGGGGCCAGATGTGGTGTTTTAAATGGAGTTCTCATCCAGCCAGAGCTTCAGACCTTGAAGACCGGCTTAAAAAATTCGGAACTGTCAGGCTAGAAGTTTCCGATCTTTTACAGCCGGTCTGTCAGTGTCAATTTCACTGAGTTGCTGCCTGGCTGTTTCTGACCTTCAGGCAGCTTCGGAGCTCCAATTTATTTTGAAAAGCCTGTCAGAAAACTACGAAACTACCCAAAAGCCAGCAGCAGCAGCACAGCAACCACCCAGAGAGTGTTCTCTGTTCAAAACGGTGAGTGAAACCCCTGCAATTTTAAAAACAGTTGTGTGCTTTGTGTGTGTGTGTGTGTGTGTATGGTGAGGGTGGGAGGGAAGGGGAGATTGGAGGGGAGTGAGGACGGAGGTTGGAGGGGGTTGGGCGGGAGGTTGGAGGGGGAGTGATGGGGGAGTTTGGGAGGTGGGGGTGTCGGAGGGGGTGGAGGGGAGTTGTGGGGTGAAGGGGAGGTTGGCGAGGGAGGCAGGGGGGGTGTTGGGGCTGTTGGAGAGGGGCTGAAAGTGGTGGAGAATCACTTTTAAGGTTTAGTATCACAAAATTAAGTACCGTACACTTTTTAAAGTTCTCTTTTGAATTTAAACCAGCATATAAATAGCAGTCTAAATTTTCATTATGCCCTAAAGTAGGTAGGTACAATTCTGATGAAGTGCTGTGCTGATGTACCATAGGCTTCAGAATCTTGGGCCTCATCAAAATAAGTGTAAGAAACAAGGTGTTGACTCACTGTCACTCGTTTTATTACTCTTGCAAAGTCTAGGAATGAAATCCCTATTTGACACTAAGAAATTGTTTAAAGGAAGGTTTTACAAATCTCTACTCCACCCTAGGTCAACTCCACCCTGCACCATTTTGCTTAAAATCCAGCAGAAGGTGGCCACCTATGGGACCAAAATTTCTCTGGGGGTCAGGATTCCTGATCATCCATTGTAACTTTGGTAAAAAAAAAAAATCCATTGAAATCCCAGAGAAACAACATAAAGAGCTTTTATCATAAAGGGCCTTTATAGAAACCCAATCCTATGACTTAGGTGCTTCTAGAAATGATTTATCTCAGAATTTTGCAGTCACACTTTTTTTGCTGTTGGAGTTTCTAATTTATTAATTACACTTTTCCACTTAATTTGTCTGTTTCTCTCATACCTCAAACAACAATTAGAATTTTTAAGAAATACTATTTGCACATTTATTTATTACAAATGTAATGCAACATCATATGGAACCTGTGGATAGGTTGTAAATTCACAGTGTATAACACAATTTTACGATAGTAAATTAGTGCCAGAGAAGTCAGAATGATAAGGTTGTATTAGCTACAGAGTTGAATTATTTTGAAAATGTAGTGATTTTTTTGTAGCCATTTTCCTTGCATCAGTTGATTGCTCTGTGATTAATTATCTTTAAAAACTCAACATTGGGTCTCCAATTTCACCATTGCTACAGTCACTCTGCCTACTGCATGCAGGTGTAATGAAAGAAAGAAAAAACCTACATTTATACAGCACCTTTTACAATGTCCCAAATTGCTTTATAGCCAATTAAGTACTCGTGAGTTGTAGTCACTGGTATAGTGTAGGCAATGTTATCAAATGGCAGGACAGGCTCAAGGGGCCAAATGACCTCTCCTGCTCCTAATACGTATGTTCATATATCATTCTGGATGGATGAGATGAGCTGGGCTGGATGGCCTTTGTCATCCATAATTATCTTGTGAACAGAGGGTGGAATCATGGCTAGGGTTCTGTTTATTTTGTTGCTAATGGAAGTTTACTGTGAGCAAGTTTTGTGGGGTGAAATTGCCAGGACAGGAGTGCGTAATGGGTTCATAGTGAATCAGTAACCTGTTTTACACTGCACATGATTCTCAAGAGTCTTTTCCATTAACTTCAATCTTGTCCTTTTGTCTACTTACCTATTATCCCACTGTATTGTGGTGCTTTTTATGAGTTTTTTGAGGTATTGAAATTTCATGATAAAGTTGTGTTGCATAGTAGATATTGAAAATATACTGCAGTGAGAAGAAGCAATTAGCAGAGTGTTCAGACTTGCTGATTAAGAAAACACAGATACAAATGTGAACCATACAGTCTGTGTCCTCTGGCCTCTTAAATGTTGTGTTGTACAGAGATACCTGAGGGCTCCAATGCTTCTCACTGATGGCGAACTCATATGTTGTTCAATCATTCCACTTTGTTGCTCAGGAGTCATTTGATCTTTCTACCATGTGAGATTACTGATAGAATAGAACGCAATTACATCCCTTGTATGAAATAATTATATTGAATAATATCATGCACCCAGGCAGGATAAAGTCTTCTTCTACTTCTAGAGAATGGGAAGGATCTTGTGCAGTTTATCTGGATGGCAAGCATTGAATCTTTCCCCAAATTTAAATTTATTGTCACCTTGTCCATATGGTGCAAGGTGCAAAACATGTTAGTGAGGGCTGAGGCAGTCATGGAAATCAATGTTATCACCTGTACAGTGTTATAGATAACTAATGGGATATTTTCCTGTCAAATTAATAATATTGCACGATGGTGTTAAAGCAAAATTTGTACTTACTGGTGTGTTTAATAGTTGTGGGATCACTAAAGGGCACACATAAACTAACACTGTGTTATATCGTCACTGCCTTTAATATTAATGACCCATGTTGCATGTATATCGGATGATATTTGTAACCAGATGTCAACAATGGGCATTATCATTAGGATCTTTCTGTGATTGCTTGGTGAATTGATTGGTGAACCTTGAAAAGGGAAAAATATCTTGCATGATTGGGGGTGGGGGGAGGGGTTAAAGTAGGGAGAGGGGGAACATGAGGCCCGGAAAACAGGAAAAGCACCCAGGCCCATGATTTCTCTCCCTGGCCCTGACTCCAGCGAGTGAAGATCCTGGACCCCAGTTATGTCACCATTCCTCATTTATGAGCCCTGGCAGAGAGTGCCAGCAGGCTTTCCAAAGGTGGAAGGTATTGAAGCAGATCCCCCATCCCAGCTCTTCTTTGTTGGCAAATTTCCCAGTGAGCTTTGCTGAACAGTGGTGAGGAATGTAAATCCTGGATAAATAATTGACTTAACAGCTGTGTTAAAGGGCCAGAGAGGCAGTGCTTCCCGGACAATTTCAAGTTGAACCTATTTCAAATTACCACCTCCTTTCAAATTCCCAGATGAATTCCTGGTTTAAACACATCCGGGCCCGAGGTATCGTGAGGAGCTCCCACCATCCTCCCACAATATCTTACCTCACGCAGGACAGGGATTCCTCGACAATATCCAGTTTCCATCACTGATTACAAACTAATGAAAAAGGACAGGAAAAAACCTAACTGATTCATCCAGCCTGTCCTACTTAAGTGGTACTTCATACATACACCATTGAATCTACCCCTTCACATGCAATAGGCTTTGAGAATAAACCTTAGGGTGATTTAGGAAAAGAAACCCTGGGAAAATTTCTCCTTGACCATGCCCTGCACAATGCCTCCCCACCCACCCCCTATTCCACATCAATCTAGCAAACTCCAGGAGATCACAATGAGCAATATCATTAGTTCCAGTTAGCCTGCCTACCTCCTATAATGCCAGATGTCTTCCAGTCACAGGGACATGCTGAGTTCCGTTTTGAAGGCTAGCATTGAACTGACTCCCCACACGACTCCAGAGGATGACGACTCTCTGCAGAAGAAAGTATTTTCTGGCACCTAACTCTGTTCTTGTGTAACCTGTCCTGATATCCCTATTCAATACCGCCCTAGATCAAATAATCAGGCCACTGAAATCGAATCTAATTCTTCCACTATTTTCAGGACCTAAACCCTTTCCAACCAGGCAGGTTGACTCTGATTGGTCACGGCATTGCCATGGGGAATGAACCAGATAACAGCTGTTCCCCAAGCTCTTGTTTAATTGAAAAGGGAAGAATGTGTAGACATGGTCCTTCTGTCTGCAAAGGACAGGGCCCAGTGTGTGAATACATATAATTTCTAACATGCATAAGTGAGCCACACTACAAGCCCGACTGATAATCTTAAATTGGTTGTCAGTGTAATTCTTAGCACAACCAGGATTTGTTTAATGAGTGTTGCCCAGTCTTGGAATCACATTTAATGTTGGACATTATGTGTTGAGTTTTGCAAGCACAGGCTGGTTGTGTATGATCAGTGCTGTGCCTGTTGCAAACAGCCAAAGGGACGTTCTGCTTGATATGATCCGCCAGTCATTGGGACATACGGCCTACATACCTGGCATCACATCGACACTGAAATTCATATACCGCATTACGCATTTGTGTGATAGGCAGAACGTCTTTTTGGCTTGATGGGAGCATCCTGTTAGTGGAGAATACCACTCTTGTTACTACTGCATAGTATCAGCTTCACCTGTTGCTCAAATTTTTGAGGCACCTTACCCATCCAGGGTAATTGGAGGTAGATTGGATACTTTTCAGGACCGAAAGTGGCGGCCTTAGGTCCAATCATGGGTTTGCACAATATACAGTGTGAATTGATCTGTTCAGAGTAGCCATTATCCTGCAGGGTGCCTTTGATGTGCCCTATTTCAGCGTCAAGCTTGTGCAGTGAGCAAATGGCTCGGGCCCAATTTACGAGGTTGCCAATAAGGCCAATCTTATAACGCATGGAATGTAGGAATCCCAACACTTATATTGACCGGTGAAGATATGCAAGCAACATGGAGGCACCAAAGTACCACCAAGCGCCCCAGACCTAACCCCACCCCACCTCCCCCCCTCAACCCACTTCCCCCTCCCCAACCCCTGGCATAGGCTGTGGGTCTGCGACCACTTTACTGGGCCGCAGAGCAGTCAGGCTGCACACGTTGTACAATCTCCTCACCAACACTGGCCATGGCGCAGTCACTGCTGGAGGTGCTCACAGCCCCATTGCAATCTCAGCATCCCGGTTAGGAGCTGTCTCCCCCATGTCGCAGGCTGACAGGGCAGCCATACAGCGCACTCATCTCTGGCCATCCGAGGGGTGACCAGCACTCTCCGGGACGCATTAAGGGGCGTTCACACAGGGCCAGGAAAGGTGCTAAGTACACCCATGATAACCGCATTTCTCCCTCTCTTTCATGCCGCAGGAGGACGATGTCAGGATCATGAATCCTGGTGACCTAGCTGTATGCTTGATGGCCTACAGAGAGCGGAGAAGACTGAGGAGAGAGTGACTGAGGATCCTGGCTGTGCAAAGGCAGGAGCAGCAGCCCCAGGAAGAAGGGGCATCTGGGGCTCCCTCACACACTGCCCAGGAGTGACAGCGAGCTGTGGCTGGTCAGCGCCTAGCGATACCCAGGGTCTATAGACACCGCCTGCCATTCCTGCAGATGACCGAGAACCACTGTCGCCGACGACTGCACATGTCTAGGGACCTGGTGGCTCTCGTCTGTCACTTACTGCAGGACTTGGTGCCTAGGGGACATGGAGGGCATCCACTGCCAGTGGCTGTGAAAGTGACCACAGCGTTCAATTTCTAACCGAGTGGCTCCTTTCAGGGCTCCACAGGTGGCCTCTGTGGGATCTCACTAGCCACAAATGCATCCATGAGGTTACGGGTGCCATCTTCTCCACAGCACACAACTTTCTGCATTTCACCCGGGACCGGGACAGCCAGGATGCCAGGGCAATTGGATTCACCCTGATCTCGGGATTCCCACAGGTGCAGGGTGTGATTGACTACACCCATGTGGCGCTCAGGTCTCCGTCACTACACACAGTGGACTACATCAACCACAAGGGCTTCCACTCACTGAATGTGCAGCTGGTGTGCGACCACCAGAAACACATCCTGCAGGTGTGCACACGGTTTCCAGGGAGTGTGCACGACACCTACATCCTGAGTCAGGTGCCTGGAGTCTTCCAGAGTCCACAGAAGCTGCAGGGTTGGCTCCTCGGGGACAAGGGCTGCCTGCAGGGGCCGTGGCTGATGATACCCGTGCGGTGGCCTCAGACTGCAGCAGAGCGACGGTGTGATGAGGCTCATGCTGCAGCTCACAACTTGGTGGAGCAAACCATCAGGATGCTGAAGATGAGGTTCTGGTGCCTAGATCGGTCTGGCAGTGCCCTGCAATACAGTCCACAGAGGGTGTCACGCATCATCATCGTCTGCTGAGCCCTTTACAACCTGGCATTGCAACGGGGAGAGGAGCTGGCTGAGGAGGAGATGGAGGAGCTGCACATCTCCTCCGATGAGGAGGACACCAACAGGAATGAGAGTCAGAAGGTCCTCATAGGCAACGATGATGGGATGAGGCCCTCACACTGGCTAAAGGGGGCAGGCGCGCTCGGGAGGCCCTCATAGCTGCTAGATTTGTGGAGGATGATGACGACAGGCAGTGAGGTGTCCCCATAGATCCTCACATCGCATTTGTGGACATTTGACTCCAGTCTGGTTTATGGCAGCGCACATACCCTCTGTGAGAATGCTCCTCTCATGGAGACGCAGTGGAGACCCTAATAGTCAATCTATTGCAGGAGGATGATGATGACATGCAGTGAGGACACTCCATAGATCTTCACACAGCCTCTGAGAATGTCTGACTCTTGTCCGGCCAAGGGCAACTCGCTTGCGCTCTGTGATCAGGGTCATATCATAGAGACGCAGCCAAGAAACTTTAGAAGCATTGATCATTTGTCAGCCTTCAGTACCTGACTCCTTCAGGAGCTGGAGCACAGCGTCACTGGTCACAGATGAAGAGATGGGGGCCAGCCCCTCCTTAAAGGTGCTGAGAGCCACACAGAGAGAATGAGGGAACTCTATGGCTCCTGCCCACTACATTCTGCAGCAATGACCAGCACCATCGAGGTGCAGGCATCAGTAATGTGTCCCAGGGAGTGTGAGGCTGGACCATCACTTTGGTCTGAAGGCTGCACAGAGCACAGGGAAGAGGCCCTGGACTGAGACACCTGCCTTTATCTGAGTGACAAGAACACTGCTCATCAGAACAAGGAGCCATAGGCAGGGAGACCTTCTTGGGAGTTTATTTACAATAGTGAACAGTTTGTACAAGTGATTAACAGCCGTGCATAGGCAGTGCAGCTAATTCTCCTTAACTTCCCTCACCTTGCCGTTACATCTTGTTGCTCCCCGCGTATCCATAGCAGAGGCGGAGACAGCCTGCTCACCGCTACGCCCTGTCTGTGATGACTTTGATGGGTGTCCTCTGGAGGGTCGAGACCTGGAGGGTCCTGGCCTGCTTTCAGGGTCCTGCTGTGTGGCAGTAGCACCCTCTATGGCCTGTGAAGCTGGAGCTGTGGAGGTCACAGGAAGAGGGGATTCGGATTGGCCCGGATTGTGCACCTGCTGACCCTCCTCCCTATAGGTGCCCGCGGACCCCTGGCTGATTCCTTGAGGGGAAGGGGTAGCTGGAGTGAGACCGAGCTGCCCGGCACCCCTCTCGCGTACACACTGTTGGAGGCCAATTATGGCGTCAGTGATGGAGTTGAGCTCACGCAGCAGTGCAGGAGCAACCTCCTGGACCAAGGTCTCCATGGCGGCCGCCATCCTACCAGTGTTGACCTCGGTGCACTGATATGCCGGCGCTATCACCTCAACCTGAAGATGGGCGGACTCTTTCATCCTGCCCTGCAATCTGAGGAGTGCAGTGGACATCCCTTCCTGATGTTCCCGAGCTTGCCTTTGCAGCTCCAGCAACTGAGTCCAGAGGCTCATCATCTGACTCGAACTCAGCAAAGTCCTGGCCTCCAGCAGTCGCCCATGTGCTGGACACCTGGGAAGTCCCTGCCTCCGCCTGCTGTGGATGAGACAGTGCGATGTGCTCACCAGATTGTGATCCCGGGGCTACTCTAAAGCTAGGTCCCACCGAGGTGTGTGTCTCTGCGCTGGTGGAGGGTGTGGGTGAGCACTGTTACGAAACTTCGAGTAGGGAGCCTTCAGGTTCCTCTTTGGAGGTTTCTTCGTGGATTGATTGGAGGCCCTGGGTCATGGACTCTGTCGGTTGTTTGGTAGATGTGCCTGCGAAAGCAAGGAGAGATAATTAGTGCATGGCAGTGGCCTGTGAAACAGGACACATCACTCACAGCATGGTTATCTGATGGATGTTGTCCTGCCGGATCCTCACTTGGCACAGCAACACCGACCTCACCATAGGTATGGGGCCGGTCCCGGTTATCATTGGCCAGCTGGATGGCTCTGTTTTCAACGTCCATGAGGACCTTGATTTCGGTCATTTGCCACCAGTCTGTGACCTCTCCCTGTTGTTGTGTGCCAGCTTGTCCTGCATGGATAGAGATGGAGAAAGTGTAAGCAAGACGCCTGCTGGGCCATAGAACCATAGAACACTACAGCACAGAAAAGAGGCTATTCGGCCCTTCTAGTCTGTGCCGAAATATTATTCCGCTAGTCCCATTGACCTGCACCTAGTCCATAACCCTCCAGACCTCTCCCATCCATGTATCTATCTAATTTATTCTTAAAACTTAAGAGTGAGCCCGCATTTACCACGTCAGATGGTAGCTCGTTCCACACTCTCACCACTCTCTGAGTGAAGAAGTTCCCCCTAATGTTCCCCCTAAACCTTTCCCCTTTCACCCTAAAGCCCATGTCCTCTCGTGTTTATTTCTCCTAATCTAAGTGGAAAGACCCTACACACATTTACTCTGTCTATCCCCCTCACAATTTGTAAACTTCTATCAAATCTCCCCTCATTCTTCTACACTCCAAGGAATAAAGTCCTAACCTGTTTAATCTTTCCCTGTAACTCAACTCCTTAAGACCCAGCAACATCCTAGTAAATCTTCTCTGCACTCTTTCAATCTTACTGATATCCTTCCTGTAGTTAGGCGACCAGATGATAAGTATGCCTGGCATGTATGTGGTGAGTGATCCCTTGGACAGGATGAGGACAATGAAAATAAATGGTGATGTCCCTTGAACTGGCAGTGCGTGAGGGCCCTGTGGATGTGTGATGGGTTTGAGAGTGTGTGAGTTAGGAGTGATGAAAAGAGTGACTTACCCTGGTGGAATGGAGGAGATCATTTATCCCCTTGTGGCACTGGGTGGCTGTCCTCTTTTACAGGGCATTGGCACTGACCACCGCTGCCACCACCTCCCAAGCCAGATTGGTCATGTTGTTGCCCATCCTGAAGCCAGAGGTGGGTACAGGACATCCCAGCGGCTCTCCATGGCATCCAGCAGTCGCTCGAGGGACCTGTCACTAAACTGGGGGGCTGCGGTCTTTTTTCCTTTGCTGACCATGTCTCCCGGGCAACGGTGGTGAGCTGGTAGCGATGAGCGGTGCGCTGGCTTTTAAACATGGTGGCCAGCATGATGTAACGGCGGGCTGATGGTGGGAGAGCGAATGAGAGCCTGCCTGCCATGGAAACAGCAATTTTCCCGGGAGTGCATAAATAATATGGCGGGTTTGAGATGATATGGCATGAAAACCCACCTGCTACTGCGCTGAGGGCAAATCTGGGAAAACTCCATTCTGTATCTCATTTTAGCATGTCAATATGCTTGGAAATGGACACTGGCACAACCTTGCGTCTAATACACTCCCAGAAAATTGTGATAGTTTACCTGTTCTTAACTTATCTGTGAGTTGAGCTATGTTGTTGATATCCTAAATTTGGTCTTTGCTGTACTTCTGTTTCAGGCATGTAAATAGTCTTTTGGTAATACAGAATTTGAGTATTGCTGAAGAAGAGACATGCTGTTGAAACTTTTTGTCTTGCACTCATCAGGACAGATCTGTGAGAATACCAATTGTAAAGCGAGCAACAATTTATACTACATGAGAAGACAGTGCTGATTGGTTGGCAAATGGACTCTGACTGGTAGAGGAGTTGCCATGGAGACAATTGGCATTCTTGCGAATCTGTCCTGATGAGTACAAAGTGAAAAGCTTCTACAACATGCCTCTTTTTTCAGTTATACTCAAAGGACAGAATTTTACAGCCCCATCGCAGTGGGATCAGGACCATAAAATGCATCGAGCCATTCAAAAGTACGTTGACTTCAGTGGGACTGTAAAATGCTGCCGGCATAAAATTCCACCCAATATGTTTATTATATTACCCTCAAATACCTTCAATCTCTGTAACTGCCTGCAGCCCACAGCTCTGGCAACTCCGCGTTCCTCCAATTCAGGACTCCTGCACATCCCGAATCTTTTCACTCCGCCATTGGTGGCCGTGTTTTGAACTGTCTAGGCCCTAAGCTCTGGAATTCCCTCCTGAAGCCTGTCCGCCTCCCTATCTCATTCTCCTCCTTTAAGATGCTCCTCAAAACGTACCTCATTGACCAAATTTTCAGTGGCCTGCCCTAATATCTCTTTATGTGACTCAGTGTCAAATTTTGTCAAAGTAAGCAGCTCTGAAGCACCTTGGGGTTTTTTTCCTATATTGAAGGTGCGATATAAATGCAAGCTGTAGTTTTTTTTCTGTTCTCTGCCACTGCTGAATGTTAAAATCTGGCCGTAGCAGCCCTCCACGTATACGCATAGTGACACTGGGAATGTATTGCTGAAGATTTCCTCGTGGATATGTAATTACAGACCAGGGGAAATTTTTAGGAGGGTGTTTGGAACGTTCCTCACATTAGCGAGCATGATCCTTTTCCTGGTTCAAGATCAGCTGAGAATGTTAGCCAGTCTCGATCTCCTGACTGGCCATTTGTAATTGTTATAACATTATCTAATATAACATTCAGAATTTGAAGCCTCCTCTATATTTTCAAGCTGCACAAGGTGCAAATATTGTAAAAAAAACTATTATTTTTGAATAAAGGAATGAGCACATGAAAGAGAAAGGGGCAATTACCCTGCCCTCTATATATAATCCATTACATCATGAAAGGAGAGGATAAATAGTTGAATAACTCAGATAAGCAAACTTTCCTCCTTTTCCAGGAAATGGGCGAACCCTTACTTAAAATTATTACTCAGACATTTTGTACTTTAAGGAAATGTCTCCTGGTATCACAAGCTATTGGTTTCCTGTTGTGCATGAACAATTTTGGCATCACCAGAAGTGAACAGGAAGGGCAAATCATCGCAGGTCATTTGGAGACCCAATGTTTAAACTTATAAACTTCAAAGCAAGTATATCTTGCTATTACTGAATTTTCAGACGCATAAACACTGAATGGGAGGTAGTGTGCTGTGTTTGGCCAGTTATGGATAAACCATTGACAGTTTTGCTCAGAATCTAAATTTCTTCCATTATTCCTTCTCAGAAATGCCGCTGCCCAGTCAACAGAATCAGACAATATATATATAGAGCGTTATTATTAGCATGACGAAATGCTCAGTTAAAAAGTTAGGTTTTAAGTTTGTGGAAACATCTGTCAGGCACTGGATGGGGCAGTGGAATGTGTCATTTCTACTCCAAGTGCAGACTGGATGAAAGGACACTCCCTTCAGTGGTCTTAGATTTTTCATTGAATGGCATTAGTTATTGAACAAACTTTCACACCCCATTGCATTTAAAGATTCAAGGTTGAGAATGAGTTTCACATGGCACGAGTGAGTCTATAGGCATCCCATTGTGCAGGTTTACTAGTGTGTGACTTTTGCTAGAATAGAACAGTCTGACTTGACTGGAACATGCTAACCGAACATTGGTATGTTCCTATAATCTGCCCGGATTTTCCGGAAAGCTGTCATAATTCCCACATGCCAGTGGAATTAGTGCTATTTCTGATTATCCTGAACCATAACGTGTGACTTGAATGATCTACACCAACTTCAGATTAGCTTGGTCACAGGTACTAGTGCTAAAGAAGGAAAGACTTGCATTTATATAGAGCCTTTCATGCCCATCAGATAGAAGATCACAAGAAATAGGAGCAGCAGTAGGCCATTTGGCCCCTCGAGCCTGCTCCGCCATTCAATCGTCTGATTGTGGCCTTAACTCCACTTTCCTGCCTGACCCCCATAACCTTGACTTCCTTGTTGATCAAAAATCTGTCAAACTCAGTCTTGAATGTATTCAATGACCCAGCCTCTGCTGCTCTCTGGGAAGAGAATTCCAAAGGCTAATGACCCTCTAAGAGAAGAAATTTCTCCTTGTCTCTGCTTTAAATGGGAAACCCTTTATTTTGAAACTGTGTCCCCTAGTTCTAGGTTCCTCCACGAGGGGAAATGTTCTCTCAGCATCCACCCTGTCAAGCCCATCAGGATCTCATCTGTTTCAATAAGATCGCCTCTCATTCTTCTAAACTCCAGTGAGTATAGGCACAACTTGCTCAACCATTCATTATAAGACAACCCCTTCAGCCCAGGAATCAGCCTAGTGAACCTTCTGCTTTTGCGGATGACACAAAGATTGGCCGGGTGGTTAACAGTGGGGTTGAGTGTCTTGGGCTACAGGAAGATATAGACGGGATGGTCAAATGGGCAGATAAGTGGCAGATGGAATTTAACCCTGAAAAGTGTGAGGTGATACACTTTGGAAGGAGTCTTTTGACAAGGAAGTATTCAATGAACGGCATGACACTAGGAAGTTCTGAGGAACAAAGGGACCTTGTGTGTGTGTCCATAGATCTCTGAAGGCAGAGGGGCATGTTAGTGGGGTGGTGAAAAAGGCATATGGGACACTTGCCTTTATCAATCGAGGCATAGATTACAAAAGTAGGGAGGTCATGTTGGAGTTGTATAGAACCTTGGTGAGGCCACAGCTGGAATACTGTGTGCAGTTCTGGTCGCCACATTATAGGAAGGATGTGATTGCACTGGAGGGGGTGCAGAGGAGATTCGCCAGGATGTTGCCTGGGATGAAACATTTAAGTTATGAAGAGAGGTTGGATAGACTTGGGTTGTTTTCGTTGGAGCAGAGAAGACTGAGGGGCGACCTGATCGAGGTGTACAAGATTATGAGGGTCACGGACAGGTTGGATAGGGAGCAGCTGTTCCCCTTGGTTGAAGGGTCAGTCACGAGGGGACACAAGTTCAAGGTGAGGGGCAGGTTTAGGGGGGATGAGAGAAAAAACTTTTTTATCCAGAGGGTGGTGACGGTCTGGAATGCGCTGCCTAGGAGGGTGGTGGAGGCGGGTTGCCTCACATCCTTTAAAAAGTACCTGGATGAGCACTTGGCACGTCATAACATTCAAGGCCACGGGCCAAGTGCTGGTAAATGGGTTTAGGTAGGTAGGTCAGGTGTTTCTCACGTGTCAGTGCACACTCGATGGGCCGATGGGCCCCTTCTGCACTGTGCTTCTATGATACTCTGAACTCTGTCTAATGCAATTATATCCTTCTTTAAGTATGGAGACCAAAACTGTACACAGTACTCTAGGTGCCTCACCAATGCCCGGTACAGTTGTAGCAAGACTTCCCTACTTTTACTTTCCATTTCCCTTTCAAGAAAGGCCAGCATTCTGTTTGCCTTCCCCAGTACTTGTTGTACCTGCCTGCCAACTCTTTTTGATTCATGTGCAAAGTCATCCAGATCCTTCTGTACCGCAGCATTCTGCAATCTATTTAAATCAGATTCTGCTTTTTACTCTTCCTGACAAAGTGGATAACATCACACTTTCCAACATTATACTCCATCTGCCAACTTCCTTCTCATCCGCTTAACCTATCTATATCCCTTCACAGACTCTGTAGCCCAGGTTCTCATCCCAGGTCGGGTGCACAGAGTCAGGAGATTCCCTGGCTCGGTGAACATGACCTCTAAAAATGTCGCCCCGTAATTTGGACTTTCGGTTATTTGGAGGTGGGGGGAGGAGGTAGTGGGTTGAAATAGCATTCAGGGCGAGCAACCCCGGAAGAAATGTGGAGGCTGCCAGGAGCAGAGGCAAGGCTGGGAGCTAGGCCTGCCTCTGTGTTCCTGCACTGTGTTTAAATAAATTTTAAAAAACACCCTTCCAGCCCTCACCCCACACACTCCACATGACCCATTCAAGCCAACTTATGCCAACCCATGTCCCTCTACCCACCCCCACGGCCCCTCATACTCCCATGCCAACTTAGTGCCAACTCATGGTAACCCATGTCCTCCACCCACCCCCATGTCCCTTTGCTCTTAAAGCCAACTCACCTAGTATCCTTGGACACTTCTTGGACAGCTTTGACATTCCTGGACTGCTGGGCAGTTTCAATGAGTTTGTATATAAAAAGTACATAATCATGTTTAATTCTAACAATCCCAAAGAGTGCCTTACCTCTCCCAAAGGTGTCTCGGGGCCCTATCCAAAGGGGAACCTTACCTCCCCAAAAAGTTACCCTGGCTATCCAAAGGATCCACCAAGTTCAGAGCTCCTTACCTGGCCTGTTCTGCACACTCCAGGATTCGCACGGCTAGGGTTCAAAAAGGGGTCAGAAGTCAGGGGAAGCAGCTGGTGATTTAAGTGGCCATTTGTGCATGTGTGAACTGCAGCCAGACTCCAGTCCCGCCTGTGTAACCATGGAAAATACTGGGCTCTGGGCTGGACTTCGAAAATTTGGCCATTTCTGGGGTTTTCACCAAGAGGGAGAGCCTCTCATTATTGTGGTGAAAATCTGGGCCTTTGTGTCCTCCTCACAACTTGTTTTTCCACCTTTTTTTTTTAATTCATTCATGGGATGTTGGCTTCACTGGCTGGGCCAGCATTTGTTGTCTATCCCTAATCGTCCTTGAGAAGGTGATGGTGAGCTGCCTTCTTGAACCGCTGCAGTCCATGTGGTGTAGATACACCCACAGTGCTGTTAGGAAGGGAGTTCCAGGATTTTGACTCAGTGCAGTGAAGGAACGGCGATATATTTCCAAGTCAGGCTGGTGAGTGACTTGGAGGGGAACTTGCAGATGGTGGTGTTCCCATGTGTCTGCTGCCCTTGTCCTTCTAAATGGTAGTGGTTGTGGGTTTGGAAGGTGTTGCCGAAGGAGCCTTGGTGAATTCCTGCAATGCATCTCGTAGATTGTATGCACCTACCTTTGTATTGTCAGCAAATTTGGCTACAATACATTCAGTCCCTTCATCCAAGTCACTAATAAAGATTGTAAATAGTTGAGGTTGCAACACTGATCCCTATGACACTCTATTAGTTACAATTTGCCAACCTGAAAATGATCCATTTATCCAAATTCTCTGTTTCCTGTTGGTTAGCCAATCTACTGTCCAGGCTAATATATTATCCCCAAAACCACGAGCTCCTATCTTTATGTGGCATCTTATCGAATGCCTTTTGGAAATCAAAATACACTACATCTACAGGTTCCCCTTTTCCTATCTGTTTTGTTACATACTCAAAGAACTGAAATAAATTTATCAAACGTGCTTTCCCTTTCATAAAACCATGTAGAATCTGCTTGATTGTTTTATGATTTTCTAAATGTCCTGTGTTACTTCCTTAATAATAGATTCTAGCATTTTCCCAAAGTCTGAAGCTAAATGGCCTATAGTTTCCCGCTTTCTATCTCCCTTCTTTCTTGAATGCAGGTGTTAAATTTGCAGTTTTCTAATCCACTGGGACCTTTCCAGAATCCAGGGAATTTTGGAAGATTACAACCAATGCATCCACCAGTTCAGTAGCCACTTCTTTTAAGACCCTGGGATGCAGGCCATCAGGTCCAAGGGACTTGACAGGCTTTAGATCCATCAGATTCCTAGCACTTTATCTGTCATGATAGTGATTGTATTAAGTTCCTTCCTCACTTTTGTCTCAAAGTGCTTTACAGCCAATTAATTACTTTTGAAGTGTAGTCACTGTTATAATGTTGGAAACGCAACAGTCAATTTTTACATAACAAGTTCCCACAAACAGCTAGGTGATAAACAGATAAACTGTTTTTGTGATGTTGCTTGAGGGAGGGATAAATAATTGGCAAGGACCCCAGAGAGAATTCCCCTACTGGCTTCAAAACATTGACATGGGGTCCTTTTCGTCCAGCTGAGAGGGCAGATGGGGTCTCAGTCTAATGTTTCATCCAAAAGGCAGCATATCTGACAATGCAGCACTCCCTCAGTACTGCATTGGGGTGTCAGCCTTGATATTCGTGCTCAAAGTAATGGAATGGGACTTGAACCCACAACCTTCTGACTCAGAGGTGAGAATGTTAGCGAGATCTGAAACTCTTCCAGCTTTGAATTCTCAGCTTAATTTACATATAGCGATCTGAATCTGGATTACCTGATTATACTTACCTGGGGCTGGAAAGCATAAAACATATTGCAAGAAAGCATGTACTTCAGGCAGTGGGAGGAGGCTCAAGAGGAGTATGCACAGCAGCATGGACCAATAGGGGCAGATGGCTTGTTCCTGGCCAGTACATTTCATCAAGGACCTTTTAAAGTTTTATCATTGAATCAAAGAATGGTTATAGTATAGAAGGAGGACATTTAACTTGTGGGGTCCATGCCGACTCTCTGCAGGAGCAATTCCACTAGTCCCTCTTCCCCACCATTTCCCCATAGCCCTGCAAATTTCCTATCTTCAGAGAATTATCAAATTCCCTTTTAAAAGCCATTATTAAATCTGCCTCCACCACACTCTCAGGCTGTGCATTGCAGATCCTAAACACTCCCTGTACAGAAAATGTTTGCTTGTGTCCCCTTTGGTTTTGTTGCCATTGACCTTAAATCAGTGTCCTCTGATTCTCAACTCTTCTGCCAATGGGAACAGTTTCTCTCTATTTATGGTGTCCAGACCCCTCATGATTTTGAACACCTCTATCAAATCTCCTCTCAACCTGTTCTTCCCTGAGGAGAACAGCCCCAGCATCTCCAATCTGTCTTTGTAACTGAAGTTCATCTTCCCAGAGTCATTCTCATAAATCCTTTCTGCACCTTCTCTAAAACCTCCACATCCTTCATTAAGTGTAGCGCTCAGAATTGGACACAATACTTAAGTTGAGGCTGCACCAGTGTTTTGTAAAGGCTCATCATAACATCCTTGCTTTTATATGAATTGCCTCTAATGATAAAACCCAGGATCTTGTATGCCTTTTTAACCAATTTCTCCACCTGCCCTGCTCCAATGATTTGCACACATATACCCCCAGGTCTCTCTGCTCCTGCACCCTCTTTACAAATGTACTTTTTAGTTTATATTGCTTCTCCTACCAAAATGTATCATTTCACATTTCTCTGCATTACATTTCACCTGTCAGCCCATTCCACCAGCTTGTTGATGTCTTCTTGAAGTCTATCACAATTCTTCTCACAATTCACAATACTTCCAAGTTTTGTGACATCTGAAAATTTTGAAATCATACCTGGTACACCCAAGTGTAAGACATCATATACATCAAGAAAAGCAGTGGTCCTCATATCGAACCACAACCCCCACCACCTGTGAATCGCACTGTTTATCTTCTTCCAGTCCGAAAAGCAACCATTCACCACTACTCCCTGTTTCCTGTCACTCAGCCAGCTTCATATCCATGATACAACAGTCCCTTTATTCCAAGGATTTCCTCTTTGCTGACAAGCCTGTTATGTGGCACTTCATCTAAGGCCTTTTGGAAGTCCATATACATGACATCTACCACATTACCCTCATCAACACTCTCTGTTATCTCATCAAACAACTCAATCAAATTGGTTAAGTGTGATACACCTTTAACAAATTCATACTGACTTTCCTTAATTGCCTTTGTCCAAGTGATTGTTAATTTAGTCAAAGATTATCATTTCTGAAAGCTTTCCTACCACCAAGATTAAACTGACAGTCCTACTTTTGTTGAATTTATCCTTACACACTCTTTTGACAATGGTGTAGCATTTGCAATTCTCCAGTCTGATGGCACCCAGGCTCCTCCTCCTCCTCCACCTCCACCCACCCCCCCACCCCCCCACCCCATATCCAGGGAGGGTTGGATGATTACGGCTAGAACCTCTGCCATTTCTGCCCTTACTTCCCTCTGCATCCTCAATACATTCCATCTGAACCTAGTGACAGCCAGCCTTTCTAATACCTCCTCTTTATCAATTTTCATCCATTCAGTATCTCAATTACCTCCTCCTTCACTATGACTTTGGACAGCGTCTTCTTCCTTGGTAAAGACAGATGAAAAGTACTCATTTGGTACTTCAGCCATGCCCTCTGCTACCAGGCATAGATCCACATTTTTGTCCTTAATCTCACCACCACCCACCCCTGCCCTCCACCCCTTTACTAGCTTTTTACTGTTTATAGGTTTATCAAAGTCTTTTGAATTCCCCTTTAGGTTAAGTGCCAGTCTCTTTATTTGACTGTCTTATTTCCCTTTTCACCTCCCTTCTGAACTTTTTATATTCATCTAACTCTCTACCTCTTTCATCATCCAGGGTGTTTTGGCTTTGGTTGCCCTACCATTCCCCAGTAGAAATACACCTTAACTGTACCTGAACAATCTCCTCTTTAAATACAGCCCGTTGCTCCATTATAATTTTGCCTGCCAATCTTTCATTCCAATTTACCCAGGACACGTCCATTTTCACCCCACTTCCCATTAAGTATTTTTACCCTAGCTTGCTTCTTGTCATTTTCCATAGCTAATCTAAACCTTATCACACTATGATCACTGTCCCTAAATGTTCCTCAACTGACACTTGATCCATTTGACACACCACATTCTCCAGAACCTAGTCTAGCAATGCTGCCTTCCTTGTCGGACCGAGGACACAGTGATCTAGAAATTATCCTGACTGCAGTTCATAAACTCTTCTCCCTCTCTAAATTTTACACCATTAGTATGTTAGGATAATGAAAGTTCCCCAATATCACTGCTCAATATAACTCCAGTATCTCTCTGTAATTTCCATGAGAATTTGGTCCTCTATATCTTTCCCACTAGTTTGTAGCATATACTGTATTGTATATGTATTGTATTGTATTGTATATGTATCAGGCTGTATTGCCTGAAATGGTGCCTCTGTTGTTTCTTAACTTTAAATAGATTCTGTTCTCAAGCGCTCCAGGACATCCTCCCTCTCTCCAGCACTGTAACATTCCCCTTAATCAATTTAATTATGTTACTATCCATAGTATAATGGTAGCTACCTTTTAATGATAGTTGATAATAGTAAATGTTTGCCTACATCTGCATTTCAGTGCTCATCTCTATCTCTTGGCAACACACCCAGATGCTGATGCTAAGTTAGTTGATCTAAATCTGGATACTTTTACAAATGCTGTTTTTGGGCTCTGTGTCTGGGGTAAGGGTGGGAGGAGGGAGCAGGGCCTTTCGGAAAAAAATAGCTAGGGTTTGTGCTCCTGAACAAACACTGACACCATCCAGATTAACGTACGGAGAGTGGGCACTTGTGTGAGGGAGTAGAGAGCTGCTGTGGAACGTCATTAAGAGAAGGGGAAAATAATCAACACAATTGAACCTTTATAATTTACCAGACTAGTTACAAACTTGGTTTACAAACATGTACACAAATTAAAATCATTTGTGCCTACATCTCAATAGCTTTCATTTTCCTTTCAATTGATCTTTAGTTTCAATGGTAAAACAAAATTGAAATGTACAGTAACTCATTTCATAGAACACAAAGTAATCCCTGTTAATGTGTTGTTACAATGTTGTGATCCACACGAATTTGGAAAGTAATTTCACACTTATTTTGAAGAGGGTGTGTTATTTAATGAGAATTTTGAGTGTAATTCCTCAATATATATTTAAGTGACAATTAAAAAATCACCTTCTCAATATGACAAATAACATTCAGCTAGTTGTGGTTCTTAATTCCTCAAATTAAACATCTTATCATTCACAAATCACCAGCATTCAGATCCTTCAATTTTTCTAATTAAATTGCTATTCCAAAGCATATTTTACACTGCCTTCTGTACAGTGATGGCACACAAAGCAAGAGATACTGGAGTCTGGGAAGTCCATTATATATTTAAATGGTTGGATTCTTGTCTTTGAATCAGAGGTCATGGGTTGAAGCCCCAATACAGACTTGAGCATATAATCTAGCACATAAACCCTTTGTGCTGCATTGAGGAAGTGCTATCTTTCAAAAATGTTAAACTGATCCCTCATACGCCCTGTCAGGTGGGCATAAAAGATCTCAAGATCTCATGGTACAATCAAAGAGGAGCAGAGAGTTCTCTGAAAGACGTGGTCAATGTTTTGCCCTCAACCACTACTACATTTACCTACTTTGTAGGACCTAGACATGTACAAATTGGTTCCATATTTCCTTTACATAACAATAATGGCTGCATTTCAATGGTTGTAAACAGGATAAGGTGCTAATTAACTGGAAGTTATTTCTTCAATACATTTGATTAGCTTGTGCAGGGAAACCCCAACACATTTCACTGAAACATAAAGATTTACTGCACAGTTGCACGATATAATTACTAGATCTCTCCATATCTGAAAGTCTGCTGGCATACAAATACTTTACTTGTACTTGAGTCATATCTGACTCAAAACTCTGTTTCTCCCTCCACAAATGCTGCCAGACCTGCTGAGTTTTTCCAGCAATTTTTGTTTTTGTTTCCTGAGTTAATCAAGACAACTTTGGAATACACAGATAGCCTCTTTTTTTTAAATCCCCCTGGCAGTTGGAGAAGGAAAGTCACATGACGGTCCAACCCTTCGAATGTTTTAAGCAGAGCTGAGGGTAAGCAGCTTAGGGAGAAGACCAAAGTGGGATCCTTCTTGGCCCCCCTTTTTTTCTCAAACCCACCTGGTAAGCTTCAAGCCCGGTTTGCTAACTCTGATCATCCAGGGATGCCGTGCTGCAGATAGAGAGTTCTTAAAAGAATTCAACCAAGTACTACTGTCTCCCTAAGAATAACCAACTCAATTGTTTACATCTTTTTCAAAAGAAAATATCAGCTGGTCGTTGGAGCAGAACAGAAACTTGAATGATTGGATATTTGATCTAGTGTGTAATCCTGATGGGTGACCTAGTGGTGTAATCCCAATGGATGATCTAGTGTCCAATCCTGATGGGTGATCTAATGTCTAATCCCAATGGGTGATCTAGTGTCCAATCCCGATGGGTAATCTAGTGCCTAATCCCAGTCAGTGTTCTAGTGTCTAATCCTGGTATATGGCCTAGTGTCTAATCCTGGTATATGGACTAGTGGCTGATCCTGGTGGGTGATCTAATGCATAATCCTGAAGGGTGATCCAGTACCTAATCCCAATGGGTGATCTAGTGTCTAATCATGATGGGTGTTTGCCACCATGGTATCATTTAACCTAAAGCAAGAAACACACAGAACCTGGGTGCCAGTGGCTACCATTTAGATTATTCAGTCTCCAGCGCCAAAATGAATATTCACCTTTTACAAAATTCATCCTCTGACCTGATGTATAAACAGAAAATGACACAGTAGAAAGCCCAGATTATTCCATGTGTGAGTAAACTCTTTGTAACTGATGAAATTTCCCCTCACTGGGACACAGTCTAACGTCAGCACTGTTAGATGTTCAGAGCAGACACGGGGCAAGGGGGAGACATAAAAAGCAAGTGCTCCCCTCACACCGGAAAGCCAACAAAACGGACTGGTTGAAATTTCTTTAATACTTTAAAACTGCACATATCACTTTACCTGTGTGGCAACTGCTAATGAAGCATGGCTCCAGCAACTTGGAGCTAAGATAAAAACGTCTCCAGGAGCTAAATTCATATTTGTCCGTTCTGTCCTAAACTCTGCAACTAAGAGGGCAGGGCAGGGCGGGCAAGATTTTTGCCTTCACCAAATGGCAAGTAGATCGCTGGTCCATCCTATTGCACTGATTTACTCCCACAGTTCATGATTTCTGCCTAGAGGAATCATTCATTCATAAAAATTATACCGGGAATTCAGCTTACATGGAATAGTTGGATCTGTAATCAAGCACCTTTAGAACTTTAGCATTTAAATACACTTGTGCTTAAATGAAGCACGTCATAGCTGATGACTATGTATACTGATTACATCAAACAAGTTCTCAACTTACACTGCGTGGGAAAATGATACTGGATGACTAATATCAGCTTGAGCCTGTGATGATCAAACTATTTTCAAAGGAGGCAACACTAGGGTTTAAACAAAATGGTATGACCTGGGGAAAGCAGTTAAAGGGGAGAATTTTTAGTTCGGTGGGCACTCGCGATTGGCAGGCCCGGGAGCGGCTGGGGAACGGACCTAATTAACGTCCAGCCAGCGTTAAAGGTGCGCTGAAAGGCTCAGCGCTGCCGGGGTTGGGGAGGGAGGAGGGCGAGCGCTGAAGTCAGCTCGAGGGAGCGCTCACAGAAAGCTCCCCGAAGGCAGAGGGCTGCCTCAGGGAGCTGAATTAAATGCCAAAAATAAAGATTGTAAAAACCGGGAAAAAATGCCCACACACCAGGATCAGTTACCAGAACATATACCAGATGAAAATTCTGTGCAAATATTTTTATTTTTTTCATTGATATTGGAAACCTCATCCCGCTCTTGGATGAGGTTTCCTCAAAAAGGCAAAGGCCACCTGGCCAATTCGCCCGCCCGCCAGCCGTAACATTGGACAGACAGCAAAAAAATCAGGATTAATATGTTGATGGCCTTAATAGGCCTCTTAATTGTCAGCGGGGGCGCTGCTGACTCTCGCATGCGCCCGCCAACCGAAATATCATGTGAGTGCGCGATGATGTTGGGATGCTCGCCCAATGTCATCACGCACTATTTTAAGCTTGAGTGTGTCGGGTACGAGACCACACGCCGAGCGAAAACTTCTGCCCAAAGTGTGTGTACTGCGTGTAATTGGAAAATAAGTGTAGCCCTCTCTCTCCTGTCCAGTCAGATTTTATCAGAGGCATTTTAACTGAGCTCCTCATAATTGGGGTGATTCTTTTTCTTGAGTCTTTCATAGGATGCGGGTGTCACTAGCAACGCCAACATTTGTTGCCCATCCCTAATTGCCCTTGAACTGGACTGAGTGGCTTGCTCAGCCATTTCAGAGGGCAGTTAAGTGTCAACCACATCGCTGTGGGTCTGGAGTCACATGTAGGTCAAACCAGGTAAAAATGACAGATTTCCTTCCCAAAAGGTGAACCAGATGGGTTTTTATGATAGTTTCATGGTTATCATCACTGAGATTAGCTTTTATATTCCAGATTTATTAATTGAATTTATATTCCATCAGCTGAATGGGATTTGAACCCATGTCCCCAGAGCATTAGCCTGGGCCTCAGGATTACTAGTCCAGTGATATTGCCACTACACCACCGTCTCTCCTTAATAAGGCACCAAAGCAAATATGACTGGAGCACGACTAAGAAACAAATTATTTTCCATCTGAAGATATAACCATATAATCCTGGTTCCGAAAGAATTATATAAATCAGGTTCCTGCCCATGCCTCTATCCTCGACCTGAGGCGCTGTCACTGAGAACGAGGAAGCACCATTGATACCTCCACTAAACACAACTTTGTCACAAATATTCGGTTATGAGAAGCTTGCACACCTGAAGCATTAACCTGTATTTTTCTTTACAGAGCCAAACAGACCTGCTGTGTATTTCCAGCATTTTATTTCCAACTAACAGCATTAGCAGTTTTGTGTCAGGCGTGGCTCAGTGCTAGGTCTCTCACCCCTGGGACTGAATATTGGGGGTTTGAGTTCTGTTGCAGAGACTCGAACACAAAAGCTAGGCTAGTGCAGTACCAGGGAGCGCTACACTGTCAATGCTGACTTCTACTGGGTGAGATGTTAAACCTTGGTCCTGCACTCTCAGATGGAGAGTTTCAGAAATGAATGTGAGACATCTTAAGGGATACAATGTTTAATGCTGCCTTACAGAGTCAACAGAATTCCCCAGGTGCAAATTCTCATTTGCCCGAGAGCAGAGAGAGAGAATGGAGTCTATTTTTTTGAGTTCAACCCACACTATCCAAGTTTCTGACCCATGCTAATAGTTAGCACCCGAGGGCTGGTACATTAGGAGCCAGTGCACTCAAGTCACAAGTTCTGATGAAGAGTCATACAGACTTGAAACGTTAACTGTATTCCTCTCCGCAGATGCTGTCAGACCTGCTGAGGTTTTCCAGTTATCTTTGTTTTTGTTTCACTCAAGTCACTTGCCTCATTCACTCCCTGAATATGTTCAGTGCAAGATACAGGAAGTTTAAAACACGGTCAGTTCTGAAGGGTTTATATAAATAACACCCATTGTATTGGAACGATGGGTGTTTAGATTAATCTACAGGACACAGCGAAAACATCCCCCTGCAGCTTCACATTAGTAACAATTCTGTTTTAACCTCAGACAATCCAGGACACTTTCATTCTGAACCAGTTTAAACATGACGCTGAAAACTACTTTCAATATCAAAAACTGTAACATTTCTCCTTTTGTCCAATTGGTCCCTAGATTCTTTTACCCAATCATTGGCATTTATCAAATGCAGCTTCTGGTGCCTGTGATATGTTTCAATACTGAACACTATGAAACAACCCCCCCTCAGGATGTAACACACCCACAAATACAATGAAAAGATGCAAAGAGTAACTCGAAAAACGAGATTAGCAGCAGTCATGAGAAAACGCTCTCTCTCTCTCTCAGCTTCTGTATCAGATGAGAAGAGGCACCGAAATTAGACTGGAAAAAGTTTGAGGCCGGTTTGGAGCGGTATGTCAAATCGTTTGAAGGCAGCCACTGATTTTGTAGTTCTGAGTACGTGTTACAAGCCCTGTGACTGTATCTCTGCTGACATTCCCCTCCCAGCTCTCAAGAGGCCGGAGGCTCTCAGGAAACCACTCTCATTCTGCCTATATCCCAGCAGAGACAGTATTTCCTATATCACTAAACTGGGATAGTTAGACATTGGTCTGAGAGAGAATAGTTTTGGTGTGTTTTTCTTTGAACAGGAAGTGTTAGGAGTTCAGTAGTGGTTGGGAGTGAGGCCAGCTTATTTGAAATGATGCAGGGCACCCGGGTGTCGCTCTTCCATTGAATGACCATTAAGAGATAAACCAGTCCCACGGGTATCCCAAATTGAAAGGAATTTGGGGTGTAACGACGTCCAAGGCTTGGTTCATTCCCCAGGGACCGTTCTGGAGCCTGGCCCTGATTCACCCTCTTTCCCTGGCTCAGATCACTTTGATTGAGTGTGACAAGCAAAACACAATCTTTACAAACTCATGACTCTCGCAATCCAACGCTCACCAATAGTCACAGTAGCCATTTAGGGGAAGTCTGGATACAATGCAGCATTTAGTTTTAATTCCCTTCATAATTAATACAACAAACAGAAGTCCACAATGAAACACTTGTCTAAACAGTGGTTACTGTTGCAATTATCTATGAGCACAGGCCATTGGAAAGACCTGGGTCATCCCTATATTTTTAGAAAGTTTACAGCCACTAGTCTAAATCCTAGTGGAACAGGACTATAAGCCTAT
The DNA here is from genome assembly GCF_964194155.1 of Cetorhinus maximus. Lineage (NCBI taxonomy): Eukaryota > Metazoa > Chordata > Chondrichthyes > Lamniformes > Cetorhinidae > Cetorhinus > Cetorhinus maximus. The sequence continues at coordinate 33,857,796 of NC_135904.1, forward strand.
TCTCTGAATGTAGTGCCCTAGGTTTCAAACAAAATCTATTTATTTTTTTCCATTATTTTTGAGGTTTGATAAATATACCAGTTTGACTGGTCTCCTTGTGGGGGTTTGGCTGGGCAGGGGGGTGGGAGGCAATGGGGTTGGTGTATTGAATGGGAAAGCTAGTGCAAGAGGCTAATTTCAGCTTTTTAAATTGGCCAGCTCAAACAGCATGCCAATTTTATCAAAGGATTACGGAGAAGTCATGCGAATCTACATGAAGTGCGTTGGGTAACGACTATTTGCAAAATAATGATCTAAATATCTGTGGTTTCTGGTACTAAATGGAACAAAGAAACACGCTGACTCTAATGGTGTTATCAACAAGTGTGTTCATATCATAGAGGTACTTGGAAAAAAAGTGCAGATTTAAAATATACTTTAAAAATACACCATCTAGAGAGACATGCATTTATACAGCACCTTTCATGGTTTCAGAAGATCCCAAAGCGTTCTGCAGCTAATTAAGTGCTTATTAAAAATATAGTGACTGCTGTAAAGCAGGAAATGCGGCAGCCAATTTACACACAGGCTCCTACAAACATCAATGTAATAATGGCCACGTAATCTGTTTTATTGACGCTGATTGAGGGAAAATTATTTGCCAGGTCACCAGGGAATAACTCCTCTGCTCTTCTTCAAAAAAAAGTGTAAGAAGGTATTTTACTTCCATCTGAGAGCAGATGGGGCCTTGCTGTAATACCTCATCTGAAAGACACTATCTGCAACAGTGCAGCATTCCCCCAGAACTGCACTGGAGAGTCAGTCCTGGTCTCTGGAGTGGAACCCGCAATCTTCTGACTCGGAGGTGAGATGCCACCAACCCATGGCTGGCATTTATGGCTGACCTTTTGATCATGAGCCTGTTGTCCCCAGGTCCATAATGACTCCATTCTGTACAGTGGATGATGATAAGTGCCTATACTGGCACTTCCCCATTGGTCTACCACACAACACTTTGCAAGAAACTTATTTATTCATTTGTGGGCCGCTCCAGAATAGTCAGCTCCACAACACCATTAATAAAAAACAAACAGCCAGATAAGATATTGTTACCAAGATGTGTTAAATAGAATACTTATTTACAATGTCATCTGCTGGACATACATTACTTTGTCATCGGATATAAACTGAACTTTATGAAAAGAATGCTTTTGCTAAGCAAAGGACACTAGACACAGCTACTATATTGCATTTGCAAAGGACACAAGCTGCCTTATGGAGATAGAGTCTACAATGCTCTGACAGACAGTGGCTAAAATAAACCCAGATTGAAATTAGAGAGGTCATGTCACTCTGCTTTTGGGTGTAAAATATACTGGATTTGAATTATCAGTCAGGGAGACTGCCACATGAACAGCCTTCCTCTCTCTCTCTTTCCCTGAAATCTCTCTCCTCAAAGCGGAGTTGTTTGTGATTTGAACGCTCACCAGAAGACCTCATTGCCGCAAACCGAGAGTTGCTAAAGGATTCCAAATCAACACCACTGAAAAGAGAATCAACCAGCCGTGACTGCAGAGCGACTGCTCAAGTGAGAAACTCAAATACCAGCAGCAACTGTGGAAAGTGAACCTTCAGCTATAAACAAAAACCAGACAATGTGAACATTTTTTTTCTGACTTTGTTTTTTACTTGGCCATGTTTTAAGATCTGATACTCTGCAGAGTTTTATTTCATTTTTGCATGCTTGGGGGTGGGGGGGCGGGGGGGGGGAGGGTGTTGTGTGTCCTGGTTTTGCATTCGTGGGTAGTTGGACATATTTGTACATTTTAAAAGTTTTGCTAATAATTTCTGCAACTTTACCTGAGTGACTTTTAGCAATAAAACGAACTCTTTACTTGTTAACTCAAGGAACCTGGCTGGCTTATTTCTTACACAAAGTATATATGTTGAATTAGCAATATCACTTCCTTTTTAAATTCACACACTCTGTTATAACCAACCCAAAGAGGGACAAAGAGGGAAGTCAGTTCACCCCTCCTAAACTAGTGATAACAATATCTAGGGCTGAACATTTCCTCCAGTAACAATTTTATAAAAACAGAATAATCAATGGCACAATAAGTTTGTGCGTGTTAATGGCACTTGACTTTATCATGCCTGGATCAAAATCCTGGAACGCCCTCCCTTGTAGTGCTGTGGGCGTACCTACACCACATGGACTGCAGCTGTTCAAGAAAATGGCTTACCACCACCTTCTCAACAGCAAATAGGGATGGGCAATAAATGCTGGCGTTGTCAGTGACACCCGCATGTCAAGAATGAAGTTGGAGCTCGACACTCGATAACTTTCATGTTAAATGTTGATATTCAGAACATGGTATGTGGGAAACTGCATTTCTAGCACTTCTATTTTTTTTAAGTATGGATGTGTGGCTCTATGATTTTAAGAAACCAAGATATTTTTCTTCAATGATCATTTAATTTTAAGGCACAAAATCATTCCAGAATTCACAGTGATTTTATTAAAAAGTAAAAGGTATTTAGGTTTGGGAGTTCACCGCGTAATACTAGTTTACTTTTGTTGGAGCCAAACCATAATTATTTTACATTTAGGCTTCCTGATTTAATCATCACCCCTCACCCCCCACTTCCCCCAACACCACCGCCAGCCCATCAAAAAAAAATTGGTGGCATTTAAACATCAGTGGTGGTACTCCTGCAAAAGTCAGTAGCTGTGGGTTCGATCCCTAATCTAAAGATTTGAGCATCTAATCTAGTATTACAATCCAGTGCAATACTGAGGGACTGCTGCTGTATCAGAGCATCTGTCTTTCAGCTAGACAATAGAACAGGTTTGCTCTTTCAGCACCTTCCAAACCCACAATTACCTCTACCACCTAGAAGCACAAGGGCAGCAGATGCCTGGTAACACCACCACCTGCAAGTTCCCCTCCAAGCCACACACCATCCTGACTTGGAAATATATCACCATTCCTTCACTGTGATTGGGTCAAAATCCTGGAACTCCATCTCTATTAGTGCTGTGGGTGTACCTACACTACATGGACTGCTGATCGGTAAGTGGACTCTGATTGCTAGAGGTGTAGAGTCCACTTGCCAACCAATCAGCACTCTCTTCTCATACAGTATAAAGTTGTTGCTTCTCCTGACATTGGTATTTTTGCGATTGTCCTGATGATTGCAAGGCGAAAAGCTTTGACAAAATATCTTTACTACTGAACAATTATAATAAACTATGATCTAAAATATCCCAAGGCATTTCACAGGAGCATTATCAAACAGATTTTGACACTCAGCCACATAAGGATTTATGACTGGAACATAGGACTTAGGAGCAGAAATTTGGCATTCAGCCCTTTGAGCCTGCTCCACCATTCAATAAGATCATGGCTGATCTGGTTGTGTTTCAACTTCACTTTCCTGTCTGCCCCCATAACCCTTGTCTGTCTAAAATCCGTCCAACTCGGCCTTGAATAAATTCAATGACCCAGCCTCCACCACTCTCTGGGGAAGAGAATTCTACGTACTAACTATCCTTCGAGAGAGAATATTTCTCATCATCTCTGTCTTAAACAGGAGACTTCTTATTCTTAAACTGTGTCCCCTGGTTCTAGTCTCTCCTACAAGTGGAAACATCCTCCTGGTATCCACCCTATCAAATCCCCTCAGGATCTTATATGTTTTAATAAGATCATCTCTCATTCTTCTAAAAGCAAGAAAATCATTGAAAGCCTGGTCAAAGAGGTAGCTTTTAAGGAGTGTAATAAAGGAGGGGGAGAGAGCTAGAGAGGTTTAGGGATGGAATTCCAGAGTTAGGGGCCCAGGCAACTGAAGGCTGATGGTGGAGCAATTAAAATCGGGAATGAGCAAGAGATCAAAATTGGAGGAGTGCAGATAGCTTGGAGGGTTATAGGAGTGGAGGTGGTTACAGAGATAGGAGTGGAGAACTCATGGAGGGATTTGGAAACATTGTTGAGAATTTTAATATCACAACATTGCTCAACTTGTGTTTGCTGACCTACACTGCATCTAAGGGTGATGGAGAATGGGATTTGGTTAAGATTAGGATATGGCCAGCAGAGTTTCCGATAACTCTGTTGGCCGTGAATTAATGGAGGGTGGAAGATCGGGGGCAGGGATTTGGGTCAGGAGAGCACTGGAATGATCAAATCCAATACAATATTATATTAAACACGTCTCCCTGGGATAACTCTCAACAAAATTAAGACTCTTGACATTCGATTACACTGAGAGTAGAAAATTAATTTTTCAGTCTGTTACACTTAAAGCGAAAACCATGCATCATTCCTTTGGAATTTTTGTTCCAAAATTCTTTCCTCAAAGTAACTCCCCAAAATAGAACACATAATCTTGTTACAAAAATCAATGTGCATCAAGAACTTGCTTTAATGAATTAAAAACATCCCAGTTACAAACATAACCATATAATTCCACTTCCCATTGGTCTAAATGGAAATTATGGGTGTGACTGTCCAATACAACCACAGATTTTAATGTTAGGTTTATAAACTAGCAGTAGTGTTGCAAGATTAAGTGTCACTGGTGGTCCACCAGAACTAGGTGCTTTCCCTGAAGCACCATACTGCTGGCAATCAAGCAGTCATCACTGCAGCCAGTTGACACCGCAGTTTGCCATTCTGTTCAGGCCAGTGGGTTGGGAGAAGATGCCGAACTTCCAGCCAACCTATGGGCCGGCAATGTCCGACCACCCCCACTCAATGTTCCCTGTAAGCAGCAACTTGGAAGATACCACACAGGCCGCTCACAAATAGTCCCCTTTAAGATACAGCATGTACTAGGCAAAAAAAAAGTGCCAGACATTCAAATAAAGGGGCTGTGCACAACTAATGAAGAATTTAGAGGGAGCATTTCCCCCACCCCACCCTGATTAGGGGATGTTCTAGTAGTGGAAGATTTACATACAAATTAGGAGTAGGTCACTCGGCCCCTCGAGCCTGCTCCGCCATTCAATAAGATCACAGCTGATCTGATTGTAACCTCAACCTCACATTCCCGCCTACCCCCGATAACCATGGGGTAAAAAGATTATCAAGAATTTATCTAGCTCCGTCTTAAAAATATTCAAAGGCTCTGTTTACACTGCCTTTTGAGGAACAGAGTTCCAAAGACTCACGAACCTCAGAGAAAAAAACTTCTCCTCATCCCTGTCTTAAATGAGCACCCCTTAATCTTCTATTTTTACCTAACTTGTCCGTCGGGAAACTGACGGAATCGGGTGAGATTCTGATTTTACACCTTCTTGAAGTCGGTGGAATGTAATACGGGGCAAGGTGCAAAACTGGCAGTCACCCCAATCGCCTGGGCATCCCGCCCAGTGAGTTCAGTTAAAATACCCCCTTGAAGTCACGACTGCCATTTCTGGCCACAGGTGGGAGCGCAGTGACTTCAGTGCTATCACTGGGCAGTCCCCATTCCCATCGTAAATGATGGGTTCACATGCGCTGGAGACAATTTCAGCAGAAGTGGTTCTGAAATCACAGAACCAGAATCACAGGATTGTTAGAGCACAGGAGACCGTTCGGCCCGTCATGTTTGTACCGGCTCTCCAAATGAGCAATGCAGCTACTGCCACTCCCCCACCTTTTCCCCGTAACCGTGCACATTCTTCCTTTGCAGATAATAATCCAATTCCCTCTTGATTGCCTGAAAACATGGCATAAAATATAAGACCATAAGACATAGAAGCAGAAATTAGGCCAATCGGCCCATCGAGTCTGCTCTGCCATTCAATCATGGCTGATAAGTTTCTCAACCCCATTCTCCCGCCTTCTCCCCGCAACCTTTGATCCCCTTACCAATCAAGAACCTATCTATCTCGGTCTTAAATACGCTCAATGACCTGGCCTCCACAGCCTTCTGTGGCAATGAATTCCATAGATTCACCACTCTCTGGCTAAAGAAGTTTCTCCTCATCTCTGTTCTAAAAGGTCTTCCCTTTACTCTGAGGCTGTGCCCTCGGGTCCTAGTCTCTCCTACTAATGGAAACATCTTTCCCACGTCCACTCTATCCAAGCCTTTCAGTATTCTGTAAGTTTCAATCAGATCCCCCCTCATCCTTCTAAACTCCATCGAGTATAGACCAAGAGTCCTCAAATGTTCTTCATATGTTAAGCCTTTCATTCCTGGGATCATTCTTGTGAACCTCCACTGGACCCTCTCCAGGGCCAGCACATCCTTCCTGAAATACGGGGCCCAAAATTGCTCACAATATCCTAAATGTGGTCTGACCAGAGCCTTATAAAGCCTCAGCAGCACATCCCTGCTTTTATATTCTAGTCCTCTCGAAATAAATGCCAACATTGCATTTGCCTTCCTAACTACCAACTCAACCTGCAAGTTAACCTTAAGAGAATCCTGGACTAGGACTCCCAAGCCCCTTTGCACTCCAGATTTCTGAATTCTCTCCCCATTTAGAAAATAGTCCATGCCTCTATTCTTCCTACCAAAGTGCATGACCTCACACTTCCCCACGTTGTATTCCATCTGCCACTTCTTTGCCCATTCTCCAAACCTGTCCAAATCCTACTGCAGCCTCTCCACCTCCTCAATACTACCTGTCCCTCCACCTATCTTTGTATCATCTGCAAACTTAGCCAGGATGCCCTCAGTTCCTTCATCTAGATCATTAATGCATAAAGTGAAAAGTTGTGGTCCCAACACTGACCCCTGCGGAACTCCACTTCTTGATATTCGACAACAACTGCCATGTTTATCAACACAAATACTGCATCTTTAAAGTAGTAAAAATGCTCTTTGCAGCAGTGTCATCAGACAAATTAAACACCAAGCCACATACAGAGATATTATGATAGGTGACCAAAAGCTTGGTCAAAGAGGTAGATTTAAAGAAGCACCATAAAAAAGGGCAGAGGGGGAATTCGAGAGCTTAAACCTAGGCATGGAGCAGGGGAGATATTTCTTTACATTGCACCCATAGCATCACAAGCCTAGTGAAGATTGACACAGTTCCTAATTATATCAAAGCACAAACAATTTCCTTAAGTATCTAACAGAATAATTTATTTATATGCATTCTCCACCAGCGGACCGTGGCACAGTATATACCATCCACAAAAGGCACTACAGCAACACGCCAAGGCTTCTTTGACTGCAAACCCATGACCTCTGCCCACTACAAGGACAAAGGCAGTGGGCACATGGGGAACTTGCAGGTGGTGCTCTCCCAAGTCACATACCCCATGCTGGCTTGGAAATATATTGCCTTTTTTTCCTTCATTGCTGGGTCAAAAGTCATTAACTCCCCATTTTAACAGCAATGTGGGAGTGCCTTCATCAAATAGACTGCAGCAGTTCAAGGAGGTGCCACACCATCACCTTCTCAAGGACAACTAGGGATGGGCAATAATTGCCAGGCCTGCCCGCAAACATCCATACTCCATCAATGAATTTTTAAAAATTCTACATACTTGAGTCTGCAAGATCTGATTGATTTTTTTCAAAGTGTTGCACCAGGACACTATATAACATACACCAATTATGATATAGAATTCCAGGGCACTGTAACATGACCCACCGCTATCATTACTATTGTATCAAATTCCTGATGAAAGCTTAGGATGTTTTCAGTTAGAAACCACGGCACATTAGATACCTGATTGCATTTCACCAAGACAGCAGGACAGTTTAGAAGGGTTTTGTTTGTTCAGTTTTGTTTGAAATGAGAATCTGTTCAATGCTTTCGCTCTGAAATACTGACTGAGTGAGTGACTCGCTTAAATTAAAAGATGCATGAATCGCTTTTTTAATAGACAGGTCATCGTAGTCTTAAATCAAACACAGCATTTTATTTCAAATTAGATGTGTATTTCTCATTGAACTAGTATAGTGACTGAGGTTTCTCTATCATCATTGCTGTGGAACCATTTTTGACTAGAGGAGTTTGTTGGAAGTTAGAAAGGTTACAATTTTCCAAAAAGTTTGAAAAAGAAGCTAATTCTGCTTGTTGGGTGTAAGAAACAGTGCTGCTAGCACTCTCACCTCTCAATCAGAAAGCTGTAGGCTCATGACCCAGTTCAGAAGCCTCAGCACATAATGCAGGCTGATACTTCAATAGGACACTGAGGGCATACTGCTTTGTCTTTCAGGTGAGACATTAAACCGAGGCCTCACCGGCCTGCTTAGCTGACCATTAAAGATCCCATTGCACTCCTTGAATAGCAGGGGACTTCTCCCCAGTGACATGGCTCTTGACTACACCTCAAATATCACAGGTTATCTAGTCATTATCTTCTTCCTGTTTGTGAGACCTTGCTGAATGCAAATTGGTTGCTGCGCATCTTACTATAGTGACTACACTCCTAAAAGATTTAATTAGCTGCAAAGCACTTTGGGATATGCAGAGATTGTAAAATGTGTGATATGAAATACATGTTCCCTCATTTGGGGAAATGCAATAAAATCTGATTATTGCATCAATTTACCTGAATTGACTGGGAGCCTGACAAGTTTCAAGCAGCAATTGTCACAGGCAATATTTAGGTACTTGATGTAGTTTCTTAACTAGAAAACGTGAGTTCTAGTTCCACCAGGCAATTTGCAAATTTGAATTCAGTTTTTAAAATGTGGAAATAAACAAGTTGGTACCAGTAAATGTGACTATTAAGTTGTTGTAAAAACCGACTTGGTTCACTATTGCCCGTTAGGGAAGCAAACTTGCTGTTATCCAGTCTGGGCGATGCGACTCCAGTCCTGCATCAAGGTAGTTGACTCTAACTGCCCTCCGAAGTGGTCTAGCAAACCACTCAGTTGTATCAGAAATTGGTACACTGCAGCAATTTAAGACCACCGAGGGATGAGCAATAAATGCTGCCCTTCAGCGAAGCCCAATTCCTAAGCATGGATTTTTAAAAGTCCCTTAAAGGAAAAACAAGGTTTCAACCCTCTTGATGCCTCAATGGATGAAGGCAGCTTACAGGGTGTACAGGTTCAAGTGCCCAACCTACACAGGTACTTGACCTATACGCACAGGTGAACAGTGGACATGGAGGCAGAGCATCAGGGACAAGGCACAACCATGGGATCACAGCCCAATAGGTGTAAATGATTGCAGAAAGAGGAGGGAATTTAGAACAAGAGGCAATGTTCAGTTTATGTAAACACATGGTAATCTCTTCTCTGCAGTGCTATAGTTACTGTTTCGGTATTTACAAAGGTAGGCTAAGTGGTGGAGGATACGGCAGCATTTAAGAAGCAAGCTCTAAACTGCACTAGTTAGAGATCAATGGGGAAACTTACATGATAGATCACATTTATGCATTGAGCTGCAATTAGAACACACTGTTAAATGCTCAGTTACACCCGCAGAACAGTAGCCTGCATACAGAAGTCCCTTGTCTTTGCAGATATTTACTTCACAGTAAGTTCGCCGATATATAACCGGACCATACGATATTGAACAAAAATCCTACTAAACAGATTTAACAAAGTTTCATGAGAAACATAACATTTTAATGTTGAAATAAATACTCCAGTACATGCAAGAAAACTTGACATAGACTTCCACGTCTGGCAAATAGTGTAAAACTGAAAAAAAAAACACTCACAGCAGCTTTATCCCAACTTTTTGAAATCAAGACGTGAAAAATAAATCACGATCACAACGGCACACTCCCTTTCACTAACACCAGGCTCACCTTCTCTCTCTCTTACCATTTGACTCCACAGATCACACGTACTTGACGGAGCTACATTCCACCCCGCTGGCAAATGTGTGTGTGTGTGCTCACTGTTAAACTGAGGTAAAAACCCTTCCTAAACCGTGATGGCGATTGACTTATCCTTGTTTGTGTTAACGACGGGGACGGTGGTGGGATAATCCGGAAGACACTGACTTGGAACCGCACCCAGCACGATCAAGCCTTAATAATGTTTAGTGGGTCTGTTTGATTAGTTGAAGCTGCTAGGTTTTAGGAAAACCCATCTTTCTCTGGGGTAGGGGTTGAGGTTGGCGCAGTGGGATGGGTGGGGGTTGGGGCAGTGGGATGGGTTGGGGTTGGGGCAGTGGGATGGGGTGGGGGTTGGGGCAGTGGGATGGGGTGGGGGTTGGGGCAGTGGGATGGGGTGGGGGTTGGGGCAGTGGGATGGGGTGGGGGTTGGGGCAGTGGGATGGGGTGGGGGTTGGGGCAGTGGGATGGGTGGGGGTTGGGGTAGTGGGATGGGTGGGGGTTGGGGCAGTGGGATGGGGTTGGGATTGGGGCAGTGGGATGGGTTGGGGCAGTGGGATGGGTTGGGGCAGTGGGATGGGTTGGGGGTTGGGGCAGTGGGATGGGTTGGGGGTTGGGGCAGTGGGATGGGTTGGGGTTGGGGCAGTGGGATGGGTTGGGGTTGGGGCAGTGGGATGGGTGGGGGTTGGGGCAGTGGGATGGGTGGGGGTTGGGGCAGTGGGATGGGTGGGGATTAGGACAGTGGGATAGGTTGGGGTTGGGGCAGTGGGATGGGTGGGGGTTGGGGCAGTGGGATGGGTGGGGGTTGGGGCAGTGGGATGGGTGGGGGTTGGGGCAGTGGGATAGGTTGGGGTTGGGGCAGTGGGATGGGTTGGGGGTTGGGGCAGTGGGATGGGTGGGGGTTGGGGCAGTGGGATGGGTGGGGGTTGGGGCAGTGGGATGGGTGGGGGTTGGGGCAGTGGGATGGGTTGGCGTTGGGGCAGTGGGATGGGTTGGCGTTGGGGCAGTGGGATGGGTTGGCGTTGGGGCAGTGGGATGGGTTGGGGTTGGGGCAGTGGGATGGGTTGGGGTTGGGGCAGTGGGATGGGTTGGGGCAGTGGGATGGGGCAGTGGGTTGGGGTTGGGGCAGTGGGATGGGTGGGGGTTGGGGCAATGGGATGGGTTGGGGTTGGGGCAGTGGGATGGGTGGGGGTTGGGGCAATGGGATGGGTTGGGATTGGGGCAGTGGGATGGGTGGGGGTTGGGGCAATGGGATGGGTTGGGGTTGGGGCAGTGGGATGGGTTGGGGTTGGGACAGTGGGATGGGTGGGGGTGGGGGCAGTGGGATAGGTGGGGGGGAGGAGCTCTTTCAAAGAGCTAGTACAGGCACCGTGGGCCGAACAGCCTTCTCCTGCGCTGTATCCTCCTCTGCTCAAAGTTGCAAGGTGGTTGAGTCTGGAATAAAAAGACCATACACACGCGCGCTTGCACACACACACACATAAAACACACATAAAACACACCGGTGCCCGAGGATTCTTTGGTATTCACAGGGGGAGGAAGGGGGGGGGAGAAAAAAACAATTGTCTTTTCTGAGCAAAGAGAGAGAGAGAGACACACACAGGGGGTGGGGTGGGGGGGGGTTAATTGACGGAATTGAGTGGCGGCAGAGTCCTGGGTGAGGACCTGTCCCGCAGCGCCTGGGACAGCAGGTTGCAGCCGTCGGACACGGCCAGGGCGGAGTGGTGGAGGCGCTGCCGGTAGTCGGGCACCTTACTGCTGTCCGAGTGCAGCGCGATGTCCCGCAGGCACTGGGTGAGCAGGACGCAGGCCGACACCACGCTCATGGCCCCACCCAGCACGGCGGTCTGCACGGCCCGGCCGGCGGGGCTGACCGAGGCCGCCCGGCCCAGGAACTGCGGCTCGGTGGCGAAGCCCACCAGGGCGTGGACCGACTGCAGCAGCGGGCCGCCGAAGAGCACGCAGCGGGCGCGGGTGGCCTCGCACGGCCGGGCCTTGAGCTCCCGCACGCAGGCCAGCAGCGCCGCGGCGCCCGAGCTCATGCACTTGACGCTGAGCCGGAACTGCTGGCGGGCGAAGCGGTCGCGGCTGCTGCCCGAGGCCAGCACGCAGGCGTCGGTCAGGCCGCGGAGCCCCCGGGCCACGCTGCGGGACACCTCCAGCAGCAGCGGCGGGCTCAGCTCGGCCACCGGCGCCGTCCGCAGGAGGCTGCAGCTCTGCTCCACCTCGTGCCGGGCCCGGCTCAGCCGGTAGCGGTCCACCAGGCCGGCCACCGCCGCCTGCGAGCCGGGCGCCTCGGCCGCCGCCAGGTAAGCGGCGTGGGCCGAGCACTCGACCAGGGCCACCACCAGCTCGCACAGCTCGGCCAGGGTGTCGGCCACCTCGCCGTACTTGCCCATGTTGAGCTGGCTCTGCACGTCGTGGGTCAGGATGGACAGCCCCTTGGTCCGGGCGATCACCGTGTCGCGGATCTGCTCGAAGGACGACTCGCCGGGGACCTGGGCCAGGCTGTCGCTGTGCACCGGCCGGTTGTCGCTGGACAGCAGGAGCAGGTCGGCCACCAGTTGCATCTTGCTCTTGCACATGTCGCAGACGAAAGCCAGTCTCCGCCGCTGCTGGGAGCCGCCGCCGCCGGCAACCCCGCCGCCGCCACTGCTACTGCTCGCCGACTTGGCCGAGCCGCTACTAGCCATAATGCCGAGTGGCCTCTGGCATGCCGCTTGTGAGACCAGCGCAGTTCCGATTCAGCCCAGGATCTCCCTCTGCGAGCATCATCGTTCCATCAACGGGGCAAAAGAAATGATTATTTTTTTTTTTTCTTTCTTTCTTTGCAAATCAATCGACCCACCGGCAAAATAACAAATTATTCTGGCTTTTCTTCCACTCCCCAACCCTCACCCTCACCCTCCCCCGCCAACAACAACGGTGGCAGCCGATGCCAACCTCAGTTCCTCGCCGCCGGCTTTGCAAACACAGGTCCCTCCGCAAACACACACACGCACCCTCTCTTTAATCCGTTTGACCGGCACAAGCCAATGTGCATGTCCTCAGTCTGGGAGTCCATCGCCTCCTGGCTCTGTACATCACGCCGTCGGGTTTAACTTCTTCTGTCGGGAAACCTTTGCCTCTGTTTGGGGGGGGTTTTTTTTTTGCTCCTCCGTCCGCCGATGTCGTTTCCAGGGGAATATCAAAGGAGAAACTCTCTCTGGCCCCGCACACATACACACAGGGGGAGATAACACGCCACAAAAAAAAGCTTTTTTTTTTTCACTTTGCACTTCTCCTCGGGACTTTATTTCTCCGATGTTGCAGATTTCGACCGTGAAAATTCAAAGAAAAAACTCCCCCACACACACACACGGTTTCACTTTTCTGGTCTCCACCTTGTTCGTGTTCTCTCTCTCTCCCTCTCCCTCTCGGCGATTTGAGATGTTAAAGTGGGTGTTTCATATTGATAAATAAGAAGAAGAAAACAAAAAACCCACACAAGTTTAGAATCAGCAGTTGCAATTGCAGTGGGTCTTGTTTTGTTGGAATGGCAGAGTCAGTCAGAAGAGCCTGGATCCCCGATATCAGGAAGCAGAGGGGAGGGTGTGGCTGCACTCGCTCTGTAAAACACGAAGGAACTAACAGTATAGTTTGGAGGGGCGAGCTTTCTAACTTCACAGCCGCTCGCAAACAGTCAAGTCAGTCAGTCCAACCGGCCATCGGGAAGAATCTGCTGCACCGGCCGCCCTCTCCTCTCCACCAGAGCTGGGAGTGGGGAGGGGTTGGGTTGTTGGGTTAAGGGGGTGGGGGTGGTGGGGTGGGTGGAGGAATAAAAATCTCTAAAGATCCCTTGGCGTTAATGCGCCCTGATCTGCGAATCCATCCTCCCTTCCTGAGGCCCCGACGTGGGCATATTCGACTACGGTTCCGGGCACCAAGTTACACCGCTGCCCTGCTCGGCCCATGCTGATCCATTTGGGAACGATCAAAGTTTGCCTCCCCTGCCCCGTCCTTTCCCACCCGCCCCCACTCTGGACACAAGGCTTTGCAAGTTGCCCCGATGCCCGGCCCCAGAAACTCCCGCATCAAATGGAACGTCAGTGAGCGAAATGACACTGGCTGCATTGTGACGCGGCGGCCGGCCAATCAGAAGGGGGACAGCCGGCGAGGACGTTCCGAATGGAATCTTGATACTCAGGCGGCGGCCAATGGGGTACGAGCGGAGGGGGCGGGATTTCCGTGCAGAAAGTTACATTGGGCTTCGGGGCGTGTGCCTGGGAGTCCGGGCAAGGTGCTGCTCATTCATTGCTGTCACTTTTCAAACGGTGCCTGCTTATCGCGGGCTTTGGCTTCCATAGTGCGAAACAGCAGCAGTGAAAACAGATAGGGCAAATAGGAGGCACCGACACCCCTAATGAAAACAGATAGGGCAAATAGGAGGCACCGACACCCCTAATGAAAACAGATAGGGCAAATAGGAGGCATAGACACCCCTAATGAAAACAGATAGGGCAAATAGGAGGCATAGACACCCGTAATGAAAACAGATAGGGCAAATAGCAGGCACCGACACCCCTAATGAAAACAGATAGGGCAAATAGCAGGCATAGACACCACTAATGAAAACAGATAGGGCAAATAGCAGGCACCGGCACCCCTAATGAAAACAGATAGGGCAAATAGCAGGCACCGGCACCCCTAATGAAAACAGATAGGGCAAATAGCAGGCACAGGCACCGGTAATGAAAACAGATAGGGCAAATAGCAGGCACCGGCACCGGTAATGAAAACAGATAGGGCAAATAGCAGGCACAGGCACCGGTAATGAAAACAGATAGGGCAAATAGCAGGCATAGACATTTGTAATGAAAACAGATAGGGCAAATAGGAGACATAGACACCCCTAATGAAAACAGATAGGGCAAATAGCAGGCACCGACACCCGTAATTAAAACAGATAGGGCAAATAGCAGGCATTGAAAACCCCTAATGAAAACAGATAGGGCAAATAGCAGGCACCGACACCCGTAATTAAAACAGATAGGGCAAATAGCAGGCATTGAAAACCCCTAATGAAAACAGATAGGGCAAATAGCAGGCACAGGCACCTGTAATGAAAACAGATAGGGCAAATAGCAGGCACCGGCACCCCTAATGAAAACAGATAGGGCAAATAGCAGGCACAGGCACCCGTAATGAAAACAGATAGGGCAAATAGCAGGCATAGACATTTGTAATGAAAACAGATAGGGCAAATAGCAGGCATAGACATTTGTAATGAAAACAGATAGGGCAAATAGGAGGCACCGGCACCAGTAATGAAAACAGATAGGGCAAATAACAGGCATAGACACCCCTAATGAAAACAGATAGGGCAAATAGCAGGCACCGACACCCGTAATGAAAACAGATAGGGCAAATAGGAGGCATAGACACCCGTAATAAAAACAGATAGGGCAAATAGGAGGCACCGGCACCAGTAATGAAAACAGATAGGGCAAATAACAGGCATAGACACCCCTAATGAAAACAGATAGGGCAAATAGCAGGCACCGACAACCGTAATGAAAACAGATAGGGCAAATAGGAGGCATAGACACCCTTAATGAAAACAGATAGGGCAAATAGGAGGCATAGACACCCCTAATAAAAACAGATAGGGCAAATAGCAGGCATAGACACCCGTAATGAAAACAGATAGGGCAAATAGGAGGCATCGACATTTGTAATGAAAACAGATAGGGCAAATAGCAGGCATAGAGATTTGTAATGAAAACAGATAGGGCAAATAGGAGGCACCGGCACCAGTAATGAAAACAGATAGGGCAAATAGTAGGCACAGGCACCCGTAATGAAAACAGATAGGGCAAATAGCAGGCATAGACATTTGTAATGAAAACAGATAGGGCAAATAGCAGGCATAGACATTTGTAATGAAAACAGATAGGGCAAATAGCAGGCATAGACATTTGTAATGAAAACAGATAGGGCAAATAGGAGGCACCGGCACCAGTAATGAAAACAGATAGGGCAAATAACAGGCATAGACACCCCTAATGAAAACAGATAGGGCAAATAGCAGACATAGACACCCCTAATGAAAACAGATAGGGCAAATAGCAGGCACAGGCACCCGTAATGAAAACAGATAGGGCAAATAGGAGGCATAGACACCCTTAATGAAAACAGATAGGGCAAATAGGAGACATAGACACCCGTAATGAAAACAGATAGGGCAAATAGGAGACATAGACACCCGTAATGAAAACAGATAGGGCAAATAGCAGGCATAGACACCCCTAATGAAAACAGATAGGGCAAATAGCAGACATAGACACCCGTAATGAAAACAGATAGGGCAAATAGGAGGCATAGACACCCGTAATGAAAACAGATAGGGCAAATAGGAGGCATAGACACCCGTAATGAAAACAGATAGGGCAAATAGGAGGCACCGGCACCAATAATGAAAACAGATAGGGCAAATAGCAGGCACCGACATCCCTAATGAAAACAGATAGGACAAATAGGAGGCACCAACACCGGCAATGAAAACAGATAGGGCAAATAGGAGGCACCAACACCAGCAATGAAAACAGATAGGGCAAATAGGAGGCATCGACATTTGTAATGAAACAGATAGGGCAAATAGGAGGCATAGACATTTGTAATGAAAACAGATAGGGCAAATAGGAGGCACCAACACCGGTAATGAAAACAGATAGGGCAAATAGGAGAGATCGACATTTGTAATGAAAACAGATAGGGCAAATAGGAGGCACCAACACCGGTAATGAAAACAGATAGGGCAAATAGGAGAGATCGACACCGGTAATGAAAACAGATAGGGGAAATAGGAGGCATAGACACCAATAATGAAAACAGATAGGGCAAATAGGAGGCATCGACCTTTGTAATGAAAACAGATAGGGCAAATAGGAGGCACCAGTAATGAAAACAGATAGGGCAAATAGGAGGCACCGGCACCAGTAATGAAAACAGATAGGGCAAATAGGGGGCATAGACATTTGTAATGAAAACAGATAGGGCAAATAGGAGGCACCGGTAATGAAACAGAAAGGGCAAATAGGAGGCATAGACATTTGTAATGAAACAGATAGGGCAAATAGGAGGCACCAACACCGGTAATGAAAACAGATAGGGCAAATAGAAGCCATCAACACCGGCAATGAAAACAGATAGGGGGCACTGGCACAATCGAAAACAGGTCGTAGGAGATCAGCCCAGAGCTCCATGTGATACCGAAATTTTAAATTAATCTTGATCTGGCAGCACCTGTAGAGAGGGAAACAGAGTTAACGTTTCAAGTTCAATATGACTGTCCTTCCAATTCCAAAGAAGTCATATTAGACTCGAAACGTTAATTCTTAATTCTCTTTCCACCGATGCTGCCAGGCTTGCTGAGTGTTTCCAGCACTTTCTGCTTTTATTTCAGATTCCCCACATCTGCAGTATTTTGCTTTTATTTTAAATTAATTTTAGGTTGCAAAAAATATTTAGTTTTAACATTCCAATTTTAAAGGCGTGTTTTAATGCCAGTCAGAATAAAATAGAAATAAGCAAAAATGTTGGAAATCTATTTATCTTCCTGGTAAAAAGAAATTAGAAGCTACTTTAGTGGGTTCAAAACAAACTTTTAGCCCAAAGAAGTAAAGCATTTTCTTTCTGTACATGTTGAGCAAGCTGCACTGGCCCAGCACTTTCCGTTTTGTGATTCTGAGCCCCGTGTAGCTATTTTTAAACATAGTGTGTAATTGTTTGATTGGTAAGAAGATTGTAGTGTGTCATGGATCATTTTCACCCCCGCCCACCCCAAACAACACACTGCAAAACCTCTCCAAGTAAAACAAATCTTCTGGTAATTGTCAACATTTGGAAAAGCCAAGTATTAAGGAAAGAACATTATACTCTCCTTAGATGGTCAGAAATGCCATCATCCCGGTGAAAGGTTAAATGAAAACCCTACCAACCTGTTCAGGTGTGCCTGAAAGAAACCATGACTATTCAGTCAAGAATAGGGTGTTAACATTGTTTGGATGAAAACATGCACACCTCTGTGAATGAGATGGCAATGGGTTACAGCTCATTCTCTGAACTTGAGCATGGAATTCGTGCCAACGCTTTGGTGCAGCATTGCGGGAATGCTGCATTGTTAGAGCTGCTGCCTTTCAGGTGACGTGTTAAACCGAGGCTCTGTCCGCCCTGTCAAGTGGGTGTACAAGACTGCATGTCACTTGAAAGAACTAAAGCAGGGGAGTTCCCTCCTGGCCAGCATTCATCCCTCAATCAACACTGGAAAACCAGATTATCTGACACTAACCATCTCCTTTTCATCATGGACAATCAATCTCTCTCTACACCTCCATCCCCCACCAGGAAGATCAGTAGGCTCTCCGCTTCCTCCTTGAGCAGAGACTTAACCAGCCCTCATCCACCATCACCTCGTCCACCTGGCTGAACTTGTTCTCACATTGAAGAACTCCTACTTTCACTCAACTCACTTCATCCAAATTAAAGGTGTTGCTATCGGTAACCTCATGGCTCCTAGTTATGTCTGCCCTTTAGTAGAATATGTAGGGCATTCCTTGTTCCAGTCCTACTCAAGTCCCCTCCCTCAGCTTCTTTCCTGGTACATTGATGACTGTATCGCTGCGGTTTCCTGCTCTCACCCTGAACTGGAAAACCTTTTGATTGCTTCCAATGTTCACTCTTTCTCACCTTCACCTGGTC
Source organism: Cetorhinus maximus (assembly GCF_964194155.1). Taxonomy (NCBI): domain Eukaryota; kingdom Metazoa; phylum Chordata; class Chondrichthyes; order Lamniformes; family Cetorhinidae; genus Cetorhinus; species Cetorhinus maximus. The sequence goes on from NC_135904.1 coordinate 33,876,260, forward strand.
TATTTCTGACTCTTTCCTTCCCTTCCTTGACTTCTCCATTCCTGAGGATAGACTATCAACAAGTATTACATGCATATGAACACATGAATTAGGAGCAGGAGTAGGCCATTCGGCCCTTCGAACCTGCTCCACCATTGAATAAGATCATGGCTGATCTGATTGTGGCCTCAACTCCACATTCCCACCTACCCCTGATAACTTTTGAGTTCCTCATTGGTCAAGAGTCCATTTACCTTTGCCTTAAAAATATTCATTGACCCTGCCTCCAATGCTCTTTGAGGAAGAGAGTTCCAAAGACTCTTGACCCTCTGAGCAAAGAAATTTCTCCTCATCTCCATCTTAAATGGCAGAGCCCTTATTTTTAAACTGTGTTCCCTAGTTCTAGCTTCTTCCACAAGGGGAAACATCCCTACTTTTATATTCCATTTTGCTTGCAATAAGCTATATTATTTTGTAATAGTATATATATTATTATATATAATAATAATACAATAATATTATATTATTATATATTATATATAATAACATTCATTATAAGCTTGCTGGCTCCCACAGGTACATTGATGACACTTCCTCACACCCTGCTTCCTGTGAAGACTTCATTACATTCGCCCAGCTTCTCCATCTCTATTGCGTCTGTTCTGATGATACAACCTTCCATACCAGTGCTTATAATAGATCTTCCTGTTTGCTCAACAGAGGATACCACATTCCCCACCTCCACCCCCCACCTCCCCCCCCAAATGTGGTTGACAGGGCCTTTGATCGTGTTCTTCCCATTTCTACTCTCACCCTCCCCCTCCCTCACAGAACCAAGATAGGGTCTCCTTGTCCTCACCTTCCACCCCACCAGCCTCCAGATTCAATGGATCATTCTCCACCATTTCTGTAGCTTCCAGTGTGATATCACCATCAAAACACACCTTTCTCTGCTGTACCCTTTCAGAATTCCAAAGGGACCGTTCCCGCTGCAACACCCTGGCCCAGTCTTCAGTCACCACCAACATCTGTGCCTTTCCCACAGCACCTTCCCATACAAGCAGAGAAGATGCTCTTTTACCTCCTCTCTTCTCACCTTCCAAGGCCCAAACACTCCTTGTAAGTGAAACAGCGATTTACTTGTAATTCTTTCACTTCAGTACTCTGTATTCATTTCTCATGATATAGTTTGCTCTACACTGGGGAGACCAAACACACATTGAGTGACCAGTTTGCAGAACATCTCCATTCAGTCCACGAGCATGACCCTGAGCTCCCAGTAGCCTGCCATTTTAATTCTCCACCTTGCTCCCACTCTGACCTTTCTGCTCTCGGCCTGCTGCAGTGTCCAATGCAAGCTCAAGGAACAGCACCTCATCTCTTGGTTAGGCACTTTACAGTCTTCTGGATCCGACATTGAGTTCAACAGTTTCAGATCCTAACCATTGCTTCCTTTTTGTTCCCTTTTTGCATGTTTTTGCCTCACTCTTGTTCTTTTTTTCATTTTGTTTGTTTTTGGACGGCAGCCGTTCATCATTCCGTCATTCACACCTCCTCTAAACACATCTTTTGTTTCTTTACTTGTCCCATTACCACTCCTTTTGGCTGTGCACAACCAGCTCTTTGTCATTTAATATCTCCCATCTTCGGCCTCCATCATAGAGATTTCCTTTTGTCCTTTTTCCATCCTTCCCATTAGGTGTACTTAATAGGTGTAATTTAGAATTTCCCTAGCTTTGATGAAAGGTTTTTGACCTGAAATGTGAACTCTGTTTCTTTCTCCACAGATGCTGCCTGACCTGCTGAGTATTTCTGGCATTTTCCATTTTTATTCCTGGTCATTTATCTCATTGCTGTTTGTGGGATCTTGCTGTTCCAAAATTGGCTCTGTGTTTCCTACGTTACAATAATAATTTAAAAGCAATTGGCTTTCAACTGCTTTGGGATATCCCAAGGTTATGAAAGATGCTGTAGAAATGCAAAGATTTTGTTTCCTTTAACATTCCTTCACCAACCAACCATTCATTTCTTTGTTGTTTAAGGAACCTGGTCTGTGCAACATTGTTTACTTCAATTGCCTACGTAACATAACTCATTAACTGTGACATGTTTCGTTTGTCTGAAGGATATAAATGCAAAGCTGTTTGTTTCACCGGTATAAGCCTGTAGACAATGAATGGTGGCAGTTTATTCAACTGTGAGAAATGCCACAACACCCAAGGACTGTGCTGGGCTTTGAGGTCGACTCATGCATGTTGTAGCAGGAGGTGATGAGTAGTGAACGGGAAAGAAAATAAGAAGGAACTTGCATCAAAAGGCACATTTCATGACCTGAACACGTCTCAAAGTTCTTCAAAGCCAACGAAGTGCTTTTTGAAGTGTAGCTATTGTATGTAGAAAATGTGGCAGCCAATTCCCGCAAACAATCTCCTACAAACAGCAATGGAGTAAATATTCAGATAGTCGTTTGGTGGTACAGAACTTGAAGCTTTTCGTCTTGCACTTGGACAGATATGCAAAAATACCAATTGTTAAGGGAACACCAATCTATAATGCATATCTGTCCTGATGAGTGCAAGATGAAAAGCTACAACAAAATATCCAGATAATCTCTCCTAGTGACGTTGGTTGAGGGATAAATATTGGCTAGCAGCAGGACCCCTAGCTGTTTCTCCATCCTGTTTGCATAGGAGTCAGAGCTGGCACATTTTGGCACATTCCTGGCTGGAATCAATGGTACAGCCAGGAATGAACCCCAGGTTTCTCCTGAGTGGCTTGGTGCCATGCCATGCAATGCATTCTACCAAAGACATCAGGGGAGATGTTTATTTTAATAGCAGTGTGTCTCATAGAATGGTTTCATTTAAGGGGCTATAAACAGTGGCTAGGATCTGCTGTTACTAATGGTTAAAAGTCAAAAGCCAGGCCAAAAATATATTTATGAAAGGGAAGGATTGAGTTTCTTTCGGTGTATAACTTTCTGTGATACCATTGTCACATAGGGCCATGGCTCTTATCGATGAGGTGGCCTTGACCCAAGGAAGCAACAGTAGCAGGAAGAGGGCCAAGAACAGCAAGTATTACCTGGGCCTGATCCTAACTGAGCAGCTCCATTCCCCGATATAAATTGTTACCAGTTATCCCTCTTAATTCCTGCAGTATGTTATCTGACCCAGTATCATGAAAACTTTACCAAAACAAACTGCCAACTAAAGCCAAAATACAGAAAGCAAAAACCTGCATTTACATAGCACCTTTCATAGCCTCAGGATGTCCCAAAGCTCTTTACAGTCTATTAGGTGCTTTTGAATTGAATGATCTAGCACAGAAGGAGGCCACTTGGTCCACTGTGGCTATGTCAGCTCTTCAAAAAACAATCTAGTGAGTCCCAATCCTCTGCTCTTACCCTATAACCTTTATTTTGTTCTTTCCTTCAAGTATTTATCCAATTCCTGATTGAACCTGGCTCCACCACCTTTCCAAGCAGTCCATTTCAGATCACAACAAATCATTGTCCCATCATGCCACCTCTGGTTCTTTTATCAATTACATTAAATTTGTGTCCTTTTGTTACTGACCCTTCCACCTGGAAACAGTTTCTCCTTATCTACTCTAATCATTCATGACTTTGAATGCCTCTATTAAATCTCTTAACCTTTTTGCTGTAAGGAGAAGAACCCCAACATTTCCAGTTTCTCCACATAACTGAAGACCCACATCCCCAGTGTTACGACTGGTCCCCGGGTGAGGTTCCCCCAATTTGTTAACTTCCCGAATGGGACCCCAATTTTGTTGTGCTCCCAGGTAAGGAAGAATGAGCTGAATCCTCTTCTTTATTCAACACCTTCAGCTGTTCGCAACAAGGTTAATTTAAAAGGGATCCCTTCCCCCCTGGATACCTTTTCCCAGTCCAAATTTAATTTTTTAATTAATAGGAGCCAATTTAACCAGGCTTTCTTGAGTCAAAGAAAGAGTACGTTTATTAGTTACTAAAAACCTGAGAAAAATAATAAAAATGCAACACACATACACACAGATCAGAAATGAGAAGTTAAGAGCCAATATAAAAGTTTAAAAAGATAAATAAATCAGTTTTTGGCTTATCCATGAGGAACTGATGGCAAAATGTTGCGGCCGTTAAATTGGATAATTCTGGTAGAGCCGACTTTGGCAGTTTCGCAGTGGATTTGGAGACACTTGGTTCTGCAGGCTAGCTAAAGAAGCTGTCCTATTTCTTTTTCAATTGTGGCTTCGGCTGCCTTGCCTCCAGCAACAGAGAGAGAGAGAGACTTCATCTATAACTCTAGAGGTGACTAGTTGGTCTTCTTTTTGCTGTCACACACACAGCACACCAGCACACTGGCATTGCTCTGCAGCCAGCTTTTTAACCCATCTTTCCCCGTGTATTCCTGTAAGAGAGAGAGAAAAAACATGTCTTGTACCCAGAGTCTGGTTTCTTTGATCTCTGACCATGTTACACATTCTGAGATATGAATCAACAAGAGATGGATTTTAGATGACTGCTGAGACGTGGTAATCAGTCCTTTGTCTCTGCAACCACATGAGATTAAAGTTCAGCCTTTTGCATCTTTCCTATCTCCCTTTCAGGTGTCTGTCTTGAAGAAGGCCATGTTACTGTTTCAGGTGTGACATTCCATGTTCTCTCAGGGCAGGTCTGTCAGTATAAACCACATAGGAATTTTTCCAGAAAGTTGTCACTTTACATCATCAGACATCTTTTGCTCAGTGTCCTTGCTTGTATTTCTTTAAAAACACTCACATCTTCCTTAAAAAGTCCAATGTGCCTGTAAGAAATTCGTGACTGTAATCGGCTTTTCATGACACTAGTAAATCTCATCTGCACCCTCTGCAAAACTTTAATGTCTTTCCTAAATGTGGTGCCCAGAATTGACACAAGGGTCTTGCTGAGGCCGAACAAGTGTTATACTGAGGTTTAACATAACTTTGCTGCTTTGCACTATATTCCTCTATTAATAAAACCAAGGATCCCATATGTTTTTTTAACAACCTTCTAAACTTGTCCTGCCATCTTCAAAGATGTGTGTACAGACACTCCCAGGTGTGCCTGTTCCTGCACTCCCTTTAAAAGTGTACCATTTATTTTATATTGCCTCTCCTCATTTGTCCTTAGAATGCACCATTTCACATTTCTTTGTGTTAAATTTCATGGGTCTTCCCATTTCTCCAGTCTGAGTATGTCCTTCTGAAATCTGTTACTATCCTTCTCATTATTTAGTACATTTCCAAGTTCATCGACATCTGCAAACTTTAAAATTATGCCCTGTATACCCAAGTTCTGGTCATTAATATGTAAAGAGTAGTGATCCTAATAACACCACTATTTTAATGTAGAGAATGCGGAGATTTGAAGGCTGCTTATATGCAGTTTAATGTAATCAGAACCAGCTTTCATATGTGATACAACCTGAAACCAATTATTATATTTCTAATCTTATTGGCTCCGTCACACTGTGAGATTTAGTCGTCTAGATTTTCTGAATTCTACTTCCACCAACAGATCATTGCTCAACTCCGCCCCTTCCTCAACCCAACTGTTGTTGAAATTCACATCAATGCTTTTCTCAGCTTTAGACTCAACAATTCCAGTGTTCACCTGGCTGATTTCCCATTCTCCCATCTAAGCTCTTCTAAAACTATGCTGTCCATATCCTTTCCCACATCAAGTCTGGCTCACCCACCATCCATGTCCTTGCTAAACTATTTAGGCTTCTAATGCCTCCAATTTAAAGATCTCATCCTCAGTTCTGAAATCTCTCACCACTCCCTGACTCTGTCACCATCAATCCCCACTCCCTTTATGCCTCTATTCCTCTAACTCTGGCCTCTCGTGCATCAGTCCTTCCCGTTGCTCCACCATAAGATGGGGGATGGGGATGGGGGTGGGGGGTGTGGTTGCGGGGATGGGTGGTACCTATCAGAGTCCAGCTTCTAGTGGCGGTGAAAGACCACCTGAATTCCAAGCTGTTGTTACAGGGAGCACCTGCTATGGCTCCTGAGGTAGCCCCAAGATAAATCACAGGATGAGGTCAAACAGGGTATAAGTGTGTGTGGAGAGCATCTGTGGAGAGAGAAAGAGTTAACATTTCAAGTTTCAAATTTCGAGTCCATATGACTCTTCTTCAGAGCCTTATGTACTTGAAACATTAACTCTGTTTCTCACTCCACAGATGCTGTCAGATCTGCTGAGATTTTCCAGCATTTTCTGTTTTATTTTCTGATTTCCAGCATCCGTAGTATTTTGCTTTTTTCAGGGACCTGGCTCAGTAAAATGCTCCCACCTCTGGACTCGCCCACATAATCCAGGCTGGGACTTTAGAATAGCGCCGCATTGGGGAAGTTTTTAAGCTGCAGCCCAACTGTCTGTTTAACTGGGTACAAAAGATCAAGTGGCACTATTTGAAAGACAGCGGGGGAGTTCTCCTGGTATCTTGGACAATTACCCCAAAGCCAACACTGAAAACAGATTGCCTGTTTTTTTTAATCTCATTGCTGTTTGAGTGCAAACTGGCTGCTGCATTTCCCTACATTACAGCAGTGACTACACTTCAAAACTAATTTGTGTTCTAAAGGACATGAAATGCAATTATGGAAATTAAAGGTTTTTCTCTCTGTATATGTCACAGATGTCAACAAGAGGAAGCACCAGTGAAGCAAACAGTAGGTGCTCACAGCTATTGCACGTAGGCTTATCAAAAGCATGTTTGGGCTTAAGTTAGACATTGTACAGGGTTCTTTGCAAGGTTTTGCATAATATTCCAGTAACCGCAATACGTGAGAGTTTGGACAGTGCAGTGGAAAGTTCAGCCATTAACAGTGAAGGTATATCCACAGGAACCTGGGCGATTAATGAACAAACTTTCACTTTAGGGAAAGGTATCCCCTTTGGAAGGCCTTCTCTAAAACTTACCAAATGTTTTATGCGACCGACAACAGGGTTACATTCACAGACTCATACAGACATTCGAGGATAATGCCCAGGGCATCATGACTAGAGACTTCCTACTGCATGCCCTTGCCCCTGGCAGCCAAGTAATCTCCAGAGAGAGGTGAAAGAGAAATCCAGGGCCAATAAGAGGAATTTTATTTTGAAGAAAAACCCTTGGACACCTCCAATCCCCCCACCCCAACACAGTCCAGGAGATCACATTAACATACGTACGATAATTTAATCAACTTACCTTGCACATGATGCAGTCTCTGTCCCAGTCATGAACCAGCCAGGGTCCTTACCTCATTACAGCCTTGGTTCAAACATGGACAAAAGAGCTGAAGTCCAGAGGTGAGGAAATTCTCAGCTGGTTGGAGTCATACCTAGCACAAAGGAAGATGGTTGTGGTTGTTGGAGGTCAGACAGCTCAGTTCCAGGACATCACTGCAGGAGTTCCTCAGGATAGTGTCCTTGGTCTAACCATCTTCAGTTGCTTCATCAATGAACTTCCTTCTATCATAAGGTCATAAGTGGGAATGCTCGTTAATGATTGCACAATGTTCAGCACCATTTGCAACTCCTCAGATACTGAAGCAGTCCATGTCCAAAAGCAGCAAGACCGGGGCAATATCCAGGCTTGGGCTGACCAGTGGCAAGTAACATTCACGCCATACAAATGCCAGGCAATGACTATCTCCAAAAAGAGAGAATCTAACCATCACCCCTTGACATTCAATGGCATTACCATTGCTGCATCCCCCACTATCAACATCTTGGGAGTTACCTTTGACCAGAAACTGAACTGGACTAGCCATATAAATACTGTATCTACAAGAGCAGCTCAGAGGCTAGGAATCTTGTGGCGAGTAACTCACCTCCTGACTCCCTGTCCACTATCTATAAGGCACAAGTCAGGAGTGTGATGGAATACTCTCTGCTTGCTTGGATGAATGCAGCTCCAACAACGCTCAAGAAGCTTGACACCATCCAGGACAAAGCAGCACACTTGATTGGCATCACATCCACAAACATTCACTCCCTCCAACACTGTCACACAGTAGCAGCAGTGTGTACCTTCTACAAGATGCACTGCAGGAACTCACCAAGCCTCCTTTGACAGCACCTTCCAAACCCCGACTGTTACCATCTAGAAGGACAAGGGCAGCAGATACATGGGAACACCACCACCTGGAAGTTCCCCTCCAAGCCACTTACCATACTTGGAAATATATCACTGTTCCTTCACTGTCGCTGGGTCAAAATTCTGGAACTCCCTCTCTAACATCACTGTGGGTGTTCCTACACCACATGGACTGTAGCGGTTCAAGAAGGCAGCTCACCAGCACCTTCTCAAGGGTAATTAGGGATGGGCAATAAATGCTGGCCTAATCAGCAATGCCCACATCCATTGAAGAATAAAAAAAATGCAGAATCAGCACACAATATATCACTCAGCTACACCTTCTCCACGCTCATTACTTCTGACATCCAGTTTCTTTCTGTTTTTGCATTGATGCTTGTCCCTTGGTCCTCACCAGTTTTCAAACTGAAACAATCTATCACTGGGAATGCATTCCAGCCCTTTTGTTATCTTAAATACCTCTATCAGGTTACCTCTACGCCTGTGCAACAATGAAGGAACAGCAATATTTGTCCAAGTCAGGCTGGTGTGTGATTTGGAGAATTGAAAGTAATGCTGCTACAGTGATATTCCTGCTCTTGTTTAATCAATGGCCTCCTTGAATTAACTGAGAGCCTTCATCCTTAGGAAGTTGCATGATGACAGTTATTTGCAGGGTGAAGTGGTGTAGCCAGGAGTACATTATGACAGTCCTTCATACCTTAGATTGACTGGAGGATGTTCTCACACCTGTACAAGCACCTGAAATACTTCTCCTGCATGTTGGGATCTGCTCCACTCCATGATGACTTATAGAATGGCCCTCACCGCTTTCAGTATCTATCCTCAGTTGCCGCATTGGCGTCATGAACAACTGTTTTTGGATTTCTTTGACCCTTTTCACTGTAAATATTTTTGGCTGCCATGTTTCAACCTTTTTAAAATTAATTTACGGGTTCTCCTGAAAGGTCAGTCACGAGGGGACACAAGTTCAAGGTGAGGGGCAGGAGGTTTAGGGGGGATGTGAGGAAAAACTTTTTTACCCAGAGGGTGGTGATGGTCTGGAATGTGCTGCCTGGGAGGGTGGTGGAGGCGGGTTGCCTCACATCCTTTAAAAAGTACCTGGATGAGCACGTGGCACGTCATAACATTCAAGGCTATGGGCCAAGTGCGGGTAAATGGGATTAGATAGGTAGGTCAGGTGTTTCTCACGTGTCGGTGCAGACTCGGTGGGCCGAAGGGCCTCTTCTGCGCTGTGTGATTCTGTGATTCTGTTGTGGGCATCGCTGGAAAGGCCACTATTTGTTGCCTGTCCCTAATTTCCCTTGGCAAGGTGATTGCGAGCCACCTTCTTGAACTGCTACAGTCCATGTGGTAAAGGTACTCCAGCAGTGATATTACATATGGCAGGCCTCCAGCCCACCCCCACTGCCCTCCAGCTCCCTCCTGCAGGCCCCAGCTCCTCCCTGCTGGCCTCCAGCTCTTCCCTGCTGGCCTCCAGCTCACCCCCGCTGACGCCCAGATCACCCCTGCTGGCCTCCAACACACACTCATGGGCCTCTGGCTCTCCCCTGCTTGGCCTCTTCCATTGATTGGCTAATCAGAGCATTCTGACAGAATGGCCAATCAGGGCTCTGAAAGGCAAGCGGCTTGTGAGTAAATGGAATGTGAGGGGCGGGGACTAGGGGAGCAGCTGGAAATCTGGACTTTTGAGCATTTTGGAGAAAACTGTCGGGACACCAAGACACTCAGTGAAAAGCGCAGGCAGTCCCAGCCAAACCGGGACATCTGGTCACACTGTCTGCTTCAAACATGAGGCACTGGTGGTCCGTTTTTATATTTTAATCAAAGAATGCATGGTTTCACCGTCCATCATGTATAGCAGCCGAATTGCATGAACACAATTGCTAAGAGAGATAGAAACAAAAAACTGCAGATGCTGGAAATCCAAAACAAAAACAGAAACAGAAATACCTGGAAAAACTCAGCAGGTCTGGCAGCATCGGTGGAGAAGAGCACAGTTGACGTTTCGAGTCCTCATGACCCTTCAACAGATGCTGCCAGACCTGCTGAGTTTTTCCAGGTATTTCTGTTTCTGTTTTTGCTAAGAGGGATAGGCCAGGTCTGTAGTAGGAATTTGGAACCTTGGAGGTCAGCGCCTCCTGTAGGATTTTCCACTGGGTACACGCGTTCACAAAGCCTATCCTCTGTCTCACTTACTTATGATTGACATTTTGAAAAGCAGTTTTAAAGAAAATCATCCAGGAAATTACGTCACAAATAATTATAAGACCACCAGCTGGCAGGTGATGTGGCAGTTTAAGCCAAAAGACATCACAATGAAATCCAGGTCTGCATTAAAATGAGACATACTGGCACACTAAGCTCAATTATACCTCTCTGCTGAGCGATTGCCTGCCCTGTGGGAGCAGCAGCATGGGAGCTGTGCTGACATTAATGACTGGGTCTTATTAACATATCGCTTGCTGATTTCCCAATCCTGACCAAAACAACCAGGAAGTGGGAGAGGCCCAAGGTTTCCTTGTGGGGCCCAGAAAAGCATTCCTGCTCCTGGCTCACAGGGGAACTGAAAGTGAATAAGTTAAGGACTTTCGATCGTGACCCTTGGCTCCAGTCGCAAGGATGTGTTGCTCCACACTCAATCCCCTGGTCAAAATAGCAGAGCAGGCCCTAGATGGTGCCATTGGAGCCCAATCTGCACATTTAAAGGGCACACCCTTTAGGACACCGCTGGTGTCCTTCCTGCCTGCAATTTAAAATTTCAGTGGGCTGGAACAGGGTAGGAAATTAGGGATAATTCCCCCCCCACCCCCCACACTCCATTTTACTCCCCCCGCCACCCCACCCCCGGGACTTGAATGGTTTCCATCCAGAGGAGAGAGAAGAGAGATAACATCAACCCCTGTGGCTTTTCAAATAAACTCCTTGGCTGCCTTAGATACACAGGAGTTAACCTTTGTGTTTGATTGATCCCACGGAAAAGTTGGGAGTGAATTTCAAAATAATCTTTTCAATCATCAAAATACTTTAAAATGTGAAATAATTCAAAACCATCAAAATGGAAATGTGTGAGGAGAACGACTGCACTGTGACAACCCAACCCAACCAACCCAACCCCATATTGGGGTGAAGGGGCGAATAAATTAACTGTCAAAAACAGCACATCAATGTCCCAATTCCATCAAAAATTGTATAAATCAGTGCGGAGAAGTTAAGAAGTGCTGCTGTGTTATGAGAGACAGAGTGTGTATGGCTGGGAACAAACCCTCCAAATAGACTTTATCCACACCGAGCTGAACTTATAAGCAATTGAAGGACAAGCGGCAAGTCTACTCCGAAATTTCATTGAAAAGTCTTCATTCGATGGGGTTTTGAATGTAAGCATTTGCAGCTACGGTAAAAGAAAACTGACCATTGAAGGATGAGCTCTTGCTTTTGGAGATATAAACCACTAGTGGAGCGTGTGTGGAAACAGAAGAAATTGAGAAGACAAGAACAAGAGGGAAAATGGACCAGCAAAGAACCAAAGGCCTGAATTTTCCCTTTGGCGGGCGCGCCCGATCGGCGGGCCCGGGAGCGGTTGGGAAAGGGGGTCCCGATCGCAATCTGCCCCCAGCCGCGATTTAAAGCTCAGCGCTGGTGGGTGGAGGCGGGAAGAGGGTGGGCGATGTTGTTTCCGCAGACGTGGGTGAGTGTTGCGAGAAAGTTCCCTGAAGGCAGACGGCTGCCTCAGGGAGCTGCAGGCCCGAAAACGCTAAAATAAAGGTTTAAAAAGCTGCCAAAAAAAATCTCCTTGATCGCCACCAATCGCCTGAAAATATAGCTGATAAAAATGCTGTTCCCGGCATTTTTACTTTTATTTTATTTCATCCCGCCCTTGGATAGGGTTTGATGAAAATGCAAAGGCCGCCTGGCCAATTCGCCTGTCTGCCAACCAAAAGGTTGGACGGGCCACGAAAAAATCGGAGACAATTGCAACATTAATAGACTCTGGGCAGCCAGTATGCTAACGAAACAAATACAAATCTAAAGAGAAGGGAATTAATGAAGCAAAACTGAGGCCAATATGCAAAGAACAATATAACTCAAGAGGTGTTAATTCTGTGGTTTAGCAGTAGCAACCGTTTTGTTGCCAAGGTGGGAGTGATTCTTATTCCTTGCATAAATTGGGTGAGCATTTGGCTATGATGCCTGTCAGAAGACATCATTTTCATGGTCGGTCTGTAACTGAACCCTCGGATAGGCAGCTGACCCAATGGGAGAGGAGGAGGAAATGCAGCCGGGCTACAAATATTAAAAGTCGCCTCGAGGGAAGGTGGATTTTTAATACGGTGAAATGGTTTTTCGCAATTAACTGAGGTGATGAATGCTGCCAGGAGGCTCAGCAGGCGCTGGTGCGGAGATACAAGTCAGCAGCAGAGAGGAGGCGCTCTTTCCCAGTGCTGGATTCCCAGCAAAGCAGCTCAGCTGTGATGGAGAGAGATGACTGAACGTGGAAACCACACAAATTTTGTTGCAAGGACCCGGAAGAAAAGCAGGAAAAATATTTTAAAAACCTCATCAGAGCTGGTAAGGTAAGACTCTCAATCACATCTTTTTTAGGCTCTGCATATATATAGCCCTGAACCACCCTACTTTAGCCTCAGCACCACAAGCAATCATTCCATATGCCCCCACTACCCCCACTTCCCATGCGTTTTCCAATTCAATGGGACTCTTCACTGCACCCTCATCCTGCTTGTAGTTGCACTGTCAGGTTTCAGAGCAGGGACGTGTATTATATTTGCCTCTTGATCATGCCTGCTGTTTCTTCCACTCGTCATGCACCCGCGCTGAGTTGCCTCACACATCTTCAGAGCCCTTCAACAGGGCCCACACTAACCCACTCCTCTTGCAGGACAAGGCGACACACACAGGAAGAGGATGACGTGATCGGGGGTGGTCCAGCATTGATGCAAGTGTTAACAGGGACAAGGCAGGGAGCAGAATTTTACATGCCCCTGCCAGTGGGCTTGGAGGCAGGGTGGGGTGGCCTGTAAAATTCCTCGGGTGGCCTTCCCACCGGGCCCTCGCCTGCCCTCCCTCTCTGCAATTTTACGGGAGGATGGGTGAGGCTTTACCCCAACTGAGGCCCTTAAGTGGCCAATTAATGACCACTTAAGGGCCATTTCCTGCCAGCCTCAATGTTCAGGCTGACGGCTGGAATTCAGGAGCACATGGGAAGCCTGGAAAGTGACCCTGCTCAGGCCCTGGACGGGAAGTGCGGCGGGTTTGCCGGGGGTGGGGGTGGGGGGAGGACAGAATTGGAAGTGCCTCTGTCAACAGCCTCCTTTCAACATCAGACGCCTCCCCAAACGGTCTGGCCCCTGCGGATGCTCCCTCCGCACCAGCCTCTCTACCGACACCCCCACCCCTGTCTGCCCACCCCCCACTCCCCTGGGCCTCAACTCCCCTCCATGCACTGAGATCCCCATTATTTAGCCGATCTTGGCCCCACGGGACAAATTGATGGTGAATTCCTCACCCTGCAATTGTAGCTCGAGTTGGGGGTGGAGGGCAGGGGAATGAGAAAAAAGTGTTTAAATTCTTTAACACGTGAAAAATAGGAAGGTGCCATTAACATCACTGGCAGGGGGAGAGAATGCAGAGTTGGAGATGATGATACTGGAGGCCATGTACAGCCCAATGTTTGGGCATCTTCCCCTCCTTATTTCTTTACTCCTAACTCCCTTACTTACATAGTTAGCACAATAACTTGGTGGTATTTAATGCTGCCTTTCATAGGCTACCATTTACCATTTTCACTATATGTCTAACTCTTGTTCCTTTTCCTGGGTTTATCAGGAAACAAGGTGCAGCTGCAGAAGAAGAGGATCCTCATGAAAATGAGCCTCTGAGCTTTTTAAACACCAGCCAGAAATTGGCTCCACTTACCCGCCTTGGACCCTTTAATACCCTAGCCTAACAACAATCTTCATTTTGAAATTTTCAATTGGCCTCCAACCTCAAACAATTTTTTGAGGGAGCTAGTTCCAGATTTCCTCTACCTTTTGTGTGAAGAAGTGCTTCCTGACAACCCTTGAATGGCTAAGCTCCAATTTTAAGTTATGCTCCCTTGTTCTGGACTATCCCAGAGGCCATTTGGCCCATCGTTTCTGCGCCGGTTCTCTGAATGAGCAATTCACTTAGTGCCACTGCCCCACCTCCTCCCCATAATTGTAACCCTGCACATTCCTTCTTTTCAGATAATAATCCAATTCCCTCTTGAATGTCTCGATGGAACCTGCCTCCACCACGTTCTCAGGCAGTGTATTCCTGACCTTAACCAGTCACTGTGTGAAGAAACTTTTCCTCATGTCACCATTGCTTCTTTTGCCAATCACCTTAAAACTGTTCCCTCTCCCTCAGAGGAAATAGTTCCCCTCTCAACTCTATCAAATCCTTTAATCATCTTTAACGCTCAGTTAGATCACCCCTTTCATCTTCTAATCTTAGTGGAGTACACATCTGGTTGAAGCAACATATCCTCAGAATTTAACCCTGTTGGCCCCAGTACCATTCTGGCAAATCTGCCCCATAGTCACTCCAAGTCCAATATATTCGTGTTAATGTGTGGCACCCAGAATTTAATGCAGCTTAGAGTAAGAAAAGAGAAAGAAGGAAAACAGGGAGCTATAGGCCAGTTAGCCTAATATCAGTAGGAGGCAAATGTTAGAATCTAGCGTTAGGGAAATGGTTTCAAAGCACTTAGAAAATCAAAATATGATTAAGCAAAGTCAAAATGGATTTATGAAAGGGAAGTGATGTTCGATAAATCTCTGAGAGCTTTTTGGCATGTAACTAGTAGAATGGATAAGGGGTAGCCAGTAGATGTGGTGTATTTGGATTTTCAAAAAGGATTTGATAAGGTGCCACAGAAGAGATAATTACACAAAATTAGGACTGATGAGATTATATTAATATGGATTGCGGATTGATAAATCAATAGAAAACAGAGAATAGAAATAAACAGAACATTTTCAGGTTGGTAGGCTATAATTAGCAGGCACCACAAAGATCAGTGCTTGGGCTTCAGCTAATTACAATCTATATTAATGACTTGGATGAAGGGACTGAGTGAAAGATATCCAAGCTTTCAGGCAGTACAAAGGTAGGTTACAGAGTAAGCACTGAAGAGGACACAAAGAGGCTGCAGAGACATATAGATAGGTTGGGTGAGTAGGACAAGAACATGGCAGATGGAATACAGCGTAGTGAAGTGTGAAGTTATTCATTTTAGTCGGAAAAATAAAAAAACAACAAATATTTTTAAAATGGCAAGAGACTGGGGAATGTTTGCATTTGGAGGGGACTGGATGTCCTTGTACATGAATCATAGAAAGTTAATATGCAGGTACAGCACGCAATCAGGAAGGAAAATTGTATATGAGCTTCTGTTACAAAGAGATCAGAGATTAAGGACAAAGAATTCCTACACAATTATACAAGGCATTGGTGAGGCCACATCTGGGGTGGAATTTTATGCCAGTGGGATTTTACAGTCCCACCGAAGTCAATAGACTTTTGAATGACTCGCTGCATTTTACAGACCCACCCCCGCCGTGACAGGGCCGTAAAATTCCACCCCAGGGTATTGTTTGCAGTTTTGGTCTTCTTACTTAAGAAATGGCATAGAATTGTCCTAGACGGAGTACAACAAATGGTCACTATATTGGTTTCTGGAATGAGGGGATTTGCCAATAAGGAGAGATTGAGTAGAATAGGCCTATATTCCTTGGCATTTAGAAGAATGTTACGATCTCCATTGAGACCCATAACTTAGGGGAGAATTTTCAGGCCGACTGGTCAGGAGCGGGTGCAGAACCGATCGCCGCCCGCAATCAGCTGCGCGCCGCCATGTTACATGGGTGGGCCAATTAAGGCCCACCTAGCGTGATGCGCACCCAGTAGCGCTCAGCACTACCTGTGCGGGCGGGTGGATGAGGGAGAGCCAGGACCTCTGCTCCTTCGCGCATGCGTGCGAAAGAGCGTAGAAATCTCCCTGAGGCATGGCGCTGCCTCAGGGAGATAAAGCTGAATTTTAAAGTTCAGAATAAAAAAAGTTAAAAATAATTTACACATGTCCCTTCATGTGACAGCATCACATGAGGTGGGACACATTTATCAAATATTTAATAAATATTTATTAATTTAATAAACCCTTCATGAAACCTCATCCCGCCCGTGGATGAGGTTTCATGAAAAATGCGAAGGCCGCCTGGGCTCTTCGCCTGCCGACAACCTTAAGTTTGGACGGGCAGCCCTGTCCAATTGGTTAATTAATTTATTAACGGCCTTAACAGGCCTTTGACAGTTTGGCGGGCAAGCAGCCAACTCTGGTGTGCGCCCGCCGAACGAAAGATCGGAGTGACGCGTGGTGACGCCGGGACATACGCCCGATGTCACCGCGCGTCATTTTACGCGTCGGCGGCCCTACACGCCATACAGAAAATGCTGGCCTTAAAAAAAAGAAATTTGAACTTCCAGTTAATAGTTGAAAGAGTGACATACCAAGTTCCACTTTTTAAGATTTTTACTGTAACAAATAAAATGCTATTAACTAAACACAATTTTTGAAGGTAACTTATACTTTCAAGCACAGAAAGGAATGTTCCTCTTGTACAGTTACCACGTGCTGCACTCTCCATGGAATTACAGTCTTTATCACAAACAGTCTACAATTGACTCCAGCTTCCAGTGGGTTCACATTTTCCAGTTTTGTTGAGTAGTACCTTCGAGTGACTACGTTCAGGCTTTTCCCTTAGTTTTCACAAAGCTTCCTAAAGCCACTACCCGCAGTAAAGCCTGTCTCCCTTCTTCCCCTTTGGCTATGCCAGGACAAATCTCCTAGAATCCTCAGAAGAGTGCGGGATGTTTCTCTTCAACTAAAGACCATCTCCCTCTTGCGTCTGACTGTGGTAGTCGGCAAAGCCAAGCAGCCTCAAGAACTCAGAGGCTATTGTCATTGTCTCCAACCATGAACACATTACACCACCACTCCAGTAGCACAATCTGGGCCTCACTCTGATCTTTAACCATCCCAGCCAGGCCTGTTGCCAAGCAGATTTCAGAACAGGTTACATGACCCCTTCCATTTTACCTTAAATTAAAGACACAGTGCCCAAACATAACAATCTTTTAAGTGCCATAATTGTAACAGGAATGAGAGGTGATCTAATTGGAACCTATAAAATTCTTAAGGGGCTTGAGAGGGTAGATGCTGAGAAAATGTTTCCCCTGATTGGGGAACCTAGAACACAAGATAACAGTCTCAGAATACGGGGTCAGCCAATTAGGACTGAGATGAGCAGGTATTTCTTCACTCAAAGTGTTGTGAGTTTTTGGAATTCTCTACTCCAGAGGGCTGTCGATGTTCCATCATCAAGTGTATTGAACATAGATGTCAATAGATTTTTGGGCGCTAATGGAATTAAGCGATATGGGGATAGTGCAGGAAGGTGGAGTTGAGGTAGGCAATCAGCCATGACCTTATTGAATTGCAGAGCAGGTTCAAAGTGTCAAATAATCTAGTCCTGCTCCTATTCCTGATGCTCATACGTTCTTAGAACTCCAGGTGAGGTCTCACCAGAGTTCTGGGCCTTGGTGAGACCACATCTGGAGTACTGTGTGCAGTTCTGGTCTTTTCAAAAAAGGATACAATCGAGTTAGAAACAGTTTAGAAAAGGTTCACTGGACTCATTTCTGGGATGAAAGTGTTGTCTTATGAAGAAAGGTTGAACAGTTTAGGCCTATACCCATTGGAGTTTGGAAGAATGAGTGGTGAGCTTATTGAAGATCTTATATTTTGTTTTGGATTTCCAGCATCCGCAGTTTTTTGCTTTTATCTTAGTGTTCAATTGACTACCACTTCTCTTCCAGGAATGCCTACCTTGAAGAAGTATTGCTCTTCTCTCCGACAGGATTTCCGCCTCTCTCTTTTGCCCTGTTCAGTCTCCGCCTGTCATTGGCCCTCTGTTCAGCTCTGCCTGTCCTACCCCCCTCCTTGAACCAGCTTATGTTTCACCTCTTTTCCAATTTTCCTTAGTTCTGATGAAGAGTCATTCAGACTCGAAACGTTAACTGTATTCCTCTCCGCAGATGCTGTCAGACTTGCTGAGTTTTTCCAGGTATTTTTGTTTTTGTTTTGGATTTCCAGCATCTGCAGTTTTTTGCTTTTATCTAATTTATTATTATAAGGTCCTGAGGGGACTTGATAGGTGGACACCCAGATGTTTCCTCTTGTGGGGGAGACTAAAATTAGGGGACATAGTTTAAAAATAAGAGGTCTCCCTTTTAAGACAGAGATGAGGAAAAGTTTTTCTCGCCAAGGGCCGTTGGTGTGTAGAATTCTCTTACCCAGAAAACAGTGGAGGCTGGATCTTCGAATTTATTCAAGGTTGAGTTAAACAGATTTTTGCTGGGCAATGGAGTCAAGGGTTATGGAGGGGCAGACAGGAAAGTGGAGCTGAGACCACAACCAGATCAGCCATGATCTTATTGAATGGCGGAACAGGCTCAAAGGGCCAATTGACCAGCTCCTGCTCCTATGTTCCTGTATTCCAGATGTCTTTGTTAATCCACAGTTCCTGGTTCTCACCATTTATAAAATAATCTGATCTATCTTTCCTAGGCCCGAAATAGATGACCTCAATCTTTCCCACATTGAACCCAGTCTGCTGCAGATTTGCCCACTCACTTAATCCATTGATGTCCCTGTGTAACTTTCTGCTTCCATCTACTGTGTCATCTAACTTAGTGTCATCAGCAAACTGAGATATACAACTTTCTACTCATCCAACATTTATAAATATAGTGAAATATATCGTGTGGGTTTCTGTCACAGGAAGTTAACACTGGAGTCCATCTATGGAGTGTGATCACCTCAATGAATGGTGTCTCTGGTGCTTGTTGTAATACCTATCAGGGAAGGTTCACTGGGAACATAGAGGCAATGGATCCTCAACCAGGTACAAGATGGGACACGGAAAGGAGATGAATCATGGATCCCTTTCAGTCTGCTCTCCTACAGGCCAGTGGGAATGCTGTGCCATATCCCATGAGAGTGGAATGGCACACATTGCCCACTCTCATCTTGACAGAACCTCACCATCCTCTCACCCAATGCCTGCCCTGGTGCCAGGAAACCAGCTGAGCAATAACTGCCGCTGAAGCCACTGAGATGTAGCAGAATGCAGCCTGACCCTCTTGACCCTGGAGTCATTGACTACGACCATCTGAAGAGCCATCATTTGAGATATTAGAACCCTTCCCCTTCCCATGCTGCAGCCACTAGGGGAACTTCATGTCAAAGCACAAGAATAGCTATGGCAGCCCCAAACTGTTTAATCTTCCCTGCCAGGTATAGTATCTTAGCCTGGTATCATTCTCATACATACACTCACTCACACTCACACTCTCTCTCTGTCTCACACACACACTCATTCTCTCACAATCACTGTCTGTCACGCACACTATCTCTCACACACACTCATTCCCTCTCTCATACACATGCTAGTTCTGGAGCACATGTCTTCAGTATTATTGCTGGAGTGTTGTCAGGGCCCATAGCCTTTGCAGTGTCCTGTGCCTTCACCTGTGTCTTGTTATCACATGAAGTGAATCAAATTGACTGAAGACTGGCACCTGTGATGCTGGGAGGAGGCCGAGATGGATCATCCACTCGGTATTTCTGACTGAAGATTGTTGCACATACTTTGTTCTCTTCTTGTATTGAGCCATGCTCTGCACTGGGTTTTTGCCAGATGTTCAGAATGCGTCTATGAAAGGAGGAGATACTGAAGGAACAGCTGTTGCGTTACCTTTGCTTACTGCAATTGACCAGCATCGGACCTCATTTGCGAATTAAAGCAGTTTGAATTTTATAGGCACCAATTCAATTTGGCACGCGTATTAGTTATGTGCAAATTACCACTGAGGGGTAGTACACCAGCAGAACATTCATTAAGTACTTACTGGATAATTTAAACTTAATGTGTAAATATGGATGAAGCCCTTGACAAAGATGTGACTAATTCAGCAACTCAGCAACATTTAGCTTTTCATGACATGGCACCTAATCCTGAGTCAGGAGCTCTGATATTCATATTGTACCACAGCTTTTCCTTCTGAATCATTGACTCCACTGCCCCTATCCTTTATAATGCCAAATGATAGGAAGACCTTCAGCCTTCCTTCCTCAAAAACCTTTGATGCATGCAATTACTCTGTTGAGATATATATACTTCAAGCTGCCCTGACACAGGGAAACATTGATGATGTGAATATTCAAGGGTCTGTTCAGGACTCAGCAGGCTAATAAAATGATGGTGTGCGCTGTCCCCCACATGATGCACCTTTGAGCAACCCACTCCTGTCTTTGCATGCGAGTCAGAGAATCACAATTGCTATTTTCATTGGAGAACTTTTAAAAATCTCAATGACATCAGAATTGTCGCTCATAGACATTCTTGCTTTGATGTTTGATTGCTGTTTATGTTGTCCACTGATTTTATAAAATGTTTGGGAAGAGCTGCAGTTAGAATTTCTCTGACATGTTATCTCCATGACAGGTAAGACGTCAAAATCCAACAATCTCAAAGCAGTTGAGGTAACATATCCAAGTTCTTAGATCATCTGCAAGGGAATCTGGCAAATCCTAACTTATTGAGTTGTCTCTTGCAATGGAATCTTTTTATGAAAATGAACATGAGTTTTGCCCAAAATTTGATAAATTCTTACAAATATTATTTATATGCACTTCCTGCTTACAGAATATCTACTGATCATATTCTTGTCATAGCTGTGTGCCAATGTATTTTATAATAAGTTTCTATGTCTACATTTGAAATGGAAAAGTGCTGTGACTACTGGCTGCTGTCACTCTGTAACTGCAGGCTTTAGCCAGTAGATGGTCCTGCAAATTGCTTAAAATGGTTTCTAAAATTCTTTTCTGTAACTCATTCTTAGAGTCTTAAATAATGTTTAAACAAAATTTTAAAAAGCCAATAATTCTTAATAACTTTATTTATTTTATATGCTACATCGCCTGTTTGCTGTGTTCTTTAAAGTTTTTACTTGACGGCATCAACTTCTCTCCAAAGCCTGGCTTGGACATGTTGTCCAGAGCTGTTGGCATTGTAAGCTAAAGGCAGATCCTGCAATCTGAACACGTGCAACGTGCACATGTTCTTAAGGCACAGTGACAGCCTTCTGTGTCATAAGATGATGGTTTGCACCATGGTGGTCAACTCTGTGTTAAGCATCGCCTGGTGTGGCTCAGGAGCCCCATTCTGGCATGGCAGCCTCTGCTGCATTTGCTGTGAAGATAGACATTGGACTGACAAGGTGCACGATTTGCTGGCCTGTTTTATCTGGGTCCTCTTCTCAGCTGAGCTTTCTGTTTCTGCTCATTCTTTCCAATGCTTTTCCAAACAGTCAGCCTCCAGAGACCACAGCCGCCAGTGACTGTGTGCCAGTTGTCAGTATCAATATCTGCCGACTTCATATCTCATTTGCCGGTGTCTTTGTAGCGGAAATATGGAAGCCCAGGAGGCCATGATCCAGTGGCCAGTTCACTGCACGGAAGGTCTTTGGGTATACGGCCGTCATCCATCTGATGAACATGGCGGAGCCAGCACAGACATCATTGGTTTAGCAATGAGTCTATGCAGATGGAATTAGCATGCTCCAGGTCCTGCCAAGAGATGCCAAGGATATTTCTGAGATAGTGAAAGTGGAAAATGTTCAGCTGAACATATGTTTTCCAGGTCTCACTACTGTAGAGAAGTGCACAGGCTTGGCAGACTCACAGTTTGGTGTACTCAGTCAGGTTGCTATTGTTCCACACTCTCTTGATCAGCTCAGACATAAATAACAGTTGCAGTGTTGACGATGTGTGTGTTGATTTCAACATCGTGCTGAGGGACGCACTAAAGCTTGGGGCAGCTGCCGCAAAGGCGCAATGGGGAAGGGTTGCTGCCTAAGACCTTTCTGCCACAGTGCACTGAGGGACTAGGAACTGTGTAGAGCCCCTCAGGCTGTACAGCTCAAAATGAATGTCTGCAAATGATTGTAATATTCATTGTTTGTACTGATGCACCTTGTGATACATGTTATAAAAGTTGAACCTGATTGTACTTTTGTGATGGTGATTTTGAAATGGTTTGGAATGTTGTTGAAGATATTTTATGAATAAAGTATATTTTTGCAAAAAAAAAGTGTGGATTTCAGCATCAAGTGACAGATTGCTGGTGATTGTGGAGCCTAGATATGTGAAGCATTATCACTGCTGATAGATGGTGGTATGGCAACATCCTGGACCATGACATTTGTCTTCCTGATGCTAATGGTCAAACAAAACTCTTTACAGAAGTGAGACAGTCTATCCATTTGACTTATCAGTGGCATTTTAAAAGCCTGATCGTAGAAAACAGTTAGTAATTCAGCACTCATTTTATTTAAAACAGAAAAAAAATGTACACAGCCATTTTTTAATTGAAAGTTGCTTCACTCAATTTATCTGACAATTGAAGTCTTTTCAGCAATAAACTGTTATATGTTATTTGTTTGCTTAATACAAATTATCAGCTAATTCAATTCAGGGAACAAAACTGACTTTCAATTACTGAACAGTGACTGCAACCTAAACAAAAGGTTATTTTCTTTGGGTCTGAGCTGCTTGTTCTAATATTTTATAAAAATATTCTGAAATGGTAAATTCAAGTCTCATTGGCTTTGCATTAGTTCATGGAATGATGGATGATCCATCTCAGACTCCTCCAGAGGTCCCCAGCATCAGAGATGCCAGTCTTCAGCCAATTCGGTTCACTCCATGTCATATCAAGAAACGGCTGAAGGCACTGGATACTGCAAAGGCCATGGGCCCCGACAACATTCCGGCAATAGTACTGAAGACTTGTGCTCCAGTACTTGCCGCACCCCTGGCCAAGTTGTTCCAGTACAGCTACTACACTGGCATCTACCCGGCAACATGGAAAATTGCCCAGGTATGTCCTGTCCACAAAAAGCAGGACAAATCGAACCTGGCCAATTACTGCCCCATCAGTATACTCTCCATCATCAGTAAAGTGATGGAAGGGGTCACCAACAGTGCTATCAAGCAGCATTTGCTTAGCAATAACCTGCTCACTGATGCTCAGTTTGGGTTCCGGCAGCATCTCCTGACTTCATTACAGCCTTGGGTCAAACATGGACAGAACTGAACTCCAGAGGTGAGGTGAGAGTGACTGCCCTTCACATCAAGGCAGCATTTGACCCAGTGTGGCATCAAGGAGCCCTGGCAAAACTGGAGTCAATGGGAATCTGGGGGGGGTGGGGGAGGGGGGGGCGGTGGGGAGCGGGAAACTGTCCACTGAATGGAGTCATACCTAGCACAAAGCAAGATGGTTGTGGCTGTTGGAGGTCAATCATCTCAGTTCCGGGACATCACTGCAGGAGTTCCTCAGGGTAGTGTCCTAGGCCCAACCATCTTCAGCTACTTCATCAATGATCTTCCTTCCATCTTAATGTCACAAGTAGGGATGTTCGTTGATGATTATACAATGTTCAGCACCATTCATGACTCCTCAGATACCAAAGCAGTCAGAAACTCTCATAACATTTAGGAAGTTTTTAGATATTCACTTGCATTGCCATAGCCTCCAGGGATATGGGCCAAGCGCTGGAAAATGGGATTAGTGTAGTCAGATCTTTGTTGACCAGCATGGACATGATGGGCCAAATGGCCTCCTTCTGTGCTGTAAACATCTATGAGTTTATGAGTCCATGTCCAAATGCAGCAAGACCTGGACAATATCCAGGCTTGGCTGACAAGTGGCAAGTAACATTCACTCCACACAAGTGCCAGGAAATGACCATCTCCAACTCACCTCCTGACTCCCCAAAGCTTGTTTGCCATCTACCAGGTACAGGTCAGGAGTGTGATGGAATATTCTCCACTTGCCTGGATGAATGCAGCTCCAACAACACTTAAGAAGCTTGACACCATCCAGGACAAAGCAGCACACTTGATTGGCACCACATCCATAAACATTCACTCCCTCCACCACTGACACACAGTAGCAGCAGTGTGTACCATCTACAAGATGCACTGCAGGAATTCACCAAGACTCCTTGGACAGCATCTTCCAAACTCACGACTGTTACCATCTAGAAGGACAAGGGCAGCAGACACATGGGAACACCACCACCTGGAAGATCCCCTCCAAGCCACACACCATCCTGACTTGGAAATATATCTCCATTCCTTCACTATCACTGGGTCAAAATTCTGGAACTCCCTTCCCAATAAGACTGTATCTACACCACAGGGATTGCAGCGGTTGAAGAAGGCAGCTCACCACCCACTTTTCAAAGGCAATTAAGGATGGGCAATAAAAATGCTGGCCTAGCCAGTGATGCCCATGTCCTGTGAAAATAATTTTAAAAAGGTTGGCTTTGGAGGCCATGTAGGTGTAACTATTAGGATGATATATCTGAGATACAGAGGTGATTTTCTCCTGCATATGTTTATCAGATAAACTGCAAATGCGTGAGGAAATGGACACTAATCCATTATTCCCATTTCGCTGCAGTATAAGTCAGCACACCAACTTCCTCCACAGCCTACATGGTGTCTGCAACTGACTGCACCTGATTGAGAACAGCATTGCAAACTTCACAAGTGAATGCTAGCAACTCAAGCATTCTCTAATAATCTTGGGTGCAGTTCCAGATTAAGCACATCGCAGAAAAATCATGCACCACTGATTCCAGAACTGTTGTTCAGCTACTCTCCATTTTAAGAAAGCAAAAGGAAAGACCTGCATTTATATAGCATCTTTCACAACCTCGGGGCATCCCAGTGTTTTACAGCCAACGCAGTACTCCTGAAGTGTAGTCACAGGCAGCCAATTTACTCACAGCCAGGTCCCACAAACAGCAATGTGATAATGACCAGCTAATTAATCAGTTTTAATGATGGTGTTTGAGAGATAAATATTGGGAAAGGCCTTTCAGCCAATGATGCCAATGGAAGTAAAATTGTGTAGGTTGTTAAATGAACAGCCAATCCAATCCCCTCAGGTTCCAGCCCCGCAGCTTATATTAAAATTACCCTCTACCATTTTATCCATTCCTTTGCAAATAATTGGGACTAAACATAAACTCACCTAGCACAACCCTCAATTCAAGTCAACAGATGTCTATTAATAACTGAGTTCCACTGAGTTGTGATTTAGTTGGCGGGGCTGTTGTGGCCTCTTGACTAGTGGGGTAAACCTGATTGCAACAGGGGCACTGCAGGGGTTTCCTCCAAAGAGTGAGAACTATCTAATGTTCTTAGGACCAATCTCCCATATTCCATTCACCATAAACCTGAGCTCATTCAACGTTCTGCTGCCCACACTCTCGCACCAAGTCCTGCTCATTGGGTTACATTGGCTCCCAGGACACCAACATCTCAAATTTAAAATTCTCATGGGCCATCCTTCTAACTCTCTCTGTGATCTTCACCAGTCCTGCAACCCTCCAAGAACTTGAAGTTCCTCCAATTCTGGCCTCTTGCACACTGCCAATTTCCTTCATTCCGCTTCTGGTGGCCAAGCCAGCCCTAGGCCCTAAGTTCTGGAGTTCCCTCCCTAAACCTCTTCTCCTCTTTCCCCTCCTATCAAACTCTCCTTAAAACCTATCAAGTTTTAGCTCACCTGTCTTAATAACTATCAGCATACTCTGTTCCCTTCTCCCTCATATGCTTATCTATCCCACCCCGCCCCCTTAAATGCATTAACCACTCCCTGTGCTAGTGAGCTCCATATTTTCACCACACTCTCGATAAAGAAGTTATTTGATCGCTTGGTTACTATCTTATGTTGATGGTGTCTAGTTTTGCTCTTCCCCCCACAACTGGAAACATTCTCTGTGTATCTTCATAATTTCCTAATTTTAAAGACCTCTATCAGGTCACCCTTCAGCCTTCTCTTTTCGAGGGTAAAGAGATGCAGCCTGTTCATCCTTTCCTGACAGGTAAACCTCATGTTTCTGCTACCATCTTGGCAATCTTTATTGCACCCTCTCCAGTACATCATCTATATTCTCTTCACACTATGGCAGCCAGAATTGTACACAAAGCTCCAAGTGTGGTCTAAGTAAGGTTCAATTCAATGTAGCATAATGTCTCTGAAGAATCCTGCTCTGGACACCTTGACGTAGGTTTCCAGCCTGGAATATGTTAACAGCAAGTCTTTATCAACAATTTATAATTATGTCAATATTTACAGTAGAAGGTACAGGTAGAGCTGACTCCATTGTAGGTCTTAACTCAACTGTGTCCATCTCCAAAACAAAAACAGAATTACCTGGAAAAACTCAGCAGGTCTGGCGGCATCGGCTGAGAAGAAAAGAGTTGATGTTTCGAGTCCTCATGACCCTTCGTTTTTTGTTTTTATCTCTGTGCCCATCTCCAGACTGACCCTGGATCTGGGTCCAGTGTCATCTTACATCACTGAGTGATCTGTACTGTACTCAGTCCCACCTTAACCCTTCATGCACCAGACCCTTCTACTACATTCTCTATTTTTCAATTCTATCCTCCTGGAAATAAACACAAGTGATTGGTTGCATCGCCTGTCAAACATTTTGGGATGTTTTATTATGTTAAAGGCACTATATAAATGCAAATTGCTATTATTATATTTCAAGGTCCCTCGGGAAGCAGCACCATTGGCAAATAGAAATGGTGAAATAGATTGCCATCCATTCTTGGCTGTAGTGTGTGTTCGAGCTACCCATTCATGCCAGTGGTGTGCTTTCCCACGGCTCTCCTCTTAGGCTTTACCCAGTAGGTGGGAGGATTAAGTGGCCAGGACACAATTTGTGATTGCAGTTTTAAAACTATGGCAAGTATGCAACTTATGCCAGTGTGGTTGGCCTATTAGAGTGTTGCAATACTGAGGGGGAGCAACACATTAAACTTCACAAACTACGACTCGGCCAGGCTTGTCTCATCCTCTGGTTCCTGTACTCTGTTACAATCTTACAGCACAATTGCAGAGATTGTTTTTTTTTCTCCCCAGTGTTTGTATCTATTAAAAGGGAATGTTTTATTGAAACTTCTCCTCATTCCCAGTCTCTTTATCCTGGAATAATTGTTATTCCCAGCTCCTAAAACATCCTAAAAGCTTCTGGCAAATTCCCAGAAAGTGCTTCAAATGGGTTTCACTGTGATCACTGACAGTTGCCTTAAAAATGAAATGGTTTTGCTGCAGAGTTACACAGCTGACACTCATCTGTCTAGACTAAAGCTCAATAAATTGGGTTAAGCATATGAAATTAAAAGCCTTGGCCCTGAAATTACACAGTGTGGTGCAAGTATATAAATGCTCAATTGGCTAGAAATTGGGAAAACTGTCCAGTGCAATTTCCAGACAGCAAACATAAAGGACCAATTTTTCAGCTTTGTCCTGAGGTCCAAGGATGCAAAACATTTACGCCATGTAGACCTCGGATGGTTTTCAGGCACCTGAGGCAGCTTCCTAAGACAGTCATTAGGCCCCTTGCATGTCCACAAAGTCTGTTTTAGGACTCCTCAGGGAAATCAGGCCGGAAAGTGAGTGAAGTAGGTGTTGGGCCGACTCTCAGGTTTGGTGGGGATGCAGCCTAGCGAGTGGTCACCACTGAAAAGGTAAATTTAATATTTTTAAATTGATGAGGAACAGGAGTGCTCTTCCTAGCTTCACAGTCCTCCTGGCCACTGCTGTCAGCTCCCGTCAATGTCACCCCCTCACCCTCAACATTTAGCTGAAGCCCACAACCATGGAGGGAAAAGGCTCAAAATTGGTTTCCCAAAATGGTGGGGTTGCCTGCGGGAGACGTGATAGGCCCCAGCAATTCAATAGGCATTGAAATAAAACCCAAGGTCTAAACTTTGAGCCACCCTGGCACTCCCTGGGACACGTGGCAGCCTCTGCAGCACCAGTTCTGGGCTTGAAAACAGGCATAGACAAATTTCTACCTCAACATGATCGTGTAAGATTCCTTTTTCACAATTTTAGTGGAGTTTTTAACTTGTTTGAGGTTAGTGCCTCTGCTAAGTTAGCTGAGAGAGAGGGATTTAAGGTTGACACATGACCTGTCCAGTGGTGAGAAACGCTATGTGTTGCCCACAACTCTCTGATGCACGATGGCGAGCAGACATGATTTCTCACTACCAACCTATACTCACATGGGGTGGAATTTTCCAGACCCGAGTTTAATGGCAGGCCGGTGGTGGTTGGGGGTGGGGAGGGGGGGGTGGTGCTGTGTGGGGGGAACAATGTGGCAGGAGCTGAAAAATAAGTTTCCCACCAGCGTAAAATGACGATAGGATCTTCCGCTTCCAGCCACCATGGCAGGTTGCGAGTCCCACCAGATGTTGACGTCAAACCAATTTGCATCTCACTAATGGGATTTAGATGAAAGCCCAACCAGGATCACCCCCATCGCCTGATTGTCCGCACCGCCAGCAGGAAATCACGCTGGTCCAGAACACATCTGGACCAATGTGGTGGGTAAATGTCCTCACTTACCTCAAGTAGGCCAGGGGCAGCTCGCGGAGATGAGAAGATGGAGGTCTCCAGCCAGCGGACTCTGGAACACCACACGGGCAGCAGTGGGTAGGTGGAGCACCAACCACATGGATCTTCTCTGCCCAGCAGCATCCAGGAGGTGGACGTTCCCAGTGCAGCCACTCCACCCAGGGATCAGACCTTCAAGCAGCAGCTTCTCTCAGGAGGTGGATCTTCAAGGTGAAGGTGGAGGGTTGCAGGAGGTAGTGATGGGCAGCAGGGGTCTATGCTGGGAGGGTGGCGGCGCAGAATAGATGGGGAGGAGAGGAATCAAGAGATGGATGGGTGTTGTGGAAGCCTAGAAGTGCGGGGGAGCTTGGGGGTGGTAGGGGAAGGGAGAGATTTTGCAGGGGCAATGGAATGGGTGAGCTGGTATGGAGTGGGAGGGTGGTTGTGCAGGTCTGAAGGAGCATTGGGGGGGGTTTAGAGGTGTGGACAGGTATTGGGGGGCTAGAAGGGAAAGGGGTTCAGAGGGAGGGGTCAGTGGAGTCAATGGAGGATTCCTGGGGGTCATACTGAGGGTAACAGTGGTAAGAGGGGATGGTGACAATTAAAGGGGGCAGTGGGAGCCAGCACCTCCAGATCAGTGAGCCCACACAGGTAGAAGGATAAGGCCCGGAGAGGTGTGTCATTAGCGGTGCTTGCTGGTGCCCTCAACACCTGAGCCCCTTCCCCCCCCACCCCAGACAGAGTCTGAGCTCTCTGTGTGGAAGGGTGAGGGACCCACAGTGGCCTCTTCATCTGCACAGTAGATGGACTGCAGTGGGGCAATGGGGCATCGCCATATCAAATTGCCACTGAGGTCCATGTCCCCTGTACCATTCACTGAAGCAAGTGTGAGCAGTTGAGGGTTCACTTATCCTGGCAGAGTGGATGAGATCATTCATCCTTTCTCAGCATTGCAGGGCAATACATTGCCGGAGGCCCTGGGCAATAACTGCCCTGGAGATTTGATCCCATGCAAGGTTCAGCTCCCTGCTTGGCCTCCTCTTCCCATCCTGCGGAATAGAGGAGGTCCCTTCTGACCTTCACTTGGTTGAGTGGGACGCTGAGGGAGGCATTGCTGAATTTGGATGCCGGAGCTCCCTGCCCTCTTATTGCCACCTCCTCAATCAACATTGTGCAGGTTGCTGTCTGGGCGCTGGGGTATGCACCATCCAGCACCCCCCCCCACCCCCACACCGCACATAATGTCGACAAACACCCGACTGAATAATTAATGAGGTCGGGGGTCACGTGATACGGCTGAATTCCTACCGCCTCCGCTTCAGAAAACACTCCCCGCCCCCGTCCCTGTTCCTGATCCCACCACGGGAATTAGTCTCGGAATGGAAAATTCCGCCCATTGTTATCAACCATTAAAATGTTTGTGCAATGATGTTCCACCATGAAATTCCTGATCCTCCGGATCCAAATCGGTGACCGGGCAGTGCACTACTCCCAGGGAAGAAAATAAAGATTGAAGCAGTTTCCTCAATTCCACCTGTCTACTCCTCTGATGTAGCCTCTGAGGTGTTAGGATGTGGTGTAAATTTGATTCCACTCCACATGATTTATGTTATGGGTGTTAGCCCAATTGTTCATTGTCTCTTTGTTTAGGCGTTGTCCATTGGTGCACAAGCCCTGTGCAGCCATTCAAGAACTGGAGAGACGGTGAGAGACCCACATTGCCTCGCCAGGAAAGCCCGTCGGTATTAAATGCCTCTCAGGCACTTAAGCCATAGGCCTTGCCCGGAATCAAGGACCCTGGGGGCAGAAGCCCCACCCACTGAGAGCTGCCAGCCAATCAGAGGCCAGCAGCTCCTTTGCTGAGCAGTGTCACCGGGGAGGCAGTGGCTGATGCTGGAACGACACCCACTGGAGGCCCAGGATCGAGTAGCGACCCAGGCGGGAGGGGGACAGGAGGGGGAGGGGTGTCACAGGCACAGAGAGTTTAGGGGGCTGTAGGGGAGTCGACAGTAAGGGCCTTGGATGGCTCACAGTGGGCGCCCCCTTCCTGATGACAGGTCCTTCAGCACCGAGGCACTGAGTGCTTTTGAATGATGAACCCCCCCCTCCCTCCAACCCCAGGAGACCAGGTTTGCTTGTTGTGCTCCTCCTGAGACGACAGGCTTACCCACTGCTGGGTTCATACTAGTGGTGGAGGGAATGAGGCCTTAAGTGGTCATTAATTGCCCACTTAAGTGCCTCATTTGGCAGAGGGGAAGAAAGCCTGAGCACATGCCTGCCTGCCCCGGACTTCATTTTGGAAGAGGTGAGAAGGCGGAGGGTGCTCGCACGCCACCCTTCTGCCTGATTAAATGCCCTCCTTGCCTCCACATGCGCCTGAGTGAGGGCGTAATATACCACCATGGGCCTATGGACTAAATACTGGGCGTCGTTTTTGTGACTGAATCCACACTGTGCTGAGCACAATCGATTGGATTTACATTCCCAGTTGTGCATTTGCACTGAATTAAT
Organism: Cetorhinus maximus; assembly: GCF_964194155.1. Classification (NCBI taxonomy): domain Eukaryota; kingdom Metazoa; phylum Chordata; class Chondrichthyes; order Lamniformes; family Cetorhinidae; genus Cetorhinus; species Cetorhinus maximus. Next base: position 33,907,449 of record NC_135904.1, read on the forward strand.
ACCACCGAGGTCTACAGCTCAAAAGAAAGCCATTTGGCCCATCCTAACTAATCCAGCTCTTTCCTCTGTTTGTCAGAAACTGATCCCTCTTCCCATGCAGTTCTGTGTCAATCCCATCCCACTGCCCCACGCTCTCCCCACCCCCCATACCTTCAAATAATGAATTCATTCTTCCTTAAAAGATACAATAGTTTCAGCCTCAACCACTCCCTGTTTTGCTCCAACAGTTCTCTGTGCAAGGAAGTATTTAACTCTTGCTAAGCTGTTCTTATTGATAGCTTTAAACTAATGACCCCAGATCACTGTTTCCCAAGGCCACTGTTAAAGAAAGGGCTTCCAGTCATTGAATATGCACATCTACAAATACAATCATGAATGTGTGTGAATTATCCCAGCAGCCTTCACAGCTTTCTCTGCCCCTGTGGTCTAGAGACACCATTAATGATGCTAATATGAAATCCCAATGCTTAAGCTGACAGAGATGTACTGGGACTAGTTATTGAGAGAGCACTTAGCCTTAAGATGCATTTTCACTCCCTCAGTTTCACAGGTGATAGATCATTTACACTACCTTAAGGAAATTTGCTTGCTGTTGTGTTGTTTTTACGGTCCACTCACAATACAAGATTAATGTTGCTGCAAAGTGGTGTTGGCTTCACACCAATGCTGCACTTGTGAGCTCTGAAATTCCTGGCACCCTGGCAACGCCAAGCAGCTGTTTGTTGGAATGGATGGGCAGAGGACCCAGTTCCAGCTCACTTTGTAACCTGTTCGAAATTCCAGCGGAAGTGTCGGCAGGCCCCCATTCCATACAGACATCCCAGAAAAAGGCAGCACTAGGGGCTGATGTCACCCACCGAACTTCAGTCCGGTTCCAGTTCAGTTTTGCCCAACATTATATACATCATTGAGACATTCAGGGGGAAGCTAAATAAGCACATGCAGGAGAAAGGAATAAAAGAATATGCTGATGCGGTGACATGAAGTAGGATGGGAGGAGGCTCATGTGAAAGACAAGGTGGCACAGACCAGTTTGGTCAAATATCTCTGTCCTGTAAATGCTACATAATTCTCTGTAACACATCAGCATGAAGCAGGAACACTGCCAGAACATGTCACAACCTGGTCCTAATGAAGGCGGAGTCTATTTTATTTGTAAAGGTCACAGAGCAATCGATTGGCACAGGGCAAACAGCAATTCTAAAGGCCGTTCCTGGCTTTAAGTTTTTTTTTTAAAGACCTTTGGAAACTCCCTGGTGTCAAGGTGTTGCAGGGTTTTACACAGAATCAGGGCTGCATCCAAGGGACGCTGGGGAGCTCATTTCCAATCCTGGGTGGCTACGTCAAGAAAATCAGGCATCAAGGTTCAAACCGACTCCAGTGAAGTGGAGTGAGTTTCTGCTCACTTGAGGCTCTCAGTCTTCTTCACCGCTGTCAGGTTAGGCCCTGTCTCTGGATTCAGGCTGCATCTAAAACTGCAGCATTGATGCAAAGCCAGATAGTTATAATGTGATTGTGTTCCAAGTGGAGTGATTTTGGTACCAGGACTTGATGGGAGTTATGCTTTAATCCTGAAGCTGATGTTATTTATGGTGACAGTCACAAAAGGAATTCGTAACTCAAGTTAGTATTAGTGGGTTTAGTGGCCTTAAAAGTGGATAAATCCGCAGAATCGGATGAGATGTATCCCAGGCTGTTGAGGGAGGCAAAGGAAGAGATATCTACTCACCTCTGCCTTAAAAATATTCAAAGACTCTGCTTCCACCGCCTTTTGAGGAAGAGAGCTCTAAAGGCTCACGACCTCTGAGAGAAAAAAATCCTTTGTCTTAAATGGGCAACCCCTTATTTTTAAATAGTGGCCCCTAGTTCTAGATTCTCCCACAAGAGGAAATATCGTCTCCACATCCACCCTGTCAAGACCCCTCAGGATCTTAAAGGTTTTAATCAAGATGTCTCCTACTCCTCTAAACTCCAGTGATTACAAGCCAAGTCTGTCCAACCTTCCCTCATAAGACAACCCCCCATCCCAGGTCTTAGTCTGATAAATCTTCTCTGAACTGCTTCCAATGTATTTACATCCTTCCCTAAATAAGGGGACCAATACTGTACACAGTACTCCAGATGTGGTCTCACCAATGCACTGTATAACTGAAGCATAACCTCCCTACTTTTGTAATCAATTCCCCTCACAATAAATGATAACATTCTAATAGCTTTCCTAATTACCTGCAGTACCCTCATACCAACCTTTTGCGATTTATGCACTAGGACAACCAAATCCCTCTGTACCTCAGAGCTCTGCAATCTCTCACTATTTAGGTAATATACTTTTTCATTTTTCCTTCCAAATTGGACAAGTTCACATTCTCCCACATTATACTCCATTTGCTAGGTCTGCCCATTCACTTAACCTATCTATATCCCTTCGTACCTTTCTTGTGTCCTCTTGCAACTTACTTTCCTACCTATCTTTGTGATATTAGCAAATTTAGCAACCATACCTTCAGTCCCTTCGACCAAGCCATTTATATAAACTGTAAAAAGTTGAGGCACTAGCACTATCACTGCGGCACACGACTTGTTACATCCTGTCAACCTGATAAAGAACCACTCTCTGTTTCCTGTTGGCAAGCCAATCTTCTATCCATGCCAAAATGTTACCCTCTACATCATGAACTTTTATTTTCTGCAATAACCTTAGGTGTGGCACCTTATCAAATGCCTTCTCGAAACCTGAGCACAGTACATCCACCAGTTCCCCTTTATCCACAGCATATGTTACTTCTTCAAAGAACTCTAATAAGTTGGTTTAGCATGATTTCCCTTTTACAAAACCATGTTGACTCTGCCTGATGACCTTGAGCTTATCCAAGTGCCCTGTTATAATGTCTTTAATAATAGCTTCTAACATTTCCCTATGATGGATCTCAAGCTAACTGATCTGTAGTTTCAAACTTTCTGTCTTCCCTTTTTGAATAAAGGAGTCACATTCACTATTTTCCAATCTAATGGAACCTTCCCCGAATTTGGAGAATGTTGGAAAATTAAACCAATACTTCAACGATCTCCCTCGCCACTTCTTTTAAGACCCTAGGATGAAGTCCATCAGGACCTGGGGACTTGTCACCCCAGAGCTGCAACAATTTGCTCAATACCACTTCCCTGTTGATTGCAATTTTCCTGAGTTCCTCCCTCCCTTCCATTTCCTGACTTACAGCTATTTCTGGGATGTTACTTGTAACGACCAGTGACCATTGAAAACCATTTCCGAAACCAACTTTCCCATGGTCCACTCTGGAGGTTTCTTCCCTCAGCCATGCCAAGGCAAATCTTCCAAGCTCTAGAGGTTTTGTCTCTTCAATCAGGGAATGTCATCTCACCCGCATTATGTCTTGAAGCCAATGGAGAAAAACACCCTTTTCCATCTGCTGACAACAGCAGCTGCTTTCCTGTTCCTCTCTCCGGAACTCTCTCTCTCTGTCCAGGGATTTTTTAATCAGACTGACAGGAAGTCTGTATGTCTACACGAAGCAAGAACAGTCACATGGTGGTACAGAACTTGAATCTTGCTGAAAAGAGAAACATGTTGCTGAAGCTTTTCATCTTGTACTCCATGGGACAAAGGCAAGAATGCCAAATTCCAAACAATCACAACAATTTATACTACAGGAGAAAAGGGTGCTGATTGGTTGGCAAGTCGACTCTGATTGATTAGGGCATTGCCATGGAGAAAGCAACGTGAAACTATAAGCTCCCTTAGCTCCCTGATGATTCAAAAAGGTTCAGGGTTTGAACATATTCCTTTTGTTTGCAGAGAACTGTAATTGGCTGATGGAATCATGCAGCATGTTCCTTTGTTTGTTTGGAATAGGCAGGGTGCAGATCACACTCAACCAGCCCGTATTTGCAAAACTCAAAACAAAATGTCCACTGTTGGATGTGATTCTGTGATTGGGCAGCACTTGCTGAACAATCCTGAGTGCACTAATAGCTAAACCAACAACCACTTTAAATAATCAGTGGAGCTCATAAAATGACTCATTTACCCTTGCTGGAAGCTATATACATTCATATGCAGATAACTGTTCTCTGCAAACAAATAGAATATATTCAATCCTTGCACCTTTTTCTAATTATCAGTAAGCTTGGGGAGCCTATAGTTCCCTGCTGCTTTCGCCATGGCAACCCTTCAGTCTATCCTTCACTGTCACTGGGTCAAAATCCTGGAACTCCCTCCCTAACAGCACTGTGGGTGTACCTACACCACATGAACCTCAGCGGTTCAAGAAGGCAGCTCACCACCACCTTCTCAAGGGCAATTAGGGATGGGCAATAAATGCTGGCCTAGCCAGCAACTCCCACATCCAATGAATGATTTAAAAAAAAAATCAGAGTCCACTTGCCAACCAATCAGCACCCAATCCTTGTTTGGTATAAATGGTTGTGGTGATTTACAATTTGTCATTCTTGCATTTATCCTGATGAATACAAGATGCAAAGCTTCAGCAACATGTCTCTCTTTTCAGCAATATAGAAAACAAGAACAGCTCAAGTGTTCAAGTGTTAAACCTGTCATGTGCATTCCAGTAGGACTCAACCTGGGCCCCCGGTCTCCATGGTAATCAAACCAGAGAGGCTCATGAGCATCCATGATTTTAATTGGTCCAACACTGATGGCCATGACTTCTCTCTATTTCACTTTTCTTCATTAAGACAGTCCTTAAAACCTACGTCTTTGAGCAAGCCTTTGGCCACATGATGTAATATCTCCTTATATGGTACATTGTCACATTTAGTCTACAATACCCCTGTGAAGTGCCTTGGGATATTTTATTACTTTAAAGGTATTTTATAAACACAAAGTTGTTATTGGGCAAATTTCAGCTACAGGCCTCACTAGAAGGAAAGGAATCACAGTCACTAAGAAATGCCATTTAGTTTATTTCTGACTATTTTCCGACTCATTTAAAATTTTTACAAGGCTGTCAGCATGAACTTACAAAAATATATATTCACTTCAGAACTGCATTTTCCTTAGTTTGTTTGGAATAGGCAGAGTACAGACCACACTCAATCAGCCCATATTTGCAAAACCCAGAACAAAATGTCCACTGTTGGGTGTGACTCTGTAGAATCCTATTCTGGCCTTAGACTGAGTTAGCCCTGACTTCCCGGCTAACGTTTCTTCCGCTATTATCATCACTAAAACAGATTACATGGTTATTATCTCATTGCTATTTGTGGGAGCTTGCTGTGTACAACCTGCATTTCCTACATTATAACCTTAACTACATTTAAAAATATATTTAATTCATTGCAAAGTGCTTTGGAATGTCCTGACATCATGAAATGCTCTTACAAATGCACGTCTTTCCCATTGTCCAAGTAAGAAGTGTAGCCAATTATGACATGCACACAATAATAATCTTTTTAACAATTGGCGAGCAGCTATTAAACCACCTAACAAGTATTAATGTCAGAAAATTTATTCATTCAGCTGTGAAACACTCAGGCTGAATGCCAGAAAAAGGAGCGTCCCAATCTAACCACAAACCACAGCTTGTACTGACGCCCCAGTGGAAATCCTCTGTCTTTCACAGGAGTGCTTTAAAGTGCAGCATTGAAAAAAATGCTCATTTTTAACATTGGCATCAATTTCTACATGCATCCAGCAGGGAGGTTACAGTTAGAGGGTAGCAGAGGTGGGAGACTGACAGCATGGAAGCCGTGGCTGTCCAGTGAATGCTGCCTTTGGGTGCAGCTCCCCATTGGGAGCTCAGTGTTGTTGAATTGATCTTGGTAACTTATGGCACAGTTGCAGATTAATGGAAACTTCTGAGGTGTTGCTAAATAGGTGTTCTTGCTATTAATACCTCACCTACTTAAAAACTTCTGACATTGGTATTCATAGTCCCGCAATGTGATCAGACTTTAGTATATCCCAGTGCAATACTGAGGAAATGCTACACTGTTGGAGGTACCATCTTTCAGATGTGACATTAAACCAAGGCCCTGTCTGCCCTCTTAGGAGGGCATAAGAGATTTCCTACACTATTTTGAAGGAGAGTTCTATCCAGTGTTGTGACAACATTTATCCATTAAGCAAAATCATTAAAATGATCCAGTCATGGTCTCATTGCTGCTTATGGGAGCTTGCAGTGTGTAAATTGGCTGATGTGTTCCCTACATTACAATAGTGGTTACACATCAAAAGTTCTTCATTGATTTTGGCACTTTGGAACATCCTAAGGTCATGCAATTCGTCCTTTACAAACCCATGTAATAAGGTCTGGATTCAGCATTGTATGCATTGAAAGTCGCCTTGGGCCAGATTTTGCTGTGAGCATTCATTAGACTGGCACTTCTCTATAGATTTTCCATGGCATTTTACCTGGCAATTTCCTGTTTGCAAACATCCAAATGCCATGGCACCCTCTACAGAGCACCTGGAACCTGGGGCAAGGGAGCAAGCAACTGTGTCTCCTTAACCAATAAGTTTGAAGAATCATTAATGAGCAGCACAGAGTCTGAACCAGGAAGTGAAAGTTAGAATGGTGAATTCAATGTCAAATCAGGTCCAAAGAGTGAAATAAAGAGAGGGAAAAGAAGGTTGGATTAAAAGGAGAGATAAAAGAGGCAGAAAATAAAAGCTATTATTTAACTTTAAATCTTTAGCAATAATTAAAAGCTGAAGGAATGAGACTCTATGCCTCTAAAAATTAATTTTCAGTACCAGAGAGATTGTTTTGCAGTAATTAAAAGTGTACTTAGACTGAAATAGATATGTCTTAACTTTCTGTGAAGAGTTTAGTCCATATCTACGATAGTGGTATAAGAACATCATGCCATACAATACTTTTGAATAGGGAGCCAGTTGGAGATTCAGTTTTCACATATTTTATGTAGAAACAGCACATATTGAACAGCAACTAATGTACTTTTGCTTTTAACTGACCATCTGCACTCACCGAAGTTGTTATCTGATTTGCATATAAATAACAGTAAACGCTATTAGCCTCACCATTACTTTCACAGTGAAATCCAGCCCATTACACAATTATCTGTTGAGTATATCCAGAATCTACACACTATCGTTAACCTATTCTTAATATTCTGTGAGGGTTTTTGTTGTTTTCATATCTTCACAGTCTTCCCTTCTGGAACAATGGACAGTCGTGGTTTCGAAGGCCATGACACGAATGATCCTTCTGTGGCTGGAACTGATAAAGCAATTAATCCTATATGGCAGGAGGGTCCTATGGGCGTTCATAAATATATGATAAGGAGGACGACTCACACCCAATGAGCACGTATTCTGCTGATGTCAACCCAGGATTCACCACTTGTAAGAAATGTTCCCTGTAAGCTGTGTGGGAGTGCAGCAGTGCATTAACCTTAAAGCAGCCGCACAGTGTAAGAAGCTGACTGCACATAACAAGTGGAAGTTAGAAAGAACATTGCTCACCAGAACTATCAAAAGTGGAGTATGAGCTTTTCTCCTTCTGACTCAGAAGCAGAAGCGATATCCCCAAACCAAAAGTTCATTGCCTGGACAAATTGGGCGTGCAATTGAAATTTTGGTCCATATTGATGCAAAGAGCAGTTGAATAAAAATTTTACTATCAAGGAGGACAGACTTTTGTAGAATCACCCCTTCTTTGATCATTTAGATTGTAGGTAAGATATTTAAAAATACAGGTACAACTCACACCACTGCAGAAGAGAAGAAGAAGCAAATTTCCCTTTTTCTGTACCATTGATTTCTTCGTTCTCACATGGATTTACCACCTCTAATTAATATCCTGTATCGAATCCCTATATTTAGTATTAAAACATTATCATTACACCTTTAGTTCATTACAACTTGCACGAGGGCAGGATTTGGTATTTTGAATTGGGACCCTGATGTCAGGGTCAAATGGAGGTCCTGACCCTGCACTGCTCAAAAACAGTCACCCAGCAGTGAACTCTTCTTCCGCCGCCTTCGTCTCCGTGCTCACTTCTTTGGGCAGGAGTCCTCCCCCCGTTCAACGGATCCTTTCAACTGCCCCATTTACCTCCTCCCCAAAATCCACAAACAGGACTGTCCCAGTAGACCGATCGTGTGAGCCTGTTCCTGTCCCATGGAACTCATTTCTTCCTATCTTGACTCCGTTCACTTTTCCCTTGTCCAGTCTCTTCCCACCTACATCCACGATTCCTCTGATGTCCTACATCAAATCACCAATTTCCAGTTTCCTGGTCCCAACTGCCTCCACTTCACTATGGGCGTCCAATCCCTCTACACCTCCATCCCCCACCGGGATGGTCTGAGGGCTCTCCGCTTCTTCCTTCAACAGAGGCCCGAACAATTCCCATCCACCACCACTCTCCTCCGTCTGGCTGAACTTGTTCTCTCACTGAACAATTTCTCCTTAAACTCGTCTCACTTCCTCCAAATAAAAGGTGTAGCTATGGGCACCCACATGGGCCCCAGTTATGCCTGTCTCTTTATGGGGTATGCGGAACATTCCTTGTTCCAGACCTACTTAGGCCCCCTCCCACAACTCTTTCACTGGTACATCGATGTACCACTTCATGCTCTTGTCTGGACCTGGAAAAATTTATTAATTTTGCTTCCAATTTCCACCCCTCCATCACTTTCACATGGTCCATCACTGACACTTCCCTTCCGTTCCTTGACCTCTCTGTCTCAATTTCTGTTGATAGACTGTCCACCAATATTCATTACAAGCCTACCGACTCCCACAGCTACCTCGACTACAGCTCCTCACACCCCGCTTCCTGTAAGGACTCCATCCCATTCTCTCAGTTCCTTTGCCTCCGTCGCCTCTGTTCCGATGATGCCACTTTCCAAAACAGTGCTTCTGACATGTCTTCCTTCTTCCTTAACCGAGGTTTTCCATCCACGGTGGTTCGCAGGGCCCTCAACCGTGTCCAACCCATACCCCATGTCTCTGCCCTCACACCTTCCTCTCCCTCCCAAAACCATGATAGTGTCCCCCTTGTCCTCACCCCACCAGCCTCCGCATTCAAAGGATCATCCTCCGCCATTACCGCCAACTCCAGCATGATACCACCACCAAACGCATCTTCCCTTCACAACCCCCATCGGCATTCCACAGGGACCATTCGCTCCGGGACACCCTGGTCCACTCCTCCAGCACCCCCAGCACCCCAACTCCCTCCCACGGCACTTCCCATGCAATTGCAAAAGGCGCAACACCTGCCCCTTTCCTTCCCCCCTCCTCACCGTCCAAGGGCCCAAACATTCCTTTCAAGTGAAGCAGCACTTCACTTGCACTTACCTCAATTTAGTCTACTGCATTCACTGCTCCCAATGCGGTCTCCTCTACATTGGAGAGACCAAACGCAGACTGGGTGACCGCTTTGCGGAACACCTTCGGTCCGTCCGCATGCATGACCCAGACCTCCCTGTCACTTGCCATTTCAACACTCCACTCTGCTCTCATGCCCACATGTGCATCCTTGGTTTGCTGCAATGTTTCAGCGAAGCTCAACACAAACTGGAGGAACAGCACCTCATCTTCCAATTAGGCACTTTACAGCCTTCCAGACTTAACAATGAGTTCAACAACTTCAGATCGTGAACTCTCTCCTCCATCCTCACCCCCTTTTTGATCCCCTTTTTACAAATATTTATTTTTAAATTTTTATATATATATTTTTTCCCCACCTATTTTTATTATTATTATTTTTAAAATTTGTTTCCATTAATTGTTCTATCCCCCCCCTTTAGCCTATTTCGATCTTTTCTCCCACACCGTTCCCCCCCCCATCCCCCCACCCCACCCCCACTAGGGCCATCTGTCACTTGCTCATCCTGCTTTCTACCTTTAATGTCCCCATTAGCACATCCTTTAGCTAATATCACTACCGTCAACACCCCTTTGCCCTTTTGTCTATGGCATCTTTTGCAATCTCTCCTTTGCCTCCACCTATCACTGGCCTTCTATCCAGCTTCACCTCTCCCATCCCCCTTAAACAGTATATATTTCACCACATTTTCACTTCCCTCTCGTTCTGAAGAAGAGTCATACAGACTCGAAACGTTAACTCTGTCTTTCTCTCCACAGATGCTGTCAGATCTGCTGAGTTTTTCCAGCAATTTTTGTTTTTGGCCCAGCAGTGATTTGCCTGGAATTGGCCAATTACTTTTTTTCATTCATTCACGGGATGTGGGCTTCGCTGGCTGGTCCAGCATTTATTGCCCATCCCTAGTTGCCCTTGAGAAGGTGGTGGTGAGCTACCTTCTTGAACTGCTACAGTCTATGTGGTGTAGGTACACCCACAGTGCTGTTAGGGAGTTCCAGGATTTTGACCCAGCGACAGTGAAGGAACGGCAATATATTTCCAAGTCAGGATGGTGAGTTACTTGGAGGGGAACCTCCAGGTGGGGGTGTTCACATCTATCTGCTATCTTCTAGGTGGTAGTGGTCATGGGTTTGGAAGGTGCTGTCTAAGGAGCCTTGGTGAATTCCTGCAGTGTATCTTGTAGATGGTACACACTGCTGCCACTGTGCGTCGGTGGTGGAGGGAGTGAATGTTTGTGGATGTGGTGCCAATCAAGTGGGCTGCTTTGTCCTGGACAATATCTAGCTTCTTCAGTGTTGTGGGAGCTGCACTCATCTAGGCAAGTGGATGAGTGCAGCATCACACTCCTGAATTGTGCCTTGTAGATGGCGGACATGATTTGGGGAGTCAGGAGGTGAGTTACTCGTCACACGATTCCGAGCCTCTGACCTGCTCTTGTAGCCACAATATTTACATGGCTAGTCCAGTTCAGTTTCTGGTCAATGGTAACCCCAGGATATTGATAGTGGGGGATTCAGTGATGGTAATGCCATTGATCATCAAGGGGTGATGGTTGGATTCTCTGTTGTTGGAGATGGTCATTGCCTGACTCTTGTGTGGCATGAAAGTTATTTGCCACTTGTCAGGACAAGCCTGTATATTGTCCAGGCCTTGCTGCATTTGGACATGGACTGCTTCAGTATCTGAGGAGTCGCAAATGGTGCTGAACATTGTGCAATCATCAGCGAACATCCCCACTTCTGACTTTATGATGGAAGGAAGGTCATTGATGAAGCAGCTGAAGATGGTTGGGCCGAGGACACTACCCTGAGGAACTCCTGCAGTGATGTCCTGGAGCTGAGATGACTGACCTCCTACAACCACAACCATCTTCCATTGTGCTAGGTGTGATTCCAACAAGCAGAGAGTTTTCCCCCTGATTCCCATTGACTCCAGATTTGCGAGGGCCCCTTGATGTCACACTTAGTCAAATGCTGCCTTGATGTCAAGGGCAGTCACTCTCACCTCACCTCAGGAGTTCAGCTCTTTTGTCCATGTTTGAACCAAGGTTGTAATGCGTTTGGGAGCTGAGTGGCCCTGGCAGAACCCAAATTGGGCATCAGTTATTGCTAAGCAAGTGCCGCTTGATAGCACTGTTGATGACGCCTTCTATTACTTTACTGATGATCGAGAGTAGACTGATGGGGTGGTAATTGGCCAGGTTGGATTTGTCCTGCTTTTTGTGTACAGGCATACCTGGGCAATTTTCCACATAGCCGGGTAGATGCCAATGGTGTAGCGGTACTGGAACAGTTTGGCTAGGGGAGTGGCAAGTTCTTGAGTCTTCAGTACTATTGATGGAATATTGTCAGGGCACATAGCCTTTGCAGTATCCAGTGCCTTCAGCTGTTTCTTCATATCATGTGGAGTGAATCGAATCGGCTGAAGACTGGCATCTATGATTCTGGGGACCTCCGGAGGAGGCCAAGATGGATCAACCACTCTGCACTTCTGGCTAAAGATTGTTGCGAATGCTTCAGCTTTATCTTTTGCACGGATGTGCTGGGCTCCTCCATCATCGAGGATGGGGATATTTGTGCAGCCTCCTCCTCCAGTGAGTTGTTTAATTGTCCACCATCATTCATGACTGGATGTGGCAGGACTGCAGAGCTTAGATCCGTTGATTGTGGGATTGCTTAGCTCTGTCTATCACTTGCTGCTTATGTTATTTGGCACGCAAGTAGTCCTGAGTTGTAGCTTCACCAGGTTGACACCTCATTTTTAGGTATGCCTGGTGCTGCTCCTGGCACACCCTCCTGCTCTCTTCATTGAACCAAGGTTGATCCCCTGGCTTGATGGTAATGGTAGAGTGGGGGATATGCTGGGCCATGAGGTTACAGATTGTGTTTGAGTACAATTCTGCTGCTGCTGATGGCCCACAGCACCTCATTGATGCCCAGCCTTGAGTTGCTAGATCTGTTCAAAATCTATCCCATTTAGCACGGTGGTAGTGCCACACAACACGATAGAGGGTATCGTCAATGTGAAGGTGAGACTTCATCTCCACACAGGCTGTGAGATTCCCTCACCACCTGCTGCTGACCCAGTCTCGCAGCTAGGTCATTTAGGACTCAGCCAGCTTGGTCAGTAGTGGTGCTACTGAGCCACTCTTGGTGATGGACATTGAAGTCCCCCACCCAGAGTACATTCTGCACATTTGCCATGCTCAGTGCTTCCTCTAAGTGATGTTCAACATGGAGCAGCACTGATTCATCAGCTGAGGGAGGGCAGTACGTGGTAATCAGCAGGAGGTTTCCTTGCCCATGTTTGACCTGATGCCTTGAGACTTCATGGGGGCCGGAGTCAACGTTGAGGACTCCCAGGGCAACTCCCTCCCGACTGTATACCACTGTGCCGCCATTTCTGCAGGGTTTGTCCTGCTGGTGGGATAGGACAAACCCAGGGATGGTGATGGTGGAGACTGGGACATTATTTGTAATGTATACAAATACATATTAAAGTATGATTCTGTGAGGATGACTATGTCAGGCTGTTGCTTGACTAGTCTGTGAGGCAACTCTCCCAATTTTGTCACTAGCCCTCAGATGTTAGTAAGGGGGATTTTCCAGGGTCGATAGGGCTGCGGTTGTCATTTCCGGTGCCTAGGTTGATGCCGGGTGATCTGTTTGGTTTCGTTCCCTTTTTGTGACTTTGTAGCGGTTTGATACAACTGAGTGGCTTGCTAGGCTAGTTCAGAGTCAACCACATCGCTGTGGGTCTGGAGTCACATGTAGGCCAGACTAGGTAAGGACGGCAGATTTCCTTCCCTAAAGGGCATTAGTGAACCAGTTGGGTTTTTACAACAATCGTCAATGGTTTAATGGTCATCATTAGACTTTTAATTCCAGATTTTCATTGAATTCAAATTCCACCATCTGCCGTGGCAGGATTCGAACCCTGGTCCCCAGAGCATTACCCTGGGTCTTTGGATTACTAATCCAGCGACAATAGCACCTCACCATCGCCTTCCGCCTGAGACCAGAGGGGCGAGCTTGCTGTCCAATTATGGCAGACGGGCAGGCTTCTGAAGTTGCACGGCCAATAGAAGGCCCTCAGAGGGAAAAAGCTCTTTCTCTTATTTTGTTGAGGTGCCCTCTCAGCAACTTTAAAAACTTCTAAAATAAGAAATGGCCACAGCCGGGCCATCATTGTGGAACCCTCTCCACTCAAGGTGGTCAGAAGCTGCAGCTCTGGCCAGTCAGGTGGGTAGGGGTTCAAAGCCTGCCTGGAACATTGGTTCCCATGGTCTGCCTCCAGGAAGCTGCCTCCAGGCAGCTGGTCTCGTTCCCAGCTCCTCAAGGGGGGGCCTACAGGCTGACTGGAAAATTCCAGTCTGACACACAATAGGCCATAATAGGGCATCTACCCTCTTAAGTGGCCACCTGCTTGCTTGTGAGTGGGTAACCCTGCTCAACCCCCAACCCGCCTCCTGGAAAACGGCCTGGGGGTGGCATGGTGCCAGCGCACACTGACCGGTGGCAAGAATTTTCGTGCCAGTCTGCCTACGTACTCACCCCCTCCTGGAGGTGAAAATTCTGCCCCATGTGTGTTTTTGTTTTGTGGAACTGTTGTTAGATTTTGATTATCGTGATACTTGATTCATCAGGACACTAATTCCAATAGATGGAAACTAGGGCAGGGACTATTTTCATCCTTTAAGTAAAGTGGTGACCTGGAGATATTACAGCGCCAATGAAGGTCTTTAGAAGGTCTAAAGACCTTCATTGGCGCTGTAATATCTCCAGGTCACCACTTTAAAGTGTTCTGAATCTATCACTTCACCCTATTACATTAATATTTATGTGCTTAATAAAGTGTGTATATTGTTAATATTTCATAAGATTTTTCAGATTCTAAAACATAAATCATTTGTCTAATGTCTGTTGTGGGGACTTTACTAGATCTGTTATGAGGGAGAGAGCGCTGGCTCAGAAGTCTAGGCTCCAAGGTGACCACTGATAGAGTTCAAGCAAACCAGAGACCAGACCATGGCTACCAGAAGTTCAGTGCTTTCTCACAATTATAAACAGGCAAGGTTGGAACAAAAATGGTCACATGATAGTTGCAAGCCTGGTTAATTTTTAAAATATAATCATAACTATAGTGGCAGCAACGTGTACCTTTTGCAAGGTGCACTGCAGCAATTCACCAAGGCTCCTATGGGCAGTAACTTCCAAACCTGCGGCCTCTACCACCTTGAAAGGACAAGGGCAACAGACACATGGGAAACCCACCACCTGCAAGTTTCCCTCCAGGCCACTCATTATCCTGACTTGGAACTATATCACAGTTTCTTCATTGTCACTGGGTCAAAATACTAGGACTTCCTTTCTAATGGCACTGTGGGTGTACCTACACCACAATGATTCACCACCATCTTCTCAAGGGCAATCAGGGATGGGCAATAAATGTTGGCCTAGCCAGTGGCTCCCACATGCCATGAGAGATTAAATTTTTTAAAAAGCGACCCCTTCAAAATTTCAAAAGATTGCAGTGTTGGGGATAGGTCACTTGGTGTTACATTCTTCTGTTTAGTGCAAAATATATCAATCATACAGCAAGGATTGGTAGAAGAATCATGTGAGTTCTTTATTTGAAGATAAGACTGTATACATACAGCAGTAACTGGGATGCTATGTAAAACACATTTGACTTGTAGGACTGCTGCTCTATTTTGTCTACAGAGTACATGGGATTGTACATCACATCCACTGTCTCATGGTGGATTGCTGTGGACAGCAGTTTAAGATATACTCCCTTAAAGGTACATCACAACAGTCAGTGAGTGTTGATTTTCTATGGGGTTTTTTGGGGGCTCAGAGAAACTGGATGTCCTCATGAAGGCGTCGCATTGTTGCAAAATTACCAGTATCATTTGATGCAGAATTTTATTTCTTTTATTCTACAGTAAGTCCTCACTGTAAGTCACCCCACTTAAAGTTGTTTTGCTTTAAAGTTGTGCATTCTTTATGGCCTCTTTTTTGACCCACCTCGCCATGTTGGTCTTACGTCATCTGCATTCTGGCCCTGTCCCCTCGCGCTGCTCCCTGGGCCAACATGTTCTGATGCCAGAGCCCGAGCAGCTGCCGCAATCACCAGATGCCCAGGCTGCGGGGAGAGAGTGAGGCTCAAGATCCGAGAGCAGGAGCGTAGGGGAGGGATGGGAAGTTGCTGGCCGCCGATCGGGTGGAGAAGTGTGAGTAACCCGGGGTGGGAGGGAATGGACCGGGGGCTCCTTCCGCGTAGCCCCTCACTCCATCCGCATTCCCACCCCCCCAGCTCCTTCCGTGGTCCCCCCCAGGACAGGAGCTCGGCCCCTGCAGACTGTCTGGAATGGGTCCAGGCTTTGGACAGAGAGAGAAAGACAGAGTGGTAAAGAAGAGGGAAAGAGGCAAAGTGGGAAAGGAAGAGAGACAGAGAGATAGAGTGTGAAAGGAGAGAGAAAGACAGACAGAGTTGGAAAGGAGAGAGAAAGAGAGACAGTGTGGGAAAAGCAAGCAAAAGTTGTACTGAGTTTCAGGAGTGTTGTGGGTGAGACACAGATGCTGTCCCATTCAGGGCTTGTTTGGGTGATTTAGTGTTACCTAACCTGAATTTATACAGTGTTTTTGTTATATTAAATGAGTTATTTTATTTTGCAAGTTACCCTCAAAACTGGCCATCTGTGAGGTGCTGTGGGCCATCAGCAGCAGCAGAATTGTATACAACCACAATCTGTAACCTCACAGCCTAGCATATCCCCCACTCGACCATTACCATTAAACAAGGGGATCAGCCCTGGTTCAATGAAGAGTGCAGGAGGGCATGCCAGGAGCAGCACCAGGCATACTGAAAAATGACGTGTCAGCCTGGTGAAGCTACAACTCAAGACTACTTGCCTGCCAAACAGCGAAAGCAGCAAGCGATAGACAGAGCTAAGCGTTCCCACAACCAACAGCTCAGATTTAAACTCTGCAGTCCTGCCACATCCAGTCGTGAATGGTGGTGGACAATTAAACAACTCACTGGAGGAGGAGGTTCCACAAATATCCCCATCTTCAATGATGGGGGAGCCCAGCACATCAGTGTAAAAAATAAGGCTGAAGCAAAATCTTCAGCCAGGAGTGCTGAGTGGATGATCCTCCTCAGCCTCCTCCAGAGGTCCCAGGCATTACAGGTGCCAGTCTTCAGCCAATTTGATTCACTCCACATGATATCAAGAAACAGCTGAAGGCTCTGGATACTGCAAAGGCCAAGGGCCCTGAAAATATTCCAGCAATAATACTGAAGATATGTGTTTCAGAACTTGCTGCGCCCCTAGCGGAACTGTTCCAGTACAGCTACAACACTGGCATCTACTATTAGAAAACTGCCCAGGTTTAGGTCATGTCCACAAAAAGCAGGACAAATCCAACCCAACCAATTACTGCCCCAGCTGTCTACTCTCGTTCATCAGCAAAGTGATGGAAGGGGTCATCGAATGTGCCATCAAGCAGCGCTTACTCAGCAATAACCTGCTCACTGATGCCCAGTTTGGGTTCCGCCAGGGCCACTCAGCTCCTGACCTCATTACAGCCTTGGTTCAAACATGGACAAAAGAGCTGAACCCCAGAGGTGAGGTGGGAGTGACTGCCCTTGACATCAAGGCAGCATTTGACCAAGTGTGGCATCAAGATGCCCTAGCAAAACTAGAGTCAATGGGAATAGGGGAAAACACTCTGCTTGTTGGAGTCATACCCAGCACAAAGGTGGTTCTGGTTGTTGGAGGTCAATCGTCTCAGGAGTTCCTCAGGGTAGTGTCCTTGGTCCAAACATCTTCAGCTGCTTCATCAATGACCTTCCTTCCATCATAAGGTCAGAAGTTAGCTGATGATTGCAAAATGCTCAGTACTGCTTGCAACTCCTCAGATACTGAAGCAGTCCATGTCCAAATGCAGCAAGACCTGGACAATATCCAGGCTTGGGCTGACAAGTGGCAAGTAACATTTGCAGCACACAAGTGCCAGGCAATGACCATCTCCCTCAGGAAAGTATCCAACCATCTCCCCTTGACATTCAATGGCATTACGATTGCTGAATGCCCCACTATCAACATCCTGGGAGTTACCATTGACCAGAAACTGCACTGGACTAGCCATGTAAATATTGTGGCTACAAGAGCAGGTCAGAGGCTGAGAATTCTGTGGCAAGTAACTCACCTCCTGACTCCCCAAAGACTGTCCAACAAGTCACAAGTCAGGAGTGTGATGTAATACTTTGCAGCTCCAGCAACACTCTCGAAAATTAACACCATCCCAGGACAAAGCAGCCTGCTTGAATGGCACACCATCCACCACCTTAAATATCTACTCCCTCCACCACCGACACACAGTGGTAGCAGTGTGTACCATTTACAAGATGCACTGCAGAAACTCACCAAGGCTCCTTCGACAGCACCTTCCAAACACGCAGCCTCTACCACCTAGAAGGACAAGGGCAGCAGATAAATAGGAACATCACCACCTGCAAGTTCCCCTCCAAGCCACTCACCATCCTGACTTGGAAATATATCGCCGTTCCTTCACTGTTGCTGGGTCAAAATCCTGGAACTCCCTCCCTAACAGCACTATGGGTGTACCTACACCACGTGGACCGCAGCGGTTCAAAAAGGCAGCTCATCATCACCACACCTTCCCATGTCCTGGAGCAGTATGAACCCTCAGGCTGCTCTGCTCAGATATCTGCTGGAGGCTGCAGACCTGGAGGCCTGACATCAGGGGCTCATGTTGCACTCACCTTGCCTGAGTGAAGAAAGCCATTAAATCTTTTGAGGGACTGCACCCAGGTTCTTCGGACAATGCTGCAGCTACTGACAATTTCTGCCACCTCCAGCCAGGCCTGCTTTATTTGGCTGGGTGGCCTTCCCCTGCCACCCTCTAGGAATAAGAGCTCTTTCTCACTGCCTTCAACAACACCTCAAGGGCCATATCACTAAACCGTGGGGGAAGCCTGCCTCAGGTGCCAGGCCTCTGTTTCTCCTCCTGCTGAGCTACAGCTTGCATGAAAACATCTGCCGCTGTTATGGCTGCCATCGTGCCTTTAACTTGGTCCCACACTTTACAAGTGCCGCTGCCATCTGTACCCACCACTGCTAATTGGCTGGCAAACCCCACCACACTCCAGCCAATTAGCAGCTGACATCAGTGAAGATTGCAAGCTATGGTGGCTTCCCCCTGCCGCCAGTGTGAGATCGGGACCTGAGGAAAGGTTCCTGACCTGGGAGACAAAATCCTGCCCTTAGTCGTAATTTCTTCCAAACTGCACTTATCAAATGCCATGTGTCAAAATACTTATGTACTTTTTCCCAAAATGTTAAGAAGAAACTTTAATGAGACCAAAGTTGGAGGACTATCTGCAGTGTTGGGTTTACACATTTTCAGAAGGATGCAGCACAGATACATTAGGATGCTGCCTGGTATGAGGAAATACAAGTAGAAACTCTTGAAAAACTGGGGGTGTTGATTTTAGATAGGAGGGGATGGTGCCATAGTGGTAATGTCACTGCATTAGTAAACCAGCAGCCCAGGCTAATGGGCATGGCTTCAATCCAACTATAGCAGTTGGTGTAATTTGAATTCAACTAATAAAATCTGGAATTGAAAGCTAGCCTCAGTGATGGTGGCCACTGATTGCTGTGAAAACCCATCTGCTTCACTAATCCCCTTCAGGGAGGGAAATCTGTCATCCTTACCTGGTCTGGCCTACATGTGACTGCAGGCCCAAAGCAATGTGGTTGACTCTTAACTGCCCTTCAAAATAGCCTAGCAAGCCACACAGTGCAAGGCAATTAGGGCGGGCAGTGAATGCTGGCCTTGCCAGCGATGTCCACATCCCATGAAAGAATAGATTTTTAAAAAGGATCAGAGGAGGTTAAGGGGTGATTTGGTGGGGGGCGTTTAAATTATGAAAGGGCTTGGATAAATTAACTCCAATTAAGCTTTTCTTCCATGTACAGTATTTAAACCTGAGTCATATTTATAAATGAAGGACAACAAATGACAAGTAGGAAATGCAAGAGGAGAAACAGATTACCTGATTGAGTGGTGGATCAATAAATAATAATGGGTTTCAAGAAGGAACTGGACAGATTCTTATCAACAAAAAAAGTGCAAGGTTATTAGAAACCCACCAAAGGAACATTGACCAGAGGTGGGCTAGAGAGGTCAAGGATCTTCTTTGCAAAGGAGGGGAATGTGCAGGATGTGTTGCCTGAATCATCAGGCACCTGTTTATTCTGTTCGAAGCAGATTAGCTCATATAGGCAGCAGTGAACCACAAGTATAAAAGTCAAGTTCACCCATCATCCCTGACCTCCTGGTCTGACAAGGCCTTGATTTTAAAATTACCCTCTTTGTTCTAAAATCCCTCCATGGCCTCATCCCTCCCTATTTCTGTAATCTCCTCCAGCCCTACAACCTTCAAAATCTGTGCACTCTTCCAAATTTGGCCTCTTGCACATCCCTGATTTTCTTTGCCCCACAGCTGGTAGCTGTGCCTTTAAATCCCCTCGCCACATCTCGCACACTACCCCCCACAAACAAACTCCGAAACTCCAAAAGTACCTGCTTGATCAAGCTTTTGGTCACCTGTTGTAATATCTCTTTAAGTGGCTCGATGTTAGATTCTGTTTGATAATTGCTCTTATGGGACATTTTAACACAGGAAAGGGGCTATATAAATACAAGTTGTTATTTATTGTACAGCAAGTACAATTCTAAACCACAGGACTGTCCCAATTGCAATGTCAATAGCATTTTTGGTGTTTCTGTGTTTATTGGTCATACCAGAATCTGGTTTTTAACAGGACTTTCTACAATCTAACAGTTAAACTGCAGCTACTGGAGTGTTGTTGATGGCAGTGCCTAGGAGCACAAGAATAAAGGAACAGGAGCAGGAGTAGGCCATTCAGGCCATCAAGTCTGCTGCACCATTCAAACAGATCATAGTTGATCATCTACCTTGGCACCATTTTTCCCACGCTATCCCCATATCCCTCGATGTCATTAATATCCAGAAATCTATCAGATTTCTGTCTTGAACATGCTCAATGACTGAGCCTCCACTGCCCTCTGGGGTAGAGAATTCCAAAGGTCCAGCACCCTCCGAGTGAAGAAATTCCTCCTCATCTCAGTCTTAAACGGCCTGTTCGTCTGAGAAGGGGCCTTCCTGCCTTCCCATGTTGGAGTTTGCTTGCTGAGTTTATAGGATCAAGACCCACATAATTATATAGCACAGAATACAGCTGTTCAGTCCATTCTGCCATTGCTAATTCTTTGAACGAGCTATCCAATTAGTCCTATTCCTCGTATCTTTCCTCATAGCCCTCAAAATTTTCCCTTTTCAAATATTTATCCAAGTATTGAATTTGCTGCCAGTGCCCTGTCAAGCAGTGCGTTCCACATGATAACAACTCACTCCAAAATATTTTCTCCTCATCTCCCTACCTGGTTCTTTTACCAATGACCCAAATCTGTGACCAATAATTACTGACACCTTCTGCCAGTAGAAGCAGTTTCTCTTTATTTACTCTGTCTAAACCTTTCACAATTTTGAATGCCTCTACTAAATCTCCGCTTAACCTTTTCTGCTCTAAGGAGAACAACCCCAGCTTCTGTAAAAGAGAAAAGGAAAGCTTACATTTGTATAGTTCCTTTCTTGATCTCACGATGTCCCAAAGCAGAATATCACCTTAGAAATACTTTTGAACTGTGGTCACTTGTAATGTCAGAAATGAGGCAGCCACTGTGCACACAGCAAAGTCCACAAATAGAAATCTGATAATGATCAGATAAGCTGTTAATGTTGGTTGAGGTACAAATATTAGCTAAGACATCAGCGAGAGTTCCCTCAGTCTTCTTTGAAGTAGTGCATCAGGATCCTCTACATCCACCCGAGAAGGTAGGTGGTGCCTTGGTTTAACAGTTCATCCAAAAGGCAGCACCTCGGATAGTGCAACACTCTCTCAGTACTGCACCTGCATGGCAGCCTAGGTTTTGTCTTCACAGTTGCTGGAGTGGGCCTTGAGCCACAACTTCCTGACTCAGTACCAATAATACTACCAACTGAACCTAGCGGAACATTGAGCAATGCCTTAGAGCACAGCAGTGTGGAACTGGTCAAGACAAGGATGCAGTATTCGCCTCTGCATATTCAAAATTATATCAGCCAGTGCTCAGCTGGTAGACTATTGCCTCTGAGCCATTAGGTTGTGGGTTCAAGACCCACTCCAGAAACTTGAGAACAAAAATCTAGACTGATACTCCAGCATATTATTGAGAGATTGCTGCGCTGTTAGAGGTGCTGTCTTTGGAATGATACGTTAAACCATGGCCCTGTGTACTCTTTCAGGTAGATGAGTTCCAAAGTAGAATAAGAGAGTTATCCCAGTGTCCAGGTCAATATTTACCCCGCAAACAATGTCACCAAAACAGATGATCTGGTCATTATCACTGCTCTCTGTGGGATCTTACAGTGCACAAATTGGCTGCTGAGTTTCCCACATTAGTGACTTTACCTCAAAAGTACCTAATGGGCTGAGAAGAGTTTTTGGAAGTCCTGGGGAAAGGTGTTATGTAAATACAAGTAGTTCTAAATTAGTCTGGTAAAGAAACGAGAATACTAATTCAGGAAATAAATGAAGGAAGTTTTGATGATGTTTTACTCCTTTATTGGTTAATCTAGAGCAGCAGGAATAGCCTTTACTCTGAGCATAGACAGGTAGGGTTGCCATCTCTGAATGGATCTATTCCAGGAGAGAGATTCCACCACACAACGTCCAACCTTGAACCACCCGCCCCATCCTCCTTTGATTGGTCACTTGCCATGTCCATCCTCATGGCCTTCCTACGCCGATTGTCATAACAGCAGAGAACCAGGCCCTTTGGCCCATTGAGTTCATGCTGGCTCTCTGTAAAGCAATTCAGTTGGTCTCATTCTTCCAGCTATCACAGTGGCCTTGGAAGTTATTTCCCTCAAGTGCTCATCCAATTTCCTTTTGAAATCATTAATCATCTTCACTTCCACAAATCCACAACCCTGTTAGGCTGCAAGTTCCAGGTCATTCTCACTCACTGCATAATAAAGTTCTTTCTCATACCCTTTCGGAATAGCCTTTAATGTAGTTACACGTCCCGAGGTCCTTCACAGGGATGTTATCCAACAAAACTTGATACCTAACCAGAAAAGGAGACATTAAAACAGCTGAACAAAAGTTTGGTCAATTAGACAGGTTTAAGGAGCATCTTAAGGAAAGAGAGGTAAAGATGCGGAGAGTTTTAGGAAGGGAACTCCAGAGCCTAGGACCTAGGGCAGAATCATTCCAGATTTGCACTAAGTGCAGTAGCAGGCGGGAAATAAGTTGTCTTACCCACCGGCCGCAATGGCGGGTTTTCGTGCCTTATCGTCCCATTCCCGGCGCATCCCACTCCATGGATAATGCATTCCCAGGAAAACGGCAGATGGCTGGCAGGGCAGCCTCTGATTTGCCCGCCCCACCGTCACCTCAGGCCTTCAGTAATCTGGGTGCCATATTTAAAGGGTGCACCTTCACAGGGCCAGCACTTTCTAAGGGATCGGAAGCTGCTGCAAAGTCATGGCACCCATAGGGAGGAGGATCAGCAGGTGCGCATCCCGGGGTCATCCATCCAGGTGACTCCAGGAGTGTCCCGCCCATCTGATTCTCTTCTTCCTGTGACCTCCAGCTCCACAGCCGAAGAGGCTTCCACTGCCACACAGCAGGACCCGAAAGCAGGCATGGTCGTCCAGGTCTCGGCCCACCAGGGGATGCCTTCCAAGTTCATCACAGACAGGGTGTAGCAGTCAGTAGGCTGCCTCCACCTCCGCTGTGGATGTTGGGGTAGCACCAAGACATAATGGCAGGGTTAGGAAGATTAATAACATGTAGTTGCACAACCTGGGCATGGGTGTTAATCACTTGTACATAATGTTGACTATTGTAAATAAACTCCCAAGAATGTCTCTTTCCCCATGGCTCCTTGTTATTGTTATGATATACAATGTTTTTGTCATTCAGGTATGAAACCTTTCTGCACATAGATATAGGCAGATGTCCCAGTCCACAGCCTCTTCCCTGTGCAGTGTGTAACCTTTGGACCAAAGTCATGGTCCGACCTCACACTCCCTGGACACATTACTGATGCCTGCACCTCGATGGTGCTGGTCATTGCTGCCAGAATGTTGTGGGCAGGTGTCACAGAGTTCCGTCATTCTCTCTGTGTGGCTCCCAGCACCTTTAAGGTGAGGCTGGGTCCCATCTCTTCAGCATCTGTGACCAGTGACGCTGTGCTCCTGAAGGGAAAAGGTGCTGAAGGCGGATAAAGGATCAGGTGCATTTAAAGTTTCACAGCTGTGTCTCCATGATATGACCCTGATCACAAAGTGCAAGCGAGTTCCCCTCAGCCAGACAGGAGTCAGATATTCACAGAGACTATGTGAAGGTCTATGGAGTGTCCTCACTGCCTGTCATCATCATCCTCCTGCAGTCGGGCGACTATTTGGGCCTCCGTTGCGTCTCCATGACATGAGTCTGAGCACTGAGGGTATGTGCGCTGCCATCAGCCACACAGGAGTCAAACGTGCACAGATGCAAGGTGAGGATGTCAGGACTGTCCTCACTGCATCTCATCATCACCCTTGATGAATCTTGCGGCTATGAGGGCTTCCCGAGTGCGCCTGCCTTGTCTGTCCAACGTGATGACCTCATTGCTGCCTACCTTGCCTTCGAGGACCTCATCATCATCATCCCCTTCGATGTCCTCCTCATCGGAGGACATGTGCAGCTCCTCCAACTCCTCCTCAGCCAAATCCCTCCCCCGTTGCAGTGCCAGTTTGTGGAGCGCACAGCAAGCAACAATGATGTGTGACACCCTCTGGGGACTGTATTGCAGTGCTCCACCAGACCTGTTGAGGCACCGGAACCTCATTTTCAAAATGCCTATCATTTGCTCCACCAAAGTCTGGGTCGTGGCATGAGCCTCGTTACATTATCTGCTGCAGTCTGAGGCCACCGCACGGGCATCATCAGCCACGTCCTTTTGGGTAGCCCTTGTCCCCAAGGAACCAACCCTGCAGCATCTCTGGACCCTGGAAGATGTCAGGGATCTGAGACCTGCTAAGGTTGTAGGAATCATGGACACTCCCTGGGAATCGTGCACAGACCTGTAGGATGCATTTGTGGTGGCCACACACCAGCTGAACATTCAGCGGTTAACATAGTTGACTGCTTGTTGCCACCCATGCCTGTGGAAAACCTGAGATCTGCACAAATCCCAGTGCTCTTGCTTCCTGGCTTTCCTGATCCTGGGCAAAATGCATAAAGTTCTGTGCCTTGGTGAAGATGGCATCCATGACCTCCTGGGTGCATTTGTGGATGGCGGCTTGTAAGATCCTGCACAGGTCACCTGTGAAGTCCTGGAAGGAGCCATTGATGTAAAAACTGAGTGTCACGGTCACTTTTGCGACCATCCAATCACAAATCCTGCAGTAGGTGGCATATGTGACCAACCAGTTCCCCTAGACATGCGCAGTCTTCGGCGACACTGGTTCTCAGTCTGCAGGAGTCTGCAGGAATGACAAGTGCCATCTATAGACCCTGGGTCTAGCAAGATGCATATGAGCGACGGCTCTCTGTGGATCTTCAGCTGCGTGTGCAGCAGGCCCTGCCACCCCTTCATCTCGAGGGAGGTGCTCCTCCCTTTGCCAGGTCAGGGCCCTCCGCCATTCTCCTCTTCTCCTTCTCTGCTCCCTGTAAGCCATGAGGCATCCCGCTAAATCACCAGGCTCCATGATCCTGATGTTCTCCTCCTGCAGGATCAAAGAGAGAGATGTGTGAGTTAGTACATGTGTCCTAAGAATCTCTCTTAATTAAGTCTGAAGGCCCCTTCACGTATGCAGGAAAGTGCTGGCCACCACTTGGTTGGCCAGTGTGTAGTGCGCTCATTGGCTGTCCGGAACCCCGCCCACCTCCGCCCCACTCCACCTGACCGATTGGCAGCAGCTTCACCCACTGGACTGCATGCTGTGCTCTCAGCCTAGGCACAGGCATTCTCCTAACCCACACTGCAAGGCTGCCTTGTTAGCTTGAATCATGGGGGAGACTGGCCCAAAACTTAATAAAGACATTACAAGGGGCTGTGAGTGTCTCCACCAGTGACTGCGCCATGGTCACCTTTCGCATGGGGATTCTACAACTTGCCCAGTCAGTCAATTGTTCTGCTGCCCCCTAAAACACACATTAATTTGCAGTCTGCGCAGGAGGGGTGAAAAGTTCTGGAGCATTTGGTGGCACTTTTGTGCTTTTGCAATGCTTGAGTGAGCTGAAAAGCTTCAGAGGCCCAATGCCAAGCATTTCAATGGAGCTGCAGCTGAATGGTGTCAGCTGTGGAACAATGCTCACTTTTGACAAGCTTTTCCAAGTGCATGGCTGCTTCCCTCCCCCACCTTTCTCCCCACCACCCACTCCCCTCTGCATGTGCTTCATGTATGTGCATGGCCACTTCCCTCACCCCCCACCCCTCCCCCCACCATCCACTCCCCTCTGCATGTATTACCTTCAGTCTGTGCTGCCTTGCCCCACATTCCCCCCACAACCCCACCGCCCCCCCCCCACCCCCCACCCCCGGCCCCCCCAACCCCTCAGCCGCCTTCCCCGGCCTGACCTGCACTGGAGCCCTTGCCCCGCCAGTGCACTGAAAGCCAGCCAGGAAAAAGCAGCTTGCCTGTGCCCCCTACAGTGCGGTGCCCCCCTCTTCCTTGATATCCTAAGGGCGATGCTAATGAGCAGTGCAGAAGGTTGTGTGTACGCACCCCCGACTTCCCCTCGGAACTCAGGTCGCTAGGCGCACTCCTTTTAAAGGCAGTCGTGAAGCACGCCGTTCTGAAGTCACGCCGATGTGGACGGTAAACCTGATGTGGGGGGGTGATTCTGGTGAGCAGAGTTGAAAGTGAGATGCTGAAGTCTTGAAATTAGGCTCCTGGCATGAGCGGTGGGAAACGCGACCCGCCATTGGTGGGTGGAACAGACAGCCACAAACTGGTTGCACGATTTTTGGCCTTCTCACCATATTGTCCACCCTGCCCCTCCCTCACCCGCCATGATGCCTGATGCCAATGGGGCCAGAAATTTGCGGCCTAGATTGGAAATCAAACAGATTCCCCGTTACCCAATTGGAGGATTTTTGATTGTCAGTCAAACAGCCTCTCTTCCCTTGTCTCTAATAAACAGGAGTGTTCAAAGGAAATTAGAAAGAAAACATTAATGGTGTGCTCTTTTGCTTTTTTCCCCTTGGTTTTGCTTGCAGAGTGTCCAGCAAATTAATCTCCAATTTCTGGAGACCCCAAGACGATAGAAATAAACTGGTCTGAATTGTCAGAGTTACTTTTTTTCAGTCTCTCTCAGTTCTGTAAGGTTTTATGGAAATTTTCTCTAGTAGTATCCTGGTATTGAAACTGAACCGAAATGATTTGTATATTTATTTAAAAATCGAGCACACTTTTCCTACCTGCATGTATGTTATGTTTCTGTCAAACAAACACAGCTTGTTTCCTAAACCAGGTAGGTTTCCCCTCCACCTTTCCATGGAAGCTCTATTCTGTTGACAGTTTTCAGGCTGCTGTACATATTTCCATATGATTTAACCAGTGTACAAAAGACATTATGGGATAAATTTTCAACCTGCTGTCCTGGGGTCAAACTGGTCAATCACCCAATTATAATTCCCATTGACTTCAAAGATAAGTTCAAAGTTTACCCTTGTGAGTACATAGATTTATATAGAATTCGCAGCATAGAAACAAGACACTCAGCGCAAAAGGTGCATGTCACCACAAGCCTCCTCCCACTCTAGCCTATCTCAACCTCTCTCTCAGCCCTTCTCCCTCATGTGTTTATCTTGTTTCCCCTGAAATGCATCTGTTATCGGCCTCAAATATTTCAGAGATTCACACTCTCACTATTCTCCAGACAAAGAAGCTTCTCCTTATTGGATTATTAATATTCTAAATTTTTCATTTAAATCATGCTGATACGTGTGAGTGATTACATGGCTGTAATCTAACTAATGGATTCACATAAGATAAAAGCAAAATACTGCGGATGCTGGAAATCTGAAACAAAAACAAAAATAGCTGGAAAAGCTCAGCAGGTCTGACAGCATCTGCGGAGAGGAACACAGTTGACGTTTCGAGTCCGTATGACTCTTCATCAGAACTAAGGCAATAGACAAATGAGACGAAATATAAGCTGGTAGTTGGAGGTGGGACAGATAGAGCTGGATAGAGGGCCAGTGATAGGTGGAAGCAAAGAAGAGATTGCCAAAGATGTCATATACAAAAGGACAAAGGGGTGTTGACGGTGGTGATATTATCTAACGAATGTGCTAATGGGGACATTAAGGGTAGCAAGACAAGCAAGTGGCAGATGGCCCTAGTGGGGGTGGGGTGGGGGAAAGGGATCGAAATGGGCTAAAAGGTGGAGATAAAACAATAGATCGAAATAAATTTTAAAATAGGCGGGAAAAGAAAATAACTTATTTTTTAAAATTATAAATTATTGGAAAAAGGGGGATGGAGGAGAGAGTTCATGATCTGAAGTTGTTGAACTCAATATTAAGTCTGGAAGGCTGTAAAGTGCCTAGTCGGAAGATGAGGTGCTGTTCCTCCAGTTTGCGACCCTGAGGTCTGGAATTCACTTGCAAAACCTCTCTACCTTTCCAGCTGTTTCTCTTCCTTTAAGATGGTCGTTAAAATCTGCCTCTTTGATTGAGCTTTTATTCACCAATCTTAATGTCTCCTTCTTTGGTTCTGTTAATTTTTTGTTGATAATGCTCCTGTGAAGCACCTTGGAATGATTTACAAAGTTAAAAGTGTTAATTAATGCATGTTGTTTTTGTTGATTTTTCTGCTTTCGGTCATTTAATAATAGGCCTCAATTTTGGCCGTCTCTCTCCCTACCCCTCTCCCCATCTGTTAAAATATCAGGTTAAGCAATCTGACCCCAGTCCAGCCCCATTCCCATTCCTTTAAATTTTAACATGCAGCAAAACAGGCACAAAAAGCAGGGAGAGCCCCATTAACACTCCAAGGTCATGGCTTGTTGATATCATTGCTGCCATGACTTAATTTGAACTGGAAGTGAGGAAGAGACCCAAGATACATGAATCACAGCTGCAAATCTGAGGCACGAGTTGCAGACTCTTGAGAGTGCTAAAAACCTGCTCTCCTAGCACTGCTTGTGGCTAAGAGGGGCCTGAATGCACTCCCCAGGCCTCACAAGGAAGCCATCCCCCTTCTGTCTGGCCCCAATCGTAAGCCTCCCCTGGTGCTCCCAATTGCGGCTAACAGCTAATGCTCCCTCCCCACTGCCTGGGACCATCCTCAAGGGTCCCCGGCTGCCCATAGTTTTCCCTCCTGCCGGACCCCACCCCCATCCCTGTGGTCAGCTGCAACAATATTCAGATGAGGCCTTACTTTTAGATAGGCAGGACCTGCATGTCCCAGGCCTTTCTGATTCCTTCAGAGAATTAGGTGATCCCTGTGCCCTCCCTGACTCCCCCACAAATATCAGGGCCATAGTATTTATCAACAGAATTCACTGTCGCGCACTTGGTCTGTAGCAATGTTTAGAGGTGAATTAATATGACTTTAAAAAGAAAGAACATGAATTTTGCAACACCTTTGATATCGTCAGGGTAGCTGAAAGTTGTTCTCAGTTCAGCAAACATTTGAAGAGCAGTCAGCATTATGTAGGAAAATGCAGCAGCCCATTTGCACTGTTTAGTCTCACATCAGAAAATTAGAGAAATACCCACTTATTCTGTTTGGTGATTTTAGTTGAGGGGTGATTATTGCCCAGTATACTCACTACACTTCTTTATGCAGACAGGGTCAATGTCCTGTCTAAAGCACAACAGTCCAGAGATTCAGCTGTGCTGCCCCTGTTTTTCAAGTGCTAAATGACCTCCTAAGCCTCCAACATGGTGGGCAGGAAGTGAATGTTTATTACAAGCCAGCAGTGTGCTGCCCTTCATATTGGTATAAAGGTCAAAAATTCAAAGCGTGTGGTTCCCACACCTGAAACTGGCCTTAAGCCCTTTCCACGTACAAGTAAGGGGTCCAACATCTGTTTGAGGGCCCACTGCATGATTGCCAACTAGGTCTATCTGCAACCTAACAGGCAGTCCTTAAAGGGGCAGCCAGTTAGATCGCAGCTAACAAGGCAAAATTCTTACCTGACTGTGAAACTGGGAGGACCAGGTAGGCTTGTGATTCCACATTGAAATCACAAGCCATTGGCGGCCATGGGGAGTATGGGGAGAAAGCGGGAGCAGGCTATTGAGTTGGTTGATCAACCATGATCATAATGAATGGCGGAGCAGGCTCAAAGGGCCGAATGGCCTACTCCTGCTCCTAGTTTCTATGTAATACATCCTCCAGACCCAGAGCATCATGATTACCCATCCCCAGCCATTGTTCATCAGCTCAAACGCCACCATCACCCTCCTAACATGGTCATCTCTTTATAGATCACCCAGTTTCCCAATTCCTCCCTCCTTGTTCACTCTGCTTCTCAGTTCCCCTGCCTTCCCAATCCCCCTGCTTCCCAGCCCCTCCTTCTCAATTCCCCTCTTTCCGGCACCCTTCGTCCCAGTTCCCACCTTCTCAGTGCCTCTTTCCTGATTTCCCCCTTCCTGGTTGCCCCATGCACCCAAGGGCAACTAGGGCAGTAATCCCACCTTCCACTCCTTTACACCAATGAGCTGCTTGGGGATGCCTATCAGGTGTCTGCAGCACATGCTAATGAAGGCCAAGGCCCGAGATAGTATGCACCTAGGACCTCATTGGATTGATCCCTGTACCTCCTGTGTGCCCACAAATGGACTCGCCCATATTTCCAGGCCAATTTCTCCAACGGTGCAGCGCTTCTTCACTGAACTTCAGCCTAGATTTCATGCTGAAGTCTTGCAGTGGGATTTATGACCAGCCACCATCTGACCAAGTGGCAAAGATATCAATAAGGAAACCCAGGTGGGTCATGCAAGTAGTGTCCCATGACACTAACTGCATTTGGGGAAGTCTATGTAACAACATTTGAAGAAGTGCTGTGCAAACAAATTCCCCCCCATCCCCCTTCCCAGTATCACACAGAGCCAGTAATTTCATAGGAATGACTAATTTCACCAAGGAAGACATTCAGATAACATCATAAACCACAGCAGGAAACTCAGTGCGTTTATGGTTATTTGAGCCACAACATGAGATTATTTGCATTGCATTACTTTCATAAACTGTTAGAACTGTCATGTTGTTTTGTTCTTAAATTGAATGCAGTCCTGCTGTTGCTGTGTGGTTATTTTCACAGTAACAAGTGTATTAGTTAGGGTCAGGATACTGCATTGTCATAACATCCTGCTGGGGAGGTTCAATTTGTCACATAATCAGTTTATGATCATTGTTCTTTTTCATCCATAGCTAATTACTGGGAAATAACACTGCACTTTTTGATTAGCAGATTGTTTGTGGTAAAAGTGCCAATTTTTTTATTGTTTCACGGATATTTACAAGGCTGACATTTGGTACCCTTCCCTATTTGCCTTGGCAAGGTGCTGGTGGGCACACTCCTTGAACCGCTGCCCTTAAGAAGGCCAAAGCCATTGTCTCCAGTCCCTGCTATAACTCCATTCTCTAGCTAGTGACTCCAACCCTCTCCCTGGAAGCTGTCTGAGGCTGAACTATTTTGTTTGCAACCTTGGTGTCATACCTGAGTTCAGCTTCTGACCACACATCCACATCACCAACAAGGCTGCCTATTTTCACTTCCATAACATCACCTGACTCCCCCTGTCCCACCTCAATTCATCTGCTGCTGAAACTCACATTCATGCCTTTGTTATCTCCAGACTCGACTACTCCAATAGCTTTTAGCTTTTTGTTTTTACTCCAATATACTCGTCGTCGTAGTCCCACATTCTACCCTCCGTAAACTTGAGGCCATCCAAAACTCTGCTGCCCTTCTCTTTGCACACATGACCCCTATCATCTACCACCCGTGCTTGCTGTCCTACATTGGCTCCGATTAAGCACATTGGTTTTAAAATCTCATCCTTGTTTTGCCCCAAAGCTGCTCCCCTCCCCTACCTCTGGAATATTCTCCAGCCCCCTACAACCCTCTGAGATCCCTGCGCTCATATAGTTCTGCCCTCTTGGTATCCCTAATTTTAATTGAACCACCATTGGGGGCTGTGCCTTCAGCTACCTGGGCTCTAAGCTCTGGAGTTCCCTCCATAAATCTCTTTGCCTCTCTACCTCGTTTTTCATTTTTACGATGCTCCTTCAGACTTAGCGCTATGAACAAGCCTTTTGGCCATCCGTCTTAATTTCATCTTATGTGGCTCAGTGTCAAATTTTGTTTTATATCCTTCCTGGAAAGTGCCTTGGGATGTTTTATTATTTTAAAGGCACAAGATCTAAGTTGTGGTGACAGTGGTGGTATTCCACAATGGTATCAGATTGTGAATTTCATGATACTGACCCAGTGATAATGAAGGAAAGATAATAGGTAGGATCATTAGGTCGGTGAGCAGGGGGCCGGGGCCCGCTCGCCAATACGTAAAATGATGCGGGATGACATCGGGCGGAACTCCCATCGCCACCCAGCGTCATCTCCATTTTCAGGTTGGCAGGGGCGCAGCCGAATCAGCTGTGTGCCCACTGACCTGTCAACGGCTTATTGAGGCCATTAATAAAGTACTTAACGCAATTAATGGACCTGCCCGTCCAACCTTAAGGTTGGCAGGTAGGCCGGGAGCCCTGGTGGGATTAAGGGAAAGTATGAAATCTCATCCACGGGCGGGATGAGGTTTCATGAGGGTTTTAAAATTTTTAATAAAAGTTTCAGTGAAAGCGATGGACATGTCCCAACTCATGTGACAGTGTCACATGAAGGGACATGTCAGGGAAACTTTGCATTTGTCTCCGTAACATTTTTAAATTTGGAGCCGATCTCCCTGAGGCAGCGCTTAGCCTCAGGGAGATCAGTGCGCTCTTTCGCGTGCATGCGTGATAAAGCGCACTCTCGGCTGAGGGAATCCCTCCCCGCCTGCACAGGGAGCGCATAGCACTTCCTGGCGGACGTCACGCTGGGTGAGCCTTATTTGGCCCACCCACGTAAAATGGCGGCACACCCCCGATCGGAGGCACCGATTGGAGGCGCGCCTACCCGCACCATCTCCTGCATTTCCCACCCGACGGTGGGAAAATTCTTCCCAATGTGTTCCCTAGTCTGGATAATGCATGACTTGGAGGAGAACATGGAAGTGATGTTGTTCCCGCAGTGTTAATGATATTGTCTTTGTCGATGGTAGAGGTTGCAGGGGAGGGAAGAGCTGTTGAAGTAACCTCGCTGATTTGCTGCCCATACCGCAGCCACAGTGCACCATTGTGCAGGGTGTGGATATTGATTTGGATGGAGGAACAGTGTTCAGTGGAACGCTCTGGATGGTGACAAACCACAGTTGTGGCAGCTGCACTCACCAAAGTGGGGTAAATACTCCATCATACTCCTATCACTTGAACCCTGACTTTGTAAACAACTTGTACCGATGTACCAGCTTTCTATAGAATCATCATAGATTGTTACAGTACAGACCTGTTTTGGCTCTTTCAAAGAACTATCCCATTAGTCCCACTCCTATGCTCTTCCCCATGAGCTGTGTAAATGTTTCATTTTCAAGCATATATGCAATTCCCCTTTGAAAATTACTATTCAATCTGCTTCCATCCTTTTCAGTCAATGAATTCCAGATGCAGGTTAGTATGCAGATACAGCAAGTGATTAAGAAGGCGAGTGGCATGTTGGCCTTTATTGTAAGGGGATTGGAGTACAAGAATAAGGAAGTCTCACAACACAGTTGCATGGGGTTTTGGTGAGACCACATCTGGAGTACTGTGTTCAGTTTTGGTCTCCATTTCTAAGAAAGGGTTCTCTAGACTGGTTCCTAGGATGAAAGGGTTGTCCTATGATGAGAGGCTGAGTAAATTAGGTCTACACTCTCAGGAGTTAGAAGAATGAGAGATGATCTTACTGAAACATACAAGGCTCTGAAGGGGATTGACAGGGTAGACACTTAACAGTTGTTTTCCCTGCCTGGGGAATCTAGGGCCAGAATTTTACGTCGGGCAAGCGTCCCGACATCATTCCGCACACGAGCAATCTTCAGGTCAGCGGGCACGCATGGGTGTCAGAGCTGCACCCGCCAACGATTAAAAGGCCACAAGGCCATTAAAAAGGCAATTGTTCACGATTTTACATTGCCTGTGTGATCTTGCACTCGTCACATGGGAAAACGGACAGGCGGCCAGCCCACTTTTAATGAAACCTCATCCAAGGATGGGATAAAAAGGGTCAGCAGCATTGCCAGTGTGAGTAGTGAGGAGTTTAGGAGATAGTTTGCTGCTGGTTGCTTATTTGACCTTGACAGCTTCATCTCAGTTCTGAGCTTCAGGCTTAGCATTTCTAGCCTTCATTTCAGGAACCATTGGTGTCTCCAAGACACCGGGAGAATTTTTCCCCTGTGGATCATTCCAGGTATCAGGCAGCCTTCCGTAACCCTGGTAATGGGGATTGTGGTCTCCGCTGGTGGCACTTCCTCTGAGGAGGAAGAGAAGGACAGAAGGGAGAGGAGGCCAGGTGTCCCAATGCAGCTTCCAGGGGAGGGACCTGTGGGAGGAGAGGTGCAGGCACAAGGGGCGCAGAGCCAACAGGTAGTCCAAGGCGGAAGGGGCCACAGAAGATGCCACTATCCTGCTGCCAGGGTTTACAGGCAGCAATGCAGCTCCCTCAACATATCCGAAGTGCAATGTTGAAGGAGGCTCTGCATCTCCAGGGAAACTGTGACCTCTATTAGTCAGATGATTGGGCCTGAGATCACTTCCAACTGTGTGGGTGCCAGTGGCTCTGAAGGTCACAGTGGCCTTCAATTTCTATGCCTCTGGCTCTTTCCAGGGGTCAGTGGGGGATCTTTGTGGAGTGTCCCAATCAACTATCCACAGTTGCATCAAGCTGGTGACAGAGGCTCTGTTCAGGTGGGTACTGACATTTATTCATTTCCGAATGGACAAGGCCAGCCAGGCTGAGCGAGCCAGAGGGTTCACAGTGATTGCCGGGTTCCCCTGCATCCAGGGTGCAATCGACTGCACACATGTGGCCATCAAGGCACCAGCGGGTCAGCCGGGCGCCTTCGTCAACAGGAAGTGATTCCACTCAATGAACATCCAGATAATTTGTGACCACAAGACGCAGATTCTGCAAGTCTGTTCAAGGTACCCTGACAGCTCCCATGATGTATACGTCCTGAGACACTCACAGGTACCGAGGCTCTTCAGTGCTCCAGCTCAACTGGATGGATGGCTACCGGGTGACAAGGGCTATCCATTGAAAAGGTGGCTTATGACACCTCTCCGCCACCCAAGAATGTAGGCAGAGCAGCGTTATAATAGGAGCCATGCCTCCACAAGAGCAGTGACAGAGAGGACCATAGGTCTTCTGAAAATGCGTTTCGATGCCTAGACCGTTCAGGGGGAGCAACACAATACCTCCCAGAGCAGGTGTCACTGATAGTGGTCACATGCTGAGCTCTCCACAGTCTGGCTCTGGCAAGGGGGGGGACCCACTGGGGGAAGAGGATCTTGAGGCAGCTCCACAGGCCACAGAGGATGAACCCAGTGGTGAGTCAGAGGAGGAGCACGGTGAGGAGAACACTGAGGGCGTAGAGGCAGACCTCTGTATCCTTCAGGGAGGCAGAGACACCAGGGGTGCATTGATCCAACGCTCCTTCAGCTAGGCTGCCAAAGATCTGGCTGCCACCTCCATTCAGGGTGTTTGAATGACCCTTCCATTTGAACCCAAAGTCCACTCAGTGCCTGTGCAATAAAGTTTAGAGCCACTCACGTCCAACATTAGATATTGGCATGCCATCCACCTACAAAACAAGTGAAGCATACTCAGACAATTAAAACAAAAGCAAAATTTATATCATGTTGGCACGCACATCAAATGAATGTAACTATATGTGGTGTTAATGGCCACACCAGTAAGCACATTAACAAAACATGGCAGAACAGAAGAACACCCGTGAACAGTCCCTCGTGCTCATGGTGACTTAAACTTACATTTGCTAGCATCTTGTTGCACCCCCCCCGACCCCCACCGAGTGCCCACCTGTCTTGCCCTCCTGCCTGATATTTCCAGCTGCTGGTGAGGCCATTGTTCCAGTCTCCAGATCGACTCTAAAGATTCTCCCCTGGCGGCCTTCAGGGAGTTGCCTTTGCCGGTTTTAAAGAGCCTGCCGGGTCGCCAACAAGCCTCTGCCCCCACCTGGCCCTCCCCGACCATTGAGAAGACACGTTTCATGCCGAGCGGATCTTAATTGGCCATCCAGTGTGAAATCACGTTTGCAACGCGGCCAGGAGCAGATTCCGCATCCGTTTCCACCAACTCGGTGGGCACATCAAGCGTGAAATTCATGCCTAGGATACGGGAGCACAGTCTCAGAATAAGGGGTTGTTCATTTAGGACTGAGAACAGGAGAAACCTCTTCCCTCAGAGGGTTGTGAATCTTTGGAATTTTCTATCCCAGAGGATAATGGATTCTCCATCGTGGAGCATATTCAAAACTGGAATAGATTTTTGATCTCTTGGGGAACTAAGGAATATGGGGAGAGGGCAGGAAAGCGGAGTTGTGGCAGGAGATCAGCCATGATCTGTTTCTGCCTCCAAATTCAGGTCATTAACGTATATCTAAATGAGCAGTGAACCTAATGCAGACCCCTAGGGAACATCACTGTAAACTTCCTTCCAGGCCAGAAACAACCTTTCACTCTCTACGTTTTGTCTCTTAGCCAAATTTGTTTCCACATTATCACTGCCCCTTTAGTCCCATGGGCTTTAATTGTTCTAATTGGGATAAATTTACCAGCAGCAGTGTCAATGACTGACAGAGTGCTGCAGTGTTACACTCATAGGTTACTTTGCTGCTTCATGCTCTCGTCTGGATCTGGAAAAATTTATTAATTTTGCTTCCACCCCTCCATCATTTTCACATGGTCCATCACTGACACTTCCCTTCCCTTCCTTGACCTCTCAGTCTCAATTTCTGGTGATAGACTGTCCACCAATATTCACTACAAGCCTAGACAAAAACAGAATTACCTGGAAAAACTCAGCAGGTCTGGCAGCATCGGTGGAGAAAAGAGCTGACGTTTCGGGTCCACATGACCCTTCAACAGAACTGAAGTATAGGTAGGAGAGGGGTGAAATATAAGCTGGTTTCCTCCCCCCACCCCCCACCTTAAACACCCCTTTGTCCTTTTGTCGATGACATCTTTGGCAATCTCTTCCTGGCCTCCACCTATCACTGGCCCCCTATCCAGCTCTACCTGTCCCACCCCCTCTACCAGCTTATATTTCATCTCATTTCTATAGGTCTTAGTTCTGATGAAGGGTCATAGGGACTCGAAACGTTAACTGTCTCCCTCTCCGCAGATGCTGCCAGACCTGCTGAGTTTTTCCAGCTATTTTTACTTTTGTTCTACATTTCCAGCATCCCGCAGTATTTTGCTTTTATTTTACCTTGGGCAGGTTGGCAGCCCAGCTGTTTGGACAGGAACCCATCCGGGGTGCGGCAGCAGCTGCCAATCACCGGGTGGGGGGGGGCGGGGCCTAGCCTAATCCCAGGAATACTATTGGTGAGTGTTCCCCGACAGGACGGCATGGGCCCCGCCCAGTGCGCGAGGCTGGGCGAGTGAGGCGCGGGCGCGCACGACGCCGGGCAAAGCGCACGCACGCACGCACGCACGCACGGCGCCCTGGGCGGGCGGGGTAAAGCGCGCGCGCGCGCGCACGACGCCGGGCAGAGCGCGCACGCGCTCACGCGCACGCGTACGCACGGCGCCCTGTGCGGGTGGGCGGGTTAAAGCGGCGGCGGTGTTCGCGCGGGAGGCGGGTGGTGAAGATGGCGGCGCCCGCGGCCTGGTTGTCGGCCTTGCTGCTCGTGTTGCTGCTGAGCGGCGCTGCCGGGGAGGAGGATGGGCCCAAGGCCGGCCAGAAGAAGAAGAAGAAAGACATCCGCGATTACAACGACGCCGACATGGCGCGGCTGCTGGAGGAGTGGGAGGTGCGGAACCCCTGGGGGGGGTCTGTGTGTGAGGGGGGGTCGGACTCTGTCAGGCGGGCGGCCTGTGGGCCCCCCCAACCCCCACCCCACACGGAGAGAGGGAGCCAGGACCGGGAGCCCGGGGTGGGGGGGGGGGGGGTTTCTCATCCAAATTCAATTAGGCTCCACCGACCGGTGTGGAAAATAACCCCGTGAGCTCCAGGGGAGGGAGAAGCCCCTTTGTGGCATAGACTAAAATAAATGATCGATGTTTCTCTGAAATAATGTAGCTGCTGCAAGTGGGGATCACTGCATCTTGCACTGGAGGAGGCCATTTGGTCCATCCTGTCTTGTGCTGACCCTTTGAAAGAGCTACCCCGTTATTCACACTCCCCCTCCGACTTGGAAACTTCTAGTGTGTCTCTTTCCCTCCCCCCCCCCACCGTTATTATTGAAGCTGCTTCCAGAATCCCACTAGCTAGTACATTCTAGATCATCCTAACTCGTTGTTGAGCAACAACGGGATTTTGCAACAGCAACTTGTATTTGTCGAGTGCCTCTCGTGCCAGAAAACATCCCACTTCGCAGGAGCCTTACAAAGCCAAATTTGGCACTTGAGCCACTTTGGGGAAGATGGCCAAAAGCTTGGTCACACAGAAGTAGGTTTTAGCGTGTGTCTGAAAGGAGGAGAGTGAAGTTTAGGGAGGGAATTCTGGAGTTTGGGGCTGAGGCAGCTGAAGGCATAGCCAGCCAATGGTGGAACAATTAAAATTGGGCATGCTGGAGGCTAAAATGAGATAAGTGCAGAGACCTCAGAGGATTGTGGTAGTGGAGGAGATTAGAGATATAGGGAGGGGCATGGCCATGGATTGAAAACAAGGCTGAGAATTTCAAAATCAAGATATTGCTTAACCAGGAACCAATGTAAGCCAGTGAGCACAGGGAAGTGCAGCACAGAAGGAAGCCATTTGGTCCATTGTGCTTGTGTTGCCTTTCTGAACTAGCTAGCCACTTTTTCCATCCCCTTTTAATTTTTTTTTCAAATATTTATTCCCCTTGTTTAAAATATACTATGAATATATGGATAACACATTGTTAGGTGTTTATTACAGGCCCCCAGCTGGTCAGCGGGAAATTGAGGAGCAAATATTGCACAATTTGCAGAGGTGTGTAAAAACAGTAACAATAGGGTAATTATATTAGGTGGATTTCAACTTTCCCAACATTAATTGGGATAGACATAGTGTTAAGGGCTTGGATGGAGTGGATTTCTTGAAGTGTGTGCAGGAGAACGTTTTAGGTCAATATGTGGAGGGTCCAACAGGGGATGGTGCAGTGCTGGACCTAATTCTGGGGAATGAAGCTGGGCAGGTGGCTGAGGTGGTGGTGGAGGAGCATTTTAGTGATAGTGACCACAACATGGTACAATTTAAGCTTGTTATGGACAAAGAAATAGACAAGTTGCAAAAAAATGTTTTGGATTGGGGAAGAGTGGATTTTAGTAAAATAAGGCAGGATCTGGCCAAGGTAGATTTGGAATAGCTACTTGTGGGGAAATCTACAGAGGAACAGTGGGGGGTGTTCAAAAAGGAAATGGGGAGGGTACAGGCTCAACATGTTCCCTCTAGGGTGATAGGAAGGAGTAACAAGCCCAGAGAACCATGGATGACCGGAGATATTCAGGATACGATGAGAAGGAAAAGAGGCTTTTAGCAGGTACAAGGGGAGCAAATCAGCGGAGGCGTTAGTGGAGTACAGAAAGTGCAAGGTGGAGCTTAAGAAAGCAATTAGGAGAGCAAAGAGGGGATATGAGAAAGCACTGGCTGGTAAAAGGGAAAATCCCAAAATATTCTAAGTATATCAATGGGAAGAGGATAACCAGGGAAAGAGTAGGGCCCATTACGGACCAAGGGGACAATCTATGGGAGGAGCCAGAGGACATCGGTAGAGTTTTGAACGAATACTTCACCTCCACCTTCACCCAAGAGAATGAGGATGAAGGTATTGAACTCGGGGGGCGAGACTGCAAGGTTCTTGAGCAAATTGATATAGGGAGTGACAAGGTGTTGACAGGCTTAAAAGTGGACAGATCTCCAGGTCTGGATGATTTGTGTCCCAGACTGCTGAGGGAGGCACGGGAGGAGATCGCAGGGACTCTGACCCAAATTTTTAATTCCTCTCCGGCCACAGGGGAGGTGCCAGAGGACTGGAGAACAGCTAATGTGGTTCTGTTATTTAAGAAGGGTTGTAGAGATAAGCCAGGGAACTATAGGCCAGTGAGTCTCACGGCAGTGGTAGGGAAACTATTGGAGAAAATTCTAAAGGAGAGAATCTATCTCCAATTGGAGAGGCAAGGTTTGATCAGGGATAGTCAGCATGGCTCTGTCAGAGGGAGGTCATGCCTAACAAATTTGATTGAATTTTTTGAGGAGGTGACCAGGTGTGTAGATGAGGGTAGTGCAGTTGTTGTAGTTTATATGGATTTCAGCAAAGCCTTTGACAAGGTCCCACATGGGAGACTTATAAAGAAGGCAAATGCACATGGGATACAGGATAATTTGATAAGGTGTATTCAAAATTGGCTTAGTTATAGGAGACAGAGGGTGATGACAGAAGGCTGCTTTAGTGACTGGAAGCCAGTGGCGTACCGCAGGGATCTGTGCTGGATCCTCTATTATTCGTAATTTATATAAACAACAGAGATGACTATGTGGGGGGTAGGATTAGTAAGTTTGCGGATGGCACAAAGATTGGCCGGGTGGTTAACTGAGGTTGAGTGTCTTGGGCTACAGAACGATATAGATGGGATGGTCAAATGGACAGATAAGTGGCAGATGGAATTAACCCTGAAAAGCGTGAGGTGATACACTTTGGAAGGAGTAATTTGACAAGGAGGTATTCAATGAACAGCATGACACTAGGAAATTCTGAGGAACAAAGGGACCTTGGCGTGTGTATACATAGATCTCTGAAGGCGGAGGGCCATGTTCGTGGGGTGGTGAAAAAGGCATATGGGACACTTGCCTTTATCAATCGAGGCATAGATTACAAAAGTAGGGAGGTCATGTTGAGGTTGTATAGAACCTTGATGAGGCCACAGCTGGAATACTGTGTGCAGTTCTGGTCGCCACATTATAGGAAGGATGTGACTGCACTGGAGGGGGTGCAGAAGAGATTCACCAGGATGTTGCCTGAGATGAAACATTTAAGTTATGAAGAGAGGTTGGATAGACTTGGGTTGTTTTCGTTGGAGCAGGGAAGTCTGAGGGGCAACCTGATCGAGGTGTACAAGATTATGAGGGGCATGGACAGGGTGAATAGGGAGCAGCTGTTCCCCTTGGTTGAAGGGTCAGTCATGAGGGGATATTAGTTCAAGGTGAAGGGCAGGAGGTTTAGGGGGGGATGTGAGGGAAAACTTTTTTACCCAGACGGTGGTGACAGTCTAGAATGCGCTGCCTGGGAGGGTGGTGGAGGTGGGTTGCCTCACATCCTTTAAAAAGTACCTGGATGAGCACTTGGCACGTCATAACATTCAAAGTTAATGGCCAAGTGCTGGTAAATGGGATTAGGTAGGTGGGTCAGGTGTTTCTCACATGTCGGTGTAGACTCGATGGGCCAAAGGGCCTCTTCTGCACTGTGATTGTGTGCATTATCCCCTCATTCTTTTGTTGATCTTAAAGCTATGCTCACTGGTAAACAGCAGGGACCATGAATTTAAATGTGGCTGAGAGCCAATTTGAAGCCACCAAAAACTAGACAAGACTGTGCCTAGATTCCCAGACTGTAGTCTGGTTTTCTGATACTCCACAACTCTGAATCAGCTCTTTGGCATCAAATAGGACAATCCCTGTCATTGATAGCAGCTTTCATTCATGTACTAACTTTTAATGTAGAATTTAATGTAATATGCTCAAAAACAAGGATATAAATAAATGAAATGTAATGCAACTGAGCCAGGACCAAAAGCTTGATTGAAAACATGAAGGTTTTAATGATAAAAGTAAAATACTGCGGATGCTAAAGTGCTGGAAAAACTCAACAGGTCAGGTAGTACCTGTGAAGAGAGAAAGAAACAGGTAATATTTCAAGTCCAACGTGACTCTTCTTTGGGATAGAAGAGGTTTTCAATTAGCTGATTTTTAAAAGTGCAGAGAGTAGTCGAGAGGTGGAGATGCTACAGGAGGTAGTTCAAATTGTGGATAGGGTGACTAATGGTTCTACCAACAATGACTAAATGAATTTGGAAAGATGTAAAGAAAGACTGGGGTCGGGAGACTGAAGGATGCAGAGGGGATGTTAGATCAGAGGTAGCCATAATTGCTTTGGAAGGATTTGAAGTTGATGATTTTAGAATAAGTGCATTAAGAGACAGGGAGACAATGTGTATCGGTGAGGAAAGAGGCTGATGTGGCGAGAAGGGATGGTGCAACAGTTGATCAGCTGAGTTTTGGACAGTTAAAGGATGGCAGATCATCTGAGCAGCCAAATGATAGAGACCCAACCTGAGGGTCTGAAAGCAGCAATAGAAACTTAAGAAATATTTTCACATTTTCATTGCCTGACTCAGGCAAACATAGCAACCGTTTGGCAAGTTGCCAAGTTTAAAAATACACCAGGAATTTCCTCAAAGTTATCCACTTTGATGCCAGAAATGCAGGGTAAACCTCTCTTGCACATAAATGGGATTTGCACCTCACTTCCAGTAAAGTTAAGCAGCTGCAGTTCCAAGGAAGCTACCAGCCATTGTTTTGTTTAGCAACGAAAATTTTTCAAATCTTTAGTATTTAAGATCTTTATTTTCAAGAATTGACCCTGTTGATAGTATTGCTGCATTACTGTGATAGTATTACTGAGACAAGATTTGTATATTCCAGACATTACACACAATAATTCCTGCTGAGGGAATTAATATTTTTTTCTGTGTATATTCAATATTGAGCAGGATGTGGTCTATGGTAAAGGTATTGTGGACCCTTTCCACTATGAACCCTCAAATTACTTAAGTCAACTTTCACTTTATGCAAGAGTCCATTCAATTATGAGTCCATTCAATTATAAAAGCTTAGAAAGTTTTCAAATTGTAGAGAGCTTTGAAAGCTGCGTACTTGATTGGTGTGCTTTTGGCAGTCAAGCACAATGGTGTAGTGTTCAAATTAAACTGTAAATCTGAACCGGTCAAAGAATATGGAAGAGCACTAAACAAAATGGCCATTTCCATTAAGTGCTCACTTCATGTCATCCTGCACAATATTGTTTGGCATTAACATCGATCTCCAATTAATACTCTATTCTCCAGCAGAAATTTGTATTACATTATCTTTATACAGAAAGACGATGATATTGAAGAAGGAGACCTACCGGAACACAAGAGAACTTCTCCACCAATAGACTTTTCCAAAATTGATGCCAGCAATCCTGAAAACCTTTTGAAGATGACCAAGAAAGGCAAGACCTTAATGGTATTTGTAACAGTGTCCGGGAATCCCACTGAGAAGGACACTGAGGAGATCACCAGTCTTTGGCAAGGCAGCCTGTACAATGCAAACTATGATGTCCAGAGGTAAGTGTCTGAGCATTGTGACTAAAAACTATAGATAACTTGTGAATTGACAAAACTAATTCTGAAGATTAATTTTAGGATATTTTGGCACTGTGGCAGTAATGCTGCATGATGATGGGAATGGATCTCCCATCTGTGCTGAATGATGCACATAAGAACTTCTGCTGTTGTACTAACAAATGAAATGGGGTCTGTTCAGTTTAATTACTCATTCAGTGATCCCAGCTTAAAAAAATGCACATACTGGGTGAAAACTGATCTTGCGTGAGCACCTTGTTGAATGACCAACTGACATTACCGTCTATGTTTGCATATGAACAGTTGCTGCTTGAATGGTGTAGAGGGACTCCATTAGTAATTTTGGACCTGTACCCCATGCAGGCCGTCACATTGAGAAGAGCTATTTGAGAATGGGAGGAAAGGAGGAGATTTAAAAATTATTTTAAGGAGCAAATTAGCATTATCAAAACTGAAATTAATAATTTTTTTCTCAGGTAAGGTTATCAAGGGATTATTGAATAAAAGCAGGTACAGTAAATTAAGTTGAGGTGCTGATCGGCCATGATTTAATTAAATAGTCGAGTAGGCTCAAGGAGCTGAATAGCTGTCTCCTTTTCTTATATTGCTGCTGCAATTACAGGACCATTCCCTATATTTGGAGCTAGCTGCTTTTGTAGTTCATCATGCTGTAAACTCAGACATGGCCAGTTACACTGTCTGGAATTGTGTCACTCTGAACTCTGTAAATATGCACCATAGATTAAGATTATGAAATTTATATAGTTATTACTAACTGTGTCGTACTTAGGGACTTCTGTACAGTTAGAGTTTCTGTATTTTGGACGAGACGTTAAATCGAGGCTGCATCAAACTCTTCAGGTGGACTTAAAAGATTGTGTGGCACTATTCAAAAGAGGCCTTGGGAAGTTCTCCCCTCCCCCCAAAAACATGAGGGAGACAGTGGTGTAGTGGTAATGTCATTGGACTAATAATCCAGAGACCCTGGGTGATACTCTGGGGACCAGGGTTCGAATCCCATCATGGCAGCTGATGGAATTTGAATTCAGTTAATAAATCTGGAATATAAAATTTGTCTCAGTAATGGTGACCATGAAACTATCATTGATTGTCATTAAAAACCCATCTGGTTCACTAATGTCCTTTTTGGGGAAGGAAACCTGCCATCCTTACCTGGTCTGGCCTACATGTGACTCCAGACCCACAGTGATGTAGTTGACTCTTAACTGCCCTCTGAAATGGCCTAGCAAGTCACTCGGTCTCAAGAGCAATTGAGGATGGGCGATAAATGCTGGCCTAGCCAGTGATCCCCACATCTTGTGAAAGAAAAGAAAAAGTTTTGGCGGGCATTTATCCCTCAAATAACAGCACTATAAAAGATCATTATCTCGGTGCTGTTTATGGGATTTGGCTGTGCGCAAATAGCCTGTCATTACAACAGTGACTGCAATTCAAAGGCACTTCATTAGCTGTAAAGCGTTTTGGAAAGTTCTGAGGTAGTGAAGGGCACTATAGAAACACATGTTTCTTACATTTGAAAAAAGTAATGATTTTGTGATTATTTGCTGATGTTGATTAAATTACTGCTACTTTAGGCTGTAACTGTTCTAAAATAATATAATCCACCAGGCAAAAGGATTGAGTAATTGCTAAACCTGTCTCTGTTTGTACTTTTTTTAAAAGATGAGAAACGTTGACTGTAAACTTTCTCAAAAAGGCCTGCCTATCCATTAGGCCTAAAGCAGGAGT
The DNA here is from genome assembly GCF_964194155.1 of Cetorhinus maximus. NCBI lineage: Eukaryota > Metazoa > Chordata > Chondrichthyes > Lamniformes > Cetorhinidae > Cetorhinus > Cetorhinus maximus. Next base: position 33,952,335 of record NC_135904.1, read on the forward strand.
GGGAGTCTATAATAGTTATTTCCTATGTCTTTTCCTCAAGAGTGAAAGATCCTGAAATCCAGTTACAGAGGAGCCAGCAGTATGCAAATACTGACTCTTATGGTTATAAAAAGCAACCAAGGCACAAAATACCAGAAACGCTCCAGGTCAAGTGGAGAGCACCACCACCTGCAGGTTCCCCTCCCAGCTCACACCATCCTGACTTGGAACTATATCACGTTCCTTCACTGCTGCTGGGTCAAAATCCTGGAACTCCCTTCCTAACAGCACTGTGGGTGTATCTACACCACATGGCCAAAGAAGGCAGCTCACCACCACTTTTTCAAGGGCAATTACGGATGGGCAGCAAATGCTGGCCTAGCCAGTGATGCCCACATCCTGTGAAAGAATAAAAAATAAGTAGCATCCTTCATCAAAACTCATGCCTGTACACCATTAGCTCCTTTGCTGTCTCTTAGGAATTGCTTGACGTGGATTGTTTCCAGTTTATTGTACATTATTCCAGATTTCCAGAACCTGCAGTTTATACCAGCTAAACACAAAGCATAAAGAGGTACGGTCCCTTAAAATGGACCAAGTATGTGGACAGTTTGGACTCAAGGGCCTTAAAGAAGACAGCCTCAAACAAGCGAGGCTTTAACTGACCTTTTCTTTTGCATTGTTACTAAATTCAAGACAGCTTCCTGTGGATTATTCACATGAAAGCTTTTTTTAAAAGGCTTGACACACATACCTCAACACTAAAACAATAAATGTACAATCAGCTGTATGAATATCTTTGAAATTACCTTGAGAGTTCTAGTAAGTGAACATTTAGAAAAGCATAACTTGCTGAATGGCAGTCAACATGGGAAAAGATAGTTTAACTAATTTGGAATTTTGAAAAATGTCACTGAGTTTTGGTGGAAACTGAAGAAAAAAGGCAAACTCTTAGTGGTCTGAGTAAACATGAGTGAGGCATTTTCCCACCAGCCCCGACATGTTATTAATTTATTAATCCATAGCTAATTCCGAAGTGGAGTTGTTAATGTAAGGAATAGGGGTAAAGGGAAGCTGTGAATTGTGATGAATGAAGCAGTTATTTGTTCAACAATACACTGATTCAAACTACTGTTACGATGGTGGATTCAAAATTCTTTACATGAAAGTTGCGCTGGTTTATTTAATACGATGTAGAATCATTATAACCATAGAGTGCAGTGCAGGAGGAGGTCATTTGGCTTCTTTGAAGACTAAGCGCTGGATTTTCACGAAGTCAGGAAGACTTCATGGACCTCTAAAAAGGGCAGGTGGGACCCAGATGTGGAAGTTCCATCCCCATTTCTAACTCATCCACTTTTTGTTGGTAGGGCAAAGGGGCTGAGTGTGATTTACAGCTGGGAAACCTGAACTCGGCAGGACCGCACTGAGTTCAAACAAACCCTGTTTTGGCTGGTCCAAGGGCCATAATCTGCAATGTGGGAGCCATTAATTGATGGAATGGACCTAAACACTCACAGTTATGCAGATCTTGCATGCCCCTCTCAATCTCCAGTTTGAGTGCCCCTCTCTTTAAACTTTTAAAATAAACAGACTGCAGCTGTCAGTGAGAATTGGGGGAAAAAATCCCTCTGCTGGACTGTTTTGACAGATGTGGTTGGAAAAAAGGTAGTATCTGTTTGTCCCAGAGAGCCAAGGTTGGCCTTCCGACCAGCCCTACTTCAGTGCTCACCCATCCCCATGGCCACCTACGCTCTACTTCAGGGTTCAGCGAGTCTGACTCTATTCTGCATGCACGACCCATAAACAGTACTTGTTTGAAACACTTCCGCACCATAAACTCACTCAAATGGATTCGGTTTGGCAACACAATTAACGATGCCCCTAAACGCGTAACACACCAGATCTCTCTGGCCACGTACTCTCAAAGTGAGGAATTTGCTCTTGTGCATGGTTTCAATTTTGGTGTGCCTTCATCCCAAATCAAATGGGAAGAAGTATTTGCTGAGTTTGACCTCGTCTATTGCAACTATCACGCCTCAAACCAGCATCTGCTGAATCCTTGAAAGCGCACCTACCTGATCTAGTGCATGCATTTTGCAGGATTCCAAACGACCTGTCTGATTTTCACACATGCAATGCTGCAAGACATTTGTATTGTGAGGCCTTAAGACCAACCAGGACAGAGACATCAGTAAACCTGACAGAGGGATGGGAATAGACATCCTTAACAAGCGTGACCATATCAAAAAGAAATGCACAACATGCTTAATGACAGGCCCAAATTCATATCCATTGGACCTGCTGCTCAATATGACTGGACAGCCTTGCTTGAAAGTAAGCTATAAAAACACTTGCTGGACTTGTGTAAGAGTGATGAGCAGCCGCATGATATATATATATGGCGGCATACTGCTTCCATGTAGGTATGGGTTCCATGAGAAAAGTGTCTTCGATGGAATGAACCTAACTTCCTGCCTCTTGCATATTTTTGATATGTGGATGATACATTTCCTATATTTAAATCTGTAGCAGCATGCAATAATTTCCTTGCATGGCTTAAGGGCTCCATCTGTGCTCAAATTCACCTTTGAAATGCAGCAGTCAAATTAACTCCCTTGGCATAGCATTTGAGAAATCTGCCAGGGGATTCTCTACCATGGTCTACCGCAAGCCTACCTTCATTGGTCAATACACGCATTGGGATTCTTACAGTTCCACACGGTATAAGATTGGCCTTATCGGCAACCTCGTAAATATGGCCCAAGCCATTTGCTCACCATGCAAGTTTGATGCTGAAATAGGGCACACCAAAGGCATCCTGCAGGATAATGGCTACCCTGATTGGATCATTTTTTTTGCTGTATATCGCGCAAACTCATTAACGGGCCTAAGGCCATCACTTTTGGCCCTGAAAAGTGTCCAGTCTACCTCAGATTACCCTGAAGAAGCAGGTGAAGGTAGCTGTTTCACGTTGCTATTATGCAGCAGCAACACGAGTGATATTTGCCACTAATGGGATGCCACCATCAAGTTAAAAGACATTCTGCCTATCACATAAATGAGTAATATGGTGTATGAATTTCAGTGCCAGTGTGATGCTAGTATGTAGGCCGTACATCCCAAAGACTGCTGGATCGTATCAAACAGCATGTTCCAGCCGCGTTTCGCAATGGACAAGATGCAGACCATACCCCACCAGCCTGTGTTTGCAAAACTCAAAACACAAGTGTCCAACATTAGATGTGATTCTATGATTGGAAAACATTTCCTCAGTGTGCTAAAAATTATGCTAAGAACCAATTTAAGTTGGTCAGTCGCGCTTGCAGTGTAGCGTATTTGTGTGCTGGAAGCTACATATATTAATACTTAGGGACCCGTTCTTTGCCGATAGAACGCTTTGCGCCTGTTTCAAAATAAGCGATAGCCATTCACTGGTTCATTCCTCGGGGCAATGCCTTGATCAATTGGTCAAGCTGCCTGGTTTAAATTTCAAACGAGCTTGGCAGTTAACTGTCAGTCACTATTAACTGGTGCATTCTACATGGCAATGCCTCTACCAATCAGAGTCCACTTGCCAACCAATCAGCACTCTCTTCTCATACAGTATGAAGTTGTTGCTTCTCTTGATGTTGGTATCTTTGCAATTGTCCTGATCAATTCAAGATGAAAAGCTTCGACAAAATGTCTTTTTTCAGCAATACTCAAATACTTCCCTTAGTATTTACTTATGGCTCACTATAAATTACCTTGGCTGTTACGTCCCACATTTACTTCAATCTTGGAGTGAACTAAATTCTCCACTATTTTCAGAGTCTCCTACAGTTTTTTTTTCCCTGGTGAATGTTGCTATTCGCTCTATTGCATGTACTGGCTCTCTGAAAGAACTATTCACTTAGCCCCATTCATTTGTCCTTAAAACTTCAAATATTTTTCCTCCCCTCCTAACATATAGTATGGATTAATCTTTCACCAGTTTCCAGTGGGACGCTCTAAAATCATTTATTCTAACTCCTCTGTTTCTCCTTGCCCCTTATCTAAAGTGTTTAACTAACTCGATTAAGTTGTTTTTTGAGATAATCGAGATAGTTCCAGGATAATGCAGTTGATCTGATAGACAAGGCCTTCCAGAAAGCATTTGATAAAATGCCACACAATAGCAAGTTGAACTTCATGGAATAAATGGGACGGTGGCAGTGAGGATACAAAATTGACTGAGTGACAGGGAACTATGAGTCGTGGTGAACATTTTTTTTTTGGACTGGAGGAAGGTATACAGTGGTGTTCTCCAGGGGTCAGTACTAGGACCATTGCTTTCCTTCCTTGGTGTACAGGGCACAATTTCAAAATTTGTGCAAAATTTAGAAATATTGCGAACTATGAGGGAGATAGTGATGGACTTCAAGAGGAGACAGGCTGGTGGAATGAGGAGACAAGTGGCAGATGAAATTTAGTGCAGCAAAGATTTATGAGTGTGGTTCCAGGCATGAGGGATTTCAGTTACTTAGTTTGGAGAAGCTGGGGTTGTTTTTCTTGAGACGGTTGAGAGGAGATTAGATAAGTGTTCAAAAGAAGCAAAGGACAAGTATTTAAGTGATTGACAATCAATCAATGGCAACACGAGGTAGAACTTTTTTAATGCACCAAGTGGTTAGGATCTGGAATGCGTTGCGTGAGTGTGTAGATCAATCATGGCTTTCCAAAGGGAGTTGGGGAAACACCTGAGGAAAGAAAATTTTCAGGATTGTGAGGAAGGCTGATGGTGTGGGACTAGCTGAGTTGCTCTTGCGGACTAGCTGAGTTGCTCTTGCAGAGAGCTGGCAAAGACATGAATGGTCTCCTATGCTGTAATGTTTAGTTGATTCACCCTCTTTTCCACCCCCTGCCCCTTCCGTTTTGGTGCCCTCCCACATCCTCCAACCCCCCTCTTGTTTTGGTGCCTCTTTTCTCCCCCTTTTATTTTGGCCCCTCTTTTTTTTCCCCCTCTCTTGTTTTGGTGCCCCTTTATTCTCCCCTTCTTTGGTTGACACTCATGATTTCATGCTCTCTGGTTACTGACTGACTAACCAGAGGAAACTGTTTTGCATTCAAAATCTAAAATTAAAACGGAGAACTTACATTTTATATAGTGCATTTCACGATTTCTAGACATCTGTTTTACAGCCAGTGAAGTACTTTTCGAAGTGTAGTCCAAGTTGTAATGTAGGAAACATGGCAGCCAACTTGCACACAGCAAGCTTTCACCAGCAGCAATGTGATGACGACCAGATAATCTTTATTTCTGTGGTGTTGATAATAGGGATAAATATTGGCTAGGACACCAGGGATAACTCCCCAGCTGTTCTTCGAAATGTTTTTCATCCATCTGGGCAGGTAGATGGGGCCTCAGTTTAACATCTCATCCAAAAGACTGCACCTTCGACAGTGCAGGACTGTATCGGTGCAGCATTGGAGTGTTGGCTTTGATTCTTGTGCTAAATCCTGGTGTAGGAATTGAACCCAGAACCTTGTGACTCAGGCAAGAATGCTATCACCAACTATACCACAGCTGACACCCAGTATCTGGGTGTCTTAGATGTCTTGTTCTAATGAAAAAGGCATAGTTTATTGTTTGGCCTCGTACCTAAAGCCTTTTAGGCTGTGATCATAGTGAATTACAGAAAGTTAATGCGCAGGTACAGCAATCAATTAGGAAGACAGATGTCATGTTAGCTTTTGTTACAAAGGGATTGGACTATAAGAATAGAGAAGTATTATTGCAGTTATACAGGGCGTTAGTGAGGATGCACCTGGAGCACTGTGCAGTTTTGATGGTCTTACCTAAGGAAGGATACTTGCCCTAAAGAGTGTGCAATGAAAGTTCACTAGGCTGGTTCATAGATTGAGGGGATTGTCCTATGAGGAGTGATTGAGTAGACTAGGCCTAGATTCCCTGGAGTTTAGAAAAATGAGAAGTGTTCTAATTGAAACATGTCAAATTAAGAGGCTTGCCAGGGTAAATGCTGAGAAAATGTTTCTCCTGGCTGGAGAGTCCAGAACATGGGTTCACAGCCTCAATAAACAGTTGACCAATTAAGACTGAAATGAGGAGAAATTTCTTCACTCAAAGGGTTATGGAGCTTTGGAATTCTACACTCCAGGGCCCTGTGCATGCTCAGTATGCCAGTGGTTGATAGATTTTTGGATATTAAGGGATATGGGAATTGTGTGCAAAGGTGGTGTTGAGGTAGAAGAATGGCAGTGCAGTGTCAGAGGGCCAGATGCTCTACACTTGCTCCTATTTCTTATGTTCGCTAATACTAGAGGAAAATATTACAGATGCTGGAAATCTGAAATACAAACAGAAAATATTGGAAATACTCAGGTCAGACAGCATCTGTGGAGAGAGAAACATTTAACATCTCAGGTTGATGACCTTTCATCAGAACAGGCAAAAGTTAAAGATGTAGCACGCTGTTTCTTCTCTCCATGAATTTGATATCTTCCCAAAACTGGACATAGTATTCTAACTGGCCTACCCAATGACTGTCATAGGTTTAGTATCACACAAAGCACATATAGTATGGCCAAGCTCACTTTTTCCATAGGCAGTACACTTCTCCAAGTCATTAATTCTGAATTTTTTTTTAAAAGAAGCATATTATCTAAATGGTGAGAGATTGCAGAGCTCTGAGATTCAGGGGTCCTAGTGCATGAATCACAAAAGGCTAGTATGCAGTTACAGCAAGTAATTAGGAAAGTGAATAGAATATTATCATTTATTACGAGGGGAATTGAATACAAAAGTAGGGAGGTTATGCTTCAGTTAAACAGGGCATTGGTGAGACCACATCTGGAGTACAGTGTACAGTATTGGTCTCCTTATTTAAGGAAGTATGCAAATACATTGGAAGCAGTTCAGTGAAGTTTACTAGATGAATACTTGGATTGTGCAGGTTGTCTTGTGAGGAAAGGTTGGACAGACCAAGCTTGTATCCGCTGGAGTTTAGAAGAGTAAGAGGCGACTTGATTGAAACCTTTAAAGACCGGAGGGGTCTTGACAGGGTGGATGTGGAGAGGATGTTTCCTCGTGGGAGAATCTAGAACAAGGGGGGGTCACTGTTTAAAAATAAGGATGGCCCATTTAAGGCAGAGATGAGAGAGTTTTTCTGAGGGTTGAAAGTCTTTGGAACTTTATTCCTCAAAAGGTGGTAGAAGCAGAGTCTTTGAATATTTTTAAGGCAGGGATAGATCCTTGATAAGCAAGGGGATGAAAGGTTATTGGGTGTAGGCAGGAATGTGGAGTAGAGGTTACAATCCGACCAGTTTTTTGAATGACGGAGTAGGCTCGAAGGGCCAAGGGACCTACTCCTAATTTGTGTTCATATATAATTTTAATTTGAAAGAAATTCCTGCATAAAAACTTCTGTTCCAAAGCTAATTGATTAACATTTGCATATCATTGAAGATTTTTAATAAAGCAGTGAAATGGCTGATTCAAAATTGTTTATAAGGTTGTAACCCCAAAATAATCTGGTATTTTAGTAGTTTCCAATTTGGCCACTTATTCAAATACTGGTACCACTTCCAATCTTTGACCCTTCTGAGGTGAATAAAATGAGTATTGCATCAGGGTGGGGAGAAGCAGAGATTGTGCAAGCGGCTGACCCTTACTGTAGTACTAAAGCAATATTTATTTTCAACTGTCATTTGTGTCTGGCTTCAGACTTTGTTTGCTGGTCAGGATAACAGGGCAGTGCTGCCGGCAATTTACTCTGGGGCGTTGCCTCTGATGTGTCACGCCTTGATTGATTAATATGTGGAAAACACATCCTGGTAACATGCTTCTGTCGCCTATTTATTGCCATTTGGCCCATTGAGTCTGTGTTGACTCTTCTGAGGAGTAATCTAGTTAATCCCACTCCTTTGTTCCCCATGTCCTTGCAGTTTTTTTTCTTTTTCAAGTATTCATTCAGTTCCCTTTGAAGGTTATTGATACATCTGTATTCACTGGTCTTATCAGGCAGTACGTTCCAAACCCTAACTGCTCATGTATTTTTAAATAAGTTTTTCTTTGTCATCTCTGGCTTTATTGTGCCCTCTGGTGTTGGCCCTTCAGCCAAAGGAAAGGGTTTCCCTTTAGTCACTCTATCAAACCCCTTTTTATTTTAAACACCTTTATCAAACCTCCTCTCAGCCTTCTCAGCTCTAAGGAGAGCAACCTCCACTTTTTCCAGTTCCCACTTAGCTATAGCCCCTCAACCCTGGAATATTCTAGTAAATTTCTTCTGTACACTCCAAAGTCTGCACGTTCTTTCTAAAATATGGTGCCCAGAATTGGACACACTAATCCAACTGGGGCCCAGCTAGTTTTCACAGACTTGTCATATAGGTTTGGCATAACTTGCTGACTTTTGTACACTCCATTGATAATGCCAAGGATCCCAAATGCTTTATTAACTTCTATTGCCACCTTCAAAGATTTATGCACAAGCATCCCAGGTCTTTCTCCTCTTCCATAATTATGTCATCACATTGTGACCTAAGTTAGCAAGGATTGTGTTGTCTCATTCTTCCTACCACTCTTTAGAAAAGATATATTGGCCTTGGAGGGAGTGCAGCATAAGTTTTTTTGAAGGATAAGCATGGCAAGTTTCAGGAACCTTGGATAACAAAGGATATTGTGAGATTAGTCAAAAAGAAAAGGGAAGCATTCGTAAGGGCTAGAAGGCTGGGAACAGATGAAGCCCGTGGAGAATACAAAGAAAGTAGGAAGAAACTTGACCCCTTTTAGCCCTCCTGACTCCTTGGTTATGAAAACTCACTGGCAACCAGGATTAAGGAAAATCCCAAGGCCTTTTATACATATGTAAAGGGCAAGAGGGTAGCCAGGGAAAGGGTAGGCCCAATCAGGGACAGAGGTGGGAATCTGTGTGTGGAGCCAGAAGAAATGGGAGAGATACTGAATGAATACTTCTCATCAGTATTCACCAAAGGGAAGGGCTTAGCAGTCGATTTGTCTAGGGAAGAGTGTGTAGATAGCCTGGATCATGTTGAGATCAAAAAAGAGGAGGTGTTAGGCGTCTTGAAGAATATTAAGGTGGATAAGTCCCCAGGACCAGATGGCATCTACCCCAGAGTACTGAGGGAGGCAAGGGAGAAGATTGCTGGGGCCTTGACAGAAATCTTTGTATCCTCACTGTCTACGGGTGAGGTCCCAGAGTACTGGAGAATGGCCAATGTTGTTCCATTGTTTAAGAAGGGTAGCAGGGATAATCCAGGAAATTACAGGCCGGTGAGCCTTACATCAGTGGTAGGGAAATTATTGGAGAAGATTCTTCGTGACAGGATTTACTACCATTTGGAAGCAAATGGGCATATTAGTGTGAGGCAGCATGGTTTTGTGAAGGGGAGGTCGTGTCTCACTAACTTGATCGAGTTTTTCGAGGAAGTGACAAAGATGATCGACGGTGGAAGGGCACTGTATGTTATATACATGGATTTCAGTAAGGCCTTTGACAAGGTCCCTCATGGCAGACTGGTACAGAAGGTAAAGTCGCACAGGATCAGAGGTGAGCTGGCAGGATGGATACAGAATTGGCTTGGTCTTAGAAGACAGAGGGTAGCAGTGGAAGGGTGCTTTTCTGAATGGAGAGCTGTGACTAGTGGAGTTCCGCAGGGATCAGTGCTGGGACCTTTGCTGTTTGTAATATACATAAATGATTTGGAGGAAAATGTAACTCGGCTAATTAGTAAGTTTGCAGACGCCACCAAGGTTGGAGGAGTTGCAGATAGTGGAGAGGGTTGTCAAAGGATACAACGGGATATAGATCGGTTGGAGACTTGGGCGGAGAAATGGCAGATGGAGTTTAATCCGGACAAATGCGAGGTAATGCATTTTGGAAGGTCTAATACAGGCAGGAATTATACAGTAAATGGCAGAACCCTTAAGTGCATCGAAGGGCAGAGGGATCTGGATGTACAGGTCCACAGGTCACTGAAAGTGGCAACGCAGGTGGATAAGGTAGTCAGGAAGGCATATGGCATGCTTGCCTTCATTGGCAGGGATATTGAGTTTAAAAGCTGGGAAGTCATGCTGCAGCTGTATAGAACCTTGGTTAGGCCACACTTGGAATATTGCGTGCAATTCTGGTCACCACATTACCAGAAGGATATGGAGGCGTTGGAGAGAGTGCAGAGGAGGTTTACCAGGATGCTGCCTGGTCTGGAGGTTATTAGCTATGAGGAGAGGTTGGAGAAACTCGGATTGTTCTCACTAGAGCGACGGAGATTGAGGGGCGATTTGATAGAAGTTTACAAAATTATGAGTGGCATGGACAGAGTAGATAGTCAGAAGCTTTTTCCTAGGGTGGAAGAGTCAATTACTAGGGGACGTAGATTTAAGGTGAGAGGAGAAAACTATAAGGGTGATGTACAGGGCAAGTTTTTTACACAGAGGGTAGTGAGTGTCTGCAATTCGCTGCCAGAGGAGGTGGTGGAAGCAGGTATGATAGTGGTGTTTAAGAGGCAGCTTGACAAATACATGAATAGGATGGGAATAGAGGGATACGGATCCCGGAAGTGCAAAATGTTTTAGTTGACGGGCAATATGATTGGCGCAGGCTTGGAGGGCCGAAGGGCCTGTTCCTGTGCTGTACTTTTCTTTGTTCTAAATTTATCAGAAGGCCTCCAAGGGTTAAATTCTGATTTGAGATTACACAAATCATTCTTTGGAATTTTAGAAGATTGATGGGGGTGATTTGACTGAAGTTCAAAATATCATGGGGAACAGGGTAGATAGTAAACTATTTCTGCTGGCTGGGGCATCTAGGACTAAGGGGCATAGTCTTAAAAATTAGAACCAGACCTTTCAGGAGTAAAATTAGGATGGTAGAAGTTTGGAAATCTCTTTTGCAACTGATAAGTGATTCTAGATCCATTGTTAATTTTAAACCTGAGATTGATAGATTTTTTGTTAACCAAAGGTATTAAGGAATCTGGGGATAATTGGAGTTGGGTTACAGATCAGCCATGATATAATTGAATGGCAGAACAGGCTGGAGGGTTAAATGGTGTACTGTATATCAACAATAGCAGTGATCCTTGTACTGAATCTTGTGGAGTTCCGCTGTTGCCTCCATCCAGTCTGAAGAAGCCATTCACTACATTTGTTTTCTATCCATTAGGCAATTTTGCAAAATACAATCACCGTGGTTTGATGAAAGGGAAATCATGTTTGACAAATTTATTGGAGTTCTTTGAGGACGTACAGGCAGGATGGATAAAGGAGAATCATTAGATGTAGTGTATTTAGATTTCCAAAACACATTTGATAAGGTACCACATAAAAGATTACTACACAAGATAAGAGCTCATGGTAACGGAGGTGATATGTTAGCCTGAATAGAGGACTGACTAACTAACAGGAAACGGAGTCAGGATAAATTGATCATTTTCAAATTGGCAAACTTGTGGAGTGCCGCAAGGATCGGTGCTGGAGCCTCAACTATTTATGATCGTTTTTAAAGATTTGGAAGAAGGGACCAAGTGTATTGCAGTCAAATTTGCTGATGATACAAAGTTTTATAGGAAAGCAAGCTGTAAACAGAATTGACAGTTGCAAAGGGATACAGTTAAGTGGGTGAAAATTTGGCAGAGGGAGTATAATGTGGGAAAATGTGAGGCTATCCACTTTGGCAGGAAGAATAGAAAAACAATATGATTTAAGTGAAGAGGACTACGGAATGCTGTGGTACAGAAGGATCTGGATGTCTTTGTACATGAATCACAAAAAGTTAACATGCAAGTAATTAGGAAAGCAAATGGGATGTTGGTCTTTATTGCAAGGAGAATGGAGTATAAAAGTAGGGAAAACTTGCAATAATTGTACAGGGCATTGGTGAGGCCTCGGTGAGAGTACTGTGTGCAGTTTTGGCCTCCTATGAAGGTCTACTTCGAGGGATATACTTGCATTGGAAGCAGTCAGAAAAGGTTCACTAAGCTGATTCCTGGGCTGAAGGGGTTGTCTTTTGAGGAAAGGTTGAGCAGGCTGGGCCTTCTCTCATTGGAGTTTGGAAGATTGAGAGGCAATCTTATTGAAATATATAAGATTCTGAAGGGGCTTGACAGGGTAGGTGCTGAGAGGGCATTACACCTCATGGGGGGAATCTAGAACAAGGGGCTCTGTTTAAAAATAAGGGGCACCCATTTAAAATGGAGATGAGGAATTTCTTCTGAGTATCATTAATCTTTGAAATTCTCTTCCCCAGAGAACAGTGGAGGCTAGATTGTTGAATATATTCAAGGCTGAATTAACAAATTTTTGATTTACAACAAAGTTGAGGGTTATGGGGGTCAAGTAGGAAAGTGGAGTTATGATCAGATAAGCCAAGATCTTATTGAATGGCAGAGCAGACTCAAGGAGCTGAATGACCTACTCCTATTGCTTATCGTATCTGATGTACCCACACTGCTGCTGCCCCTTTTATGCTATGGGCAATAGCAAACCTTTTATGTGGTTCTTTATTAAACATTTTGAAAGTCCATGTAGATAATGCCAACTCCCTTGCCCTCGCCAACTTCTGTTACCTCATCCAAAAAACTCAAATCAAGTTAGTCAAACATGATTTGCCAGTAACGTGTCCGTGCTGGCTGGCTCCCCTTTATTAGTCCATGCATGTCCAAGCAGCTGTTAATTTTCTCCCAGATTATTGAGTCATATATGAGGAACATCCTGCTGCATAAATTCCCCGTTGCTCTTAAGTGACTAAATGAAGTGACAAATGTTGTGGTGATGCTGTATGTCTTCGCATTTGACTTCTTTATTCTGATTCAGCACTGTTGACTAAGTTAAGTGGTGATTTTATATTCCCTGTGGCCAGTGAACAGCATCATAGACTGCACACAGGCAAACAAGACGCACTATCATCTGGTGACTATATAGTGACTCAAACACTTCATTTTAAACTTAAAAGCAGGACCAATGGGATAAGGAAATAATTTGATTACACAAGTGAACTCGTTCTCATTGTTGTACTAAAGCTTACTCTCTTCCAGCTTCCGATGAAGTGTACAGGAAGGACTAGACAAGGCGTGAAAGTTTACGTGTCTGACATTCCATTTTTCAAATGTTGGAATGCATTTCACTCTTGGTCTTTTTTGAAGGTAACTGACCTTGTGTTGTTCTTTATGGTTTGCCTGGGGTCTAGAGCAGGGAAAGAATATTTAACCACAGCGGAGAAGTTGTTTTACCTGACCTGTTCATAAGGCCATAAAATGTCCTCCATGTGGGTACTGGTCTAGTATGGGTATATCCTGAGGTCATTCAGATACTAATTACTTTCAGTGAGGGAGATTTCTCTAAATTGGCAGTAGCTTGGGCCCTCCGACATGGTGCTGCTGAACACTTTTTTTTGTTCAGACATGCCTGCCTCCTCTCTCTCCAAGTTGAGGTTAGGTCACTTGGAAATTTCAAAACTAAGAGTCAGATTTTTGGAGATTACTGAAATTTCCTGGCATAGGTCTGAAGGGACATGAAACCAAGCTGGGTAAATGGATTTAATAAATTGATCAGCCAATGTGTATTGTATATGTGAATTGTAGGACAGACTTGAAGGGCTGAATGGCCTGTTCCAGTATCTTGCTTTCTCTACATAAGGGGTTCCATTTCAAAAGCATAGTAAAAGTTGTAATGTCAATATGCTATCGAAGTGTCAGTTTGTTCCTCTCTTCAAACTAAGGTTCAAATTATTTTCTTTGATCAAATTGAAAGATGCTTGTCTGGTTCAGGCTAGAGGTTTCGAAAATTATCCAAAGCATCCAATAGTTTTAAGTTTTGATGAAAGGGCATTGACCTGAAACTTTAACTCCTTTCTCCTTATCCTTTCTACCAAATTGTAAGGCTTCACACTTCATGGTTGGGTTGGTGGTAAAGACACTTTGGTGAAGGGCCCCAGTGGTGTTGAGGGGAATGCAGGTACTTGATTTGTAAATAAGCTATTCATGATTTATTTTTATGAACTCAACATGAAAACTCAAAAGATTTCAGAGGGCTTGAAGCTGGATGCCACATGCTGCCAAGCCAGAGATGACCATGGAGTCTCAAAGATAATGCAACAGCGCCACCAGTCTTGAAAACCCAGTAATGCAGAAGAATTAAGATCAAAATAAGTGACCAGAAGATGACTGACTTAAATGTGACCTTATAACAGGGATAGTTGCACAATAAGTGCATGCAGATTTTAAAATATTATAGTTGATGTTAAGGTAAACTGAGGTGATATTGGGTTGGCAGTGCAATTACTGGTCTGCTATTGGTTCTTTTCTGTTTCCTGAATTGGATATTCTGTAATGTAAGTGGTTCACCTTTGAGCCAGTCAATTTAGCCCTGTGCTACATATCAAACTGTTCAGTGTGATGCAGTGGATTCTTGCAAGATGCCAGATGTTTAATTCTATAGATAGTAATGGAACTGTGATGGTGTTTAGGAACTGAAGTCACAGATCCATCTATAGTGATGTATAGCAATAGTTTAAAAATAAAAACGTAATTCTGAGCGAGTGCTGTCTCTCATTCGACACTCTAAGCTCATCACAAACAATCCTGCAAGGATATTAGACTTCAAGATAAAAATCTCCAAGTAATGGCTTACATCCTGAGCTGAGAGGACAGTAACTTTCTTGAGGTGCACTAAATAGTTTTCCCTTTTTTTGTCTTGTATCTGAATTTCCATAGATTCCTGCCTACATTTTGAAATCTCTTGTTTCTTCTCCGACTTCTCAATGCATCGAGCTTTTGGAGGTCTGGGTGATTTGCTGTATTACACTCCATTGACTAAATGTGAGCATTTCAAATCTGAAACCTGAACCTGAAGCTATCTATCTCCCCCTCCACAGTGTAATTTCTTTGAGTGAGAGATGTTCCCATAATTGTCATCACATTGTGACCCAAGTTAGGACATCATTTAAATGACGCTTTTGTTTTGAACCATTGCTTCAGGCTTCATGTTTCCACTTTGGAAATAGATGTACAGTGATTCTCCCAACTCCATTCTACTGAGGGACAATTTTCCTCACTGAAGTTTGGTTACTTGATAGACTGGAGAAGCTGTGATTTTTCTCTGTGGAGAAGCTGGAGAGGAGATTTGATAGAGGTGTACAAAATCATGAGGGATCTGGACAGAGTTGATAAAGAGAAACTGTTCCTATTGGTGGAAGGATTGACAATTAGAGGGCACAGGTTTAAGGTAATTGGCGACATGAGGAAAACCTTCACACACTGAGTGGCTAGGACCTGGAATGCACGGCCTGCGAGTGTGGTGGAGGCAGATTCAGTCATTACATTCAAAGGGGAAATGGGTCACTATCTGAAAAGGAAAGATTTCCGGGGCTCTGGGGAAAAGGTGGGGGAATGGATTTAGGTGAAATGTTCCTGTGTGGGGCCAGCACAGACATGACTGGCCATATGGCTTTGTTCTGTGTTGTAACGATTCTATGATTCTAAATTACTGACTTGAACCTCACTGGTCATGCAAGTTAGGAAGTTGTGAATGTGCTGCCATCGTTCCTTCATTTATCATTGGGTATTAAAATCTTGGGCTACATTCTTGAACATTTCTGATGTACACAGCAGGCAGGTGAGGCTCTCCACAGGAGGCAGGTGAAAGAAAACACTCTTAACTGACCAGCTGGCCTTTTCCTGTCTGTTTTTGTATGTTTGTATGTTCATATGTCAAGTTAGTGTAGGTCTGCAGTCCTCAGTGTGAATATTGGGTTCAAATGTTTGAAATCCCTGTTGGCTGCAACCTAAATTGCACCAAGTCCCATGCACTCACCATTCCAATGTTTGCTGAGCCACATTGGCTCCCAGTCTGGTAATATCTTGATTTTAAAATTCCTACCCTTGTTTGTAAATGTCACTGCTGCCTCCCACCTGCCAATGACTTCACCCCTCCCTATCTCTCTCACCTCTTTCCAGCCCCACAACTTTTAGATCTCCGCATTCCTCCGATTCTGGCCTCTTGCATATCCAAGATTTCATTCACTCCACCATTGAAGGCTGAGCAATTAACTGTCTGAGTTCTAAGCTCTGGAATTCCCTTCCTATACCCCTCTACTTCCCTATCCTTTTTAAATTACCCCTTAAACCTCTTTGACCATATGTTTAGTCTCTTGTCTTTAATAACTTGCTAGCCCAGTGTCAAATTTACCTGATAATGCTCCTGTGATGGAACGCAGCATGGTTTACTACAGTGAATGTGCTATGTCAATGCAAGATTTTGTTGAAGGATTCTCGTGGCTGATCATGATACATGAAAGACTGGGGACAATAAAATTGGAACTCACGTTCTTTTTTTGTCTCATGCTTCTGTTCTTTCATGCATTCAAAACAAGTAAGCAGGGAGGCAGATATAAAATCCAGCAATAATAGGCAAGCAAATTCCTTTGGAACATATAGGAACAGGAGTTGGCCATTCTGGAACCAGGAGACAGTCTCAGATTCTTGTTAGGCAGGGGAATCAAAGGTTATTGGGGGTAGATGGTAATGTGAAAATTGAAATGCAAGATGATCAGCCACGATCTTATTGAATGGCGGAGTAGCTCGAGGGGGCTGAATAGCCTACTCCTATTCCTTATTTTCTTAATAAAGAGACAGGCCATTTAGGACTGAGATGAGGAGGAATTTCAGAGGGTGGTAAATATTTGATATTCTCTTCCCTGGATGGCTGTGGAGGCTCAGTCATTGAGTATGCTCAAGACAGAGATTGATAGATTTCTAGACAGTAAAGATATCGAGGGCTATGGGGACAGTGCGGGAAAATGACTTTTGAGGTAGAAGATCAGCTGTGATTTAGTTGAATGGCAGAGCAGGCTCGAAGGGCTGAATGGCCTACTCCTATTTCCCATGTTTCTATTCAACAACTCTTAACTTGTTCAAACCATTCAGTCAGATCACAGCTGATCTGCAACTCAGTTTTATTTAGTTACCTTTGACCCATATTCTTTAATGCCCTTGCCGAATAAAATTCTATCGGCCTTGATTTTAGCTTCCACAGTCTTTTGGAGAGAATGTTTCAGACTTCACTACCCTTTGTATGATTTCACTTCTTAGTGACCCAGCTCCAATTTTAAGATTGTGCTCCTGTGTTCTGGATTCTGACCAGGGTATATAGCTTCTCTGTACGTAGTCTATCAAATAGTTTCATGAATTTAAACAACTTGATTAGAATTTAGCAATACCAGCCGGGTTTATGCAATCTCACCCCCTAAGTTAACCTCTTAAACTCATGAATCTGCATTGCACCACTCCAAGGCCAACATATCCTTCCTAAGGTGTGACAAAAACAGAATGTGGTATTCCAGATGGAGACTGACCGAGGAACTGCGAATGTAACAAAACTTTCACCCCTTTGTAATCCAGCCCCCTTGAGATAAAAGCTAACATTCCATTAACCTTTTTGATTATCCCTGTCCCCGTGCATTAAATCACCAAAAACATTTCCTAGGCTGAGCGCAAGGAATGGAAAGACCTGACTGTAAAAGTTCATCAAAAACCAGTAACTTGGCCAGTAGAGGGCTGGGCGTTTGGATCTATCTCCCATTATCTTGGCTCTGTTTCCTGATGGTTCCTTTTAAGTTTGATCGAATTATCTGGATACTGGGCACTTCCGCTCTTAGGGGAAAATTCACTTCCCTGTTTCCTTTTCTAGATTCGTTGTCGGTTCTGACCGTGCCATATTCATGCTGCGTGATGGAAGCTATGCTTGGGAGATTAAAGACTTCCTGATAAATCAGGACCGCTGTGCAGATGTCACTGTTGAAGGACAGGTATATCCTGGAAAAGCAGCAGAGAAAAAGAAGAATGAAACCAAGCCTGATAAGAAGAAAAAAGATGCAACGGCTTCACAGAAAGACAACCGAGTGAACAAAATTGAACTATGATGCAGTTGAGTTAAATGGTTTTCAAATGACTAGATGAAATGAAATTTTCTTTTGTATTTGATGATTGCCTTTTGATGTTGAGATTTCTTATTATGGAGCTATTATTGAATCCACAGCACTGGATTTTATAGCTCACCAAGTTTTTGGAGGTCAAATTGCAGTGTGAGCTCCACCTAACGTTCATTCCTAATATGAAGGCACTCCTTGTGAGCTGCAGCCTTTTAAAAAGGTAAAAATGAAGCCTCTAGGTACAATTGTAGACTTATAAATCACAATTGCTGCTTGTACCTTACACCTCAACACTGAATGGGATTCCTCTTCATTTTGTTCTAGTTTACACTTCAATTTAAATACAAGTTCCTTTTTGTGATTTAAGTACTCTGACGCACAGACCATTATTTTCTATTGGTGCCTTTTATGAACAGTGACATATATATACATACGTTTATAACTTCAAAATGAAATTATTGAAAATACAGCAAGTGTATGGCCCATATATGTGTAATGTATTAAACTGATTTTCAAGCTGTTTCAGACAATACTCAGGCACATTCTGTACTGCATGCGTCCTACTGTAATGTCTTCATTCCATCAGCTTTCATGTTGACTCAGCAGAACCTGATCTGCGCTGTAGCCTCAATACATGGTAAGTTTGTCAGTCTTGCAAATGTATTTTTTTGTGTGGGGCAATTCAACTGTCAGTCACTTAAGATGTTTCAAAGAAAATCAATCATAAATGTCTCCACCACTTTTTCCTGAGCTATGTGCTTAGTATGTTACATTTTTGAGGTCCCTCCGTTGCTCCATTCTATATGTACAATACAGTCAGAACAAGCTGACATTCAGTTGTTGTAGAATGTTGCCTAGAACTTTAAACATGTTATCTGACATTGTAGTAACTGTTACGACGATGCTTTTAAAATGATTGGAGTATTTACTGATAAAACCTCACTTGCTCAAAGGAGGCAGTGTTTGTATTGCTATCTTTTTTGCTGCAGTGACTAGATTGCACCACTGCAAATTATTTCCTCCAGTGTTTTCCAATTTGAATGTTGTAGTTACATCATGCAGGTGGCTACTGGTGCCGCACTATGCTATTTTCACAAGTGGAACAGTTTCCTGAGCAACTTAAAGTATCCAGCTAATTGCAAAGAACGATGGCGTAAATAGCTGCATCTGCTCCAGCATCTAACTCAGATGGTCAAAACACCTTTTAGTGTGGTGAATGAAGTCCCAATTTGGTGGAGTTCTGTTGGAGCGTGGGGGGCATCTCGAGAAAGAAACATCATCTGGAATATGAGTCATTCTGTTAGCTGTAATCCCTTGCTATGCCAATCCAACAAGATATATCTGAGGCTTCAGTTTGGCATTGCCCACTCGTCTGTGGCGTTTTCTCCTTATCACTTCTATTTTGTGCTTTCTACAAAAGTTTCTAAATGTCTCGTGCTGTTACTAGTGCAGTACCGTTCCTAAAGGCAGAAAAGCACGTAATTACTTGTGGCTGTGATTGCGGAGGTCCAAAAGAAGGCCGGCTTTTTAAAATGTGGAAGCAGTGACTTTGGGCATGCTGCGATACTCCAGGTTTGCCCCCAGGATTCCCAGCAATAAGGTATCCACGTTGACCAGTGCTCCCCTCACACCAGGGTTTACTGATTACAAGTTAGAATAAGCTGTCCTTATTCTAAGCATACACCTGCAGCAAGATTAACATCTTTGTTGACTTTTGCATTTTTAAGGAAAAAAGTTGGCATTCTGTATTGATGTTCATTCACTAACTTACATATGGGATTAATTTTAAAATGTCGTGTTAAATATGACAGTTAATTCAATGTGAAGGACAAGACATGAGTAATTGGCAGTAAGCATGTTTTAACTGCTTCTGTTTGAAATTAATTAGATTATTCGGGCTGTTTTTAGATTGTAACTGTCAGGAAAGTCTGAACAGGCTGGGGCTCTTGCTGGAGAGGGTTGAGATGTGATGGGATTGAGGTATTTACCATGAAGAGGTTCAATAGAATAGATGTGAATGAAGATGTTTCCATTTAGGTGGGGAGGGGGCAGGAATTTTGGAAGGATTTGCAGGTTGATGCTCAACCTGTTTGACCACATTGAGTGCATGACTTGGCCATCAAGCCCTGGAATAGGACTCAACTCTGAGCTCCTGATTCAGAGGCAGGGGTCCTAACCACTACGCCACAGAACCTTCATTAGAATAAAATAGTAACTAGTGCAACAAGGAATTTAGGAGACATTTCTAGACTATTCAAAATATGAGCTCACTACCACATGAAGTGGTTGAGGCAAGTAGCTTAGATGCATTTGAGGGAGAAAGGAATAGGTGGTTAGGCTGATCGGATGAGATGAAGATGGGGTGAGCGGTAGCTCATATGGCACATAAACATCAGGCGTAGTTGGTTGAAATGGCCTGTTTCTGTGCTGTAACTACTATACCCTATGTAATGTTAGGTTTACCTTTTGTAAATAGGAATCAAGAATATTTTTATTTATATTTTATTTCCATTGATTATCACTGGAAAAATATGGTGCAAACACTCTGCAATTAGTGACTCCTACCATAATTCAAATATTCAACTGAGGTGTTGCTGAAGATTAATATCGAGAGCAAAAGAAACCGTTTGCTTGTCTAACACTGATCTCTTTGCTGGGTACCCAGTGTTGGTGAGAGCGACTCTGTCTTTTCTGATCCAAGTTCATTTGTCCTTGCAGACGAATGAGTGATCCAAAAACTCAATGCTTATGGAAGTTACATCCCTAATCCTACACCACCAAATAAAATAGCTTCTGAGCGCAAGGATATATCCTCTACTTGGGAACTTTGACCTTTTGGCTCAGAACATTTAATTCTATAATGGGCATCATCCAATTTTATACCTTGGCATTAATTTCAAAATCTTTGACTTTGTGCTGAATCAGGGTCAGTGATAAGCTTTTCGTATTTGAAGCTTTCATTCACTAATTGAGTCAAATAAAAGCAAAATACTGTGGATGCTGGAAATCTGGAATAAAAACAGCAAATGCTGGAAATATTCAGTAGGGTTGACAGCATCTGTGGAGAGAGAAACGGTTAACTTTGCAGGCAGATGACCTTTAATCAGAAGTGGAAAAAGATGACAGGTTTAAAGCAGGCATCAAGGCAGGGGAGGATAGGACAAAGGGGAAGGTCTGTGATGGGTGGGATTTTCCAGCCCTGCCACTGCTGAGATTGTCTGGTCCCACTGAAAGTCAGTGGACTTTTGCCTAGGCGGCTGCACCACTGCTGCGGGGCTAGAAAACCCCAGCCAGGATAGAAGACAGGAGAGATTAAATAACAAAATCACTGCCCCCACCCCCCCCCCCTGCACCATTATCCTTTTTGTCATTTAATCTCTCCTACCTTTCACAGACCTTTTGTTCTATCCCCTCTTTTCCCTAACTCTATACTTGTGCTAAACCTGTCACATAACTAACTTTTTCCAGTTCTGATGATAGGTCATTGACCTGAAACATTAGCCAGAAGTGTTGGTGATGGATGTTCATACCACAGCTAGAAATGGTGTAAAATAACACACAATTTGGTGGGTGGGGGGGTGGGGTGTTCAAAACCAATAAAATCAGGTATTCGATGTTAGAGGGTACTGTATGGCTTTGTCTACCCTCGGGTGAGTGTGAAAGACCCTATGGCATTATTTGAAGAAGAGCATAAAAGATCTCACGTTATCCTGGCCAATACTCAGCCAACATCATTTAAACAGATTTTCTGTTCATTTACCTTGTTTCGGGGACATTGCTGTGCAAAAGCCAGCTTCTGTGTTTCCTACATTATAATACTGACTACACTTCAGAATTGACTCATTGGCTGCAAAGCAACTTGAGATACCCTGAGGTTGTGAAAGATGCTATCGAAGTGCAAGTTTATTCTTTCCTATTTGCTATAATGGAGGTAAGAAATGAGTCAGACACAAAGATGGACAGAGATTTGGCATTATAAATCTGTCTCTATTGCCTGCTGCCAGCTGATTAGCATCACAAATTTTGCAGTGTGCCAGATCTTTAGGTGTAATTGGGTATTATGATGAAACCTAAACTTATCTTAGTCTGAAGTTCGGAGGTGGGGAGCTCCAGTTCCTGAGGAACCTCGGGTCCCCCGCATGAGTGCAGGCCAGTAACTGGCCTCGTATGGGCAATAAATGCTGGCCCAGCCAGTGAAGCCCACATCCCATGAATGAATAAAAAACAAAGTTGGGTTATTTTATGCTCTTTAGGTTGAGGACCAGCCCTGTGCAGAAGAAAAGCAAAAGAATGGCTTGCGAGTGCAGGTCAGGTGACCTGGAACAGAGCGCCATTATCTAGTCAGTGTTCCACAAAGCAGGACACAAGAGGGGGACAGAGAGAAGTCCCAAAAAGAAGTCCCAGGTAAGGGACAAAGCCAGGGGACATAAATAGGTCCCATTAGGTTAAAAGAAAGGAGCAGAGTAATAGGCTCCAAATTCAAGAAAGAGCTGCAGGGAGCAGACTTGGGAAGCGGGCACAAGAGACACCCTGAAGATATGAGAAAGCAGCTGAAGGGTGGTGACTTGGTGCTGCGGGTCTACGGCTGAAGATCTGAAATTGTGCATGGAAGGTAAAGCTTGAGTGTACTCGGAGATCCAAGGGAAAAGAATCTCGGGAGACGAGATTGAAACCCTGCAAGGTGGGCCATTATTGAAGCCGTCCGAGTGGGAGCAATTTTTGGGGAGAATTCCAAGGTGAGATCTTCAAATGTGGAAATTGGAAACCCCCGTGACAAGTACCAAGTTTCAGTGACACTGATTGATTCACAAAGTGACAAATGTCTGGGTGAGTTGCTGAGAAATCTATGGAATCCGTTTTGGTGTCATTTGTCATCTATTGTGTAGTGTGGTGTGTCCAGACACAGTTCACCTGTTAACTCATGTACCCTATGCTTATCCTGAATGTTAGAGTATAAGATAGATACAGTAAATTGTTTTATCTTTCTGAACTTGTATGGTAATGTTCATTTTTGCTTCTTCAAAACCCATGGAATCTTGTGACTTTATTCAATTAGTAAGCGTCTTGAATCTCAAACTTTATCTACTTTAAAACAAAACATTATTGGTCCCTAACTGGATCTCCTCCCCCATGACCTGACATCCGGCTAAGGATCATAAGAATATATACACTGTATATGTATGCTTAGTATGGAGGTCTTGTGGTGCAGAGGATAGCATCCCTCTTCATGAGCCACAAACTCCTGGTTCGAGTCCCACCCAGGACTTGATGGCCAAGGAGGCTGCATTCATAACGCAGCCAAACAGGTTGATTATCAATCTGCAAATGCTTTCAACACACACCAGTGATAGGGGATAAGAGTGGGAGAGATTCCTGGTCAGTCATGTGATGGAAAGAAAGTTGAAGCCTCTACCATCACTATCCATAGCTCCAGTCTACAACATGCATGTAAAAGTGCATTTTGCCACAGCAACTCAGACTTCCTGAGTGGACTGTAACACACCAACATATGTGCTTAACTATCCATTACTTGTGCATTGCTCGTGTTCCTTGCTTATCTCTCACCTTTCTAAACTGGCATGCCTTGCAGATTCGTAGGAGTCAGTGTGTAGTCAAAAGAGATTAAGATTGAAAATTCTGGTAATACTCAGCAGGCCTGGCAGCATTTGTGGAGAGAAACAGAGTTAACGTTTCAGGGCTGTGACCTTTCATCAGAACTATGGAGTAAAAAAAGAGCTGGGTTCAGTATTTTACATCCAGAAATGTTAGGGATTTCCATTATTTTATTTTACATCCAGAAATGTTAGGGATTTCCATTATTTTATTTTACATCCAGAAATGTTAGGGATTTCCATTATTTTATAAGGGTTGTTTTTGTCTTTTGGTTTTAATGAATTTTCCTACAAATTAGTTCAATGATATTTAAATATTGAATCTTTTCCATAAGTCAGTTCAAATTTTGTTCATACTTAAACATTATTCCTTTGTAATTCTCATAACACTCAGATGATAATATCTTCGCAACGTTAAATTTAGAATCATGGTAATTAGCAGCTTATTTGTAAAATACCAATGGAAGGTTTAATGAATGTATCATGTGTGCAGCTGGCATTTCCAAGGTCTGGACTGATAACATTTATCAGGGCCTATTGTGTAAATAATGCTTATAGTACTAAAGTGACCCATGCCAAAGAGATCAATTGATTTTACTGAACCAGTGGTTGGGACTGTTCAAAACTGTTTAAGACAATGTCTAAAATGCGCCATTGAAGTATCAGCATAGGCTTACTAGACAGCAGCTTCTTGCAAATAGTACTTGCTTTTTATAAGACACAACTATTCCCTTTCTTATATTCTACAAAGACTACAACTTCATAAAAGAACTATTTTCTGCCATTTTTTACTATCAATTGTACCATTGCACTATGAGATGGAAGATTTTCATTTACTGTGGTCCTGCACCTAGTCATGTCATTTGGGCCCAAGATTAATCTCCAAAATGCATACCAACCATCCGTGTTTAACACAGGCAGTGTTTTGATCTCAGTTCTGCTTGTCTCTTTACAAACATCCCCATTCATGACACCCATCAGGCCCACTTCTGTCTCTTCATCTTGGTGCCATTCTCAGTGTTACCACTCATGTAGCTCCTGACTCTTATCATTTACATCAGAACCATAAAAGTTTCTCAGACAATGAGGGAATCTAAAACTCATCCTCCTGCCATTCCCTCACCTCCACCTGTATCTTCCAATGGCTCAAAATTTTTCCATTAATAGATGGAACAGTCTTTGCCTCAACCTTTCCCTTGTCCCTAACTCCAATCAGAGAAAAATTTCCCTGTTCAATCTATCAGCATTCCCATCATTAACAGAATTTAATTTCCCAAAAAGAGCATTAAAAAAAGCTGAGATTGGATGATTAACTGCAGAAGTATTTGACTATTATGCATTCCGCTGGGATATTCTGATTGAATCATTACTTATCAGTTTGATTACTAACTAGGCCAAGATCCTTAACTTCTTCCAATGACATGCAATTTGTTTTCAATGTCTTAACATGCTGATTGTTGCTTGTTGATATGTGGTAATTATAAATTAATACTAAAGACAAGACCTGAAAACAAAGGGTAAAGTTCCTAATATCAGTGCCAGTTTTCCTCTGGACAAGTTTTGCTTGGCAACTAGGTTCAATAGTAAGGAAAAATATTTGATCCCATTCTGCTTTTGATTAGCGTTGCATCCAAACTCCCCCAATGGTTTTATTGATTCCTGGCAGCACCTGTAGGGGGGTGGAAAATCCCCATCTGTCAAAGTGCCGAGGCAAAGTCCTGTCTCAGGGAGATCAGTGACAGGTAAGAAAAGTCAAAAAATAGAAAAATTAAAAAATTATTAACATGTCCCCCTCATGTGACAATGTCACACGAGATGGGACATGTTAATAATAAACACTTAAAATTTATTAAATTTTTAAAAAACGGACATGAAACTTCATCCCGGCAGTGGATGAAGTTTCATGAATAATCTGGAGCCCGCTGGGTTGGATGGGCAGGTATTTAATTATCTTAAACAAAAATAAAAATAGCTGGAAAAACTCAGCAGGTCTGACAGCATCTGCGGAGAGGGACACAGTTAACATTTTGAGTCCGTATGACTCTTCTGTCGACAGAAGAGTCATACGGACTCGAAACGTTAACTGTGCTCCTCTCCGCAGATGCTGTCAGACCTGCTGAGTTTTTCCAGCTATTTTTATTTTTGTTTTGGATTTCCAGCATCCGCAGTTTTTTGCTTTTAATTTAATTATCTTAACTAGCCTCAACTGGCCATTGACAGGTCGGCGGGCAGACAGCTGATTTCGCTGTCCGCCCGCCTTCCTAAAAATTTAAATGGCCCGGGATGACGTCGGGGGTTCCCCCCAACGTCATCACGCGTCATTTTCCACTTGGCGACATGGCCTCACCCCCAAATCGCCGAGGGGAAAATCCTGGCCTAGGGGTTTGTTCCCTGGAACTTATAAGTTTGAGAGGTGATTTGATTGAAGCTTGTAAGGTATTAAAGGGAACAGAGAGGGTAGATTGAGTTAAACTGTTTCTTCTGGTCCGGTCTATGACTAAGGGGTGTAGCCTAAACTAGAGCCACAGCTTTCAGCAGTGAAAAGGTGGTAAAAGTTTGGAACTCACGTCTGCAAATGACAAATGGTGCTCGATCAATTGTAACTTTTAAATCTGAGATTGAAAGATTTTTGTTAACCAAAGGTATTAAAGATATGGGGCAAAGGTGGGTATATGGAGGTAGAATGCTGATCAGCCATGATATAATTGAATGGTGGAACCATACTCAAAGGGCTGAATGGCCTCCTCCTGGTCCTATGTTCCTACTTCTTCATTCCCAGACTCAGTGCAATACCTTGGAACAGTTCAGTTCACCATTGCTCATTTTCAGTGATTTCCTACCAATTTTAATCTTGCTTTCTTTCAAGGTTGGCCAGAATCAGATCTAATCCCAAGATTGCTGCGAGCTTTCTTGTGATCTCGGTAATTTTGAAATTATTTTACTGTATTAATCACAACATCTGTTTGTGATCTCATAAAATCTAAAGAAGTTGCTGAGGCAATAGGTGTTTTTGTAATAAATATGAACCTCTTTAGCCAGTTGTCCACTAGTTCATTTCATGGCTATGATGATCAACATTTTAACATAGAATTTTAAAGCACAGAAACAGGCCATTGACGCAACTGCTCTATGCCAGCCTCTTCCCACACAACTTTTGTTAATCCCATCAACATATCCTTCTATTCTTTCCTCCCGCATGTGGTTTTCTAGCTTCCCCTTAAATGCATCCATGATTTTGTGACTTTACAAAAGTGTAAGTAAATGTTTGGTGACAACGGAGTACTAATATTTTCTGGAGAACACTCAAGTTTTCAAATGTACAAAACATCTGGATAATTGTTGGGGAGGGAGTTCCGGGATTTTGACCAAGCGACAGTGGGGGAGCAGTGATGTGTTTCCAGGTCGGAGTGGTGAGTGGCTTGGAGAGGAACTTGCAGGTGGTGGTGCTCCCATGTATCTGCTGCCCTTGTCCTCCTGGATAGTAGCAGTCATGGGTTTGAAGGGTGCTGCCTAGAGAGACTTGGTGGGTTCCTGAGCTGCATCTTGTAGATGGTACACACTTGACACTGTTTGTCAGTGGTGGAGGGAGTGAATGTTTGTGGAGGGGGTGCCGATCAATGGGGCTGCTTTGCCCTGGATGGTGTCAGGCTTCTTGAGTGTTGTTGGAGCTGCACTCGTCCAGGCAAGTGGAGGGTATTCCATCACACTCCTGACTTTTGCCTTATAGATTGTGGACAGGCTTTGGGGAGTCAGTGCACTGCCTGGGAGGGTGGTGGAGGCGGGTTGCCTCACATCCTTTAAAAAGTACCTGGATGAGCACTTGGCACATCATAACATTCAAGGCTATGGGCCAAGTTCTGGTAAATGGGATTAGGCAGGTAGGTCAGGTGTTTCTCACGTGTCGGTGCAGACTCGATGGGCCGAAGGGCCTCTTCTGCACTGTGATTCTGTGAATTGAAGTAAAAACAGAAAAAGTCAGAAAGTTGCAGCAGATCAGATGAAGAAAAAGAGACAGTGTTAACATTTCAGGTGTTTAACCTTTCATTAGATTGACAGCGTCCAACAAAATGTCACAATATTTTTTCCTTCCCGGACACTGACTGACTGTCCATTTTCACCATTTCCGGCCTTTGCTTCCGAATTTGCAGTTTTCCCTATTGTTTTTGGCTAGTTCATCTTTTTGCTTCTTGATAGAGGATTGGGAGCGACAGTGGTGTAGTGGTAATATCACTAGACCAGAGATCCAGACTAATGCTCTTGGGACCTGGGTACAAATCCCACCACAGCAGATGGTGGGATTTAAATTCAATCAGTAAACCTGGAATATAAAGCTAGTTTCAGTAATGGTGAGCACGACAGCTACCATCAATTGCTGTAAAAACCCTCACTAATGTCCTCTAGGGAAGGAAATCTGCCATCCTGGTCTGGCCTACATGTTGCTTCAGACCCTGAAATGGCCTAACAATCCACTCAGTTCTAGGTCAACTAGGGATTGGCAACAAATTTTGGCTTTGCCAGCGACAAACACATCCCAAGAAAGGATAAATTTAAAAAAAGAAGCAACACCTTAATTAAGGGAATTGAATTAACACAACGGAGAAAGATCTGCATCCTGCACATGTTAAAAAAAGGCTTCCTATTTTGAAATGGAGTGAATTAACTGAAGACAACAGGAGGGTTGAAGTTGTGCCATTTTTCAGGCACGAGATGAGGCCAAAATGTCCAATTTCCAGACACCCCATGGATGCCTGAATTATATCCAACACCATATTGGCTCAGGTATCAGACTGCCTGGAACGTGTGTTTAAGTCCCAAAATGAGGTAGCACATCTGAGTCCATTCATACCTCACCCAACTTACACATGTGAAAGCTGCTGGATAGTGATCCAGATCAGGATCGCTGGCTGATTTTGGCCCTTTCCATTCCAAGGCACTACATTTATATGAACATACACTTGTCTGGATGAGTGCAGCTCAACAACACTCAAGAAACTTGACACCATCTAGGAGAAAGCAGCCCATTCACAAACATCCACTCCCTCCACCACCGACACACAGTGACAGCAGTGTGTACCATTTATAAGATGCACTGCAGGAACTCACTAAGGCTCCTAAGGCAGCATCTTCCAAACCCACGACTGCTACCGTCTAGAAGGACAAGGGCAGCGTGTCTGTGGGAATACCACCAGCTCCAAGTCACTCACCATACTGACTTGGAAATATATCGCCGTTCCTTCAATGTCACGGGCTCAAAACCCTGGAACTCCCTCCCTAACAACACTGTGGGTGTACCTACACCACATGGACTGCAGCAGTTCAAGAAGGCAGCTCACCACCACCTTCTCAAGGGCAATTAGGGATGGGCAATAAAATGCTGGCCTAGCCAGCGAAGCCCACATCCCATAAATGAATAAAAAGACAAGTAGAGGAGCAGGAGGAGGCCAATTGTAACACCTCCTCCCCATTGCCCTGGCTAAACAAACATACATTTTTTTTAAATCATAAAATTTATAACTTGCAACATGGAAGAAATTGCAACGCAATAAACTCGTGAAGCTGTTCATACTGCAGCTTATTACATATGGGCAGACCTTGACACAAATCGAAAAAGGCTTGGCACTGAGCAGCAGTGTCCCAGGTTGTTGCAGTTTGCACAGCCTTTCCTGTTCAATCTGTTAGAAATAATCAATGAGGTTTCTATAGTCCTGAAGATATGGCTGATACTACTGTGGTTTCACTTTCATTCCAAGAGACTTGAAGTTTGTTTCAGCGTGCACCAAGGTTATAGCTTAATGTTAAACATCACATTGTACTGATTTCCTTAACTTAGATTGAAATCATATTCTTACTCTCGTGTAAATAGGAGACTGACTTGTTGGGCGCTTTTTTAATGTAGTAATTCCTAGTTCAGGTGGGAATGAACAATCGGTTCATGAATGAAACTGTTTGGAGTATTTCATTCCCTTATTTGAATATGTTTTCTTTAATGTTTTTTTAAATGTCATTATTTCAAAATCGTACTTGAATTTTACAATTTTAAAATTAAAATAAAACTTTGTACAACTGCAAGTAAGGAGATCCCAGTCTCTCTAACCTTTTTTCAAGTGTGCAGGCCACGTTTCCCCTCATGGTGGAATCTAGAAGTAGGGGACACAGTTTGGATCATTAGACTTTGGAATTCTTTTCCACATTCAGCAGGAGAGGCTGGGTCATTGAGTGTACTCAAGGCTGAATTTGACAGATTTATGATCTACAAGGATGTTAAGGATTAGGGGGGCCGCAGGCTGGAAAGTGGAACAAAGGCCACGATCAGATCAGCCATGATCTTATTGAATGGCGGAGGAGGCTTGATGGACCGAAAGGCCTAATCCTGCTCCTATTTCTTATGATCCGATTTCCTTAGATACACAGCCCCTTTAAGTTTTGTTACACAGCCATGCACCTGTGGTCATTTAAAGGGGTATGGCCTGCACGAGAACTTTTGGGTTGTTGTGCAGACATGCAGCTCAGACTAGAACAGGATGAAATACTCTCCACTTACTTGGATGAGTGTAGCTCCAACAGCACTCCAGAAGCTCGACACTAACCCAGGACAAAGCATCCCCCATCCACTACCTTAACCATTCACTCCTTCCCCCACTGACGCACAGTAGCAGCAGTGTGTACCATCTGCAAGATGCACTGCAGGAATTCACCAAGACTCCTTCAACAGCACCTTCCAAACCCACGACCACTACTATCTAGAAGAACAAGGGCAACAGGTGCATGGGAATGCCACCAGCTGCCATTTCTCCTCCAAGTCACTCACCATCCTGACTTGGAAATATATTGCCGTCCCTTCACTGTCGCTGGGTCAAAATCCTGGAACTACCTCACTAACAGCACTGTGGGTGTACCTAGACCACAGGGACTGCAGTGGTTCAAGAAGGCAGCTTGCCACCACCTTCTCAAGGGCAAGATGAATTTCAGTGATGTTTGTCCGTAGTGCTGATATTTGCTTTGTTATTTAAAAAAAATACATTTGCATCATGAAGTACCTTTCAGTATGTTTTCAAGAAGGGGAGTAGAAGTTTGGAACTCTCTTCTGCAAACAACTGATGCTTGGTTGACTGTAAATTTTAAATCTGATATTTGAAATTGATAGATTTTTATTATCTAAAGGTATTAAGTAATATGGGGCAAGGGAAGACAAATGGAATTGGATTGTAGATCAGCCTCATTAAATGGTTGGACAAGCTCGAGTAGCTGAGCAGCCTCCTTCTGTTCTTATGTTCTCATTTTTTACACTAGGGATGGGCAATAATTCCTGGCCTCGCCAGCAGTGCCCACATCCCATGAACGAATTTAAAAAAAAACAGGAGTATATGAATATGGTGCGGTCCTTCACCCTATATGTGACCAATGTGTGCTGCACATTACTATCAGAAATAGCTGGTAGAATCCCTGAGCTGTAACGTAGTGTTAATCATAGAGGAGTGACTGTATGGTTTATATCTAGGTACTCATAGTTTCTCTCCATTTGCTCCAAATGCCACTGCCAAAGAAAACAGAAGCTGGAAGGCAAAGGCGCAGAATGGGGATAGAGAGTAAGTATTGCAAAGGCAAAGTAACAGAGTGGCTGAATTCAGCAGAGTCCAATAAAACTGCACACAATAGAAAATAAGGAAAAAGGAAGAACATTCAGGAGGAGGGGGTGGGTTTAAACATCTCAAAACACCAAATCAATTCTGAGAAACAAAGGGTCAGTGAGAAGTGGATGCAGGCAGTGAGCAGTGAGAGAGGTATTGTAACTTGCTGCGTATATACAATAAGGATCGAGTGACTGGAATAAACTTTGGTTAAACTATGCCTTTCCATGTTTCTGTTTATAGTTGAGCCTCTGTCAGAAGTGGAGTAGGTTTTCCTGTTATGGCTCTTGATGTAAAGAATAGTCTGGGTGGAGCTCTGAAAGTTAATCAGGCGAGGGAATTGTACGCCCATTGCAGAGCCCGCCCAACTTAAATGGACAAAAGCTCAGCTGGCTCCACCATTGCAATCCTTTACACCGTATTCAATAACAGGAAATCATGCTCCAGTGTGAGTCTTGCCATGTCCCTCACAGCTCAGAGTATGTACTTCACGCATAAAGCATGGGAGCAGGTATCAGAAATTAGTTTTGTGGAATGCTTTAGCCATGCCAGATGGCCTAGAGAATGGTGATTAAAGGGAGATGATGGTGTCTTTTGGAGAGGAATATGATAGACTGGAAATTTCAAAAACAGAAAGACCACAAATGGGATTTGAAGAATGCCAGGGAATTACATCAGCAAATCTGAGTGACGAGAACGTTTTTAAGACAGTGACATTGGCCTTTCTTCTGGTCCCTGAATAGCCGGAGATCAGACGTAGCCCCCCAAGTTGCGCTTTGGGACCCCTCAGAAATCCCAACTCAAGGACTCCATGGGAATTTCCCATCAAGTTTGAATTTCCAGTGTGCAATTCCCCCAGTATATAAATGTGGAGATTGGGGAAGCATCTAGCAGAAGCAATGTTATTGTAATGAGAAATTTTAATTTTCACCGACTAGGAGCAAACGTAAGTGGAATCGGTAATAAATTTCTAGAATGTATTGAGGACAGTTTCCTGGAACAATATGTTTTATAACTGACAATGGATGAGGCCAGGCTAGATTTTGCGACGAGTAGCAAACCAGAATTACAATCGCACTTCATTGTGAAAACTCTCTTTGGGACACCCAGAGCTGATGATTTTCTCACAGTTGTTCACTGTAGTCAGATTTGGCATTGGATAAATAGAGAAAGGAACAATTTGAATTGAACATCATTTTCTATTGTTAATATAGCAGCACCGTGTAGATCACTTCATATTATTCATGCTTTTCTCCAGGAGCAGAGTTTCCACATTGTCAATAAGCCCTACAAACTATCAGCTGCAGTCTCGCAATTTTGATTGCCATTCTGAACTCACCCAGTGATGGGATTACTTGTTCTGTACCACCCACACCTTCCTCAGCAGAAGATTCCTCATCCTTTCCCTGACTCAATGTCACTGTCTCAATAACATCCTCGTCACTCAGATTTACTGATGTAGGTGTCTGGCATTCTTCCAATCCCATTTCTCGTCATTCTGTTTCTGAAATTCCCAGTCTATCACATTCCTCTCTAAAAGACATTCTCTGCTGGCTACCCAGCATGGTTAAAATACTTCACAGAACTCATTTCTGGTACCATATGTGAAATACAAATTTTGCAGAATGTCCACCTGAGATTTCTTCTCTCCGATCATGCACTCTATCATCTCGCTCAACGGCAGTTTTCTGTACCAGGATTTGAAGCTCTGGGCAGTAGAGCACGGTGACTTTTTCAGAACAGTGGAATTATCGGTGATGGCACTCGGCGATGGAAAGTTTTGTTTTCAGAGAGAATGATGAAGGTGATCTCCAACTCACTAATCTTCACACTCGTTGTCTCCTCACAATATTGCCCAGGCTTCCCACCACATATCCATGCCACCACCGACAAAAAGCCTATTTCCACATTTGTAACATCGTCCGACTCTGCCCCTTGATTCATCCACTGCTGAAACCCTCATCCAATGTCTTTGTTACCTCTAGACTGGACAATTCCAGAGCACACCTGGCTGGCCTCCCACATTCTAACCTCTGTAAACTTGAGGCCATATGAAACTCTGCTGCCCATGTCTTAACTTGCAACAAGTGGGGGAGACAGTGGTGTGGATGTGATAATGTCACTGGGCTAGTAATTCAGAGGCCCAGTCTGATTTCCATCACTGTATCAGAGTCATTCCAGATCGATTCCGCTGTTGTACCATGGCTGGTTTTCATTGAAATTATCAGCCATTGTATTTGGGGTGTTTAAAAACTGGTCGTTGTTCAATGGCAAACAGGCTCGAGGGGCTGAATGGCCTCGCCCAGTCTATATTGTAATTGGCCTTGAGTTTTATTATTTCTCTCTCCTGGGTTGCTCGCAGCACCATACAGAAGATTATTATTAGTGGTTCATCTGTCTCGGGAGACAATGGACTGTGCCCAGGATGTCTGTCATTTCTGGATTGAACATCATCTCTTGTGGCTGTAGACGCCGAATTGTGAGTGGCAGTCCTTCGCGGCTGGCACAGACGAATAGCGTTGGCCTGAGCGCGACTGATTTTTTTTTTCCCTGCCAGCGGGCTCTCTTTTCTGCCATAAAAACAAAAAGCTAAAAGCTACTGCAGATGCTGGAAATCCAAAACAAAAACAGAATTACCTGGAAAACTCAGCAGGTCTGGCAGCATCGGTGGAGAAGAAATCAGTTAACGTTTCGAGTCCTCACGACCCTTCGGCAGAACTGAGTATAGTTAGGAGAGAAGTGAAATTTAAGCTTATATTTCACCCCTCTCCTAACTATACTCAGTTCTGCCGAAGGGTCGTGAGGACTCGAAACGTTAACTGATTTCTTCTCCACCGATGCTGCCAGACCTGCTGAGTTTTTCCAGGTAATTCTGTTTTTGTTTTCTCTTTTCTGCCATCTAGTCATTTCTTTTGTCCTCTGCTTTTTCCATGCTCTTCCTGACTGCTTGTCTCCAGGCACTCCAGTCAGCAGCAAGGAATTCCCATGCACCTACTCCGATCCCGGTCAACTTGAGGTGATTATTATTATTATTATTAATAATAATAATAATAATAATTATTATAATTACCCTTTTTGGCAGCCATGAATTCCTCTGGGCATCTTCTCTGCACCACCTTGAACCTCATAGATGCCTAACCCCTCAAAGCCCACTTCAACCTCCTTCCCAAAACAACAAAAAAGCCTGCTCACCCTATTTAAATGAACAATTAAGGGTCAGTTAGGCTTGTTATCAACTGATAATCCATTGCCCACACCATCAAACATTCAGCGTGGGCAGCAGGGCAGGAAGGCCAATTTTTAAATTAAAATATTTAAAAGGTGGGAAGGAAGGTTGGGGGTAGTGGGGGGGGTTGGGCTCTTTGCCAAATGCAGGTCAGCCCCTGCCTTCGACTGAAAACCTTCCCTTCCTACCCCTTCCCTCCCTAACTCCTGGTGTAACTCCAAGCATCCAACCGCCTGTCATTTTAATTCCTCGCCCCACTCCCACCTCCCTGCCCTCGTCCGCTGTTCCACTGAGTCTCAAGGTAAGCTCGAGGAACGGCAACTCATCTTTCCATTGGGCACTTTACCAAATTCCGGACTCAACATTGTGTTCAACAATTTCAGATCATAACTATTGCTCACATTTTTTTAGAAAGCGAATGTTAGTGTTGGTTCTCCTGATGCCATTCGCAACTCCTCTAGACGCATTTTTTGTTTCTTTTCTTGTCCTATTACCACCTGGTTTTGCTTTGCAGGATCACCCCCTTTGTCATTTCATCTCACCCGTCTTCCATCCAATCACAGACCTTGCTTATATTACTCTTCACCTCCTCATGACTTTCCCTGTCTCTGTACTTACTTAAAACTTGTTAAGCTACTAACGTTTGCCAGTTCTGATGGAGAGGCACTGACCTGAAACGTTAATTCTGCTGACGGTGAGGTCGATGCTGCTCTTCCAAGTGAGGATCCAGCAGTGCAACATCCATCAGATAACCACACTGTGAGTGATGTGTCCTATTTCACAGGCCACTGCCATGCACTAATTATCTCCCCTTGCTTTCGCAGACACATCTGGGAAACAGCCAATGGAGTCCATAACCCAGGGCCTCCAATCAAGCTCCGAAGAAACTGCTGAAGAGGAATCTGAAGGCTTCCTCCTTGAACTCCCGTCACAGCACTCACCCACACCCTCCATCAGCGCAGAGACACACACCTCGTTGGGTCCTAGCTTTAGCATAGCCTCTGGTGAGCAAATCGCACTCTCTGATCCACAGCAGGTGGAGGCAGGGACTTCTCAGGCACTCGGAGGACTGCTGGAGGCTGGAAATTTGCTGAGCCCGAGTCAGTTGATGAGCCTCTGGACTTGGTCATGTCACAGTTGCTGGAGCTGCAAAGGCAAGCTCGGGACCTTCAGGAAGGGATGTCCGCTGCACTCCTCAGATTGCGAGGCACGATGGAGAAGTCCGTCCACCTTCAGGCTGAGGTGATAGCGCCGGCATGCCAACGCATCGAGGTCAACACTGGCAGGATGGCGGCCGCCATGGAGACCTTGGTCCAAGACTTTGCTCCTGCACTGCTGCGCAGGCTGAACTCCATCACTGATGCCATAGTTGGCCTCCAGCAGTGTCAACATGAGAGGGGTGTGGGGCAGCTCGATCTCACTCCAGCTACCCCTTCTCTTCAAGAAATCAGCCAAGGGCCCTTGGACACCCATAGGGAGGAGGATCAGCAGGTGCACACCCCAGGGCCATCCATCCAGGTGACTCCGGGAGAGTCTGGCCCATCCAAATCCCCTCTTCCTGTGACCCCAACAGCTCCAGCTCCACAGGCTAAGGAGGATGTCACTGCCACACAGCAGGACCCCGAAAGGAGGCCAGGACTCTCCAGCCCTCCAGAGGACCCCCGCCAAGGTCACCACAGACAGCGCATAGCAGTCAGTAGGCTGCCTCCACCTCCACTGTGGATGTCCGAGGAGCGCCAAGACATAGCGGCAGGATTAGGAAAGGTAAGAATTAGTTGCACAGCCTGGGCATGGGTGTTAATCACTTGTACATAATGTTCACTTTGTTAATAAACTCCCAATAATATCTCCCTGCCTATGGCTCCTTGTTCTGATGAGCAATGTTCCAGTCACTCAGATGTGAAACCTTTCTGCACAAGATAAAGGCAGGTGTCTCAGTCCAGGGCCTCTTCCCTGTACACTCTTCACACCAAAGTGATGGTCCAGCCTCACACTCCCTGGACACATTACTGATGCCTGCACCTCGATGGTGCTGGTCATTGCTGCCGGAATGTAGTGGTCAGGTGTCACAGAGTTCCATCATTCTCTCTGTGTGGCTCTCAGCACCTTTAAGGTGGGGCTGACCCTCAACTCTTCAGCATCTGTGACCAGTGACGCTGTGCTCCTGAAGGGGTCAGGTGCTGAAGGCTGACAAAGGATCAGATGCTTTTTAAGTTTCGTGGCTGTGTCTCTATGATATGACCCTAATCATGGAGCGCAAGTGATTTACCCTCAGCCAGACAGGAGTCAGACATTCTCAGAGGCCATGTGAAGATCTATGGAGAGTCCTCACTGCATGTTGTCATCATCCTCCTGCAATCGAGCCACTATTAGGGCCTCCACTGTGTCTCCATGACAGGAGCATTTCACAGAGGGTAAGTGCACTGCCATAACCCAGACTGGAGTCAAACGTTCATAGATGCAATGTGAGGATCTACGGGGACACCTCACTGCATGTCATCATCATCATCCTCCACAAATCTAGCAGCTATGAGGGCCTCCCATGCGCACCTGCCTCGTCTGGCCAGTGCAAGGGCCTTATCGCCATCATTGTCGCTTTCCAGGACCTTCTCACCTACATCACTGCCAACATCCTCCTCATCGTAGGAGACCTCCAGCTCCTGCATGTTCCCCTCAGCCAGCTCGTCTCCCCATTGCAGTGCCAGGTTGTAAAGGGCACAGCAGGTGACGATGATGTGTGACACCCTCTGTGGACTGTATTGCAGGGCTCCACCAGATTGGTCCAGGCACTGGAACCTCATTTTCAACACCCCGATGGTCTGCTCCACCAAGTTGTGAGTTGCAGCTTGAACCTCATTATAGCGTCGCTCTGCTGCAGTCTGAGGTCGCTGCACGGGTGTCATCAGCCACGGCCTCTGCGGGTAGCCCTTGTCCCCAAGGAGTCATCCCTGCAGCTTCTGTGGACCCTGGAAGACTCCAGGGGTCTGTGACTGACTGAGGATGTAGGGAGTCATGCACGTTCCCTGGGAACTGTGCACTGACCTGCAGCTGCAGTTGCGATGGTCGCACATCAGCTGCACATTCAGCGAATGGAACCCCTTGTGGTTGATATAGTTCACCGCGTGTTGGGACAGAGATCTGAGCACCACATGTGTGCAGTCAATGGCACCAAGATTGGGCAAAATCCAATCGCTCTGGCATCCTGGCTGTCACGGTCCCGGGCGAAATGCACAAAGTTGTGTGCCCTCGAGAAGATGACATCTATGACCTCATGGATGCATTTGTGGGTGGAGGCTTGTGAGATCCCACAGAGGTCACCTGTGGAGTCCTGAAAGGAGCCACTGGCATAGAAATTGAGCAGCACTGTCACTTTCACAGCCACTGGCAGTGGATGCCCACCATGTCCCCGTGGCGCCAAATCCCGCAGTAGCTGGCAGATGTGACCGACCAGTTCCCAAGACATGCGCAGTCTTCAGCGACACTGGTTCTCGGTCATCTGTAGGAATGAAGGGCAGCATCTATGGTCTCTGGGTCTAGCTGGGTGCTGAACAGCGACAGCTCACTGTGGCTCTTCAGCAGCATGTGCAGGAGCCCCAGCCGCCCATTCTTCCAGAGGGTGCTGCTCGTCCCTCTCTGCACAGCCAGGAGCCTCAGTCGCTCTCTTCTCTGTTGTCTTCACTCTCTGTACACCAAGAGGCACACAGCTAGTTCACCAGGCTCTATGATCCTGATGTATGCCTCCTGCAGGATGAAAGAGAGAGACGCGTGGGTTAGCATGGGTGCACTGAGAACTTCTCTTGGTTATATCTGAAGGCCCCTTAATGCATCCAGGAGAGTGCTGAGCACCACCTGCATGGCCAGAGATTAGTGCGCTGTATGGCTGCCCGAAACCCCACCTTCATCTGCCCCACTCCACCTGACCGATTGGCAGCAGCTTTGCCCACTGGACTGCATGTTGTGCTCTCAGCTCAGGCACAGGCATTCCCCTAACCCACACTGCAAGGCTGCACTGTTAGCTTGAACCATGGGGGAGACTGGTCCAATCCAGGATGATGACTTTGCAAAGGGGCTGTGAGCGTCTCCACCAGTGACTGCACCATGGCCGCTTTAGCAAGGAGATTGTACAATGTGCCCAGTCATCCAAATGTTATGTAGTCCACTAAAACACTCATTAGTTTGCAGTCTGTGCCCGAGGGATGAAAAGCTCTGGAGCACTTGGTGGAATCTTCATGCCTCTGCGTTGCTTGAGTGGGCAGATAAGCTAGAAGCCCAACTCCAACCATATCAATGTGGCTGCACCTGAACTGTCTCAGCTACAGAGGAATGGCCACTTTATACAAGGTGTCCCTAATACGTGGCCGCTTCCCTCGACCACCCCCACCCTGCACGCGATTGTGTGCTACCTTTAACCGCAGGGCAGCCCTTGCCACCCCCACCCAAGTGGGTGAGCGCTCTGCAGCGTTACTGTGCACTCACTTCCGAGATCCCCTGACAGTGCAGCCCGCCAAGTGCACGCCTTTTACCTGCTGCTCCGAAACACTTTGGCGTGCAATCACACCGACAGGGGTGGATGATCCAGCGGGCTGGGCTTATAATGATAGGCTGATGGTATTACAATGAGGTTCCCGATGTCCGATGGTGGAAAACGAGGCCCGGCATTAAGGGGCCGGAGAGGACAATCACAACCTGGTTTGGTGATGCGTTGGAACTGATTTTTGGCCTTCTCGCCATATTGTCCGCTCACACCACCTAACAGGCCCGACAACAGCCGGGCACGGGAAATCCCAGCCTTTATTTCAGATTTCTAGCATCCACAGTATTTTATTTTAGTATTCTGGTTTTATTTCTCTGACATATTTTACACACAAGTTACTTTGAGACATTTTGGATTCTGCTGAGTTCAAGGTTTTGACAGAAGGCCGTTCTGTTTATGGGTTATAAATGTTCAGTCAGCAAAGAAACAAGAAGCTACAATAATATATCATAATAATGATGCCATTCTCATAAAGGCATCATTGTTTATGCACAATGGCCTTTTCTCCTTATTGAAGACTTGTTAATTTATATCTCTTATTACTGTCAGCTTCAGGGATCATATGTAGTGTTCTAGATACTGTTGTAACATTTGCTGGGCTCGGAGTAAATCAGTTGGATATGGAGTAGCAGAGATAGTCTATGTTTGCCATTCTTTGTATAGCGTGTATCTGACACTGGAGCCATTAGAAATCATAGACAAGACTTCAGTGCTCGTAGAACACGAGAGTTTGGCCCAGAACCCATGAAGGAGTTTTCCCAAACCTCTGAAGTTTTGATTCTGAATTTGAATTTTGAATTTGAATAGCTCATGGGTTGTGTGCACCAGAATCCATGAGTGTCTCCCAGGATCCATGAAAATTTTGTGTAGAATCATATGATGGTTACAGTACAGAAGGAGGCCATTCAGCCCCACTTTGTCCATGCTAGAAGAGCAACTAATCTACTTCCACTTGCCCGCCTTTTCCCCACAGCCCTGCAATTTTTTTCACTTCAGAATAATTATCTAATTCTATTTTGGAGGTCTTGATTGAATCTGCCTCCACCACACTTTCAGGCGGAACATTCCAGATCCTAACCATGCACTGTGTAAAAATGGTTTTCCTTACATTGTGTAGCTTCTTTTGCTAATCATCTTAAATCAGTGTCCTCTGGTTTTCAGCCCTTCTGTCAAAGGGAACAGTTTCTCCCTATCGACTGAGTCCAGACACTTCATGGTTTTGAAAACCACAATCAAAACTCCTCTTTTAATCTTCTGTTCTCCAAGGAGAACAGCCCCAGCTTCTCCAATCTATCAATATGGCTGAAGTTCCTCATCCCTGGAGCCATTCTAATGAATCTTTTTTGCCTCTCTAATGCCTTCATAACCTTCCTGAAGTGCGGTGCCCAGAACTGGACCCAACACTCCAGCTGAGGCTAAACCAGGGTTATACACAGGTTTATCATAACTTCCTTGTACTTGTACTCTTTCCTTCATTCCCAATCTTTCCTGAACACCTTGCACCCAGAAACTTTTAGAACCCAGGCCTGCCTTTTTTGAGCCAGATCACTGTTATTGCCACAACATCATATCCCCACATGGCCATCTGCACCAGCTACTCGCCAACACTATTTACCCTACACTGTGCATTCACATACATGTACAGTAAACTTAATTTAGATCTTTTTGAATTCCCACCTAACATCATACTATTTCCTACTCTAGCTATCTGTCTTTCCCAAATCTCTGTGCACCCTCTTTTTCCTCATCAGTGCTTCCTGGCTCCCACATCCAATAAGATAATGATCCCGGCTCTGTTTAGCTGTAACCGTTCAGCCTGTATAGGTCCCATTGCCCACAGAACCAGCCTCAATGTCCCAGGAATC
Source organism: Cetorhinus maximus (assembly GCF_964194155.1). NCBI lineage: Eukaryota > Metazoa > Chordata > Chondrichthyes > Lamniformes > Cetorhinidae > Cetorhinus > Cetorhinus maximus. The sequence goes on from NC_135904.1 coordinate 33,993,106, forward strand.
TAAAGCCCTTCTTCTTGCACCATTTTCCTCAGCCACATATTCACCCATTCTGTCCTCCTGTTTCTACACCCACAATTCGGAGATTGATATCTTTGAGGTCCTGCTTGTTGGTTTTTATTCCTATCCCTCAGCATTCCCTGCATGGCCTCATTCCTCTTTCTATTTATGTCATTGGTACCAACATGGACCACAACTGCACATTGTTCACCCTCCCCTCTCAGAGAGCTCTGCAGTCACTCAGTGACATCTTTGACCTTGGCACCAGGGAGCAATGTACCATATTAGATTTACATCTACGGCCACAGCGATGCCTGTCTCCCTAACAATTGAATCCCCAATCGCTTTTTATTTCCAATCTTCCTCCTGCCCCCTTGTGCAGCTGAGCCTGTGGTGCTGTGGACTTGGCTCTGACTGAACCCCCCCAATGGAACCATCACTTACACCAGGATTCAAAATGCAATACCGGTTGGAGAATGGGAAGCACTCTGCCTGGTCCTTCTTGACTGCCTGGCAGTCACCCATTCTCTCTCAGTACCTGGAGATGTGATGCCAGTTTAATTGTTATTTTTAAAATGTCTTATTTTAAAATGTGATGAATAACAAAGATGACATGCATGCACTATATCACGAAAAACATTCACTTCTAATTTCGGTTTTTTAATTAAAGTTGAGTCATGCTTGGGTTTGTTGTTGATGAACTGATAGAGATTGGTTGCTATGATTAGTCAACAATTCCTTTCTCATTTATTCATCCAACTGCCAGGATTGTCAAAGCGGAACTAGACTGACCTTGCTCTTTTTTTGTTTGGCAATTCCTATGTTCCCAAAATGTTTCTTTCCTCCAAGTTTAGAGTTTGGTGATGAGTCTGGCACGTAAAGGTAACTTCATTAAATGTGCTATAGCTACAAGCAAAATTCAATCAATGAACCTCCTGTATTTGTGTTTCGGTTTTGTGATGCAATTCATGTTTGGAAGAATAGAGACAGCATGTTCAACCTGAGAGGTTAATTGTAATGGGGCAACAATAAGATATGGGGGAGCAGATGGATTCTCACCCTGAACAGACTGTGGGTGGCCCAATGGAACATGTCAGTGTCCCATGAGGAGTAAAGCCTGGGCTATTTGGGGGGCAGGAGAGCTGATTGAAGGGCTTGACGGACCGGACAGGTTTCAACAAGAAACAGATAAACTTTATTACAGGGGGCTTTTCAGATGCTTCATGTCCAATCAGTATTCCTGTCAGGAAGCTCCCCCCCCCCCCACCCCACCCCCACCAACATTCACCCATGCTTAGGGCTCATTAGTCTGAGCCCCCAAGGACATCACGTGATCCCTGATAGACGGCAGGAGAGGTTATAACTTCAGTTACTACATTTCCTCCCCTTTTAGTTTTTACAGTTTCTATTTATAGGGAAACATTTGATCCAACATATACATATATATAACTTCAGGTCATTAACGATTAAGTCTCTGAGGTGCTTTCCTTATCAGTTAGACCAGCTTGGCTCTACCACTTGAGGTTCCTGCACTGGATCGACATGTTCAGGAACTGCAGCACAAGATACATCATTAGAAAGTGGCAGTTCTGGGTTAGGCAACTCTACAGAGATATCGGGCATGTCTATTCTAGCTCAATCTGCCACCTCAGGGATTGATGGTTCGATGTTAATCACAGGCGGAATAGTTGGTTATTGGAATGCCTCTCTATCATGAATATGGTCTGTGTTTTCAATCAATTCTGTCTTCCACTTCCATCTGGAAGGATAAGGGAACAGTCTCTGAGACAATGGTTCCAGGAACCCAACAAGGTCCACTTCCGAAATTCCACACAAATACTGTGCCTCCTACAGTGAATGTGTGAGTCTTGCTATGAATATTGTGATTCAATTTTTGATTATTTGGCAGAATGGCCTTATCCTCACTGAATAAACCCATTAATGGTTTATGGTAAGACACAATGGTGAAATGTCATCCATGTAGGTACTGGTGGAACTTCTTCACTCTGGATATCACCGATAAACCTTCCTTTTCTAGCTGGAAATAACCCTTCTTGGCTGTGGAGAGGCTCTCGAGACAATGGCCCTTTCTGACCCATTTTCCATTCTATGTGATAACATGGCTCCTGCACCATAAGGAGAGGCATCACATGTTAATATCAACCCTTTCAATGAGTTGTAGTGTACCAATAAACATGAAGAATGCAACAGTTCCTTTTCTTCACAAAGGCTTCTTCCTGTTGTGAGGATCATCAATGGTGATTCCTTTTTAACAACAAGTATAATGGCGCCAACACAGTTGATAAGTTTGGCAAGAAGGGGCTATAGTAATTGATCATACTCGAGTTCGGTTCCATTGGGCGGTGATAGTGCATCTTTTATTGCCCAAACTTCCTCTTCTACTGGACGCAAACCCCTGGCGTCCACCTTGTGACCCAAGCAAGTAACTTCTAATGCTTGAAATGTGCATTTTTCCTACTTTAGCCATACACCGGCTCCCATGAATCTTCTTAGCACCTCCTCCAGGTTGGCCAAGTGTTCGGTCTCGGTTGACCCTGTGATCAGAATATTATCTAGGTATACTACCGCTCAGGGAAGTCCTCGCAAAAGACTGTCCATTGTTCTTTGGAAGATAGTGCATGCAGACGATACTCCAAAGGGTAGGTAAGTGTGCTGCATGTGTTAATAGTCACGTATCCTCTAGACCTAAGCATGGCGCATATCCAATTTTGTATAGGATTTGCCTCCAGCTAGCTTTGCATATAAGTCGGTCTATTCTTGGAATAGGTACTTATCTAGTTTGATTTATTTATGGTCAATTTACAGTCCCCACAGTTACGTACGGTTTGGTCAGGTTTAACCACTGGAACTATGGGTGCTGCCCATTCCGAGAAATAGACGGGTTGGATGTTGCCCAGTTTTTCTAACCGGCACAGTTCTACATCCACCTTCTCCTTGAACTCATAAGGCACAGGTCCGGCTTTAAAGAAATGTGGTGTCGCCTGGGGAGCCACATATATTTTTGCTTGCAAACCTTTTAACTTCCTTAATTCATCCCAAAATACATTGTCGTATTTACTTAGCAGTTCAGGAACTCCTCCTGTTGTCAGGTGAAATATCTCAGACCAGTCAAGCATGATCTTCTGTAACCAGTCTCGGCCCAGAAGACTGGGTCCTTCTCCTTTCACTATTATCCTTGGAAGCTGTGCTGCCTGATGCCTGTTGGACACAGTTACTGTGGCAAAGCTCTTTACCTGTATGGATTCTCCAGTGTATGTCTTTAATTGAGCAGTTGTGTGCTCCAGATTCAGTGGCTGGGACCTTCATTTAGGTATTTTAATGTGTGCTCTCTCGCCATTATGGTTGAGGCTCCCGTATCCACCTCCAATATTAATGGCTTCTCATTAACTTGGATTGTGACAGTGATCGGTTCGGTTTTTACAGCGATGATGTTATACAAGGAATAAATGTCGGTGTCGGCAGCTTCAGCTTCTGCTGTATTTTTTAATTCAATCATGTTAGTTTGCTGCTTTATGGGCTGTTTTGACTTCACCCCTGCATTGCCTTACTATGTGACCTCTCTTATGACAGTAATGGCATTTTGCCTCCTTGAATCTGCAGGTGTCCGGCTTGTGGTCACCCCGACATCGATAACAAATTAATCTTGGACTCGCTGCTGAAGTGTTTCCACTCGGCCTTTCCATGTTTCTAACAGTGGACATTGCCTCTCGCTTTGATGCTGTGTCTCTGGTTTTTACTCCACGTCCGGTGGTAGGTTCCCGCCCCACATGAAGAACGGAGCCGTGTTGTACGTGTTGTAGAGCCTGTGAGTCTCTCGCAGCGCTTTCCCTGGTGAGGGAGATTTCCAGGGCGTGCTTCAAATCGATGTCAACCTCTGCAAGTAAACGGTGCTGAACAGCATCGTCCTGAACTCCACAAACTAATCAGTCCCACAGCCTCTCACTGAGTGTGTCCCCGAAGCTGCAGTGTTCTCTCAACTGCTTCAGCTTCATTACATAGAGAGATGGACTCTCCCGGGGCCCTAACTCTGGAATTAAACTTAAACCTCTGCGTTATTAGAGTTGGCTTCAGCTGAAAATGCGTTTTCACGAGATCCACTAATTCATTAAAAGATTTAGACTTGGGCGCGTTGGGGGCCATCAGGCTGTGAATGCGATTGTATTTCTTACTGCCACACACGCTCAGAAGGATGGCTTTCTGCTTCTCCTCCGCGGTAATTTCATTCGCTATGAAATAAAAACCAAGTCGCTCAACATTACAGGCCCCAGTCTCCCATCGTCGCATCGTAAGGATTGATTCTGCTGAAGAGTGGCACGACTGGTGAGTAGTCTTTTCTTTTTTCTTAAGATTCAGTGTACTCATGGCAACCAGGTGAGGTGCAGCGTTTTACCCCCGTCGCCAAATGTAATGACTTGACGGACCGGACAAGTTTCAACAAGAAACAGATAAACTTTGTTACAGCGAGCTCTCAGATGCTACCTGATCGATCAGGACTCTCATCAGGAAGCCCGGCTTCTCCGAATTCACCTGCGCTTAGGGCTCATTGGCCGGAGCCTCCAAGGACATCACATGACCCCTGATAGACAGCAAGAGAGGCTATGCCTTCAATTACTACAAGGGCTGTGGTTGGAGATGATGTTTCCAGGAGCAGCCTTGTTAGCTTCAGACCTGAGGAAGAAAGGCCTGTCAGGTGGAGGGGTGGTGGGTGGGTGGGCCGAAATCATGAATTAGGATTGAGATGAGGAGAAATTACTTCATTGAAAGGATTGTGAATCATTGGATTTCTGTACCCCAGAGGGTTGTGGATGCTCCATCGTTGAGCATATTCAAGGCTGAGATAAACAAGGGTGCTGATCTTTCAGGGAATTAAGGGATTTGGGGGCTGGACAGAAAAGTGGAGTTGAAGCCCAAGATCAGCCATGATCATATTGAATGGCGGAGCAGGCTGAACGGGCGATGTAGTCCAATCCCACTGGTCTTACGTCTTGTATGAATATGATTCACTAACCCTAGCAGATAGGCTTACCAGATCCCCTTCCTCTACCATCATGTCTGGGCCCACTTTATAAAGAAAATGAGGAGTGAGGTTAGAATAAGTGTCTCTACTCAGAGGGCAATTGGAGCGTGGGATGTATTGCAACGGAGAGTGGCTGAGGCAGAGATCATTCCATCTGATAAGGGAAATGTAATGAAGTATTTGAAGGACTGGGAGATACAATAGCAATGGAGAGAGCAGGTGGCAGTGAAACCAGGCTTGGTTTGCTCCAGCAGTGAAGCAGCACAGACATGATGGGCTGTAAATACATTTCTGCCAACCACTGGGTCATTTAGTTTTACTTCCTACCTCACACAATTACTGAACCTCTCAATCCTTTTCCCACGCAGACGATAAATAGAAATTGCTGCAAAGTTTGCTTTCAGCAATTTAGCATTTTAAAAACTTGCAGAATTTTTACCTAGAGGACCCCCGCTACCTCTCAGATCTTGTTAATTATTAATACCGAGGTTATCCAGCCAGTATGAAAATATTAGGTGTCTATGATAATTCTATGAGCTCATTGTGGCTTTTATTATCTTAATCCTTTTTTTCTCCCTCGCCTCCTCCGAAAATATTTTTGATGTCTTCCCGGAACACTCCGTTAAGCAAAGCTAGGGAAAATATTAGTCAATTCTGCAACCCTCAAGGTTCCAGGCCTGTTTGCTGTTTGAGTGGACTTTGTTTTATTTGAAACTTCCGTCCTTATCGGAATACAGGGATGTGATAGTATTGTGTAAGTGTTACTGTAAAATAGAACAAACTGTTTGATGATTGGTTAATTACCTTCAAGAGGTCTGTTAACTTCACCATTAATTAACAGCCCTGCCCTTGATGTAGATTAATTGCAGTATTGTATTACTATCACAAGGTTCTATTTTGATTTGACCAGTGTATTTCCTAATTGTAATCTATTACGCTAATCATTCTGGTAATTAAAGAAGCTCAGGTTGGTCACATTGAATGATGGAAAATGACAAGCAGTGAAATTAATCTGATCACATTTTCCTTTCCTGATGCTTCTGGTTCTTCGATCCTCTTGATACTCTTCACCTGCACCTCAGGCCATCTTTCTGTGACTGTCCATATTTCTGCTGGTTATCTGAAAGCATTGAAGATTCTGCATTCGACCGCGTTGTCTCAGCTGCTTGGTTCCTGGGAACTTTGCTCCCAGTCCTTTTCTCTCACTGGCTGGTTGGTTCCTCCTCAGACTGTGTACACATGGTTCTCTTTCTACCATTGCTTTCTGGTCCTGTACTTCTAGACTCATTACCCAGAAGGAAAAAACAGTTCGGACTAGTACTCTGATTTGCTAGTTTTTACTGGTGTTCCATTTTAAGGTGTATAAGACCAGTTCAGACCAGTATTCTTATTTCCCAGTTTCTACAGTTTCTATCATTCTGGGTAGCCGGACCATGACTTTGTAATTTGGTGCTTCCTTGTTTACACTTACGGCCACACCTTGACTTCTGCTCTGGATCCAAGCTCTCTTCTCCTATTCTCCTATTCACAACCTTAGAAAGTCTCAAACTGCTTTACAGCCAATGCAATACTTTCAAAGTAGGAAACACAGCAATCAATTTGTGCACAGCAAGCTCCCACAAACAGCAATTAAATAATAAATAACCAGGTCACCTGTTTTCCTGCCATTGGTTAGGGTAAACATTGGCCCAGGACACTGGGGTGAACTCCCTTCTCTTCTTAGAAATTGTGGGCAACATGTTCCCCCCGTTGGGGGGGGGAAGTGTCGGAGTGGGCACGGGCAGGCAGGCGGGCTTCCGATTGGCGCCCCCGATCAGGGGTGCGCTGCCATTTTACGTGGGCGGGCCAATTAAGGCCCACCCAGCATGATGTCCACCAGGAAGTGCTGAGCGCTCCCTGTGCGGGCGGTGGGGGGGATTCCCTGAGCCTGGAGTGCGCCTTTTTGAGCATGGGGGGGCGGTTTGGGGGGGTGTGTGGGTTGGGCGGGGGGTGTGTGGGTTGGGGGGGTTTGGGGGGGTGTGTGGGTTGGGCGGGGGGTGTGTGGGTTGGGGGGGTTTGGGGGGGGTGTGTGAGTTGGGCGGGGGGTGTGTGTGTTGGGGGGGTTTGGGGGGCTGTGTGGGTTGGGTGGGGTGGGGGGGGGGTGGTGGGGGGGGGCTGTGAGCAGACGATATGGTAAGAAGGCCAAAGATCAGTTTAATGCATCGTGAAACCGGATTGTGATCACCCACCAATGCCAGGCCGCGTTTCCCATAGCCCGACATCGGGAACGTCATTTTAATACATTTGCATCTAATTATAAGCCCCGTTCGCCAGGATCATCACCCCCACCACGCTGGATCATCCAGGCACTCACACCAACGTGTTTCACAACTGTACATAAGCAACGTCCACCTGGTGAGCTGCACTTTGATCGGGAATTCGAGGTTTGTTTACCCACCTTGCATCGGGCAGCACAGAGAAGTGGCCTCAGGCAAGGGGAGAGGCTGCAGGGTGAGAGCTGTACCGGGGAAGGAGGGTATCCCAGGGTGTGTGTGGGGGCAAATGTTGATCTGTTCAAGTGGCGCCAAGATGATGTGGGCAGAGGAGGCAGCCTCCAGAGGAGATGAGGCCAGATGGAGATGTGAGGGTGTGTGTGAGAGAGTGAGTGGTGATGTCCCTTGAGCTGGCAGTGAGTGAGATGCCAGTGAATGTGTGATGGGTTTGTGAGTGTGAAAGTTTAGAGTGATGAGATGGTTGACTTACCCCGGCGGCACGGATGAGATCATTCATCCTCTATCTGCACTGGATGGCCAACCTCCTGTGTGCAACATTGGCACTGGCCAACACTGCCACCGCCTCCCAAGCCAGAGGGGTGAGACTGATGGGCCTCCTGCAGTCAGAGCGAGGATAGAGCACATCACGGTGGGCCTCCCTGGCATCCAGGAGGTGTCCCAGGGATGTGTCACTGAATCGGAGGGCTGCAATATTCTTGGCTTTTGGGGCCATGTCTTCACCGGTGCCCTCCTGGGCTGTGAGCATTGAGAAGTGTGCGAGCAGCTGCAGTTTAAATATGACGCCCTGCGTGAAGAAGCAGCGAGGTAACAGCGTGGTGGGCAAAGCGGAGGCCGCTTGCCAGTGAGATGAGGTGCCACCTGTGGCTGCACAATTAATGAGGTGGGAATGGGACGCTGCAGCGTGATAAGCTGGCATTGCGGCCTTTTTCCTGCCCGCTACCTCACTTAGTGCAAATCTGGGATGGTCCCACCCTGAGTCTGACACCTCAGTGCAGTATTGGGAGAGTGCTGCACTGTCAGAGACGTTTTCAGATGAGGCATTAAACCGAGGCTTCATCGACCCTCTCAGACAGAGGCAAAAGATCCCAAGAAACTATTCAAGGAAGAGCAGGAGAGTTCTCCTGGTGTCCTGGGCAATATTTCAGAAACAAAGTTTATCTGGTCATTATCATAAAGCTGTTTGTGGGAGCTTCCTGTGCACGAATTGATGCGCATTAGGATATGGACAGCAGTGTTTTGGATGTGCTGACATTTTCAGAATGTGCAAGTTGGGAGAGAATTTGTACAGTCAGGTCTAGAGATACAAAATTAAAGAAAACTAAACGTCGATGGCAAAGTGAAAACCATTGAAACCCACGGGGAGAATGACAGCGGTTAAAAACTTCACTCAGGCAAATTGAATGTTTTCTAATTTTCAGGAAGGCAGTGTACAAAATGAGGGAGATGCAATGCCAGGGAGTGAGATTGCCACCTGGTGGTCTGTTCAACAACCTGCAGATTGTGTACCCGACAAACGAATGGAGTTTTGTGTTTCCAATGTTTTGAGCTCGGATTAATACTGGACCAAACAGTGAGGTCCGTTTGTGAAACTGTCACACGCCATTGTTTCAGCTCAAAGAATGGCCAAAAATAATGCATTGCCAATCATGACAATTTCGAAGCACTCAGGACACTGACATGATGTATAAAGTGGTTCTGATTATGCTGGGTCAGACTGTAGGGGAGTTGGGGATAGGGTTGCCAACCCTCCAGGATTAGCCTGGAGTCTCCAGGACTTGAAGATCAAAGTTCAGGACATTGCTGTGTGCAACCCTAGCGAAAAATCATCGGGACATCAAAAAAAGGATATTTTGTTGTCATTTTCTTAGAACATTTTGCTTTACCAGACATAAAAACATTGAAAATGAGGGGGGTGCAAGGCTGTTTGTCTGAAAGTCAATTGGGTAATGAGTCATTTTGCTTTCCAACTGGAGTAGGAAGGCAGTATGTCACAGGGATGGGTGTGTTGGCTGACTAATGGCTGGAGTGTGGGGGCAAGTCATGTGATGAAACCTCCAGGAATACACTTAATCACAGTTTGCAACCCTAGTGGGGGTGGGGGGGGGGGAACTGTAGGGGGACTGGGGGGTGGGGGGACAGGTTGTATGGGAGGTGGGGGCAAGGGGGCAGTTCACAGGAAACTTGGGGGGGATGCGTGCAGGTTGTTGGGGAGCTGGTGTGGCAGGACATGGGGGAGCTTGGCGTGAGGTCATGGGGGAGCCAGGGGGCAGGTCGTTTGGAAGGTAGGGGGCAGGTTGTGGGGGAATTGCAGGGAGGTCATGGGGGAGCTGGGGGCAGGTTGTGGGGGGGGATGGGGGCAGGTTGTGGCGTTGGTGGGGCAAGGGGAAAGTGCATAGGGAGCTGGGGGAGCAGGGCGTGGGGAAGCTGGGGGGAAGGTCATGGGGAGGGGGGAGGTCCACACTGGATCTAGGTAAAGCTCTGTCAGTATCTGGGAAGAAAGAAACTTGGTTCTCATTTGGGCCCAAGATCCTTCAACAGAGTAGAGTGCTGGGGGAGCAGAGGCTGAGCACATAGCCTGGAACTGTTCTTCACCTCCTGTGATTGGTCAGTCCTATAGTCTTCAGCTGCACTTTTGGACTTCATTTCAGAATAGTAGCTTTTTCCTTTCAGTGATCAAAGCAAAAATCAACGGGAGAGAGGCGATCTCAGTGACTATGGGGCAGCATCTGGCCCAGCTGGCCTGGCTTCAAAGATAGGCTAGGAAAAGAGTACATGAGCAAAGACAGGCAGAGAGCGCGGTACAGACCCAGCCTATTCCCTTAAGAGGAAAGATGGGACACCCAAGGCTCAAGCTTTGGGGCAGGGGTGGTAGAAACACAAAACTTTGAAGACGGCAGCACAAGTTAAGAAAGATGTTCAAAAAGCACATGGGATGTTTGGCTTTACAAATGGAGGCGAATACAAAAGCAAGGAAGTGATGCTAACCTTTACAAAGCGCTGACTTATATCTCCGCTGGAATACTGTGTCCAATTCGAGGAACCACATTTTAAGAAATATGCCCTCAGAGATGGCGTCAAAGAGATTTACTGGAATGGTGCTGGGGGAGGGACTTCAGTTAAACAGAGAGATTGGGAAAACAGAGGAAGTTGTTCAGTTTAGAGCAAAGAAGGATAAGGGGAGATTTGATTAAACCTTTTTAAAAATCACTGATAGATTTGATAAAGAGAAACAGTGGCCAGTGGTAGAAGGTTTGGAAACCTGAGGGCACGGATTTGGGGCGATGGTAAAAGAACCAGAGGTACCTTGGGGAAATGTTCTTTTACGCGGTGAGTTTTATAATCTGTCAGAAAAGAGAGGGAATCTGAGATAAAAACAGCTAATACTGGAACTATTCAGCAAGCCAGGCAGCATCTGTGGAGAGAGAAACAGAGTTAACGTTTCAGCTCGATGACCCTTCGTCCGAACTGCTGAGTATTTCCAGCATTTTTTGTTTTGATGTGTTATGATCTAGAATGTGCTGCCTGAAAGGACAGTGGAAGCAGATGTGAGGATAGCTTTAAAAAGGGAATTGAGTAGACACCTGAAGTGGAAAAACTTGCAGAGCCGGAAAAATAACAGAGGGATGAGGTTAATAAAAGATTGCACCACCCACCCCCCCCTCCCCCCCTCAGCTCCCCCGACCCCCTGCTCCTCCAGCTCTCAAACATGCACAAATGGTGAATCACTTTATGATTCTACACAGGCCAATCAGTCTATAACCAGTGGCCCTTCTCAAGGACAATTAGGGATGGGCAATAAAAATGCTGTTCTAGCCCTTGACACCCAAGTCCCGTGAGAGAATGAAAGAAAGGCAATTGGACATGTGCTGGAAGATGACTAATTTGCAGGGGTATGGGGCACAAGCAGGGGTATGGGGCACAAGCAGGGGTATGGGGCACAAGCAGGGGTTAGGACTAATTGGATAGATATTTCAAACAGCTGGCACATGTATGTAAAGCCAACTGACCTCCTTCCACACAGCATGATTCTGTGATGCTGCATTTTCTGTATTTGTGGTTGTTTCTCATTAATTTGGCATCTGCAACCTCTCCCGTGTCTTTCCAGGTCCCCTTTGGCCTGTCCCTAGCTCAGTTCTCAGGCACAAGGCAATGTCAGTTTTGTTCCTTTTTACACATTCTGTTTGTTCTTCGTGTTCTGTAAATTCAGTCTCAGCAAAATTACCATCAATTCTGTTAACGATTGTCATGAATACTGAAACATGAATCTTCCTTTCAAATTAAATATTATACAATCAGTAATGTCCTGAGCAACGTCCCTCCTTCAAGTGACACCACCAAAAAGACACACCAGCTGATTATTCGTCTATTTGCTGTTTCTGGGATCTTGCTGTGCAGAAATTGCCTGCCGACTATGCCTAACAGCAATGGCTATGCTTCAAAAATAATCCAGCAGATGGAAAATGCTGTGCGATGTCTTGATCAAGTATTAAAACTCTACATGAAGGACGACTCAACAAGAGTGCAGCTTTGATAGAGTACTGAACTGGAGAATTTGATGAGAGAGGGAATTCGATGTGGCGAGGGAGGAGGTGCTACTCTGCTCTTTTGCAGAACAAGGCGTGTTCCAAGAGCAGGAGTGAAAGACAGTGAGACCTGAGAGCTGAAGTCCAAAGGCATGAATTAGGTAAGCGGGTAGGTGATTTTTGGTGAGCTTTACAGTTTCTTTTTTCTCTAAACTGGGACAGTAGTTAATGCCAAGGTGATATAAATACTGTATTAAATTTATAGCTTAACTAGTTAAACTACTGATATAATATACATTATTGTTGAGTGGCATTTCTAAACTTAAAACCCTAGTTAGTTAAATAAAACACAATTGACAAGGCAGAGCATGTGATGTGTTGCAGCTGCAGCATGTGGGCGCTGGTGGACACCAGTGTGATTCATGGCAATTGCATCTGCAAGTATGTGCTTGCAGCTCAAGAAACTTCAACTCAGAGTTGATGAGCTGGAGACTGACCCTCGGACACTGTAATTCATCAGAAAAGTTACCTGGACATTTTATTCAAGGGGGCAGTCACACACCCCTTAGGTTAGGTACTTCAGATTTGGTCATGGACCGGAGGGTGTGATTGTGAGTGATGTAGGTACGAGGACTCAAATGGTAGCAATAGAGGAGCCTCAGCCCTTGCACTTGTTCAACTGGTTCGAGGTTCTTGCAGCCTGTGTGGAGGAGGGCAGGGTCTGCAGGAAGGATGAGCAAACTGAGTACTGCACCATGGTGCAGGGAGTCATTCAAATGGGAGGAATAAAAAGGAATGTAGTAGTAATAGGACAGTATTGTTAGGGTGATAGCTACTGTTCTCTGTACTTGAAACATGAGTTCCAAAAACTGTGACATGGTTAAGGTCATCTCTCTGGGCCTGGAGTGGGCGGGGAAGGATCCAGTTGTTGTGGTCCACCAGGGTACCAATGACATAGGTTGGAGTAAGAAAGATGTTCCACAAAGGGAGTATGTGTAGCTAGGGGCAGAACTACAAAGGTAATATTCTCTGGATTACTACCTGAGCTGTGAGCAAATTAGAATAGGGTAAATAAGATCAGAGAGTTTAATACATGGCTCAAAGATTGGTGTGGGAGAAATGGGTTTTGATTGTTGGAGTGCTGGTGCCAGCCCTGGAGAAACAGAGAGCTGTAGCACTGGGTTGGCCTTCACCTGAACCATGCAGGGACCAGTGTCCTGGTGAATTGTATAACTAGTGCAGTAGAGAGGGATTTAAACTAGACAGTTGGTGCGGGGTGAGAAGTGGGGGTCGGGGGGCGGGGTTCACATGAGGGGAGATTTACAAAGTTAATGAGAAAAGACGAGACAATGGTGCAGGGTCGAGATATGGGTAGTGATAAACCAGAGTGGGACAGGAAGGGACAGAGCGTATGAACCATAGGGTGCACCAGCAGTGATGGTTCAGAGTAGGGAAAATGGTAAAAAGACAGAATTAACATCTCTTTATCTGAATGTATGCGGCGTTTGTAACCAGATGGATGAATTGATAGCACAAGTAGAAATGGATGGGTCTGAGATGATAGCCATTACAGATTCATGGTTACCAAGTGATCAAGGCTAGGAACTGAATATTCAAGGGTATTTGACATTCAGAAATGGCAAGAAGAAAGGGAAAGAATGTGGGGTATCTCTGTTAATAAAGGATGAGATCAGTATAATAATGAGAAATGATCTTGGTTCGGAAGATCAAGATGTAAAATGAGTTTGGATGGCAATAAGAAATAGCAAGGGAAAAAAGTCACTGGTCGGAGCGGTTTATATGCCCCCTGGAAGTACCTGCACTGTGCAAAAGAGTGTACATCAAGAAATAATGGGGGCATGTAAGAAAGGTTTTGAAATATTGTTGGGTGATCTTAATTTACCACAGATTGGACAAATCAGACTGACAAAGTAGCCTTGAGGATGAGTTCATAGAGTGCATTCGAGACAGTTTCTTAGAACAATATTTTCTGGACCCAACTGGGAAGCAGACTATTTTAAACCTGGTCATGTGTAATGTGATAGAATTAATTAATGACCTCATATTAAAGGATCGTCTATTCAAGAATGATCATCCAATTTGAGGGTGAGAAACTTGAGTCTGAACTAGCATCTTAAACTGAAATAAAGGCAATTACAAAGGTATGAAGACAAAGTTGGCTACAGAGGACTAGAAACTTAGATGAAAAGGAAAGATGGTACTGAAGCAGTGGCAGACATTTAAGGAGATATTTCATAACTCTCAACAAAGATATATAGATCCCATTGAGGAAGAAAGACTCTATGAGAAGGATGCATTATCCATGGCTAACTAAGGGAGTTAATGATGGTATCAAATTGAAAAAAAGGGCATACAAGTTTGTGAAGATTGGTTGTAGGTTAGAAGATTGGGAAATTTTAAAAACAAGCAAAGGATGACTAAAAAATGAAGAGGAGAAATTAGCATATGAGAGTAAACTAATAAGAAATATAAAAACATACAGTAAGAGCTCCCACAACAATATAAAAAAGAAGCCAGTAGCTAAAACAAACTCAAAGTATCAGTGTAGGAGCTCCACTGTTCCACAGTCTCAGCGAAATGTCCCATAGGTTCGGTAAATGTAGTATTTTCCACCTTTTTATTTTCTCTTCTTCGTCAGTTATTTTTTGTTCACTGTTGTTTCCTTTTTTTTGTAGTTACCACTTTCAACGCTGTTACCTTTTTAAGGCAGTAACTGTTTTTTTAAGCTCAGGCTGTCAGCAGCTGATAGTTATGTCTCTGTGGTTTTCCCTGCGTGTCGAGCTCTGCAGTGATCGTGGACCTTCCCTTTCTGTAAGTTTTCAAACTTATAAAAACTGCAGCGTGTACTTCTCCCTGTGTCTTCTTTTTGACCCCTGCATGTCCTGTATATTTGGAATTTGGAGGCTGTCTGCAGCCAGTGGCTCTGTCGCTGTATTTTTCCCAAGTTGTCTCAGGATCCCTGCGTTCATGGGTCTCTATTTTTCGCGGCAAACGTGACTGCTTCGCTTTTTTCTGTCAGCTTTTCTTTTCTAAATTTCTTCCCTGTTCAGAGAAGCTCAGCAGCGATTCCTTCCCTTTCCTAATTTTTACATTTGCCTTGCGGATCCCTTTTGTCTGAACTTCGGGAGCGCTCCAGGAGAGCAGGCGCACTTTGGGAGCGCTCTGGGAGTACAGGCTCACTTCGGGAGCGCTCTGGGAGTGCTCCGGGAGTATAGGCATGCTTCTGGAGCGCTGCAGGAGTGTAGGCACGCTTCGGGAGCACTCCAGGAGTGCAGGCGCGCTCCGGGAGCGCTCTGGGAGTACAGGCGCGCTCTGGGAGCGCTTCGGGAGAGTAGGTGCACTCCGGGAGTACAGGCATGCTCTGGGAGCGCTCCAGGAGTGCAGGCACGCTCTGGGAGCGCTCTGGGAGTACAGACTTGCTCTGGGAGTGCTCCAGGAGTACAGGCGCACTCCGGGAGAGCAGGCGCGCTTTTTTTTCCCTAATAATTTCCCTTTACTAGCTGTTTCACTTTTCGAGTGGCCTTACCACAAAGATCCTTCATCCTCGTCACCAATTTGTTATGTTTTAATATTGGTATGGTCGATAACCTTTTAAAGACTAATCAATACTCACAGAGACGTGGAGGTGATTGAACACTGCCACTCTCGTTTATTCTACTGCAGTAACAGAACCAACAAAACTACATGGGCTCTGCGATCCCGTAATGCACTGGCTTGCAAAGTATGGCAAGCTGAACAAGACATTCAATATATATCAAAAACTAATGGGACTAAAGGCTGACAAGTCTCCTGGGCCTGATGGCCTTTATCCTAGGGCCTTTAAAGAAGTTGCTGCTGAGTTAGTGGGTGCAATATTTGTAATCTTCCAAAATTCCTTAGATTCTAGAAAGATCCCAGCGGTTTGGAAAGCCGCAAATGTAACACCACTATTCAAGAAAGGAGGGAGACAGAAAGCAGGAAACTAGCATCTATGATTGAGAGAATGTTGGAATCCATTAATAAGGAATTAGCAGCAGGACACTTAGAAAATCATAACACAATCAGGCAGAATCAACATGGTTTTGTGAACGGGAAATCATATTTGACAAATTTATTAGAGTTCTTTAAGGATTCAACAAGCAGGGGAGCCAGTAGATGTAGTGTATTTGGATTTCCAAAAGGCATTCAATGAAGTGCCACACAAAAGGTTACTACACAAGATAAGAGCTTATGGTGTTTTGGTTGATATCTCAGCGTGGATAGAGGATTGGCTAACTAACAGGAAACAGAGTCAGGATAAATGGGTCACATTCAGCTTGGCAAACTCTTACTAGTGGATTGCCACAGGGATCAATTCTGGAGCCTCAACAATCTATACAACCGGCTTGGATGAAGGTACTGAATGTATTGTAGTCAAGTTTGCTGATGTTACAAAGTTAAGTAGGAAAGCAAGTTGGGAAGATGGCATAAAGGCCGGTATTTTATACTCTCCCCTGTGCCGAGTTTGGAGATGGTTGGGGGGAGCATTTAAACAGGTGGGAGGGCGGTGGGTAGGTCCCTGCCATTTTCCCACCTCCACCCTAATCAAGTCCATGGCCCTCCACCATTTGAGGACCTTAAATGGGCATTTAGTAGCCAATTAAGGTCATCATCTCACCAGCGCAAGTATTAACCCAGAGGTGCGTAGGCCTATCACCGTGCGGGGAGCTTAACGTGCAAACCTGTGCAGGCTGCTTGTGGTCTCTCAGGGAGGCGATGGCAGAGTAGTATTGTCGCCTTTAGCATTAAAAGTCTAATGATGACCATGAAACCATTGTCGATTGTTGTAAAAACCCATCTGGTTTCACTAATGTCCTTTAGGGAAGGAAATCTGTCGTCCTTACCTGATCTGGCCTACATGTGACTCCAGACTCACAGCAACGTGGTTGACTCTGAACTGCCCTCTGAAATGGCCTAGCAAGCTGCTCAGTTGTATCAAACTGCTACAAAGTCACAAAAAAGGAATGAAACCGGATGGACCACTGGCATCGACCCAGGTAGCGGGAATGACAACTGCAATCTCAGCCCTGTCGACCCTGCAAAGTCCTCCTTACTAACATCTGGGGGCTAGTGCCAACATTGGGAGAGCTGTCTCACAGATTATTCAAGCAACAGCCTGACATAGTCATCCTCACGGAATCATATCTTACAAATAATGTCCCAGACACCACCATCACCATCCCTGGGTATGTCCTGTCCCATCAGCAGGACAGACCCAGCAGAGGTGACAGCACAATGGTATAACAGTCGGGAGGGAGTTGCCCTGGGAGTCTTCAACATCAACTCCCAAACCCCATGAAGTCTCATGGCATCAGATCAAACATGGGCAAGGAAAACACCTGCTGATTACCACATACCGCCCTCCCTCAGTTGATGTTGAACACCTCGGAGGAAGCACTGAGGGTGGCAAGGGCGCAGAATGTACTCTGGGTGGGGGACTTCAATGTCCATCACCAAAAGTGGCTCGGTAGCTACTGACTGAGCTGGCCGAGTCCTAAATGACATAGCTGCTAGACTGGGTCTACGGCAGGTGGTGAGGGAACCAACAAGAGGAAAGAACATACTTGATCTCATCCTCACCAACTTGCCTGCCACAGATGCATTTGTCCGTGACAGTATCGGTAGGAATGACCACCGCACAGTCGTTGTGGAGATGAAGTCCCGCCTTCACATTAAGGATACCTTCCATTGTGTTGTGTGGCACTACCACCATGCTCAATGGGATAGATTTTGAACAGATCTAGCAACGCAAGACTGAGCATCCATGAGGCGCTGTGGGCCATCAGCAGCAGCAAAATTGCACTCGAACACAATCAGTAATCTCATGGCCCAGCATATCCCCCACTCTACCATTACCATCAAGCCAGGGGATCAACTCTGGTTCAATGAAGAGTGCAGGAGGTTCATGCCAGGAGCAGCACCAGACATACCTAAAAATGAGGTGTCAACCTGGTGAAGCTAGAACACAGGACTACTTGCCTGCCAAACAGCATAAGCAGCAAGCAATAGACAGAGCCAAGCGATTCCACAACCAACGGATCAGACCTAAGATCTGCAGTCCTGCCACATCCAGTCGTGAATGGTGGTGGACGATTAAACAACTTACTGGAGAAGGAGGCTCCACAAATATCCCCATCCTCAATGATGGAGGAGTCCAGCACATCAATGTTAAAGATAAGGCTGAAGCATTTGCCACAATCTTCAGCCAGAAGTACCGAGTGGATGATCCATCTTGGCCTCCTCCAGAGGTCCCCAGCATCACAGATGTCAGTCTTCAGCCCATTCGATTCACTCCACGTGATACCAAGAAACAGCTGAAGGCACTGGATACTGCAAAGGCTATGGGCTCTGACAATGTTCTGCCAATAGTACTGAAGACTTGTGCTCCAGAACTTGCCACGCCCTAGTCAAGCTGTTCCAGTACAGCTACAACACTGGCATCTACCCAGCTATGTGGAAAAGCCCAGGTATGTTCTGTACACAAGAAGCAGCCTACTCTCGATCATCAGTAAAGAAATGAAAGGGGTCATCTGGAGTGCTATCAAGCAACACTTGCTTAGCAATAGCCTGCTTACTGATGCCCAGTTTGGGTTCCGCCAGGGTCATTCAGCTTCTGACCTCATTACAGCCTTGGTTCAAACACAGACAAAATAGCTGAACTCCTGAGGTGATGTGAGAGTGACTGCCCTTGACATCAAGGCAACATTTGACCGAGTGTGGCATCAAGGAGCCCCAGTAAAACTGAAGTCAATGGGAAACAGGGGGAAAGCTCTCTGCTGGTTGGAGTCATACCTAGCACAAAGGATCATGGCTGTGGTTGTTGGAGGTCAGTCATCTCAGCTCCAGAACATCACTGCAGGAGTTCCTCAGGGTAGTGTCCTCTGCCCAATCATTTTCAGCTGCTTCACCAATGACCTTCCTTCCAACACAAGGTCAGAAGTAGGGATGTTTGCTGATGATTGCACAATGTTCAGCACCATTCGTGACTCCTCAGATACTGAAGCAGTCCATGTCCAAATGCAGCAAGACCTGGACAATATCCAGGCTTGGGCTGACAAGTGGCAAGTGACATTCGCGCCACACAAGTGTCAGGCAATGACCATCTCCAACAAGAAATAATCCAACCATCGCCCCTGATGTTCAATGGCATTACCATCACTGAATCACCCACTGTCAACATCCTGGAGGTTACCGTTGGCCAGAAACTGAGCTGGGCAAGCCATATAAATACTGTGGCTGCAGGAGCAGGTCAGAGGCTAGGAATCGTGTGACGAGTAACTCACCTCCTGACCCCCAAAGCCTGTCCACCATCTACAAGGCACAAGTCAGGAGTGTGATGAAATACTCCAACACTTGCCTAATTGAATGCAGCTCCCACAATACTCAAGAAGCTCGACACCGTCCAGGACAAAGCAGCCCACGTGATTGGCACCACAACCACAAACATTCACTCCCTCCACCACTGATGCACAGTAGCAGCAGTGTGTACCATCTACAAGATACACTGCAGGAATTCACCAAGGCTCCTTTGGCAGCACCTTCCAAACCCATGACCACTGCCATCTAGAAGGGTGAGGGCAGCAGATAGATGGGAATACCATCAACTGGAAGTCCCTCTCCAAGTCACTCACCATCCTGACTTGACCTAGTGATGATTCCTTCACTGTTGCTGGGTCAAAATCCTATACTCCCTTCCTAACAGCACTGTGGGTGTACCTACACCACATGGACTGCAGTGGTTCAAGAAGGCAGCTCACCATCACCTTCTCAAGGGCAACTAGGGATGGGCAATAAATGCTGGCCTAGCCAGCGAAGCCCACATCCCATGAATGAATTTAAAAAAAGGCACTTTAGGTCTGCTTGAGGGACCTGATGTCATGAAAGAGGGGAGCCTGCTGAGGGCCATACCCTTGCCCTTGCTGCTGACCACTCCGTCCCCCACCCCATCCCACCCCCTACCAACAACCCCCATTCTGCAAAACCCCTCCTACCATCACCTGGGTCATTCGGTGGTTATTTCCCACAACAGCCACCAGTGGCACTGCTGAGCAAAAGAGCTGTTGGCCTCCAGATTGGTTGGCAGCCCTTAGCCGGGGGGACATCTTGCCCCAGGGTCCTGATCCTATGAAGGCCCAGAGCTGAACTCTGAACTGCCTGATTGTCATGTAATAGTGGCAGGGCTTCCTGGAGCAGCAATGCAGGCTTCTTGCTGGCTCTCTAGTCGGCAGCCAAGACCCACATCACCTCCATAAACTTCCCCACAAAGAGTCTGCAAAGGGATATAGATAGGTTTAGTGAGTGGGCAAAAAAAGTTGGCAGATAGAGTATAATGTGGGAAAAATGTGAGGTTGTCCACTTTGGTGGGAAGGATAGAAAAGCAGAATATTATTTAACTGGAGAGAGACTCCAGAAAACTGCAATACAGAGGGATCTGGGTGTCCTTGTACATGAATCACAAAGAATTATCATGCAGGTACAGCAAATAATGAGGGGGGAAATGGAATGTTGATCTTTATTGCCGGGAGGATGGAGTATAAAAGTTGGGAAGTCTTGCTCCAACTGTACAGGGCATTGGTGAGACTGTACCTGAAGAACTGCATTCAGTTTTGGGCTCCTTATTTACAGAAGGATATACTTGTATTGGAGGCAGTTCAGAGAAGGCTCACTTGGCTGATTCCTGGGTAAGAAAAGGTTGAGCTTTTAAACTCATTGTAGTTTAGAAGAACGAGAGGTGATCTTACTGAAACATATAGATTCTGGGGGTAGTTGCTGAGAGAATGTTTCCCCTTTTGGGGGAATCTAGAACTAGGGAGCACAGTTTCAAAAAAGGTGTTCCCCATTTAAGATGGAGATGAGGAGGAATTTCTTCTCTCTGTGACTCCTCAATCTTTGGAATTCTCTTCCCCAGAGAATAGTGGAGGCTGGGTCATTGAACATATTCAAGGCTGAGTTAGGCAGATATTTGATCTACAAGGGTGTCTGAGCAGGAGAGAGGAGTAAAGGCCACAACTCAGATCAGCCATGATCTTATTGAATGGAGGAGCAGGATGAGGGATGAAATAGCCTAGTCGTGCTCGTAGTTCTTATGTCCTTATAAATGCAAGTTCTCACTGAAAGAAGCTGTGACCTTTTGGCAGCTTTATTTTTACTGAGTTCTCAACAGTACTTACATAATCACTCACTCTCTGACTGAGATTAGTGCCTTTTTTTCATGTTTTCCATCTCTGTCACACAAGCACTGGGACATCCAAACTGGGAGTAAGGTTCTATTATACTACTCCATTTGCTTAAGATTTATGTCTATCTAAACCATACTTACAGCTCCTTTAAAAAAATACTTCAGACAAGCAATCTCACTGTGACATTGAACTAGTTCTTGACTATATGTGAGTTTAAAATATGCATTAGCGAGTTGATGGCCTGTTTATACCTCTCCCAATTTTTATTTCTATTAACTTATTAACTTTTATTAACAATCAACACTGAAGTTTAGAAGAGTGAGGGGTGGTTTGATTGAAGTATATAAGATCCTGAATGGTCTCGATGAGGTGGACATGGAAAGGATGTTTCCTCTTGTGGGTGAGTCCAGATCTTAGGGGGCACTGGTTTAAAATGAGGGGTTGCTCTTTTAGGACAAAGATGAAGAGAATTTTTTTCTCTGAGGGTTGTGTGACTTTGGAATTCTCTGCCTCAGAAGGTGGTGAAAGTGGGGTCATTGGATATTCCTAAGGCTGAGGTAGATAGATTCTTAGGGATAGGCAAGGGAATCAAAGGTTATCGGGGGTAGCTGGGAATGTGGAACTCGAAACACAAACAGATCAGTCATGATCTTATTGAACGGTAGGGTAGGCTCAAGGGGCCGAATGGACTACCTCTGCTCCTAGATTGTATGTAACTTCAATGTAAATACAAATTGGGAGAGATATAAAGTATTGCTGACTCAATATCATTCACCTTACACTATCACACAAAGTTAAAATCTACCAAATTAACTCTGGGGCATGAAGCCATACAATAATTACCAAGAGATCCAACAAGGTAGCTGTCACTATCTTCTGGAGAGAAACATCTGAATGAACAGAAAGATCCTCCTTTTATAGAGTGTCCTTTACGTCCTCAGAATGTTCCAAAGTGCTTCACAGCTACTGAATAAGTTCTTAAGTGGGGCCTTTGTTGAATGGTAAGCAGTCAATTTACATACAGCAAGCTCCCATAAACACCAGTGAGACATTTGGTCATGTATGTAATTTTTAAAAAAATTAACAGAAGCCTTTACAAATTCATTCAACTTTACATTTATTATGAAACATCACTTATACAATCTTTGTAATTTATACAAATGCCAGTTATAAATTACATTTCTTTAATCCAAAGATTGCCCCTTCAGAAATAAGTCTCAAATGAGAACCTCAACTTTTAATAAATTACAATCTCAGCCAATGCTTAAAATACCATATCCACTTTCAGGAGTGCAGTTTTACCAGACAAAATAACAGTTAGATGGAAAATATATGAAAGTTTTACAATACAGTTACACAAGTGCCTTGGTGTCATACTCTATAGTGTCTTAATAAATAAATAGAAACATCCCTACAACAGAAAATAAATCTTTGGTGAGGCCGACAGATCGAAAACACCTCAACAGACAGAACACGGAAAGAATATACATCCGAAAAAGGACCAGCTATTTCGGGAGCAAGGAGCAGTCTGAGAGAGAATAAGTAATGTGTTGACAAATACAGTCTACAAATAGTATCAGCTTGTGAAACAAGCCTTAGTGGCTGGACGGGTAAGCACAATGATAAATGGGCTGCTTTGCTGCAATATCTTTGCAACTTTGACCACTTCTTAAAAATCAGTAGTAATTCCAAGTTCAACCCTCTTCAGCTAGACCTGCACTTGATCAGTGCTACAGACTGGGATCGCTCATAGTTTCAACTTGTTTACAACAGGGATTGGGAGAACTTCGTGGAGCTTTGCCATCTCTTCACCAACGACAAGTTTTACCCACTCAGGTGTGAAACTTCCTTTGAATCCCACAAATACCAGTTTATCTGAAATAAGATAACCAGAGAAACAGTTGTAAAAACAAAACTTGCAAAGTTTCTTAGCAGCGATTAGCTATATACATGACACAATGATGGAAACAAACATTAATTAATTAAACGTGCATTAATGCACCACCTCAACACCCCTCACTGGGCTAGATCTTGACTTTGTGCAATAGTTTAAAATGGGCCACAGGAAACTAGAATAGGGAGATGGGTAAGGCAGGCTGTTTAGTTGCTCCACCTATTTCACACTATTACACAAATTCAAGATCGAGCCAATGTCTCAGAGTGATTCACATTAAATAATTTGAGCTTTCAAAGAGTCATCATTGTTGTGATATTATCAGTTGGCACTTTGGTCCATAGCAAATCCCCTCAAAAAGCAATGAACTGAATAATCAGTTAATCCCAAGGTTCGGTATTGGCCAGGGACCAGAGAACAACCCTAGCTTTTCTTCAAAATAGTGGCCTGAGATGTTCTGTCCATCTGAAAGGGCAGGTGGAGTCTTGATTTAATGTTGCATTGGGAGGAGAGCGATTGGGAGAAGAGGGAAGGAGAGTTTGAGGGGCATGGTGGACAAGAGGTGATTGTGGGCAGGGTGGGGAGGGGGTGGGAGGAGATTGGGGTAGGATTAGTGCACATGGGGAGGGGAAGGAAAGGTGACTAAGGGGTGACAGGGAATGGGAGGTGATGGGGATGGGGTTGGGAGGGGAGGGGAGGGGAAGTGATTAGTGGCAGGGTAGGGGGGAAGAGAGACAACTGGGGTAGTGGGGTGTGGAAAGAGGGAAGAGATTGAGGAGGAAGGGTGGAGAGGGGAGGGAAGGAAATCGGGTAAAGGGGTGGAGAAGGGAGGGGAGGCAATTGAGCAGCATGATGGGGGAAGAGGAGGAAATTGTTGGTTCAGGAGGTGAGTGCAGTGGGATTGGGGGAATGGTGGAGGGTGTTGTATTTCTGTGTTTGCTTAATACAAAATTACCAATCTCAAACAGGACTCATAAACCAAACGTCTGTTTGGTTTTTTTGAAGGGTTGGACAGGATTGCTCAGCAGACAGATTTACCATAAAGATTCAACAACTATTGTTAACAGAGAAGTACAGCTCCAATTCCTTCACACCACATGCTGCTAGCTTAAGCTGAAAGCTTCTGTGTACAATGTCTGATGGTCACATGGTTTACATCCTGACTACTTACTCATGAGCATATTCTGTCTTAGAGTGATATCAGAGGGATTCACAAGAGCTAGTTGGCAACAGGGCACAGTTGTTTTGTGGAATCAGGAGGAGGTTGTCCTGCTCCTTCTCACTCCACAAAATACCAACAATTTTCACCTCTTATCTGAGCAGTTTCCAGCAGATCCCTTTAAGGAAGCCAGATGACGAAGCTCAAAGCTTGCAAACAGCAGTCAGAGCTTTCTCACGACTGAATATATAGGAAGCAGGGCCCTACCCTGCTAAATTGGATAAGTTGCACCCGCTAACGGATCATCACACAGGCGCAAAGATGCTGAATTTAGACCTAGGGCAGCTCTGTCCTCTGGTTGGGGGAATCAAGAACGAGAAGACATATTGGCCGGGATTTTCCGGCCCTGTCCTGGGTGAGGGGGAGGCGGCACCCCAGCCAGAAGCCCGGCAGGACCGGAAAATCCCGCCGATTGTTACAATTAAGAGTCCGACCATTCAGCAATGAAATCAGGAAGCATTTCCTCTGCACAAGGGTACTGGGAAATCTGGAACTCTCTCCTGTAAGAGGCTGTGGTGGGGGTGGGGAGCAATTAAAAATTCTCAAGATGGAGATGGTCACCGCTCAAGCCTTCAATGCCCAGGGTTAACATACGAAGCAAGGACACAGGATCAGTGCAGGAATCCTGGCTGCAGCGGTAGAACCGAAAAGCAGCCCGAGTCAGGAGATACCCAGGGTCAAAGTGAGGACTCAGTCATTCAGATGTGATATTTTCTGCTCTGGGGATTAGAATATGGGAAACTCTCGAGCTCAGAGTCCACAGCCTGCCACCAGATGTCAGCCAGTGCACACTGAAACAGGATGGAACATTCTCAAAACTAGCCAACCACATGTGGGGTGGCATTTTCTTCCGAAATGATCAGGTCGTTGTGAATACAAAGCAGGAAATTCCACACTCCGCGACTGAGCGTAATAGGCCCCCTAGTGTCACCTGACAAATACTGCACTTGTTCCAACATCTTAATCAACGAGCTGAGCAAATCACTGTCGTTAAATATTCTGCATTAGTCGGGAGATTAAAAAGCAAACAGCAAATAAGAAAAATATAGCTGGACTGTCAGCAATTAGAAACTTGTTACAGACCCCAATCAACAAGGGTTCAATTAGCTTGATATAGTGTGAGAAAGGGCCAATGGTTTGTAACCTTTTATTCATCGGTTCTGAAATTGGGAGGTTTCATTCCAAGCTTGGAATCTCACTCATCCTGAAGCCAGAATTGGAATTTGGGAAGTCCAAGATTCCAGTTTTGTTGGTCCTCCTGATTTACTATCCCAATGGCAAGGCTGTGTTCTGCAGGGGAGTTTGGACAGTCAGTTTAAGGAGTAAGTGCAGGGTGAACCACACGTTGATATTGACCAGGAGCGTGTGTTGGAAGCAGGGGAAGAGCAGGGAACTGCAGGCTAGAAGCCAAGTGACTTTTCTCAGCTGCAGAGCACGAATATTCACCCTCACAGGTGCTGCATTTAAATGGAGGCTGCTCTCAGGATGCCACGGGTTGAGAATGTAGCCTGTAAAATGTCAGGCGAATCAGGAGAGGTGCACTTTCTAAACTCCCCTACAGATGTGCCATTAACTTCTCATCTGAAATACAGAACCTCTGACAGTGCAACACTCCCTCAGTGCTGCACCGCAGTAGCCTCTTGGTGTAATAAATGGAAGCACAGATGAACAAATGAACTTGCATTTCTATAGTGCCTTTTATGAACGAGGTGTACCAGAGTCAAATGCAGTACTTTTGAAGTGTAGTCACTGTTGCAACGCAGGAAAACTGCCAAGGCTGCCAATTTGTGCACAGCAAGATCCCATATTCAGGCCATTTGTTTTCCTCACATTCGGTTCAGTATTAAATGCTGACCAGGACACTGGGGAGAGCTGCCCTGCTCTTTTTGAATAGCGCCATGAGAACGTTTATATTCACCTGAGGGGGCAGATGGGGCCTCAGTTAAATGTCTCATCCGAAAGACAGCACCACCAACAGAGCAGCACTCGCTCAGCGCTGCATTGGAGTGGTCACATGACCCAGCAAAAATTGGGCAAAGGGTTACCCATTACTCAGGACAAAGCATCTCCGGGGCACCACCATCTCAAAAAATCTGCCACCTGCTTTGACAAGCAGTCAACCACCACGCTGATTTCTGAACTCACAGAGAGTTAAGACAGTGTTTTCAGCCTGGGGAGTGGGCTTTGAGCAGTGTGAACCTGTGTTATTGGTTACTGATCAACAGGTCCATTGTTGGGAGAGAATTCCTTGTGGTCTGGAAAGGAAGTGGGATTATTTGGGTCCCCACCTGGGTGGATTTTCTTTTTATTTATTTGTTCTTGGGATGTGGGCTTCGCTGGCTAGGCCAACATTTATTGCCTAACTCTAATTGCCCTTGAGAAGATGGTGGTGAGCTGCCTTCTTGAACCGCTGCAGTCCATGTGGTGTAGGTACACCCACAGTGCTGTTAGGGAGGGAGTTCCAGGATTTTGACCCAGCGACAGTGAAGGAACGGCCGATATATTTCCAAGCCAGAATAGTGTGTGGCTTGGAGAGGAACTTGCAGGTAGCGGTGTTCCCATGTATCTGCTGCCCTTGCCCTTCTAGATGGTAGAGATCGTGGGTTTGGAAGGTGCTGTGGGGAATACTTCAATGAGCTTGCATAGCTGCCGACTATCCATGGGGAAAGTGATGGAAATGTTTGTCCAGCTAAAAATCCTGTCAGCGATACATAGGTTCATTGGGACATAGGGACAGCAGTAGGAGGACTAGGCCATTCGGCCCCTCAAGCTTGGTCCACCATTAATTTAGATCATGAATGATCTGTATCTTAACTCTATCTACCAGCTTTGGTTCTGTAAACCTTACCTAACAAGAATCTTATCGATCTCGGTTTTTAAATTTTCAATTGACCCACCCCCAACAGCTCTAATAGTTTTTTTTTCAAGGGAGAGAGTTCTAGATTTCCATTACCCTTTGTCTGAAGAAGTGCTTCTTGACATCACCCTTGAAGAGTCTAACTCTGATTTTGAGATTATGCTCCCTTGTTCTGGATCAGCCATGATCTAAATGAATGGTGGAACAGCCTGCAAGGGCTGAATGGCCTCCTTTCCAGGCCACAATTCTGTTCCATCAGTGAGCAGATTGATCAGTGACTAACAACACAGGATCACGCTGCTCAATGTCCACTCCCTGGTCAGAAAACATTATGTCTTCATTCTCTGTGAGCCATTTTTATTTTAATTCATTAATTTGAGCATTGCTGGTGAGACTGGCATTTATTGCCTATCCCAAGTGGTGAAGATCTGTTCTGTAGCAGTTTGATACAGTTGAGTGGGGACTAGAGGAGACCAGAGTGGGTGAGGATAGCAGGATTCTTCCTCCCCATGGTGGATGAAATAGTTTCTCTCCAGCTACCCAATGAAATCCTTTAATCACCTTAAACACCTCAGTTCGATCAATCCTTAATCTTCAAAGCCTAGCCTACACTACCTATCCTCATAATTTAACCCTTTTAGCTCTGTCAGATGCTGATGGGGTCAAGGAGACCAAGCCAGTTAAGCCCAGGGGTGCAGGGAGACTGTGGCTGTTAAGTCCAGGGATGCGGTGATCTCCAATGCCTCTGGGAACAGGGTGCCTGGAGTGGAGAATGCCTGGGTCAAGATTCTGGCAAATGACAATTGTTCTTTCACAGCATACCTGATGAAAGGACTGTTAGCAGGATCCACGCCAGTTGGTGAAATCAAAACTAAGACACTGAGCCTTTCTTTGCTGAGAGAGGCTATTGATTTTGTTCAGTGTCAACACTCTTCACCTCTACCCAGTGTCCCAGCTATCCCCTTTTTATATGTGTTCAAAAACCCATCACCTGTTTCCCTTAACAATGTAATTGACATTAATAAACCTTAACAATGTAATTGACATTAATAAACCTTAACAATGTAATTGATAAGACACTGACAAGATGTGACACTGATGTGTCACATGCTCCAGGCTTGCCTGCTGGGCTAAACTAGGAAAACACATCCCATTTTAAAAATAAAAAGTGAAAACAAAATGTTTCTGATAGGAACAATCTCTAAATGACTCCACAATCACTAACAAAATCACGGCAAAATAAAAAATCCAGTAATTACCCTTTAGCTTAACACTGGTGGCTCCAAGTTGTGTCAGAACGTTGTTCCAAGGTCTTTCTGAAATTAGCCGCCCTTTAGATGTCACCAGAACAATGGAGCTGGAATTAGAAAGTGATGATCTTTAAGATAGCAGAAATCAAACTATACTCACACATTTCTATAAATCGAGGAGTGAATTGAAAGAGCAGCGCTTATGCAGATTGCTTATTCTCAAAAACAGCGCACAAGGTTTAGTTTTTAATTGAATCGATTGACCAAACCCGATTTGCAACACTCTGCGATTTGACAGTGGAAGCGTGCATTGGGAATTTGGGGCAGGTATTCTGGAATCTACAGGATTTTCTGTCGATTGGAACTAGTGGATGGAAAATCCAGCCGGAATGCTAAACTTGATGGTGAATTCCAGGCAAAGCTCTGAACATAATTTCTGAAAACCTGCCCTAGTGTTTTTCACGCAAGGAATAATTAGACGACACGTGTCTGGCATCACCATTATACAAACACTGGTTAAGTGATGGACAGGGCGAGAAAACAGGTGGCTTATCAATAATCAAAACAGAAAATGCTGGAAATACTCAGCTGGTCAGGCAATATCTGTGGAGAAAGAAACAAGAATTTCAGGTCTGTGACCTTTCATCAGGAATGGGAAAAGTTAAAAATCTTTCCCCATCACCCTGGAGAACTAACATTTCTGTCATTTAATCTCCCCTGTCTCACCCTATCACAGACCTTCCTTTTGTCCTGGTTTCCAGTATCCACAGTATTCTGCTTTTTGATTGGTTGGTCCATCAAGTCTGCTCCAGGCTCATGATGGCTGCGGCATCCTGACTAAATGATGAATTACTATGGTTATTTGGAGCTTGACTGATTGGCTTCTGGGGTTAAATAGTGATTGGCCAAGAGTTCTCTCTTTAAGAAGGCCTAAGGATCTTGTGCTGTTCCAGTAGGATGCAGGCTTGGAGGAAGGTTGAGGGTTAATGGTGGATGTGGGCTGCTGCATGTCAGAATGGGACTGGCTATATGGCCCCGATGGTCTTTTGCTGTCCTTCCTCATATGTTCCATCTTCAAAGTTATATCCTGCTCAGAACTAAATACAGTTAATAAAAGGGACAGCTCAGTTTGTGTGAGTGGGCTGGGGCATTTATCGAAAAGGATTAATATGGGGGTAATGTCTACCTGGGTGATAATGTAACATGGACAATATCAACTTCAATGGGTGATAATGTACAAGGACAACATTGGCCTAAACAACTCGTTTAGAACAGGTGGCGGAACCAATATCACCCATTTTACACAGTCGCCCAAAGTCCAAACTTTGACTTTGAAAGGTGTGATGAAGAGAAATTTTTCTACACAGCAAGTTGTCGTGACCTGGAATGCGCTGTCGGAAAGGGCGGAGGAAGAAGATTCAATCATAACTTTCAAAAAGGAATTGGATAATTACTTGAAAAGGAAAATGTGCAGGTTTACAGGGATAGAGTGAGAGATGGGAGGGATGGGGGACTAACCAGATAGCTCTTCTAAAGAGGAATGATGGGCAGAATGGTCTCCTACTGTGCTGTGAAATTCTATCATCATTGAGGGCCGGTATCACCATCGTGGAAGAGGGGACAGTGAACAAGGCCTAATGCCTCTCACATGCATCACAAAGAGTGAAGAGAAAGAGAGGTTTTTATTATTTAGAATGTTAAGGTCCAATTTTAACCTAACCCACCTGACAGGAAACAGGGGGCTTGGGTGAAATCACTGCTTTGCATTCCATCTGAAGTTATTTTCTGTTGACTTCAATGGAGCGTATCATTGGGAGCTGCTCAGGAGTGGGATGGGGGTGTGTATAATCTGGGCTTCTGATCCAATCCAGCTGGGTGGGATAAGTTAAAATCAGGGATTAAGGCAGAGTTGTGCTAGTTGTATCCACAGAGTAGGATTACTTGTGCAGAGTGGGGCTCAGTTTTCAGTTTCTAGGTGCTGCGTATAGAGGATCATCAGGCAGCCTGCTAACTGGGTGCCATTCCCCATTGCATAACCTTCTCCCATGGACCAGACCCGAATGATCCAACACATTCAGGAGGGGAGAAATCAGCCCCAGTGTTGCACTCATTTATAAAGGTGAGGATGAAACGACTCAAGTACTCACTTGTTCTTCATGTTTGCTACATAATTCTCTACGTGGACTGGAATTCCTCGCAAGATAATGTTTCGGAAGCTTCTATTATCGACCACCTTTCCAGACTTTGCGTCTATCACTACGAGCTGCATGCCATCATCAGCATGGTAATACTTCTTTCCATTAACCTGCCGAGCGAGGATTAAGAATTACTAAATCACTCAATTCTAACAGTCTCAACATACACAGGAAGGCCTGGCAGAGGGGCTAAAGCATTGAGGAAAATGTGAACTTTCCCCACAAGCATCCCGGTGATTTATGGGATGATGTTACTCGCCTTCTCCCTCCAAGTCACTGTATCATTGGCAGAAGCTCGGTGGAAACATCAGGGGTAGTTTTAACTCCCATCTCTAGGTGAAAAGCAGACACTAGCTAATCAGGCTGGACTTGTAAATCTCTTGTCAATTACATTGTTGAGGTTTGTTAATGTCAATTACATTATTAAGGTTAAGAGAAACAGGTGCTGAGTATTAATTATCTTTGAGCACATATAAATAGGGGATAGCTGGGACACTGGGTTGTGAGGGAGGGGAGCTGTGAGACTGAACAAGGAACAAACTCTCTCAATAAAGAAAATCCTCTGTCTTGGTTTCTGCTCCAACAACCAGCTTGAAGCATATTAACATGACGCACTATCAGCTGGGGTTAAAGGTTAAAAACTGGCTCTTCCACGAAAGGAGGTTTCACTACAGGGGAAAAGTTATAACCTCCTGAGGGCCTTGACCTCCAAACTTTTAATCCTCTGCTTCTGCTTTGGTTGTGATGGTATCACAGATGAGCATCCATATTCCACCAACACTGATATGGTTCGGACTATAACCAGACATGATCTACTATAGATATGTCCCGTGGAGACAAAAAGTAAGAAAATAGAACACTTATATATGGCATGTGGCAGCTAATGAGGCATCAACTCTGAGCCTCGTGGGATAGGCTTGGGCGAGAATATTCACAGGCAGTCCCTTGCTGATAGCTCACAGTCATCAGGAGGCAGCAGCAGTAAATTGACCAGAAACTGAACTGGACTAGCCATATAAATACTGTGGCTACAAGAGCAGGTCAGAGGCTAGGAATCCTGCAGTGAGTAACTCACCTCCTGACTCCCCAAGGCCTTTCCACAATCTATAAGGTACAAGTCAGGAGTGTGATGGAATACTCTCCACTTGCCTGGATGAGTGCAGCTCCAACAACATTCAAGGAGCTTGACACCATCCAGGACAAAGCAGCCCACTTGATTGGCACCATATCCACAAACATTCACTCCCTCCACCACCGATGAACAGTGGCAGCAGTGTGTACCATCTACAAGATGCATTGCAGGAATTCACCAAGGTTCCTTTGGCAGCACCTTCCAAACCCACGACTATTATCATCTAGAAGGACAAGGGCAGCAGATAGATGGGAACACCAGCACCTGGACGTTCCCCTCAAAGCCATTCATCATCCTGACTTGGAAATATATCGCCGTTCCTTCACTGTCACTGCGTCAAAATCCTGGAACTCCCTCCCTAACAGCACTGTGGGTGTACCTACACCACATGGACTGCAGTGGTTCAATAAGGTAGCTCACCATCACCTTCTCAATGGCAATTAGGGATGGGCAATAAATGCTGGCCTAGCCAGTGATGCCCATATCCCGTAAATGAATAGATAAAATGGTCTAATGCGATAGCCCAGTTTCTGCAAAGTAACAGTGAAGAACTGCATTACTGAAACATGCTTCTACATTTTAAATGCACACCCAAGGCTCTTAACATTTCTGAATGATAGTGGGGCTTAGGATGTTAAATTCAGAGAATAAGTTGTGTAGACTTGTGTTCTCTTGAATATAGGTGATTGAGGGGATGATTTGATAAATGTGTTTGAAATGTTAAGAGGATTCAATAAGGTAAGTACTCAGAATCGATTTCCTCTACTGGGGAATCCAGGACAAAGAGGCACAATCTTAAAATTAGGCCTAAGACAGTCAGCGTAATCAGGAGGCCCTTTCCACACAAAGGCAAATGGAAAAAGGGAATTCACTCCCCGAAATGTTGTGGATGCTGTTGGATAATTGGTGATATCAAAGCTGTAATGAATAGATTTTCATTGGGTTAGGGTAGTAAGGGATGTGGAGCATTTTTCCATTGTGATCTGCCAAGACCCAATTGAGTGGTGAAGCAGGCTTGAGGAGCTGAATGGCCTATTCCTGTTCCCATGTTTAGCAATGCTAGATGCCAGGAATGTACTGAATGTATTTGGCAGAAGGATCGCTGTATGACTTATGTCCCCAAGTTGCATATCATTATTCCTGGCTAAATGTGGACACATTATATTCCCACACCCACTTGCAGTAGAAGTTTTGATGCAGAGTTAGACAGATTTTTGATAAACAAGGGGGTCAAGGTTATGGGGGGCAGACAGGAAAGTGGAGTTGAGACCACAGCCAGATCAGCCATGATCTTATTGAATGGAGGAGCAGGCTTGAAGGGCTGAATGGCCTGCTCCTTCTCCTAAGTCTTATGTTCCAATGGGTGGCAAGAAAGGTGTGGCCCCACTGTATCCAGGTGTCATCCCAAATTCTGTCCCAACTACTCCAGAAAGCAGCACTTTTTGCCATCCCACCCGGATCTATGGAACTCCAGGGCTCCTTTCCCTCTATCAAACTGCCCACAAAACACACTGAGAGGAGACGGAGCAGACCTTTAGTAAGAAGTTGTACTTTGCAGGTATAAATGGAGTTCCACACAGGGAGAATGTGCCCATGTGCGGCACTCATGTGCTGCAGGGGTAGTTTTTGAAGCTCCCACATCTGGTGAGACGCTTCCTCTGTGGGCAACACAGGTCAGGAAATGCCACACCCTGATGCTTCTGTGTGTCTCCAGCCAAAGCAACAACATGAACTGAAAAAATTAAGCCCCAGCATGCATAAAGATTCAATGGAAAACTGCTGAAACTCACATTGGAATAGGCCAAGTCCTGTCTGATGTGGAAAAACCTGGTTTGATAGGATTCAAGTTTAACCTCCAAGAAGTGATCGTTTGTAGTCTGTGCAAAAAAGAGAGAAACAGGAACTATGAAAATGGACCAATAAATTTGACTCTTTATTGTGTTGTACAGCAGCTTGTCACCCTGCCCTAGATAGGGAACTGGCATATTCCATCCATTAGTTTTAGTACTTACACAGTAAGCCCTCACGGGTTGTTCACAGTAGGGTTGCCACATACCGTGCCATCTCAGATCAACAGCGTTGCCTTCCCCAGAGTTCTTACCCTTTCACCCTCATTGTACATTCGCCACTCCACCCCCACCCCACTACCACACCACACCCACTCCAACCCCACCCCATCCACTCCAACCCCACCCCACCCCCACTCCAACCCACCGCCACCCTACCTCCACCCCACCCCCACCCCACTACCACACCCCATCCACTCCAACCCCACCCCATCCACTCCAACCCCACCCCATCCACTCCAACCCCACCCCATCCACTCCAACCCCACCCCACCGCCACCCCACCCCCTTATGTCCCTTCCATTTTCAAGCCTCTGATAAGCTGTAAAACTCAAATTTAAGGAATGAAAGAGACTGTGCAGCAGTAAAGGCTGATGTCCACCCCTGGCTAGGGAAAATAAGGACTTAATCTAGCTACTGTCCTTAAGAGTTGTTGAAGGAATTTACAAGATAAGCAGTTTTCGCCAAAGTACATTAGAACCAGAGTGAGGAGACACACTTGTTGAAGGCAGTAGCCCTTAAGGAGGCGTTAAATTGACGCCTATTCAGATGAACATCAAAGACTCTAAGCACTTGTCAAAGAAGAGTGGGAAATTCTCCCTCAATGTTCCTCCCTCATTGAAAATCACCACAAACTGATTAACCAGCCATTTATTTTGTTTGCTGCTTCAGAAACCTCGTAGTACAGAAACTTGCAGCTGCGTTTGCCCATATAACAACTGACTGACATCAAGGATACTTCCTTAGATGTGAAGCTCTTTTGGATATTCTGAGGATGTGAAAGGCAAGTTCTTTCTAACTTTTATTTTACTGACGCAAAACACAACAGGTCAGTGAAGACAGAAAGAGTACAACAGATACTATAGAGATACAGAGAGACAAAAGGAGAGGCAGAAGGTGGGGGAGAGTGAGGGAGGGAGACAGAAGGAGGGAGGGAGAGAGAAAGAGAGGCGGAGAGAGAGACACAGACAGAGGGAAAGATTGGAGAAAGACAGATGAAGGGAGAGAAGGAGGAAGAGAAAGACAGAGTGACAGACAGAGAGAGAGAGACAGAGGAAGGAAGAGACAGAGAGAGAGAGATATATAATATGTTACAAAAGTATGATAATCTTCATAACATTATTCTGGTTTATTGTCAAGTAGGTTTATGGGTGTGAGCATAGATGGTTCTGCCTGTGTGACTTAATTACATTTGGAGTCAGGAAGACTGCAAGCTTAGAATTATCAAAAGAAGTTAGGTGTAGAAATGTACCTTAAATGCTAATAAGTAAACATGGACGCTGTCTTGACATGTATGGTGTGAAGGGAATTTGCATTTTTAGATAATGAAGGAGTTGTATGGATTTCAAAGGGATGTTAAGATGCTTACAACTAGCCAGATAAGTAAGGTCAAGCAGTGTGTTTATTTTTCCCAAAGGTTACTGACAATATCAGCAACATGAAAGTTTTTATATTATGGGAAAGGTACATTTCCAAACATGTATGGAACAATGGAATTTACAGATTAAACAGAGATAAACATATATAAAGGGGATTGAAAGGCTATGTTGGGGAGCCATGTAAGATCTAACAGGAGTGTCTGAAACAGCCTTCAGGAAGCCGCCAACCATTTGTGCATAAGTCTGCTGTGTCCAATAGATAAAATTGGAGACAAGCTTTTGGAATTCTACTGTCAAGTGGGTACTGTGGTAACTTGCTGGCTTGTTTTTTTGAAATTTAAAACTTATTTTGGACTGTTGCCTTTAATGGGGTCTGTAATTGGGAGTCAGGCTAATCAAGAATGTTAAGATTTGTTATAGCAGTAAGTAATTGTAGTCTCATGTATGTGCTTGAAATCTTTTCTTTTGTTAATAAATATTTTAATTTAATTTTTAAAATCTCTAAAGGTCTTAGTGGACTCATTGCTTCTGAATTCAGTGCACACATCTCGTAAATACATACAAATTGCAAAACCATTGTAATAGCGCAACCAAATTTCCCTTGTAGACTTGGTCCATCTGATACACATCATCTGCCACATCATAACAAAAGGGAAAGGGAGAGACAGAAGGAGAGAGACAGAAGAAAGGGGGCAGAAAGACAGAGGAAGAAAAGGAGAGGGAGAAAGAGACAGAAAGAGAGAGAGGGAGAAACAGAGTGAGGGAACGAGTCAGAGGGAGGGAGAGAGAGAGCCAAAGGGAGAAAGAGGAGAGAATTGATTGAGGGAAGGAGAGATGCATCAAGGCAGGGAGAGAGATGGAAGGAGAGACAGATGAAGAGAGGGAGAGCAAGAAACAAACAGCAAGAGACCAACAGAGAGAAAGGAGGAGAATGGGAGACAGTGAGGGAGGAGGGAGAGGGGTAAACATGGGGAGACCTGGAGAGAGAGATTTGAAGATAGAATAAACAAAGTCACTCTGGATACTCTCCGTGTATAAGTCTCAACCCCTGTTCAAGGTTCTACCCTCACATCCCAACCGACCTCAAAGTGTAGGACATATAGAAGAGCCACTGCTGAATCTCTAGGTTTAACTGTTCCTGCCAGATGGTGTAAAATGGGTATCGACTCGCTGTCAGATGTTTACCACCTGGTAGGAACAGTTGGAATTGACGCCGTATTCAATGTGTCCATCCCTAGCTGTAAGTTTGTGTTTTCTAAGATTTTCCGGACAGCGGGTGAGATAACACAACCCAGGCAGGAGCTTAGGAACCCCCACTCTCACTGTTTGTAGTAACTTGAATGTGTCAGCTAACAAGACAGAGCCCAGTATGGAGAATATCAAATTACCAGCTGTTCAGTAGGTATTCTCTGTGGCATTGGCACATCGACAGTTGGCATCTCACTGTACTTGGGATATGCTTTCATTGCACAGTCACTGATCCTGCTGTTCTTTGGGATAGAGGCTTTGATCTTTACTCTCTCACAGCCTGCTGTGGAGCAGAAAGCAAACTGCTCGCGGTTTTTGTGGGCTTTCACTTTCAGGAACAGGAGCCTTTGGGGTCAAGGGAGAAATCAGTTACTATATCACTGGGAGTAGCTTTATGAACGCAAGTTCACACTGAAATGGTAAAGACAACACATTTTCTGACAGAAGAACGCTGTGCCAATATAATAGTTCATCCTTAAAATAAAAATAGGCTCACAGATATGGCTTAACAATAACAGCAAAGATGAGTACAGAACAAAGGTTTTCAGTTAACTTCATTGCATCTCAACGCTGAGTATCCTTTATTCGATGGTGAATATTAAATGCAGCTCTACTAGAATTATTCCGGATTGTAATATAAAGGCAGCAAATGAGACATGGAAAGATATGATGGACGCACCCAGTATCCTCATCCAAGAAGTAGTAGGCCCTGCCTGGGTGATCACGATCCAGGTTGTCCATCTGGTATGTCCTCAGGAAAGACCCAGTCTTGAATGTTCTTTTTGATAAGCGATTATGAATATCCGATATTATGTTAAACGTGCTGCCTTGAGGATAGCAAAGCCCCACTCGAATCCAGTCATTCCTGACAGTGATAATAAATATCAGAGATGCAATTACAAGCTATGTTATATTTAACTTACAAGTCACGGATAGCTGTTGAACACTGAATCCAGGGAGCCCTAATAAACATTGAACCAGTCCAGTGCACAGTTTGTTTGCAGGCTTCTAGTTTCCTTAATGCTTTCTCCACTGGGGACTCCTTGAGTGGGATCTGAGCTCAAGCCTCCATGCCCAATAATATGGACCAGGTTCACCCCGCTGCTGCTGTTATGTATTGGGCACCTGCCTACACACTATTCACCCAATGAGTAACATCCCATTCATTTCCTCTCCCATCGTTCTAACAGCACAACCAGACATGGCAGAATATCCCAACAGACAAAGTTCAATTCAACATCGCATTTTTAAAAATACTTATGCATGCTTGACACTACCCAGTTTAGTTTCAATTAGGTTTTACAGGAGTTTGCCCAGGTACCAACTCTACACGGCAGTCCAATACTCAATATACAAACAGGTAGAGTCTCTCATGAGTTAACGGAACTTAAGTTTGTTGATACGATGCACAACTGAGCCCATGAAAGATGACTTACTGGTTGAAGTTGATGAGCCATATGGTAACCTCCTGTGGTGCTGGACCATCCCAGTGTACAGTGTATCCTTTCTGTAGCATAACGACAGGCTGATATTGCTGATAATGAGAATGTTTGCCCAGTGCACCTTTTAAATAGAGTGGCTTATCGGGGTACTCATCCTTGATCATCTTCAACTTCAGGCTCGATGGCCGCCTGGCCTGAACGTACACCTTAAAGCAAAAAGACTAAAAATCATCCTGAGAAACTACAGCATGGCTCCTTTAATTCAGGTAATTCGATGCTTTAGCCTGTCACAAAGGAAAATGCAACGCAAGTCATTTTCCCAAATCAAGTTGCCAGGAATGATCGCGCACACCAGAGGTTCACATCGGAGATTCAGTCCGGCAGGTACTCGAGTTTCCAATATGTGCTGCCAATTACTGAAGCTCCCGCAGGAAGCATAATCGCAGCAAATTTAGCCCCGAGCTCATCTCTGATATTAAAATACAAGCACGTCAAAATATTCTTCAATAAGGTACAGAGCTATGTGCCTAACAGAAGCACATTTCCAGACCCCAGGCTCAGAGGCCAGAGTGAGTGATTTCCAAGTGTTTCAATTTATTTTTTGTCCATTGTAAGTTAAGCTGGAAGCCCTAACTTGTAAAATGTATCCTCTGGAACATTCAGCTGAAACTCAATCATAAAAAATCTGCCTTCCTGAAGGGCAATTTGAAACCAGAATATCACCATTAAAAAAAAAGATTTTCCAGGTGTCAGTTATTTTGTACAGATGATCCAGTGAGCTGACCTACAGGAGAGCGCTATGCCCAATGTTCAGTGACAGTGTGAATTGTAACCAGCAGGAAACGACCAAATTACAGCTCACTCAACAAATTAAACAATGTAATATCAGAAACGGTTTGTACCCTGAGAGAGTATGAGAATTATTTGAAAGAAAGGTGGAAAACAAACATCATCCTTTGCTCACTGGGCAGTACTCTCATTTCCAAGTCAGGAAAGTCACAGGTTCAAGCCCCATGTCAGAGACTTGAGCACGTAATCTATACTGACACCCCAGTGCAGTAAGGAGGAAGCACTGTACTGTTGGAGGGACATAGTTGTATTGTCACTGGGCTAGTGTTCCAGAGACCCAGGGTAATGCTCTGGGGACCTAGGTTCAAATCCCACCACGGCAGATGGTGAAATTTAAATTCAATAAAAATTTGGAATTAAAAGTGATTGTTGTGAACCCATCTGGCTCACTTACCCTTTTAGGGAAAGAAATCTGCTCTCCTTACTTAATCTGGCCTATATGTGTTTGACTCTTAAATGTCCTCTGACCAAGGGCAATTAGCAATGGGCAATAAATGCTGGCCTAGCCAGTGATGCCCACATCCCATGAACTAATGTGCCATCTTTTGGATGAGGTACTTAAACTGAGTCTCCACCTGTCCTCTCGAGCAGATGTAAAATCTGATTTCTCCTGGTGTCCTGGCCAACATTTACCTCACAGCCAAAAGAAAACTATCTCATTGCACCTTGTGCAGCCACATTTTTAAACTCGCTGCCTCTCTATTTCCCTCTCTCATCCTTCAAGATGCCCCTTAAAATCCTGCTCTTTGACCAAGTTCCTGTTCACCAATCCTAATACTTCATTCTTTGGTTTGATGTCATTTTTATCTGGTTATATTTCCGAGCGGTGCCTTGAGCTTAAATCTGCCATGTACGGCAGACATGAAAATGGAGTTGAGGCCACAATCAGATCAGCCATGATCTTATTGGATGGTGGAGCAGGCTCGAAGGGCCGAATGGCCTACTCCTGCTCCTAAGTCCTATGTTCCTATAACTGCAAGCTCTTTCTATCGAAGTTAATACAGTGAAAAAGAAACAAAACGATTTGGGTAACCTCTATTGTGCTGACTCTACTGAAAGTCATATGCCACGAGTGCATGATCTCCTGATACGTGCACCCAGTATGCGCCAGGACCTGGCACAGTGAAATTCTCATGCAACTGAGGTAAAACTGGAACATTCACAATGTTTTCCCGTCTCCCACTGGAGCTTTAGTTTCTCCACTGATTTTCCACAGTTGCGGCAGCAGATGGGAAAGAACTCCTTGGAATAACTAGCCTAGCATTTTGATCCCATGAAGCCACGACAAGAATGTGGAATGTGAACATGCTTTGTGCTTCCTCCCCATTCAAAGATAGTTCTCTAGGTGGAGGCTACTGCTCATTGTTCAACTTGCTCTTAATTCATGGAATCATAGAATGGTTACAGCACAGAAGGAGGCCATTTAGCCCACTGTATCCCTGTTGGCTCTCTGCAAGACCAGCTCAGGTAGTCCCATTCCCCCGCCTTTTCCCTATAGCTCGACAAATCTTTCTTCTTCAGGTAATCCTCCAATTCCCTTTGGAAGCCACCAGCACACTCTCAGGCAGAGCATTCCAGAACTGGACCACTCCTGCATAGAAAATCTTTCCTCTTGTCACCTTTAATTCATTTGCTATTCACCTTAAATCAGTGTCCTCTGGTTCTTGACCCTCCCTCCAACAGGAACAGTTTCACACTATCCACACCATCCAGACCCTCGTGATTGTGAACTCTTCTATCAAATCTCTCAGCCTCTCCTGTAAGGAGAATAATCCCAGCTTCTCCAATCTGTCTATGTAACTGAAGTCCCTTATTCTTGGGACCATTCCCCTGAATCTTTTCTGCACCCTCTCTAATGCCTTCACATCCTTCTGACAGCGCAGTACCCAGAACTGGACACAGTACTCCAGTTCAGGCTGAAGCAATCTTTTATGTTTTGTTGCCTTTGTATTCTATGCCTGCATTAATAAAGCCCAGGATCCCTAATGCTTTATTAACCGCTTTCTCAGCCTGTTCTAACAGCTTCAACAATTTGCACATATCCCCAGGTCCCTGCACCCCCTCTAGAATTGTACCCTTCACACTTGACACAGTTCTTAAACATATTTTTTTAGCAGGGGTTAACTCTAATAAGCAGGAAGTAAGCCTCATATCTCTTGTGAGACACCAAAGGGGGATGGTGGGGTAAGGAATCTTCTAGCCACTTAGTGCAGCCACATTGTAAATTTCCACTGACATTTTGTTCTTTAAGAAGGAATGTATGATTTCACTTGAGATAACAGAAAAATATCTTTACAAACATGATTACAGAGTTGCTGCACCAGAGCAACCAGTGAAACTCTTGCCCTCCCATTCCTGGGAATCAAGATATGCTGATTGGAGAAGTTACAGAAAGTGCAGAGGACAAAGGGAGTTCATTGAGTGATTCCTGAATTGCGGGGGGAGGTTCTGGGTGGTTGGTGTTAAAATCCTCGGCCCCTTATCCCCATCAATACACAGGGTAGATACTAAGCTTAAGGGGGAAACAACAGGGAGTTTTGAACAGAAAAAGGTGTGAATGAGATGAAGATTGAGAAAGATAAGGTTTCATTCTGTTGCCATTCTAAGATGGTCACCTGGGAGAGATACAGTCAGAATAAAAACAGTTCGCACACTCTGAACAGTCCATAGTGGAACAATTTGATCTCAACAATGCTAATGGAGTGTTGGAAGCTGAAATTGTGTAAATCGAGTGGATTTTCCTTGTCTTGCTTCGAATGCCTGGTTACAAAGTGGGGAAGGCAATCTAGCATGAAGGATTTTTGTCTTTCTTCATTCTTCTCAGGTGGATATCGCTGGCAGTGTTGACATTTATTGCTCATCACTAACTGCCCAGAGCAGCTGGTGGGCATCTGAAACCACCAATAGTGGCTGGCTAGGCCACTTCAGAGGGCAGCTAAGAGTCAACCACATTGGCTGGAGTCACGTCTAGGCTGGACAGGGTTTCGTCCAACAGATTTCCTTCCCTAAAAGGAGAACTGTGAACCAGTTAGATGTTTACAGCAATCCAACAGCACACAACAGGAAGTGGAAATCGGGAATTCTTTTCCCTAAAAAGCTGATGAGGTTGAGGATAAACTGAAAACTTTAAAACTGAAAGTGATAAATTTTTGTCAGGAAAGCGTATTAAGGTTATGGAGCCAATGCAGATAAATGGAGTAAAGATGCAGATCAGACATGACCTAAATGAATGACGGGACAGGGTTGAAGGATCGAATGGCCTCCCTATGTCACTCTATATTGAAAGAAATATATGACTATTCCTTTATCTAAGTCATTTATAAATACACTAAGAAGTTAAGGCCCCAGTATAAATCCCTGAGAGGGCACCATGAGTCACATCCTCAATTTGAATACATTGGAGCTCAAAGGTTACGGGGAGAAGGCGGGAGAATGGGGTTGAGAAACTTATCAGCCATGATTGAATGGCGGAGCAGACTCGATGGGCCGAATGGCCTGATTTCTGCTCCTATGTCTTATGGTCTTATGGAATCCATGTTGATGGTGAAGGATATAGTATTTATTTTGCAATTGCCTGAACCTTAGTTCTTTGAAACTTGCAAGAGTCTCCCTAGTATTTTCAACTGTAAATTACAACCTCTGTTCTGCACAATCGAACTAGACTGCTTTCTCTCTCCTCAGATGCACCTGGACTCCAGCAGCAACAAAAACGCATCAGAGTCCAAGCAGTGATCCTCCAAATGGCACTAGCGCAGCCCCCTAACCAGCTCTAGCTCTGCAAGTTAATGAAACCCCACTGCATGAGCAGGAACTGAACACAGAGCATGTGGCACCTCAGTCAGCTGAGGGGGAACTTGAGGGAATAATGAAAATGAATGTAAGCGTCCTGCACTTGCGACCCAATGAGAAAAGCAGTTAGGAGGTAGACTCTCTGACTGTCAATCTACCCTTTCTGTAGGAGTGGATGCACCTGTAACTCTTCCTAAATAAAGCACAAGTCAACCCTTGAATGGAGCTGAAATTTATGCTTTGATAAATTCTGCCCCGTTTAATTAACCGGAATGATTCAGGAGTGAAAGAGTTATTGAACGCTGTGGCTTTGGCAGCCATGGGGAGAGCAGCTCCAAACAGCGCGCCTTTAATCTGTCTGCTGCTACTTCACAAAGTTATGTAATTGTCTTTTTGAAGACTGTGAATTTCCTCAGACGTTGTTCCATTATTTGCATGGTATCCTGGCCAAGTAGGCCTTCTCCCTTGAATTTGTCCTTCTGTCACTCTTTGTGCATTCCAATCTCCAATTCGTCCTTCTGTTCCTCAGAAGGAATGATGTCAACCATGATAAACAAGACCACCATTCTGCTATTCAGCTGCTGGATTGTTCCTTCATTTGATTTATTAATCTTTCTGACCCACACTCAATATTCTCCTTAACCGTTATTTGATAGCTACCCGCAGAAACTAGTACCATGATGGAACCAGCAACCTGACTGTTAAAGAGAGACCTCAAAGGCAACCTCATTAGTTAACACACACAATGCAGTGCTTGATATGGGTGTATGTGCAGATCCATTCATTTTAATGATTGGAAAATCATGCAGGTCAGGTCCACTTACATCTAAGACCCAATTCTCAATAGGTGCTCCCACCGTGCAAAGCTTTGCACCAGGGCGTTAACTCTTAGGTTTTCCTTGCCTTGTCCCAATCCATTATACTCAGCACTGCAGACTGGGCAGGTTGGCATCAAAATTTTCTACATATTTCAAGATTTATCAATGTAAAATTAAGTTGAATTCAGAAAAAATAATGCCTCTTGAAAAATGTCTGAAAAATTACAAGTTAAACATTTCATTTAATTATTGGACACATGAGCCACTTTTGTATTATGTCATCTTTTACAGATGGGAGCACTTGCATTTTGAAAATTGCTTCCTATGATTTCTGGAAGGAAAGTTGTGGGAAGAATGTCAATAATTTCCAGGACCATAAATTTGTCAAATGATTCCTACTGTGCTAACTGTAAGGGATCCCTTTCATTTAGTAAGACAAGAGTGCAAATGGGCATCTGAGTAAGATTCTTTATTTATTCTTCATGGAATGTGTGTGCCAAGGCCAGTGTTTATTGCCCCTCCTTAATGGCTGTTGAGAAGCAGTATCTTGAAAGCCCATTTCAGTTAAGAGTCAGTCACGTTGCTGTAGGTTTGGAGCCACGTGTAACCACAGACCAGGTAAGGACGGCAGATTTCTTTCCCTATAGGCCATTAGTGAACCACTTGTGTTTTTATGACAATCAATGCTAGTTTTATAGCCACCATTACTGAGACCAGCTCCCAATTCCAGATTAATTCATTGGAATTATTTGAACTCAATTTTCACCAGCTGCCATGGTGGGATTTGAACCCACGTCTGCAGTGCATTAACTTGGTCCTCTGGATTACTAGCCCTGTGACATCACTGCTACTCTACCATCTCCCCCTAGATCTCAAGTAATTTACAATAACACTGCCATTGGTCTTGTAAAGACCCGAGAAATGTGGACCACAAGAATAAAGTTCCTTCCTCACCTGTGCGTAGTGACCACTGCAGATAGCGGATCTCCAGTCTGGCACATCGATACAGTCCGCATGTCTGAGCAGCCAGTTATCATGTTTAACAATATAGGCACCGGGAAACTCCGATACTGATCCGTCCACATCGTGCAGGATTGTCGTTTTGTCACCATCCAGATCCAAGTGGTGGAACCAGGGCCCTGGCTCGCCAAAGAAGATTCGCGATGTAATCTAAAAGGGCAAGACCC
This sequence comes from Cetorhinus maximus, assembly GCF_964194155.1. Lineage (NCBI taxonomy): Eukaryota > Metazoa > Chordata > Chondrichthyes > Lamniformes > Cetorhinidae > Cetorhinus > Cetorhinus maximus. The sequence continues at coordinate 34,037,480 of NC_135904.1, forward strand.
AGAATCGTTACACAGAAACACCGGAATTCGCATTGCTGTAAAATAAGAAAGAATAGGACAATTTGTATTTATATAGTGCCAGGAAGCCCAAACTGCTTTATAATCAATTAAGTACTATAATGTCTAGTCATTATAATGCAGGAAGCGCAGTAGCCAAGCTGTGCACAGTGAGATCCTACAAACAGCAATGAGATAAATGACCAGAAATTCAAGTCTTGATAACATTGGTTAAGGGATAGATATTAACTACAAGAACAGGGAGAACTCCCCAGATCTTCTTTGAAGTAGTGCCATGGGATCTTTACATCCACCTGGGACGTCAGGGAGGGGGATCTCAGTCAATGACGCAAAACAGGGGAGATTGGATGAGCCACCTGTTTTATGCAACACCCAATATCCAGTTATGTTACAGTTAATGAAATCCAATATCAGGCACTGTGTATATCAGGCAGCTGATCCAATATCACCCATGACGAATTACTACCCAGGGGACTCAGTTTAATAACTCATCTGAAAGACAGCACCTCTGACAGTTCAGTGCTCCCTCAGTACTGCACTGGAGTATCAATTTAGATTTTTGTACTCAGGTCTCGTGGAGTGTGGTTTGAACACACAACCTTCAGAGTGCTACCAACTGAGCCACAGCTGAAACATAGGAATGCACTAGGGATGGGAAAGACTGTTTTCACTCATCTGGCCATCCCAGTATCTCAGAAAGATCACATTCCACTGTATCTCTCATCGCCCTCCATCAAATATTTTAGTATAAGGGTATCTGGAATAGCAAGGATTAATGCAAGACTGGGAAACACTGTCGCCCACAGTGTTATGTAAAAAGACACATGAGCTGAGATTAGGGTCAGCTGTGGACTAGACAGAGACCTGATTAGAAGCAAGCATGGTGTGAGCTGGAACATGTATATATGTACACAGTTACGTGTTATCAATAAACACTTAGGCATAAATTTTCCAGTCCCACTCGCTGTGGGCATCATAGCGGATGGGACGGATAATTTGACAGACCAGCAAACGGCTCATTGGCTTTGGGCAGGAATTTCTGGCCCTGCAGTGGGCAAGACTGGAAAATCCCACCCATAATATTCAACCATACAAGACTCAGGACCTCTTTGTGAGACCAACTGAACATACAACATAAACAAATTCAGGTATTTACCCGGCTCTCTCTTAAATTCAACGATCTCATCGAGCTGACTGGTGAAGAACTTCACATATCTCCCACTGTCTACCTGATCTGAACTGCCTTCTCTACTTCCCTCTTTTGGGTCCTAATCTGTGACTATGTTAACATTTACCTCACCCATACCATTTATTGTTTATTAGTGCGGCAAAAAAAACGCAGCCAATTGTTTACCGAGAGGAACCTGAAGCCTTAGATATACATAGAGTCACAATGGGATTGGTTTAAGCACCAGCCACTAGGTGGAAAAAGGGCTTGGGGGGGTGGGAGGGAGGGGGTTGGTAGTTATATTGGAGTTAAGGGGCTTACACAGCCTGATCTGACAGACTGCAATCTTATATAGCAACCAGCAAGGGCAGTGGCCCCTAGCCAGTGGAGTCCTCTTTAAATACGCAAATCTGGCTCTGACGACATGCATGATCTGCTATTTTAACCTGTATTTGATTGGGAAGCAGTGGTGGCTTCCCTGCTAAACCAATCCTGCCAGAAAAAGGAGCCAGAGCCAGCAGTGTTCACTTGTATTTTTTTTTAAAGGTTCCCTGTGGGCAAGGTTCCTCCTGGCTCCTCCAGCAGGGAAACCCTGGGTCATCCTTACCCTGGGCTTTCCCCCAACTCTCCCCCTCTCAGGGCTCTTACCTTGTGCTGAAGGCATCTCCCCTGGGCACCTGGCAGTTCTCACCTTCGGCCTGATTTGAAGGGGTGAGCAGCCATTTCCCAGCTATTTTGGCTGGGGAGTTGGCAATCAACATTGGCCATGGCTGTCTGCCTCAGTGTTCCTGAACAGGATTAGAAACCTGCTCCTGCCTGGATTAGAATCAAAGCCATTTTTTGAAAAACCCAACCCTCACCCAAAGCAAAATTAAACAATTGGAGCCAAACCCCATTTCATGCCAATGACAGAAATCACCATTTTATTTCTTGACAATCACTGTAACCAGTGTTACGAGTTCAAATTCTACAACCGGCTTCTCAAATAACATCTGACTGGAAGTGCACTAGCTCCAGATGTCTAACAGCACAAACTGTCTTGGAATGGGCTGTCCGTCATTCGGTGAATAACATTAGTTAGGTCTGAAGAGAGAATAAATCTTGCATGTCCTACGCTTCCCCATTTACCAATGTTATTTCACCCCCTGTTACAAATATTGATTCCTTTGATATTTTACAACTTGAAACATTCATTTAAATACACAAATCCCGTGTTTGTTCAGATAACAATAGATAAAGTGCTACAATCTGAGAACCTACTGGAACGTCCTGGAAAGTGATACTTGTCACGTTGTTGTTAGGGCAGGTTTGCCAAGAGTTATTGAATCGGAACCCAATGGCGCTGGTGTGACGACCATCCAGGGCAATAAATTTACGGAAAGTGCAGTTCTCCACATTGATTGGGCCATCGTAGATCTGCATGCCTCGGATAGGGAATGTCCTGAGAACGGAGAAAGAAAATACGGCATTCAGTTTTAACTCGGGCTACAAGGGCGATCCCCTGCTCACAGGGACTGGGGGTCAGTGAATACTAGCCAAGGCATAGAATATAAGAGCAGGGAGGTTATGCTGGAACTGTATAAAACACTGGTTAGGCCACTAGAGTATTGCGTGCAGTTCTGGGATCCACATTATAGGAAGGATGTGATTGCACTAGAGAGGGTGCAGAGGAGATTTACCAGGATGTTGCCTGGGCTGGAGAGTTTTAGTCATGAGGAGAGATTGGATAGACTGGGGTTATTTTCCCTGGAGCAGAGGAGATTGAGGGGGGGACATGATTGAGGTATATAAAATTATGAGGGGCATAGATAGGGTGGACAGGAAGGAACTTTTCCCCTTGGTGGAGGGATCAATAACCAGGGGGCATTGATTTAAGGTAAGGGGCAGGAGGTTTAGAGGGGATGTGAGGAGGAATTTTTTCACCCAGAGGGTGGTGAGAATCTGGAACCCACTGCCTGAAAGGGTGGGAGAGGCAGATACCCTCATAACATTTAAGAAGTATTTGGATATGCACCTGCGATGCCGTGGCACACAAGGCTATGGGCCTAGTGCTGGAAAATGGGATTAGAATAGTTAGATACTTATTTGACTGGTGCAGACTCGATGGGCCGAAGGGCCTTTTTCTTGGCCGTAGACCTCTGTGACAAAGTAAAGCATATGGATTGTATCAAAATTTTCAATAACACACATCTAAACAAAACCTTTCCATGGACTGTTTGGTGTGGTGGGATAGGACACTGTTTAAGTGAAGCCTGGTATAACACAGTTTCACCAGAACGATACCACGGAGGAAAGGGTGCACAAGCTTAGCTTGTATCCCTTTGAGTGTAGAAGATTGAAGGTGATTCAACTGAGAAGTTTAAAATGATGGAGATTCAATACAAGGATACAGGGGAAGTATTTCCTCAAATGGGGGAGAGAACGAGGGGGACACATTTTTCAAATTAGAATCAGGGCACTTAGGAGTGAAATTCGGGAATCGATTTTTCACACAAAGGGCGGGAGAAATTTGGAACTCTGTCCCCCAGATGGCGGAGTATGCTAAACCAATTGGAGTTTTCAAGCCTGAGACTGATAGGTTTTCATTGGGTAAGGGCATCAGGTGATATGGAGCTAAGGCAGGAAAATGAAGTTGAGGTGCATCTCAGCTGTGATCCAGTGAAATGGCGGAGGATGTTTGAGAGGCTGAATAGCCGGAGGCTGTTCCTACGGTTGGATAGGACTCTTCCCTCTGTTGACTGCATGAACCTTACGTGATAAAATTTGGTGGTATAGTACGTGTGGGGACAGTAATATTCACAACAGCCTCACCGCAGAGTAGAGGGAGGTTTGTCCTGCATCCAGCTGATCTGAGAGGAAGTTCCAAAAGAGACTATGATTTGATTGCAAGAAGAGGATGAGAAGATATTTTGGTTCTAACGATGGGTTTATTGAATTACTTACACTCCTTTTGGAAGAGCTCGTCCACCGTGATCTAGGCCACCAGGTCCCCAAACGAGGTTGTCTGCCATCTCAGTTCCACGGTTTTCACTCTCCCCAACAAACAATGAGTTTTTTACCTCCTGTTTGGCCCCATCATCATCTGGGAAAGTCCCACCACTAGAAACATAGATACTAAATGTCAGCTTGGCTCCATTTGCACCTTCTTAAGTCAAAAGGTTGTAAGCATAAGACTTTAATAGGTTGGCTAGCACATGGGCATAGTAATGAAGGAATTTTATGTTGCCATCTTTTAAATGGTGCATTAAGCTAAGGTCTCAGCTATCTATTCAGATGGGACTTAAAAAAATCCCAGGCCACAAAACAGTAAAGACTTCCCCTGACCAACATCACCAAAAACAAGCTTTCTTAGGATTACACCGTGTCAGTGCATTGTCCCCTCTCTTCCAGTGTTATGTCCCAGTTTCTGCACGTCCCAACAACTAGTGGATCGGATCCCTTCAGCTGTTCGCAACAGGCAAAGTACTGACTGAGCTCAACCAGCCCTTGCTTGCAAAACTCAGAACATAATGTCCAACATTAGATGTGATCCTGCAGTTGGACAGTACTTGCTAAACAATCCTGATTATGCTAAGAATTACACTGACACCAATTTAAGATTATCAGTTAGGTTTGCAGTGTGGCTCACTTACGTGTGCTAGAAGTTACCTATATTTATACACAGGGCCCTGTCCTTTGCAACAGAAAGAACATGTCCATGCACTGCACCTTTTTCAACTAAACAAAAGCTTGGAGGACAGCCATTCCCTGGTTCATTCCCCCAAAGCAATACCTTGGCCAATCAGAGTTGACCTGCCTGGTTTGAATTTGAACAAAAGCTTGGCAGTTAACTCTTCCCTGGTGCATTCCCCATGGCAACACCTCTACCAATCAATCAGCACCCTCTTCTCATGCAATATAAATTGTTGTTCCCAGATTTGGAATTCTTGCAAATCTGTCCTGATGAGTGCAAGGCAAAAAGCTTTGACAGCATGTCTCTTTTTTCAGCAATGCTGAAGACAGATGTCTGTGTGTAAAACAGAACCTGCAGTTGAGGGGATCAGAGATGTTTTTGCAAGGAGCAGTATGTGTAACGCAGTTAACAAGGACAGAAAGCTGAAGACAGGGGGGTGCAGGGACTGTGCATTGGACGGGACTCCTATTGCTGCTGTTTCAGAGCTGTTTTTGCCAGAACCAACCAGACCATTTAAAGTGGTCAAAGAAAGGAGTCTCAGGGGATTCTGTACCATCAAGACAGGTGTGAACCTAGCTGGAGAGGTTCTAGCTGGAGAGGGATGTGCTGCTTGGATGTTGGCCATAACCTGGAACCTTGGATAGAATACTGTGGAGGCAACTCGAGGGTCAAATCCAATCAGAGCAATGCAGATACAAGGCAAAGTTCAACCCGAGTCTGCATGCTCCGAAGGAAAGTCTGTTTAAATCTGATAATTACTGCCGAGTTTATTAAGATTTATACTCTTATACTTAATAAATCTTTCCAACTTGTTACAATTAGGTGGTCTCACTGTTGACTCTTTGGTCACATCCGAATCAAACAGAAATCTTAACTATAACCGTACTCATGTCCTGCAGTCTGAACTTTGGTCCTTCACCAGGACTTCTTAAGAAAAAAAATGCAAATTCAGCAATACCAAGATAGACTTTGATTACTGGGAGCTCTTACCTTGCAAGAGTCAGTCCAATTCCATTATCAGCAAATCTAGGAAAAAGGACAAACAAGAGAGAAGAATGGCGTGACTGGACTTGAAACTGAACATTTCCAGGCCCAAGGCAGCAACATCAAACAAACATTGGTGACCTAAACGGATAGTTCAGTAATAGCTCACAGCGTCAAAGTTTGTTCAGTGCACTCATTCCGTCCAATCTTCTTAATCTCCGTGAATAAGCAAACAAGCACTGATTCCTATGTGTAGTGACAGCATAAATACATTCAAAAAGCATGTGTTTATAATTTTCTACACTCAACAACCAGGGCAGTTCACCCCCTCATTTTCTTTGTATGTATCTGTATCTGTGTAGATAACGCAGATTAAGATATTGCTTTCTTTGGCACTTCATAGATTCTGTATGGATTTGAAGGCAGAAAATGGGTCTACTCTGTGACCGAGAGATTGAATTTCTGAGGCCATAAGTAAAGAAAGAATTATCGATGCACTAGAAATGAACAGCCACAGTTAGGAACCTAGTGTTAACAGGGCAGCAATAGCCTCAAAATGGAGGAACCCGTCTCGTTAACACTGGCAATATAGCTGACTCCATTTTGAAAAAGATTTACAGCGCTGGCTTTTAATATGGAAGTCTGTGGCCGATAACGTAAATAGGACCCCGATTACCCATCTGGCTGCAAATGGTTGCACAGGACATTGAATTATCTTTGTAGACCCAGAGAACTCCTGTTCACTTTGGGACATACAAAAATAATATGGAACTCACTATGCTTTTAGTTAAATTAAGTATACTGGAGATGGTCCTTTCACATTCCAGAGTCACCCAATAGGGTAACAGAGAGTCCATCGCCTTCCAAGTTGTACGGATGTGTCAGGTGACCAGTGGCGGAAGCATGGGGGATGGGAAGTCATGTGATGAAACCTGTAGGAATATTTCCAACCAGTTTTGGCATACCTATCACTGTTGGAACAGGCATTTGATTAAAATTGAAAATCTATTCGACAGTGTCCGAGAAGAAAAGTGGACTAAAGTGAATACTGCAGATGCTGGAAATCTGAAACGAAAACAGAAAGTGCTGGAAAAACTCAGCAGGTCTGGCAGCATCTGTGGAGAGAGAAACAGAGTTAATGTTTCAAATCCAACATGACCCTTCTTTGAGAAATGGGCTAAGTGATTTAATTGTAAAATTAATAGAGCAGAATCTGGGTGCTCCAGGATTTGGCAAAAGATGGTTGAAGCTGGGTGACAGGAAAGTGATGGAATTCAATAGATTAATGGGTAACACTTCAGGACTGAGGCAGATAGAAATTCAGAAATTTGCAACAGCTAAAGGAGAAAGATTTGGAATTATGTGAGGCATGAGAAACTTTCTGAAATCTCATCTGAATAATTAAAATACTACCACTCCCAGTTTTGTAGGACCAGTCATCTGGGTGTATTGAGACTAACTGTCAACCAATCCCACAGCATAATGAGTGCCCAGTTATGGAGGGTCTGCTTATTTAAATAATCTGCACAAGTCCCTAGTCCTTATGCCAGAGGGAGAGGTGTAGGCCATTCAGCCCCTCAAGCCAATTCTGCCATCAGATATAGGTGATGAATGGGGCAGGGAGGCATTGGAGGAACACATCCATCCTTAAAGTTCATTGGCTGCATATGGAATACGGGAACAGGAGGGTGGCACTCAAAGTCTCGAGCCTGTTCTGCCATTCAGTGATCACAACTGAACTGTACCTCACCTCCATTTGCCAGCCTTCTCTCCATTTGCCTTGATACATGTACCTAACAAAAATCCATTCATCTCAATCTCGAAAATCTCCATTGAGTGCCTACTGCCTCTTGAGGAAAAGATTTTCAAAGGTGAAAGTGTGCTTTTTAGTTTCACATTTGAATGGCCCTGCTGTAATTTTAACGTTGCAAAGTAAATATTGTTCTGACATTTATTAAACTTCAGAACGGATTTTGGAATATTTGCCAACCTTTGCGCTTTATAACAGGGGACAGGTGAGGCAAAAACAAATTTCAGTGAAACTCAGTGTTGACGTACAATCCACCATCGGCAGATGAATATTAGAGTGGTACTCATGTGCTAGTGAAATTGTTCATATACATGCTCGGGGACTCTGTCAGGTTTCACACATATGCAGATGATACCCAGCTCTACCTCGCTACTACCTCTCTTGTGTCCTCCATTAGTGTGCTGTCACCCCGCTTGTCTGACATCCGGTAATGATTGAGCAGAAATTTCCTTCAATTTAACATTGGGAAGATGGAAGCCATTGCTTTCAGTTCACACTGCAAATTCCATTTGCGAAACACCAATTCCATCCTCTCGCTGGTCACTGCCTCTGGCCAAGCCAGACTGTTCACAACCTTGGCATCCTATTTGACCCTGAGCTGAACTTCCGACCACACATCCACTCCATCACCAAGAACACCTACTTTTACTTCCATAGCATCAACCATCTGCTGCTGGAACCCTCATTTGTGCCTTGTTAGCTCCAGATTCAACTATTCCAAAGCTCCCGGCAGGCCGGCCTCCCATCTTCCACGCCCCATCAGCTTGAGTTGATCTCTGCTGCCCATATCCTAAAAGACACCAAGTTTCTTTCACCCATCACCGCTGTGACCTTTATTGGTTCCTGTTCCAGCAACACTTTGATTTTAATAGTGTCATCCTTGTATTCAAATCCCTTCACAGCCCCACTCCCCACTAATTCTGTAACCTTGCCTAGCCCCTCTGTAGAAATATCTGCGTTCCTCCAGTTTGGGCCTCTTGTGCATCCCCTACTTCCTTCGCTCCACCTTTGCTGGTTGTGCCTTTAGTTGCCTTGGCCCTAAGCTCTGGAATTCACTCCTTAAACCTCTCTGCCACCTCACCTCTCTCCTCTCCTTCAAGATTGTCTTTTAAAACCTACCTCCTTGACTAAGCTTTTGGCCACCAGTCTTAATATTCTTAATGTTCTTATGTCCTCAAGTCCAGTTCTTTCTCTTAAGAATATAAGAACATAAACAATGGGAGCCTGCTTCATCATTCAAAACCATCATGGCTGATCTTCAGCTTTAACTCCATTTTTCCGTCCACTCCCCATATCCCTCGATTCCCTGAGAGACCAAAAACTATGTCAGCCTGAAATATAGTCAGTGATGGAGCACCCACAATCCTCTGGGGTAGAGAACTCCACGGATTCACAACCCTTTAAATGAGGAAGTTTCTACTCATCTCAGTACTAAATGATCATCTCCTTATCCTGAGGCTGTGCCCCTGTGTTCTAGATTATAGCCTGGTGTCATTCTTTTGATCTGATTACGCTGCAGTGAAGTGCCTTGAGAGGTTTTATGCATCAAAGGAGCTATATGAATGCAAGTTGTTGTTGTTGTATCTGAGATACAAATAAAGAGATGCCAGGCCAGTGGGCTGTTAGTGTCTGTGTGACAGGAGAAGCTGGTAATACAGAGACTGCTGATAGAGTACACTTAGATTTAACATGCATCGCCAACCTTTAAAACACATTTTATGGATCTAACATTTTGAAGAGAGTGAATTGGAACTTACTGGCAGTCCTCCAACCACACGTCTCCACCACGCAGCCAAGCGCCATGCTCCTGGTTTTTATATGCAATATAATTTTTGATTATAGCAGGTTGTCTTGGCTTGTGAGGGTCAGCTCCTTCATGGGGACTGTACCTAAGTAAGAATTTAAACTATTTATTAATGTGGTCCATAAAAACAAGAATTAATCTGCCATGTTATAATTTTACAGGAGAAAATTAAACCTTTCCTAGAAATAGTCAATGAGTTCATACTTTGAAAAGTAAGCTGTGTGAAACACAGGGCTGCATTTAACATTCCCCCACCACATGTGTTTTCAGTGGGGGTGGGGGGAGGGGAGGGCATGTAAAATAGTGAGGGAGCCCAACACATCACCTTCCCACCTACCCCTCAAGCTCACCCTCATAAAACAGAAGGGCAGACGCGCAGCCTGCCCAGCATATTTCAATAGGTATTCAAGGGTCAATTAAGCTTTTTACCAAGCCAATTGACCCTGATAATACACTGTCCGCATGATAAAACGTTTGGTGTGGCTAGTCGGGCGGGAGTGGGCAGCCCGATCTTTTAAATAATCACTTCATAGGGCGGGAAGGAAAGGGGGGGCGGGATTCTATCTTCAGGATCTGCCTTTTACCGATTGGTGGACAGCGGGGAGCAGCCCCACCTAAAACAGAACCCCTGCCGGCCCACAGCCATAAATCCACCCCTCCACCCTCCTGTCCTTCCCTGATCCTGCCCAAACCCTCTCTGCCCAAGACCCCCTGACTTGCCTGTTTCCGGGGATCAGTGGGTCTTCTGGTTCCTCCTCTTGCAGTCCCAGCAGCGCCCACTGGGGGTGCCGGGACTGATGGAACTGCTGGCCAATGAGGGGTGGAAGTCCCACTCTGTCCTTTTTTTTAGCACACCCACAGCGCTGGAGTGTGGGCTGGCGTGCAGCGGGCCAATCAGCCTCATGCTGATTTTGCTTTCTGCGGGGGTAGAGCTGTCCACCCCTATCCCCCCTCCCCAGTAATATTCAGCCCACAGGTATTTTTCTTAGGCACTTTCTAAACGTGAGTCTTTCTTTTCATGAACCCACCTTGCACCAACCAGTGAGAGGAATGGCCTCTTGTCCTTTGCATTTGCTTCTGTTGTTTTTACCCCATTATCAATCATCATACCAGCCTGAAAAATAGATCAAAAAAGATTTGATACACATTTGAGGTGTTGAGTTTATATCAGCTTTTAATGAAAATGGTACAATGGTGGTTCCAAATGTTGAACAGGATCTATATGGCAAATTGCATGAAATTCGTCATTTTTTAAATGGCCATCTACCTGTGGAGATGCAAAAGGCACCAAACAATTCAACAACCTCCAGTTTTGAACTCTAACTTCAATTGTATAGCGCTTTGGTGAGACCTCACCTGGAGCACTGTGTACAGTTTTGGCCTCCTTACCTAAGGAAAGATATATTTGCCATTGAAGGAGTGCAGCGAAGGTTCACCAGGCTGATTCGTTGTTTAGTGAGACTGTCCTATGAGTAGAGAAGGAGGAGACTGGGCCTGTATTCTCTATAAGAATGAGAGGTGATCTCATTGAAACTTACAAAATTCTTAATGGGCTTGACAGGGTAGATGCAGAAAGGATGTTTCCCCTGGTTGGGGGTCTGGAACCAGGGAGCACAGACTCAGAATAAGGGGCTGGCCATTTAGGACGGAGATGAGGAGGAATTTCTTCACTGGAGGATGGTGAATCTTTGGAATTCTCGACCCCAGAGGGCTGTGGAAGTTCAGTCATTGAATATGCTAAAGACAGAGATCGACAGATTTCTAGATACTGATGACACCAACGGATATGGGGATAATGCAGGAAAATGGCATTAAGGTGGATGATATCAGCCATGATCTAGCTGAATGGCAGAGAAAGCTTAAGGGGCTGAATGGCCTACTCCTGCTCCTATGTTCCTATGTTTTTGTGATAGTTTCTTAGAACAGCATGTTCTGGAACCAACCAGGGAGCAGGTTATACTGGATCTGTTATTATGCAATGCAATCAGAGTAATTAATGATCTCATAGTGAAGGCGCCCCTTGGTAGCAGTGACCATAATATGATTGAATTTTACATTCAGTTTGAGGGAGAGAGGAGTAGGTCTGAGGCTAAGTTTTTAAACTTAAATAAGGGCATTTATAAGGGCATGAAAGCTGAGCTGGCTAAAGTGAATTGGCAAATCAGGTTAAGGGATAGGTCAATAGAGATGCAGTGGCTAATATTTAAGGGGACATTTCAGAATACACAGAATAGATACATTCCAACGAGTAAGAAATAGTCCAAGGGACGGGCACACCATCCGTAGTTAACTAGAAAGGTTAAAGATAGTATCAAACTTAAAGAAAAAGCAAATAACTGTGCAAAGACAGGTGGCAGGTCAGAAGATTGGACAGAAGATAAGAAACAGCAAAGAGTGACTAAAAGACTACTGAAGAGGGAAAAATTAGAGTATGAGAGAAAGCTATCCAGAAATATAAAAACAGATAGTGAGAGTTTTTATAAATATTTTAAAAATAAAAGAGTTAACAAAGTGAGCATTGGTCCTATAGAAAGTGAGTCTGGAGAATTGATGATGGAAAACAAGGGCAGATGAATTGAACAGATATTTTGCATCAGTTTTCACTATAGACGATACAAGTAACATCCCAGAAGCAGCTAGAAATCAGGAAATGGAAATGGGGAAGGAAGTCAAGAAAATTACAGTCACCAGAGAAATTGTACTGAGTAAATTGTTGGAGCTGCGAGCTGACAGGAGCTTGGGTCCTGATGGACTTCATCCTAGAGTCTTAAAAGAAGTGGCTACTGGGATGGTTGATGCATTAGTTTCAATTTTCCAAAACTCCCTTGATTTGGGGAAAGTCCCATTAGATTGGAAGATAGCAAATGTAACTCCGTTAATCAAACTACAGGCCAGTTTGCTTAACATCTGTTGTAGGGAAAATGTTCAAAGCTATTATTAAAGAAGTTATAACAGGGTACTTGGATAAGCTCAAGGTCAGCAGGCAGAGTCAACATGGTTTTGTGAAAGAGAAATCATCTTAACCAACTTATTGGAGTTCTTTGAGGAAATAAGATGTGCTGTGGATAAAGGGGAACTGGTGGATGTACTGCACTTAGATTTTCAGAAGGAATTTGTTAACATGCCACATCAAAGGTTATTGTGAAAAATAAAAGCTCATGGTATAGGCGGTAACATATTGCTCTGGATAGAAGATTGGCTGGCTAACAGGAAGCAGAGTGTAGGCAGAAATGGATCTTTTTCAGGTTGGCAAGATGTAACGAGTGGTGTGCCACAGGAATCAATGCTGGGACCTCAACTGTTTACAATTTATATAAATGACCTGGATGAAGGGATTGAAGGGATGGTTGCCAAATTTGCTGATGACACAAAGGTAGGTAGGAAAGTTAAGTTGTGAAGAGGACATAAGGAGGCAACAAAAAGATATAGATTGGTTTAGTGATAGGGCAAAGATCTGGCAAATGGAGTATAATATGGGAAAATGTTAAATTGTCCATTTTGGCAAAAGGAATAAAAGAGAAGCACACTATCTAAGTAGTGAGAGATTACAGAGCCCTGGGGTGTAGAGGGATCTGGGTGTCCTAGTGCATGAATCACAAAAGGCTAGTATATAAGTACAGCAAGTAATTAGGAAAGCTAATAGAATGTTGTCCTTTAGAAGAAATTCAAGGAGAACTGAATACAAAAGTCGGGAGGTTATGCTCCAGTTGTACAGGGCACTAGTGAGACCACACCTGGAGTACCGTGTACAGTATTGGTCACCTTATTTAAAGAAGGATGTAAATGCATTTGAAGCAGTTCAGAGAAGGTTTACCAGACTAATACTTGGAATGGGTGGGTTGTCTTTTGAGGAAAGGTTGGACAGACTAGGCTTGTATCCGCTGGAATTTAGAAGAGTAAGAGGCGACTTGATTGAAATATATAAGATCCTGAGAGTCCTTGATCGGGTGGATGTGGAGAGGATGTTTCCTCTTGTGGGAGAATCTAGAACTAGGGGGTCACTGTTTAAAAATAAGGGGTCATCCATTTAAAACAGATGAGGCAACATTTTTTTCTCTCAGTGGGTTGTGAGTCTTTGGAACTCTCTTCCTGAAAAGGCGGAGGACGCAGAGTCTTTGAATATTTTTAAGGCAGAGTTGGATAGATTCTTGGTAAGCAAGGGGGTGATAGGTTATTGGGGGTAGGTGGGATGCAGATTTTAGGTTACTAACAGATCAGCCATGGTCTTATTAAATGGCGAAGCAGGCTCGAGGGGCTGAATGGCCTACTCCTGCTCCTTGTTCATATGTTCATTTGTTCGCATGCTCATAACCAATGCTAACAAGGCCTGAGGCCCAATATTGGGCCTTCCAGTTGGGGCAAGCTCTCCGTATGGGCACCCATTTCAGGCATGACAATGGACCATAAAGCAAAGATGTTTTCAGGGTCCTTTGGACTTTTTCTTCTTCTGAAGTAAAAGCTCCAAAAGGCACATTCTGAGTTTATGAATGTTAGTGTGCCTGTGACCATGTATAATACAGTGGGGACTTTATCTGAAACCATACGCTGACCCAACATAAGTTCTTAGAGAGAGGTGAGTAGCTTGGTAGGTGCAAGCAGTAGGCATAGCTGGGAGTTCAGGGCCAAACTGATCTCCTGGACTAGGTTTAATGAGTCAGAAAAGAAAAGTTCATAATTTTCCTCCAAATAAGCCTGGGTTTTTAAATCTTTTTTTTCTCCTCTCTCAGGGGATAACAGCGTTTTTGAGGTGGGATGGAGTATATCTATATTGTGATGTACAAGCTCCCAGTTGCACGGGACAGGTTAGATGGTCGTGAGTCTTTACCTTTCCATCATTGTTCAAGCTGTTTCTCCAGTTTGTCGGTGCCAATGTCTGTCAATGGAATTCAGACACGCAACCACGGTGTTGGGCAGGGAGGCTAAAAAATAAGTCACCTTATTTTCCACCTTTCAGCAGAAGTCACAGTGGCTCAGAATGTACTCGTAAACATTCACAGCAATCCACATTTTGCAACAAATACCAGCTGCGCGAATAATAAAGATGTTTATCCCACTCCTTCAGTGTAGCTCTCTGTAGTATTACAGCAATTGCGTGCAGACTTACTCTGTAGTTGGAATGAGCCCTGTTGTTGCTGAACTTTCCCAATGGCACGTGTTCAGAATAACCAGGGGAATACATTCCTTCCGAAGGCCCCGTGGGCACATGGTGGAAAATGAACCAGAACCCGGTTTCCTGCAATGTAAGCATGCCGATGAATGCTTGAACTTCCAAAAGATGCTTCTCTGCAGTTTAAACACAGGCTGAAATACCCAGCACGTGACTCCGATTTTACGGTAAACGATAGCATATGGGAGCAGGAGATTACCTACCTCAGAGCCTGCAGCTGCACAGTTGATCAGATTATTGTTGGGATTGGCAATCCAAAACGTGGAGACAGCACTGTAAGAGAATAGCAGAGGTTTACCTTGTGCTCACAGTGACTTGTCCAATTCAAGTTAATACAAAAAAATTGCTTAACTGGTAATTTGCATGTGCACCAGGCATTTTTTTTAAAAAAAACTCTTGTATGAAGGAAGTTAACTTTTATTAAGATGTTACTCTTTTTAGTGTGACGAAGCTGGTCTTTTATAAAGACAGAACAGTCCATGTAAAGGTTTTCGCTTATTTTCTCTCCCTGTGCCCTGACTTTGACACATTTCAAAAAGTTAAACTGTTCAGAAGCCAAGAGGTTTCAAACGGAGCTTCTAAAGGGTCATTTCTATAAGTGAGCTCAGCTGACTAGGCTGGAAAGGGGCACTGGGTGTGACTGAGAGAATAATGTCAAACACTACCTGCACTTCATTGACACACACTTTAAAGTGAAATGGTTTGTCCTTCAATGACCTCATGAATATAATGAATATAGACACAAAATATAGAATCTTGCAGCATGTAGGAGCCTATTCAGCCCCTCATGCCTCTGCTGGCTCTTTGAAAGGGATGTTCAACTTAGTTCCACATCCCATCCTTTTCCCTAAAACCCTTTAAATTCGCCTTCTTCAAGTACATGCCTAGTTGCCTTTTGAAAGTCGCTTTGGAATCTGCTTCCTCGCCACCCTTGCAGGTCGTGCTTTCCACACCTCAACAATCCTCATTTCCCCTCCAGCTCTTTTGCCAATTATTTTAAATCTATGACCTCTGGTTATGGACCCACTAGTCAGAGGATTTCCCCCTACGCACTCAATCATTGAATACATCTACTAGATCTCCCCTTCGCCTTCTCTGCTCTAAGGAGGACAATCCCAGATTCTCCAATCTCTCGACATACTGAAGTCCTTCCCCCGACACCATTTTAGTAAACTTCCTTTGTCTCCTTTCCAAGGCCTGGACACCATTCCTAACGTGTGGTACCCAGAATAGTACACAAAATTTCAGCTGAGGCCTAACCAGTGATTTGTAAAGGTTTAGTATGATGTCCTTGTTTTTGTATTCAATTACCTTATTCACAAAGCCAATCCCATGTACTTTTGTTACCACCTTATCAACTTGCCCTGGCACCTGTAAAGATTCGTGAATCTCTCTCTCTCTCTCTTCAGGTACCATGCCTGATGAGGGCATTGGTGCCAATGGACCTCCATGTTAATCTTGCTCTGGAGGCGTGGATCATCTTCATTGTTGTGAGGCTCACCGAGTTTGTCAGGCTCTTCAGAAAGATCACTCTTTGTCCACCTCGATCTCTTTTACCATCGATCTTTCCCACCAGTATCAGACTTTCTAAATCATGATTTCTTATCACGTGACCAACAAATTCCAGCTGTCTCTTCCTGATCTTGGTCAGCAGAGTTCTTTTGGTCTCAGGTTTAACAAGTATCTCTTCATTGGTAATGTGACTTGTCCAGGATATCTTCATTATTGGCCTCAAAAACACAACTCTGCAGATTCAATTCTTCTCTGTCTTGCTTCACTCAATACTCGCTCAACACTCACTTCCAAATGTCAAAATTGGTGTGATGTAGCATTCCAGAATTCTCAGCTTTGTTTTCACGACTAATTTTGAGTTGATTTTCATTTTTTGAATTGTATCTTTGGTCATTCCAATCCTTCATCTTATTTCTTAGTCGCACTTTCAATGTTAACACACTCCCTAGGTAACAAAACTTGTCTACCTGTGCGACCTTTTCATTCTTTACTGTGATCTTACATTACGGTTTGATTGCCTTTCTGGGCAGTAATGAACATTTTGTTTTCTTACAATTTATGCTCAGCCCTTTCTTCTCACTTTCACTCACTATGCTGTCCAAAACCCTTTGTGGATTTTCTTCAGAGTCGGCAATAAGAGTGTTATCATCAGTGTATCTTATATTATTAAAGTTGTAAACTCCAACTAATAATCCAGGAAGGTCTCCAGTCTCTCTAAGAATATTTTCACTATACAAATTGAGTAAATCTGGGGAGAAAATATCTCCCTGTCTGACCCCTCTTCTAAACACCACAGAATTGCTTAGATTGTTTTCAACTTTTATGCCTGCAGTTTGTTCCCAATAAAGGTTTCTTATCACTCTCATATCCTTACCATCAAGGTCAAGGGACTCTAACATGCTCATCAGTCCATAATGATGCTCGGTTGAGATCCAGACAGCTATTATAATATGAGAATATCTGCGCCCCAGCGGGAACATTGTTTGAGTGACAGCTCAGGCTCTTTGACCTCTGCTGTCAATTTCACAATATTTATTTACACAAGTTAAGTGGTTTCAAGGGTTTGTGGATTCTGGAAACTTCAAAGGGCCTGGATGATTGACACTTTTATTAGCTTGTACTTCAAACTCTTGTAGGAGAAAGTTCTCAATGAACAACTTCTTTTCAAGTTTTAAAAAAATATACCACTTTACATCATAGGGTTCATTGGTTCCAGAAAGTGTACAGCGGGTCAATGGGCATCGAAGTGCCATAGCTTGGCATGGGGGGGCATGAGGAGCCATGGGGGGTGGGTGGGAGAGCAGAGCTTGGCATAGGGGGCATGAGGAGCCATGGGGGGTGGGTGGGAGAGTAGAGCTTGGCACAGGGGGCATGAGGAGCCATGGGAGGTGGGTGGGAGAGCAGAGCTTGGCACGGGGGGCATGAGGAGCCATGGGGGGTGGGTAGGAGAGCAGAGCTTGGCATGGGGGGCATGAGGAGCCATGGGGGGTAGGTGGAAGAGCAGAGCTTGGCATGGGGGGCATGAGGAGCCATGGGAGGGTGGATGGGAGAGTAGAGCTTGGCACGGGGGGCATGAGGAGCCATGGGGGGTGGGTGGAAGAGCAGAGCTTGGCATAGGGGGCATGAGGGGTCCATGGGGGGGTGGGTGGGAGAGCAGAGCTTGGCATGGGGGCATGAGGAGCCATGGGGGGTGGGTGGGAGAGCAGAGCTTGGCATGGGGGGCATGAGGAGCCATGGGGGGTGGGTGGGAGAGCAGAGCTTGGCATGGGGGGCATGAGGAGCCATGGGGGGTGGGTGGAAGAGTAGAGCTTGGCATGGGGGGCATGAGGAGCCATGGGGGGTGGGTGGGAGAGCAGAGCTTGGCACGGGGGGCATGAGGGTCCATGGGGGTGGGTGGTGGGGCAGAGCTTGGCAAACGGAGCATGAGGGGCTGTGGGGGTGGGTGAGGAGGCATGAGGCGGGATGGATGGGGCATAGAGTGTGTTTGGAGGGTAAAGGGGGGGCTGAGGGGTGATGGAGGATCTTAATGTTTTTTCTCACACTGGAACAAAGTCCCACAGCACTGAGGTGGGCCTCTGCACCCAGCAGCTCCTGTGGCTGCCTCTGTACTTCTTCCTGGGTTGGCTTGGCTGACTCCAGCCCATGCCCGCTGCCCCCCCCAGCAATGAAGGTCCTGCCATGGTGGGCACTTTCTCCCAAGGCTGGCGGGCCAAGCAAGGAATTTTCCCAAGTCTCCCTACCCACCTCAAGGATGAAAATCCAGGCCCTTTTCTCTATCTCTTTCTCAAAGCATTTTAAACCTAACTATATTATAATCAATGTTACACAACTATTCCCCCACTGAAATACTCGCAACTTATCCCACTCCATTCCCGTACTCAATTTAAAATTACTTCTTTCCTCATTGTGTTAGACACATACTGATTAAGGAAGTGCTCTGTAGAGGAACTCTTCATCCTCCTTGTCCCTTAGTCTGTTTCCTCCCAGTCTATATTAGGGTAATTGAAATTTGAATGCCGTTCTAATAGGTTGGATTTTATGGCCTCCTGTCAGGCACATGTTTTCAATGGAGGGCGGTGGGGGAATGGGGTGGGAGGGGGGTGGTTGGTACCTACAATATGATGGTGGTTAGCCCACCTTATCACCCACACCCGACTGAGGCCCTATAAACTGTTGGCGGGCAGACATTGCCATCAGTAACTGGCCCACCATTTTTAAAAGAAAAACTGATGGGCAGTTGAGTTTGTCAACAAGCCAACTAGACCAAGCATTACACTGCCCGTGCCATAATAAGATTGGCATGGGCAGCAGTGAGAAACTTGTTTTCTTAACCCAACTGTTAAAAGGCAGGAAGGGGGGGTACGTCCATTGGGTGGGGGTGCCCTGTGTGTATTGGGGGCACGCCACCCAAGATGATATTCCCCCTTTCTGCCTTCCCAACTGGCCTCCTCACATACCCTCCTCCGCCCGCCTGCCCACCCCCACTCCCTACGGTGCCAGATCCTTTCCTGCCCTAATAGCCAGGGACTTACCTTAGTCCAGGATCCATTGCTCTTCTTCCTGGGACCTACTTGCAGTTCTAGAGGCGCCCACTACTGAGGTCTGGTGCTGCTGAGACTGCTGGACCTTCTGGCCAATCAGATTGGCCAGCAGCTCTCCAGGGCGGGACTTCCTCCCACTGAGGGCCAGAAGTCCTGCTCTCTGCTCATTTAGGCCACCACTAGCATGTTACTGCTGTGGGGAGACCTTTTTTAAACTCGGTCGGTTTGAAACCAGCTTTTGTAATGGGGGCGGGGGGCAAGCAATATTCGTAAAATTCAGCCCATTATTTTTACATTTCCCTGAAATTTGCCTTGAGATTTTCTCTTCTATCTCATTCTGACTATTTTGGAGTCGATTGTAAATATCCAGTGCAATGTACCAGCTCCATTTCTGTTCCTTAACTCTAACCAAATGGATTCAGACTTTGAACCCTCAAGTATATCATTCCTCTGTAGAGCTTTACTATTGCCGTCAATCAATAATGCCACGTCCCTCCCCACCGCATCCTTTTTCCTACCCTATCCCACCTTAATAGATTGTAGCCAGGAATGTTTGGTTCCCATTCCTGCCCATGTTTAAGCCAGCTCTCCATTCTAGCCACTGTGTCATAATCCCATGCGACATCTTGCGCCTGCAGCTCATTAACATTATTCGTTTCTTTTTGACCCAGTGACAGTGAAGGAACGGTGATATATTTCCAAGTCAGGAGGGTGAGTGGCTTGGAGGGGAACTTGCAGGCGGTGGTGTTCCCATACACCTGCTGCCCCTTGTCCTCCTATATGGTAGTGGTTGTGGGTTCGGAAGGTGCTGCAGTGTATCTTGTCGATGGTGCACACTGCTGCCACTGTTCGTTGGTGGTGGAGCGAGTGAATGTTTGTGGATGGGGTGCCAATCAAGTGGGCTGCTTTGTCCTGGATGGTGTCAAGCTTCTTGAGTGCTGTTGGAGCTGCACTCATCCAGGCAAGTAACACATTGCTTTAACACACATGCATTATAGCACCATGCTGGTATGCTTTGACTTTTCCTCCATCACCTTCATAGATACGTAAATGCCCAGATCTTTCTGTTCCTTCATCCCCTTTAAAACATTATCAGTTTTGCTATCCTCCTCATTCTCCCTCACTGCAAACTTTTCTGTGTATCTGCACTCCTCTAATTTCAGCCTCTTGTGCATTCCTGATTTTAATCGCTCCAACATTGTTGGCTGCGCCTTCAGCTGCCTAGGCCCCAGGCTCTTGAATTCCCTCCCTGAACCTCTCCACCTCTCTACCTCACTTTCCTCCTTTAAGATACACCTTAAACCTACTTTTTTGATCAAGATTTTGGTCATCTGACCTAATATCTCCCTTATGTGGTTTGGTGTCATATTTTATTGTATAATGTTCCTGTGAAGCACCATTCGGAAGTTTTATTACATTAAAGGTGCTATATAAATATGAGTTGCTGCTGTTAAATTTCATCTGCTGCCTGTCTGCTCATTTCACCAGTCTGCCTAGGACAGCCTGCAGCCTGCTAATATCCTCCACAATGTTTACTACATTTCCAATGGAGACGCAGAATCCTTGCTATTAACAAGGTGATAGCTAACATACATTCCTAAGGTCGTTTCTGGCAACTACTTGAATGCATAAAAGACAGAAGCTGGGAATCCTTGCCTTGCATTTGTTAGGATTTAGATTTCACCTTTCACAGCATTTTGGATTATGTCACATTAAATATAGTCCCCATTTACATTTTCTAACGGCATGCACCAATACTTAACTTGCAAGCTGCACCAGGTAGTTATAGCAGTTTATATAAAGTCTACTGCTTAGCAAATTCAAACAAAATTGACCAGTTGATGCAGGATTTTCAATGAAACACAAATACCTTCTGATTGCTTTGTCTGATAATAGTAGGTAAAAGTTCAATGCATCAATAAGTAATTTTTTGCCTATTTTCTTAAAGATGTTGACTCTTAAGCAAGTAGGGGGCACATATTCTTGAAGCTTCTCCTGCTCTGCCACTGTAAATTTAGTGTAAGTTTGTTTATTCTCCTGTGTGTCAATGTCTTATTAATTACATTGTTCAGGTTTAAGTAGCAATTACATTACAGGTGATGGCTGTATTTGTACACCTATAAATGGACATAGCTGGGACACTGGGGTATCGAGTAGTGTTGCCTGTGAACTAAGTCAATAAACTTTCTCCAGCAAAGAAAGCTGCTGTGTCTTATCTTTAACTTCACCGATCGGCGTGGATCCAGTTAACACTACAGAATAGTGCCATGGGATATTTTACAACCTGGGGGTTCAGTTTAAAGTGACATCTGAACGATGACGCCATTGGCTGTACATCACTCCTTCAGTACCGCGATGAACTCTTAGCCTGGATTTTGGTGTTGGGAGTGGCACTTGCTCTCACAACTTTCTGATTCAGAGGGGAGAGTAATACCAAAGCCAAAGTAAACCAAAATCTAACTTCTCACATTATGAATCCTTGAATTCTTCAATAGATACATATTTCCAGTATAACCAAAAAATAAGACATTACTAAAATGTAATTTCTGCATCGACAAGTCTGTGGACGTGAGTAACAATGAATTTACCTGATATGTTATAAGCTGTTTAATAATTATAACCAAAATTTAAACCAACGGATTTGATTTCATCTCCAATCTGTATCAGAATTAAAAGCAAAATCAAAGTCAGGTTATATCTGTTTACACTGGTTTTAATTTTCAGCAAAAATGTATTGACCACTGGAATTTGTTTTCAATAATTTAAAGCACGGTTTCAATCACAAACACATTCTTTTCTTTATTGAACTCAATAAAAACGTTATGGTGTTACGGTTAATTGTAAGTAATAACAGCTTGCTTTCTGACATCTGATAACCTGAAAATGGGTTTGAGACGGGAGTTTACAGCTTTCTGTCGTGTTTTATTAATTCTGTGGAGTTGCTTGATTCTGCTTTTTTAACCTAACTTATAAAGATTATTCTGCACAGTTCATGATATTTACCCAATCTGAACATTGGGAGAAGCGGACAAAACACAATGAGAAACAGGATGGGTTCCACAAGTCAGTCAACAATGGTAACTTTTGTACACAGCCAAATTATACTTTACAGCGTTCAAAATATCTCTCACTGATCCTAGTGGAAACTCTAAACTGTGCCAGGTCCTTCGTACTCCAGGAATGCAGAAAGAAAAGTAGTTATTTTCATCCTCTAGTGCTACAATTTATTGACACAAAACTTTAGTGTTGACAAAACATCAGACCTGAGTGCCAATTTTAGCTGGCTAGTTTCCAGAGAAACCAGGTCTGTACCAGGGATGAGAAATCAGCTGAAGAGTTATCCAATTCAAACTGGGGAATTTTTTGTCGACATTTTGACAATATCCCTTTGACCTTCCTCCTTGTTTTATTCAGTTCATTGTTCAGCAATTCCAGAAGCCATCTGTTATAATCGCAACCTTCTCTGGCCCAAATTTTATGACTTGTGAACATAAGAAATAGCAGCAGAAGTAGGCCATTCAGCCCCTCGAGCCTGCTCCACCATTCAATAAGATCATGGCTGATCTGTTTGTGTTTCGAATTCCACATTCCCAGCTACCCCTTTGATTCCCTTGCCTAACAAGAATCTATCTACCTCTGCCTTAAGAATATTCAATGACCCCACCTCCACCGCCTTCTGAGGCAGAGAGTTCCAAAGTCGCACAGCCCTCTGAGAGAAAAAAATTCTCCTTAGCTCTGTCCTAAAAGGGCAACCCCTAATTTTAAAACAGTGCCCCCTAGTTCTGAACTCACCCACAAGAGGAAACATCCTTTCCACGTCCGCCTTCTCGAACCATTCAGGGTCTTATATACTTCAATCAAATCACGCCTCACTCTTCTAAACTCCAGTGGAAACAAGCCCAGCCTGTCCAACCTATCCTCATAAGACAACCCACTCATTCCAGGCATCAATATAGTAAACCTCTGAACCGCCTCCAACGCATTTACATCCTTCCTTGAATAAGGAGACCAAAACTGCACACAATATTCGATAGTGTGACAGCTCTGCTTTGTTTTTTTTTGTTTAACTCACTTGGCTCCCTATCGATCTGGCCCACACCCCGGTCTCTCACCTTTCCTGGCTGAGCTAACCCAGTGCTGGTCCTCTCGACGTGCTGTCCCGCTTACCGAACTGACAGGTCTTTGTGCTGCAATCTCACCACAAGGGACCTATCTGCTTACCAGCTCTTTACTTGAGCACTATCCCAATCCGGTGTCTTCAAAGCTTTCCTGTGCAGTCACCACACTGCGAGTTCAACACTCTCTGACACTGCAAACTCGCTGCAGTCTGAACAAAATGTGGAGGGCTGTCTCATGTAGTGCAATCTGAGGCTGTTCATCATGTTGTACCTGAACTTAATCTTGCTGCCACACTGACCACCGCTGAACACCATGGCCGGAATTTTATGGCCCCATCATGGCGGGGCGGGGCTGTAAAATGCGCCGAGCCATTGTAAACTCCATTGACTTTGGCGGAATTGTAAAATCCCGCTGCCGTAAAAGTCCACCCCACATGTCTTGTTGTCACAATGATATAAAGGCACCAATGACTCATAAGGGATTGTGTAAACATGTTGTGGGTTCATTTATTGAGACTAGGCACATGAGAACATGTATACAAAGATGGAAAGCTTGAAGACATCAGCAGCAGAGCTGTGAGTGCTGTATTCTGCTCACAGGCCAAAGTGAAACTGAGACTGGATCACATGACGCACTTCCCTTCTAATGATGGCATGATGCTATCCCTTAAAGGCATATTACAACACTTGGTGCTGGACATAAACCTGCCCTCACAGGTGTCAGCCCTGATTCTGGCCCTTACTTCTGAATCACAAAGTTGAAGTCTGTCAGCAATTTGACGGCTGCTTCTGTACCAGGTTATAAATCCCGTGTAATGGGATTGTAAGAGGTTTAAGTTTCCCGCTCCAGAGACCTGAGCACAAGACCTAGGCAGACATTATCTCATGTTCTTTTTGGGAACTTGCTATGTGCAAATTAACTGCCATGTTTCATACATTTTGACCATCATTACACTTCGAAAAATTACTTCATTGGCTGTAAAACGCTTTGGGGTATTTTGAGGTCAGAAAGAACGCTATATAAAATGCAAGTTTTTCTTTTCTCTTTCTTTGGACAGTATCAAAACTTAAATATTTTGTCAACTGCTTTCTTTTATATATTATGGCATATCTTCCTGTATCTCTGCAATCTTCCACATGATGTTGGCCCAGCTAGTGATCCTCTCAGCTTACTTTCATGTGTCTGGATTGCAGTTATGCCTCTGAGCTCAATGTTCCTCTCCTCTGGCTTGGACCATTATCAGTGAAATGCATCTTTCTAGTTAATAATTCAACCCGGCTCTAGCGTCTTTGCCCAGTACTGGCAAATATCGTATGTTCCACATAAAAATCCATATAAAGGAAGGAATGTCCTTGTAGACAGACTTGTGTTGTACATAGCAACCTTTTGGTTGGAATAACTGGAATAATTTTGTGCAATGAATGTGTGCTTGGAGGAATCTTCCAGAATTACTTACCAAGACTCACATTGCCAACATGTGGTATTTAGATTCAGAACCATAGGTGTTTACAACCCAGAAGGAGGCTATTCTTCCAGTCATGTCTGTGTAGGCTTGTTACCAGAGCAATACAAATGCTATCTCCTTGTAGACTGGTATACACCTCTGCTAGGACTATTTACCCAACCTTCCCTCCATTATTCACTGCACCAACAATTCTTCGTAACCCTCTCTCCTTATTCTCAGTGACAATTTTAAATTGAGTAAAGTTGGCCCTTTGTCTTTGACTCCGCAACCATAGGAAACATCTTACCTTATTCATTCTATCAAGCTTCTTCATCATTTTAAAAACATTTATTAAATCTCAATCTGCTCCAATGGAAGCACGCTCAGGAGCTCAAATCTCTCCTCTTGAGCATAGTTTCCCACCCTGGGCATTATCCTGGTGAATCGGTGTTGATGCACCCTGTTCTATGCTTTCTGTGGTGGGTTCAAATGTGACACCAGGGTTGCAACCAGACCTAGGCCTAGATTTTTGTCCGTGCATTGGGTGTGCAAAGTCGGGAGAATTCCTGGCTTCACAACCCGACTTCTAAAAATGTCTGGCCGAACGTCGGATTTTCACTCTGGAATGGCGGGCTTTGTTAGAAGTCAAGCAGGGTGGCCCCGGAGTGAGGTGTGGAGGATGTTGGGTGCAGGAGTGGGCTGGGCGGAAGGCCTGCCTCTGTGCATCGGCACTGTTTTGGAGTTTTTTTCGAAAAACAGGAAAACATAAAACAGCCGTCCCTCCCTCACCACTCACACCACCTCACATCCACACATAGTCCCCATGCCCCATCCATGCCAACCCATAACCCCCACCCCCCCATGGCCCTTCATACCCCCAATCTATGCCCCTCTGCCCACCCCCTTTGGCCCTTTATACCTTCTATGCCATATGCCCCTCTGCCAGCCCCATGGCCCCCATACCTTCCATGCCAAACTATGCCCCTCTGCTTACCCCCATAGCCCTTTATAGTTCCTATGCCAACTTAGTGCCAAATCATGGCCTACCTACCATCCTTTTTTCCTCACACCTACCATGCCGACCCATCCTGTACCCACCACGGGCAGGTCCCTGGTCCCATGCTGAAATTAAATAAAGCTCCTAGTGTCTATTGCAGACTTTATTTTAAAAAAAAACACTCTGGTTCATAAAACCCATTTACTATATTTACATTCCTTAAGCTACATTATCCCTTATAACAACAAGCATTTCATTCAATTGCATAATTCCTTATAAAAACAAGTGTTGGAATTCATAGTCCCACTTCAAAGAGTTCATAACTACCTGGAGCTGTCAAACAAACTGTGAAATAGTAGGCATCCTACTGTGATAATGGATGGTTGTGAAATCAGTCATGCAGCACTAATCCAGTAATAGCAACCCTAAGACTTATATCAACAGACAGAATGAATTAGCAATCAATCATTTTTTTTAACATTCTAGACAATCTTTTCTAAGAGTTAAAGGACAGGAGTTTTAAATGCCTTGACAGCCTTACAGCTCCCTTTGATAGTTCACCTTGACACTTATTGACAGTTATTTTTGACCATTCCAATGAGCTTCATGTTACCAATGACTTTATGTACTTTTTAGAAATCCCAAAGGGCACCTTACTTCTCTCAAGGAGTAGCTTATCTCCCACAAAGGTGTCCCAGGGCCATATCCAAAGAGGTACCTTGCCTCTCCAAAAGGATACCTTTGCTATCCAAAAGAATCCACAAAGTTCAGACCTGCTCCTGTCAAAGCTAATCTGCACACGTTAAGTTTCAGCCACTTCTGACACCAAAATCACACACCAGTGGAGGCAGCTGCTTATTCCTATGGGCAGCTCTTCCGCGAAATGTGCAGGCACAAATCCTGACCCGGGCCCATTCCTGCCCCCATGAGAAAGACAGGGGCCATCTTCAGGGACAAGACTTCCTGACTGAGGGCTCTTACACCATTTTCATCACGATGGGGAGGCTGTCTGTCGTGGTGAAAGTCCAGGCCTTAATTTATGCTCATCAAGTGCTGGATATCAGGTGAGAAGTTACTGTATTGTATCCTTTCAATATTTTAAACAGCTCAATTAGATGCTCAATTCTCTTTGGTCAAGCCCAGTTTTTCAAGCTCTCTCATCATTTACGAAGATCATAAAATGAAGCATTGTAATGACTACCAGAATATTCTGTTGCCCCTTCTCACCATGTCTGGACTCTTACAAACTCCAATGCGAGTCATAAACCTTTTAGGTGGTCTCTATTCCAGTATCTGGAGAGGGCATTTAATTCTGAAATAGTCTCTTGCTATAATTGAATGTGTTCCTGCAACCAAGTGGGTGAGCAACAGAAGGACTACTGCATGGCTCAAAGATAAAATAGAGAAAACATCTTTCAATAAAGATGGTGCCATTCCAGGTGGAACTTTCCCGCCATATGAATTTTATAAGGATGGTTGGGAATCTGAGCCTTATAAAGCTAATACCCTGGGACGCTTCTATCTGGGCATTTGCCATGTTTATCCAGAAGTCTCAACTGTCTGAACTGAAGAACCATCTGCTGCACAGATCTCACTGATTCCTACTGAACAGTGTGTTATTAGCCAATTTGTTAAGTAGGTTAGATATGCAGCTGCTTTTTGGGGAATTGCATGACTATCAGTGACAGCTACTTAGCTCCAACAGTGTAAGGGACAGTTAGCGAATGAGGAAAAGACCACCAGCTAAAGCCCTAAATATTTTCTCTGGCTCTTTGGGCATCCATCTCAATGGTCTAAGGAGCGCAGATGGCCTTCTGTGTCCATCACACACAGAATCACAGTGTAGAAGAGGCCCTTCGGCCTATTGAGTCTGCACCGACACGTGAGAAATACCTGACCTACCTACCTAATCCCATTTACCAGCACTTGGCCCATAGCCTTGAATGTTATGACGTGCCAAGTGCTCATCCAGGTACTTTTTAAAGGATGTGAGGCAACCCGCCTCCACCACCCTCCCAGGCAGTGCATTCCAGACTGTCACCACCCTCTGGGTAAAAAAGTTTTTCCTTACATCTCCCCTAAACCTCCTGCCCCTCGCCTTGAACTTATGTCCCCTTGTGACTGACCCTTCAACTAAGGGGAACAGCTGCTCCCTATCCACCCTGTCCATGCCCCTCATAATCTTGTACACCTCAATCAGGTCGCCCCTCAGTTTCTCTGCTCAAACGAAAACAACCCAAGTCAATCCAACCTCTCTTCATAGCTTAAATGTTTCATCCCAGGCAACATCCTGGTGAATCTCCTCTGCACCCCCTCCAGTACAATCACATCCTTCCTGTAATGTGGTGACCAGAACTGCACACAGTACTCCAGCTGTGGCCTCACCAAGGTTCTATACAATTCCAACATGACCTCCCTACTTTTGTAATCTATGCCTCGATTGATAAAGGTAAGTGTCCCATATGCCTTTTTCACCACCCCACTAACATGCCCCTCCGCCTTCAGAGATCTATGGACACAGATGCCAAGGTCCCTTTGTTCCTCAGAACTTCCTAGTGTCCTAGTATCAGTTGGATAATATTTAGTTACATTCCTTGGGACCTTGAAGGCAAAACTCCATAGGCTTCACTTTCTAATTCCATGAAAATGGACTGAAAATCACAGGCTGTCCGTACTTGATTTCCTGATGCATATTCCAATGGGTGAGACTCTATTCTAGGAGCTTGCAACCCTCCCAGTGTCCCGTAGCAGCAGTAGAATCCTCAC
This sequence comes from Cetorhinus maximus, assembly GCF_964194155.1. Classification (NCBI taxonomy): domain Eukaryota; kingdom Metazoa; phylum Chordata; class Chondrichthyes; order Lamniformes; family Cetorhinidae; genus Cetorhinus; species Cetorhinus maximus. Next base: position 34,065,983 of record NC_135904.1, read on the forward strand.
CTCTCGGGATTTTAAGCACTAGCAAATGTTTGTGAGGCCCCACATCGGCAGCAGGGTTTCGCAGAATCAGAAAATTTCAGGCTGCATTTCTACGAGAGGCACTGGCCGCAATGTTACTCCTCCCACCCCGGCACAAGGCCTCACAAAATGTGTCCTATACAGTTACCCCATTAGAGACTGGCTTGGCCACAAGCTGGGAAAACTCCGGAGACAACCTGGCTGTATAGCTAACTCAAACTGGGGAAGCTGAGTATAGCACATGCGTAGTTCAATGCTCTGCTCTGATAGGTGCTCGGTTAAGCTATTCTACAGCCAATGGCAGCAAAACTAGATCAACACTACCCCCCTCATAGTAGCTTAATAACCCAACTTAAATTTGGGCCAGTGTGGTTCTCATTATCCTACAGCTTCTGCCTCACTGCGAAGCAGAGGCCAATTAATTGCCCCACTTGAATGTTATGGAGTTTTCAAAATATTTTCAGTGGGGGTATTTAGAGCCCCCATGATGTCATGATACCATTGACCTTTGAAAAGCTTAGCTAAAATGGGTGAAGTGCCAGTCAGTGTTAATCTCCGCTCATTGTGCTGTACATGTACCAAGAATCTTCCTTCAAGCTGTTGATAACTTTGGGCTGCCAACCTGGACTTGATACCATGGCATCTTTGAAAGAGCATGCACGTGCCTTTACTGATGTACGTGGACAGATTGCAGATGGAGTTTCTAAGGATATCAGTCTTACTGAAACAGTGCTTACAGACCAACATTCTTAACAACAACGCAGCTTCTAACTAGCACAGGGTATTGTACGATCCAGCTAATGACTAGCCAGCTGGATGCAGTGTGTTATTAGCTGAATAAACCTGAAATGTTGTCAGAGAGAGCATGAGAATATTCTCCAGATGGGCTTTATACCAATTGTGCAGAAATTTAAGCTCCCTGTTACAAGCAGCTCACTGTTCTGATCTTGGATCAAAAAGTTTAGCTTGTTTTAAACTTGTACTACAATAAACATTAATTCTCACATCAGCCATAATATGAAGTCCCAATAATTATGTAGTATTTACAGCACAGAATCAGGCCATTCAGCCCAACCGGTCTATGCTGGTGTTTAAGCTCCACATAAGCCTCTTCCCACGTTACTTAATTTACCTCCATCAACATATCCTTTAATTATTTTTTCTTCATGGGTTTATCTAGCTTTTCCTTGCATGTATCAATATTATTTGCATCCAGCACTAAGGGTGGCAATGACGCAGAACGTATTCTGGGTGGCTCGATAGCACCGCTACTGACCAAGCTGGCCGGGTCCTAAAGGACACAGCTGTTAGACTGGGTCTGCAGCAGGTGGTGAGGAAACCAACAAGAGGGAAAAACATACTTGACCTCATCCCCACCAACCTGCCTGCCACAGATACATCTGCCCAATACAGTATCGGTAGAAGTGACCACCACACAGTTGTTGTGGAGCCAAAATCCTGTCTTCATATTGAGGATACCCTCCATCATGTTGTGTGGCACTACCACCATGCTAGATGGGTTAGATTTCAAACAGATCTAGCAACTCAAGACTGGCTAACTATAAGGTGCTGTGGGCCATCAGCAGCAGCAGAATTGTGCTCAACCATAATGTATAAACTCATGGCCCGGCATATCCCCCACTCTACCATTACCATCAAGCCAGGGGATCAACCCTGGTTCAATGAAGATTGCAGAGGGCATGCCAGGAGCAGCACCAGGCACACCTAAAAATGAGGTATCAACCAATTGAAGCTACAACACAGGACTACTTGCGTGCCAAACAGCATAAGCAGCAAGTATTGGACAGAGCCAAGTGATTCCACAACCAATGGATCAGATCTAAGCTCTGCAGTCCTGCCACATCCAGTCGTCAATGGTGGTAGACAATTAAACAACTCACTGGAGGAGGAGGCTCCACAAATATCCCCATCCTCAATGATGCCCAGCACCTCAGTGCAAAAGATAAAGCTGAAGTATTTGCTACAATCTTCAGCCAGAAGTGCCGAGTGGATGATCTATCTTGGCCTCCTTTGGAGGTCTCCAGCATCACAGATGCCAGTCTTCAGCCAATTCGATTCACTCCACATGATATCAAGAAACGGCTGATGGCACTGGATACTGCAAAGGCTATGGGCCCTGACAATATTTCAGCAATAGTACTGAAGACTTGTGCTCCAGAACTTGCTGCGCCCATAGCCAAGCTGTTCCAGTATAGCTACAACACTGGCATCTACCCAGCTATGTGGAAAGTTGTCCAGGTTTGTCCTGTACACAAAAAGCAGGACAATCCAACCCAGCCAATTACTGCCCCATCAGTCTACTCTCGATCATCAGTAAAGTAGTGGAAGGTGTCATCAACAGTGCTATCAAGCTGCACTTGCTTAGCAATAATCTGCTCACTGATGCTCAGTTTGGGTTCCATCAGGGCCACTCAGCTCCTGACCTCGTTACAGCCTTGGTTCAAACATGGATAAAAAAACTGAACTCACGAGGGGAGGTGAGAGTGACTGCCAAGAAGGCAGCTCACCACCACCTTCTCAAGGGCAATTGGGAATAGGCAATAAATGGTGGTCATGAATGTATAAAAAAAACACTTCCTGTGGTAGCATATTCCACATTCTAACCATTCCCTGGATAAAGAAGTTTCTCCTGAATTCCCTATTGGGTTTATTCATGACTATGACCCCTATTTCTGGGTCTCGCTTCCAATGGAAACTTCTTCTGTACATCTACCCTAACAAACCCTTTCATAAGTAACAACAGAAAAAGCTGGAAATACTCAGATATATCTGCACACCCCTGATTTCTCCAGCATTTCCAGCAATTGCTAAAACCAAAATAATCCAGTCTGCTGCCCTAATTTTGATGGGTCTGAAATTGGGAACAATTACAAAGCTAAGAGTGCCAAAAGAAGCTGAATCTTTAAGTCCCTGGCTGAGAAGGTTTTGAGTGTAGCAGTGCAATAATGTTTGATTGTTCATTCAGCAAAAAAGACCAGAGTTCAGACTGGTTCAGACCAGACACAATGGGCCGAATGGCCTCCTTCTGCGCTGTAACATTCTGTGATTCTGTGAACAGAAAAGGCACAGCACAGATTCACTAAGGTGCTGCCTCGCATGAGGAAATGCAAAAAGCTTGAAAAATTTGAAATGCTTTCATGTGAACAGGGGAGATTATGTGGTAATTTGAGAGAAAAGTCTAAAATTATGAAGGGATAGATTGGTTTAGATAGAAATACATGCCACAACTATTCAATGATTCTATAAGTAGACAGTTTTCATTGATTGAATGGTCTAGAATGAGAGGATATAGATAATTAATTAAATGCAAGAGATTTAGGGCAGAGAACAGGGGAACCATTTTTAAGCACCTTCTTAAGTTGTGAGGTAAAGAAATGCACGGCTAGAGTTAGTGATTGAAGCACAGACCACGGCCCTGATATTAACTTGGAAGTTGGAAGGGAGAGAGGAAACATTTTTCCAGCTGAGTTTAATGGTCAGGACCTGATTAATATGTTTATATCTATTTCCCAACTGCAGCCAGCCAGATTGAGAAGTAGAACAAAAACAAAATTACCTGGAAAAACTCAGCAGGTCTGACAGCAACTGCGGAGAGGGATGCAGTTGACGTTTCGAGTCCACATGAGAAGTAGGTTGTCTGTCATGCAAGAAGGCCTGTGATTCCAGGCTGCAGCCAGGAGTGGAGAGGGGTAAGAGAGGGGCGATTAAGGGCCACAGTTTCAGCCTGAGGTGGAAGTGGCTGTGAGGGCAATTTTGCTCTACCAGCCAGCATGTTCCCACCTGCCTATTTTCAGGGAGGCTGCTTCTGAGCGGTGATGGTTACTTCTCTGCCAGTGGTGGATAGCCGCTAATTAAAATGCCTATTGAGGGCACTCTCCTGACGCCATCTAGACTTTCCAGCTGGCATACGGCTTACACTTTGAGCCAGAAAGCCACCCATAAAACTGGTGGTGGCCTCCCAGTTGCAGACAAGGTAACCAGCAGAGCAAGAGGCTTCATTCAATGGGGAAGGCATAGTGCTAATTAACATTCACAACTGCAGCAGTGCCTGTAGTATAAAGGGTTAATGTTGAATATGTAAATATGTAGCCTATATCAGTGATGTAGGATCACATGACAACAGGGCACGGAGAGAGATATTTCCATATAGAGCCTCACGCAAAGACTACCTTGTAAATAGTTAGCCTAATGTTCTATAAAAGTTAGAGTTTGCCAACAGTATCACCTCCAGCCTTATCTGTAAGTCCAGTACCATGACTACCATATACCACACCAAAGGCAACAATAAGATATTGTTGGGAGCAAATATTGTGGGGAGCTTACCCCCTCCTGCCCAATGGCCCTAACCATTTTGGCCATTCACAAATCCCCCATTTTTGACTGGTGACCTGGAATGGAAGCGCCCTTACCCCTCTAACAGTGGGGCTGCTAATCTTTCCATGTAGGAGAGCCTCCTATTGGCCATCCAGCAATGGGAGCCTGACTACCATCCTTAACTGAGCATTGAGCGTGGAGGTGGCCAATTAGGATGTTGCCCCAGCAAGATTACTGAGCCAGTCTGGCTCCTGGCAAATGTGGGCTCAAGACCCCCATTTGGTCCTGACATTGGGGTCCCAAAATCGGCAGTAAAATCAAGCCCTGTGGGACTGGGGCCTTGGATTGATTGGATGGGGCGGACGGGGGCTGTCACAGACATTAGGGATTCAGCGACATTGGATGAGGCAGGTTGGAGGGGGCCTGGAGATCTGTTGGGCAGGGAGGCCAGGAAGCATAATGACGCGGCTAGGGAGTTTGGTGGGGCGGGGGTGTGGGCATGGTGTCATGGAGACTCATTGGAGGGACTGGAGCAGGGATGGGGGGTGGGGAAATCAAAAAGTTGGGGGTGGATCAGAGGCGTGGTGATGGGCAGTGAGGTTGTAAGGCTCTGGGGCATGGGATCGGAGGCCAGAGTAGAATTTGGAGAACCAGAGGGTGTGGGGCATGGTGAGATTAGAAGGGTCAGGTCAGTGGAAGATAATGGTTTGTTGGGGCAGTTGATTGCAGAGAGTGAGTGAAGCATATAAACTGGGTCCGGCAGGTGAGTAGAAAGGTACTAAACTCCTAGATCGAGCAGTCCTTGCCTCCCTTTAGCTGCTGGCTTTCCCAAGGCCAGGAAACCCTGCACGCCAGGATTAAATTTAACATGGAGATTATATCTGAGGCACTCAGCCTCATTCTATTTACATGACCAATCCATCCCCTGGTAGCTGACTGGCCACCCGTCATGCATTCCACCTGTTAAAACTGGAAATGGGCAAGTTGGGGTTGAGTTGGAGATTTATCAGATTTTTTACATCCGACCTAACCCCAACCCAACCATTTTTGGGGGTTAAAGTTACTGCCCATGTCAATATTTATTGGTGATTAAATGAAAGGGGGTTAAAAGGACAATAAGAAAGGTGCAGGCACATGGAATTAGGACTGCTGCCCATCTGGAAACAACATGTAATTATCGGGCTGAATGGACTGTTGCTGTGAGGTTATTTCTGTAATCCTATCATTTTGCCAGCTGTTTGGACTAACTACAACCTCTAAGTGGTGTCCACCATTAATCACTGCTTGTTTTTGCTGGAAAACAAGTTTGGTATAGTACTAGTATGGGCAACATCAAAGTTTTTAATCTTACAGAATAAACAGTTTAACTTTGGCATAGAGTCTTAAATGTTGTGTGAAGCCAAATTCAATTCCCTTTTTGTCAAAGTTCTATTTTTTGCTTCCCCTTCCCAAAGTATTTGCCGGTAATCCCCTCCATGCACATTTGTTGATGCACTGAGACTCGCGCTAACCCATCGCATCACTAAAAGACAACTGTTATTGAGTAATGTGTATCATTATCTTGTGCGTAACAGTGATCAACATTGTGAACACACCAACAATTCTGGAATCTAAAATAAAAATTAAACAAAAATAAATTTAAAAAAGATTACATGGAGAAAAGTGAGTTGGGATTTAACCAAAATATTGATTATTGCTGAAAAAAGAGACATTTTTTGTCAAAGCTTTTCGTCTTGCACTCATCAGGACAATTCGCAAGAAAATAGCAATGTCAGGGTAAACAACATATTTATACTGCATGAGAAGAGAGTGCTGATTGGTTGGCAAGTGGACCCTGCTTGGTAGAGGTATTGGCATGGAGAATGCACCAGTTGATGGTGACTGACAGTTAACTGCCAAGTATTGTTTGAAATTTAAACCAGGCAGCTTAATGCTGATTGGTCAAGAAAATTATCACGCAGAATGAACCAGTGAATGGCTGTCACTTATTTTGGTTAGCTGAAACAGGCACAATGAGTGCACATGTTCTTTCTGTCTGCAAAGAACAGGGCCCCCTGTATCAATATATGTAGCTTCCAGCACACACAAATGCACCACACTGCGAGCCCAACTTGCAATTTTCAATTGGTTGTCAGGGTAATTCTCAGCACACTGAAGATTATTTAGCAAATATTGTCCAATCACGGAATTCCATGATTACGGGGTCATGCAATTTGCTCCCACTCCCTACGACACCAGATGAAACTGCTTGGTGATTTACTTACTTGCAGTCCTGCCTGGGCTTTGGGATGTAGCCTGGGTACACCCCATCTGTTATGCTCCTGCACATTTTGCCGTCACGGTCTGATGGCAGTAGAGACCCTGCCTTGATCAACAGTCCGAGACAGTGATCAAATGTGTTTCGTTCCTCAGGACCATCTTCAGTGAAGAAGCAATGTCCCAGAGTCTTGTAGCCAATTACATCTTTCACCTAAAAAGAGAAATGAAATTGCCTGAATTTTATTTTTATAGCGGAGGGTTCTTTTTTTCTTGGGATGTCGACATTGCTGGCAAAATCCGCACTTGTTGCTCATCCCTAATTGTCCTTGAGCTGAGTGGCTTGCTGGCCATTTCAGAAGGGCAGTTAAGAGTCAACCACATATAGGCCAGATCAGGTAAGGAAGCCTAAAGGGGATCAGTGAGCCAGGACAATTGATGATAGTCACCATCACCGAGATTAGCTTTCAATTCCAGATTTATTAATTGAATTTTAATTTCACCAGCTGTCGTGATGGGATTTAAATCTGTGTCACCAAATCAATTACCTGGGCCTCTGGTCCAGTGATATTACCATGACGCCACCATCTCCCCCCTACAATTACCTCGCTTCTGTCACCCTCAACATTCTCTCCACTTATCCATAGCCAGTAATTTACCATTCCTGAAGCAGCTGAACAAATGAAGGGTAAGATCAGTCATTGATGTGTTAATAGAAAATTCAGTCGTTAAAGTGCTTAAGATAAATAGCAGACAAAGAAGCCTTACAGAAATAGCTTAACTGCTTCGATCGCAGAGAAAATGAACCCCTAAAGGGAAATCTAGGCTAAACTTCTTCCTTTAATAGTCTTGTTGAATTGAACAGAGTAATTTTGAAATGGCAGATGCACAGCATTTTCAAGGGAATTCTCGCTGTGTCCTGGCTGATATTCATCTCTCAACCCAGCACCTGCGTGCAACTTGGCTGCTATGTTTGATTACATTACAATAGTGACGACAATTCACTGGCCGTGAAGCACTTCAAGACATCCTTATGTGGTCTCCATGAACTGCAAATCCACTAGTGTTACTGGGAGTAAACTGTCTGATGAGGGCTCACTGGTGGCTACGCTGTTTTCACACTTGTTGGGCAAGTAAATTGTCATTTAATTGGTATGGTTATTCACTCTTGTCTATTTTATCTTTTTAATCTTGCTAAACTGGCACTGACTGATTATCATTCAGAAAAGGGGACTTGTCCCTTAAGGCAGCAACCTCAGCAATGGGGGTGTAGATATCACTGGAGGAATGCCCTCAATGGCAAATGTAGAGCTCCTTGGAGTGATAGAAATAGCAGCAAGAGATAGTAAGAGAGAGAGATTAGAGCAGAGTAAGACTTATAGGAAGGGAATAGCAGAATTAGGGAGTGAGAATAGAGAGATGGAGAAAGAAGAGAACAGCTGAGATATAACAAGACAGGATAGTTTTGGGGTTACTCTGGTTGAGTCCTTATATTGCCCCTTGTTGACCATCACAAGAGCTTTTCAAATTTGGCCACTTCCCTCATTGACGCTGTGGGAAATGAATCAACTAGGCACCACAGAAAGATTTACAACACATAAGGAGGCCATTCAGCCCCATCGTATCTGTGCCGGCACAAGTTCTGAGAATTCTGTAAAATCCCAGCAGCCAGGGCTTGCAAATCATCAGAATTTACCCCAGAGAACCATGGAGAAACAGAATGTTCCACAGCAACACCTTGGCTTCAGATGCAATCACACATGGTTAGTAAGAACAAAAGACTATTTGGGGTTGAAAGCAAAATACTGCAGATGCTGGAAATCTGAAATAAAAACAGAAAATGCTGGAAAGCTCAGCAGGTCTGGCAGCATCTGTGGAGCGAGAAACAGAGTTAACGTTTCGAGTCCGTATGACCCTTCTTCAGAGCTAAAGAGAAGTAGAAATGTGATGTATTTTATACCGTTTAAGAGGGGCGGAGCAGGTGAAGCAAGATAGGAGGTCAGGGATAGGTGGGTGCTAAGGGGAAATTTGACAAGAGTGTCATGGACACAAGACAAAGGGAGTGTTAATGGTAGTGTTAAAGACTAAAGAAGGTGCTGATAGTGGCAGAACATGTTAATAGCAAGTCAAGGGTGAGCACTCTGAGAAAGCACAACATAGTAATAATTGATAGATGGCCCTATTTGGGTGAGAGGGGGGTGGGTATTGGGGGAAAAATATTTTTAAAAATGGATAAATAAATAAAAACAAAAAAATAAAATAAATCAGATTAAAAATTTAGTACCTAAATATTATTTTATGTGGATTTATTTTGCTATTAGGTTAAAATTAATGAAAAGGTGCACAAGCTCCCCCAGCTCCCTCACTGGGCTTTTAAAGAAAGAATGACTTGCATTTATATAGCAACTTACATAACCTCAGTGTGTTCCAAAGCGCTTTACAATGCTTTTGAATGACGGTGATTTGTTGTCCACATGTAGGAAATGCAGCAGCTAATTAGCACCCAAAAACAATAATGTTAAACTGTGTTTTTTAAGTGATGTTGGCTGAGGGATAACTAAAAGCCAGGGCACCAGTGAGAACTCCCTTTCTCTTTGTTGAAAAGGCCACAGCGTATTTTACATCCACCCGAGAGAGCAGAAAGAGCTTAAGATTAACATCTGCAGTGAGAGGCAACACCTCTGACAGTGCAGCACCCCCCACAGTACTCCACTAGGAATGCCAGCCTATGTTTTTGTGCTTAAGTCTGTGGGGTGAGACTTGAACCCACGGGCTTCTGCATCTGAGACAAGAGTCAGCCATACCTGAACCCTCACAAGAGGGGAGGCAGCAGAGCAACCTTTCAGAACTGAATTCCTCTCAGTAAATTTATTTGCTGGGCAATACTTAATGATTTGAATGTGAATTCAAACTGTATTAGATGGAGAATAATAATTAATATAGATGAGCTCCCTGTAGCAGCAAATTAGATTTTGGATAGTTAAAGGGTATAATTTGCTCGTTTTATTGTTAAAAGAGTCTTCAATTTTTAATTGATTAATTAATCGAGTGGGCAGTAATCATGCACAAACCGAAGCATATAATTCAGGATTCCATGCTGCGACAGGCAGTATTCAAGCAGCATGACTAATCATTAAAATAAAGTCACGATAATTAAGGCCATTTGTATCAGTTTAGTTTCCCAACCATAGACCCAGTTACAGTATTACAATAAAGGGCACATGCTAATGACACAACATCACATTGGTCACAGTGCAAAATTTGAAGATGTTAATCGCAGCTTGAATGCCACGCAACAGTCATGATCTAAAAAAGAAATGTCAGTTTTCCTGTTGTTATACCGAGGCACAGGCCCAACCTTCGTTTTCTATTCTGTGAGTCACTGGCGCAGGAAATCCTCAGAAATTTTCACCTTCTCTTGTCTTTGAGTCAGAACCTACTTCAGAAGCCTAAGCACATTATCTTGCTGGCTCCCTAGCGTAGCACTGAGGGGACGCTGATCTCTTGGACGTGCTTATCATTCAGAACTGACATTAAATCAAGAGCCCATCTGCCCTCTCAGGTGACCAAAGAACCTATGAACATAGACATAGGGGTGGACCATTTAGCTGCTTCAGCCTGCTCTCCCATTCAATGGGATCATGGCTGATCTACATCCTAACTCCATATCCTTTTGCCCCATATCCCCTTAATACTTTGGATAACAAAAATCTATCAGAATTAAAACTAGCCATTGATCTCGCATCAATGGCTATTTGCAAAGGTGAGTTCCAAACCTCTACCATGGAAAGATGTTGAGTAGGGTGGAATCGTGCCAGATTTGCACTGAGTGCGGTAGCAAGTGGGAAAAGGAACCTTTTACCCGTCGGCCGCAATGGCGGCTTTTCAGTTTTGTCCCATTCCCGCCTCATTAATTATGCATTCCCGGGGAACACGCCGGGTCGTTGGAGGGGCGTCGCCTCTCTCGCCTGCCCTGCCGTCACCTCAGGCCTTCAGTACACCTGGCGCCATGTTTAAAGGCCGGCCCTGCAAAGGGCTAGCGCTCTTCGAGGGATAGGGAGCTGCTGGGGACAGCCCATTCACAAGGTTGGACAGGCAATGAAAAGTCCCTGCTAATCGATACTTTAATAGGCCTCTTAATTGTCGGCGGACACGCTGCCGATTCTCGCATGTGCCCACTGGCCGCAATATTGCGTGAGTGCCTGATGACATCAGGACACTCGCCCGACATCACTGCACGGTATTTCACGCTCGAGTGTGTCGGGCGCGCATCCGCACATCGAGCGGAAAATTCCGTCCACTTTTGTTTAACCTTTGTGCAGTCTGTGTGCATAAATCTCATATTACACATGCATGTTGGAGTCTGGAGCTTTGAATAATGATGGTAGGGTCTCCAATTTGCTTTCCATCTCATGGCTAACTAGGAATCGCTCCCACTCTTCTCGCCTACCATTGGCTTGGTCTGGAAGGATTTCCAGGTTGATATTCAACCTGTTTGGCTGCGTTACAAACTTTCCTTGGACATCAGCAAGACTTGAACCCACTGTTTCTGTCTCAGAGGCAGAGACACTACCCGCTGCACCACAAGACCTCTCACAACTTCTGTAGGCCCAAGAAATCAAAATCATGTTGTGCTGTTAAAGCAATGGGACTAATTTGTCAGTGAGATATCGTTGGCATTTAAAGTTGAGTTTGCCATTTTATACCTTTCCCTTCCAAGACCACAAATCTTCAGAGAAAATGATGTGAGACTGCAGACTTGACCGTTGAATGCACTGATTATTCATGTGAAATGAATGTAACCTCGATCTGAATGAAGCCAGATTGGCTAGAAGCCCATAGGCAGATTCTCCTGTATGTGACTGTGTTAGTAACAACAGGTACAATTGGTTCAATGCACTATTTAGCAATAGTCTCTGAACTACAGGAAAGCAGTCTCCTTTCTCCATCACAGAAGCTTAGGATGTCCACAGAACCATGGTTGAACCATTTTAATAAAAAAGTTGAACAAACTCTTTTTAAACTTTTCTTGAGCCAGGGAGCGTTAAGCAGGTGCAAAAATCAATGGGCTGGCCTCAATCCAGCTCCTTGTCTCTATAGTTTCTGATGTCATGCACTGCAGGACAGAAGTCTTTTGGATAAATTAAATTAACACTGCGGATATCCTGCTGATATTAATGGCAGGACTTCATTCACATTTTCCTCTTCCTTCGCCCGCCCGGCAACTGGTGAGGTTGACAGGCTGGCTGAGTGCCAGCTCGGTAAACCACCGGCAGGAGAGGTGAGGGTTTGGTTTGGGTGGGGTAGGGGTTGCTGATCGTGTCAGCGAGGAGGGGGCTGCAATCGACAGAAGGGAAGCTGAAGACTTTGTCAAGTGGCTGAGACAGGAGTCTGACTGGTAAAAGCACGAACCTGTCATCAGCTCCACACCTGGGTTTCAAAACCCCTGAGAAAGGCGGCCGGCAACTATTACATTGAAATCAGGCTCCTGACTGCACCGCAGAGGCCTGATTTAAATATAATGAGGCGTTCCAACCCGCGAAGGGTACACTCACATGTCAAAATGGCAGCAGGTGTGTACACAGCGCATTGGGGATGTGTTCCTTGATTGTGGATTTTAAATCTACCCCAGACCATGGCCAAATTCTCCAGTCCCGCTATAGGGGACGGTGAGCCATCCAAACGTCCATTGGCTTCGGCAGGACTGGAAGATCCCACCAGCGGAAGGGGCTGGAAAATTCCGGCCCATGTCTTCTTGGCCTACCGAAACTTGATAAGGCTTTGCTTCTCTAGGACAAACTTGACATAGTCGGTATAGTCAAACAATTTATCACAAACTATGTAGAAAGACCTCAGGATAAGCACATAGTATTCAGGACACAGACTGTTCCGTGCCCAGCTCTCAGTCATCTGACTACTGTTGTCACAGTTACATCACTAATAGCATCACGGTCTCATGAACATATCCATTAACCCATTACTCTCTAACGTTGGTGGTGAGGGGGAGGCCAATATCAAGGTCAAAGATTCTGTAAACTTCTTAGGATACAATCACCATCTGCTGTGAAGCACAGACGGCATTAACCACTTGATTAGCTTTGGCTCGTACATAATACTATGTCCTGTCACACTTAGTTTTTTTTAATGTGATTCTACTGAGGGATGAAGAATAGTCAAGGTAGGAAGAGGCTATTTGGCCCAATGGACCTGATATCTCTTGCACTCTAACTCTCCCACCACATTGGCCCTCCTTAATGTTTTGCCTAACAAATTATTCATATTCACTGTGCCTGACTTCATGGTTTATTTTCAAGTATTATTTATCTTATTGCTACCAAATACTATCTTGCATATACCAACAAGGCCCCCATTCACCTCCTTCCTTCTCATTGGTAAACTAATCTCACCTCTCCTCATTCCCTTTACACTTAGGGCTAGTCTTGGCTCTGCACCCTCTTCAGAACCTGTGTATGTTTTTTTTATCAAGCTAAACCTTGGCTTAATGCCTCACCTGAAAGATGGATCCTTCGACAGGTCAGCACTCCTTCAATATTGCACTGGAATATCAGCCCAGATCTTCTGCTCAAGGACTGGTTTCTTCCCACAGGGGCGAGAAACAGGAGCCAGGACTGTTTTCAGGTCCCAAATCTGACCCCAAGGGGGAACTAGTCACTATATCGGAATTTTATCTGGGTTTGCCCTTAATTGGCAGAAAGACATATTCCCTGTCCAATTAAGGGTGGTGGGTGGGCACTTGCAGCTGGAGGGCCAATGAGAGGCCTTCTGGGTCTGGCAGGGTGGGGTGGTGGCAGGGGGAGGGTGTGGCAAGCAGGAAGTCTCCTACAGATGGCCTTTGGCTCGGCACCCAGTAGTGGGCAGGGGGTCAGCTCTCCAGACAGTTAATTTGCAACCCAACTCCCCCATTGTGTTGGGAAACTGGAAGCTGTCTGGAGCGTGCCATTGGCCCCCTTTGACTGTGGTTGACAAGGTTTTTAATGAGCTGAATTGTCCACCCGCCTTGTGGGGAGTGGGCGAGCTTCCAGCCCAGAACCTGCCTCACCAAAAAACGGCTGGCACTGGGAACGAGGTCAGGAAACCAGCACGCTGGCCGGCGCTGGTACCTTCAGGCCCATCCACTTCTGTTCCCAACTTCGGCAGGGCCTAAAATTCAAGCGCAAGCGTCTGGAGCGAGACACCTAGACTGATAACCTTTGCTGTAATATCCTCAAAGCAATCAAGATTCAAGAGGCAAGATATATTTATCTATAGTCAGTACAGCTCAAAAATATTTGTCACAAGTTTATATTCTACCAAATGCTTTAAAAGCTCCATCTGTTTGCTGCAAGCTAAATGCACCAAGGCCATGCTCCTTGGGGGTGTGGTGCTCCAAGAGGTCATATCACTGCAGTTACAACACTGAACCTGTGCTCTATTTGTGTGTGACTCACACTTCTTAAGAATTTTAAAACAATACATTCTTTGTCTATTCTTAGACAACCATGGGCGTATCAGGCTAGCTAACACTGAAAACCGAAGAGAGTTTAGTTCCAGGGATGTTGAAAGCCGCTTGCCTATTCAAAACATTTGAAAGGGGAACAGTTGAATAAAACATAAAGCATTAAGGCTAAAGTCACACAACTATCTGTTCAAAACTGCTAGTCAGAAACAGATCAGAACCAACGATAGAGTTTAAATTGGGCGGCTCGAGTCTTCCCTGAAGCGAAAGCTCGGAAACAGCCACAGTAACTGTGTTCAGTCAGGTGGATGTTGGCGTGTGAGGTGTTTTAACACTTTATCTATTGTGACTGAATTGAGAGACCAAGCTAAGACCAGACAGCGGCCTGAATTTCTCAGTCGGCGGGCGGGCTAGACGGGAGTGGGCGGGGACTGAGCCGACCAACGCCTGTGGTCAGCTCCGCGCCGCCATTTTACGTGGGCGGGCCAATTGAGGTCTGCCCAACGTAAGATGCGAGCCGTAGTGCTCAGAGGTACCTGTGCGGGTGGGGGGGGTGGAGGAGGGAGAGTTGGGCCCAGCGCTCTTTCGCGCACACGTGCTTCAATCTCCCTGAGGTAGCCACGATTAATGAATGAATTATGGATTAAAAATTTAATTAAACATGTACCCTCATGTCACATGAGATGGGACATGTTTTTATATTTCAGAAATTGTTTTTTTAATTAATAAAAGCTTCAGGAAACCTCATCCCACTAGTGGGCAGCGTAATCAATGACATTAATTAATTTACTAATGGCCTTAATAGGCCAATTAGTTATCGGTGGGCGTGCTGCCCACTCCAGTGCACGCCCGCCAAACAAAACATTGCAAGTCAGCGCGATGACGCGGGGACACACGCCCGACGTGATCGCGCATCGTTTTACGCGCCTGCATGTTGGGCCCACCCCCGCACACCAACTGAAAAACTCAGGCCAGCAATGTTTCCTTTTGTTTTAGTGAGGCCGTGATATCATTCCCCAACCTTGCATACTTAGCACAGGGGTTTCCTGGCAGAACCCCAGAATTAGGAAACACAGCAGTTTGGTGTTGGATAAATGGGAGTGCAGCAGCCAGGAATGCCGATGTCTCATCCCATTCCTGGGATCTTTTCATTTTGCAGCCCAATCTACAGCCAAGTAAAGCTAAGGGAGAGTGTGTTATACCTTTCTAAGCAGCCAAGGGAATGTTGCTTTTAAACATCCATTTATAATTTAGGGGGCACCCTACACACAGAAGTGGTAGAGAGAGCAGGATGCTTTTATTTTAATACCAGGTGAGTGCTTAAAGAGATTCTCTGGATAAATATTTTTTAAAAACTGGATATATAGCAACACTCACCACCTCAGGACATTCCAAAATACTCTACAGCCTATGAATTACTTTTGAAGTTTGGTCACTGTTGTAATGTAGGAAACGCGGCAGCCAATTTGTGCACAGCAAGATCCCACAAACACCAAATGTGATACTGAGCGGGCAATCTTTTGTTTTTATGAAGCTGGCTGAGGGATAAATATTAACCAGGACACCAGGGACACGCTCACCTGAGAGGGCAGATGGGGCCCCAGTTTAGCATATCATCCTGAAAGACAGCACCTCCAACAGTGCAGCATTCCCTCGGTACTGCAGTAGAGTGTTAGCTTAGATTTTGTGCTAGTCTCTTGGATAAACAATAAAGTTTTACTGCAGATTAACTATCCAAAACTTCATCTAATATTGGTTAAATCCAAGAATTCAAAATGACAATTTCATAGAAAATCATTGCCCAATTTATTCCATAACAAAAAAGGAGATGAAACAATTTTACTTGCAATTGTTTGCTCTTCAATGGAACCATAACTTACCAGCAGCCCGTTGGACCCATGAATGGTCACACACCGAGAGAAGGATTCATGAATGGAGACTGCCTTCACGTAGGTTGGCGGGTTGTAGCCACCTTTCTCATCCAGGTCTCCCGCCATGTGGAAATGAATGGGATAATGGCCCATTGATTGCTGGCCCATGTGCTTCAACTCAACACCTTCAATGTGAGCTGCTTTAAAACCCACACCCATCTGAAGGATACAAGGCCAACTTTTAAGCACACATTTGACACAGTCTGTAATGTCACAGAATCTTTACAGAGCAGCAAGAGGTCATTCGGCCAATTGAGTCCGCACTGACTCTCTGAAAGAGCATTCTACCTAGTCCCACCCCCCTGCTTTATCCCCGTAACTTGCACATTCTCTCTTTTCAAATAGCAATCCAATTCCCTTTTGAATACCTCGATTGAACCTGCATGCACTGCCCTCTCAGAGGTTCATTCCAGGCTCCAACCACCCTCTGGGTGAAAAAAATTTTCCTCACATCACTTTTACTCCTTTTATCAATTGTCTTGAATCTGTGCCCTCTAGTTCTTATTGTTCTCTTGAGTGAGAACAGGTTCTCACTATTTACCCCTCAGGATCTTGAATACCTCTATCAAGTCTCCTCTCAGCCTTCTTTTCTCCAAGGAAAACAGTCCCAACCTCTCCAATCCATCCTCACAGCTACAGTTCTTCATCCCAGGAATCATCCTTGTGGATCTCCCCTGTACTCTCTCCAATGCTTTCACATCCTTCCTCAATAATGGCACCCAGAACTGGACTCAGTTCTTCAGATGAGGCAGAACTAGTGTCTTATACAAGTTCAACATGACCTCCTTACTCTTGTACTCAGTGTCCCTGTCAATAAAGCCTAAGATACCATATGCTTTAACAACTGCTCTCTCAACATGCCCTGCCATCATCAATGACTTATGTACATATGCACTGAGGACCCTCTATTCCTGCACCTCCATTAGAGTTTCTCCCTCTATTTTGTATAGTCTCTCCACATTCTTCCTGCCAAAATGAATCACCTCACACTGCTCTGTATTGAACTTCATCTGCCACTTGTCTGCCCAATCCAGGATTCTGAATTAAACTATGGGATTTGACTAGTGAAAGTTTGATGGGCTTGTCTGAAATTCCTCTCTGCCTTTTTGATGGAGACTTAAGTCAATTTGTATTAAACTAAATTTGCTGAATTTTAGAAGATTATGCACAAAACGCCTTAGGCACTGGTACCCTGGGCCATTTCAGGGTCCTTCTAATAAAAATCCATTTTGCTAAAATGGAGACGTGACAATGATTTTTAGTTTAGCATTTCAATCAATGTCAGGAATCAAATCTTTCACATTACTGCATATAAACCTACCTTAATGTGCCCTCCAACTGTGTCAAATTCGAAAAACTTGCAAGCGTTATTGCCGTAGCACTGGGCCTCCATTTCTCCCATAATTACGACATTTCTAGACAGTACTCCCACTTCGGCTCGCATATCAATGCCATCAACCTCCTTTCCCATGTGCAAGTACTTTGCTTTTCCTAAGAGATGAAAAGGACATGGTCAGTACCAGCTGGCAGCACAGAGGAGCCATTTGTTACGGCAGGCATGACCAATATAGAAACATTTCCATATTAAGCACTGTCATCTTTTGCTTGACATCTGGATGGGCATCCTGGCAAATAGCGCCTTCTGCAACTTGGTAAGAACCAATAGTATAAAAAGTTATGGCTGTTTTCACCTTCACTGCCACAGACAGAGCAGTGACAGTCCGGCAGGCAGGCCTTTCTCTAATCGCAGAACCAAAGAGCACATCGATGCTGTGCCAGGATACATCAATGGACGACAGCTCCGCATCTGTCTTCCAATTGCAGCTCTGGCATTGACACGTGACATTTATCCACACTCAAGGTTCGAATGAAATCAAACCCAGGTCCCAGACAGAAAGTCAGTGAGGAGGTAAATATTCGGACAGATTTCCAACATTAAACAACCAATTTTATAGCTAGGTTTGGTGATTCTTTTACACAACTGTGTAAAAGGCTCCTCACCAAGGTTCCTTAAGCTGCACCTTCCAAACCCATGACTACTACCATCTAAAAGGATAAGGGCAGCAGACACAAGGGAACACCACTGTCTGGAAGTTCCCCTCCAAGACACATATCATCTTGGCTTGGAAATATATCGCTTTTCCTTCACTGTCAAAATCCTGGAACTCCCTCCCTAACAGCACTGTGGGTGTGCCTACACCACATGGACTGCAGCGGTTCAAGAAGGCAGCTCACCACCATCTTCTTAGGGGCAACTAGGGATGGGCAATAAATGCTGGCCTAGCCAGAGACACCCACACCCTGCAAATGAATAAAAAAAATTCTGTGTGTTTGCTCAGCTACTTTTAATTAATGTACCAACCCAAATGAAGCAGGAAAATGACACATGAAAATAGTTTCAAGAAATTTGTTAAATAATGTAATTGGTTCATTTCATGATAATTGATGGCTTCAGATTACTGGATTTGACACAAAAATTCAAGGACTTTGATTGGATAACTTGCTCTTTATGTGACACAAGTGCCAGGCAATGGCCAACTCCAACAAGAAAGGCTCCAACCATCTCCCCTTGACATTCAACTACATTAGCACCGCCACCATCAACATCCTGGGGGTTACCCACTGGCCAGAAATTGAACTGAACTGTGGCTACAAGAGCAGGTCAGAGGCTGAGAATTCTGCAGAGAGTAACTCACCCCCTGACTCCCCAAAGCCAGTCCACCATCTACATGACACAAGTCAGGAGTGCGATGGAATACTCCCCACTTGCCTGGATGCGTGCAGCTCCAACAATACTCAAGAAGCTCGACACCATTTAGGACAATGCAGTCTGTTTGATTGGCACCTCAACCACCACTGATGCACAGTGGGTATTAGTGTGTAGCATCTGCAGGGTGCACTGTAGCAACTCACCATGGCTCCTTCGACAGTACGTTCCATACCCATGACCTCTGCCAGCTAGAAGGACAAGGGCAGCAAACGTGTAGTAAAACCACCACCTCTAGGTGCCCCGCCAAGTCACGCACCCTAGGAATTGTATCGTCGCTCCTTCTTTTTCTGCTGGAACAAAATCCTGAAACTCTGCCTAACAGCACTGTTGGTGTACCTAACATTACATGGACTGCAGGATATTGAAGTAAATGGCTCCCAGCCACCTTCTCAAGGGCAATTAGGAATGACCAATGAATGCTGCCTTTGCCAGCGACATTAACGTCCCATGAACAAAAAGAAAAGCTTCCTTATTTGGTCAATGAGTGGAACTGAGTTTTGATTTCTTTGCATTTATCTCTGGGATGTTAGAACCAAATAGGATAGTAAATATTAGAGACATTGGCCTGAATTCCATGCTTGGTGTGCACACGAAGTCAGCGGGCCCAGGAGCAGATGTAGAATCCACACCCGGGCAAGATCGTGTTCTCAACGCGATTTCATGCTGGGTGGCCAATTAAGGCCCACCCAGCGTGAAACGTGTCTTCCGGTTGGCGGGTGTGGGTGGGAACAAGTCTGGTGCCGGGTCCAATGGTATCCCCTCAGGACATGTAGCTTCAGTTAAACTTCCAGCGGGAAAACAGTTAAGGTCACACGATATGGAAACAAATTTGGTGTTAATACCGCGGCTTTTCGGCTATGAACTGATCCTGACTAAGGCCTTCACTGACTCAATGTATTTGTATATAGTCGCTCTGAAATAGGCCTTGAAAATTTACAGGCCCAGCCCAGCATCTGCCAGTGATCCAACTAAGCTTTGTGGCAGCAGCGAGGGAGCTGTGGGTGGGGGGGGTAGTGAGGAGAGAGTTGGGGAGGGGGTTCCCTTCATCTACTTACATCAGTGAAGAAAGAAAAAATAAGGAATAAGCGTTTCTCCAGGACCTTTCATGACTTCAGGATGTCCCAGAGTGCCTCACCGCTTTCTGAAGTGTGGTCACTGCTATAATGTGGAGAATGTGCTGGACAGCCAAATTGTGCACAGCAAGCTCCCATAGCACAACAATGTTGGAACTTTTACATCCATCTGAGAGGGTAGACGTGGTCTCAGATTAACAGCTCACCTGAGCACTGGCACCACAGACAGTGCAGCACTGTCTCGGGACTGCGCTGGGACTGTAAGCCCACGTGCTCAACTCTCTGGAGAGCGACTTGAACCCACAACCCACCAAACTCCGGAGAGCAGAATGTCCCAGTGGGGTAGACCTAGGCCATCAAGGGTGCATCTGGGCTACCTGCTATTGCAGCAGCTCTGGACTGCCCTAGCTGCAGCTAGTGGCCGGGGTTGGGGGGGGGGGGCGGCGGGGAGAGGGGGGAGGGTGTTGCCAGGGGCTGCAAACAAAGTGTGGTTGCTCCCTTTTGTAGGGGAATCCCTTTTTAAAAAACTGTAATTAATTATGCAGGGATCGGGTCATATTCCACATCTATTGCTGGGTCAGTTGAAGAACCTCCGATGACAAACCTGCAGTCTCTGTAGGCTGGGTCATAATGAAGGCTTGGGTCATGGGGAGTCTAATGTTCAGAGAGTCCCTACCCTCAGCTCAACCATGTCCCCCTCCTCATATAATTACAGCGGCAACATGGCAAATGGCCATGGATTTTTCATGCCAATCGTCAATGTTCCTCATGGATTGTATAGGCTGATCTATTTTGTTAGATCTTTGGCACAGATTTATAGCTGAACCACCTTAGAAACCTGGGCAATCAAAAGGAAATCCGGCAAAACTCAGAAATATGACAGCAACAAAATCACAAATAAATTGAAAGTGTTTGTGCTCCGGGGGCCATTTATCCCCCCCTTGGATGACAATTCGATAAAAATGTGCTGCCCGCCTGCTCCTTTGGCCAGTGTGATGAGCACAAAATTGTACAGGCGTTGTCAAATCTTGGTCAATAGGCTGTTTAATGGCCTTAATTTGGCCATTTAATCGTCGGCGGGCGTGGCTCCAACTCCCGTGTGCGCCCATCGACAGCAATATTGCACACATGTGTGCGGTGATGTCGGGACACACGCTTGATGTCATTTCTGGCAATTTTTACAAGCACTTGGCTTGGGTGGACTCCCAACTTCGGAAAGTAAAATCCAGTAAAATTTACTGGAGTCAATTTTGATTTTGCGTTATAGATGACGGTATTTTTGAGGTGTCATGCCTTTGAACTGTGTAAAATTATGACTGTGCTCCAGATGTGTCATAAAGACCTCTGCTGGTGGAGATATATTCTTCCAGAGCAGGTATTTCAGCATAAGCAAAACTTCACAGTGATATATCAGCAGCATCGTAAACAGTCAGCTGTTTCAAAGAATCCATCCTGCTCGGCTTATCAAGAAGTGTGTATATTTTGTCTTGCCAATTTTCTATCCTCGCCCTCCCTGCAAATGTTTGTTAAGCTGACAGAGTCTGCAGAATATGTATGACAGAGTGTAATGTAGAGTTATTCCCAACTGTGATATTCAGGGCTCTGTCACTTATGAACTTTTGAGTGAACTCACTTTCGCAAACATCATCAGGGAGCTTAATTAAAGTTTATTGATTTGGGGTTTTGACTGGTACGTGTGTCCGTCCAGGATTTGCCCAAGGGGTTGTTTGTATTTCTGAACCATTCTCTTGTCCAGTGAGTTTTGATATATAGGGAGCAGACCCAGTGTGATCTTCCTGCTCATTCTCTGTGAGATGTTATTGGACTAGCCAGCCCAGAGGCAACGGCAAGAGTATCATCTCTGTCGCTCTGCCAGAGGTGACACTAACGATGCCTGGCACCCTCTCATTGGGCCAGGCTGTGCTGCCGGCTGCTGCCACATTGCCCACATGGTGTGTACACTTGAAAAGGATGCTCGCGCAATTGGTTGTTCCCAGTATGCCGGAACACAGTGAAGGAGCGCTATCCTCACATCACACAGCCCACCATGACAACAAATTTGAGCCACAGAGATGCGGACAACATATTGACACATCAGTCTTCAAACAATAAGCAGCACGATGGGTTCTACACTAACATTCCTTAAAGAGCCAGGCACCCAAATTGCAGGTAAGGTCATTTTTAAGAACCTCTGCTACTGTCAAGTATCTGGAAGTTTTCTGACGTGTTTCTGTAGCTGTTGTACGGAGTACCCGGATTTGGCCGTGTTGCTGCATCCTCACAATGAAGGAAGAGAAGCTGGTAACCTGCCCAGGCGAAGGCTGTAACAGGTATGGGGACAGAAGTGGCAGTGCCTCTGGGTATACTGTGCGTAAAAGGGATGGAGCAGGGGCTGCAGAGAGGCCAAGCTCTTCATGATGCCCTCTGCCAACTTGGAGCTGGGTTCCATGCTCCTTGACAGTGACAGGAGGCTATCTGTCTGACAGGTCATCCAATGCACCCTTCAATGAAAACAGAAAATGCTGGAAATACTCAGCAGGTCAGGCAGCATCTGTGGAGAGAGAAACAAGAGTCAAATATGACTCTTCCTCAGAACTGAAGTAAGGTAGATATGTGATGGGTTTTATGCTATTAAAAGGGTAGCGGGAATGGGAGGAAGAACACAAGGGAAGCTCTGGGATGGGGCAGAGAATAGGGGAGATTAAATAACAAAGATGTCATGGAACAAAACTTAAAGGGAGTGATAATAGTTGTAGTAAAAGGAACAAAGCATTTGTAGAGAGAGTGTGACTGGCAGAATAATGAACAGCTCTGTCCAAAAGCAAAAACATGAAAAACAAGATTCAGGCTGGTGCAGAAAAACAGAATCAACATGGGGGACAGGATTCATGGTCTGAAACTGGTGAACTCATTGTTTAGTCCAGAAGACTGTAAAATGCCTAATTGGAAGACGATGTCGATGGGTGTTGCCCCATCAAGGTTCTCATCTGAGTAGCTGCGACATCGCCCCCTGGTGAGCTGGCAAACAAACCATCTCCCTGGCCTGGGTAAAGCCCATTTGTGCCTGATGATCCACCATGTGCTGATCTCAACTATATACATGCCTTCAAGGTGTGTACAATGCCTGTGTCTGAGTCAGTGGCAATGAGCATCTGATCTAGATAAGGGGCCTCCTCACTAAAGCTGTGCTGTTGCTCTTTCTCTCCTCCTTCTGGTGCTCCTGTGGCTGGTAGGCGGCAGTACTTGGGTGTTGGGGTGGGAAGCAAGAGGTCCATGGTCACACCATCAGTAGTTTGCCCATCATGTCAGATAGCAGGATGAGGATGTGCTGGGAGCTGAGAAGGAGCATAGTTCAGGAACACACTGTTATCCTCAATGGATCTATTGTTTGCCACCTTGTCTTGTACGAGACAGAGGGCAGAATGTCAACGGCAGCACCAAGTTTGGGTGATGTGTCTGTCATAGCTGAATAGCTACATGCACACAGAGATAGTGAGACGCTGGCAGTGTTGATAGTTGTGTGAGGGTGAGGTGGAGTATCTGGATGATATATGTGAATCCTGAGTGCCAGGGAGTGCTGCGGGGTGTGGGATGGGAGTGTGGTGCATTGAGCAGCTATAGAAGCAGCTGTTGTGGTGGATAGGGGATGTCATGTGAAGTTGCATTCACTGGCCTTGACCACAAGTGTGAGTTCCTTAAACCTCTTATGGCACAGTGGTCGGGTCCTTGGGTCCAGAGCCAGGAGCTGATCGCACTGGACGCTGCTCTCATTCCCTTCTGAGGATGCTTCTTGAGGGTATCCAGATCCTGTGGTACCATGATGCCTCTCTCCCTGTTCACTTCCAACACTAATACCTCCAGTACCAAATCCGTGAAACTGGGGAGTCCTCTCTCTGCCTTGGTGTTCAATTTTACATAGTTTAGATCCCAGCAATAATATTCAGCACAGCTTCCCTTTAAGAGGAACAGGTAGCCTTTAAGAAGAGAATTTTGGTTGCTCCAGGTATTCTCAGTACAACGCTACTTGTCCCCCTGCTGAGTGCAGAGGCAGCCGACAGCACAAAGCGACAGCCAGAATTTGAGACAGATGCTCCATCTGTGCTCCAATCAGGTGAGTCCAATGGCACTGACAGGAGCTGACCATGAATCACAAGCCCCTGCACCCTAAAAATGGGACAAGTGAATTTTCAGTGTCATGAGTTCAAAACTCACCCTGGCGAGTTGCGACGTTGAAGTTCATAATTCTGGTCATCTGTGGGTTTGCAACAGAAAAAAACACACCCTGAAACCTTCCAGATTGCCAGAAGAACCCAACTGGCTCACTGGTGGATTTCGAGGAAAAGAATCTGCCTCCTTAGTCTTTGCCGAGGTGTGACTCCAGTCATACATTACATGGTTGACTTTTAATGCCATCCACATTCTGGGAACAGAAAATAACAAACGGCCCCTTGAATCACATCTGCCTTGATGCAGGTTGCATCATTGGAGGAGTAAATTCAGCCTAAAGCTTCTACTGAGAAACACAAGGTTGGTCATGTCTCCATGGGCAGGATTTTATGTCCCACAGGCAGGCGCGCGCCCGACCTGATCGGGCATCAAATCACCCGCGATGCTGTCGGGCGAGCGTCCCAATGTCATCGCACATTCTCGCGACCTCTCGGTTAGCGGTCACGCGCGAGAGTCAGCAGCACGCCTGCCGACAATTAAGAAGGCGATTAAAGTTTCACTTAGCTGCCATTTTTCCGCGGCCTGCTCAATTGTTCGGGTGAATAGGCCAGGCGGCCTTTGCATTTTTTATGAAACCTCATCCATGGGCAGGAGGAGGTTTCCAACGGCAAATAAAAAAAAGCGGAAAAAATTGTTCAACCTCATTTCAAACATGTCCCTCTTCATGTGACTGACTCACACGTGGGGACATGTTTATATCATCTTTTAAATCTTTATTTTTGTTTCCCCAATTCTTCAGCTCCCTGAGGCAGCTCTGTGCCCTCAGGGAGCTTTCAGTGCGCGCTCCCGCGTCCATGCGCAGACTTCCACACTCACCCTCACCCCGCCCTCCCCACCCCAGCAACGCTGGGCGTTGAAGTGCACGCTTCATGCTAGCTGGCCGTTAATTGGGGGCCGATCGCGGGCAGTGGGGCTTTTCCCGGCTGCCCCCAGGCCTGCCTGATTCGCCCGCCCAACGGAGGGAAAATCCTGTCCCATGGCTAGTTAAACACGGTATGAGTCAGCACATTTTCACGGCCGTCAGTAATGGAAGGTTAAATTTTCCAAACACACATGGTTGACACCTTCATTAATCCATAATGACTCAGTGTTGGATAAAAAGCCACGGGCCTGAATTTCTCGCTTGGGCATGCGCGCCAGGTCAGTGGGCCCAGAAGTGGAAACAGAACGTGCTTCTGTCTGCAATTGGTCCCCGAACATAATTCCAAGCTGGCCGGCCAATCAACGGGCAGCCAGCACGAAATGCGCGGTAAGAAAGCATCGGCGCTGCCAAGGGGAGCGGGAAGCGGTCAAGCGCCGGCTAAAGTGAGGGCGGGCGCTGCCAGTGAGCTCCCTGAAGACAGACAGCTGCTGCAGAGCTGCCTCAGGGAGCTGCAGACCTCGACAGATTAAACAGCAGGAAAAAAACTGCACCAAGCTGTGTCTGTGCAGCACATTAAAAAGCATCTGTCAGCAGAACTCAAAAAACATCCGTCCCCAGATATCTTTTTTTTAAAAATTATATTTCACCCCGGACATTTCATCCCGTTTTTTGGGTGAAGTTTCGTCAAAAACGAGCTGCCCACCTGCCCGTTTTGCACATGTGACAAGCGCAAAATCGCACGGGCAATGTAAAATCGTGGACAATAGGGTTTTTAATGGCCTTAATTGGCCCTTTAATTGTCGGCAGGCGCGGCTCTGACTCCCGCGACCTCAATATTGCTTGTGTTCACGATGGCATCAGGACATATGCCCGACGTCATTTAGCACAATTTCACGTGCATTCGGGTCATGCACACGCCCGCCCACCCAATCAACATCAGATTCTGGCCACTGTCTAGTTTTAGCTCCATTACACATAAGCAGGGCTACCTGTGCGTAGCCACAACTCCTGTGCCCTCTATAAACTACTTTCAATGCCATCATTCCCAGTAACCATGCCATTACCATTAATAATGGAGGGTTGTGTAGAGCAGCTCTGCTCAGCAAGCAATGTGGGAATGAGTCAAACAGGAGCCCACTCTTGTGGATGCAACACTGTTCAAGTTAATAGAACTGGAAGAGTTGTGTCCTACAAACATACTCACACATTCGTTATATAAATTAGTCCTCAAATCATTCAAATGTGTCAAAACACCAAAATAAAGCAGACAATGCAATGGATTTTCATTGTCATCACTTGGCCAAAGGGCACCACGCACCCTTTACAAAACTCACTGATTTTAATTCTTTTGCTCGCCTCACACCCCACTTTAAGGTGCTACCTGTCATGCAGCTATTAATGTATTTAATATTTTGGAAAATATTTTTCTTTTAAAATAGAGGTTAAGTCTGCGGGTCTGTCTTAATTGGATTAAAGCCAGCTAGCCTGGGTGCTTTGATGGGTACTGGTTTTAATATGTAAGGGAGATAGTGTGTATCTGCATTTTTTGAATAGAGCAGTCAAGAAGTGGGGTGAAAATGGACACCTATCTAGCAGCTACCAGGCAATATGTTTATATTACTAATAAAATTGGTATGATGAAAGAGGATTCATTGTTAAAAGGTGAAGTTCAAAGAGGCTGGAGAGACAAAGAGAATTTGAATTCAATCAGTGGTGGTAGGTATAACTTCAGCAGTTTTCGGGTGTGCAGAGCAGAGACAATGTGAGATCAAAAGGCAGCTGCAAACCTCCAACTGGCTCCACAGGAACCAAAGCGAAAGAACCTCATTCTGAATTCATAAGGTGAAAACGCTTTGCCTGGTGTCTGGTTAAGTCTATGGGTTGCTGTTGCCTTAATGGAGATTAGTTTGGGAATTTGTTAAGTTATGATAGTAGTAATTTGTAGCCATGTGTATGTATATTTTAACCTGTGTAAATTAATAAAATGTTTCACTTTGTTTCACGTAAAACCTCGAGAAATGGTGGTCTGATTCCTGAATTTAGAGTCGCATCTCAAATATAACAGTTAAAAATATAGGTTATGACAGTTGTTTAAAGTTTCCCTCTGGGATTTTTTAAAATAACTCAGCTTTACCAACTGCATCGGTCATAACACTGCCCCAGGCCCACAATGACTCCACCTGTCACTGCTAATGTGAGGCTCGGGATGTTTTAAGGCCCAGACATCATTTGCGTGCTGAATACATGAAAACAGTGCTCACCAGGTGGGTTCGGTAGAGCCAGATAATAGCCCAGGGCTGACCTGGGGCCAGGGGGGTGGTGGCGGGAGGAGAGGAAGCAAATCCCAGGGAGAGCCACATACAGACCAGGAATGGCCTGGAGCTTTGCTGTCCCTGTGAGAGCTGCCAGCCAGGCCACTCTATATCAGTATGGTGTGAGCATGCGGCACACCCACCCATTGGTGCCTCCAAATTGGAATCGACTCCAATGTCCTGATTTGCATATTCAAAGTGGCCTCTCATGTGAGGAAGGTAGGGATTCCAACCCCTACTAAGATGGACGCTGTGATCAAGACCATAAGGCCATAAGACATAGGAGCAGAAATTAGGCCATTCGGCCCATCGAGTCTGCTCCGCCATTCAATCATGACTGATAAGTTTCTCAACCCCATTCTCCCGCCTTCTCCCCGTAACCTTTGATCCTCTTACCAATCAAGAACCTATCTATCTCGGCCTATCAAAGCCTTTTTTCAGCTGCTAAGACCTCAGTTACACTGGTGAATTGAATTAAAACTACTCTCTGGTCTGCATTGGTTCAGCTAAGCTTAAATCGGGGTGAGAGCTACAATTAGTGTTAGCACACTTTGCTCCTGCTCCTCACTGCTGTCTATGCCACCTGTTGGAAAGCGCTTGTCTGTGTCTCCTGTCACAGCCTCTAGCACCTAGAAGGACAAGGGCAGCGGGTGTGTGGCAACATCATCGCATCCAAGCTTCCCTCCAAGCCACACACCATCCTGACTTGAAACTATTATCACCCGCCCTTCCTTCACTGTCGCTGGATCAAAATCCTGAAACTTCTTCCCTTACAGCCCTGGAGGGTGTATCTTTAACCACATGGACTACAGCAGCTCAAGAAGGCAGCCACACCTTCTCAAGGCCCCCCCCCACTCCCTGGGGGTGGGAAATAAATTCTAGCCTTCCTGGGGATATTCTTAATCCGAGACGAAATTAAAACAAAGGTGAAAATGGGATTTATCTCAGTGCTGATGTTCTCTATAGTTCAACAACCTGGTGATTCTCCAGGTCCAGGCATACAAGTACTCCAAAGGACTCGTTATAAAAAAGTACAATGATGAACATATGAGAATTGGTAGCCGGCAGTAATTTCAGCATTTGCTGCTTACATAGTATCAATGGGATTCCTCAATGTCTGTCAGCCCTGCCACAGCAGGAACACTCTCACCCCCGAGTCAAAGAGTTGTGGGTTCAAGTCCCACTCCATAGGCATGAGCAAATAATCCCGGCTGATACTCCAGTGCAGCAGCCGGGAGTGCCACGGATGAGATGTTAAATCGAGGTCCTGTTTCTTCTCTCAGCTGGTTGTCCAAGATCCCACGAGCAGGAGAGTTCGCCCAGGGTCCCGGCCAATTCATATCCCTCCACAAATGTCAGCAAAGCAGATTGCATGGTTAATAGCACTTGCCTGTGGGAGCTTGCTGCGCACAGATTGGCTGCAATGTTTCCCACAACAAGTGACTACATTTCAAAAGAACTTCATTAGCTGTGAAGCACTTTGGGATGTCACCGGGCTGGGGAAGGTGCTACAGGAATGCAAGCTCTTCCTTTCTTTACTGCCCCGTGTCTACTCGCAGGTATTCATTACCCCCGTAGGACCCATGAACAGAACAGGTAACATACGGTTAACAGCAAAAAACCTACAGCCGAGTTGTTTGTTTTCTTTTTCCAATTTTGATGATATGGGTTGATCTTCAAAACAAATTATTTTCAAACTCAGTGGAGATTTACAGATTACAGTGGAAGAAAATCAGAAACATATGCACATAAAGTTTCCAAAGAGCTACTTTTCCACTGTTTTCAAATTAAGCATCTTTGCCAGACGATGGAAAAAATAATTTCAGCAAGATAGTTGGGAAAATAAAAACACGCAAAGAATTAGGCAGCGTGCTAGGCCATAGGTTGAAAGGAATTAGAGAATCATAGCATGGTTACAGTGCAGGAGGCCATTCAGCCCAACCTGTCTGCGTTGGCTCCTGCAAGGATGCCTCACCTGGTCCCACTCCCCCACCCTTTCCCTGTCCATCTGCAAAATTTTTCTCTTCAGGTAACTGTCCAATCGTCTTTTGAAGGCCTCAATTGAATCTGCCTCATCCACACTTTCAGGCAGCGCATTCCAGATCCTAACCACTCGCTGTTTAAGGAAGTTTCATGCCATCATTGGTTCTTTTGCCAATCACTTTAAATTGGTGTCCTCTGGTTCTTGACACTTCAGCCAATGGGAATAGTTTCTCTCCACTTGCTCTGCCCAAACCCCTCATGATTTTGAACACTTCTATCAAGTCTCTTCTCACCCTTCTCTAAGGAGAACAAGCCCAGTCTCTTCAATCTATCCATGTAACTGAAGTCCCTCTGGAACCATTCTCGTAGGGCTTTTCTGGACCTGCGTTCAAGCCTTCACATCCTTCCTAAAGTGCAGTGCCCAGAATTGGGTGCAATACTCTGAGGTTGAACCAGAGTTAGGCTCATTATAACTTGTTTGCTTTTGTACTCTATGCTCCTACTTACAAAGCCCAGGGTCCCATATGCCTTTTTAACCACTTTCTCAACCTGCCCTTCCACCTTCACGCACATGTACTGCAAGCTACCCTCTTCCTGTACACCCTTTACAACTGTAGTCTTTAGTTTATATTACCTCTCCTCATTCTTTCTCCCAAAATGGACCACTTCACACTTCTCTGCATTACATTTTTAAGTGCCATGTGTCCACCCATTCCACCAGCCTATGTCCTCTTGACGTTTAACACCACCCCCTTCCATTCACAGTACTTCCAAGTTTTGTGTCATCTGTAGATTTTGACATTGTGCCCTGTACACCCAAGTCTAAATGATTAATATAGATCAATCAAAGCAGTGGCCCTAGTTCTGAACTCCGGGGAACCCCTCTGTATACCTTCCTCTTGTTCACCACTCCTCTCTATTTTCTGTCACTCAGTCAGCTTCGTAACAATGCTGCCACTTCCCCTTTTATTCCACGGGTTTATAACTTTGCTGACCGGTCTACTATGTGGCACTTAATCAACTGCCTTTCGGAAGTTCATGTACACCACATGAACCCCATTACCCTCGTCGACAAACTCAATCGGGTGAGTTAAACACAATTTGCCTTTTACATATCCACACTGGCTTTCTGTGAGTAATTTGGACTTGTTCACAAGACTGTTAATTTTTTCCCAGATTATCATCTCTAAAAGCTTTTTCACCACAGAGATTAAACTGACTGGCTTGTAGTTTCTTACCCAGTTTTTTGAACAAAGGTGTAACATTTTAAATTCTCTAGTAATCTAACACCATCCACATTTTTAAGGATTGGAAGATAATGTCCAGTGTCTCCGCAATTTCCACCCTTACTTCTCTCTGTTTCCTGGAATGCATCCCATCCAGCCCTGGTGAATTATCAATTTTAAGTGCAGCCAGTCTTTCTAATACAAACATCTTCTCAACTTTTAGCCCCTCCAGTATCGTAATGACTTTATATTTCACGGCTTTGAAAGCATTTGTTTTCTTAGTTAAGAGAGATGAAAAGTACTCATTTAGTGTCTCAGCCACACCCTTGGCCTCCATACATGGATCCGCCTTTTGATCTCTAATCAGCCACACCCCTCCTTTTACCGCCCTTTTGACAATTTACAGGCTTATTGAAGATTTTTGCATTCCCATTTATGATGGCATGTCTCTTCTCATTCTCTCAGTTTGCCTCTTATTTCCTTTTCACCTCCTCTCTGCAATTTATATATTCAGCCTGGTTCTCACCTGCTATGTGTCATACACCCCCTTTCATGCTCCATCTTGCTGTCTATCTCTCTTGCAATCCAGGGACCTTTGGCTTTGGTTGTCCTATCTTTTGACA
Organism: Cetorhinus maximus; assembly: GCF_964194155.1. Classification (NCBI taxonomy): domain Eukaryota; kingdom Metazoa; phylum Chordata; class Chondrichthyes; order Lamniformes; family Cetorhinidae; genus Cetorhinus; species Cetorhinus maximus. The sequence continues at coordinate 34,097,055 of NC_135904.1, forward strand.
TCATGGGAATATACCTTGACTGGACCATCTCGTCTTCAAAGGCAGCTCATTATTCCATTACAGTTTTGCCTATCAAACTTTCATCCCACTTTACTTAAGACAGTTCTATTTTCACCTCACTGAAATTCTGCATACTTCAATTTAGTATTTTTACTTTAGATTGCTCCTTGTTCTTTTCCGTGGCTAACCCGACCTTATGATACAATGATCACTGTTTCCTAAATATTCCGTGACTGACACTTGATCCACTTGATGCACCTCATGCCTCAGAAGCAGGGGCAGGGTTTTGCCCTTGCCGGGTGAGCTCGGCGGGCACAGACGGGAGCCGACTGCTGCCCGCCTTCGAAGCCGGACCGCGGTTTCACACTGGCGGGCCAATTAAGGCCCACCCGGCATGAAGCACGTGCTGCAGCGCTCAGCACTGCCTGTGCAGGGGTGGGGAGGAAGGTGAGCAGGATGAGCGGGGAAATTCGCGCATGCGCGTGGATGCCCACTGGAAAAGCCCCTTGAGGCACAGAGCTGCCTCAGGGAGATGAAGAGTTCTAGAAAACAAAAATAAAGAATTTTAAAATGTTAAAAAACATGTCCCCTCATGTGTCTCACATGAGCAGGGACATGTTATGAATGAGATGTAAAAAATTTTTTATTTTTTAATTTGCTGTTGGAAAACTCATCCCGCTTGTGGATGAGGTTTCCTAAAAATTGTAAAGGCCGCTTGGTCTTTTCGCCCGCCTGCCAACCGTAAGGTTGGACGGGCAGCGAAAAATTTAAGTTAATTAATACTTTAATGGCCTTAATAGGCCTTCTAATTGTTGGCAGGCGCGCTACCGATTCCCGCGTGCGCCTGCTGAACTATCGGCATGACTGCTATCACATAACTGCTCGTTGACGTCGGGACACTCGCCCGACGTCATTTCACGCTTGAGTGGGTCAGGCGCATGCCCGCCCGCCAAGACGAAAATTCTGCCCCAGATCCAACAATGCCTTCTTCCTCATTGGGCCAGAAACATAGGGCTGGATTTTACAGCTCCCCGCTAGCGTGTTTGAAGGTGAGGGGGGGGGACTCACAAAACGCAGTGTGTGGCCTTTCCACTGCCTTCCCTCCTACCCCCGAACCTGTTTCTTCTCTCAGCTGGTTGGAAAAGATCCCATGAGCAGGAGAGTTCTCCCAGGGTCCCGACCAACTCATATCCCTCCACAAACTTGTTTCCCATTTTACAGGGGTCGAGGGTGGCATCAGGCAGCCCGTCTGCCCTCCCCTGGCAGAAGTCTCATCCTGAGCCAATTAATATCCCTCCAAGTGTAAAATGCTGTTGGGCAGCTGACTATTTGGTGGGCGGGATCCCGAATGACTTTTTAGTTGGACGGAGGCAGGAAATATGGCTGTAAAATCCAGTCCATACTCTACCGGAAAATTCTCCTGAAGATACTTCAGAAACTCTTCCTTTTCTCTGCCCTTTATATTATTACTATCCCAGTCTATAGTAGGATAATTGAAGTCCCCCATTATTACTCCTCTATAGTTCCTGCACCTCCCTGTAACTTCCTTGCAAACTTGCTCCTCTATATCTATCCTAATAGTTGGTGGCCCATAGAATACACTCAGTAATGGTAACTCTATTGTTTCTGAACTCTAACCAAATAGATAGATTCATTCTCTCCAGGCTATCCTCTCTCTCCAGCACTGTAATGTTCTCTTAAACCAATACTGCTCCCACTCCTCCTTTCTTTCCTTCTCTAACTTTCATGAACACCATGTATCAGAAATATGTAATACCCAATCCTGCTCTTTTTTAAGCCAGGTCTCCATTATTACCACAACATAATATTCCCATGTGGCTATTTGCACATGCAGATCACCAACCTTATTTACCACACTCCTTGCATTTACATACATGTACTGTAAGGTTAATTTAGACCTTATTGTATTCCCTCACCTAATATCTTACCATTTCTAGCCCTCTAGTGTTAGCTGCTTCTCCCAGTCCTTTGTGAACCTTGTATATCCTTTCTAATGCTGGATTGATGGAGATGGTGGTGTAGTGGTAAAGTCACTGGACCAGTAATCCAAAGGCCCAGCCTACTGCTATGGGGGCAAGAGTTCAAAGCCCACCATAGCAGCTGGTGGAATTTAAATTCAATTAATAAAAAAAATCTTGAATTGAAAGCTAGTCTCAGTAATGATGACCATAAAATTATCATTGATTGTTGTAAAAACCCATCTTCCTTTAGGGAAGGAAATCTGCCATTCCTACCCAGTCTGGCCTATTTATGACTCCAGACCCACAGCAATGTGGTTGGTTGAGTTAACTGCCCTCTGAAATGGCCAAACACATCACTAATTCAAGGGCAGTTAGGGATGGGCAACTAATGCCAGCCTTGCCACCCCATGAAAAAAAGTCCTGCTTGCCACCCCCTGGCCAAGTTAGTCTAGTTTAGATATTAAGAAAAGTAAAAGGTTAGCAGCTGGTAATAGTGCTTGGTCAAACCTCCTGTTGTAGGTTCAATCACCATTTCTATCTGAAATCTAGCAGCCAGGTTTCCAACAAGCTGAGAAAACTCAAGTTACAGGGATGAGTATGTACCCGTATATTACCTGGGGTTCTTGAACTAATGTTCTGAAGGTGAAAGGATGTCATTTTAACTTTGAGGGATGGAGTAAAGCAGTATCAAGTTGGCCACCATATCAACTGGCAACCTGAAATGAATACAGCCCCCCCAGTTTTCCCATTTGTTGACTTCAATGGCATCAGTGTGATGAATAATCGGCAGCTAATTCAATATTACTCCTTTTATGCCACTGACAAAAATTAAGCTTTCCCTTAAAGTGTGAGAAAGGAGAAAGACACAGAGCAGGAAATAAAAACACATGGAACAGGTGACAGAGACCAAACTTCATTCCAGTTAAATTCCTCACTTCCTACATTTGGTCAGTCTGGTTTGGATAATTCTCACTTGAAAACATTTTACAAGGCATGCAGGAGTTTAGTCGTCTCCAAAACTGAACAGAGCTCTGTGTAGTGGTTAATGGTAGACACTTTGATCCCAGGAAAGGAGGCATTTTTTGAGTTCTCAGGGAACGTTAACAGGATCTGTCAGCATGCTGGCACGTGCCAAATGTTGACAATTTGGAATTTCAAGACTTGGCCCCTGTTGGAAACTGCTGGAAATACTTGGCAACTGTACATTTCTCCGAGTGGAAATCTGCCACGTTAGATTATGGAATAATTAGCAACAATGAAAGGTATGTAGTTATTGGAGTTTTAACACACTGGGGATCACTAGCAGAAGGCGAAGAAGAGTATCAAAATGAATTGTGATGTGCAAAAATGTAAATAACTGAATGCAGTTCATTCCTACACGGCTGAGGGACTGGGGAGAAATTTCCCAATGTATTTTTCTTTTTACTGATACTTTTTCTTTTGCATCTCCCAGGTGATTACGTGATGGCAGAGTGGTGGGGAAGGGAAGGAAGTATTTAGTCAGAATGTTCTAGCCATCTTGAGTACAGGTCAGCCTTGATGGATCAGCTGGTCAGTTCCTACCCGTCAATTTCACATGCTCCTACGTATTATGGACATAGGTCTTACCTTAGTACAACTTATAATAAATCAGATTTATTACTCAAGTGGCTTTCATTTCCTTATTCATATGACAATGGGCACTCTGTCCCTCAGTCACATGGGAACACCACCACCTGGAAGTTCCTCTCCAAGCCAATCGCCATCCTGACTTGGAAATATAACGCTGTTCGTTTACAGTCACTGGGTGTCAAAATCCTTGAACTTCCTCCCTAACAGCACTGTGGATGTACCTACACCACATGGACTGCAGCGGTTCAAGAAGGCAGCTCACCACCACCTTCTCAAGGGCAATTAGGGGTGGGTAATAAATACTGGCCCAACCAGCGATGCCCACATCCTGTGAATGAATAAAAAAATAGTCTCCATCCTGAGGGAGTCATTAAAGTTCTCTGAACCTTATGAAGAGTGTGTTCATGAGCAAAATGGTATGACAGTGTCAGATAACTCACCGCCATTACTCAATTACCTTTCTGATAATTATTGTTAGCCATTAAGATATTGTAACTTCTTCTCACCTAATGATATCAATGAGAGTAGTTTCGTGAGGACAGTGGGATTTGCACATATAGCTTAAATCTTGGTTTTTCAGAATTTAATGCAACCTTCTCAAAAGCTAAAATCCTGAATTGGGATCCAAACCTCAAGAGTAAATGACGAAGAATTTGTTTGAAGAGAGGAAGTAAAATAACAATTTGCATTTATACAGCACCTTTAACATTGGAGATTGGAGGAGTTGTTAGGCAGTGCTGGATGTGGTGGATGGGTGTGTGTACCTAGGAAATCATATGCCCGGTGAAGGAGAAATGAGGCAGGGGTGAAAATAAGTATTGGATTATTTTGACTGGAAGAGTTTCTGATAGACAGTGGCAACTCTGTTAGAGAAGAGATGTGAAAAGATCAGAGTAGTGTTTAACTAACTGCTCTCTCTGTTTTTGACAGCTGGGATCTGTCAAAGACCTGGGGTAGTGGCTTTTTTGGTGAAGACATTGGTTATTGACTGGAAGGGCACAGTGACCAACGCTGATGTAATAATGACCAGACCGTGTCCAGCAACACATACAGAAACAAGAGAACTGCGACAGGAAGAGCAGGTGTTTTTTTATTCATTCATGGGAAGTTAGTGTCAATTCTGGGTAATTTGCCTGAAGCCCTGTATCCAAAGAAGGTGAAGGAATAGGTCCCAACCAGGAAAAGATAAGGCAGAATGCCAAAGCAGAGATTGTCAAACAATGTGTGGGAAGATCTGAACACAAATGTGAGACAACTAAGAGAGCATAATGCTTAAGACTGTTTAAAACAATCAGCTTTGATGGACCAATCACTGACTGCACAGTCTGAAAGCATCCTGTCCCCATTGACTCAAACAATTTTCCTCATTTTTCTAGAAACCTTTGCTTGAAGTCCAACTGCAGTCGCCATAAATTCACCCCTTATTTGCCGACACTTTCCTGGACCACTATGAGTTTCCTGCTCTCAGCCGACAATGGTGGAATCGAATGAATTGCCCATTGCACCAATGCTACTCTGGCGTTTGTGTCACGAGCTATCTGGTCACCCAACGTAGCAATTTAAATATCAGTCTTTTCCTAATTGTCTGCACTTCACGGTTTCACGATATGGAATTTCCTCCAAGTAATGTAATTGTGTTAATTAAAAGTATTGTACCTTGGATTTTGACCTGATTTGCTTTGCATTCTGGACAGTGTAAGAGCTGGAATTCTTCAGTCTGATGCATAGAATAATCCGTGCTGGCAAGAAAGATGACATCACCAGCTTTCCAAGTTCTGGCATCATCTGCGAGCTCCAGAATGCTGCTATTAACATGTGTATCTATGGTAACGGTCACCTTGGGCCGCACTGAAAGAAGAGAAATGAATGTTTGAGTGTGTAAGTATTAAACAGCATCTCCTGCCAAGTTTTCAATCTCTGTAAAACAGGACCATAAGCAGTCTTATATATAACAGCTGTTACTGGGAAATAAGTATGAAAGAAAAACATCTTAAACAATTTCTTCTGCATACTTGAAAGTTTTGGATGGCATTTTTCTCTTTGAACAAAGGTCAATAACACATTTTATTTACCTTTATTTTAAATGAAACACGATGAAAATGACAAATGTTATAATCTTTTAAACATGAGTTCAGTAACTGGAACGGTAAACAAGAAACATCACCCAATCCCAAACACCTGTGATAAAGATCTTTTAACACTTCTCAACTAGTTAACTAACCACTTACCCAATATGAATGACAACATGTCTCTGAATTTATCTACAGAATGGCTAGGACAAGGCTGAGTGGCAACTCGTAAGGTCAGCAATTGCTAATTCTAGCAGTACACCTCATCCAATACTCCAATACTCCGGAAACTACTCCAGGTGATGGTTATAAAGGAGGCAAGAATTGTTCTTGTGTTTTGTGACATCACCAATGGGAATTTCCCAACACATTTCACATGGAAATTTTCATCCCATTGGTCTGGCTGGATTCAAACTCAGGGCAGGGGTGAAAGGACTCCCTGCTTCCCATTCCTTGTAGTCAGTATGTGGTGAACACACCCAATACAACAGGGGCAACATGAGACAGAAGAAATGGCAGTACAGAGGGTAGGTGAGAGACAGCATGATGTAATAGCAGAAGGCTTCAACTCTTCCATTACATATCAATAGATAGTTTCAGTAGATAAAGGATTATTTTCAAAGGTCTACAATGGTGCTGGATGCTTTTCACTCAACAATACCTGAGTAGATAATAGAGAGTGGTTTTCCGAAGGGTACTCTAACATATCATAAAGCACACCTGATTCAGACTGGGGATATATTGTGGCAACAGTTTTACAGGGAGGGACTGGACCATCTCTAGCCAACAGGCAGAATTTCAAACAAAGGAGGAGAAGGCCATTCAACTCCTTGAGCATTCTCCACCATTCAATAAGATCATGGCTTATTGATCTGATCATGGCTCAACTCCACTTTCCTGCCAGCCCCCTTTGTCTCCCTTGTAGATTGAAAATCTGTCTAACTCAGCCTCAAATATATTGAATGATTCAGCCTCCACTGTTCTCTGGGGTACAGAATTCCAAAAACTAACAACTCTCAGAGAAGAAATTTCTCCTCATCTCCATCTTAATTGGAAGACGCCTTATTTTGAAACTATGCTCCCTAGTTCTAGATTCCCCTACGAGGGGAAACATCTTCTCAGCATCTACCTGCCAAGCCCCCTCAGAATCTTATATATTCCATTAAGGCCACTTATCATTCTTCTAAACTCCAATCAGTATAGGCCCAACCTGCTCAATCTTGCTTCATAAAACAACCCCTTCATCCCAGGAATCAGCCTAGTGAATCTTCTCTAAGCTGCTTCCAATGCAAATATATCCCTCCTTAAGTAAGGAGACTAAACCGTCAAGCAATTCTGACAGGTACCACAATACAGTAGCTTCAGCTGCAATCAGTTAGAGGAGAAAGGCTGTGCAACATACATAGAAATATATGTTAGATATATATTAAATCATTTTCAAAAACAAAATTAAAGTATTTCAAGCTTTAAAGGGGGCAACTAAATCTGAATGACAAATTAAAGTGGGCATCTTGGTGAGGGAATCTGTTGGCAGATGGAGGGAATCTGTTGGCATTAAGTTCTTCTAGATGCCAGTGCAGAGGTCTAGAGGGTGAAACAGGTGTCATGATGATGTGACGTGTACATGTGGAATATTAATCTTTAATTTCATCGGCTGGTCAGATATATATATCCAACTTCTTTAAAAGGACTTTTGCCAAGCAAAGACACTGACTTTGAAATGGCTGCAGAGGTCACCTGACCTACAAATTGGCCAAGTCTGGAAACTTCTGAATATGGGTTTGCCAGGAGATATGGCTACAGGCTTTTCCCCTGATGGACTTCACACCTGCCGTGGTCTACATTCTCTACAAAACATAAGGACAACAGACCTCTAGACTTTCTGACTACAGAAGTTACCAAAAACAGTGGAAGACTAACAAAGCTATTGTGCAAGGAGGATGCTAAGAACCCCTCTCTGTATTGATGGCATCTTGATAGCTTTGACAATAAGAGATCAAAACTCATTTCATTAACCTGGATCACCATTGTGCACCAATAGCAGCTGCCACATGAGTAAAACCCCCTGGAGAAAAGTTGTTATTTATAAGCTTGTCTGTGGGCTACTGTAGTAGAAGAAGAAGTTTGCAAATGGGTCAGTAACACCATCTCTCTCCCTGCTGCCTCACGTTCAGAGCACTATCTCTGATGAGTTCTGAAGGAGACTTCCAAATTCCAAAGCTGCGTTTCCATGAAAACAAAGACCACTAAGAACTGCCTCAACCACACACAACACCGAAGTACTCAGACAGTGAACTCTCTGTTTTCGCCTTTTATTATTGAATCTTAATTTGCCCAAAAGTTAACCTTCTCTACTGTAATTTATAATCTTGCAGGATTGTGTGTGTTTTCTGCAAAGGTTGTGACATGTGTTTAGCTTTTTAAATATTTTCTATAACTTTACTTGGGTGGGTTTTAGTTCAATAAAAATGAATCCCTTTGTGTTTAAACTCAAGAAAGCCTATCGGACTGAGTCCTTTGCAATTAGCATGTAAACGGTTAAGTACAGGCACTGAGTTGACCCTTCCATCCTTGTAAATTAAAAAACCCTAAAATAAAAGCAAAATACTGTGGATGCTGGAAATCTGAAATTAAAACAGAAAATGCTGGCAAAACTCAGTGAGCCTGGCAGCACCTGTGGGGATAGAACCAGAGTTCACGTTTTGAGTCCAATATGGAATGAAGAAGAGTCATATTAGACTCGAAATGTCAACTCTGTTTTTCTCTCTTCACAAACGCTGCCAGACCTGCTGAGCTTTTCCAGCATTTTGTGTTACCAAAATAACCCGGTTATGATCAATCGATCATAAAGAGGGCAAGTTCTGCTATGTGTTCTCACTGGGTCATAACAGAGCTCACTGGCAGCAGAAGTTTGCAGTGGTAGTTGTTAACCTATTTAAAATGAACTAACTGATCTCTAGGATGAGCCAGGGAGACTCTGTGGTAGATTCCTGTCCTCACCTGACGTCAGTTGGTTGAAAACTCAGCGAGCCTGTGAGAGACGAGCAATGGGCTGGGCTGATTCAGGCCTCGGCACTGAATACAACAGTCTACGCCTCTTGTTTTTGAGAGTGTGACAAGGTGGGGATTACAGGCAATAACCTATTCCTGTTGTTCTCCCATTCTCCTCTTCCTATATCCCTATGAGGTAGGCATTATAGTATACAAGTGTGATGGAGTAGGGATACATTAAGTAAGTGTTTTGCTAAGACAAGGGGCATCTTATAGAACGACTGGATCTCCTATGGCACTGCACACAAAAAGTAAAGAATTGGAGATCAAAAGACCAAGGTTAAGGGAGAAGTCAGGGGCTTAGGAGAACCAGGGTCACAAGATGGAGAGAGGGTCTGAGATTTAAGGTGGGGAGTTTACAACCCTACCACTATGAGCTGGTCTTCAGACTGTACCCATTAACTACACTACAGACTTGGGTTTTGTAAGATGGCCCAATACCAACCCAGTGGTTGTTAACAAATAGTTTGCATATGTAGGTCGAAGTACTAGACTTGAAAGAGGACGTTTATTACGGAGGAATGGAAACAGTTTGCATAGTGAATGGGTGTGCTGCTGACTGAGGTTCAGGAACTGGTCTAGTGGATAGCAAGGTGAGAGAGGAGTCCAGGGTAAAACGTTTGGGGTAAAATGTTTCGCTCGGCGGGCGGGCAAACAGGCGCCCGACCTAACCGAGCATAAAATGATGTGTGATGATGTCGGGCGAGCATCCCAACGTCATCGCGCACTCTCGCGATATTTCGGTCGGTGGGCGGGCGCCGGAGTCGGCGGGCAGGATGAGGTTTCCAAAAGCAATAAAAATAAAATGAAACCTTTAATTTTTCATGAATAACACGTTCCTGCTCATGTGATAGAGTCACATCAGAGGGGACATGTTTCATTTTTTATTTTTATTTTTTAAATTAATTTTTTCATATATCTTCATCTCCCCTGAGGCAGCTCTGCGCCTCAGGGAGATAATGTAGCGTGCACTCGCCGCGCGCATGCGCAATGCTCACGCTCACCCAGCTCGCACTCCCCGCCCCCCCCCCCCCCCCACCCCGCCCACACAGGCAGCGCTGAGCCTCGATTGGCCCGCCAGCGTGAAATTGCCTTCCGGGCCCGAGCGCGGTGGGCGGGCGGCTTCCCTAGCGCCCCCGCCCACCCCCACCCCCACCTATAATTCTGCCGTTGACAAAGGAAAGTGGGCGAATGAACGAAATAGCAGGCGGACCTGGGTGTCCTCCGCTACCACACCACCTAGTGATCAGGGGGCCAGCAATTACAGCGTGACAACCAAATGTTGACAGCGTTTTCCCAATATTAAATGACTCAGAAATTGTGGCGAACAGGTTAAGACTTGTTATGTGATAGGGTAATACACAGAGGCTCTGTGAAAGTTAGCACAGAGGTGAGTTTAATATGGGTAGGCTAAGTGTTCACAATAATTACCAAGCTCAGGTCATGTCTGATGCACAGTTATTTACAGCATAGTTGTCATTTACAGGAGATACTCAGCACAGACCTGGTTTACCACAAAGGAAGCGCACTCTGTAGTCATGGCAGTTTCCATTAGCCTGGTCCTTATTCCGACACACAAATCCATAGTCTTGATCATGCATATGGAATACCTCTGCTGTTCGACTGGCTGGGATTCCATCAACAGTAACAACCTAAGGCATAAAGAGCACTTTAATGAGCGCACTTCTGTTGAATTTCTGCCGATAAACACCCGGTCTCTCATCATAACTTCCCCAGCCATCCTGCCCACCTTACGTTGAAGTTACAATGTGAGATCAGGAGGAAACTTTACCCATTTACTGCACTTTGCTGTCAATAAAAATTCCAACATTCGGCAAACTGGTCCCATTTGGAATCGTTAATCTTATGAATGGGCATGGGGTGGGAGTGGGGGGGTGGGAGTGGGGGTGCGGGGGTGGGGTAGGGTGGTGGTCAGGGTAGGTAGGGACAAAGGAGAAAAATGCTTTGTTTGGCTTCAGAAAACCATATATTTTGAGGATGCATTCTAATCCTACCTACCCAGCGGAGACTGTCTAAATCTCCCATGTAACTTACCCAGCTTGGATCTGCCCTAACACGATTTGAACCTGGTCCACTGAACAGACAGTAGAGGGGCAACAGCTCAAAGTTGGCAGGGTCCATCGTAATAAATAATGTCAAGTCTGGATGATGTAATTGTGAACTGACTGCAATTTTAACTCGATGACCTGAGCAGGAAGTGGTGGTGAGGTGCCTGCCGGGTCCTCTCAAGTCCAACGGGGAGGAGATCAGAGCCAGAAGAGGTCCAAAGAAGCAAATTGTTTAAGTTTAGTTTTACTTTCTTTGTAGAGCAGAAGTAACCTTGGCCTTAGCAATCGATTCTGTCACTTGCCTGGTCCCTATGGGTGATGTCTGGGCTGCCTGATTTTCTGCCATTTCCTTTCTATTTCCCACCCGGAATGCCAGGATTTAAATAAAGGCCTGAAGTTAAAAGATTCCAAAGGTTCCAGGCCTCATCTCTGAAAAAGTGGGCGGGTTTCTGGGCTGAATTTTCCCAGCCCAGAGGTGGCAGGCTGGGAGGCGAGGGATGGGGGCAGGAGAATAGCAGGAAGACACTTCCAGGTAGCTCCCCCGACAAATACCTGCACGGTGGGAGTTCCAATGGAGGTGTGCAGCCAATTGAACAACTTAGGGCTACTATCAGTGGTGATTATTTGCATTTACTGGAATTTTTCCAGAGGCTCCCAGCTTAATGGTAGCGGCCTCCTTGTGGTAGGTTGGGAGGGGTCCATTGGACCCAGAGTCTCCATGCCCTCTTGACAGGGTCTCAGAAGGAAAGGTCCCCTGAGCCCCAACGATCCCCCGGAGCGCAGTCTCCTCTGTTCTTTTACTACGCTAAAAAAAGTTTTATTTAGTTTTACTCACCTGAGGGCACCTCCATTTTGAGGCACCTCTATTTTGAGCCTCCTAATTATGTTGGACTCCTGAAGCCCGCTGGAAAACCCTGCCCTCTAATCCACCCGCCAGAAATCTGCCCACGGTTACACTTGAGTCTTCTCTCTTTAAAATACTTTGTAATCCCAGACAGAGAGTACAATAAATGGCTATGATCTTACAGCAAGACATGGCTTTAAAATCAAACTTTTCGTGTTAGTCTCCAAACTTACTGGGGGAGAAAAATGACTTTCACTGCATTTTGGCATCTTCAGTATTTCAGTCTTTTGTATTCAGTATCTGGAGTAGTGTGTACAGAATTGGTCTACTTATTTAAGGAAGGATGTAAATGCATTGGAAGCAGTTCAGAGAAGGTTTACTAGACTAATACCTGGAATGGGTGGGTTGCCTTATGAGGAAAAGTTGGACAGACTAGGATTGCATCTGCTGGAGTTTAGACGAGTAAGAGGCGACTTAATTGAAACATATAAGATCCTGAGGGGTCTTGACAGGGTGGATGTGCAGAGGATATTTCCTCTTGTGGGAGAATCTAGAACTAGGGGTCACTGTTTCAAAATAAGTGGTCACCCATTTGAGACAGAGATGAGGAGAATGATTTTCTCTCAGAGGGTCGTGAGTCTTTGGAACTCTCTTCCTCAAAAGGCAGTGGAAGCAGAGTCTTTGGACATTTTTAAGGCACAGCTAGGTAGATTCTTGGTAAGCAAGGGGGTGAAAGGTATCGGGGTAGGTGGGAATGTGGAGTTGAGGTTAAAATCAGGTCATCCATGAACTTATTGAATGGCAGAGCAGGTTTGAGGGGCTGAGTGGCCTACTCCTGCTCTTAATTCCTGTGTTCGTATGGTCGTATGTTCAGTCTCATCCAGGATTCAGTTTTAACATCTCAAAGAACTCGTGGCTAGAACCTCTAATTGGCACAGTTCACAGATATATCATGGTGATCGCTATTGTTATGCAGGCCCGAACCTGTTTATACTAAGATTCTTAGTGTCTATGCAGATATATCACATTCAGGAATGTAGCGTGATTGGGCAATGTGCTTTGCCAATCAGAATTAGTATACAAATAAATGCTTTCCTTTAAAATGCTGCCCAATGAAAACTGTGCCTTCTTTATCTGGGGAAACACTTCTTAATTATTAACTTCAATTCACCGTTTCACTCAACAGACGTAAACTGAACCTGGCATGAGTGATAAAAGTATTCAGCTTTCGTAGAAAGAATTTAGACTCTCATGGTACAGTGAGGGTTTACCTGTATATCAATTAGTTTCTCAGAGTACAGTCCTGATTACCTGTACATTGCTTTTACTCTCACAGAGCACAGTGCTGGAGGTTTAACTGTATATTGATTGAAGTCTTATAGAGTACAGTCCCAAATACCTGCACATCAGTTGGACTATCAAAGAATACAGTCCTGATTATCTGTATATTGATTGGACTATCAAAGAATACAGTCCTGATTACCTGTATATTAATTGGACTATCACAGAGTACAGTCCTGATTACCTGTTTATTAATTGGACTATCACAGAGTACAGTCCTGATTACCTGTATATTGACTGGACTATCACAGAGTACAGTCCTGATTACCTGTATATTGATTGGACTATCACAGAGTACAGTCCTATTACCTGTATATTGATTGGACTATCACAGAGTACAGTCCTGATTACCTGTATATCGATTGGACTACCACAGAGTACAGTCCTGATTACCTGTATATTAATTGGACTATCACAGAGTACAGTCCTGATTACCTGTATATTAATTGGACTATCACAGAGTACAGTCCTGATTACCTGTATATTAATTGGACTATCACAGAGTACAGTCCTGATTACCTGTTTATTAATTGGACTATCACAGAGTACAGTCCTGATTACCTGTATATTAATTGGACTATCACAGAGTATAGTCATGATTACCTGTATATTAAATGGACTATCACAGAGTACAGTCCTGATTACCTGTATATTGATTGGACTATCACAGAGTACAGTCCTGATTACCTGTATATCGATTGGACTAGCACAGAGTACAGTCCTGATTACCTGTATATCGATTGGACTATCACAGAGTACAGTCCTGATTACCTGTATATTGATTGGACTATCACAGAGTACAGTCCTGATTACCTGTATATTGATTGGACGATCACAGAGTACAGTCCTGATTACCTGTATATTGATTGGACTATCACAGAGTACAGTCCTGATTACCTGTATATTAATTGGACTATCACAGAGTACAGTCCTGATTACCTGTATATTGATTGGACTATCACAGAGTACAGTCCTGATTACCTGTATATTAATTGGACTATCACAGAGTACAGTCCTGATTACCTGTATATCGATTGGACTATCACAGAGTACAGTCCTGATTACCTGTATATCGATTGGACTCTCACAAATTTTTCCAGGAAATGCAACTCTCAGGTCCGACAGTTTTTCCCAGTCTCCCGATCCTCGCTCATCATCCCGGTTAAACCAATCGGTCCACTCCACATCTGCAGCCAAGTAACATTAAGATGTTGAAGACAGTGACGGTCAGCTCAGCAGTGGAATGACACATATTTTAATGGATGAAAAATTACGCAGAATGTGCTGAGCTCCCAAGTTGTTGACATGCTTTTCTACTGTACGAATCCCTGCTCTTGGTGGATGGATTTGTAACCTATGTATAATATTTAGAGAGCTTTGTGCTACTGCAATGGTATAGAATCTCGGCCTTGCCACACCTTCAGTTCCACTCCAACCAGCCTTGAGCTGATGATTTCGTCAAACTGAGCCTGAAATGACAACAGCCTGAAGTGTCACTCAGTGCCACTATCATGAAACAAGCAGGACTGCCTCAACCTTTTTCCTACGCCAGCCACATAACCACTGGGGCCACAATTAGCCCTGCAATTTTGAAGCTTAGTGTGTGATTTCCTAGCACTTAATTGCTATAATCCCCTTTATATCAGCTGCAAAAGTTACTAATCAGGCCAGGAACTGAATGCCAATCCAATGGAAAACAAACTCAAAACAAGTGCACATTTAGGCTTTAAGTTGCTAAACTCCTGCAGCTTCAGAGCAGCAAGAACAGGCTTTTGAGAGAAAATGATGCCTGAGGTTTTGCAATATGTTTCGCATTGTCGGAGAACGTTAAGCTGAATGGCATTGAGTAGAATGTGCATCTGTGGAGATTTAAGCCTAATAATTGTTTGTGCAGTCAGCAATTTCTTTTTAATCTCTGTTTTTTTTTTAAGCAAGGAGAAGTCAAAGGCTGTATTTTCCAAACAAGACCAGCATTTAACATGAGCCATTTGTTATCTCAAGCCTCATATTCAGTTCCCACAACGTCTAGTGTTAGGGATATATATATATATAGAGGCATAGGCAACGACTCAGTCTCTCCACTAGCAGGGAAGAGGAAGAGGCCATTCAGCCCCTCAAGCCTGTTCTGTCATGGCTGATCTGTACCTCAGCCCCATTTGTTCCGTCACCCTTGACACCTGTAGCCAACAAAAAAACTATCAATCTTGGTTTTGAAAATGGAACTGAGCCTGAATCACAGCTTTGTGGCAGACAGTACCAGGTTAACTCCATCGTCTGTGTGGCAGACAGTACCAGGTTAACTCCATCGTCTGTGTGGCAGACAGTACCAGGTTAACTCCATCGTCTGTGTGGCAGACAGTACCAGGTTAACTCCATCGTCTGTGTGGCAGACAGTACCAGGTTAACTCCATCGTCTGTGTGGCAGACAGTACCAGGTTAACTCCATCGTCTGTGTGGCAGACAGTACCAGGTTAACTCCATCGTCTGTGTGGCAGACAGTACCAGGTTAACTCCATCGTCTGTGTGGCAGACAGTACCAGGTTAACTCCATCGTCTGTGTGGCAGACAGTACCAGGTTAACTCCATCATCTGGCTGAAAAAATACTTCCTGACTGAACTCTGAAAAGGCCTAGCTCGAATCTTTAGGTTAAAGTAATGCTGTTCTTGGAAGCTATATACATACCAGTGGTTAACATTATTTGTATGTCAACCTGCCAGGAACTAATCTAATGAACATGTTCAACAAAACCTGTTCACAACGGGTGCAATGTTCCCAGCTCCACGGTGGCAGGATTAAAGGCAGGATTTGGAGGAGTTTCTGAGAAAAATGTGTCCGTGGGACATGTTCTGGCCTCCAGGCAATCTTTGTCGAAGCAGGTCAACACCAGCAGGAGTACCCAGCCGGCAGCAGCAGATAGCCAGCCGGCATGATTAACTGTGAGGTGATTGAGGGCTCCACCAGGATGGGCCCTCAACTGAGGGCCACCTTTGGCAGGGGCCTGGAGAGCCCATGAGGCCTCCTGTTATAACCCACCCACCATCCCACCCCCCCTCCACCACCAGAGACACGGCCATCAGCTGCTGTCCAGGAGGGTTTTATTTATTCAATCACGGGATGTGGGCTTTGCTGACAAGGCCAGCATTTATTGCCCATCCCTAATTGCCCTTGAGAAGGTGGTGGTGAGCTGTCTTCATGTGGTGCTCACAGTGCTGTTAGGAGGGAGTTCCAGGATTTTCACCCATGACAGTGAAGGAACGGCCGATATATTTTCAAGTCAGGATGGTGGGTGGCTTGGAGCGGAACTTGCAGATGGTGGTGTTCCCATGTGTCTTCTAGATGGTAGTGGTCATGGGTTTGGAAGGTGCTGTCTAAGGAGCCTTGGTGAATTCCTACAGTGCACCTTGTAGATGGTACACCACTGCTGCTACTGTGCGACAGTGGTGGAGGGAGTGAATGTTTGCGGATGTGGTGCCAATCAAGTGGGCTGCTTTGCCCTGGACGGTGTCGAGCTTCTTGAGTGTTGTAGGAGATGCACTCATCCAGGCAAGTGCAGAGTATTCCATCACACTCCTGACTTGTGCCTTGTAGATGCTAGACGAGCTTTGGGGAGTCAAGAGGTGAGTTACTCATTGCAGGCTCCTAGCCTCTGACCTGCTCTTGTGGCCACAGTATTTATATGGCCACTCCAGTTCAGTTTCTGGTCAATGGTAACCCCCAGGATGTTAATAGTGGGGGATTCAGTAATGATAATGCCATTGAATGTCAAGGCGCGATGGTTAGATTCTCTCTTGTTGGAGATGGTCATTGTCTGGCACTTGTGTGGAGTGAGTGTTACTTGCCACTTGTCAGCCCAAGCCTGGATATTGTCCAGGTCTTTCTGCATCTGGACATGGACTGCTTCAGTATCTGGAGAGTCACGAATGGTGCTGAACATTGTGCAATCATCAGCGAACATCCCCATTTTGTGACCTTAGGATAGAAGGAAGGTCATTCATGAAGTAGCTGAAGATAGTTGGGCCGAGGACACTATCCTGAGGAACTCCTGCAGTGATGTCCTGGAGTTAAGGTGACTGACCTCCAACAACCACAATCATCTTCCATTGTGCTAGGTATGACTACAACCATCAGAGAGTATTCCCCCTGATTCCCATTGACTCCAGTTTTGCTAGGGCTCCTTGATGTCACACTCAGTCAATTGTGGCCTTGATGTCAAGGGCAGTCACTCTTACATCACCTCAGGAGTTCAGCTCTTTTGTCCGTGTTTGAACCAAGATTGTAATGAGGTCAGAAGCTGAGTGGCCCTGGCGGAATCCAAAACGACTGTCAGTGAGCAGGTTATTGCTAAGCAAGTGCTGCTTGATAATGCTGTTGATGCATTCCATCACTTTACTGATGATGGAGATTAGACGGATGGGATGGTAATTGGCTGGGTTGGATCTGACCAGCTGTTTGTGTGCAGGACATACCTGGGCAATTTTCCACATTGCCAGGTAGATGCCGGTGTTGTAGCTGCACTGGAACAGCTTGGCTAGGGGTGCGGCAAGTTCTGGAGCACAAGTCTTCAGTACTATTTCTGGAATGTTGTCAGGGCCCATAGCCTTTGCAGTACCTTCTGCGATTTCTTGATATCACATGGAGTGAATTGAATTCAAGACTGCAATCTGTGATGCTGGGAACCTTCAGAGGAGACAAAGATGGGTCATCCACTCGGCACTTCTAGCTGAAGATTGTTGTGAACTCTTCAGCCTTATCTTTTGTACTAATGTGCTGGGCTCCGCCATCATTGAGGATGGGGATATTTGTGGAGCCTCCTCCTCTAGTGAGTTGTTTAATTGTCCACCACCATTCGCAACTAGATGTAGCAGGACTGCAGAGCTTAGGTCTGATTTGTTGGTTGTGGGATTGCTTAGCTACGTCTATCACTTGCTGCTTATGTTGTTTGGCACGCAAGTAGTCCTGTGTTATAGCTTTACCAGGTTGACACCTCATTTTTAGGTATGCCTGGTGCTGCTCCTGGCATGCCCTCCTGCACTCTTCATTGAACCAGGGTTGATCCTCTGGCTTGGTGGTAATGGTAGAGTGTGGGATATGCCAGGCCATGAGTTTACAGATTGTGTTTGAGTACAATTCTGCTGCTGCTGATGGCCCACAGTTCCTCATGGTTGCACAGTTTTGAGTTGCTAGATTTGTTTGAAATCTATCCCATTTAGCACGGTGGTCGTGCCACACAACACGATGGAGTTAACTTGGATCTTCTGAAAAACTGAAGATACAGTCTGTGGTTCACAACTAACATACTTACCTCTGAGTCAGAAAGAGTTATGAGCTTTCCAAAGACTTCCGAATGTTTTTATAGTGCTGGTGAGTTTTGTTTAAGTCGATGTTGGGTGAGCGGATTGGGGGCGGGGGTGGGGCATGGAGGGTATGTGGTGGTATGGGCGCTTGGAAGTGGCAGTGGGGGTATGGGATAGTATGAGGGGTGAGGGAGTTATGGGGGAGCTGGGGAGTGCTGTAGAGGGATGGGGCTGAGGGGGTTTAGATGGAGTGAGGGTTTGGGGGGTGCTCACACTCATTTCCATAAAGGGCCAATGTCTCAGCAATTGGAGGTGAGCCTTTTAACCTAGCTATGTTGTCATCGGCCTGACTCCGTCTCTGGCAGTAGGCCCAACTCCAGGCCTTCCCTGCTGCCCCACAATCAAAATAGCGTTGGCAGGCACTCCCAGGTAGGAGGCAGGATCGTGGTGTCAAGAAATCTTCTGATTTCCGATTCATGCCTCCAAGCTGAAGATCTGGCTCTGCACTGTACACTTTTACAGCGTAGGAAACTTGGAGGCCAATTTGTGTACCTTAAAATCCCACAAACAGTCGTTTGGTGGTACAGAACTTGAGTAGTGCTTAAAAAAGACAAGCTGTCAAAACTTTGTGTCTTGCACTCATCAGGACAGATTTGCAAGAATACCAAATCTCAAAGGGAGCAACAAGTTACACTGCATGAGAACAGGATGCTGATTGGTTGGCAGGTGGACGGTTTGAGGCGTTGCCATGGAGAATGTACCAGGGAACAGTTATCCCCCAATCAGAGTCGACATGTCTTTTTTAAATTGAAACAAAAGTTTGGGGGTTAACTGTTCTCCGGTGCATTATCCATGGTAACACCTCAACTAGAGTCCACTTGTCAACCATTCAGCACCCTTTTCTCATGCAGTATAAATTGTTGTTTCCTTTGATATTTGGTATTCTTGCAAATCTGTCCTGATGAGTGCAGGATGAAAAGCTTCAGCATCACGTCTCTAACTCAGCAATACTCAATTTCTGTTCGACCAAACGATTGTTTGTGGGATTTTAAGGTGCACAAGTTTGCCTCCAAGTTTCCGACACTAAAAAGTGACTACCTTTCCAAAACAGTTCTTAGGCAATCTCAGGACATCCCAAAGTACTTCACAACTAATGAAGTAGTTTTGAAGTATAGTTACTCTTTACTGTAGTGAAATGTAGCGGCCAATTTGTTCATGGTAAGCGCCCACAGACAA
This sequence comes from Cetorhinus maximus, assembly GCF_964194155.1. NCBI lineage: Eukaryota > Metazoa > Chordata > Chondrichthyes > Lamniformes > Cetorhinidae > Cetorhinus > Cetorhinus maximus. Next base: position 34,116,553 of record NC_135904.1, read on the forward strand.
TAATGGGTTAAACGTCAGATAATTTGATAATTGGTCACTAAATGTTGGTTGTGACACCAGGAGAGCTGCACTGTTCCTCTTCAAACAGGACCTTGGGATCTTTTGCATCAACACGAAAGATTTCTTTAATGTCTCATTTGAAAGATACCACCTTCAACAGTGCAGCACTCCCTCAGTACTGAAGTGAAATATCAGCCTAAGTTACGTATTTAAGTGGGGACTTGAACTTACAACCTTCCGATTCAGAATTCAGATTGCTACCCACTGAGCCACGGCTGAGATCTATGACTGCTGTGTGTCCTTGTCTTTTGGGTGTCTGATGTTGATAATAATCACACGAAGCTTGGGAAGTTCAGAACTATGTATCTTTAACTTGCTACGCTGCTGTTTACGATAGAAGGACCGGTTTGGACAGGTTCTGTTACACATCACATCAGTCTCCAGTTCAGCCATGAAATGTGGCCTCCTGAGACATTTACACATAACAATTAGTTTGTAGTTAATTAGCTCCTAGCTCTTTACAGATATTTACAAACAATATATAACAAGTGTATTCAGGAACATCATGTCCTGACGCACTATATTGCCACTGTTCATGGGCTTCACTACAGTCGATAGGACACTACCGTGAAGATAGAAGTACTGGGTTTTTTAATTTTACAGATTCAGCCTTCAGTTTGACTCAGAAACCCAGTCTCATTTGGCTTTTTGTCAGCTCAAACCTGATACCTGGATCATGCTCTAATTATCAAGGGCTTTGGAATATGAAGATTTTTTTTAGAAATATAAAATAAGGCAACATTGACAGTATCTGGTTCTTACCTTGTACCCACTCGCTTGTTGAACCAACGGTAAAGTGATTCCCGTCAGAGGTGTGGAAAAGTTTAAACACTTTCGCAGCAGCAGATCCTCTTGCTCCTGTGAGATTACCAACAAATTGATTCCGTTCAAAACCTTGTGTTTAGCTCTTAAATGTAAAATAAGATTTTCCATTGCGAGTTCTTCCCATAAAAGCTTCAATGACAACTACATTTCTCCAAGAAATTTCTTTATGAAATAGTCCTCAGCAAGCGGTCCTGAATGTCCATGGAGATTCTCCCAAACTCCCACCATAACTTTTTCCATTTAGGTTGTTTCTCTGAGGGTTGTGCCAATCTTGCGCCCAGTTCGAACGGGTCAAAGGGTACACTTTCCAACTGCACCTGCTATTGTGGGGTCTCACCACCAGGGGGCTCCCTCAGCCAAACATATAGTTTAATGAATAGAAAATGGAGCGCTATTTACATCGAGTTCCATCGGATCTACAACACAGGCCAAATCGAGGAAAGAGCCCCAGCCCTTTCAGCCTCTCTTCGTCAGTATCTCCTCTCAATACTGGTTTTATCCTTGTTAATCTTTTTTGCACCTTCTCAATGCCTGCACATCCTTTTCATAACATGGGGCATCTCTTTGTCAGTGAACATTGACCACTCGGTCTCAATGGTCTAGACTGGTGGTTATGCTCCACGCAGGCCTCCCTTCTTCATCTTGCCCTATCAGCATACCCTATAATTCCTTTCTCCCTCATGTACTGTCTGGCTACCCCTTAAATGCATCTATGCTATTCACCTCAACTACTCCTCGTAATACAGAGTCCCGCACTCTAACCACTGTCTGGGTAAAGAAGACCCTCTTCAATTCCCTACTGGGTTTATTAGTGACTATTTTATAGTTATGGATCCTAGTTCTGTTGTCCCTCACAACTGGAAACATCTTTTCTACATCAACCCAATCAAACCTTTTCATTATTTTAAAGATCTTAATGAGGTTACACTTTAGCTGCCTTTTCTCCAGAGGAAAAAAGACCCAGTTTGTTCAGCCTTTAAGGTAAGTATATCATAGGGACTAATGGCAACGTCACTGAGTTTGTAATCCAGAGGCCCGGACTAATGGCCTGGGGGGCACAGATTCTAATCCCACCATAGCAGCTGGTAGAATTTAAATTCAATTAATAAATCTGGAATTGAAAGCTAATCTCAGTAATGGTGACCATGAATCTATCATCAATTGATGTAAAAACCCATCTGGTTCACTTATGTCCCTTCATCTTCATCTAGCCTTGCCTGGTCTGGCCTACATGTGACTCTAGACCAGGCTTGTCCAGCAGGTGGCCCATGGGCTGGATTGTGGCCCCCGAAGCCATTTTTCAAAATGTTGGTTAGAAAGGTAAGTAGAGTGTAAGATTCTGCAAGGAGCTGCTCCTCCAATTACAGGCCGTTCCTCTCCTGCATTTGCTGCCGATAGACTCACCAGTGATGTGGGAGAGAAATAATCTGTGACTGGAGGTGCAGCAAACACCAGCGGCGGTGAGTCTGCTGGGGAGAAAGGGGTTTTCCTTTGGGTAGGGGCGGGGGTGGTGGTGAACCACAGTGTCAGGGGCCTGAGGGGTGGGGGGGATAAGGATGCCGGGGATGCGGGTGGTGGTGGTGGTGGGGAACTTGGCTGTCGGGAGCCCCGGGGAGGAGAGTCTGGCTGCGAGGCCTGGGAGTGAGACGTCGCGGAAGCCAGGGTCAGAAGAGGGGGATGGGGAAGAGGCTGGCTGGCCGGTGTAAGAGATTGTGTGTGTGAGTATGTGTGTGCGTGAGGGAGTGAGAGAGTAAGGGATTGAACGTGAGTGTGTGTGGGAGTGAAAGTGAGTGTCTGTCTTACTCCCAGTCTCAGGTTTCTCACTCACTCACTCTCACCAGCACGCACCAACACATACACACACCCACCCACAGTGGGTGAGGGTGAGTGAGTGAGCCTGACCCTGACACACACACACACACTCTGATCATTTTTATTGATTACTCTTTTTTTAAACTTAACAATTCATTGCAATGACATTGCTTTAGTTTTGCTACTTTTCTTAATACCTCAACGGTTTTCTTGAAATTCAGTTCATTGTTGGGCCAAATCTTATTTTTCTGAAATTTGTTCATTGGCCCCTTGAGTGAGAAAAAATTGGAATTGTGCCCCCATCCCATTCAATAAGATTGGACAAGCCTGTTCTAGACCCACAGCAAAGTGGCTGACTCTGAACTGCCCTCCGAAATGGCTCTGGCAAGCCACTCATTTCAAGGGCAATTAGTGTTGGACAACAAATGCTGGCCTTGCCAGTGACACCCACATCCCATGGAGTCTGGCATTATCCTTGCGAATTCTTAATGCACCTTTTCCATATATAGCCTCCATATCCTTTTTATAATTTAGAGACCCGAACTATTTGTAATATTCCAAGTCTGGTCTTATCAAGATCCTCTACAAGTTTGAATTTCCTGACATTCCCCACCCACTGGGAGAAAGCAATCGGAAAATATAACCTTAGGGCAGAATTTTACGACACCGTCAGTACAACGGGCAGCGTTGTAAAATGCGTTGAGTCGTTCAAAAGACCATTGACAACGGCGGGACCATAAAATGCCGCCGGTGTAAAATTCCACCCTTAGATTTTTTTGTCAATCAAACACAAAACTTGCAAGTTTATAAAATCTCATCCTTTATCATTTTAAAGTTGATCATAATAAGTTTGTAGAACGTTTCTCATTGTTTACCTTGATAAATAACATGATCTTCAGCAGAGAATTCAGGCGAACCTTTTACAGTGATAAAACTCCAAGGATGCCTTTGAATTTAAAAAGAAAGACTTGCATTTATATGGCACCTTATGTGACCACAGGATGTCCCAAAGTACTTTACAGCCAGTGAAGCACTTTTGAGGTGTAGCTACTGTTGTAATGCAGGAAATGTGGCAGCCAATTTTCACAACACAAGCTCGTACAGACAGAAACATGATAATGCCCAGATGATCTGTTTTTTGTGATATTGATTAAGGGATAGATATTGGCCAGTACGCCAGGAATAACCCTCCTGTTCATCTTCAGAATAGTGTCACAGGATCTTTTAATTCCACCTGAGAGAGCAAACAGGGCCTCAGTTTAACATCTCATCTGAAAGACAGCGTGGCACTCTCTCTGTACTGCACTGGAGAGTTAACCTAGATTATGTGCTCCAGTCTCCGCAGTGGAACCTTCTGATTCAGAGGTGAGATTGCCACCAACTGAGATGCAGCTGAAACTTGAATTGAAAGAGTTTGTTTTTAAGGCAGACTTTAAATGGGCTCAGTCAAAATGTTGCTTAAGACTACCAGATCAAAATAAACATTTGCCAGCATTGGAAACCCATCCTCTCAAATAGGCCTTCAAAATTTAAAAAAATAAAATATACAGAAGACAACCAAATATTAACCTGGATGTTTATTCCAGTTCTGAAACATCTGACTCCAGAAGAAACTTAAACTACAACAAAATGTAATGCTGCCCAATTAGTGAAAAGGTCTTTGGTAAGGGCAAGCTCTCTCTTACAGCTCTGTTTCCAGTCTGGTGCATCTCATCTCTGACTACTCCATTAAATGGGGGCTATCGGATTATGTTGATTAAATTATTAAACCTTACCGATCATGACCCTGTGTCACATCGCCTAACATCAGTAGATCAGGTTAATTCTCTGATGATGTGACTATACAGAGCTTGCTGTCCACTTGCATTGTGTCTTTGCATTGGTGAAAACAGGCAATCTGAAGTGAAGTTGTATGCTACGCTCCGCATGGCACACTGAGCAAGTGCCATTAATGCTGACACAGAGACGCAGGCACTGGCATTACACATCACACACTACCCTGCACAATCACATGCAGTCCCACGTGCAGCATAAAGGAATGGCAGGGACACTAAGCGCTATTCCTCAGTTTTCACAGAGGTTTAGATGTTGGGATGGGAAGCTGAACAGAAATGTGTGTAGACACGTTAAGAAGATTCTTGTTCAAAGAGAAACAAAGCTAGAGAAGTTACTCAAATTTAAGGTAGGCAGATGGCTAACATTTGAGATGTCCATAAGTGATCTGGATTTGGAAGGATATGATGATACAAAACTAGGGGGAACATAAGAAATAGGTGTCTGACAGAGAAGCCCCGGGGAATTCAAAAGTACCTGCACAATATTTGCAAGTGGTCAGAATAATAGAAAATAAAATTTAATACAGGTATATGTAAAAAAAATCTGAGGCTATTAGTTACTCTGGTGGGGCAATCTGAGATTTCCATTGAAGGGTAAGCTGGATGGGCTAAATGCCCTCTGTCTGAGATAGACTTCTAAAAAATTTATTCATTCACGGGATGTGGACGTTGCTGGCTAGGCCAGCTTTTATTGCCCAACCCTAATTGCCCTTGAGAAGGTGGTGGTGAGCTGCCTTCTTGAACCGCTGCAGTCTATGTGTTGTAAGTAAACACACAGTGCTGTTAGGGAGGGAGTTCCAGGATTTTGATCCAGCAACAGTGAAGGAACGGTGTTATAGTTCCAAGTCAGAAATTATTCCAGCAACCCCATATTAAATGCCACTCCAAAGACTGGCCTATAAAGCAAGAGAAGTCAAACTTTTATTGGAGGAAAAAGTACTAAATTAGATTGGATTGACTCCAATAAATAAACTCTATTTTTAATCCACTGCCTATTAATGTTTGCTGTTGAGGACTTCCTGCCAGCTTTCAACTATAATTATGGTAGGATTAAGATTATGAGCACTTGGAAAATTCGGGTAGTTGGTGGCCTATAGTGTGGATTTGGAGCATTGATTGAGAACTACACTAAGCCAGAACTCCCTGCTTGGCAGCAATGAAGAGGTGAACTGTCAACTGTGATCATATCGAGGAATTAAAGTTCACCAAGTAGTAAATTTAACTTTATGATTCAGACATTTTTTTTTTCAAGTTTATATTTTTAAAATTTTTTTACCTGAATCCGAGGTGTCTGAAATACTTGCTCCCCAGCTTTGACAGTGCAGTCTTGGCAAAGTCATCCAGCTTGCCTGACCCCTCATCATTCACAGCCACCGAAATTATCATGCCTTCTTTCACTCGATCCAAGTACTCAGCGAGACGTTTACTTTCATCTCTGCTTTTATAGGTATCAAATCTGCGATTTTTTTAAAACAAAAGAGGTACTTAATTGTGTATATGGGTATTAAAGTCATCAATCGTCTTGAGAGCAGCCAAGAACAGCACATAAAAGACTCAAACCCGACAACAAGCCCATCAGCGTAATGAGTACAAACATGCCAAACGGACGTAAATCAAGGCCGTGCATTATGGGAAATGACACTAGATTCTATGTGTGTAACAGGTTTTATTCACAGTGCTTTAAATGTCTACTCCGTGCTTCTGCCCTGGCTTCCAGCTCTTCTACAATTTGTTTACTTCTCTCTGAGTCCACACCCAGACTTAACCAATCAATCACAGTGAGCGTCAATAGTAAACAAACCCACATAATCAAACGCAGGACGATTGAACACCACAGGCGAGATGGACAATCTGGGCTAAAAAGGCCAACAGGCTAGCCGAAACTCACCTGTCTGAATGGACTACCTCTCCAATCCGGTTAATGACATGGACTATGATGCCTCGATGGCCCCAGCTTCTTTCAAAGTAGTAGCCGCCCTCACTCATCCCACCAGGATGGAGGGTGTTGTTCAGGAACGTCCAGGACAGTTTGTGAGCACCGTGAATTTCAAGTGTCCCTCCTCGACTTACTCCAATGTACTTCAGCCCAAAATAGCTGTGAAGTCTTTCCGATTCTTCGTCAGATCTTCAAATAAGATAATACAGAAGTGAAACTTGTAGCTGCATAGCACTCCATCCAAAAAAAAGAGAGATATTTTACTTTTCATAAACTATATGGGAGAAATATTATGAATCCGTGTTCCAGGCACAGGAAGTCATTTTAAGTTTGATAATATAAAATGGGAGGTCATTTATTCAACTGCTTCTTACCCACCTCTCCCCATTCTGATCCCCATTGAAGTCAGTACAAGTTAAAGTTGGGAGTGAAGGATGGATATCTCAATATTGTCCATTTTACACATTCACAGAGGCTTGTGATTTCTGGGATTCTGGTACCGAAGTCAATGCGCCCAACATGGTTCCCTGGACAGAAAATCGTGCAGTGTACTGATCTCTGCGCCCAAATTCTTGCTATGTGCCCCTGACTAGTGAAGATCCACATCGCTGACCTGTGAAACCTGTTCATGTTCTATTTACCTTCCATATAAAATGATGGTGAAATCTTTCTGAAATGGGCAGTCCTCACTGCCAATATGCAACTCCCCGCCATCTTCAATAAGGATACTTCGGGTACGAAGGACAATAGGCTCCTTGTTAGCGTCTGAAATGACCAGTTTGCCTATAGCAGAAGATAATGGAACAAGTGTATATCTGACCAATGGTATGGATCTTATGAAAATCATAGACTGTTACAGCACGTTAAAGACATTCGGCCCTTCATTCACATGCCTGCTGCGCGACTGAACAAGCCAATCAGCCCAATTCCACTCATCCTTTCAAATCTTTTTCTAAACTCTGGTTTCAGGAGGCTGCAGGACTCCATTGATATAAAACTCAACTTAATTAAAAGCAAAATACTGCCGATGCTGGAAATCTGAAATAAAAACGGAAAATGCTGGAAAAACTCAGCAAGTCCGACAGCATCTGTGAAGAGAAAAAAACAGAGTTAACGTTTCGAGTTCAGAGCTGAAGAAGGGTCATAAAGACTCGAAACATTAACTCTGTTTCTCTCTCCACAGATGCTGTCAAGACTTGCTGAGGTTTTCCAGCATTTTCCGTTTTTATCTCTACTTAATTAAGATGGTTTTCACAGATTAAATTATTGAGGATATTCATTGTTACTGTGCGAAGATGGACTGGTGCTTTTTCTGATTTTACCGTTTTATCCAAAATGACACAATATTTTAGAAAATACAAGCTGTGAAATCCGGTTTTCTGGTTGTATGGGTGTCAGTTTACCTCCAGAATGACATTGTCACAAGCGCCCACATTTCCCATCCGGGCCAGTGTGTAATGCTAATTCGACATCAGCACTACCATTTTGGAGCTCAACACTCCAACTAACACAATCTCTTAACCTCAAACAGCTGAACATGTGTCAGCAGCAGGAAGGAGGAAGGGTACATCCCTCTCCCATCGCTACACCAGCACTGGTTAAAGGAATCATCAACAACGTTCAGCTTAGTTGCTCTCCTGGCAGTTCTTACTGTGGTTGTCGAATTGTTTGGTAGTTTTCAGAGTAGTATTATGCTGCTAAAGTATACATGGAGCAGTGTATGACTTTGTCCTGACTTCAAGGGTTCTGCACAAACCACTTGCTCCCAGGCGGGTGTAATAGTCCTGAGCGTCTTCCTTGTGCTGCAGCATGCCAGGGAGAATGAACAGAGGTGACAAAGAGCAGGACAGGCTACTCAACAAGGTAGAGAGAGGAAGGGGAGAAGGGCTTTCAGCAGGAGGACATATGTGCCCAGGTTGCTCAGGGAGAAATTCTCCTACCTTGGCCTCAAGGAGGAACAATGCTTCCGACCTCTCTGCTTCAATAAGTTCATCCTCACTGAAATCTGCCACCTGCTGCAGATGCAGCTGCAGCCTCAGGGCACGGTGGGGATGGCACTGCCAATGGCTGAGACCATGGCCATGAACCTTTAGTGAGGCTCTTTCCAGACTGGAGCAGGTAATATTTGCAACATCCCCCAGTTTGTTGTCCACTGTTGTATGAGAGCGGTTTCTGAGGCTCTGTATTCCATGAAAATTAAAGGAATTTCATTCTCTTCGATTAGAGAGAAGCAAACAGAGCAAGCCCGTGGATATCAGCCTTCCCCATGGTACAGTTCCCACGCACTGCGTGCATATTGCTTTGTAGGCATCGCATGTCAATTCGGAGATGACCACAACCACACACGTCCAGGTTCCTAGTGGTCTGCTGCAAGTGGCACCTCCTGGCTATCATGAGGGCACTGCCCTTGCCACCAACTGTATTGCGAACAGCTGAGGAGGAAGAAGATGAGGAGGGGGGTAGGGAGGAGGCAATCAACTCAGCCACGTTCTGTCAGGGCTGTCCATGTTGATCTCATCCGAGGGCAATGTCAGTAAACACAACCCCAATTTCCCATTCACCAACAGCCCCACATTTTAACCCCCCACCCACCCCCATTTCAGACTGTGATGGCAGCCGCTTGGCCACAATGTAAAAACTAAAGCCACCACAAAATAAACATTCCAAAGGAAATTTATAAATCAGAACATGTCATATTGCAAACAGACATCAACTAATCAGCCTTGTGCTGCCTGTTTTCCGTGTGCCTTTTCCTATTCCAGCATTCCTTCACAGTGCTACCCCAGTGGCTACAGATGGCAGGTAGAAGGCTGCTGACTATCACTGGGGGACACTGCAGGTTGCCTTGCAGGATGCCATCAAGCAGCTCTGGACATTGATGGCCTGGCTATGGACTTCACTATCTTGACAGAGGTCTGGGCTGGCTGGCTGACAGGTAACAACAAGTGTATTGGAGAAGCAGCGGTGATGAGAGAATTAATTTATCTTTACTTATTCTTTCACAGGACGTGGGTGCTGCTGGCTAGGCCAGCATTTATTGCCTGTCCCTAATTTCCCCGAGAAGGTGGTGGTGAGCTGTCTTCTTGAACCGCTGCAGTCCATGTGGTGTAGTTACACCCACAGTGCCGTTACGGAGGGAGTTCCAGGATTTTGACCCAGCGACAGTGAAGGAACGGCCGATATATTTCCAAGTCAGGATGGTGAGTGGCTTGGAGGGGAACTTCCAGGTGGTGGTGTTCCCATCTATCCGCTGCCCTTGTCCCTCTGAGTGGTAGAGGTTGTGGGTTTGGAAGGTGTTGTTGAAGGAGCCTTGGTGAGTTGCTGCAGTGCATCCTTTAGATGGTACACACTGCTGCTACTGTGCATTAGTGGTGATAGCAGTGAATGTTTCTTGTGACGGACGGGGTGCCAGGTAAGCTGCTTTGTCCTTGATGGTGTCAAGTTTCTACCCGAGTGTTGTGGGAGCTGCACTCATCCAGGCAAGTGGAGAGTATTCCATCATACTCCTGACTTGTGCCTTGTAGATGATGGACAGGCTTTGGGGAGTCAGGAGGTGAGTTACTCGCTTCAGAATTCCCAGCCTCTGACCTGCTCTTGTAGCCACAGTATTTATATGGCTGGTCCAGTTCAGTTTCTGGTCAATGGTAACCCCAGGATGTTGATAATGAGGGATTTAGCGATGGTAATGCCATTGAATGTCAAGGGGTGATGGTCAGATTCTCTCTTGTTGGAGATGGTCATTGCCTGGCATTTGTGTGGCGTGAATGTTACTTGCCACTTGTCAGCCCAAGCCTGGATATTGTCCAGGTCTTGCTGCATTTGGACATGGACTGCTTCAGTATCTGAGGAGTCGTGAATGGTGCTGAACATTGTGCAATCATCAGCGAACATCCCCATTTCTGACCTTATGATGGAAGGAAGGTCATTAATGAAGCAGCTGAAGATGGTTGGGCCTAGGACACAACCCTGAGGAACTCCTGCAGTGATGTCCTGGAACTGAGATGATTGACCTCCAATGACCACGACCATCTTCCTTTATGACTCCAACCAGTGGAGAGTTTTCCCCCTGATTCCCATTGACTTCAGTTTGCCAGGGATCCTTGATACCACATTTGGTCAAATGCTGCCTTGATGTCAAGGGCAGTTATTCTCATTTCACTTCTTGAGTTCAGCTATTTTGTCCAAGGCTATAATGAGGTCAGGAGCTGAGTGGTCCTGGTAGAACCCAAACTGAGCAAATGGATGAATGCTGTCATTCAGAGAGAGGAGAGCAGGCTTATGCTCCACAGACCCATCCCTGTTCCCAAGGCTGGAATCTCAGTAATCCTAGTGATCTATTGGAGGACAGATTGCTGGACCTATGAGGCCTTGCATGTCTCTTTGAACACTGGAATCTAGGGCCATGTTGGCAGAAGTCTGAGTTTCCACAGCTTGTGAATCAGAAGGGATTGTGGAATGAGGCAAAAGTTAGCATGTGGGAAGGAGGATTAAGCATGAGGATACCATCATCTTCAATGGTTTCAAATCACCAAATGCCTCACAGTCATGGCCAATCCAATGATGATGACCATTGTCTCCTTCTTTGGGAGAAGGACATGCAGCTGTGCCAATCTGCCATTGGTTAGGGGCTGCTGTCTCCAGTTATGTGCCACCTTGTCCTACAAGAGAACGGGAGGTAGGTTAGTGAATGTGATGCATTCCTGGGATGGCAGGATTGTCGTATGAGGAGGGATTAGGTCGACTAGGCCTGTATACACTGGAAGCTAGAGGAATGAGAGGGGGATTTCACTGAAATGTATAAAATTCTGACAGGGACGGACACACTGGATGCAGGGATGATGTTTCCTCTGGCTGGGGGGTGGGGTCTAGAACAAGGGGTCACAGTCTCAGGATACTGGGTAGGCTGTTTAGGACCGAGATGAGGAGAAACTTCTTCACTCAGAAGGTGGTGAACCTGTGGAATTCTCTACCACAGAGGACTGTGGAGGCCAAGTCACTAAATATATTTAAGAAGCAAATAGGTAGATTTCTAGACTCTAAAGACATCAAGGGGTATGGGGAGAGAGCAGGAGTATGGTATTGAGATAGAGGAACAGTCATGATCATATTGAATGGCGGAGCAGGCTCGAAGGGCCGAATGACCTACTCCTGCTCCTATTTTCTATGATTCTATGTTTCAACGTTTCTGTGATGTGGCTGTCATGGTTGAATAGCTGGCAATGTGTGCAAGCTGTGACGTGTGGGTGTGAGGTGCATGAGGATGAGGTGAATTTATGAATGTTAGGTATGGGTTGTTATTGATAGAGATTGTTGGTAACAACAATTTATGTTTCTATAGTGCCTTTGACTTAAGAAAATGCCCTTAAGAAAGGTGTTAACAGGAGCAAAATAAAACAAAATGGAGCCTAATCCACATAAGTAGATATTAGGTTAGGTGACCAAAAACTTGGTCAAAGAGGTAGGTTTTAAGTATCGTCTTAAGGAAGAAGGAGAGGTGGAGAGGTCCAAGGAGGGAAATTCCAGATCTTATGGCATAGACAACTGAAGGCATGGTCACTAAAGGTGTATTAATTAAAATAAGGGGCGAGACCAGAGTTAGAAGAGTGCAGATATCCTGGGGGCTTGTGGGGTTGGAGGAAATTACAGAGATAGGGAGGGATGAGGCCATGGAAAGACTGGGAAACAAAGATGAGAATTTTAAAATTAAGATGTTCCTTAACCAGGAACTAATGTAGGTCCACGAGCACAGGAGTGATAGGGCAACAAGACTGAGTGTGAGTTAAGACATGGGTAGCAGAGTTTCGGATGACAAGTTTACAGAGGGTAGAATGTGGGAGACCAGCCAGGAGTGGGTTGGAATAGTCAAACTGGAAATGACAAAGACATGAATGAGGATAATAAAAACAGAAAGTTCTGGAAAAACTGAGCAGGTCTGGCAGGATCGGCGGAGAGAGAAACAGAGTTAACATTTCGAGTCCATATGACTCTTCTTCAGAGCTGTGTTTCTCCAGCATTTTCTGTTTTTACTTCAAGTTTCCAGCATCCGCAGTATTTTGCTTTTATATTACACGAGTGAGGGTTTCAGCAGCAGATGAGCTGAGGCAGGTGCGAAGTCAGGTAAGGTTACTGAGGTGAAAATAGACGACCTTAGCAATGGTGTGAATACCTGGTTGGAAGCTTACCTTAGGATCAGCTATGACACCCAAGGTTTTGAACGGTCTGGTTTAGTCTCAGGCTGTTGCCAGGGAAAGGAATCGAGTTGGGGCCAGTGGGCAGAGTTTGGAGCAGGGACCAAACACAATGGCTTCAGTCTTCCTAACATTTCGTTGGAGGAGATGTTTCCTCATTGAGCGCTGGATGGCGGATGAGCAGTCTGATAGTTTAGCAACAGTGGAGGAGGTGGTGGTAAGTTAGAACTGGTTACATTCAGTGTATGTGTGAGAACTAACACTAAATTAAAATCAGATGATGTCGCAAAGAGGGGCCAAATGTGGATAAGATGTAGAGGAGGGCCAAGGATAGATCATTAGGGGACATCAGAGGTAACAGTGCAGGATCAGGAAGAGAAGCCATTGAAGATGATACTGTGGCTACAAATAGATTGATAAGAGTGGAACCAGGTAAGAGCAGTCCCACACAGCTGGACAACAGTGGAGAGATATTGGAGGAGGATTGTGTGATCAACTGTGTCAAAGGCTGCCGACAGGTCAAGAGGATGAGGAGGGAAAGGTTAGCTTTGTCACAATCACATCAAGTGTTGTGGCTTTGATATTGTGGCAGGGGTGAAAATCTGACTGGAGGGACTCAAATATGGAGTGCCAGGAAAGGTAGGCACGGATTTGGGATGTGGCAACATGGAGAGGAAAGGAAGATTGGAGATGGGACAGAAGTTTGCAAGGACTGTGGGGATAAGCGTTGGTTTTATGAGGAGAGGGGTGATGATGGCAGACTTAAAGGAGAGAGGAACAATACCTGAAAAAAGAACTGTTAACACCATTAGCCAACATGAGGACTAGGAGGGGAAGTTGGGTGGTCAGCAGTTTAGTGGGAATAGTGTCGAGGGAGCAGGAGGTGGGTCTCATGGACAAGATGAGCTTGGAGAGGACATGAGGCAAGATAGGAGAGAAACTAGAGAAAGGTGCGAGTTCAATAGATAAAGTTTGACCGGGCGGGCGAGTGGAAGGGAAGGAAGCAGCAGAGGCAGCTGACAGGCTGGTCTGAATGTTAGTAACAAAGAACTTCATGTGTTCCTCGCACCTATTGTTGGAGGTGAGGGCAGAGCTGATAGGGGTGAGGGGTTTAAGAAGATAGTTTGCTATAGGAAAAGAAATGGGGTTATCCTTGGACTCCAGGTTGATCCTGGTAAGTGAGTGAGGGGGTGGGTGGGGTGTGGTGCATTAAGCAGGGTGTGAGGCGTATGGTGCAACTGATGGGTTATGGCATTTGAAGATGAATTCACTGACCTTCGCCACTCGTGAGCGTTTACCTGCATCATAAGTAACTGGTGCAAGTTTATTCCCATAACCATTTTTGGATCCTGCCCAATTTCATCATCATTAGAAAAGTAAAAGTAGCAGAACAAGTGCTTTAGTGAAGGAAAGAAATAATCTAATCCACATTTTTCATTGACTATAATTATGTGAATCTTAAAGGGCAACAATGCTTTTTTAACTTCAAATTTATTACATATAAATATATATTAGAACAAAAATTAAATCCAGAACAAGCCTTTAAACAGTTCACTAAAATGTACCTCCATCAGAGATGTGAATGGAATGGACTGTGGCAGAAGAAGATAGCAGCAGTTTCCGATTGCGCCCAATGTTCACTCGATGTTCCTTATTGTGGCCGGGATTCCAGTGGAGGAGGTCTGGATCCTGGTCAGGACAAGCTTGTAACACAAAAGATATCACCGTCGATCCATAATCCATGATTCTCAATCCACAACCCATCACATTCAATCCATCACCTTGATCCTCGTTAAAGCACTACAGCTTGGATTTTCACTCCCAAATTGGGACAATTCCCAGCTTCACAAATCCAACCTGGGAGATAGAATTGTCCAGAAGGTCAGATTTCTATACCGGGGTAACGGGGTTCCCTGGGTGTTGGGTCGGGCGACCCCAGGATGAGAAAGGAGGATGCCGGGTATGGAGGTGGGCTGGCTGGCTGGTAGGTCTGCCACAGGGCGCCAAAACTGTAAAACAGCCCCCTCCCTCACAGCCTCTTCACCCCCCCCCCACCCACTCCCCATGTCCCATCCATGACAATCCATGCCACCTCATGCCCCTCCTACCTCCCATGGCCCCTCACCCCCTCCATGCCAACATATGCCCCTCTGCCCACCACCAAGGCCTTCATAGCCCCAATGGCAACTTAGCACCAACAGATGTCAACCCATGCCCCCTACCCACCACCCTTTGCTCTTATACCTACCATGCCAACTCACCCAGTGTCCACCATGGGCAGACCTCAGGGCTTATTCCGAGATTAAATAAAGTTCCGAGTGTTTATTGCAGGCTTCATTTTTTAAAAATAGTCTCATTCATATAAAACCATTGACTACATTTACATTCCGCCAATTACATTATCCCTTATAATAACAAACATTTCATTCAATTGCATAATCCCTTATAAAAAAACAAGCATTAGAATTCATAGGCCAACTGAGAGTCATTTTTATACAGCTTCAGGAGCTCTCAAATAGCAATCCCAGCAGCCTTTGCTGGCTAGTCTGAGACAGGGTGGGGCTTCCATGATTTTGAGTTAAAATTGTACAAGATTGGAGATTTATTGAGACTGTGTTGGGACCCCCTGCTTGCCTGTGCTGAATGTTAAAAATCGGAGGGTTGAAATGGCAGTGGCCAGGAACAATGTGAGGATGTTAACCATCAACTCATCTTGTTCCTGTCAGGCGGGTACAGTTAAAATCGCCTCTCTCTCTCTCTCCCTTTTTGTCTTCCTTGCTATGTCCAATAAGATTGTGTGGATTGGGGGGGTGGTGGGGGGGGGGAGGTTGGGTGTGTGGTGGGGTGTGCACAGATGCATACGCATGCACAGCATTGAGGAAGGTAATCATGCACTGATACCGTGCTTACACTGTTCCTTTGCACAATTGAACTTTTACTCCTTGGAAATTATCCTAACATGAGTGAAGTAAGTAAATCTCAATGAGCAATAGTTGGTTTAGACTAAATTTAATTTCTGCCTTGCACTCAAAATGGCCATTAGGCCCATTTGAATCATTGCAACATAGTTCTAATCCAAAGACTGATGCCAAAGACTGATGATGATTTTAATGTTATTAATTTGTTTCTTATTTTAGCATTCAGGAACTGAGTAAATAATTGCTAATAGTGAATTAAAATTGGACAAGGGACCTGTGTACGAAGTGAAGTGAAATGGTAAACTGGTACCTAGGACAAAGAGGGCCTCCCCACTCCCCAATGGCAAAACCTTTGCACAATTTTCATGGACTTAAAAAATAATAGAATAGTTCCTTTCACAATTTTCTCGAGCTCAAATATGAGCCCAGTGTTTCAGGCACAAACAAAGAACATTTCTACTTGTAAAACCTCTGATTTCATGGCTGTTAGGTCATTGCAAACAATTCCAGACAAGCAAGTTCTCTCAGCGCTAATCCACGAGCGAGAGGTTGTTCTTGTGTGTAAGAAGTGGCTGAACGCCGGGAGTTAGTGGCAGCTGCTGGGTTGTCGATGTTCAGTGATATTCTGAGCATCCCTCCAAATGCGAAAGAAGTTTAAAAAAAGCAAGTGAAAAGTGAGAGAAAGGGCCAATTTAGTTTATTATACAGGCATTAATAAACTCTGAGTGAGCATTCCAAGCAAAGTCACAGCAAGGAAAACAAATATTCTACTCCAAGTCCTGCAGCTCATGAGCTACATAAAGTGGAGGCACTTGGTTTCACATATGGTTAGACACTAATGTCTTTCACCTCTTGCACATGGAGCCCCAAGTGATGGGATTATATCTCTTCCATGCGCTGGCCATAAAGGTGTTGTGTGAAATCAATTTGTACATTTTCAATCTAATTCCTAGTGGACAGTAACTTACAGGAGAACCATTGAATCAGAAAATTATTATTTGGCCCATCTGCGCCAGCTTTCTACTAGAGGAACTCAGCTACTCCCAACCCCCTACCTTTTCCCCATAGCCCTTTTCTTCCTTTCAGTTAATTATCCAATCCCCATTTGAAAGCTATGATTAAATCTGCCTCCCCCCCACTCTCAGGCTGCACATTCCAGGCCTAGCTCACTCCCGACCCGTTCAGGCAGTCCGGTGCCAAAATTGGCAGCTTGTTCAGGATTTTTTAAAAAATAATTAACGGGCAATTGACTTGTTAACAAGCCAAGCATTATGTTGCCCGTGCCATTATAGGGTTGGCTTTGGTGGGTGGGCAAGAGTGGGAAAGCTGTTTTTATTCACCCAACTGGTTAAAGGCCTGGAAGGAAAGGTGGGGGTGGGGTCTGTGCTCATCAGGGGCACCTCCCCCACCAAAGATTTTACCTGGCCTCCCACCTTTTGTCGCTTCCCACCTGGCCACCAAAACCAGCCCCTCCCCAACCCACCCCCCGCCATCCACCCCACCCCCCCTCCACTCTAAGTTCCCCAATCCCTTTTTGTCCAATATCCCTGACTTATCTCTCTCTGTGGGATGCATGTCGTCTTCATCCCTGGGTCCAATTGCAGTCTCAGCAGCGCCCACTACTGAGTTCTGATGCTGCTGGGACTGCTAGACCTGCTAGCCAATCAGGATCCTCTCCACCTGAGAGAACGATTAGGCCAATGGCGTAATGTCTCAGCCGAAGCATGCAGTCTCCGACACTGCAGCACTCTTTCAGTAGCGGACTGATGGATCAGCCAATGTAAATGGTCTACATTGATGTGGTGGGGAGCTCCGAATCAAATTTATAAGGTCTGCATGGGCCACAAGTTAAGCAGCAGCGCTTATACTGACCAGTCCAATTCTTCACATACCTGCAAATAACGCAGACAGATTTAGGGCTAGGATCCATCCAATATTGTAGAGTAAGTGTATCATCATCATCATCTTCTTCTTTGTGCTCCTCCTGGTTCCACAAGTTATGAAATGTCCAGTCACTAGTGGTTTCTGTTGTTGGCCGATCATTCACTTCCAAACTTCTGGATGAAAAAAATTAAAAATAATGAGTTACAAAATTAGAAATCTGACTTTTAATGGGCTGTTCATGTTGTTACACGGAGTAAGGTTGTATATGGAATTCCAATAAGTTTGGATCAATACTGATGCTTAGGAAAGCATTTAAAATTATGAGGCATCAGTTGAAAGTGATTCTCAGAGCCCATCACAGAGAATGTGGGCCAGAAAATCCCAGCCTGTGTGTTCAACAGCAATGCACATTGTGAGTAACAGTACAGGCACAAAATTAAATCTCCATCTCTAAACCAGAAGGCTTAAATTTCGAATCACATATGAGGGACTGGACAGTCACACTCCATGTTACGCCAGTGCTGTCCTAGGGACATTATAGTGAACTTCAGGTATGGCATTAATCCAAAGGCCAGTTGTGCTGATACTGTACACACTAATTGTAAAGAGCAGGCTTTCAGTTTGTGGCCCTGTTAAAATTGTCCTCTCCTTCCTCAAACAACTAGTTTACCTGGGCTCCCAATATAATTAAGGAATAGGTTGCCATTATCACGCATCTGTTTAATGCCTTCAAATGTGATCATCCTTTCCTTCTCAATTACAACCAGAGGGCACCAAATTAACTAAGATGTTAATTTCCCAAATTGCTCATACTCAAATCATCCTTTATGGGATACAGACAGAGATAGAACACCTCTCCATTACAGCTGGAAGGCTCACAAGCACATTGTAAGGACCAAAGTTAAGACAGAGATGGGAGTAAATTAGTTTGAAAGAAGGAATAGAAGAATCTGATGGTGTATGGCAGTGTGCCCAATATGTGCAGGGTGACCATTCTTATGAAATAAAGTAAGGGACACTTTGACCGTGGGGCGCCGGGGGAGTTGGCTAAAGGGAGATGGTGGGTGGTGACCATAAGAATGGGGGAGCATTTCTGGTCATCATTACTGCCCCTGGTACCAACGGCAGAGTTTACATGCTCACAAATAAAAACAAAGGGGTAAAGCCAAGAGGGGACTCCCAGTCTCAGTCTCCCACAGGCTGTCCTAGAAATAAAACACAAAAGGCACTCCTTAAGGGATGAGGGATAAACATTCAAAATAAGGGACAATCTATTAAAATATGGGGCAGTTGGTCAGCCTGGATGTGTGGGTTCCAGCTCTCAGTCCAGGCACCTGAGGTCTATATCTTTTATTTTATGGGTTTGGGAACAGCTGCTTTTAACTCCGTTGCCTCATAATCAAAACACCAAGATCTATCAGTGTCAGCAACTCAAGGTGTATGCAGGTTAACAGTAACATGCAATTAAAGACCATAATCTTTGGTTCAGCCTCATGTGACTCATGGGGACAGTTGTTTGGTCATCCCTGAAATGTAAGATTAAGGCCTTTATAGACACTGCTGCAATAACCTTAGAAAAAGCCCACAGGGAACTCAGGATTGCACATTTTTATATTGCCATTTATATGGTGGCCTGGAGTTTTTGTAGGCCGCACGGGGTTTTTTTGGCGCAATTTGCCCAAAATTGGCCAAACCGCGCAGGGCAAAGGATGGCAGGCTTTGAAGGGCAGATAACATTCACCTTGACTCCAATCTCCGTGGTCTTTTGCACAAATTTAAAAAGATTGTGCTGGAACCTGGCCAAGCCCACATAACTGGTCCCGCTCCCAAATCAAATTTATCACCTTGACTACATTGCCGCTAATTGTACCCATTCACAGGCCTTCAAAATGACTCAAAAATGAAGCCTTTTATTTTAAGTTCCAAGGACACCAATCAGCACCTTTTAAAAGCTTTTGGTTATTTATTTTTATAATTACTAAGAAACTGGCTACTGAATGCCATTATAACTGGCCAATCATTCTGTATAGGTTTTTAAAGTTATTTTCATTATTTAAAATTGGGTTGCTCACAGGTGTGGGTGAGACTCTGATTAAAATGCTTATTTTATGTGACAAACCCATTTTCAGCCACATGAATGAAATACATCGAGGAACATTTTTTAAAGCAAAACACATATAAAACATGCATTCTAAAATACTGTCCAATTTCATTAGCTTACTTTGCATTTGGCAATATGCAAAAAGTGCTGCAATTTTGGGTGCAGTGTGTGCCCGGATTGCTGATTGCACCCAAAGCGGCGACTCTATCCTAGTGTCTTTAATGTCATATGTTATCTCGAAGACATAATTGGAGATGGAGACAAAGATGGAGATAAAAGGAAGGGTAGACCAAAAGCTTTGTCCAAGAGGCAGGCAGTCTTATGGGGAAAAAGGAGAAGTGATGGGGATTTAGAGAAGGAGGTTATGGGGCCTCAACAGATAAAGACATGGTTGCCATTTGTAGGGTAAAGGGAAGAGGAGTTGCACAAGAGGCCACAGCCAGAGGAATGGAGAGGTTGGGATGGGTTAGGTTGGAGGAGGTTACAGAGGCAGAGAAGGGCAATGTCATGAAGGGTGTAAACACCAAGAGGAGAATTTTACTTTTGTAATTTGGGGGACAAGACACCAATGTCAGGGACAGTCTGTTTACCTTAAAGAACATTTTTAACATTGAACATAAATTTGTTTGTATAGAATGCAACCACAGACTACTAAACATCAATCATTTTGCTTAGAAATTGAATTCTAATTCAGACTATTTGGTATAATATACTTAACGAAACATTTGAAACACAGTACTGGAATTATACATGTGACAGCAGACATCATACAGCAAAAGCAGTTGGCTCCTGATCTTTCAGCAACTACTGTAAAAATTTAAACGTGACTTTACTGTCTAAATGCAATCAGCCTGAGAACCAGTTCACAAGAAAATATGGAAGATCGCTGACCTATGAATTGGCATTAATAGATTCCCACTTGATTCTCAATGGACTGGAAACTGCGCTTTAGCTGCACTGGTTGGGGTGAACTTTATCTTAGACTATTTGCTGAACTCCCTCTGTTAATTGGGTTTCCAGAGAATGTACTACTTCATTCTTCTCATGCTCGAGACTAAACGCTGTTACAAACTCTGAATTTTAAAAACCTGCCAAAGAAAATGCTACAGGCGCAAATGTAGCCAGATTCGAATGCATTAGGGTATCCCCCTGCATTGGCCCTGGGAAAAACTGGGCTGTTGTAAAGTAAATAAAGAAAACCTTTAGACCGTAGTCTCTTGATCGGCCCATTCAAACTGCTGTCACATGGTGTACATGTGTTTGCAGAGCTTTAATGGATTATGTGCAAAAGAAAAATGTTAAATGTAGGAGAGCATCCAAAAGCAAATTTTTTAACAGTTTTAAAATCCAAGTTTTCGGAAGGAAGTTCCTGCTTTTAAACAATAAAATGTCTCCAGAATCAGAAGGTGGTTATTCCATGTGGGCTTCCCGCCGAGAGCCTCATCTGTTGGTCATGCTGATCGGGACATCACAGTCACACTGCTCAGGGTGACCAGATTTTTTAAAAGTCAAAACCGGGACACATTGAGAAGCCTTGGGAAGGTGGGGCTCCGTGATGATTGACATGTTGGGTGACAGGAGTCTGGAGGGAGGGGCAGCTGAAGGTGGGAGGGCATGTGATAAACATCTGCCAGAGTTCAGCCAGAGTCGGCAGCCCTATTCCATAGGTTGTTTAAAAGGCGGCCTCAGCAATGGAGCCATTGGTGACAAAAAAAGGTCACGACCACTCCCTTGGAGATGTCAAAGGGGGTGTTGAGCGGTGGGGGGGATACAGGTTCATTGCAGGCAATGCAGTGCGACGTGATGGGCGTGTACAGGAAGAAGGATGAGCTTTCACACCGATTTTCCTCCGCAGGCCCTGTTTATATTTAACAAAAAAGGGAAAAGGTGAAAACTGGGACATTTGAACTGTTTTTCAGGAAATTGTGGAGACACAGACATTTAATGAAAAACCAGGAGTGTCCCAGCAAAACCAAGACATCTGGTCAACCTAACACTGCCCTCTGTCCCAATACTCGCAGCTGGCAAACGAGGCTTGGAGTATCGGTACTTACCCTAATCTAAGGTAAAGGTAATTCGATGTTAACAAAACACTGCATCTCCACAAGCTTAATTAAAAAAAAGACCAAAACAATCAAAAATGAATATGGTACACGCACTGAGGGAGTCATTAAGATGGTTTGGGAAAACATTTTCTTACATAGCCTGAATGGAGGTAAATACTTACCAAGTCTAAATCACCAGCGTGCTTACTAAACACTTGCTATAAATGATGCTACTTTTACCATGAAGTTGAAAGTGAATCAATGAATATCCAGTCAAGAGCTACAGTAAAAGCTAAGCAAGCTTTTGTCTAGTTTTGCACATAAATTATTAACAAAGCTTCTCTTTTGTAATTAAATTTGGTGTGTAATGGGTTTACTTTGGAGCAAGTTACACGTTTAAGTCAACACTTAAATTGATTTATGGTTTTTTTGTGTAAATGTCTTGCAGCAATAAGGGACTGTTCTTTGTCTCCTCCTTAATTTTAAATTTCTAACACCCAACTTTAGGTATCTGAGGACTGCAATAGAGAAAGTGATTGAAAAACTTCGAATTAAATTTCCCCATGCAAGAAATTAATGATAACATTTGTGCAATGCTACATAGACTAAGGTTATATTGGTTCTGCATTACAGTTCTGTAAGCTACACCCAATCTTTATAAGTCATGATTATAATTTATGGAGCTCTTTAAAACCAACTAGTTTTTAAGTGTCTCTATTTTCAGAAATGGGAATGTATAGTCTATAGAGACCATACTTAAATCAAACCTAATAAGGTCTATACAATAAAGCAGCTATACTTGTACCTCATTCATTACAGCACAGAAGCCATGAATGACAGCATGATTTCAACATTATAAATCCTCAGAGGATTGTGGTACTGTTTTAGCATTACTTGCAAGCCTTGAAGTATATAACAGTTCCATTTTTCTTAATTTCTAATATTCTCATGAACAAGATGAGACTTATTCCAACATAGTCTGGATAAGAAATGTGCAAAACTGAACATTCTTTAGCAACTATAGCGATCTGTTTGCATTTTGAAAGCCATATCGAACATTTTTGCCCTCAAAGATTATCAGGCACTTGAACACTCTTCAATACATTAGTGCATGACAAATTGTGTTGTTTCATCTGATTTTAATATACCTCTTCATTCTTTAGAATTCCTACAGATGTTACTTAGTTATCTTCAATCTGCAGATGCAAGGAACAAGGTAGAATACCCAAAATGATGCACAGCCATTTCCACACTCCAAAATATCATTGAATATAGTCCATTCACCATAAAATAAGACCATATACTCACTGCTCCCTGTACATAATGTATTTATTTATAGCAATGATACAGAAATTAAAGTGGCAGCAATTCAACAGATTTTCTCTCCTCTTTGCGGTCACTTATAGTCTAGTTTGAAGACGTTAAGTCTTGGAACAACTTTAAATCTCTCCGGTTTTCCTTGATTTTTCCAAGGCAGCCATATTCACTCAGTTTCAATGGGACATAATGCTGCAGGGAGGCAGCTGGCTGCCCAACACCGTGACTTCTAATTTTAATCCATGATGGTTTCAGCCAGCCCTTGAATCCTAGCATAGCAAAACTTCCTAAAATCAAAAAGGAACAATTCATCATTAATTTCTGTCTCTCATGAACATTTTTGTCGGCTGCACAATGGAATCTGTAGAATATTCCCACATCTCGCTTTGTCCAAACAAGCTTCTGCACGCAGAAGTGTTGAAAATGTGTGTATAACAATACTAAACGAGGAGCAATATGCATCTTGGGATAGATGAGTGCCCTACTGAAAAGTGTTTTCATAAAAGCAGCATAAAGATGAGGCAGATCATTCAGCCCATTTATCTGATTATTCAACATGAACTTTTCATTCCCCCATCATAGCATCCACCTGCTCTCCTGAATACTTTAAGGTTTTCACTCCCCAACTCAGAACCAGCAACAGGTATTAATCAACCTGTGATATGCTTCTGGACATCAGCCATTAATTCAGCGATTTAAACCTTTTCTGGAAAAGATACGTGAAGAACAATTAAAACCTGTAAAAAGGCAAATTAAAGACAGCAAAAGCTCTTAAAACAGCAAAATCTGTGCACAGATCAAGAACACAAGAAACAGGAGCAGGATGGCCCATCAAGCCTGCCTTGCCTTCAATACGATCATGGCTGATCCTGGGCTTCACCTCCACTTTCCCGCCTGGTCATTGTCTCCCTTGATTATCTGAAAGGCCCAAAAATCTGTCTATCCCAGCTTTATAAATGTATTCAACGATGGAGCATACACAACCCTCTAAGATAGAGAGTTCCAAAGATTCACAAGATTAAAGTGATTTCTCTTCATCTCAGTCCTGAGGGCAGGGTTTTGAGGTTGTCAGGTGGGTGTGGTGGATGGGCCCAGGAACGGCCGGGAAATAGTCTGCCGCCCACAATCAGGGTTTAAACGCTGGTGGGCCAATTAAGTCTGTACAGTAAAGAATAAAGGTCAGTACCTGCCTGGACAGAGCTTCTGTCACCAGCTTGACGCAACTGTGGACAGCTGATTGGGAGACTCCGCAAAGATCCCCCACTGAGCCCTGGAAAGAGCTGGAGGCAGAGAAGTTGAGGGCCACTGTGACCTTCAGAGCCACTGGCATGGGGTGTCCAGCCCCACAGAGTCAGAGCTGATCTCAGGCCCAATCCTCTGACAAATGGAGGTCACTGTCTCCCTTGAGAGGTGGAGCCTCCTTCAGCATTGCACCTTGGACATATTGAGGTAGCTGCACCGCCGCCTGTAAACCCTGGCAGCAGGACAGTGGTGTCTTCTGCGGCCCCTTCCGCCTTGGACTACCAGCTGGCCCTGCGCCCCTTGTGCCTGCGCCTCTCCTCCCACAGGTCCCTCCCCTGGAAGCTGCATTGGGACACCCGGCCTCCTCCCCCTTCTACCCCTCTCTTCCTCCTCAGACGAGGTGCCTCCAGCGGAGACCACAATCCCCATTACCAGGGTAAGGGAAGGCTGTCTGATACCTGGAAGGGTCCACATGGTCTGAATCCTCCAGGGGCCTTGGAGACACCAAGGAGTCCTGAAATGAAGCCTGGAAAGGCTATGAATGAAGCCCCAAACAGAGATGAAGCTGCCAAGTACCAATAAGCCGCCAGCAGCAAACTATGTACCAAACTCCCCACTACTCACACTGGCAATACTGCTCACGCCTGTTATCCCACCCACGGACGAGGTTTTTGACATTTTCAGCTGGCTGC
Organism: Cetorhinus maximus; assembly: GCF_964194155.1. Classification (NCBI taxonomy): domain Eukaryota; kingdom Metazoa; phylum Chordata; class Chondrichthyes; order Lamniformes; family Cetorhinidae; genus Cetorhinus; species Cetorhinus maximus. Next base: position 34,141,408 of record NC_135904.1, read on the forward strand.
CTACTCATTTTGCCTGTACAACAAGCGCAAAATCACACAGGCAATAAAAAAAAATCACTGTCAATTGGTTTTTTAATGGCCTTAAGTGGCCTCTTAATTAATGGTGGGCATGGCTCTGGCATCCACTCGTGCCCACTGACTGAAATATCGGGCGAATGCGCGATGATGTCGGTACGCCCACCCAACGTCACTGCGCGCCATTTTACGCCCGATCAGGTCGGGCGCGCGCTCGTCCGCGGGACGCAAAATTCTGCCCTAAGTGATCAGCCGCTCATCCTGAAACTGTGCCCGTCTTCTAGATTCCCCAGTTGGGGGAAACAACGTCTCCAAGTCCACCCTATCGAGCCCCTTCAGAATTTTGAGTGCTTCAATGAGATCGCCTCTCGTTCTTCTAAACTCCAGAGAACGTAAGCCCAAATTTACTCAGCCTCCCATCATAGGGCAATCCCCTCGTCCCAGGGACCAACTTCGTGATTTTAACAATTTTAACAAGAAAAATATTGAAATAGTCTGATAGCCCCAAGCATGTAGTGGAATTACCTAATCTCATTAGGTAATCAAGTCCTGCCTGAGTGAGCACATAGAGGAAACTGAAGTGGGGAGGATTACAGTTCCACCATGGAACCTGCCTGATTTTCCATCCATTCATTTCAATCAGCTGTCTCCCTGTGTGAGGATTATATATGGCCCAGCGATGAAAGGTGTCAGTCCCAACATGTTTATAATCTATAATGGATTCAGAACTGGCAAGTAATGCATGCATCTGTAATTTACATACGCCAGGTTTTTAATGACATAGAATTCACTAACTTGTTTTGTGAGGATAATCATTTGTTTTATTGCCCATAAAGTGTACAAAATAATCAGATCCAACTCATGCGTGGGAAGAAATGTTCATGTTAATATGTTGACAGATGTTACAATTTGCTGACTGATTCGAAACTTGCCAAAATTTTAGACACAAACACCGGGTTTGCGTGATTATAGTTTGGAAGCTGTGCATTTCCTTTCTGCTGCACAATTTCAAACATTACAGAAACAAAGGGCGTGACTTCCTCAGTAGAAAACAGTAGTTCACAGCACTGAGGGCTGTATTCCAGAGTTAATAACAGTTCGTAGCACTGAGAGCTGTATATTTTTTCATTCATTCATGTGGGATGTGGGCGTCGCTGGCTGGGCCAGTATTCATTGCCCATCCCTAATTGCCCTTGAGAAGGTGGTGCTGCCTTCTTGAACCGCTGCAGCCAATGTGGTGTAGGTACACCCACAGTGCTGTTAGGAAGGATTTTGACCCAGTGACAGTGTAGGAATGGCGACATATTTCCAAGTCAGGATGGTGAGTGGCTTGGGGGGGAACTTCCAGGTGGTGGTGTTCCCATGTATCAGCTGCCCTTGCCCTTCTAGATGGTAATGGTCGTGGGTTTGGAAGGTTCCATTGAAGGAAGCTTGGCGAGTTGCTGCAGTGCATCTTGTAGATGGTACACACTGCTGCCACTGTGCACCGGCAATGGAGGGAGTGAATGTTTTAGGTGGTAGATGGGGTGCCAATCAAGCGGGCTGCTTTGTCCTGGATGGTGTTGAACTTCTTGAGTGTTGTTGGAGCCACACTCATCCAGGCAAGTGCACTCCTGACTTGTGCCTTGTAAGCTGGTGGACAGGCTTTGGGGAGTCAGGAGGTGAGTTACTCCCCACAGAATTCCAAGCCTCTGACCTCCTTTAGCAGCCACAGTATCTATATGGCTAATCCAGTTCAGTTTCTGGTCAATGGTAACCCCCAGGATATTGATGGTGGGGGATTCAGCGATGGTAATGGCATTGAATGCCAGGGGGAATTGGTTGAATTCTCTCTTATTTGAGATGGCCATTGCCGGGCACTTGTTTGGCATGAATGCTACTTATCATTTATCAGCCCAAGCCTGAATGTTATCCAGGTCTTTCTGCGTGCAGGCACAGACCACTTTGTTTTCTGAGGAATTGTGAATGGAATTGAACCTTGTGCAATCAGGGAACATCTCCAATTCTAACCTTATGTTGGAGGGAAGGTCATTGATGAAGCAGCTGAAGATGGCTGGGCCGAGGACACTGCCCTGAAAAATTCCTGCAGTGATGTCCTGGGGCTGAGTTGATTGGCCTCCAACAACCGCAACCATCTGACTCCAGCCAATGGAGAGGTTTCCCCCCAATTCCCATTAACATTAATTTTGCCAGGGCTCCTTGATGCCAAGCTTGATCAAATGCGGCCTTGATGTTTAGGGCAGTCGCTCTCACCTCACCTCCTAAATTCAGCTCTTTTGTCCATTTTTGGACCAAGGCTGTAATGAGGTCAGAAGCCGAGAGACTCCAGTGGAACACAAACAGTGTCGGTTAGCAGATTATTGCATTTCTGACCGAAGATGCTGCAGCCTTTTGTTTTGCTCCACCATCATTGAGGACGGGGATGTTTGTGGAGCCTCATCCTCTGGTTAATAGTTCAATTATCCACCACCATTCGCAACCAGATGTGGCAAGATGCAGTTTTGAGCTGATACATTCAATCATGGGATTGTATAGCTCTGCTTATTGCATGCTGCTTCCGCTGTTTAACAACGCATGTAGTTTTGTGTTGGCACCTCGTTTTTAGGTATGCCTGGTGCTGCTCCTGGCATGCACCCCTACACTCCTCATTAAACCAGGGTTGGTTCCCTGGCTAGATGGTAATGGTGGGGTGAGGGACATGCCAGGGTACAGGTTACAGATTGTGGTGGAATACAATTCTGCTGCTGCTAATGGCCCACAACACCTCTCTGACGCCCAGTTTTGAGTTGTTCTGAAACTATCCCATTTAGCATGGTGGTAGTGCCACACAACCAGGGGGAGGCGATGGTGTAGTGGTATTGTTGCTGGACTAGGGCAATGCTCTGGGGAACTGGGTTTGAATTCTCGCCACAGCAGATAGTGGAATTTGAATTCAATAAAAATCTGGAATCAAAAGTCTGATGATGACCATGAAACCATTGCCGATTTTTGTAAAAACCCACCTGGTTCACTAATGTCCTTTAAGGAAGGAAATCTGCCGTCCTGGCCTGGCCTACATGTGACTTCAGACCCACAGCAATGTGGTTGACTCTTAAATGCCCTCTGAACAAGGATGGGCACTAAATGCTGGCCTAGCCAGCGACGCCCACATCCCATGAATGAATAAACAAAAACATGATGGGAGGTGTCCTCAGTGTGAAGAAGGGACTTTGTCTCCACAAAGACTATGCAGTCATCAATCCTACCCATACTTTCATGGTCAGACGCACCTGCAACAGGTAGATTCGTGAAGAGAAGTCAAGTAGATATTTCCCCTGCATTCTAGAATGAATACTTGTTCAGAGCACCCAATTCATGACAATCAGCTAAGGGGGCCCTTTCAGACCCTCTAGTTGGTCTTTCCATAAAAATCTAGGATTCTCCGTGAGAGCATCGAACCATCGCTTAAGTGTCTCCAGGGCCTGAATTTTGCGCTCTTCATGTAAGCTCGATCGATGGGCCTGAAAGTGGACGCGATATGCATGCCTCACCACGATTGCAACTGACACATGATCTCACGCTGGTTGGCCAATTAACTAGCGGCCAGCATGAAACGCATGCTGAGAAAGGCGCAGCGCTGCTGGGGTAGCGCGAGATGAGGGCAGGCACCGAGACAAGGGAGGGGGCGGGAGGCCGGTTTACACTGAGCTTCCTGAAGCTGTGGAGCTGCCTCAGGGAGCTGCAGTATTGTTCAAGGGATATTGACACACAGAAAATGCCACAAACTATCTCTAAATGAACTACAAACAACTGACAATAGTACTCACAACCTTCAAACATCTTCTGGCCATTTTATCCTGCCCTGGCTCAAGAAGGATGCAAAAACATGCAGGTCACCTGGCCAACTGGCCCGTGTGACAAGTGTGAAAGTGCGACGGGCCAATAAAAATCCCGGTCGATTGGGGCTTTCATTGGCTTAATTGGAACTTCAACTGTCGGCGGGAACGCTTCCGACTCTTGCACATGCCCGCCAGCTGCGATACAGCGCGACATCGCTATGACGTCGGGACACCCACCAGACGTTTTCACGCTAGGTCGGGTTGGCCGGGTGTCCAATCGCAGCACGTAAAAGCCTGGCCCAGGTATCTTCAGGTGAAGACTCTGTCAGACATTGATCACTTATATATTCTCCCCATATTGCAATTAATCAGGGAAGAACATTTCCAACCTATTTTGTTCATTTTTAAAGGTATTAACAGAGAGCCAGCGCAATCCAAAGCATCACCTTCTCTGAAAAACTTGATTGGCCGTGCAGCACCTAGCCTCAGAAAAGCTGAAGAGACATAGTTCAGTGCCCAGCCAGAATCACCTCTTGAACTGACAAGAGTAATTGATCTGCAAATGAGAGAAACAGAAACAACAGATAAAAACGCTGGCAAAGACGATAGGAGTCCATTGTTAAACCTTTAATAAAACATTTTTAAGATGCTTCTCCCAAAACAAACTTCAGTAACTTGTCCGAAATGATAAAGTTTCTCTAAAGCATTTGAGTGTGTGGATAAAGGAAACAGGATGGATGACACTGCACATTTGGATTATCAGCAGGCATTTGATATTTTACCACAAAAGACTTGGTACAAATATTAACACACATGGCTTTAAAGAGAATTAAGCCACGTGGACAGGGAGTTAACTCAGAACCGAAATAAATAGGTTTTTGCCAGATTGGCAGCATATGGAGAGTGTTGCACTCCAGGGATCTACGCTGGGGCCAATTGTTTTCCATTTATATAAATGATATGAACATAGAGACAAGTGGAACAATATTGAAGTTTGCTCTTAATACCAAGCTAAGGGAACGTGGTAGCCAATGAGAATGAATGCAAGAAGACATGATGGGTTAGGGGAGTGGGCAGATAGGTGGCAGATGCAGTTGAATGCAGGGAAATGTGAATCTGTACATTTTGGGAAAAGGAACTGTGAAAGGAAGCAAAACTCTGAACTCGGGGAAGAAATGTTTACTGGTGCATGTATCTTGATCACGAAAACAGGAAAAGCTGGAAGCACAGTGGGATTTGTGGAAAGATCAGACAGTTGCTGTCTTAGATTTATATCCTTCTTCAAAACTTAAAAGGGGTGGACAAGCAACTCAATAGAATTAGAAAAAAAAAAGAGAGGACTGTGAGGAAACAACCAAATATACGGAGGGTGATAACAAGGGATTAATTGCTGGATAATTTAAATAAATACTTCAGTGAAAACATAAAAAGAAGCATTAAAAAATTAAAGAGCAAGGGATGTGTTAATATGTGAGGCGGTGGAAAGATTTGGGAAAATGAGAAGGATGGAAAATCTGGGGATTAGGGTTAGAAAAGGGAGCGATCATATTGAAAAAGGAAAGAAAATCTGGATTTAATATCTCATAATATATTCCATATCATGAAATATGATAGAATGCATTAATACAATTCTGCAAGATGTGGTTAGGCCCCTCTCATAGAGAAAGGCTAAGGAGAAGGTTAAATGAAGTGAGGAGATGCTCTGAGCTGGGGATTGACAAAGATAGGTACAGACAAGGAGGGACCTTTGGCTCCTCTAGCTCAATCCTCCAAAGAAATTTTCCATTATCTCTTCCCCATCACAATATCAAATGATTCCAGAATTTTAGCCTCCATTTGGGGGACACGATGGCATAGCTGCAATGCCATCGGACTAGAAACGCAGAGGTCCTGGCTAATGCTCTGGGGACATGGGTTCAAATCCCACCATGGCAACTGGTGGAATTTGAATTCAATTAATAAATCTGGAATATAAAACCAGTCTCAGTAATGGTGACCCTGACAACTATCATTGATTGTTGTTAAAATAAAATTCATCTGGTTTGCGAATGCCCTTTCTGGAAGGAAATCTGCCATCCTTTCCTGGTCTGGCCTACATTTGACTCTAGATCCACAGCAATGTGGTTGATTCTTAATTGCCCTCTGAAATAGCCGAGCAGTTCAGGGGCAATTAGGGATGGGCAGCAAATGCTGGCCTTGCCAGTGATGCCAACAGCCCATGACAGGATAAAGAAAAAAACTTACTCTACCTTAGAGACCATTCCAGATGTCAATCTCACTATGTGAAGAATGCTCAAGGATATCAGTCCTGAACTGGTTTTATATCAGTTTCTACTGTCTTGTCCTATAGTCAATAAGTTAACTAGAAATAGAGGCTCAGTGTTAACCTTTGCTTTTCCATTTTGTTTTGCGATGAAATCTGCAGTTTGCAGGACCAGTGGGGAACATGTCTGAGCTGTTGTCTGCACAGATGGCTTGGCAAATGGTTTGGTGGGTGCATTGACTTTGGTTTCATAGCTTGTATTTTGTGTGACAGTTCCTAACTGAGAGAGAATCTAAAGCTTCAGGGGCAGGATTTTGCCCTTGGCGGGGGTGATTGGCGGGGGCAGGCGGGAAGCTGACCGCCACCCGCGATCAGCACCGGACCGCGATTTTACGTGGGCGGGCCAATTAAGGCCCACTCAGCGTGGAACGCGAGCGGCAGCACTCAGCGCTGCCTGTGCAGGTGGGGGGAGGAGGGGGAGTGGGCCTCTAGCGCAAAAGAGCGTTTCAATCTCCCTGAGGCACGGAGCTGCTTCAGGGAAAATGAAGCGATCTTTGATAAAACTTAATGTACAAAAAAAAAATGTCATAAAACATGTCCCCTCATGTGACTCTGTCATATGAGCAGGGACACATTTTTAAGTCAAGTGTGAAATTTTTATTTTATTTTTATTTGCTTTAAGAAACCTCATCCATCCCGTGGACGAGGTTTCCTAAAAAGTGCAAAGGACGCTTGGCGTTTTCACCAGCCCGTCAACCGTTAGGTTGGACGGGCAGCGTAAATTTGACATTAATTATCTTTTTAATGGCCTTACTAGGCCGTTTAATTGTTGGCGGGCGCGCTGCTGACTCCGGAGTGTGCCCACCAAGCGAAATATCGCGGGACTGCACGATGACTTCAGGTCACTCACCCAATGTCATCGCTCGGCTGGGCCGGGCACGCGTCTGCCCGCCAAGCTCAATATTCTGCCCCAGGTTTCTGGGAAAGGAGGTTGTGACTTTGGATTCCTGGCTGTGAAAGGTTGCTAAGGAAACAGAAGCTCTTTGAAATCAAAGGGAAAACATAGAGCCCTCCGAGATTAGACTCCAGCAGCAGAACAGTACAGTCAGGTCGAGGAGCGGGTGTTTGTGGAACAGTTGAAAAGAAGGAAACCTGAAGGCTGGATTGAGCAGCGGGGTTAAGAAAAATAAAGTTCCTGCCGCTGCTTCAGTTGCTTTGAAGAGGTCAATTAACCAAAGCTATTTTGATGAAGACCTTGCCCGTGGGTCTCAGGTTGGTTGGGAGCGGCTGCTGGAGGAAAATTGTATGGTTAAAGCCTGCGTGGAGATAGGAACTGGAACCCTACCTGAGGAAGACAGTTTTGAAGGAATTTGTGGCTGAACTTGGTGACATGTGTTCAAAGGGGGTTGGCAGTAAATCTGGAAGATTTATGGTTTCTACTGATATAATATGGCTGTTAATTCATGTTTATGTTGATGTTGGTTAGATTGATAGTAAAGTTATAAAATGTGAAATCTTGTCCATCAATTTCTTCAGTTGGGGTCATTCAGTAAGTTTTTTTTTAATTTATTGGTTGCCACAGAAATCATAACAGTATATTATACATCTCTGAAATGTCCTGTCTCATTTGCCTTCTTTCAAGGTTGAGAAGGGCTGGGTGTTCTAATTTCCATCCATAACTCAGTCCTTTGGTACTCAGGCTCAGATTAAATTACATTATGGAGATCGATAATAGTCAGCAGAGACTGAGACAATCAACTGAAGGTCTACCATTTCCCTGATGCTAAACAGACAGCTGTCCTATTTCTCCTTGGGTTGTCCTCATCAACAGAACAGAGACAGGAAAAGAGAGAACTTCTAGACCCATTAATTAACACAAAACTTAGTTTCATAGTTGTGAGGTTTCCAACTTCTGACATAATTATACTTTCTAATTTTGCAAGCTCCATGAAGCTAAGTGGTTTGTTTACGGCACCAGTTTAGCAAGCTTTTTGGGCACTTAAAAGAATGTTTGTCTAGTCTGTTTTTCTGAAAAAGGTTACTGATTTTTTTCTTCCCTGCTCTTTTATGGTTTTTCTGGTCTATTCACCATGCCAGGCCCCAGGAGAAAGCCCTCCATTCTATGGCCAGCCAATGAGCTGCAGGCCATTTTAGGTCCTACATACAGAGCTTAAACAATCTCCCTATATCTTCCACTGCCTCAGACTCAGGCCCTCTTAATGCGGGGACTACAAAGGTTTCTGTTCTTCCTGTATAGCTAGTCTCAGTCCCTGTCTTAGAAGACGAGAAATGATCTTTCATCTATCCCAATTATCGTGACTGTTTTCACAATGACAGTTGGTATTTTATGGAAAATAGATAATTGTCCATCTGCTTACCTTTCGTGAATGGTTGACTGGATGTAATTAGCAATGGAGTCAGCCACCTGCAGAGCATGAGCTGTGTCAAAATATTGCCTGCTCAAAATATCTCCAGAACATGCATCTACCGTGACAAAAAACAACCCTGCTTTCTCTGACAGGAAGACTTCATCATTCACCTACAGGAACAGAACGGCAATTCTGTAAGAAAGCAAATTCTTAAAATTGGAAACAGTTTCAATAAAATCCAAAATGGAATTCTCCAGTGGAATACAACGAATGGACTACCATTTCAGTTACGTTTAGAAAACCCAACCTGATTGGGTTAGTTTGGCCAACCAGACTCCTAATTGGTTGAAAAACAATTAATTATCGAAACAAAACTTTTCATCAGTCACTATGCTAAGATGATTGTTATGGTGGTGTAGTTACCAGACGAATGATCCAGAGAAAGAAGGAGGAGGGGGAGCTCTGATGTTTAATATTTTTTCAGTCATGACCTCAAATGCCACTCCCATGCCTATCAGCTTTACCCAAATGAATGCAAGCATACCAGCTATTAGTACAGAAAAGCACAGCTAGCAGCCAATGACAGTTAAAAGGAAGGAAAAGGAAGGCAAGATAACAAGGCAAAACAATGTGTTTATGTCCCTCCGACATGCCTCTTCACTACCCCTCCCATGCAGAAGCTTCCAAGCCATCCTTCTATCTTTCATCTTCCATCCTCTCATACACGTCCTAACTGCCCTTGATTCCCCAAATGGCTCCCTATGTCCTCCCCCACCCCAACAGAGCTGAAAGGCCAGTGAAACAAGCCTGTCTGACAATTGGTCTCATTCTCCAACAACATTTCACTGATTCATAACAAAATGAAAATGCATCCCACACGTGCGTTAGTCGAAGAGAAAAAAGTGCAGGGATTGTGTTAGGGAAGGTTCCACTGTTAAGATGGTGATATTCAGATCTGTTTTTTGGCCAGTGAGGTATTATGCTGTAATACAACTCCAAAGCGGTCTGTTGTAAAACGGGTCATTTAACACACAGCTGGTTCTTTCTGTGTGTCAATTCTAGAAAACTAATGATGTGCTTATATTACAGAACGTCTGCAAATAAAAACAAACTTCTGTAATTAGACTGAGCTTTCGGAGCTGTGGATCTAAACTCTTTATTGTGATTCGCAACTGTCCGAGAGACATGAAGTGTGACTTCATTTCTGACTGTTATGCATCTGCTGGTTGCTGGAAAAGCTTCAGAGCTGCTGGCAAGCACCCAGCTTATTCATAGTCAGGAAAAGATAGAACATGGCAGCATCGACTGCTTGTGGCATGGCTGTCTCCAGAGATGACAGCGAACAACCACATTGCCAGACAGTCCTGGTGCCTCAGGCAGTGCTAGAAATAAAAGGGACAGTGGCAGCATGGATATTAAGTTGGCTGAGTGACAGGAAACAGACAGTGGTGGTGAATTGATGTTTTTTGGATTGGAGGGCAGTATATAGCACGGTTCCCCAGGTGTTCCTATTCAGACCACCCGCTTTTCTTGACTTATATTAATGACCTTGGCTTGGGTGTGCAGGGCACAATTTTAAAATTTGCAGATAACCAAAAAAAAAACTTGGAAGTATTGTAAACTGTAAGGAGGATAGTGATAGGCTTCGAGAGGACATAGACTGGCGGCATGGGTGGACATGTGGCAGATGACCCATGATGCTGAGAAGTGTGAAGTGACACATTTTGGGAGGAAGAACATGGAGAAGCAATATAAAGCAAAGGATACAAGGTGCAGGACCAAAGTGTCCTAGGGGTATATGTGCACAAATTATTGAAATTATTGGGGTAGGGCAGGTTGAGAAAGTGTTTAATATATGGAATATATTATATATATATATTCCATATGGAACCCTGGGCTTTATAACTAGAGGCATTGAGTAAATAAAAGGAGATTATGGCAAACATTTATAAGTGCTTTGCCTTTTATAAATAATTTATTTTTATTTATAAACACTGGTTTGGCCTCAAATGGAGTATTGTGTCTATTTCTGGGCACCGCACTTTAGGCAGAATGTGAAGGCTTTAGAGAGGGTGCAGAAAAGATTTACAAGAATGCTTCAAGCAATGAATCACTTCAGTTACCTGGATAGGTTGGAGAAGCTGGGCTGTTCTCCTTAAAGAAGAGAAGGTTGAGAGGAGATTTGACAGAGGTGTTCAAAATCATGAGGAGTCTGAACAGAGTCGATAGGGAGAAACTGTTTCCATTGGTGGAAAGTTGGGGAACCGACCGATTTAAATTAATTAGCAATATTAGGAAAAATATTTTGTGCAGAGAATGGTTTGGATCTGGAATGCACTGCCTGAGAGTGTGGTGGAGGCAGAGTCAATCGTGGCTTTGAATTGTGAATTGGATACAGAAAAAAATTGTAGGGCTACAGGAAAATGGTGGATGAGTGGCATAAGGTGAGTTGCTCTTTGCAGAGAGCTGACATGGACACAACTAACCAAATGACGCCTTCTGTGCTGTAACCTATGATTCTATGATACCCCCAGGTAGTTCCATTCAGTTCCCCGGTATTATCTGAAAAATGCAAGGTAACAAATTTCTCTGCTACCTGGAGTGTACCTATCTCTGTAACAATTGAGGACGGTACATTCTATATCCCACGCTGGCTCCCCCACTGGTTCCATGGAAACACTGAATCTACCCTCTAAAGAGGCAATCAACTTATGCTCTGAAAATTGTAATTTTCCCAGAACTGGAGATGGCCACACGTTGAATTAAAGATATAGCCGGATCAAGGGTTATGGTAGACCTTCTATTTGTCCAAGCTATTGATCCAATGGGGCCTCATTTTACAGATGTGGAGGTTGGGTTGATGACTCTGCTGTCTGCCAGGAGCCTCAAAGGACAAATCAGTAATTTGGACATGCACTGCCCATGATTTTGTAATTAAATTGGCACCATGTGCCAACATTTCAGTTTTTCACTGTTGGCAGATGAGACCCTCCTGGCAAGGTCGCCTGGTAAAATGGTCCCTTCAGCATTCAGAATTGCAATGTTCACAAATAAAATTAAATTAAAATTTGAGGAAAGTCTATCTTGCACTGGGTTTTATTTTCCCTTCTGCCTTGTACTGGTTTTCCTGTACCTCCCAGAGTGTGGTGATGTTAACCGTTACTGATAGTGTTAATTAGGTAATATTGGTTTTGGTCACTGATTACATATCATTGCCGATCAAGCATGCTGTATATATATATATAACAGGCAGCTAATCCAATATCTCCTGATCTACACTATTGCCACAAGTTACCATTACCCCCACTGCCTCCGATTCAGTGAGTACCTATATTTGCTAATGCACCCAGCAGTTTGGGAATTGACATCAGTTCATTAAAGAGGGGGAAAAAAAGCTGATTTTAGTAAAGGTGAGCATGAACAGGTCTGATTGTTGTTAGGAGCCAAATGATTCACTGGGGAGGAAACTAGCCATCTTTATCCAATCTGGTCCATATGACTCCAGTCCCACACCATGGTTGACTCTTAAATGCCTTCCAAAATGGCTTAACAAGCTACTCTGTCATATCACAGGGATGGGTAATATATGGCTGCAACACCCAATAGCCACAAGGAAGCTTGTGAGTGTGTGGCCTGAGTGTCTCTCTCTCCTCATGTGGGGATGCATCTGGCCACGACCCTTCCCTTCAGCACTGCTACAATTAGTACTTCTGAATCTAGAGTATCATAGACACCAATATGCATTCTGCCTCTCAGCAGTACAGCACCCTGACAATGCTTTGGGTCCAACTTCTATTCTGCAGTGTAGAAAGAAAATCAATACGATTCCTACGATTAAAATCCAGCATACAGCTCAACTAGTTAGGATACAGTTAATGACACTTGGAAGTAGCTTCAAGAAATTAGTTGCTTTCAAGTTGAAGAGCATTTCAACACATAATGTGACAACAGCTTACATCGCCCTGTTATAAACCATCACAGTAGATGCATACATGGAGATTCTGAAAATACTGCACTTAGTCAACTATGTATTGCTAAATCAGACTTTCAAAAGGAATCTCAAGATAACCAGTTGATGGCATGTGTAATATGAAATCAACATTAATTATTGGGGTTAGCCGTAAGCTATTTGTGGAAAGTTGCTTTATTCTGAATTGCTGACACACCAAATGGAGAAAAATGAAAGGGAACTCAACTGAATTGGCAAGTGTGACTAAATTGGGAAAATATTACAGAACTTAAATGGAACCACAGAAGTATAAAGCACAGAAGAAAGCCACTCAGTTTATCACGTCTGCGTTGGCTCTTTGTTACAGCGATCTAAAATTAATCCCCCTGCCACGTAACAATCCAAAACTGAGCCCCAGTCATGCTCTTTCCCCATAGCCTTGTATCAATCCAAAACTAATCCCACTGCCCTGCACCAATCCAAAACTAATCCCACTGCCCTGACTTCTCCGCAGTGCCACATCTTCCACTATTAAAACGTTTTATCCAATCTTCCCTTCCTCTTAAAAGATGCAATGGTCTCTAACTCAACCAAACCCTTTGGCAAAACATTCCATGTTGCAACAAACCTTTGTTGAAATAAAATCTTGCTCTTTGCATTTTCTGATTCTTTAGCCTCTTGTACACATATTTTAAAAGCACAGTGCTGCAGAAAACAGCAGTCGAGTGCTTTTTAATACTGCATCAACTAAAAGGCTTAGCTCCCTGCCATGGTCCATTATTGCATCAGCCTTCTATGCAGCATTGATTTTTCAACTGTCCTTATGTGCTCATTACATGGTCAGCTTATAAATCTCATTTTCTTGAAACTTGTTCCCTCTTCTATCATATTCCTGTCACCAGAATTGTCCACCAGGTATGACTCCTTGAGAAATCTTCAATCTGCTTCGCTCCCCTGCAGATACTGGAAGTCATAATGAGGCATCTTCTGATGTCAGGGCTTTTCCATTGTACTGTACTAGAATCACAAAGTATAACTGAAGCAGTTTTGTTCCAGAATGATATGGAGGGTGCTGTCAGAGGGAATCACCAAATGAGTGTCTCACACATATTTCCACAACAGGAACCTTCCCCTTGGCGACAGAGTTCAAGGGTTTGGAGGTGTTGTCCATCTTAACTATGTTTCTGCTTTACTGAGAAGGAATTGATCTGGTTGGCTGGTATGGAAATAGGTCATTTATTGTTTTAACCATTGGTCTTTCCATTACTGATTTAGTTTTGATCCTCCCATTTATTCATTGAGAAACTATCATAATTGCCCCTGACCTTTGGGTACTTCTGGTAATAATGGGCTAGATTTTACGCTCTCCTGCCGGCGGGTCTGAGGGTGGCAGCGGGCGGCAGGGGGGGCAGTGGTGGTGGGGGCATTGTAAAATTCAGCAGGTAGCTTTCTTGCCACCAGCTGCCCACCCTCTGAAATTTTATGGGGGTGTGAGGGAGGTTTTGGATCTATTGAGGCCTTTAAGTGGATTCAATAAAGTAGATAAACAGAACCAATTTGGGGCAATCGAGAACAATGGGAAACAATCTTAAAATTAGGTCTAGGTCATTTAGGAGTGAAATCAGGAAGCACTTTTTCCACACAAAGGGTCATAGAATCTTGGAACTTCCTCCTCCAAAAATGGGCGCTAGCGTTCTAATCGAAATTTTCAAAACTAAGATTGGCTGATTTTTATTAGGTCAAAGGGTCAAGCAATGAGCAGAAAAGGTAGGTAAATAAAGTTGAGATACAGATCAGGCATGCTCTAACTGAATGGTGAAAGTGCTGAATAATGGGATGACCTCCTCCTGTTCCTATACTTGTCTTGTGGTGTAAGGACAAATGCTGGTTAATAGCAGCAGTATTATTTTATTCAAAAATGCTTCTTTATAGTTTCCATCTGTTTCACTCCTTTCCTCCAGCACTAAACTTTTATAAAGCTCTGGTTAGGTCACAACTGGAGTTTTGTGTCCAGTTCTAGTATCCACATTTTAGGAAGAATGTGAGGGCCCCTGAGTGAATGCAGAGGAGATTTTCCAGAATGGTTCCAGGAATGAGGAATTTTAGCTACAAGGTTAGGTCAGAGAAGCTGGGGTTGTTCTCCTTGGAGCAAAGGAGATTGAGGGGAGATTTGACAGCGGTGCACAAGATTATGACAGGTTTGGATAAGGCAGAGAAAACAGGTTGTTCCCATTGGCTGATGGAAAAGGACTTAGGGACACAGGTATAAGGTTTTGGGCAGGAGATGCAAAGGGGCTGTATTTTTTTTTTACATAGCAGGTGGTAGTGACCTCGAACTCGCTGCCTATGAGGGTGGTAGAAGCGGAGATGATCAATGATTTCAAAAGGAAATTGGACGGGCACTGGAGGGTTACTTGCAGGGTTACAGGGACACGACGGAGATTTGCGACTGACTGGATTGCTCTACACAGAGCTGGCACAGGCTCAATGGGCTGAATAGCCTCTTTCTGAATCGTTATGACTCTATGACACTCCCATTCCTAGTTCTCCTACAACCAGCACCACACCCCCCCAACCCTGCATTGTTACCCCTCTATTTATCATCAATTAGCATACTCCCTTCTGACCTTAATAGTGCAAACAACTGACAAATGACCTTGGGTCAAACTCTGGACATCTGTAATAAATCATGTAAAGAATCTTTCTGGAAGATCAGAGGAATTCTGCTACAATATGATTGGGTGTTGGCTCGTGGGAAATGAAAGCTTTCAGGCTGCAATGGGAAACCTGTCATCGGAATTCTTGGATGCAACATCCGTCTTTTCAAACACATCCTGAATTTAGCTGGACCATCCTACCAGTGCAGCCAGGAGAAGACTCTCTGCCCACAACTCAACTGAGCAGGAGAGGAATCAGATCAGCGTCAACTAATCAGGATTTTTGGATGTGCTCAGTTGAAATGATAAAGCACAGCCTCTGAAACACCAGCATCATACTGTGCACTGTAGAAGCACTCGTAACCGCTTAACATCACAACATTTACACAAAATTAAGTCATAATTATAATATAGAAATTGTACATATATAGTGCAGTTCCTGACCCTCAGGGCATCCCACAGGGCTTTGCATCCCTTGATGTCCTTTTGAAGTGCAATCACTGTTGTAGGAAATTCGGTACACACAGCAAGATCCCACAAACAGAAGTGAAATAAATGATCAGCTCGTCCATTTTTAATGACGTCAGTTGAGGGGTAAGTATGGGCCAGGGCACTGGCATCAACTCCCCTGCTCTGCATCAAAATAGAGCCACTGGACCCATTACATCCATGTGAGAGAGCAGATGGGGATTCAGTTTAACATCTCATCCAAAAAATGCAAGAGAACACAATCAGTAAATGATTAATTCTAGCACTTGTCATTGTCAACAGATTACTTATAAATAAATGTGTGTGCTCAAACGTCTAGGTTTGTAATCATGGCTCGAATTTCTGCAGCAGTTCCCCAGCTTTCCAGGAGAATTCTGCAGAGGTTTCAGAGCTCATATCTGTTATTAATTTGCACAAATGAAATAGCAGTCCCCCAAACTTTTGCCTTTATTTGTTCTTGAGATGTGGACAATGGTGGCAAGGTAGCGTTAATTGCCCATCCCTTGTTGCCTTGAGGGCATTATGAGTCAATCACACAGGGTGGGCCCAGTCTGTGTGGCAGGTTGCCTATCCTCGAATCAGCCCGCCAATTACTGGATGTATTAACCTCAGCTCCCCAGATGTCCCTGATGGGATTCAAACGCACAAGCCAATCTAATACCCTAACCACCAGACTAACATACCCTCATCGTTCCTTCCCCTTATCCCAAAATGTGGATTGTTGTCGAATCCTAGATCCTGTTGAGCATCATTTGGTTATTAATGAGTGGTTTCCACGATATTACATGAATTCAGATTAAAAAACAAAAACAGCCCTTTACTTACATTGATGTGCTTAATTCTGTACCAAAATGCTTTGACGAAATAATTAAATGAAATTCAAGAGGATTGTCCCTTAAAGTTCTAATCAGAAGAAACAGTCAAATTTAACATTAACCAACTTACTGCTGTTACCTTAATGAAAGACAATTTATGTTCATTTTGTACGTCTCCTCTACTTTGTGACTGTATCTGGATTCTGATGTACAATCTGTGTGGATCACTTGTGATAGCAACCTGGGATACAAAAGAGATTTATTAAATACCATTGAATCCAAAGCAAACCGGGAACTGCAGAGGCTCATGTATAATGATTTCTGGCACATTTCATAGGCAACATCAACTAAACTCAAAACTTTTACTTTTCTCAGGATGCTCGGGCATCTCCTGTAATGCTGCCCATAGTCATCTAGAGGATAAGGTCTATTATGCAGTGGTTTTTGATATTTGTTATAATAGCGGAATTTAATCCCCTCCCTCAATGCAAGTTTTGTGGAGGGAATGTCAACTGAATGCAAGCTAGTTTGTGAAGTCAAAACCAAGACATAGAGCTTCTCCTTACTGAGAGAGTTTATTGACTTTATTCAGTCTCATACTCTCCTCTAACACTCAGTGTCCTAGCTGTCTACTATTTATATGTGCTCAAAGTACTTTATTAACCGCACCCTTCACCTGTGTATCTTAACAATATAAATAATAAAATTAGCATACTATTGACAGATTCCCCTTTCTTTCTTTAAATAATAAAGTTTATAACACAAAAAGTTTAAAAAAAAGAATTTTTTCCCCACATTTCGTATAACTCATACAAGACATCCCTCCTCTAAGAATTCCAACAATTTCTTCAAGCAAGTATTCCTTTTTGTAAAACAGTCCAATAACTGGTGACTTGTGCCAACCCATTTTATCTTGGAGATCTGTTTTCTCTCTCACATTTCTTTTATGTTAGCAAGGTCAATCCTTAATCTTTTCTCAGTCACACTCTTGGTTGAATATACATCATCCCATAAAGTATGGTTGCCCACATAACATTCAATAGGCAAACTTTTCACAGAATGCCCCTTGTATAGGATTTCCCTCAAAATGTTTGACAAGTAAAATCCCATATCTATCATTTCGACGAGAGCCAGTGTTTCTGTAGCTAAGGTATTTTTAACTAAGGTTTTTATTTTCTTCACTTCCTAGACCAATGGACAACATTTGCTATTCTTTGCTATCAAGAATATGATAAACTCTGCTCATTTAGATTATCCATCTGGGAGATTGGCATATGAAGCATTGCTAAAAATGACTAACTTCATACCTTCTGGATCACCCAAGACTGGAAACTTGAGTGTGCATTTCTCTGAATTTAATTTCCGAGCTGTTTTATTTGCTTTCTGTCATGTGCCTAAGACACGAAAGAGATCATAAACTGTTTAAATCAAACCTTACCTTTTTGCTTATTTAAAAAGTGGACATTGCTGAACCAAAAGATGGCTGCTACAGGTTATATGATTCACAAGTTTGCTACAGTTTTTAGAAATTTCCAACAGCAGTTACAGGACAAAAGCTCAACCCGCATCTTCGTGGAATCTCACACCTCTCATTATGAGGACACGTTACAATCAACAAAACCAGGGACCAGCAGATGATCTGTCTCCCCAGCCTGGTCCTATAACAAAGGGAGAGCCATCAAAACTCATTATACCTGCAGAGGTGTTAAAAGCCAACATCTATCTCCTAAAGCGAACAATGGATTTTGACCAGAGGCATAGCAACTGCTTGTTAGCCTGCAACTGACCTATTAAAAAGCAACATCGTAAGCTTCTGGCCTTTGGAAAGTTTTAATATTACAATTCTAGACTCGCAACTCAGTCTGCTGTTTAAACTCCGGCCTGCAAGCATCAAAGCAGGACTCCAGGCTGACTAACACCTTGCATCAGTCTAAGCCTCCTTGGAGACTGTTTCTCTGCAAGATTCCTGCCAGTGCCTGCTGATCAGACCAAGTCTCTGTATACCAACACCATCTCGCTGCTCTCATGCTCTCATGTCTGTCCTTGGCCTTGTGCAATGTTCCAGTGAAGCTCAACACAAACTGGAGGAACAGCACCTCATCTTCTGATTATGCACTTTACAGCCTTCCAGACTTAACATTGAGTTCAACAACTTCAGACCATGAACTCTCTCCTCCATCCTCACTCTTTTTGATTCCCTTTTTTCAATATTCATGTGTTTTTTAAAATTTTTATTTATTTTTTCCACTTATTATTATTATTTTAAAATAATATTTCCATTTTTATTCATTGTTTAATCCCCAGCTTTTGGCCTATTTTCGATTATTTTTCCCACCACCCGTCCCCTCCCCCTACTCCACCCCCACTAGGGCCACTTGCTCATGTTGTTCTTTCCAGAGTGCTTACCCTGGTCCGGCCATCATCTCATTCTGCTTTCTACTCTTAATGTCACCATTAGCACCTCCTTCAGCCAGTACCGCCACCATTAATGCCCCTTTGACCTTCTGTTTCTGACATCTTTTGTAATCTCGCCTTTGCCTCCACCTATCGCTGGCCTTCTATCCAGCTTCACCTGTTCCAACCCCCCCACCGCCTTAAAAGGATGAGAAAATAAAGGAGTTCAGTTTTGCCTCCCTCCTCTGTCTGTAACATCTCAGAACTTCCTTAACAGTGGTATGTTTCGCCATTGTACTCAGGTTCAATACGTCAACATTAGATTTAGTCTGAGAGCACAACCAGTTCAACTGTCCAATCAAACATCTTCATTGGTTTATTTCTTCCTTGGTTGCAGGATCGACTTTTTGTAAGGACCTGTCCCAAGTTATTAGGATGCGATTGACATTTTACAAATAAGACAGTTGATTCAAGGTCAATCCCTTATTCTGCTGATTGTCTAATCCTATATATTTAAAGGCCCACGAAGCCGGATTTCCAACCTTAAATTCCTTCTTTATTTTAACCATTCCCCCGTTGCTCAAATTCTGCAGAACCTCCCCACAGAAAATCATCAACATGCATCATAAAGATGCCGGCTAGTTTCTCTTTGTGATACCAATAGAACATTGCTGGGTCGGCTTTTAGCTGAAACTTCTGCCTCGATAAATGCCCTTCTCCCTGCATGCAGGGCATTAAAGTGCTCAGAAAAAATTGAACTGATCAAAGTCCTTTCCAAGGCCAGGGGATGATCCCACGTCACCAACGGTATTTTTGGATTTCTCCCATAAACTAATTGGTAGGGACTGCAGCCTCCAACCATTTGAAGTGAATTATTTGCATGGACTGCCCACGCCAGGGCAGATGTCCAGTTAGAGCTCAGTTGGTCAGCTAAGGTTCTGTGAAGCATCTTATCAATTACAGCGTGATTTATTTCACAATCCCCATTACTAAAAGAACTTTCCACTGCTGTGTTCTTCACTATGATGTTCATATTTTCACACACACTTCTAAATTCATCATTGGAAAATTCATCCCCCCCGCCACCCCCATTGTCAGGAACTTAGCTCCCAGTCCAGTTCCTATCCATTTTTCCATTACCTGTCCACAATTACTTTTGTGTGTTTACTGTACATTACTGTTGACAGACTGAACCTGGGTGCCATGTCTATGAAATGTAACAGAAAACCGTTTCTCTCCTTAGCCCATACCTTCAAGTCCATTGCTAATAGGAGACTCACTCCTAGCCGTGATGGTGTCCTTCTATATTTTTTTAATATATATTGCATTTCTCACTGGTCTCTTCTATAAGTTTAGTGTATTCATCATCCATTACCTCTGCATCCTTTAGTAGAATTTTTAACCTATGACAAGGTGGATGGGCAAACTGCCAATATAGTTTTGAAACAATTTGCTTTTTTCCCTTAAACTCCTACCCCCTGGTGTCATTAACACTTCTTTAACAGGGTGATTTGAAATGTTAGGTCACGTTAAGGGGATACAATAATGTCCCAAATGTGTAAACTGTAAATCTACAGATTTCCCAAAAACAACTGCCTTATTGTATTCCATATCTAATTGCATTTGAGCCTTTTTCATAGACGGCTTACTGAACAGTAAGGGTATTTCACTGCATACTATATCTTAGCGCTGATAAAATGGTTAACCACAGCTATTTCACACGGAATCTTTAATGACTTTAATGTGTTATCACCCACGAGCCTGAAGTAAGTAGAACTTTCATATTCCTTAACCTTACTTCTGTCTTCACGATTTAGAGAATCCAGGTAACACTTCAACCAGTCCATTCCACAAACCGTGGATGTGCACCCACTGTCTAACACAGCACAACTGAATGAGTCCACAACCAGAACACCCATTACCGGACTAAAGCTTCTGGTGATCAGTACAATTCCTTCTGACTGATCAGTATTGTCATCTTCCCCTTCCGAATCTTCATGTCATCTGCCATTTCAAAAACCCTATTCTTCTGTTCCGTTATTGTTAAGTAATGATATTTCGAGTCACGTCTGAAGCATCTGTTTATTGTTCCTCGGTTATCCCTGGGGTTCATTCTCCAACCGTAGTTACCCAATTCCTGTCGTCTGTTGGAGCTACCAAAAGGGTCTCTATCCTCATGTCTTTTGATGGTGGTTCTTCTTTCGTATCGATGCTTGTGCCCCATATCTAAACGGTCTCGAAATGCTGCCAGCAGTGAATTCTCCATCTTTTGTGTTACTGCTGAATGTTCCGCTGGAGCCATAAAAGCGGCAGGAAACGAAAGAAGATTTTTTAAAGCTTCAGACATCTGTTCCAAAAGCGTATCTCATTCGGAGAACCCGGTTCCAGTCCAGGACCCTATTCATGGTCGATACTTTAGCACAATCCAACAGTTTGAAAGCAAGCACTGAATTAGGGATCTCCAAATAGAATTTCTGCAATCTGTTATGTAACCTGTTGAGTTCCATGATTATATTCTTCTATGGAATAACTGTCTATCCTTCTAAATTTATCAGAATCTGACTATGCCTCATATGCATTTAACAGATCACCCTTCTTATAAATTTTGTCCATAAATTTTGAGTTCATCCAAATCTTCCTCAATGCCCAATTGATGAGTCTCGAGCTCCAAAAATAGTTTGCACCTGACCCTGCTCCCAGTGGGAAGGGAAAGTGCCAAGTCCATATCTTGCTTTTTCTTTAAGAATGTAACCCATGTCCATATATCCACTTTATTCTTCCATTGGTTATAAGGTTCAGCTTCACAGAGCAACATTGGGAAATCATACTTTACACTTAGTTTTAGCCATTCCTCTCCAAAGTAACTTCAATTACAACCATCTGTCTGCAAATCAGTCTTAGTATCCAATCTTCACCATCCTCTGCTACCAATGTTAACAGAATCCAAAACAGTTAGTGAAGTCAAAACTGAGACACAGAACTATTCTTTACCAAGAGAGTTTATTGACTTTGTTCAGTCTCATAGCTCTCCTTGCACACCCAGATTCCCAGCTGTCCCTTATTTATATGTGCTCAAATAACTGAATTAAACAATGCCCTTCACCTGTGTATCTTAACAATATAAACACTATAATTAACAAACTATTAATGGGGGGGCATTTAATTGGGCAGTAGGCTGGTGGGTGATAACCTCACCACCTCTGCTCCACTTCATTCTGGGGCAGGAAGGTTTGTGGAGAACCTTCCTGACCTGCTGCCATAAATTGCCCATTTAACGGCCACCTCCCACCACCACTGGTATTCACCCAGTGGTGGGCAGGTGACTCACCATGTGAGAAGCTTGAAAAACAAAGCTGATCGGGTTGCTGGAGGGATTCGGGGCGAGGGGGAGGGGGAGGGGGTGGGGGGGGGGAGGTGGGGGAGGGGGTGGGGGTGGGGGAGGGGGTCCCTAGTTCAAAGGTACCCAGTACCTGATTGAGGGACCCAGCGTTGGGAAGATGGGGTAGCCCACTGAGAGCATCCTGGCCCCGCCCTTACTGATAACTCCCCTCCTCATCCACTACCCGTACTCTTGCGACTCCCATCCAGGCATCACTCACCCATGGCCTGTGTCCCTCGACGATCCTGGGCCTTGGCTGGGTACAGCGTCAGCAGCTGCCACCATTCCCCCAGCTGCTGAGCAATGCATGGCTGCCAGCCTCCGATTGGCTGGCAGCTCTCAGAGGGTGGGAATTCCACCCTCAGGGTCCTTGATCCTAAGGAAGCTCTGCCACTGCCTGGTTCATTGCCCGATTCGAACGTAATTCGCTGGGCCATCCCGAATTATGGCAACACGGGCAAGACCCCCACCTCCTCCATTAAATACTGTCCTGCAGGTTTGAGGATGTGGTTTCCAAAGACTGGGGGAAGTGCAAAGGAGGCAGAGTGGGAGGAAGTGAATCAATTATAGTGAACATTAGTTAACAGCTTATCCCCAAAAATGGAGATGGGGAAGTCGAGGAAGTGAAGGGAAGAGTTGGGGGTGGGCGGTGTGAGGGTGAAGGAGAGGTGGGAATGTGAAGCTATTTCCCAGTTTGGATCAAGATCAGCAAAAGACACCGATAAAGTCATCAATGTGCTGCGGAAAGAAGTGAGCGAGGGGATCTGGTTAGAACTGGAAGGTCCCGTGGACTGTGCTGTTTATTGGCCAGCAACTCCGAAAGGCAGGTGCAGGTATTTTAAATGTGGAACCTGCCTGCAAAACAGCTTTGAGAATTTAACTTCCCGTTTGTTTCAAAGTCTTTTCCAAAAAAGAAACAAAGCTCATGAATCCTCACAGGATGAGAGGACAGATTCTTCACTGAAGTCAGAAAGCCACTCACGCATTCCAGGTAAATCCACAAATTGTACATGCTCAGCATGCAAAGGTGTGGCTCTAAACTCTTTCAAAACCTGTTCTGGGGTGGGCGGTGGGGATTCCCAGTGAAAGCTGAGGCTGTTGAGCTCAGCCTCTTGTCGTGAAAACATGAAGGATGTCTCACCCCATGAGAGCTCTGTGCAAAGGCAGCTCCTTGGCTCATTGTCCGCTGATGCTTCATCCTGAACCGTTTTCTTGGCGGTTTTTAGGCAGTGGTGGTTTGCCATTGCCTCCCACTCTCAGGGTCAGGGCGAGGAAGCAGGTCCCGAGTCCACCTCAGCCCGATCAGGAATTGAACCCACGCTGCTGACATTATTCTGAACTATCTAGCCAACTAAACGGCATCCCCCCAACCCCTGCTTAAAGGGTGTAATAGGTAAATGGGAACACATTAAGATTGTGAATGTTATACCCGCCGGCTGCAATGGCGGGTTTACATGCCTTCTTGCCCCAACACGCCACGTTAATTATGCATTCGCAGGAAGTATGCCGTTTCCATGGTGGGCAGGCTCTGACTCGCCCGCCACACCATCACCTCGCTGCTTCATCACGCCAGGCGCCACAATGAAAGTCCGGCCGCACGCACACCTCTCAGCGCTTCCAGCCCACGGCTGCTGTATGGAGACAGGGTGGCCCTGAAAGGCAAAAAGGCTGCAGCCCCCAGGTGTAGTGAGGTGTCCCTCGAGCGCCTTTTGGATGCCGTGGAGCCCCATCGTGATGTCCTCTACCCACGCTCTGGCTGCAGGAGGGGCAGTGGCATCATCAATCCAGCATGGGAGGTAGTGGCAGCGGTGGTCAGCGCCAGTGCCCTACAAAAGTGGACAGCCACCCAGTGCCATTACAGGGTGAATGGCCTCATCCATTCCACCAGGGTAATTCACTCTTCTCATCACTCTCAACTCTCACACTCACAAACCCATCACACATCCACAGGGATCTCACACCTCAAGGGACAACATCACTAACTCTCACACACACCCTCACATCTCCATCAGCCTCATATCCTCTCGAGCGCCTGTCTTCATCCTGTCCATGGCTCCGCTCACCACACAAACATTCCACACAGTGCCATGTGTCCTGCTCACACTCTCTCCATCTGTTTTCATGCAGGAGAAGCTGGCTCACATCAGCAGGGAGAGGTCCCAGACCGGGGGTGGGGTGGCCCACATTAGGCCCCTCACTCACTTTGAGGAGCGTGTCATTGCGCTGACTGGTGAGGACGTGGACAGTGCCTGCGGTGATGGTGAGGTCGGTGGCGAACACCCACCTGAGGATCCTGTACCACATCATCCCTCTCTCAACACAACCGTAAGTTCTCTCTCTCCTGTTTTTGACTCTGCTGCCATGCACTACTTATCTCTACTTTGGTTCACAGGGAGCTCTGCCAAGCGACCGACACCCTCAGCCAGTCAGTCCCTCAGCTCCATCCACGTCCTCACCTCTAGCCAAGTAGACAACTCCTCCTTTGAAGAGCTGGAAATAAGCAGCCTGGAAGACCCGTCACAGCGCTTACCCACACCCTCCACCAGCGCAGAGACACACACCTCGGAGTGACCTAGATCTAGAGCAGGCTCGGGTTCACAATCTGGTGGTCACCGCATGGACACGTCCACAGCAGCAGGAGGCAGATTCATGTGAGCTCCCTGGCACTCAGAGGTCTGCTGGGGATCAGATATCTGTGCAATCTGAGTCTAATGACAAGCCTCTGGATTTGGCCTTCCAACTCATCCTAGAGAGTCAGCAGAAGGCGTGGGAACATCACACAGAGCTGTTGGAAGCCCTCAACAGAGTGGCTCATGAGCAGCACGTCCCCCTGCTCACTGATGAATGGTGCCCACATGTGCGTCTATGGAGGTCTCCATGAGGAGGATGGCAGACGCCATGGAGACCCTGGTCCAGCAGAATGCGGAGATGTGCACTGACCTGCACTCCATCACAGGAGCTGTGGGTGAGTTCCTGCAGTGGCAAAGTGAGGGGGAAGCAGGGCATCTCGACATCCCTCCAGGTGCTCCTTCCCCTCAAGGAGTCAGGCCAGGGCTCTCGGGCACCTGAAGTGGGGAGGAACAGCAGCTGTACACCCCTGGGTCATCCACTCAGAAACCTCAGAGGCTGTCCTCTCCCTCCGAGTCCCCTTTGCCTGTGATCCCCTCAACCTTGCCCTCTGTCACCACAGACGGAGTAACAGGCCAACGTGTGATTCTGGAGGGAGGAGTGAGTGTGTGGCAGGGTCTTTTGGAGCCTCGTGCAAGCTCTCTCCCACACACACGGATCCTTCACATATCACACTCACCTCAATGTCCTGAGCATTTTGAACGCTGCCTGCTGGGGTTCACTTTCAGTTGTCCATCTGAGCTGCATCTCCGCCCACCCACTGATCACACTCCCATGCAGCACCTGATCTCACCCACCACGACTCTCGTTTCACTTTCGATTTGGACAGTATGGTCTGGATTCACTTTTTCGTCAACTCACCCATCTTTTCCCCTCCCCCAATCACCCATTTCCTTTCCCCAATTACAGTTGATCCCCCTGGCATCAACTTCCACCTCCCTGACCTACCAGCCACAACCCTTTTCCTTTGGGGATGTTCAGGTGCACATTCCCTTCCTTCCTGAAAATCCTACCCCCATCCACACTCGCCTCCCCGACCTCCTCTTTCCCACCCCCAGGCTCCGTGTCTGCCTCCGAGTCCCTTCTACAGCTACCATTGAACCCTCACCCTCCCACCCGACCTCCTCACTCTGACCTCAGTCATTCTCACCATTCCCTCATACCACGACCACCCTCAGTTTGCTCCCCAGGAGGCAGCCATGGGCTCATCAGAACCCTACCTTGCATGTTCACCTGGACAACCCTCCTCTACACCCTTCCCCACGACCGCCGGAATCCCTTCCCGCCATCCCAGAATACCTTCCCTCCGGAACCCCTCCTCCCCTCCTCAGCCCTCCCACACCCCGGACTGTCCCCCACTTAGTCCCTCCCCCTTCCTGACTTCCTCAGGCACCCTTTCATCTTCTGCCTCCTTTAGTCCTTCCCCTCTCCCAACTCCTTCCTCCAGCCTTACCTCTTCCTCCTGACTCAATTCTTCCTCCAGCGTTACTTCTTCCTCCACCCATGCTTCTTCCTCTACCCTTACCCCCTTCCCTCGCTGCACTCCTCCCCCCGCCCCCCGGACTCCCTCCCCTCTCCGCAATCCTTCCTCTCTCCGGACTCCCTCCCCTCTCCGCACTCCTTCCACCCTCTATACTCCCTACCCTCTCCACCCACCTTCCCCCTCCGAACTCCTTCCCTTACACCTTCCACCCCCTTTATACCTATCTCCCCAGTTGCAATATTCTCCCCCATTACCCCCTCCTCCCCCTGTACTCCCTCCCCTACTCCCAACCTCCCCCCCGACACCTTCATTTGCTCCCCCCCCAACCTCACCCCCTCTGCCACCTTCTTTCCCCCACTCCCAACCTCACCCCACCGACACCTTCATTCTCCCACTCCCAAACTCGCCCTACCCCGGCATCTCTTCCTCTCCCAGTCAATCCTAGACCTTCCTCTTCCACCCCCCACAACCGTCGTGAGCATCGATGGTGACTTTCCAACTTCCGTGAGCTGCTTCACGGTGGAGCCACGACCATGAGAATCCACCCAGCACGCCATGGACATTCCTCCAGGATCCCTTTGCTGTTGGGCTCCAGCATCTTCTGCTCCTCGGATGCCCGCGATGGGAGTAAAACCTTGGCAGTTATTCCCACGGTCGCACTTGTCAAGACGTGTTCTGCACCGGCGTGTTTTCCCGCCGGACGTGGATGGACAATCCAGCAAGGGCGGGAGGTGGTGGGAGGGGTTTGGTGGGCTGGCCTTATAATGATATGCTGATGTATTGCAATGAGATCCCCAACGTCCGATGGCGGAGAACACTACCCGCCAACGATGGGCTGAGTGGATGATCGCAAACCGATTTTTGGGCTTCTCGCCATGTTGTCTGCTCATGCCGCCGAACACGCCCGATGCCAGCGGGCACAGGCAATCCCGCCCAAAGTGTGATGGCAAAATTTTGACAAAAGTTTCTTAGTTTCAGAGTGCTGCGTGACTCAAACATCGTGACTCAGGAAGGAAAGTAAATGTGGACAGCAATACAGATAAGGTTTAGGAAATCGAGTTGGTTTAACATAACCAAAGCAATTTGTTCAATTTTTCTGACCAAGGCTCTGATATTTAAATCATGTACAACAGCTGTCACAATGTTTTACCATCATTCGTAAATAAGTCCCGCATTTATCAACAGCTTTGTGATCCAAAAACTGGTCAGCTAAAGATATTCTCATCATGTCAAACTATAATTATGATGACATAATGCTACAATTAGTCATTCTGACTTGGAAATATATCGTCGTTCCTTCACAGTTGCTGGGTCAAAATCCTGGAACTCCCTCCCTAACATCACTGTGGGTGTACCCACACCACAGGGACTGTAGCGGTTCAAGAAGGCAGCTCACCACCACCTTCTCCAGGGCAATTAAGGATGGGCAATAAATGCTGGCCCAGCCAGCGACGCCCACATTCCATAAATGAATTTAAAAAAAACACATTTGCAGAAAGGTCATTAATTTCTAGTTATGCCATACTTGGAATTGCAAAAGCACTGTACAATTGTTGATACAATTGTTAAGGAATTTCAAATTAACCCACGTTGCAACCAAATAAGATAAATTCACCAATTTCATAGGTTTGCTGTGAGCAGCCGGGGTCAGAGGATCCAGGAACCAGTATTGGAGCCTTATCTCTGATTTGCTCTCTCTTTAAGTCTTGGAAGCATAGAAACTAGGAGCAGGAGTAGGCCATTCGGCCCTTTGAGCCTGCTCCGCCATTCATTACGATCATGGCTGATCATCCAACTCAATAGCCTGCTCCCGCTTTCTCCCCATACCCTTTGATCCTTTTCACCCCAAGAGCTATATCTAACTCCTTCTTGAAAGCATACAACGTTTTGGTCTCAACTACTTTCTGTGGTAACAAATTCCACAGGCTCACCACTCTCTGGGTGAAGAAATTTCTCCTCATCTCAGTGTCGAGGCCCTTCAGGGAGTGAGGGGTTATCAAATTTACACTTCCATCGCCTCTAATAATTTTGTGATGTTGTTTTGAATATCACCATTCATTCCAATATTCCTCTTTAACCTCAATGTCTTTCACTTCGATATTCACTGGGCATTGGACCACTTACTGTTCGTCACTGTGTATGAGAACTAAGGTGCTGTCAATAAAGGCTCTCTGATCAACTAGCAGTGTCTGTTTCAACAGCCTGAATCATGCGTTCTGAGGTCAGGAACGCACCCGACCCAAACGTACGTAAAATAGCGTGAGAAGATGTCGGGCGTGCGTCCCTACGTCACTGCGCATACGTGCAATATTGAGGTTGGCAGGATTGCGCGGGAGTTGGAGCAGCGCTGGCCAACAATTAAAGGGCCAATTCAGGACATTAAAAGTCGATTGACTGCAATTTTACGTTGCCTGTGCGATTTTTAGCTCGTCGCAGAGTTCACGTTTTAATCATTTTCTCACCCAAAGGCAGGTCGGAATCTCCGTTAGGATATAAAATAAAAAGGAATATCTGGGGACTGTTTTTTAGGAGGTGTGCTTTCAGGTGCTCGATTGTGCTGCATGACCATATTTTGCAGCGTTCTTGTTGTTCCGTTTATTCTGCGGAGGTCTGTAGTTCCGCGGAAGCATCTGTCTGCCTTCAGGGAGCTCACTGGAAACGCTCACCAGCACCCGCAGTGACGTCTGCACCCGCCCTCTTCCTGCCCCCACCGGCAGTGCTGAGCGTTTCTCAGGGTGTGTTTCACGCTGGCTGGCCGTTAATTGGGCAACCAGCAAGAAATCGCGGTTGGGGGGGTGCTGATCGTGATCATTAGCCCCTTTCCCGTCCGCTCCCGGGCCAGCAGATCGCGCGCACCCGATGAGTGCAAAGTTCAGGCCAATAGTTTAAAATATTATTTCAAAATAGTAATATTTAACAAAAACAAGAAGGTGCCTAATCCTACACGATTCATGCAATGCAGAATGTGTTCATGTGCAGGTGGATCTTCCTGACCCTGTGAGTGAGCACGCTCAACATAGGGAAACTGGGTAATGGGGGCATAAACCCATTAAACGGCCCGGCCCACTTCCTCTCCATCGAAATGAATGGAAGGAAGATTGGGAAGCTCCTTCACAGCCTCACATCCTTCTTGTCTAATTTCCTTACATTTGCAGAAACACAAGAACAAGGGGAGGTCATTCAACCCCTCGAACCTGTTCCGCCATCCAATTAGATCCTGGCTGATCTCAACTCCACTTTCCCTCCATTTTTCCAAATCACTTGCCCAACAAAAACTACTGATCTTAGCTTTGAACATTCAAGCTGAGCCCAACATCCACAGCCTTTTTTGGGGGAGAGAGTTCCAGGTTGCTTTGACTCTTTGTGTGAAGATTTCACTCTTGCTAAGCCTCTAAGAATAAGCCACCTTGTCCTAAATCTGCTCAACGAAGGAAATAGTTTCTTGATCTGTACCATTAACTCTCCTTATCACTTTAATTAGGCTTAGAGCAACCCTCATAATTATAAACGTTAGGGAATACCAGGCATGTTTATGCTACCTGTTCTCGTAATTTAACCCTTTAAGCCCTGCTATCATTTCACGCAATGTGCACTGCACTCTCTCCAAGGCCAACATATTCCTCTAGGGAACTAGGGAAAGGACCAGGGAACATGCCCACTCCCCTCACTGTGTTTCATGATAAACGCCGCTCAATGCAGACAGCATACCTGCGGGGCTCCACAGTGACTGCAAGGAACAGCTACTCGCCCAGTGAGAGTCAAGAGACGGGACGGCTCGCTTGTGTGTTTCACCGAGTGGCCCTTCCGCAAACAGTCGCTGGTTTCCCAGGAGATGACATGTGACAAAATCTTCACCCGCTCACAGCCATGTTTGGAGCAGTAACTGTGACCTTTCCGGACGTGTTTTGCTTGAAGGATAATAAAAAGAATCCTAAGAAGAACCAAGAAAATTCAAGCAAGCAGTGTAGAAAATCATCATTGACGGATAGTCTGCACTCAGCAATCTACAGGCTGTGCGACGCAATCAGTGACTGTCAGGGGTTAAATGTAGGCCTCACTGCATCTGTTTTCACAACTGGAAGATAGGTACAACGAGGCCCAATTTCAGGGACATCTCACGACTAATGGATACCTGAAAGACACCAGGTATCCCGAATGATTTCCTAAAACAGGCATTCAGGCCCTTACATGTGTAAATAAGAGTTAAAGAGCTTCCCTGAGGCCTGCAGCTTGCCTATTACCCCTACCACTGGTGGACCAATCCTTTGGTTAGGCTGATTTCTGGCTAAGTTTATGTGCCCTGCTGTATGAATAACTTACAGCTTTCTCCTAAAACCACTCACAGCGTAAACATCCTCTTTCGAACAGGTACTGATGATCTCTGATTGGCTACGGCTTTACATAGCTTGTGGCTTCCCACTGGCTCTGGCTCATCAGCCCAGCCAATTCCCAAGTCAGGTTCTTGCAACTTGAGGCTTAAGCCCTTGTTTCCACCCATCTTGACATCCTCCTCTGACAAAGAAGCAGCTCCACGATCACTGTCTCACCTTTGCTCCCCCAGCACAGGTTTCAAACTCTTGAATTCTCCCAGAACTCTGGCCTCCTGACCAAATGCACCCAAATACTGGTAGTCCCTGTCATACTCCATAGCTTTGCCACATGCCAAGAACTCTTGGATGCAAACTCCGTATGCCATGAATGCTGCCAGGCCTCACACTCCAGCCTCCATGGGCAGTTACTGGACCCCATGTACTTCTTCCCTTTCTGTTCTGGGGACCAGCATCCCTAAGCCCCAGCTCCAACAACCCTCAATCCCAGGCACTCACTCCTTCAAGCCAACCCCAAAAATCACTTCCATCCTCCTAGCTAATATCATCTCACTTTCTTAGGCAGATGGAATTTAAAACAGAGAGGTGTGAGGTGATGCAATTTGACAGGAGGAATACGGAGAGGCAATGCAGACTAGATGGTACAGTTCTAAAGAGTGTGCAGGGACAGAGGGACCTAGGGTTTGTGTGCATAGATCTTTGAAGGTGGCAGGAGAGAGTGGTTAGCAAAGCCAAATGGGAATCTTGGGCTTCATAAATAGAGGCATTGAGTACAGAAGCAGAAAAGTTATGCTGAACCTTTATAAAGCTCTAGTTAAACGACAACTAGATTATTGTGTCCAGTTCTGGTAGCCACACTTTAGGAAGAATTTGAAGGTTCTCGAGACAGTGCAGAGCAGATTTACCAGAATGATTCCAGGGATGGGGGATTTTAGCTACAAGGTTAGGTTGGAGAGGCTGGGGTTGTTCTCCTTGGAACAAAGGGGATTGAGAGGAGATTTGATAGAGGTTGTAACAGGTTTAAGTAAGGTAGACAAGGAAAAGCTTTTCCCATTAGCTGATGGTACAAGGACCAGGAGACAGAGATTTAAGGTTTTGGGAAAAAGATGCAGGGGGAGTGTGAGGAAGAACTTTTTTAGACAGCAATTGGTAATGACTTGGAACTCACTGCCCATGAGGCCGATGGAAGTGCCGACCATTGATGATTTCAGAAGGAAATATAAGGAGTTTCAGGGAAATAAACAAGCAGGGTTAGAGGGATAGAGCGGGAGAATGGGACTGACTGGATTGCTCCACAAAGAGCTGGCATGGATCTGATGGGCCGAATGGCTGCCTTTTCTGCCGTAGTGACTCTATGGCTCTATGACAATGACTCTTCAGAGCCCCTAGCTTTCTTGCTAGCTGCTTCCTCTCATCCTCCTCAAATCCACTGCACATTAGCTACTATCTAGCTGTACAAGGAAAGATGTGGACTTACCCTGCATTGCTGTCAAAGTAATAAAGACTCTTGTCTGGGTTTTTCTGCAGGATGTTGAAGGATGATGCTGCTTTGTACCGTTTCACACTGTGCACTCTTCCACTTGATCGTTGGTTTATATCAGACATGATTTTAAAAACTGTTTTCTTGGGATAACAGAGGCCAATTTGGATCCAGTTCCCTCTGTAATAATATTATATTAGCAACAACACGTTGTTAGGTCCTCCTTACAGCAAAACTGGCATTTCGTTTACATTAGAAAACACACTTGAAACAAATTGCATTTTTTGTTAAATAAATAATCGGAGGCAGAACACTAACTGCTCTTGTGACATTGCAGGGTAAGGGTAGCATAGATGCCACTCAGCATTGCTAAAGGGGAAAAAAGATGCTATTATCCAGCCTCCACGTTAGTGATGGGGGAATTGCATCCCAAAAGAGGGAGGGATGAAGATGGAGAAATCCCCATTTAGAGAGGGCAGCCTACTCTTAATTCAAATTCCTTGGACAAGACAAAATGATTTCCAGTGATCAGTAGATGCAGAAACGTTTTACACTTAAAGGATGCCTTAAGCTGTGGACTGTTTTATTTGGCAAAACACTGGTTTAAATCAAATAAATCCAGGAAGTAATAGGTCAAATAATTTTTGATGTCTCCTGCGATTGATGCAGTATTTTGTAACTCACAATACAATTCCAATAATGGGAATAACAGGTCAGTGCAGTCCCTCATGGGATTACATTGTAGGATAAGTTCCCTGGACATTGGTTCCTTCTAGGAGTACAGGACTGGAGAGAGCATGGGTCAGAGAGACAGCAGCAATGGTATAGCATTAATTTACCAACCCAGGTTCCCTGGGTGCAACTCCACAGCACAGGTGTCAGTCTCCAGTCAGTGCTAGTATTCTCGCCTCAGAGTCAGGAGCTCCTAGATTCAAGCTCTTCCCAAAACTTTGAACACGTAATCCAGGTTTAACACTCCAGTACAACGCTGAGGGAGTGCTGCACAGTTGGGAGTGCCATTAAACTGAGGCACCGCCTGCCCTCACAGGTGGATGTAAAAGATCCCATAGCACTATTTCAAAGAAGAACTGGGAAGTTCTCCTCAGTGTATTGGCCAATCATTTATGCCTCAACCAACATCACAAGCAAATTATCTGATCAGTTTCTCACTGATGTTTGTGGGATCTTGCTGTGCACAAATTGCTTGCAGTGTTTCCTACATTACAACAGTGACAACACTTTGAAAGTACTTCAGTGACGGTGAAGTACTTTGGAGCATCTTGAGATCATGAAAGGTAAGATATAAATGTGTTCTTTCAT
Source organism: Cetorhinus maximus (assembly GCF_964194155.1). Taxonomy (NCBI): domain Eukaryota; kingdom Metazoa; phylum Chordata; class Chondrichthyes; order Lamniformes; family Cetorhinidae; genus Cetorhinus; species Cetorhinus maximus. Next base: position 34,174,795 of record NC_135904.1, read on the forward strand.
TTTTAGTAGTGAAGTTAATCTGAGTCACACGATAGGTAACACTGAGAGCACAAAATAGATGTTCATCTGAGGTGGCAGGGACTCTCACCTCTCAACCATGTCTCTCCTCTAACTACCATGCCCTGAAATGGCATTGATGACCCTGGACTTCTGTGTTTGGTGCATGGTCTGCTTGGCAAGATACTGCAGTGGTTTGCCATTGTTTTTTATAGATGGCTAACCAGGAGACTCTCCCACTCTTACCATCTTCCATAGGCATATGAGAAGGATTTACAGGCTGATAATTTTGGCCATGTTATAAACACACCTTCCTTGGCCAGCATATCCTGGAGTGGAACTCGAGTCCAGAGCTTCTGGCTCAGAGGCAGGGACACTACCCACTGCACCACAAAGCCTCCTCAGCCATGCCTACTCCAATAATTTACATTTATAGGGCAGGTGAACTGAATGATACAATGGTCCCAACATGGCACTGGTCTCAAAGATCCCCAAACACGTTCTCATAATCAATTGTTTATATTTTCCCCCTTCAATCACTAAACAGAACTGTACGTTTCCACAGAGCAGGGGTGGGGTTTGGGACTTTATTGTAGCATCTCCACAGTGAATCATTGTGAACCATTTCCTTTCATTGTCTCAGATCCCTACCAGGGTGTCATTGTTGCTCTTAACAAGGTCACTAGGAAGTCAGAGAGGACAAGAGATCATAGTAATCCAGGCAACGCGTCATCTATTAAAGCTGCTATTATACTCACCTGAACTGTACGAGTGAAGTGCATTTATCAGGGCAGGCACATTCATGCTAGCCATAGTATACTGGCACACAATGGGCATTTTGTTTTGCTTTGCAACTCTGATAGCCAACTCTAGACTGCATCACATAAGATACAAATGTTTGAACAACGGCACTCAGCATCTGAGGGAGTCAGACTGCAGATGGAGCAAGATCTTGACTGTGCACACATTCAGATCCTTCACTCCAGGGGGGTTGGGGAAAATGAACCTGAGGTGACAGCCTTACCTCTGTTGTCAGCTAGGCTCCACAGTGAACCATCTAAAAATCACGCCTTCTACATTCTAGTGCAAGTCTGCCTAAGCCTAAGAAGCATGATTTATGGGTTTAAGATGAGTTAGGACATGTGATACATCGTGGATTCTGAGCACTAGTTTTGCCTCCAGGTACTAGAGGAGTTGACTGTGCAACAGTGCACCATGCGTTGGACAAACCATATAACAGCAACAGGAATTGCTTGGGGCTACTGTAAGGAAATTTGGTTGAGAAGGTCTGAAGGAATTTGCAGCCTTGCTTGGAACAGTGGGCTCCCTCTAAACAACTACAGTCGATTACAATTTTTCCACTCTAATGAGTATTGTGTTGCTGAAAAAAGAGACATACTGTCAAAGCTTCTCATCTTGCACTCATCAGGAAAGATTCGCAAGAATACCAACAGTAAAGGGAACAACAATTTATATTGCATGAGGAGTGAATGCTGATTTTTATTCCTTCATCCAATTTACAATCTCTTTCATTATTTCATAATATTGGGCCTTGGCAGACTATATTTCGTTTCTTAGCTTTGATAGACCTGTTTTCCTCTAATTAAACTAGCAAAGGGAACAATGTTTTGAGACCAGCATGGGCTTGATGGACCGAATGGTCTCCTTCTGTGGCATACGGCTTGACTTCAGTCTGTCAGGTTGTTAGTTTCAAGATCTGCAGGATGGGCCCTTAACCCAAAGACGATTGAAGTTTGTGATGAGGTTAAAGACAGAGATACCAGGGGCAGAAGCACCATTCGTATCTGGACATGTACACGTCATTAATATGCTTGGGTAGGTTGGGAGAAAACATATTTGGACAAATGCGGCTGCAAGTTCCTATTTTGGAGATACAGTCCAGTTGGAGTTACAGCGTTGGGATCACTAGTGTTAGTAAGTTCACCAGCAAACACCTTGAATGTAAAGGAGCACAAACAGCAGAGGTAAGATGGAGTGCAGTTACAACTTCTATGCAAGGAACATTGTGCAATATGATTCTGAACTTTTTTTTTGTTTGTTCATGGGATGTGGGTGTCACTGGCTAGGGCATCCCTAATTGCCCATGTTACAAGGGCAGTTAAGAGTCAACCACAATGCTGTGGGTTAAGGATAACAAATTTCCTTCCCTAAAGGGCATTAGTGAACCAGATGGGTTTTTGTGACAATTGACAATGGTTTCATGGTCACAATTAGACTTAATTCCTGATTTGTTTGCATTAAATTTAAAAATCTGCTGTGGTGGGATTTGAACCTGGGTCCCTAGAGCATTACCCTGGGTTGCTAATCAGGTGACAATGCCACTATGCCACCACTCAGCTCTTTTGTCCATGTTTGAACCAAGGCTGTAATGAGGTCAGGAGCTGAATGGCCCTGGCAGAACCCAAACTGGGCATCAGTGAGCAGGTTATTGCTAAGCAAGTGCCGCTCAATAGCACTGTTGATGACCTCTTCCATCACTGATAATAGAGAGTAGACTGATGGGGCGGTAATTGGCCGGGTTGAGGTTGTCCTGTTTTTTTTTGTGTACAGGACATACCTGGACAATTTTCCACATGGCTGGGTAGATGCCAGTGTTGTAGCTGTACTGCAACAGCTAGGATAGGGGCGCAGTAATATCTGGAGCACAAGTCTTCAGTACTATTGCTGGAATATTGTCAGGGCCCATAGCCTTTGCAGCATCCACTGCCTTCAGCCATTTCTTGATATCATGTGGAGTGAATCAAATTCGCTGAAGACTGGCACCTGTGATGCTGGGGACCTCCAGAGCAGGTCGAGATGGAACATCAGCGATGACCTCTCTGCTGGTTGGAGTTATACCTAGCACAAAGGAAGGTGGTTTTAGCCGTTGGAGATCAGTCGCCTCAGCTCCAGGACATCACTGCAGGAGTTCCTCAGGGTAGTGTCCTCCGCCTAATCATCTTCAGCTGTTTCATCAATGAACTTCCTTCCATCATAAGGTCAGAAGTGGGGATGTTCGCTGATGATTGCATTTTTGGCTGAAGATTGTAACAAATGCTTCAGCCTTATCTTTTGCACTGCCGTGCTGGGCTCCTCCATCATAGAGGATGGGGATATTTGTGGAGTATCCTCCTCCAGTGACTTGTTTAATTGTCCACCACCATTCACAACTGGATGTGGGAGAACTGCAGAGCTTAGATGGTCGGTTATGGGATCGCTTAGTTCTGTCTATCACTTGCTGCTTATGTTGTTTGGCACGCAAGTTGTAGCTTCACCAGGTTGACGCCACATCTTTAGATAAGTCTGGTGCTACTCCTGGCATTCCCTCCTGCACTCTTCATTGAACCAGGGTTGATCCCCTGGCTTGCTGGTAACGGTAGAGTGGGGGATATGCCGGGCCATGAGATTACAGATTGTGTTCGAGTACAATTCTGCTGCTGCTGATGGCCCACAGCGCCTCATGGATGCCCAGTCTTCAGTTGCTAGATATGTTCTAAATCTATCCCATTTAGCACAGTGGTAGTGCCACACAGCATGATGGAGGGTATCTTCAATGTGAAGGCAGGACTTTGTCTCCACAAAGTCTGTGCGGTGCTCGCTTCTACCGATATTGTCTTGGACAGATGCATCTGTGGCAAGCAGGTTGGTGAGGATGAAGTCAAGTATGTTTTTCCCTCTTGTTCGTTCCCTCTCCACCTGCCAGTCTCGCAGCTATGTCCCTTAGGACTCGGCCAATAGTGGTGCTACCAAGCCACTCTTGGTGATGGACATTGAAGTCCCCCACCTTTGCCACCCTCAGTGCTTCCTCCAAGTGGTGTTCAACATGGAGGAGCACTGATTCATCAGCTGAGGGAGGGCGGTACATGTTAATCAGCAGGAGGTTTCCTTGCCCATGTTTGACCTGATGCCATGAGACTTTATGGGGTCCGGAGACAGTGTTGAGGACTCCCAGGGCAACTCCCTCCCATTTACCACTGTGCCGCCACCTCTGCTGGATCTGTCCTGCCAGTGGGACAGGACATACCCAGGGATGGTGATGGTGGTGTCTGGGACATTATCTGTAAGATATGATTCCGTGAGGATGACTACGTCAGGCTGTTGCTTGACTAGAGTGTGAGACAGCTCTCCCAATTTTGCACCAGCCCCCAGGGGTTAGTAAAAAGGATTTTACAGGGTAAACAGGGTTAAGATTGCTGTTGTCGTTTACGGTGCCTAGGTCGATGTCTGGTTTCATTCCATTTTTGAGGCTTGTAACAACTGAGTGGCTTGCTAGGCCATTTTAAGAGTCAACCAGATGGCTGCGGGTCTGGAGTCACATGCAGGCCAGACCACGTAAGGACGACAGATTTAGGGCATTAGTGAACCAGTCAGTTGGGTTTCGTGGTCATCATTAGACTTCTTAAAAATTAAATTCAAATTCCACCATTTGCTGTGGTGGGATTCAAACCCAGGTCCCCACAGCATTACCCTGGGTCTCTGGATTACTAGTCCAGCAACAATACCACTACACCATCATCTCCCCTGATAACTACCAACATGCTGAAGCTGTGTCTGCCTTTGTCAGTTCTGTTCTGCCATCTGAGCTGTGTCGTGTGGTGACTGAATAACTACTATTATCTGGACATTTACACATAAAATGAACAGACTAATCCCCTGCCTGTTCAGGAATGAGGCAAACTGTGCGTTGCTTTTCTCACTGAATAAAGGTCAGTTGGCTGGTTGTGCATTCTGCTTTTTGATCATTTATAAATATACCACATTGCACTTCAAGTGTTTTGGAGTTTTAGTCACAGGACTCATGCTTAAAACAATCTGTCAGTGAGAGCTTGATGTTCAAATAGTTTAAGGATTTCTGCGGATAGCGTTAGTGTTGAAAGTTGCAGTGGAAAAACTTAGTCTAGATATGAAAGCCACATAATATTTGGATGGACAAATGTTTTTTATTGTGCTGGGAGTGCTTCCCAACAGCTTTAGTCCTTTTAGCAGACAGTGACATATCGGTAGAGGAAAGCTCCAGGCATTGTTGAGGTATTTCTATACACTTAGTCTTTAGGGGGTTAGAGCAGACTGGTAATTTGGACTGAAGGAGGAGGGAGACTAGTGACTAATGGCACTGAGACGGGACTCAGCTGCAGAAGGGTTTTTGGTTCTCTGTAATTTTTAAATTAGGTAATTCACAAAAAGTTGCCATGATGTGCATAATGTGAGGCTGATTTGATTTTATTATCCTTTCCTGGTGGCACAAAACTAGATAGCAGGAAGGTAAAAAAGTCCGGATAAGGATTTGGTTGACACTAGCTGCTGTGCCGTGTGCAGTTTTCAGTCACGGGAAGAATACCGGAGCCTGAGAAAAGGTGGATTTACAAGGAAGGAGCCTGACACGAAAGGGGACATTTTTCAGGAGGCACTTGAAACGCTGGGGCTGAATTCACTGAAATGGAGACAGTCAAGCAGATTTATTCGAAGTGTTCCAAATACAAGTGGGTTTGATAAGGCAAAAACATCAACAAATTATTTTCACTGACCAGGGAAGTAATAGGCAAAAATTTAGGATTTGTATTATAATTCTAATGATCAAGGTTAGCAGGAACATTTTGACAGCACAACATGATTAGAATATGGAATAAATAACCACAATTATAGCTGTTGAAATGGAGTCGATGAAATATATTGAGGGAATTTGATAAATACTTGAAGAAAATTGCTATTTTGGGGTGTGGGTATCGCCACATTTATCGCCTAACCCCAACTTCACTTGAGAAGGAGGTGGTGAGCTGCCTTCTGAACCGCTGCAGTCCATGTGGTGTAGGAACACCCACAGTGCTGTTAGGAAGGGAGTTCCAGGATTTTGACCCAGCGACAGTGAAGGACCGGCGATATAATTCCAAGTCAGGGTGGTGAATGACTTGGAGGGGAATGTGCAGATGATAGTGTTCCCATGTGCCTGCTGCACATCCTTCTAGGTGCTAAAGGCCACAGGTTTGGAGGTGCTGTCAAAGGAATCTTGGTGAGTCACTGAGTGCATCAGACACTGCTGCTGCATTGCACGGGTGATGGAGGGAGAGAATGTTTAAGTTGGTGGATGGAGTTCCGATCAAATAGGCTGCTTTCCTCTGGATGCTGTTCGGCTCCTTGAGTGTTGTAGGAGCTGCACTCATCCAGGCAAGTGGAGAGTATTGCATCACACTCCTGACTTGTGCCTTGTAGATGGTGGGCAGGCTTTGGAGAGTCAGGAGGTGAGTTACTCACCACAGGATTCCTAGCCTCTGACCTGCTCTTGTAGCCACAGTATTTATATGGCTAGTCCAGTTCAGTTTCTGGTCTATGGTGATCCCCAGGATGTTGATAATGGGGGATTCAACTATGGTAATGGCATTGAATGTCATGGGGAGATAGACAGTTTCTTGTTGGAGATGGCCATTACCTGTAGTTTTTATGACATGAATGTTACTTGCCACTTGTCAGCCCAAGCCTGGATATTGTCCAGGTCTTGCTGCATTTGGACATGCTTCCGTATCTGAGGAGTTGCGAATGGTGCTGAATATTGTGCAATCATCAACGAGCATCTCATTTCTGACCTTATGATGAAAGAAAGGTCACTGATGAAGCAGTTGAAGATGATTCGGCCAAGGACACAACCCTGAGGAACTCCTGCAGTGATGTCCTGGAGCTGAGATGACTGACCTCCAATAACCACAACCATCTTCCTTTGTGCTAGATATGACTCCAGCCAGCAGAGAGTTTTCCCCTGATTCAATATTACTGAGGCTACTTGATGCCACGCTCAGTCAAATGCTGCCTTGATATCCAGGGCAGTCACTGTCAACTCACCTCTGGAATTCAGCTCTTTTGCCCATGTTTGGACCAAGGCTGTAATGAGATCAGGAGCTGAGTGACCTGGCAGAACCCAAACTGAGTGTCAGCAAGCAGATGCCACTGGGTAGTCATGTTGATGACGCCTTCCATCACTTAGCTGATGACTGAGGTTAGACTGATCAGGCTGTAATTGATCACTTTGGATTTGCCCAGGATATACCTGGGCAATTTCCACTATGTCAGGCACTTGCCAGTCTTGCAGCTCTGCTGGAACAGCTTGGCCAGAGACTCTGGTAGTTCTGGAACTCAAATGATACGGGGAAAGAACAATGGAATGGGATTAGAGTTGGAAACTTTAGTGGAGAATAAGCACAATAGACCTAAATATGTTGAAATATTTGATGTTGACCTCTCCTTGTTCTCTCATACTATCCCCAACCTTTTCAAAATTCTCATCTTCATCAGTTTCTGAAAGATTTCACCCTTTGCTGTCACAGTTCCAACCTAGTCTTCCTTCCAAGGTCTTTGAATATGTCACGATCATCACCTCTCCCTTCACTTCCTATTTACATCTATCCTAACTGGTATCCACTTTGCCCACAGAATGGGGGTGGGGGCGGGGTGGAGGGAACCTGGTCAAAGTCACTGTTGACATTCTGTGTAGTTGTGATTATGGCTCACTAACCCTCCTCTATCTAACGGTCCAGGATGCTGCGATTGCATTCATATTTGTTCCAATGCAGCCACTGCATCTCAGATGGCTTCTCCTACCTTACTTTTGTGTGCTTCAGACCCATTTTCCAGTGCTAGATATTTGGTGCAGACCTGAAATTTATAATCATCTGTCTGTCTTACAAGCAGGAGATTGGGAGTTGACTGTTATTCTCATTTTGTAGACCTGGCTTTGCTGCCAGCACAAACTTAGCCATTGCCAACCATGGGTTTTTTTTAACTCTTAGCTGAACTGAAAGCCAACAACTTGACCTCTGACCCTCCCCCAGCTCTCCATGTCTGGGGTTTAATCATTTGAGCTGCCAATCAAACCAGTTACCATCTCAAGTGAGAGCTCACAGGTAGTTAGCTCCTGCTGGGCTCAAATGAATGGCATTATTTCAACATAATAGATGTGAATGCTTCTTGGAATGTATTTAAATAGTTTAAAGTTGAAGTAATTTGCAGAAAATACCTCACAATTTCATATGTCTGGAGCTCAGCAGAATACCCAAAACTTGGCTACTCTGTGGATTCAATTCATAGAATCGCAGAATTGTTATAGTAAGGGAGGAGGTCATTTGGCCTGTGCTGGCACTCTGCAAAAGCAAATCAGCTAATCCCACTTCTCTGCCTGCAATTTTCTTCTCTTCAAGTGCTTATCCAATTCCTTTTTGAAAGCCACAATTGAATCTCCGTCTTCCTTACTCTCCAGCAGTGCATTCCAGATCCTAACCACTTGCTGCATAAAATGATTTTCCTCATGTCACCACCGTCTGCTTTGGCATTCACCTTATATCGGTGTCCTCTGGTTCTCGACCCTTCCACCAATGGGAACGGTCTCTCTATCTAATCTGTTAAGACTCCTCATGATTTTGAACACCTCTATCGAATCTCCTCTCAACCTTCTCTTCTCTAAGGGGAACAACCTCAGCTTCTCTAATCTACGTAACTGAAGTGCCTCATCCCTGAAACCATTCTCATAAATCTCTCTAGAGCCTTCATATCCTTCCTGAAGTGTGGTGCCCAGAATTGGACACAATATTCCAGTTGAGGCCGAATTAATGTTTTACAAAGGTTCATCATAATTTCCTTGCTTTTGTACTCTATGCCTCTATTTATAAAGCCCAGGAATCCGTATGCCTTTTAAACCATTTTCTTCACCCACCCTGTCACCTTCAACGATTTATGCACATATATCCCCAGGTTTCTCTGTTCGTGCACCTACTTTAGAGTTGTATCCTTTATTTTCTATTGCTTCCCCCTAGTTTTGCTGCCAAAATAAATCACTTCACACTTCTCTGCATCCAATTAAAATCTGCCCACTCTGCCAGCCTGTCCATGTCCTCTCTTGCTCTTCTGAGAAAAGTGCAACTGGATCTTTTACATCCATCCAAGACAAAAGGGCATCTCATCCAAAAGTGGGCTCCTCTGACAATGCAGCACTCACTCAGTATTACAATATGACCTCTACAAGCTGAAATCCCTGGAATGGGACTTAACCACGTGACCTATGACCTCAGATGTGGGGGTGCTACCACTGAGCCCAAGCTGACATCCGTCTAGAGAAATTATTTTACTTTTATGTGAATTAGGCCTTTTAACCTTTCCACGATTACTTATAATTAGAATTGAGGGAACATCACTAGACTGCTGCTTGGTTCATATAAATTGCATGGATTCTGTGAGAACATGGCATAGTAATGAGGCAAAGATTGCACTTTGTAATTAGTGATTAAAAATATTTTACGGTTTTAAATATAATAAAAATGAAGTCGTCAGAAATTTGCTTGCATGACTTATACACTGGTTATCGCCCATAACTTCCCAAATCTACTGCAATGTCTCAGCTCTGATGTATAGAGTTTTGAAGGAGCATAAGAAATGAAAGGTTTGCCACTTCTTTTATCTGCCAGCAGCGTCTGAATTCCATAAAGAAAAGGCACATTCCACATAAACTGTGGTTATAAATGACAAGAATGATTTGTGAATGTTCAAGCTCCATTCAGTCAAAGACAAATAAAAGACACCGACTTTACAGTACCTTTGGCACGTCGTGCCTATGAGCGACGGTGCCCTCCCCCTCCAAACATATACAGACTCAAATAGCTTTTAAGAAATCAGACTCCGATCTGAAAGATCCTCTTTCTCAGTTTACTGAAGTCCCCATAAAATTAAGTGCAGAAGTAATTATCCAAGTATGATAATGCAACTCGCAGCACAAAAAAAAACACAGGCTGCTTAAGCCTAGAAAAAGACCAGCTGCCCCACAGCACAAGAGACCAAACTAGACCAGACCAAAATATTTCCCTTCCCGCATCCCTCAGTTTTCCCTACTGACGGCTGGCTTGCTGCTATTGCTTGCTGCATGCCCGTGGGTGACAGCTCATGTCCCAACAAGTACTGTTCTCTCTTATAGCGATCACTTTGTCTCGCTATGTGCAGATTCACCAAATCACTGGCTACTCGAAAACAGCTGAGATATGAGAATTAAATCTGCAAATGTTGTGAAATAGCTGATGGCAGTCAGACACCTGCTCACCAAATTCTCACACAACTTTCAGGCCTATAAAAACAAAAAGCTAAAAGCTACTGCAGATGCTGGAAATCCAAAACAAAAACAGAATTACCTGGAAAAACTCAGCAGGTCTGGCAGCATCGGTGGAGAAGAAATCAGTTAACGTTTCGAGTCTTCTCGAAACGTTAACTGATTTCTTCTCCATCGATGCTGCCAGACCTGCTGAGTTTTTCCAGGTAATTCTGTTTTTGTTTCAGGCCTATACTTTGCCACTGTGTATTGAGTGGCCATTTCACTTCCCTTCCAAATATTAACCTTATTTGCTAGACAAAAGTTACGGAGATTTAGTGACATAATGATTTTGAATTGCCTGATTACCTCTGGGACCTGTTCTCATATTGGCTGGAAACTGCCAGAATGGCATAAGGTACTAATTGAAATGCGTTTAGTCTATTTCAAATGCAGTTCCTAGAGGGTATGATGATTGCAGAGTGCCAAATTGCCTATAATTCAACAATAATGGGGACTAAATTAGCAGCTTTATTCAGAACAGTCACAGGATGGCTGCTGTGTAAAATGGGAATGTTACAAGTGGCAGGAGGGAAGTGCACTTGAGGTTATTGCTAAGGCACTATGTTAGCTCAGCGTAAACACACTTTACCCTGGAGCTAAATTGAGCTGCATTAGAACTGGGAGTGCTGCATCTTGATTTAGCTGCCAGAGAAAAAAAATCATTGAATCATAATGTTTCAACACAGAATCAAGCTATTTGGCCCATCATGTGTTTTGCTCTACATAAAACGACCTAATCTATTCCTATTCTTCTGCTTGCTCTCCATACCACTTAACATCAGCCATTTCCAAGCAATTATCCAATTCCCTTTTCTGCAAGGGCTGGGAAAAATATTCTGCACTCCCAGAATACTTGCTGCAACAGTATTTCTTCACAGCCCTTCTCAAATTCATTGTTTTCTTTAGAACCAGTCTAAAGAAAAAAACCCTGCAATTCCACAGTACCGCTCTCATATTTTATTGGACTTCTGTTAGTGATTACTTTAAATTAAAAGATGAAATACATTTAACAATTCATCAACTTCCAATCATTGACATTTACCACATTGAGCCACAAATTCAGCAAAACTGCAAACAAACTTGATTGGTACTAAGCATGAAGAAGTCTAAGTTGGTTTCCTCTATAACTCGAGCATTAAGGAATGGTTTAATTGTTATTATTGTGTAACTGCAACCTGACTTCAAAGCCAGGGCCCAATGTGGAACATTGAGTCTCACTTGTCACGATAATGAAGGAAAAACACCGAATTGCGTCCGGAAATATTGGAGTTTAAAATATAAGACCTGAGTTTTTAAAATGCACATAAGCCACTGGCTAGACTCCCTAAGAGGTAATGGAACCCCATCCTGTTGCCAGGCAAGGTACTTCTAAAAATATCCAGAAACTAATTCCTCTCTCTGGTAGAGACAAGGGGACATAATGGGAGATAAGCATCATCTCATCAAGAAATCCTGTGGGCAAAGTCCAGACAGATGTGAATTCGCTTCCCACTTGGAATATACAAAGAAGGGGTTAAAAGTGAGCTGAAAAGCTGCCTCGGTGTCTGTCTGTTGGTGGGTGTTCTGAAAGAAAGCAAGTACTGGAAGTTTGACTCAGAAATAACAGCCACACGCAGTCCCCTTACAAATCGTCATTTTGCAGGTATCCCGATCTCGCTCCCTCTCTTCCGAAATCAACTCTACTGGAACCTTGAAACCGACTATTCATCTACTGGAGTCAACTCTACCGAACCTCGAATCTGACTATTCATCTACCGGAGTCAAGTCTACTGGAATCTTGAATCACAACGGCCGCAACATTCAGTCACCTATTCCCCACGCGTCAAGAGCTGTTCCCTATACCTTTTTTATATTCACTTACTTCAAGCTAAATTCTTACTTTTAACCTGTATGACTGTATATGCATGTGTGTATCCTTTCTCGCCTTTAGTAGTTAATAAACTTAATCTTACCTCTAACTCAAGAAAGTCGGATCAAATTGACTCCTTCAGAGCCAGAATGATTAGGTCTAGGGAAAAAGGTATCTGCGAAAAGGGGTCCTTCTTAGATTAAATCTTATTGCGACCAACACGGAGGTGGGGGGGTGGCGGGGGTGCAGTGCTGAATAAAGACAGGGGAGCCAGTTCATCCCTCCTCACCCGGCGTGTAACAATTTGGGGGTGTCCCAGCCAGATGGTGACAAACGCTTGGATCAACAACTTTGGGGAACCTCACCTGGGGGTGGGTCGTAACACACTTCACCTCACTTCAGTCAGTTTACTCCAAATTAGGTGTCAGCTGTGGCTCAGCAATAGGGCTAACGCTTCTGAGTAGAAGGTTGTGGGTTCAAGAGCTACTCCAGGGGGCTGACATTCCAGTGCAGTACAGCATTGTAGAAGGTGCTGCCTTTCAGAGATGATGTTAAACCAAGGCTTCGAGTGTCCTTTCAGGTGAGTGTAAACAAGCTCAAGGCACTATTTCCAAGAGAGGGGGTTCCAACATCCCTCAAGCAGCATCACATAAGCACATTGCCTGGTCATTTACCTCCTTGCAATTTGTGGGACCATGCTGTGCACAGGTTGGTTACCACACTTCCTAAATTCCAACAGCGAACTGACTTCAAAAGAATGTAATAACCTGCAAAGTACTTTGGGTCATCTTGAGGTCATGAAAAGCAATATAGAAATGCAAGTTCTTTCTTTATTCCTTTGAGATGTGCCTCAGTTTAAGGCCTAAATTGTTTTACTCTACCACTAAATGGAAAGTGAACGCACCAAGAAGGGGAGAGGGCATAACTTTCAGACAACATAATACCCAGAACACAGAAGCTATTTCTTAAACTACATCCAGCTTTCTAAATGAGAACTAAAGGTGTGTGCTTCTATTTATTTATGGTACACCAAACTCCCTTCACAACATTTACTTCAACTTGTTTGCTTGGCAGTGACTCAGAATTTGGAACCCTATTGCCAATCCATGACTTATTTTTCAACTTGTCCCAGCCTGTATCAGATCTTGTGATATATTCAGCTATGACATTCCTTAGTACACAAGCCTCAGCACATGGCCCTTTTAACCCTTTCAACCTGAACTGATATTGAGGTCAGTGATTCCACTGTTGTACTCTTGGTTGTAGCGAATTGTTTGTAGGTACACAATCTTCCTGTAGCATGAACAGCCTGCTCTATCAACACCCCATCCACCACCTTAAACATTCACTCCCTCCACCACTGACGAACAGTAGCTGCAGTGTGTACCATCTACAAGGTGCACTGCAGCAACTCACCATGGCTCCTTCAACAGCATCTTCCAAACTAGTGACCTCTACCATCTAGAAGGACAAGGGCAGCAGATGCATGGGAACGCCACAAGTTCCCTTCCAAACCACGCACCATCCTGACTTGGAACAATATCGCCGTTTCTTCACTGTTGTTGGGTCAAATTCCTGGAACTGCCTTTCTAACAGCACTGTGTTTGTTCCTACAACACATGGACTACAGCGATTCAAGAAGGCACCTCACTATCACCTTCTCAAGGGCACTTAGGGATGGGCAATAAATCCTGGACTAGCCAGCGATGCCCACATTCCGTGAATAAATAAATAAAAACAAGTTAACATGAAGGAGCATGAAGGAGACCAACCTTAGGGAATGAGAAAGTCACTCACACTGACCCTAGCAATGCTAAGCTGGAGATAAGAAAGCAGTAGGCGACAATCTCTGTAAGGCTGATGCCGAAGGTTGGGTTTAGTCCCCTCACTAGTCTGGGGAGGGGGCAATTGGAAGAATGGCCGGAACAGCTGAAGTTTGTGCAAATTAATTAGCAAAATCCCATTCGCTGTGTTTTGTGACATCCACAATTCCGACATTAAGAAACCTTTTTACACCATGGATCCTTCAAGCAAATCAGTTGTGAAGCCAACAGGTTTAGAAAATAATCCAATCAGTGAGCACAGAGCAAGGCCTTTCAGCCCATCGGGCCTGTGTAACTTTTTCCTTTTCAAATATTTATTCAATTCCCTTTTGAATGTGACTACTGAATTTGTTTCCTCCACTCTTTCAGGCAATATGTTCCACATCATAAAGACCTTTGTGTAAATAGAACTGTTCTTGTGCTCTCTGCCAATGATCTGTGTCTTCTGCTTACTGATCCTCCTGACAGTGGAAGTGATGTCTCCTTATATACTGTATCAAAACCCCTCATAATAGCGAACACATCATTAAATCTCCCATTAACCTCCTCTGCTCTAAGGAGAATACCAGCTCTCGTCTCCCCACAAAGTCCCTTATGACATGTACAAAGTAAAAGAGTGTGGTTAAATTTTACACACAAGAACATTACCATATGTTAGAGAGAATCGAAACCCTCTATGAGGCTGAAATTTTGAGACTTGGATTTTCATCCTCAGTGGGGGACATGCCAGAAATAGCCTTGGAGAGGCCAAATAGGACTTCCAACCACCTTACCAAGCCAGCTGGGACTCCACCTCCTGTTACCCTGATCCCATATTAATTTTGTATTCTGGGTGGGATCCTCCGTGGGAGCTCACCTCCGAATGTGATGGAAACCAAGTCTAACTCTAGCAGCAGACGCACAGCGGCAGCTCAGAGAGGCAGGCCGTCAATGGTTCTAGCAGCTGAATCTGAGGGAGGAGTCTCCCTTGTGGAGTTCTGCAGTCTTCTCTATTCAGAGTCCTCGAAATGAGTGTCTTTAACTTGTCAATGCTGTAGAGCGCCACCAACACCAGGTGGACGCAATGAGATCCTGAGTTCTTTCTTCCCAGCAGGCAGATCATCAGCGGAAATGGAGGGAAATCCTGCGACAACTTGCATTTATATAGCGCCTTTAATGCAATAAAATTTTCCAAGGTGCTTCACAGAAGCGTTGGCAGGGGAAAATTGGCACTGAGCCAAAGAAGGCACTGGTAGGGTAGGTGACCAAAGGCTTGATCAAACAGGTTTTAGGGGGCCTCTTAAAGGAGAAAAATGAGGTAGAGAGGCAGGGGGGGCTTAGAGAGGGAATTCCAGAGGAAGATGGTAGAGAAGGCCAGAGTTAGAGGAATGCGGAATTCCTGCAGGAATGAAAAGACTGAGGCTGGGAGCAGAGTGGGATTACAAATTAAGCCAATGTTGGTCTGTGAATCTCTCTCTCTCTCTCTCTCTCTCTCTCTATCGTCAGTGAGCGGCAGGGGACAGTGACTTCACAGCACAAGGATGCCAAGTGGTGGTGAAGCGGGGGGGGGGGGCACAACAGGTAAACATTTAGCTTCATTTAATTTAATCAACCAATTAAGTCAGTTATATCAATTAGTTAGCATAAAATCAAAACTAAACCAATTTGATAAAGTGCATAGTTTAACTTATAATATTGTATATTATAGAATTTATCATAATTATGAACGGCGTTTAGTCAATCAGAAGTGGGGAATGAAGATAAAGTTAAATAAAAGGGGATAGTAACGTTAAAGAGTTCCTAAGTTTTTATTAAATTGACACCTGAGACATAGGGCAGGGTTTTATGTCCCGCGGCGGGCACACGCGCCCAACCCAGCCATTGTAAAATCACATGCGATGATGTCGGGCGAACATCACAATGTCATGGCGCACTCTCAGTGTCAGCAGTCGCGCACGAGAGTGGGCAGAGCGCCCGCCGACCATTAAGAGATCTATTAAGGCCCTTAATAAATTAATTATATCTACGTTTTGCTGCCCGTCTGACCGTTCGGTTGGCGGGCGGGTGAATCAGCCAAGCGGCCTTTGCGTTTTTTTGCGAAACCTCATCCACAGGCGGGATGAGGTTCCTGAAAGAATAATAAAAAAATTTAAACATCATTTTTAACATGTCCCTGTTCATGTGGCTCAGTCACTTGTGGGGACATGTTTCTATCATCTTTAAGATGTTTATTTTTGTATGCACAATTCTTCAGTTCCCCTGAGGCAGTTCCCTGCCTTCGGAGAGCTTTCAGTGCACACTCCCTCGTGCGTGGGCACGTCTCAGCGCTCGCCCTCCTCCCACCCCCACCCCCACCCCGGCAGCGCTGAGTTTCTCAGCGCGCCTTTCATGCTGGATGGCCGTTTATTAGCCAGCCAGGCGTGAAATCGCAGTCAGGGGCCGATCGCGGGTGGCGGACTGTTTCCAGGCCTGCCCGGCAAACGGAAAATCCTGCTCATAGAGATAACAAGAGTTGAGTAAGGCACTGAAGTTAACCTACCTATAAAATGAAGTGACGTCAGCACAAGGGAAGCTGAATGGCAAATAGTCAGTGAGACTTAACTTTAAATATATTCCTCCTAATTGAATTAATTGTTCAATAAACTGAGGCATGGCAGGGCCCCTCAGTCCTGTAGAATACGCATCCTGTTCCACATGGGAATTCCAGGAGCTCCTTGTGTCCTGAACAACTCGTGTCCCATGTGCAGGAAGTATCGTCAGCTGGAGGAGCTCAAATTCCAGGTTTCGGGGCTTGATCTGCAGTTGGTGTCCCTGTGCTGCATCCACGAAGCTAACAGTTACGTGGCTAGCATGTTTCTAGAGGGTGTGCAGGCAGAGAGGGAATGACTGATTGCCAGGCAGTTAGGCAGGAGCAGATAGGTAGTGCAGGAGACCCAAGTGCATCTGACTCTCCAACTGGCATTCGGTTCTGAATGCTGGTGAAAGTGATGGATTCCCTGAGTAGCGAGAACCAAGTCAATGGCATCACGGGTGGCGCAGTTGTACAGGGGGGATGGGGACAGAAATAAGAGTGAGAAAGCAATAGTGATATGGGATTCTATAGTTAGGCGAACAGACAGGTGTTTCAGTGGCCGCAGATGCGATTTCAAGACGGTATGCTGCCTCACTGGTGTCAGGGTCAAAGATGTCACTGAGCAGCTGAGGACCACTCTGAGGAGGGAGGGTGCACAGCCAAAGGTCATGATCCATCCACATTGGCACCAATGAAAGAGGAATGAGGTTCTGTAGGCAGGTTTTAGGGAGCTATGAAGGAAGCTAGCAAGAAGGACCTCAAAGGTAGCAATTTCTAGATTACTCCTGATGCAACACACTCGTGAGTTTGGAGATAGCAGGGTAGAGCAGATGAATGGGTGACTGAAGAGATGGTGCACGAGGGATTCCTGTGACATTGGGATTCGTTCTGGGTTTGGTGGGACCTGAACAGGCCAGATGGGTCAACAAAGCCATTCAATGTTCTTGCAGGGTGGTTTGCTAGTGCTGTTGGGGAGGGTTTAAACTAACTTGGTAAGAGAATGGGAACCAGGATGTAGCATTAGAATGGAGAAACAAGCTGCATATAGGATTTGGAGAAACAACACACGGTTAAGAGAATGAGGTATTAGGTGGGATCAGAGTAGGATGGAATACAATAAGGTCTAAATTAGGTTTATTATGCACATATAAAAATGCACAAAGTATGGTAAATAAAGTTGACGAGCTGCAGGTGTAGATAGCCATGTGGGAAATTGATGTTATGGCGATGATGGAGACCTGGCTCAAAAAAGGGCAGGACTGGATGCTAATATGCCTGGATACAAGGTGTTCAGGAAAGATCGGAAAGGAAAGAAGAGAAGAGAGGACTGCGCAAGGACAGGCTCTACTTGGTTAGAGTTAAGAAACAATACAGGTGTCATTACGTTCCTGAAGTATATTTTATAGCCCACCAAATAGTGATTGGCCCATGATGAAAGGCCAATAATTGGGCCTATACTCTCTGGAGTTCAGAAGAATGAGAGGTGACCGCATTGAAACAAAAACAATTCTGAAGGGGCTGGACAGGGGAGACACAGAGATTGTTTCTCTGACTGGAGAAGCTAAAACACATGGGCACAGTCTCAGGATAAGGTCCAATCATTTAGGCCTGAGATGAGGGGAAAACTTTTCACTCAAAGGGCTGTGAATCTTTGGAACTCCATTCCCGAGAAGGTTTGTGGATGCTCCATCATTGAGTATATTAAAGACTGAGATAGAAAGATTTTTGGTCACTCAAGGAATCAAGGAATATGGAGAATTAGCTAGAAAATGGAGTTGAGGAAGAAGATGATCATATTGAATGGTGGAGCAGTCTCAAGGGGCTATATGGTCTACTCATGCTCCTATTTCTTCTGGAGTTTGTTCATGAGAATTTTCCAGGTCAATGTGGGTTTTCCAGCCCAATAAGGAAGGAGGCATTGTGTCCTGGTCCAGGGAATGAGTTGTGTCAAGTGTTTCAAGTGTTAGAAAGGGAATCATTTAGGGAACAGTGATCATATTATAAGGTTTAGTTTAGCGAAGGAGAAGGACAAGGAGCAATCTAGAGTAAAAATGACTTAATTGCAGGAGGACCAATTTCAGTGGATTGAAAACAGTTCTGTCCCAGATAAATTGGAACCAAATATTGGCAGGCAAAATTGCAATGGAAGAAAAGGCTGCCATTAAAGAGGAGGTGGTTTGATTTCCATCTAGGTACATTCCCATGAGGGGGAAAGGAAGGGAAACAAAGCCAGAGCTCCCTGGTTAACAAAAGAAATAAAGAATAAGATGAGGCAAAAAAAACAACAAATATCAGGTTGAAAATACAAGTAAGGGCCAAGCTGAATATAGAAAATTCAGTGGGGGAGTGGAAAAGGAAATAAGAGAGGCAAAGAGAGAATGAGAAGAGACTGGCAGCTAATATAAAAAGGAATCCAAATATCTTCGAAAGGTATATAAATAGTAAGAAGAAGATAATAGCTGATTAGAGACCAAAAACAGAATCTATGCATGGAGGCAAAGGGCATGGCTGAGGTACCAAATGATTCCCTTGCCTCTGTCTTTACCAAGAAAGAAGATGCTGCCAAAGTCATCGTGAAAGAGGTAGTTACTTGAGATACTGGGTGGTCTAAAAAATGTTAAAGATAAAAGTCCTGGTTGTACTTAAAAGTTAATAAGTCACCAGAACAGGATGGGATGAATCCAATGATGCGTAGCGAAGTAAGGATGAAAATTGCGGAGGCACTGGCCATAATCTTCCAATCCTCCTTAGATACAGGGGTGGTGCCAGAGGACTGGAGAATTGTAAATGTTATGCTCTTGTTCAAAAAAGGGCGTAAGGATAAACCTAACAACTACAGGTCAGTCAGATTAACCTCATTAGCAGGAAAGCTTTTAGGAAGGTTAATCCGGACAAAATTAACAGTCACTTGGATAAATGTGGATTAATTATGGAAGGCCAGCACTGATTTGTTAAAGGCAAATCATGTTTAAATAACTTGATTGAGTTTTTTGATGAGGTAACAGGGAGGGTTGATAGGGGTAATGCGCTGGATGTGGTGTGCATGGATTTCCAAAAGGCCTTTGAATAAGTGTCACATAATAGGCTTGCCAGCAAAGTTGAAACCCATGGAATCAAAGGAGACAGTGACAGCAAGGACACAAAGTTGACGGAGTGACAGGAAACAGGGAGTAGTGGTGAACGGTTGTTTTTTGGACTGGAGGACCATTATGTAGTGGGTTTCCCAGGGATCGATACAAGAACCACTGCTCTTCTTGATCTATACTAATGGCCTAGACTTGGGTGCACTGGGCACAAGTTCAAACTTTGCAGATAACACAAAACTTGACAGTATTGTGAACTGTGGGGAATATGGTGATAGACTTCAAGAGAACATTGATGGGCTGGTGGGCAAGAGAGACATGTGGCAGATGAAATTTAATGCAAAGAAGTGTGAAATTATACATTTTGGTCGGAAGAACGAGGAGGGGTAATATAAAGGAAAGGATACAATTCTAAAGGGGGTGCAGGAATAGACAGACCTGGGTGTATGTATGCACAAATTATTGAAGGCAGCAGAGTAGGTTAAGAAAGTTGTTAAAAAGGTATACAAAACCCTAGGCTTTATAAATAGAGGCACAGAGTTATGATGAATCTCTATAAAACACATGATGTGGCCACAACTGGAGTATTGTATCCAATTCTGTACACCACAATTTAGGAAGGATGTGAAAGCTTAGATGGTGCCAGAAAGATTTATGAGAAATGGTTGCATGGATGAGAGACTTCAGTTGCACAGATAGATTGGAGAAGCTGGGGCTGTCTTTTTCTAGAAGTTTGAGAGGAGATTTGATAAGAGGTGTTCAAAATCCTGAGGAGACCAGACAGGCTGGATAGAAAGAAACTGTTTCCATTGGCTATTGCTCAGGAACCAGAGGGCACCAATTTGAAGTGATTGGATAAAGAACTAACGGTGACATGAGGAAAAATTATTTTTTTATGCAGCGAGTGGTTAGATCTGGCATTGGCTTGGTAGATCGAATGTCCTTCCTCACTGCTGGAATGATTTAATGTTAATCTGGAAGAAGCCACAGAGAGTCATTTACTTGTAACTGCGTGGTGAGGAGCTACAAGATCGGAGGAGGAATGGGATAAAATTTACGTTGCTGTTTTTATAGAAGAAAATCTCTTTTCCTCATTACCCTCCCTTATCCGACTCAGAGGTGACCCAAAAAACAGGTATTACTTGGGAAGAAAGTCCAGGCCTCAATGTTATTTAACTAGATAAAAAAAAACGTTGTGCTTTTTACCTTAGTGACTTTAAGTCGTTCACACTTTACAGCCAGTGCAGTAACGTGAGGAAACACGATAATAAATTTTCACACAGCAAGATCCCACAAGACAGCAATGTGTGAATGATCAGAGAATTTGTCTTATGTGGAGTTGGTGGATGGATAAATATTTGACAGAACTTGCCGCTCTTCTTTGAAACAGGGTTGCGAAATCTTTAATGTCCCACTGAGAAAGCAAGTGGAGTGTCGTTTTCTGACAGACAACACCACTGACAATGCAGCACTCGGTACTACACTAAAGTATCAGCCTAGAACATGTGCTCTGGGGTGAGACTTAAACCTACAACTTTCAGGATCAGAGGTTCGAGTGCCAGTACAGAGCCATGGCTAACGGATAACACTCAACTTCAAGCTGCTATTTGCATCTGTTGAATCTGAGCGACAACCCAACTCAGCCTCAAATCAGGTTTGCACAAAGGTGTATGTTACTGGAACGAGTTAAATTCTGCAGATGTATTACAAACAGCCAGAATTCATGGGCAGCACTATTTCTGTTTTGCACCCTCAGTGAATGAGCCAGCTCTGACCTCTCCACACACACATCACCCAATGGGGTCTGACTAACCTTGCAAAGCAAGTTTCTGGCTCCGTTCCTTCACTAAGTCAACCCAGCACTTAATTTTCCCTTTTTCTCCTCTAAGCCTTTCTTGTTACACTCATAAATGCAAATAGTCACTATAACAAATAACAGGCTTAAAAAACAGCTACAGCTGCTGGAAATATGAAAACCATACGGAAATGTTAAAATCTTCCCCAACAAGCAGGCTATCAAATTTTGTTCAGTAATGCACCACTGAAGAGCCATTTATTCCGTTAAAGACATTATGCAATTGCATGTTGTTGTTTTGGGAGGGAACTCCAGAGGTTAGTGTCCAGTCATGGCTGCCATTGGTGGAGCAATGGGAGTGGAGATGCACAGAGCCGCAATGCATTTCCCGTGCTTGCTGAGCTTAGACAAGGTGACTATTCTTCACAAGCACCCAGATGCCAACTATTGGTAGGTGAGGGGGTGCCACAATCAAACCTGAACCTGTTGACATCAGATTGGGGCTGGCTAGGGTAGATTTTCATTGCAAACCCCTGGGTGTTGGGCATAGTCTGGGAGGAGCAGAGAGAGGAAGATGGGGTGGAGAGCATCGTGTGCCCCTGTCCTATCTAAGTTATTTCCCATTTGTTGAGATGGAAGGAGTAATACACAGGGCTCAATGACCAACGCTCCCTCACCCGCCTCCAGGCTCCCCCACCTGACTTCCCTCTCCATGCTCTGTCCAGGCAGTGAGGGCTAAAGCCTTTACCCCAACAGATCCACTTCTTGCCAGAGTCTCGACAGAAATCTGAAATCCAAACCCTGGTGAAATAGATCACCCCTAACTCAGGGTACTGAGGCCAATTTCAGCATCCTTATCTTGAGCCTGACCCAGATATCAGTTGTTGCAGCCTGAGATCTCACCAATCTCAATAGCTCACTGGTTGGTTTGATAATGCTCTGCTTTCTCAACAGGTCCCTAGAAGTAGGTTTACTTTTCCACTGACTATTCCTTGAATGTTATGAATCACAGAATCACACAGTGCAGAAGAGGCCCATCGGCCCATCAAGTCTCCACTGACACGTGAGAAACACCTGACCTACCTACCCATCCCCATTTACCAGCACTTGGCCCATAGCCTTGAATGATTAACTTGTCCACTGCAGCATCATGCTTCTTCAGACGGGAACTTTTAAGAGGTTTAGACAAAATTTTGATGCAGTTGAAATCTAACTGGGAGCGCTGTGAATGGAGCCAGATGACTCCTGTTGCCCATTCTCCCATCGGCATCTCAACTGAGCTCCATTCTGGTAGGGGACCCTTGCAAATTTCACTCAATCCTACATCTGAAACATTGGACAGTGAACACCGCTTAAGACCACGTAACAAATCCATTGTCCCAATAAGTTACCTGTTAAAATTGATCGGGTAGAGGACAATCTGCTCAGGTGTTCTGCCATTCCAGCGCAGTGTGTAGGCTTGTTCCAACATGACGACAGGCTGGTACTGTTGGTAGGGTGCCCTACGATTGACGCCCTGCAGCTTCAGAGGGTGGTTTGGGTACGAGTCCTTTGTGATCAGCAGAGACAGATTCTCCGGGCGCCAGGCTTGAACATAGAGCTGTGCAAATAAAAAGAGAAACCATGCTTTAATGGAGACGTCTGCAGGTTTTAAATTTATTCTGTAGATGGCTGATACGAGCAAGGATACATTTATTACTCTTTCCTCATTGCCCTTCCCAAATAAAATACCAAAAAGAAAAGTGAAGCCTGTCCCGTGTATACGCACCCAAAACTCCAGTAAGTACTCAAAAAAAAAACAAAATACTGCAACTGCTGTAAATCTCAAAAATAAACAAAAAATGCAGGAAAGACTCAAGTAAAGTCAGGGAGCATCCGCAGAGAAAGGAAAAATTGTTGACACTCTAGGTTTAACTTTTCATCGGAGCATGGCGCTACTGAAATCAGAATGTTCTCACAGTACTTCAAAATTATTTGGGGATTTGAGGGAGTAAATATGGAAAAGTTATTTCCACTCTTGAGTATGTCAGTAAACAGAGGCCACGGATTTAAGATAATTAGCCAAAGAACCAAGAGGGAAAATGGGGAGAAATATTTTGGTAGAGTGTTATTATGATCTAGAATTCATCATCTGAAAGGGTGGTGGAAGCAGATTTAATAATGATTTTTGAAAGGGAATTGGGTATTTACTTGGAGAAGGAAATATTTGCAGGATTATACGAAAGAGCAGGGGGTGGGGAGGTGGGACTAATTGGTCGACCCTTTCAATGAGCTGGTACAGACTTAATGGGCCAAATGGCCTCCTTCTGTGCTGTGTAATTCTATGGCCAGGATTTTGCCCTCGTCGGGCGGGCTCAGTGGTCAGTGGAGGTGGGCAGGAGCGGTCTGGAAGCCGGACCGCGATTTGAGACGCGCGCTGCAGCACTCAGCGCTGCCTGTGTGAGGGGGGGGAGGAGGGTGAGCACACAAGTTTAATGAAAAGTTAAAATTTTTAGTTTATTTTTAATTGCTGTTGGAAACCTCATCCCACCGGTAGACGAGGTTTCCTAAAAAATGCAAAGACCGCTTGGTCTTTTTGCCTGCCGGCCAACCGTAAGGTTGGACGGGCAGCGAAAAATTACATTTAATTGGAACTTTAATGGCCTTAATAGGCCTGTTAATTGTCGGCGGGCGCTCTGCCAACTCCCACGCACACCCGTCCACTGAAGTATCGTGCAAGTACACTGTGATGCCGGGACACTCGCCCGACGTCATCACGCATCATTTTACGCCCATTCGGGTCAGGCACGCGCCCATCCCGACAAGCAGAAAATTCTGCCCTATGTTAAATACTCACCCACCTTAATTGCTGGGGTTCTGTGAAGACTCGTTATCCTGACCATTCCCACATTTCTCCCAAAATATCATAGCTAATCCTTCCGCGTTTCACCCACCTCCCTCATCACTGATTGAGGTGCCTCTCCAGGGTGTTGGGAATATATTAAGGACCGAGGACATTGTGCCTCAAGGTCATATAAATACTACAGTTTGTGCCAGCCAATCCATTTGGAAATGAGTGGGGAGCAGGAAGGGGAAGAGCAAGTCACATTTTTTAAAAATAGAGTTGAGGAGGGCAGACATTGACACATTCTCTCATCCACCTAATGCCCATTCCTGCATGAAATGAAATCAATAATCTATTTAAAGATTAAAAACCAACGTTTTTATTGGTTGAATTTCAAAACTGGCCCAGTTGCAAAATGATTTCAGCTAAACATTGGACAATTAACTATTTGTGTCTGAATGTATTTGTTGAATTTTCTGCACAGTTGTAGAATTTGAATAAAATTATGATTAAATCAACAACTTACAGGACTACTGGGATGGAGGAAGGTAAACCAGACAGACCTCGGTCTGTGTCAGTAATTCCCATCTTAAAGAAAATTTTGAACTTCATCATTAGATTAGAAAGTAAGTAGTTTATTTTTAATTAAGTAAATTTATGGTGGTTCTTATGTGGCAGTCTTTCTTATCCTTGCACCACATTTTTTTTAGTCTAAACAGCGTCCAAAATGATTAGGATATAATTTAAGGGGTAAATTTAAAAGTTTGTATTTCTGCCATGGAGCACTGCTAGAAATTAATGGATAGAAACGAGAGCAAGAAAGAGAAAGAAGGTAAGACTGAATTGCATTATCCCAAGCTTTCAAGTCAATGGAGTACTTCTGAAGTGTAGACACCTGTGGTACTGTAGGATACGTGCAGCCATTTTTCACACAGCAAGATCCCACAAAGAGCAATGAAATAAAAAGGCCAGATAATTTGTTTTAGGCTCGAGGGGCCGAATGGCCTACTCCTGCTTCTAATTCATACGTTCATATTTATATATTAGGTGTTGGTTGAAAGATAAAAGCTTGGGAGAACTCTCCTGTTTATCGTTGATCGTTTACAAACAGCCGAGATGGCAGATGGGACTTCTGTTTAACTTCTTAACCAGCCATGAAATGGCCACATCTGAAATCCCCATTGGAGAAATGTCTGTGATCTTATTCTTAAAATGTGTATCAGAGAGATAGAATTACAATGAAGAAATCAAAAACTTGCATTTATATATCACCTTTCACATCCTCAGGATGTCCCAAAATGCTTCACAATCAATTAACTGCATTTGACACTATTTCTATGTAGGAACTGCAGCAGCAATATCCACCCAAAGGACAATGGAATAAATGACCAGTGAATTGGTTCTGCTAATATTTGTAGAACATTAAATGTTGGCGAGGGCACTGGGAGATCTCCCTTGCTCTTCATTAAGTAGGGCCACAGGATCTATTACATCCAGCTATAGGGCCTTAGTTAAATTCTCATCTGAAAATCGGCACCTATGACAATGCAGCACCTCACTGAAGCGCCTGCCTAGGTTATTTGCTTAAGTCCTCAAGGGACATGAGCCCACAAACTAACTCAGAAGAGAGTCAGATGTCAAATATCTGGCCCACACTCTCCTAGTGTATGCATTTCTCTCTGAGTGTGTGGGACTACATTGTTAGTCCTAATATGCACTTCCAATGTCTCAGATGTTCTACTCTTAGAACAGAAACTTGTCCAGTTTTAGCCCTGATTAATGGGAGTTGATTTTCATCAGCCAGATCCTGGCAAGTACAGGGTGGCTGTGGAATTGATGATTGGTGAGGCTTGCATCCCACCAACATCTCAGAGAGGCTCACCTGATGCAATCTTTGAGTGGGTCCTGAGAAAGGCTTCCAGCACTCTCATTTATTTAAATATTTACATCAGGGTATTTGTAGGATTAATGATTTTCATGGACCCATTGGCAGAACGGTGTCACATACACCACAGTTATCCCTTATGTGGAGAAGCCTAACCTGTGGGCTGCTCCAAATATGGACAAGGTCACTTTTCTTTCATTTTTCTGGAGTCAGAACAAGCAACAGTACTTCAGAAACACAAGAAAACACCAGCTGACTGTACACCCTATTCCATTTTGCTCCCATCCTCACCCCCTGCCAACCTCCACCACCACCACCACCACCACCCTCTCTGTCCCAGGTACACAATTGGCTGCTCAGCATAAAAGCCACTCAATTTCATGTCCTCCCCAACCAGCACGCTGCCTTGGGCTGCTCATGTGGCGTTCACTATTATATTCCAGAAAGCCAGTTGGTGAAGCATAGAACTGGAGCCAACGTTTATACACTTTTCTAAGCATTTATTTACAGAGTTACACATTAGAAGCATGCACCTCCTAACCCAATAACCACAGTTTCAATCAGTGTCTATTTAACTCTTTCGAGTTATCGACAGATCGCATGTAACTCTTTCGAGTACATTCACAGTTCTTGGTTTCCGGGAGTGGGACATGAACCCACAACCTTCTGATTCAGAGGCGAGGGTGCTATGAACTGAGCCACAGCTGACACCTCTCAGTGTCTATTTATAGGAACAGAAGTAAATCCCCAGTTAATGCCCAGCACCTGCCTATAATTAAACACAACTAATACACAAGTAACATACAACTCAGCCACGAGCTAATGAGGTCCTACCGCTGTGTGCTTTGGGATGTTCTGAGGCTGTGAAAGGTGCTATATAAATGCAAGTATTTCTTTCTTTATGTTGGTTTCAGTCCCAAGTTGCTGCTTAATCCAAAGCTTACCACTTGCCCAGTTACTACAACAAATCAGGGTCAGCCCCATGTACAGTACAAATCTGGAAAAAATGATATATAAGTTATGAAAGCTTGTTTATCCAACTGAAAATGTCACCTGGGCATACTTGCCACTGCAGATTACTCCATTCCATCTGGGCACATTAAGGCAGCCTGGATGACGAACAAGGTAGTTGTCAGCTCTAGCCACAAATGAGTCAGGGAATCCAGTCATTGAACCATCCAAGTCATGAAAAATAGACGTCCGGTCACCATCGAGGCTGTTAGTTCCAAACCACTGTCCTGGTTTGCCAAAGAATACCTCGAGATTAACCTGTATGGAAAAAAGAAAACACGGAAGAAATGGACACTTGCACACCAGATGAAACTGTCTCAGTCCAATAACAAGACAGGGGCTCTTTTCTATAAAAACAAAGAGAAGACCGAGAGGTAATCTGATAGAGGTCTTCAAAATAATGAAGGGGTTCGATGGACAGATGTAGCAAACATAGCAACTTCGGACTTGGAAGCAGGAATAGGCCATCCAGCCCTCCGAGCCTGCTCCGCCATTCAATAAGATCATGGCTGATCTGATTACAGTCTCAACTGCCCTTCCATCTGCCCCTTTACCCTTGACTCCCTTGTCTATCAAAAATCTCTACCTTGAATAAATTCAATGGCCCAGCCTCCACTGCTTGCTGAGGAAGAGAATTCCACATACTAACAGCCCTCTGAGACAAAAAAAATTCTCCTCATCTCAGTTTTAAAAGGGAGACCTCTTATTCTTAAACTGTGTCCCTAGTTTTAGGGAGGAATCGTCTCAGATTTGCACAAAGTGGGGCAGCGGGCAGGAAAAAGGATGTTTTACCCGCCAGCCACAATGACGGCTTTTCATGCCACATCATCCTCTTCCCACCTCATTAATTATGCAGCCGCAGGAAACACGCCATCTCGCTGGCAGGCAGCCACTCAATCGCCCGCCACACTGTTACCTCACCGTTTCCTCACTCTGGGTGCCATATCTAAACTGCAGCCGCGCACGCAGTTCTCAACGCCGGTAGCCCAGGACTGCTCCAGTGAAGACATGGTCCCAAAAGCCAGGAAGAGTTCAGTGACCCATCACTGGAATGCCTTTTTCAGGGCTGCCGTGATGTCCTCCACCCCTGCTCTGGCCGCAGGAGGTCCAGCAATCTCACCGCTTCGGCTTAGGAGGCAGTGGCAGTGGTGATCAGTGCCAACGCTGCACAGAAGAGGTTGGCCGTCCAGTGCAAAAAGGGGATGAATGATCTCATCCGTGCCACCAGGGAAGGCAACCTTCTCATCACTCTAAACTCTCACACTCACGAGCCCATCACACATTCACTGGCAACTCACTCACTGCCAGCTCAAGGAACATCACCACTCACTCTCTCACACACACCCTCACATGTCCATCTGGCCTCATCTCCTCTGGAGACTGCCTCCTCAGCCCTCACCACCTTGAGGCCACTGGCACGGATCAACATTTACCCCCAAACACACTCTGGGATACCCCCCCTTCCTCAGTACAGCCCTCGCCCTCTTCCCTTGAGGCCTCTTCTCTCCCTTCCCCAAACAAACCCAAGCCCTGCAGTCGTTGATAAGCCACCCCCCCCTTACGGTTGGTCTGGTAGGTAGAGACCTGCCCCTGTGCCCCCCTATAAGTGATGTGGTGCTGCCTGTGAAGCCTGGCGCTGATGCCCGCGAGTGCTGCCTGAAGCAAGGTAGGCAAACAAACCTCGAAGTTCCGAGTGAAGGGCAGATCGCCAGGTGCATGCCTTATATGTGCTGTTGTGAAACATGTTGATGTATAATCATGACGCCATGCCCAGATGTGCCAGCGTTGGGGATGATTCCAGTGGGCAGGGATTATAATGATATGCAGGTGTATTAAGATGACATTCCCGATGTCTGGCGGCGGGAAACGCGGCCTGCCATTGACAGGTGGAGCAGATGATCGCAAACTGGTTTCACGACGTGGTGAAACTGAATTTTGGCCTTCCCGCCATATTGTCCATTCATGCCCGCCATGATGCCCGACACCAACAGGGACAGAAAGTTCCAGCCTTGGTCTCTCCCGTGAGTGGAAACATCCTCCCGGTATCCACCCTATCAAATCCCATCAGGATCTGTTGTTTCAATAAGTTCACCTCTCATTCTTCTAAACTCCAATGGGTATAGGCCCAACCTGTTCAACCTTTCTTCATAAGAGAAGCCCCTCATCCCAGGAATGAGTCGAGCACAGCTTCTCTGAGCTGCTTCTAATGCAATTATATCCTTTTTCAAGCCAGCAGACCAAAATTGTACAGAATACTCCAGATGTGGTCTCGCCAATGCCCTGTACAGCTGCAATAAAACTTCCCTACTTTATATTCCACTCTCCTTGCAATGAAAAACAACATTCGATTTGCATTCCATTTGAAGGTGGGGACTAAGTTGAAGAACACCCAAAAACAGGCATGATGTGGCATTAGCCCATACCAACTTCATGCTGCCTGCTAATTTACTGGCACCAGTTAAAGGCAGCCTGCCATACTTAAAGGCAAGGGGTATGCTGGCTGGAGCAGCTACTGGGAGTCATTCTGCAACCAATTTTGATCTGGAAACAGACAAGAACATAGCAGCCAGGCAGAGAGCGGGCTCCAAGATTTTCACACGCTGAACTCGATGCCTTAGTCAAGAAGGTGAAGAGGTGGAGAGATGTGCCCAATCCACAGAGGGTCAGGGAGCATTCCAGAAAAACACCCAAAAGGCTGTGGGAGCTAATAGCCATTGCAGTCAAGAGGAGTCAAGCCTGAGGACCTGGATGCCGTGCACAAAGTTCCATGACCTCACGCGTGGTCAAGGTCACCTTCACATCCCAGCAACAGAACCACTAGCGTCATACACAGCTCAATGTACCTCAAGACCCATCACTCACCATCCAACATTCTCTATGACACACTTCCCTTGCAGGACAAGATGGTACATAACCAAAGGCAGCAGGTGGAGAACAGGCATGGCTGCACGTCTTTATCCCCATGGAGACAACAACTCTTTCCATCACTGGAACAGCCATACCCGAGGCCGTGGTCAGTAGCAGGAATGACTGATAGAGGATGTTGGTATCCTCATAACTAATCCTCCTTCTCACCTCCCACAATCTCTTCTGATTTACAAGGTGCAGATGGTGGAAATGTGCACCTCGTGCTTTCGCTCCTCTCCCCAACCCCACACTCCAGTCTTTCTCCTTTCAGATACCCAAGAACTGCAAGGAGGCCACATTGTAATGGAAGAGCAAGAGATGGCCGATAGTGACGCTGCTGAAACAGTGTCATGCGACCCCACCAGCTCAGATACTGACACTAGAAGTACTTCAGAAGGTAGCTTAGACAGCAGAGGTCACAAGATGTCAGGCAAGCTGCTAGAAGGTGAAGGGTGGGGGGAAGAAGGGAGAAGGGGAAGCCCCTTTTAACACTGCTGGCTGCAGCCATGACACTAGCAAACTAAGATGTAAGAGAGCAGTCTGAGCTTGAGTGGCAGCACTCAGACGTTGGATGGCAGCACTCAGACGTTGGGTGGCTTGTGTTCTGGCTGCAGTGGAAGCTGAGAAGCCTCATCATGGTTGAGTCCACAAGTGTGGTAATGGAATCGGTCACCACTCCCATGTTGGAAAGGATGGGCTCCAAGCTCTGCACAAAGTTGGTGCATGTGGTCTGACACTCAGCATAAGTGGCCTGCAGTCAGAGATGGGGGTAAGGCTAGTTCAGATATCAGCTCCCCATGGAGGGCGAGATCACACATGGGGTCTTCCGCAGACAACTGAGATGAGGACTTTGAGGGAGAAGGCTGACAGGTATGCACAGTAAAATATTTGGTGCCTTGACAGGTCTGCCAGAAATCCTGTGATGAATGTCAAACATAGACATAGAAAACATGGAAAATAGGAACAGGAGTAGGTTATTTGGCTCCTCAAACCTGCTCCACCATTCAATAGGATCATGGCTGATCCTCTATCTCAGCACCATACTCCCGCTCACTCCCCATACCCAAGGAGCATGAAGGGATCTGGCACCATCTTTGCACAGGGCTTTGTGCAGAGCTTGGAGCCCATCCTTTCCAACATGGGAGTAGTGACCGACTCCATTACCACAGTTGTGGACTCAACTATGATGAGTCTTCTGATGCCTCAGCTTCTACTGCAGCCAGAACAGAAAGCACCCAGCGTCTCCTGCCCTCCTGCCACTGACTAAAATTGGGGTAGAGGGGGAAAGGTGGTGGGGTCCCCACCCAGCACCATCCTGCTCGATTAAGTGCCCTCCCCACCTCCAATCGCGCCATGGGGACAGCATAATATATGGCCCTCAGTCCTTATTACAGACATAATTATCAGAACAGTGGAATTCAACACAACTAAACACAGATTGTTCAAGAGACTGAACGGGGAAAAACTGCTTCAATTAAACAAATGTAACAATGGGCCGAATTTTCCGTGCCTCTCGGTGTTGGGCATCATGGCGGGCGTGAACAGATGAGATGCCGGGAACGCCAAGAATCAGTTTCACACTGCCGTGAAACCAGTTTGCAATCATCCTCTCTGCCCATCGTGACCGCCGCTAGATGTTGGGAACTTCATTGTAATACATCTGCATATCATTATAAGCCCTGCTCATCGGAATCATTCCCCACACTGGATCATCCACAACTCTACATACGCAACTTCCACCTGGCGGGCTGCACTTCACTCGGGACTTCGAGGTTTGTTTGCCTACCTTTCTTCGGGCAGCACTCGCAGTCATCAGCGCCAGGCTTCACAGGCAGCACCACATCACTTTTAAGGGGGCTCAGACCAGCCGTAGAGTGTGGGTGGCTTTTCAATGACTGCAGGGCTTGGCTGGGGAAGGGGGAGAAGTGGCCTCAGGCCAGGCAAGAGGCTGCCGGACGAGGGCTGCACTGGGGAAGGAGGGTGACCCAGGGTGTATGTGGGGGCACATATTGATCTGTGCAAGTGGCCTCAAGATGGTGAGGGCTGAGGGGGCAGCCTCCAAAGGAGATGAGGCCAAATGGAGATGTGAGGGTGTGTGTGAGAATGGGTGGTGATGTCCCTTGAGCTGGCTATGAGTGAGATGCCAGTGAATGTGTGATGGCCTTGTGAGTTTAGAGTGATGAGATGGTTGCCTTACCCTGGTGGCACAGATGAGATCATTCATCCGCTTTCTGGACTGGATGGCCAACCTCTTGTGTGCAGTGTTGGCACTGACCACCTCTGCCACCGCCTCCCAAGCCAGAGTGGTGAGACTGATGGGCCTCCTGAAGCCAGAGCGAGGGTAGAGGACACGATGCCAGACCTCCACAGCATCCAGAAGGCACCCCAGGGATGCGTCACTGAACTGGGGGGCTGGTCTCTTTTTACTTTTGGGGCCATGTCTTCACCGGTATCCTCCTGGGCTGTGAGCATTGAGAAGTGTGCGCGCAGCTGCAGTTTAAATATGGCGCCCTGCGTGAAGAAGCAACGAGTTAACGCCGTGGCGGGGAAATCGGAGGCTGCTCGCCAGTGAGACAGCGTGTTTATCGTGGCTGCACAATTAATGAGGCAGGAATTAGACAGTACGGTGCAAAAAGCTGCCATTGTGGCTGGCAGGTAAAACGTTCTTTTTCCCACCCGCTACCTCACTTAGAGCAAATCTGGGACAATCCCGCCCAAAGAAATTTTACATCAAATTGCAAAATATGAGGAATAAAAAGACAGTATATTTCCTTGCAGCCAGCAGTTGAAATTAGTTGTGTGTGACTGGTTGCTATGTGGATAAATGTTACCGATAAACGTGTACTTCAAAAAGGGAACATTATGGTGCATTGAAAAGGGTTGCAGAATGAAGTTAGTTGTACAGTAAAGTGGAGGGGAGAGTGCAATGGGCTAGGAGCACAGTTCAGTGGGTTAGCAGCACAGTAGAATTGACAGCACAGTGGAGAACACCTCCAATCTTAGTGATGAAAATTTTAATTAACCCAGCAGCTACAGTCTTTTTATGTGAGCAAGTGCTGCGAGACTTCAGTCCCAAAAGGCTTAACTCTAAGAAGATGCCCCCTTGCTCTGGATTCCTCCACTCGGAGAAATAGTTTCTCTTTAATCCACCTTATTAAATCACTTTATCATCTTAAACACTTCGATTAGATCACCTCTGAATCTTCTAAGGAAGACAAACCAACCTCGCCTCATAATCTAAACCTTTAACCTCCAGAGATAGAGGTGCTAAATGCTGCATTTTTCTTCCACTGAAGTCGCCACGCAAGCTAAAGGAAACAATGCTATGCCCATTATTAATGCCTCCATTGCCAGTGCTTCTATTTGCCATCATGATGCTACTAATTTCCTGAAACTATCAGGGGCCATCTCCTTTTTCGGGTTTCAGATCCAATGGAGCCACTGACAATAATCAGGGGTCAAGATGGTGGTGTAGTGGTAATGTCACTGGGTTAGTAATCCAGACTAATGGTCTGGGGTCATGGGTTCAGATCCTACCATGACAGTTGATAGAATTTAAATTCAATGAATGAGTATAAACCTAGTCTCAGTAATGGTGACCATGACAACTATCATTGATTGTTGTAAAAACCCAACTGATTCACTACTCCCCTTTAGGGAAGGGAATCTGGTCCGGCCTACGTGTGAATCCAGACCCACAGCAATGTGGTTGACTCTTAACTGTCCTCTGAAATGGCCTAGCAAACCACTCAGTTCAAGGGCAATTTTGGATGGGCAACAAATGCTGGCCTTGCCAGCGATGCCCACATCCTGTGAAAAAGTAAAAAAAACATTTTCCAAACAGCAAGCACTAGTTCATTCAGATGCAACTGGACATGAAATAATCAACATACGAACATCGAACATATGAATTAGGAGCAGAAGTTGGCCACATGGCCCCTCAGACCTGCTCCACCATTCAATAGGATCATGGTTGATCTGATTGTAACCTCAACTCCACATTGCCACCTACCCCTGATAACCTTTCACCCCCTTGCTTATCAAGAATCCATCTATCTGCCTTAAAATTATTCAAAGACTCTGCTTCCACTGCCTTTTGAGGAAGACTCACAACCCTCTGAGAAAAATATTCCCCTCATCTCCATCTTAAATGGGTCAACCCTTATTTGTAAACAGTAACCCCTAGTTCCAGATTCTCCCACAAGAGGAAACATCCTCTCCACATCCACCCTGTCAAGTCCACTCAGGGTCTTATATGAATGACTGCGTATATGCAGGTTAATGGAAATCAGGTCATAATATTGGGCAAATTTTATCATAGAAGATTCCTGACACTGAAATGTGTTAGCAACACGCCCTCCAATTGTCCATCTGACCTTCAAACGAAAATTTGGGCTTTGTATTTAAAAATGACATTGCTGGCTAACACATGGCTCCAAAGGGTTAATTTCCCCATCTTTTACTCCACCACCTCAGAATGGTTTCTGTCAATGTCTGAGAACACACAAGAAAATTACTTTAAAACTTACATTCCACTCCAGTTTCACTTGAGACACGTTGTTTTGGGGGCTGATTTGCCAGGAGTTCCTCATAAAAAATGCAAGGGCGCTGGAGTACCTTTCATGGATGGATACGTACTTCTTAAACGTGCACTGAGTAATTCGCACTGGGCCATCATAGATCTGGAATCCACGGATGGGAAAAGTTCTGAAAAGCACAAAGCTTACTTAGGGCTGATGCTTCACATAGCTTTTGTAATAAATCCGTTAAAATGCATGTAAATAAAACGTGGTTTGAAGTGTTGGCGTTTTTATATTCTACCTGTTTCTTGGCAGTGTTCTGTACTCCCCGTGTGCTCCCTTACCCCAGTATCTGTTTTTTCCTCCATTACAGCCAACATTAATACTTTCACCAACAAAGATCGATTTTGTCACTTCCAAGCTGGACCCCTCATCAGTTGGAAAAGTTCCATCGCTATGGAAACAAAAGGACAATAGTGGTTAACAATCCTTGCTATTATTGGTTTTAATCAAATGGCAGCATCAACCATGATAAAAAAAAACTAAGTAAGTTTAGTGTTTGTACAGATTTGTTCTGAGGTCATTCTTTGTACAATGGATCTGAAAGCTGAGCTGGCTTGTTTCACTAATCAATTGGAAGAGATAACTTCATCTGGAGATAGCCAAGAGAAACTGTTAATGCATCTCAACAGAAATCTGAAACACCCTTGTTTTTTCTTTTGAAACAATGAATAAGATGTTAGCGCTGAAATCTGTGAAGATTAAATTGTGACCAGATTCAGAGTGAGGTCAGTTGACTTATTTGACAACACACAGACCCACTAACACCATAGAGACGAAGCATGTCTTTGTCTTAAGTGATGCTATTGCTGTTTCTCAGTCAGAAGGTGCGGGGCCACTCCAGACAGTGCCACTAAATGGGAACCAGAGCTCCAACTCCGAATTCTGGGTTGACATTCAGCGAAATACTCATGGCTGGTGAGGTTGGATAACCAGGGCTGCCCACCCCCACCCAGCAACTCATCCCCCATCATAT
This sequence comes from Cetorhinus maximus, assembly GCF_964194155.1. NCBI lineage: Eukaryota > Metazoa > Chordata > Chondrichthyes > Lamniformes > Cetorhinidae > Cetorhinus > Cetorhinus maximus. The sequence continues at coordinate 34,210,193 of NC_135904.1, forward strand.
AAGTAGTGGAGCCCAGAGCACCCTCGTACTATATAGGGCAGTTGACTGATATAAAGATGGTTTCAGACACGGAGGGAGCTGACAGACTGTTAATCAGCCTGAAGATCCTTCCAGTACTTTGCACATTTCTACAAGGGAAGTGCGTGTAAATATGAAAACACAACGTTGTTTTTATAAATGCTTCTTCCCTGCGGGGAGCATTGCCATTTGGGAATGTAAATTGAGAAGTTGTGGGCGTGCTAATGAATTTCGGTCCTGTTCAATAGCTGTTGGAATACTGAGTTTATTCCACTCATGAGATAGCTAACTGAATGAATTAGATCTAGCATTCTTTTGAGTCACCTGTAATGAAAGAGAAAATAAAAGTCGCTTTGTATTCACTCTCAGAATCAGCAAAGTATCACCGGTCTCCTTAGCTACCTGCAGCATGACTGCTGGTTTTTGTTATGTAAAGCGAAGGATGGTACAGAGTGGGGAAACAAAAGCCACTAATGGTTGACTCTCTGTACCCAAGAGCATCCTGTCACCATGACAATAAATCCATGCTCCACACAACCTTTCATCAACATCTTCATTATCATTATAATAATTAAGCAAGGCATTCAGTGAGATGGATGTAGTGTTCACTGCTAGCATGCAATTAACTTCAATTAGAGTAGTTAACCTTTTAGCTCCTAATTCACCAAATTATTCCATTCTAAATTTATTATTTTATAAGAAACACAGAAACATCAAATGCAAAGCTTCCCACTGCCTCCCAGTAACTAGCTTTTGTACCCACACCCCTTCGACATCCTCTTCCACTACTGCCTATAAATTAACACCATCACATTCTCTGCTTAGAATAACAGTTGACACATCCATCAAAGCTTCATTGAAAAGAAAAGTCATCACCACTAAATTCAGTTCTGACTCGAGCACAGTATTCAAGCTGACACATCACTGCAGTACCAAGAGAGTGCTGCACTACCAGAAGTGCAGTCTTTTGGATGAGACATTAAGCTTAGGCCAGGTCTGCTGCTCAGTTGGACAGTGCTTGAAGAGCATGGTGGTCTCCTGGCATCTTGACCAACACTCTTTCCTCAATTAACACCTCAGCAAAAAGCAGATTATCTGCTGCTTCATCCAAGTGCAGTTTGTGGGGCTTTGTTATGTCTATCAAAAGAAGGGATACAGTCATTGCAGCAGAAAAAGCTATTGGACAGGGTACCAGAGTGAGAGAGCAAAAGACCTGTAAGCAAGCAAAAAGCACTACAGAGACAAAAACAAAAATACCTGGAAAAACTCAGCAGGTCTGACAGCATCTGCGGAGAGGAACAGTTAACGTTTCGAGTCCATATGACTCTTCAACAGAACTAAGGAAAAATAGAAAAGAGGTGCAATATAAGCTGGTTTGGGAGGGGTGGGGGTAGAGCTGGATAGAGGGCCAATGATAGGTGGAGCTTGCCAAAAGATGTCATAGACAAAAGGACAAAGGGGTGTTGACGGTGGTGATATTAGCTAAGAAAAGTGCTAATGGTGACTTTAAGGGTAGAAAGCAGGACGAGCAAGGTACAGATAGCCCTAGTGGGGGTGTAGGTGGGGGGGGGAAGGGATGGAAATAGGCTAAAAGGTGGGGATAAAACAATGGATGGAAATACATTTAAAAATAATGGAAATAGGTGGGAAAAGAAAAATATATATAAATTATTGGAAAAAGCGGGATCAGAAAGGGGGTGGGGATAGAGGAGAGAGTTCATGATCTAAAGTTGTTGAACTCAATATTCAGTCCGGAAGGCTGTAAAGTGCCTAGTCGGAAGATGAGGTGCTGTTCCTCCAGTTTGCGTTGAGCTTCACGACAGAGAGATGGATTATGAGAATATCATAGGAATTTAGAATGAAAATGTAAAAATCATTGCAGAAAATGTGGTTTTACAATGGGATTGAATGACGCCTGGGCAGCCTCTGGCCTCTAAACTAACTCAGGCTGAAGACTATCCTTCGTCTGTGCAAGGCTACAAGAAATCAACTAGTAATATTAAAACGTATTTGCTTCTCTAGGCCAATTTCTGTACACCAATGTTTTGATGTTCAATTAAAAAGATTTGATCTGGAACAGAAGCTCATGGAGTAAGGGATAAAAGTGAATAACAAATCTCCAAAGAAAGTTACCTTGCTAGAGTCAGGCCAATTCCATTGTCAGAGAACCTGTAAAAGCGCAAAAGAATGTGGTCACTTCCCTGAATGGCATACAACAAATTATTTCCAGTAATTAGCAGTGCATTGTATCCCTCAGTGCTGTATTGTCTTATATAATTAGCAGTGCATAACATTCAGCACTGCTGCATACCTAACATGCTAACTGTCACAAACACACATACCCAGAGTTGCGGAATATAATGTCTCCTCCTCTAGCCCAAGCTCCATGGTCATTATTTTTAAAGGAGACGAGACCGTCAATAATAGCAGGAACCCGTGGCTTTCTTGGGTCAGCGTTCTGATGTGGGCGGAACCTATGTCAGAGATACAAAACAGATGGTTGGTCCTGTCATGGCCATACAAGAAGTCCCGTCTTGGAAACAGATGCTCTTGTCATCAACAAAGGCAGGAACTCAGGCCCTAAGCACTTAATAAACATCAGAAGCCAAGACTCAGCAGGAACAGAAGGCTAGGTATGACAGCTTTAAGCACTGGTGAATCATTAATCATTCATTATCAGTCGGACATAAATCGGAAAAATATTTAGAGTCATAAATAAAGCAGAAAAGCAAATGCAGCATTAAGAAAAAAGTGCTGCTGGTCATAATGCTTCATCAAATTATTTAAGCGAACATTTAACATTAGTGCTGCACTTTTGCCAGAGTGAAACAGCCAGCGAAAATTGAGCAACTTTGAGGTGCACAATATTTTGCACTATTAAAAGGGAAGGTTGAATGGGAGGTGAAATAGTTTCCTATTGCTGCAAACTGCACACATTATAATGACAAGTCCAGTGGAAATAAATGCCCATATTCTGAAACAATAATGCAGTACTTTATACTTGCAAAATAAAATAATTACATGGATGAAACAACAACTTTCTAATTATTAATTAAACTATGAAAGTGCATGTGAAGCTATGATGGTCCATGTATCTGTTTTCCAGTGTAAATATAGCTCAATATCAATGCATTGAGAATATACTGGTGTGGTTTGACCAATATTTATTTATTGTTGTACATTTATAAAATGCAGGGGAGAATTAGAGTTACTCAGAAAATGATATGCTTTTTGCTTCAGTGTTAGCTCCCATTCAGGGCAACAGTCTCAACCCAGAATCAGACGGTTATGGGCTCATGTCCCACTTCAGCACATAGAATAATAGAGGACAGAAGGAGGCCATTCAGCTAATCAAGTCTGTTCTGGCTCTTTCAATGAGCAATCCAGTTAGTCCAACCAGCCCAACTACCCACCCCCGCTCTTTCTCCATGTCCCAGCAAATTTACCTCCTTCAGATGTTTATCCAATTTCCCTGTGAAGCCATTATTGAATCTGTTTCCACCAATCTGTTAGGCAATGCCTTGACTTGATGTGTAAAGGAGTCTCTTTCCACACATGACTTCCAGTTCTTTTGCCAATCACCTTAAATCTATGCTGTCTCATTATCAAACCTACAGCCATTGGAAACGGTTTCTCTTTATTTACTCTATCTAAATCCTTTATGATTTTGAACACCTCTATCAATCCCATTAGCCTTCTCTGCTCAAAGGACACTAACCCCAGCTTCTGCAGACTATCCATGTAACTGGAATCTCTCATCTCTCGAACCATGTTAATAAATGTCTTCTGTGTCAATGTATCAGTAATCACATTGCATGGCAATTATCTTGTTAAAGACAATTGCTAATTAAAACAGGTGACGGGCATTGGTTCTCCCATCTAAACAGCATAAATAGATACTACGGGAACACTTTGTGTGGAAGCTACTAGGAAGTTTGTAGTAAGAATAAAACAGCTTGAAGTAAAAAATTTAAACAACTTTGGATTCATTCTTTCACCAGAAGCACTTATTGTGAGTAACATGGTAGCAGAGGTTGAATGTTAAGCTTTGGTGATTAATTGCTGTACATGAAGCTTTTTGCCTCAATCCTCTGAAGGAAAAGAAGTGTACTGTGGCTGACAATTTAAGTTGTGGAATGGTGAAAGGATGGTGCAGAATCGCAAGCTTTGATTATCCAACAATCTTTTGTGACTCTGAACCTTATCAGCAATGGAAGGCTGAAGTTGAAATGTGGATCTGGGTTGCTTCTGTACCCCAAAAGAGGCAAGATATGGTTTTGGCATTATCATCACTGCAAAAAGTAAGATAAGGAGTGAGGTATTTTCAGAGTGGAAAGTAGATGATTTGGATCATGGAGAGGGATTGAACCTTCTGTTACAATTTTTGGATAAGTTTTACAAAAAGGATGAGTCACCTAAGCATATGAAGCTTGGATGATCTTTGATAGGTTTAGGAAATCAGATGATCAGTCCATGGAAAAATATATCATGGATTTTGATAAATGGTACAGCAGAGTACAGAGATTTGGACTCGAAATTCTGAAATCTGTATTGGTGTATGTTACTGGACTGTGCTTGCATTTCCCATGTTAATAGTCTTTTAGTACTAACAAGGGTTCAAATCTGAGCAAATGAATCTCTCCTAGATCAAATGGCTGCTGCCCTAAAAACATTTCTGGGGAAACAGTTGTTCCCAGCCACTTTCTTAGCACATATGAACAACTATGCCATGAAACGAAGGATGGAGGATTCTATGGTGGCCGAATTTTGAGGTTGACCAAATATTAGACAAAGATTCCAATACAAAGATGGGGGTTAATGACAAGAGGTCTGAAAATGGTTGTAACCCTAGCCAATTTGAGAGCCAGGTCAAAAAGCACATCTGGGATGTTGACTGTAGGCATTTAAACCCAAAAAATACATGGGGAATGGTTAATTGGTGTTTTTAGTGTGATTCCCAGTATCATTACGCAATTAACTGCTCACAGCGCAAGAATCACGTTTTTGCAGTGACCCAGGAGATGGATTCTTCTGAGGCTGAAAATGATGGTGACATCCATGATGGAATTGTGTTGGTCGCTGAAAGTTTGAGTCCGGTGAGGAGTATCTTGATGGTCAATTCTTTCAACTGTGCAGTTCTGGACAGTGGTTGCACTCGTGCGGTATGTGACATTGCCTGGCTTGACTGCTATCTGGAGTCTCTCGATGAGGCAGACCAGTGGAAGGTCAAGGAGTATGAAAGCCCTACCTGCTTCAGGTTTGGAGATGACAATACATTAACATCCTCCAAAAGGGTGGTCCTCCCTTGTAAGATAGGAGGGATCAGTCTGTTTATCAGTACTAATGTGGTTTCTAATGAGATACCACTATTGTTAAATTGATCTGCGATGAAAAAGGCTCAGATGACACTAGACGCGAAGAATGATAGAGCAGTCGTGTTTGGGGGAAAAAATGTAGATCTACGTTTTTCACAGTCAGGCCATTACTGCCTGCCACTAAGGAAGCCAAAGATTTCTTATCAAGAAGCTCATGATGTTTTGTTAACTGCTGGGATTAAGAATTTGGTGGACAAAAAGAAGGTTATTTGGAAGTTACATAGAAAGTTTACACATCCGGTGCTACAGAAACTGAAGACTCTACTTCGAGATGTGGGAGTGATTGATAAAGAATACAATGCCCTTATTGAGCACATCACTGCTCAGTGTTGAATTTGTCTTAAATATCGCAAGACACCGCTGCGTCCTGTTGTGAGCTGCCACTAGCCAGAGAGTTTAATGACGCAGTGGCAATGGACTTAAAAGTTTGGGACATGGATATTTACTACACTTCATAGATATGGCAACCAGGTTTAGCCTATCCACTGTAATACATAGTAAAGACAAAAGGAGCATTGTCAATAAGGTCATGGAGAAATGGGTAGGAACAGGGTAAGGAACACCAACAAAGTTGCTGACAGATAATGTTGGGGAATTCAACAATGAGGAATTTTGAGGCATGCAAAAATTTGAACATCGTAGTTATGCACACTGCAGCTGAAAGCCTGTTTAGTAACGGTCTTTGAGAAAGAAACCATGCAGTAATAAATGACATTACATAAAACATTGGCTGATCAACCAAATTGTAAATAGCACTCGCATAGGCAGTGCACGCAAAGAACTCTTTGCAAATGGTCGGGGGTACAGTGCATACCAGTTGGTATTTGTAACACCAAAGGCAACTTCAGATTTCTTATCAGATGCTCCCCCTGCTCTAGAAGGGACTAGCATTAGCTCCACTTTTTCTGCTCACCTGAACACTTTGCATGTGGGCACAAAGGCTTTCATTAAAGCTGAGGTTTTGGAGAAAATTCGGTGAGCCCTACAGCACCACATAAGACCATCAGGTATACAGTTTAGACAAGGAGGCATGGTATAATACGAAAGGGAAGGCCAGAAAGGTTATAATGATGAAATGGGAAAAAAAACATTTTTTTGCTTTATTATTGTGTGTGCGCAGATATACATGGTAAGGGAAATGTGGGATCTATAAATGTAAAAATACATGGGGTAGAATTTTCCTGTCGGCGATTTGGGGGCGGGGCCTGCTCACCGATGGGAAAATGACATGGGATGATGTTGGGAGGAACCCCCGACATCATCCCGGTCCATTTAAATATCGAGGAAGGCGGGCGGATGGACAGCGAAATCAGCTGTCTGCCTGCCGACCTGTCAATCGCCAATTAAGGCCATTGACAGGATAATTAAGCTTCTTAAATGTCCTGCCCGTCCAACCTTAAGGCTGGCAGGCAGGCCAGGAGCCCCAGGGGGCTTCTGATAATACGCGAAACCTCATCCACTGGCGGGATGAGGTTTCATGTCCGTTTTTAAAAACTTCAATAAAGTTTATGTGCTTCTTATTAACATGTCCCATCTCATGTGACATTGTCACATGAGGGGGACATGTTAATAATTTTAATATTTTTCTACTTTTAAAGATTCTTATACTGTCTGTAATCTCCCTGAAACAGCACTTAGTCTCAGGGAGATGTGCGCTCTTCCGCACACATTCACGAAAGAATGCACTTTGACAGATGGGGAATCCCTCCACCCTCCTGCACAGGAAGCGCATAGCACTTCTGGTCGGGCAGGCCGCTGGGTGGGCCTTAATTGGTCCACCCACTCAATGGCAGCAGGCCCCGTTTTGGCAGCAGAATTCGGCTGCCCGCCCGCTGCCAAGCTGGTGGGGCCCGCCCGCCCATCAAGGTAAAAATTCTGGCCATGGCTTCATTTCCTTCTGCTTGTTTTGAAAAAAAAGTTCTTTAATTTTTCAAAGCCTTAATTTAAAAGAAAGTAGGAGAATCTGTCATTGTTTCAATAATCACATCGCATGGCAATTACTGTGTTAAAGATAATTGCTAATTAAAACAGGTGATGGGCATTGGTTCTCCCATCTAAATAGTATAAATAGATACAGCTGAAACACACTCTGTGGATGTTATTAGGAAGTTTGCAGTGAGAATAAACCAGCTTGAAATATATTTTTTTTAAAAACAGCTTTGGATTCATTTCTTCCACCAGAAGCACTTATTGTGAGTGATATTCTGTAACCCTGCCAAAAGCCTTCATGTTCTTCCTAATATGTGGTGCTCAGAATTGGATACAATATTCCAGCTGGGCCCAAACTGGTGCTTTTATATAGGTTATAATTTTCTGGCTTTTGTACTGTCTGCCTCTGTTCCTAAAACCCAGGATCACGGACACTTTGTTAACTGATTTGTTAACCTGTCCTACCATCTTCAAAAATTTATGCACAAGCACCTTGGGTGTCTTTTTTTACACCCTTTTAAAATTATGTAATTTAGCTCGTATTGTCTCCTCATTCTTCTGACCAAATTGCATCACCTCACACTTTCCCACACTGAATTTCATCTGCCATGTGTCCACTTGTTCCCTCAGCCTGTCGTCCTCCTCTTGAAGTTTATCACCATCCTCCTCACTGTTTACTATACTTGCAAGTTTCCTGCCATCTGCAGATTTTGCAATTGTGCCCTGTATCTCCCAAATCCGAGTTATTAATGTGCATGATAAACAGCAGTGGTACTAGTACTGAACCTTGAAAACTCCTCACCCTTTTTTATTTGCTTTTTCATTTCTCCATACTACTTATGGAGTAAGTATTCTCTTGTGGCATCAAATTGATACCCCTTTTCTCTGCTTCACTCAACTCTTGAACTCTTTGTCATCCAGGGAGCTCTGGCTTTGTTTGCAATTGGCTCAACTAGAGAAAAAGATTGGGGAATTTAAAACATGAGCTCTACACAAAAACACTTGCGCTAGAGTTTCCCCAAATATTTTACACTGGTTCAAGATGCAACTCACCAAAATCATGCACTGCCCACTGGTTAACATTGCATGTTTCTGCTGGTTTGGGGAAGTATAACTTTTAAAAGTGGTTCATTATGATTTCTCTTCAAATCAGTTTTTTTTTTGTAATAAATCTAGCAGCTATATTGATAAAAGTGGACCAAGTTACCCCTCTTACATACATCAATTAATACTTCTTAATGGAAAGGAAAAGAGTGATTTCATTCTACTACACTGCCTGATTGTGCTAGTTTCAAGAGAATTTTACATTTGTGACATACAAATGAATTTTAGCAGAAACTTGGGCTAGCTGTAACTATCCAGTGTAACTTTGAATGCATTTTGAATGCAATTTTACAATTACACTTAAAACAGAATCTCTATCCCATAATCTAGGTTGTCACACACAGTGCAGTAATGGGAGAGTGCTGCACTGTTGAAGATCCTGTCTCTCTGACGGGAGGTCAAACAGAGGTTCAATCTGCCTGCTCAAGTGAACATAAGGAACTATTTTAAGATGTGCAGGCAAGTTTTCCCGGTGTCCTCATCAACATTTATTCCTCAACCAACACCACAAGAATAGGTTATCTGGTCCATTAATCTTATTGCTGTCTATCAGATCTGTGTGTGCAAATTGGCTGCTATGTTTGTTACATCACAACAGTGACTACACTTCAGAAGCACTCTATTGGCAGTGAAGCACTTTGGGACATCTACTGTTATGAAAGTCGCTGCAGAAATGGAACATCTTTATATTTCCTCAATGACAGAGTACTGAAAAAAACAGAGCAAATGCTAAATACAGAACCAAGCACCAAAAGCACATTACACTGAAACACATAACTTGACAAAATACTTCACAGAAAACAAACAGAGCAGTAGGATCGAACAATAGGATAAATTCACTGATCGATGGCCCAGAGACTGTTTGAAGGAAGCTTGTGCCAAAGAAATGCCTACACTACCATAGCCCAGATCATCATCAGAGTTGAAAATCCATGAATTTACTCTATGGAGGACACTTTGGAATAGCTTGCTCTTCCCAAATCCCTAACAAATGGGTCATGTGAGCAGGGTGAAGGCGTTATGTAGATTGGGGGAGTTAGCAAAAATGAGGCCTCAGGGGAATCGGTTTTTAGCAAAAACAAATAACACAATCCTCCATAAATCTTAACTGGGGGAAATGAACTATGAGTTCCTGCTCTCAGAAGGGAGAGACCAAGAATGAGCATCAAAGCCTATCAGTAATTACAAATTGCATAATTTCACTCAAATTATGCTTACGTGGAATCTGCTTGAGTCTAATTTGTAATACTTCAAGAAGGTGTTTAAGAATTAGATTTCTGACTAGGATAGGACCGAACAGGAAGCTTTAATATTCCGAACGGAATCATTTTCTAATTATCAAACAGAAGTGTCTTTATCCTAAATTTATGGGCACAATTTCCTGGGACCTGCTCACACACAATGAGGGTTGGCTAGCTCAGTTGGCGAGGTGGCCAGAGTGTGATTCATATTGACACCAATGGTGTGGGTTCAACGCCTATACTGGCTGTGGTAGTTCATGGAGGTCAGCCTCCTTATCTTACCCCCTGCTTTATGTGGACTGGTCCTTCAAACCGTGTATGTGTGTGTGTGTGTCTCTCTCTCTCTCTTTCTAACAGAGAGATGTCTAAGATCCCTTTGAACTGTGGCTGATTACCAAGCTCTCACTCATATAAACAGGAATTTCCCAGCACTTCAAGTGAAGTTACTGTGGCTGAGTAAATTCTGGGCCTTTAAGTTTCTGCGTATTAATATCCAAAATTTTTCAAACCTCCCACCCTATTTGAGAATCATAAATGATCTTGGACCATCTTTTAAGCAGGATAGATCAAACCTTCGAAACACCTACCATCTACTAAAAGTTTAGATTTTAGACATAGGGTGGGCATTAGAGATCAAAATCAATTAAAATGAAAAGGAATCATTTTATTTGAAAATGTGAGTGTACATATCTATCAAACATACATTAAATCTTTGAGTAGGTAATAATGTCATGGTCCATGAAATCAGAGGGCAAAACTACACCTGTTATTTGTATTTCTTGGAGAGTTGGTGAGAGGCAGGTACCTTCCCCTGGCTCAGTCTTCATAAGCAGCTTCTACCATTACTGGCTCCAACACCACCTTTTGGAACTAACCTTTGGACTATTGTCAGCTCAAGTTGGAGGCATAAAGGGCACTGGCAGATCATGCAGAAAATGTTAGTGAGGCACAGGCTGATCTACAGCCTTCTGTACTGGCGCACACACTGTCAAAACACTGCTGGCTTTGTCTGAAACAGCTCGAACCATTTTTCACCCCAAAGAAACAAAACACATCCCCGAAACACCAAGAACAAACAATTTTTTTTTTAAAGTTACTGCCAACAGGAATTAATATACAGTTGGTAGTACAGAACTTGAGTATTGCTGAAAAAAGAGACATGTCAAAGCTTTTTGTTTGTACTCATCAGGACATTTTGCAAGAATCCCATAGTATAAATTTGCTGTTTTCCACTTCTATGTGAAGAGAGTGTGGATTGGTTAGAAAGTGGACTCCAATTGGTAGAGGCATTGCCATGGAGAATGTACCAGTGATGGTGGCTGACAGTTAGCTGCCAAGCATTGTTTGAAATTTAAACCAGACAGCTTGACCCTAATTGGTCAAGACATTGCCCTGAGGAATGAGTCAGTGAATGGCTGTCTCTTAGTTTGTTTAACTGAAACAGGTGCAACAGGCATGTACACATTGTCCTAAAATAATAAGATTCCATTCTACCTTGAAAAATCGTGTTTGCAAAGAACCTCCCTGGGATCATCGGCATTGGACTGAGTTGTCTTCACTCCACTGCCAATAAAAAGTCCAGCCTGGGGAAAAGGAGAGCAGAAATCAGCCAGTGGAGAGGGATTGATCAAAAACCTTACAACAATACAACTCAATACTACAGCTTGGCTCTCAATGCATAAGAAAGACACAGAAACAGAGCACACAACTGCAACATCAGGTAGAATTAAGGATTTCAGATTAAAACTTCACCCTTTCATGGATTTGGTGTTTCATTGAAGCAGGCAAGAGACGCTATTGTGGGCTAATGAAACCCCTCGCTACATTGAAACTCCTGCACTCTCAAATCCACAGCTCTTCCTCACCAATTAGACCCACTGAAGTTCTTTTCACCTCATCATACCTTTTCACTGACTTAAACTGATTCCTTCATTCTCATTCCCTGCTTTGCAATTTCCCTGCCCTCTTCAAGATGTGAAAAACTGTCAGATTTTCATTTTACCTCCATTTTTCACATGGTCCGTGCAATAATTTTCCCTTCCTTTGTTCTAATTTGCTTTATAGTTTCCAACTTTGTCTTAAACGCTCATTCACAATTATAATTTTCCTGTTCCATGTGGTGGTGGGGTTTAAATCCAACTGTTAATTTCAGCAAAATCATAGATGCGATCAAAAGGTGGTGGAACATTGGTTGAAAGTGCCAATAGACTATTGCTTCATATTTAACGCAACACTGAGAACTCCCACCTCTCTGAAAACAGGCATCAGTGAGGAGTAAAGAAGGCAAATTCGTTGAGACCATTAATGAGGAACTTATGGAATTTTCCTTAGTTGCACAATTAAATCAAAAAGTATTTCATTTCAGGTCGAACTTGGCGTGAGGGAGCTTCATGAATGGGAAACACTAAAGCATCAGCCCAGCAGTGATGGAAGTGAATAGTACACAGGGGTTTTTAGCAGGGAGCATTGTACTGGTCATTGATGGGGGCACTGCAATCGCTAAGCCGGAGGAGGGGAAGAAAAGCACAAAGGGTTTAAGAGATGCACAACCTGCAACATGTAATACCAAAGGCGTTGACCTAATGCAGTATTAATATGCAAGCTGGAGAAAGTGAAAGAGAAGAGTCATGTTCATTAGGCTGTATTGGAAGTACACCCCACGTATCCCACTCAGACACATGGCGCTCAGTTATCTATAATCCACTACAAGTGGAAATTAAGGTCATCATTTCCCTGAGCTTCAACTTCAGGGAACATGTCAGGAATCAACCACTTCTTTCAGCTTTGAAGAACTGACTTTCTTTATCCACAATAAAAGAATGGCAAGTGCAAAAGAATTGTTTTTAACGTTAATAGCAGTGAGAAACTAACTGGATAGTTCTTTCAAAGTGCCAGCACAGGCTTGATGAGCCAAATGGCCTGGTTCTGCGCTGTAAGATTCTACTATATGTGGGGTACAAAGCTGCTTCATGGTGCCAGTGGGATAGCTACAGGAAATACAGAAAGCCCTTGCCCTATCTATGTGACAAGCACATCCACATTAGTCAAGGGTATCCTTGAGAAGGTGCAGCAACAAAAAAAAAAAATAATTGCTTAAATGAAAAACTCAGATAACTGAACAGGTTTTACTGCCAAGAGGTTGAGCATTTGTTATACAACTCCACTCTATTACAAATAAGCCAGTTATTGAGCATATGTATTTAGGAATAAAGAATTTTCGTGGTTGTACTTGGAACAGAAATTAAGCAATTGTTGTCCAGGCCTGCAGATCCACTCAATGGGATGTTTCTTATCTTATTCTTAGCTTGAATTTCAGAACATATTTCAGAGTGGAGGGATGTGTCTAGTGCCTGCATTTATACACCATGTAGTATAAGCCAAGAGCCATGTACAAACAGCAAAAATGCCTTGTTACTTGCTTTAAAAAAATCCAGGGAATCAGGGGTGTGGTGCTTCTGGAGTGCACCGGGAGAGGGGGGAAGGGGGTGCATGCAGACTGTTCCAAACACCAGGGCCCACGCTCAGTGTTTGCAACCAAGTTCTTGGCGGGTAATACAGGGCGAGACCTCGCTCATCAATGCCATTAAAAGTGAGTATTTTACAACAGGCGCATCCTGAAACATGGAGGCAGATCATAGGAAATGATTTCATTTCGAGAGAGAGAGAGAGAGAGGGAGGTGGGTGGGAGGGAGGCAGCACTGAACCTTATCAAGCACCAGGCAAAAAACTATCTGGGTGAAGTGGGGTTTCGAGCTTTATAAGTGTTGCTGAATTTGGAGAAGCCTGTTTGTGTAGAATTGTACCCCGCACAGCAGTCTCGTTGCTGCAGATGTGATATCCGCTGTTGTGTCTGCTTTCTGGGAGCTCTTGTTCTCGTTCTACATCCTGTGTTGATTTGTGTGTGAGAGTAGGGCTGGGGTGCGAGGTGACACCAGTCCTTTGGGTTCTGTAATCAGGAAAAGATGGTCCTTCTGTTGCTACAAACCAAATCTATTGGTGCCAACAGAGAGTGGGCAGATGGGATGGAGCAGAGACCTTGTTTTGGAACTGAAGGTTCCTGTTGATGAGAACTGTTCACTAAACCAATAGGCTGGCGAGGCTGCTCACCCCTGTAAGCATCACAGTGCAAAGCTAGCCTGTGGTATGTTCAAGGACAGCTTGTGACCAATTTCTCCCCTAAGTCAGTTGGTGAAATCTTGATTATTGCCACTTGACGACAACAACAGCTTGCATTTATATAACATTTATTTAGCACCTTTAATGTAGTAAAACACCCCAGGTGTAAGGAGGGAATTCCAGAACTTAGGCAGCTGAAGGCAAGGCCAACATTGATGGGGATAAGTGGGTGCGGGCACAGGAGAGGTCAGAGTTGGAGTAGTTCAGGGTTCTAGGAGGATTGTAGGGCTGGCGGAGGTTACAGGGATTGGGGTGAGGCCATAGAGGAATTTCAACACGGAGGATGAGAATTTTTAAATTGATATCGAGTTGCTGATTGTCAAATTGTCTGAATGTTTTGAGGAATCACAGAATCACAGAGCAGAAGAGGCCCTTCGGCCCATCGAGTCTGCACCGTCACGTGAGAAACACCTGACTTACCTACCTAATCCCATTTACCAGCACTTGGCCCATAGCCTTGAATGTTATGACGTGCCAAGTGCTCATCCAGGTACTTTTTAAAAGATGTGAGGCAACCCGCCTCCACCACCCTCCCAGGCAGTGCATTCCAGGCTGTCACCACCCTCTGGGTAAAAGTTTTTCCTCACATCCCCCCCTAAACCTCCTGCCCCTCACCTTGAACTTATGCCCCCTTGTGACTGACCCTTCAACTAAGGGGAACAGCTCCCTATTCACCCTGTCCATGCCCCTCATAATCTTGTACACCTCGATCAGGTCACCCCTCAGTCTTCTCTGCTCAAACGAAAACAACCCAAGTCTATCCAACCTCTCTTCATAACTTAAATGTTTCATCCCAGGCAACATCCTGGTGAATCTCCTCTGCACCCCCTCCAGTGCAATCACATCCTTCCTATAATGTGGTGACCAGAACTGCACACAGTATTCCAGCTGTGGCCTCACCAAGGTTCTATACAACTCCAACATGACCTCCCTACTTTTGTAATCTATGCCTCGATTGTTAAAGGCAAGTGTCCCATATGCCTTTTTCACCACCCCACTAACGTGGCCTCTGCCTTCAGAGATCTATGGACACACATGCCAAGGTCCCTTTGTTCCTCAGAACTTCCTAGTGCCATGCTGTTCATTGAATACTTCCTTGTAAAATTACTCCTTCCAAAGTGTATCACCTCACACTTTTCAGGGTTAAATTCCATCTGCCCATTTGACCGTCCCGCCTATATCTTCCTGCAGCCCAAGACACTCAACCTCACTGTTAACCACCCGGCCAATCTTTGTGTCATCCGCAAACTTACTAATCCTACCCTCCACATAGTCATCTATGTCGTTTATATAAATGACAACTAATAGGGGACCGAGCGCAGATCCCTGTGGTACGCCACTGGACACTGGCTTCCAGTCACTAAAGCATCCTTCTGTCATCACCCTCTGCCTCCTACAACTAAGCCAATTTTGAATCCACCTTATCAAATTACCCTGTATCGCATGTGCATTTGCCTCCTTTGACAAGGTCCCACATGGGAGACTTATAAAGGCTTTGCAGAAATCCATATAAACTACATCAACTGCACTACCCTCATCTACACACCTGGTCACCTCCTCAAAAAAGTCAATCAAATTGGTTAGGCATGACCTCCCTCTGACAAAGCCATGCTGACTATGCCTGATCAAACCTTGCCTCTCCAAGTGGAGATAGATACTCCTTCAAAAATTTCTCCAATAGTTTCCCTATCACTGACGTGAGACTCACTGGCCTGTAGTTCCCTGGCTTATCTCTACAACCCTGTTTAAATAGCGGAACCACATTAGTTGTTCTCCAGTCCTCTGGCACCTCCCCCGTGGCCAGAGAGGAATTAAAAATTTGGGTCAGAGCCCCTGCGATCTCCTCCCATGCCTCCCTCAGCAGTCTGGGACACAAATCATCCAGACCTGGAGATTTGTTCACTTTTAAGCCTTCCAACACCTCCAATACCTTGTCACTCCCTATATCAATTTGCTTAAGAACCTCGCAGTCTCTCTTCCCAAGTTCGATACCTTCATCCTCATTCTCTTGGGTGAAGATGGACGTGAAGTATTCATTCAACACTCTAGCAATGTCCTCTGGCTCCACCCATAGATTACCCCCTTGGTCCCTTATGGGCCCCCCTCTTTCCCTGGTTATCCTCTTCCCATTGATATACTTATAGAATATCTTGGGATTTTCCCTACTTTTGCCAGCCAGAGCTTTCTCATATCCCCTCTTTGCTCTCCTGATTGCTTTCTTAAGCTCCACTCTGCACTGTCTGTACTCCACTAATGTCTCTGCTGATTTGCTCCCCTTGTACCTGCTAAAAGTCTCTCTTTTCCTTCTCATCATATCCTGAATATCTCCGGTCATCCATGGTTCTCTGGGCTTGTTACTCCTTCCTATCACCCTGGAGGGAACATGTTGAGCCTGTACCCTCCCCATTTCCTTTCTGAACACCCCCCACTGTTCCTCTGTAGATTTCCCCACAAGTAACTGTTCCCAGTCTACCTTGGCCAAATCCTGCCTTATTTTACTAAAATCCACTCTCCCCTAATCCAAAACATTTTTTTGCAACTTGTCAATTTCTTTGTTCATAACAAACTTAAACTGTACCATGTTGTGGTCGCTATCGCTAAAATACTCCCCCACCACCACCTCAGCCACCTGTCCAGCTTCGTTCCCCAGAATTAGGTCCAGCAATGCACTATCTCTTGTTGGACCCTCTACATATTGACCTAAAAAATTCTCCTGTACACATTTCAAGAAATCCACTCCATCCCTTAACACTATGTCTATCCCAATTAATGTTGGGAAATTTGAAATCACCTAATATAATTACCCTATTGTTATTGTTTTTACACACTTCCGCAAACTGTGCACATATTTGCTCCTCAATTTCCCACTGACTATCTGGGGGTCTATAATAAACACCTAACAATGTGGCTGCCCCTTTTTTATTCCTAAACTCTACCCACAAAGCTTCATTTGATGCCACCTCCAGATATCATCTCTCCTTACTGCAGTAACTGACTCCTTAACTAATAATGCAACGCCTCCTCCTCTTTTACCCCCTCCCTTGTCTCACCTGAAGATTCTATATCCCGGAATGTTAAGCTGCCAATCCTGCCCTTCCCTCAACCATGTCTCAGTGATTGCTACTATATCACAATTCCACATGTCGATCCTCACCCTTAACTCATCTGTTTTACCTGTAATACTCCTGGCATTAAAGTAGAGACCATTCAGCCTTGCCTTACTCCCTTGAAGCTTATTGCAGCTGTACTCCCTCTGACTTGATTGTTTTACTGTATTATGATGTGTCCCTATTCTGCTAACATTCTGTGTCCCCTCCCCCTGCTGAATTAGTTTAAACTCCTCCCAACAGCACTAGCAAACCCGCCCACAAGGATGTTAGTCCCCATCTAGTTCAGATGTAGACCATCCCGCTTGTACAGGCCCCACCTTTCCCAGAAACGGTCCCAGTGATCCAGGAATCTAAAACCCTCCCTCCTGCACCAACTCTTAAGCCACGTATTCATCTGCGCTATTCTCCTATTTCTGAGCTCGCTAGCACGTGGCACTGGGAGTAATCCAGAGATTACAACCCGAGAGGTCTTGCTTTTTAGTCTACTGCCTAACTCCCTGAATTCTTGATGCAAGACCTCATCCCTCTTTCTACCTATGTCATTGGTACCAACATGTACCATGACCTCTGCCTTATCACCCTCCCCCCTTCAAATCGGCCTTCAATTCTGTTTTATGATATTACTGCTGGAAATCCTAGTCCCTTTTCAAAAAAAAATAATGAAGTAAGAAATCACTTAGCACAAAGAGCAAGTCAGCTCCCACGTGTAGTGTGTTGTAGGTGCATTCATGGAGTACAAGAGGTGTACAAGCTATGATCGGTTTGGATAAGGTAGACAAGGGAAAACAGTTCCCATTAGCATATAGTAGAACGACTAGGGGACACAGGTATAAGGTTTTGGGCAGGTGATACAGGGGGAATGTGAGGAAGAGCTTTTTATGCAACAGGTGGTAATGACCTGGAACTCGCTGCCCACGAGGATGGTGGAAGCAGAGACAATCAAATATATCAAATGGAAATTGGATGGGCACTCGAGGGAAGTAAACTTACAGGATGCGGGGATAGAGGGGGAAATGGGACTCACTGGATTACCAGCCAACATGGACTCAATGGGCTGAATGGCCTTCTTCTGTGCCATAAATGTTTCCATGACTCTATTTCCTTTGATCAATATTCTTAGTGAAATCGTAAATACACATGCTCAGAACTTTATTAGGAACATTAGCCAAAGAAAGTCTTCAAAAATATTTTTACAATGCTGTTACACTGAGCAATCTTGATGTATAGAAGGTATTTAAAGTAGTATGGACGGAGATGCAATGCAGTGTTACCGTACATACTTGTTACAAAACAGTTCATGTGTCTTATGCTTGCAGCTTTTATTTATTTTTTAAAGAAGCAACTTTAAGCAGCAGCAAGCAGCCAATTCAAATTCTAGCTTCACTTTCTTCAGAAGTTAAGTCCAGTCTCTAGTATTTTGTCTCCTGCTTGAATATCTGTCTGTGTCTGTCTCTGACACATGCTCTCTGACTCACTCCAAGACTTGCAACATCTGCAAATTTTGAAATTGTGCCCTGTACACCCAGGTCTAGGTTATTAATATAAATCAAGAAAAACAGAGGTCCCTCCACATACCATCCCCCAGTCAGAAGTAAGGAAAATTTTCTGTAATTCAGTTTTTAATAGGCTTGAATTAAATAATTAAACTGTTGCATAATGAAATTCTAGCTATGCTAAAGACTAATGATTCAAAATACCATATGGTTCGAAATAAAATGCCTGTTGGCACCAATATTTTTCACTTAAAGCATAGTTCTACTGACGTTTGGGGGCTCGAATGATGAATACTTAGGAAAACAATGCAATTGTAGATTTAGATATGATATGGCCAACACATTTTCTTAGAGCTCCTGCACCTCAAAATTTGGCACTACACCCCTGGAAAGAATATAGATAGGGTTGCCAACACTCCAGGATTGTCTGGAGTCTCCAGGAATTAAGATCAACCCTGGAGAAAAATCAAAGGGACATAAAAAAGATCTTTTTAAAATAAAACTTCTTTAAGTATTTCTCTTTAGCAGATATAAAGTATTGAAAATGGGGGAAAAACGGCTGTTTGACTGACAGTCAGGCATCATCCGATTGGGTAATGAGTATTTTTGCTTTCCAATTGGCGTCGGAAGGCCGTACCTTACAAGGATGAATGTGTTGGCCAACTAATGGCTGGAGAATGGGGTCATCTCATGTGATGAAACCTCCAAGAATATATTTAATCACAGTTGGCAACACTGAATATAGATAGTATTAAAAGTCATTATTTGCATATGTTTTTTTTTTGTAGCAGAATTTTTTACCCACCTTGAAATTGGAATGTACCCTGTTGTTATAAAATACTCCCAGCGGGGTAAATTCAGACTGACCCTCCGGGTATTGACCTGCAGATTGTCCAGTAGGAGCTCGGTGGAAGATAAACCAAATCCCCACATCCTAGTGGGGGGTGGAGAAAAATAATAAATCTTTAAAAATAGCCAGTGTGTGTTTGTTCAAAAATTAAATACTAACTGATCTAGCAAGATGTCACTCACAGGGGATCTAGACTCTGGAGCACGGTTGTAATATTTCATTACTAAACTGGCCTATCTATTTAATGGTATTGTTCAGTATCCTGTGGGGATGGTAGTTTAAATAGATTCTGAGGTTAATTACTGCTGATTGTAGGCTGGACTGGATAAGGACAGCAGCTTCCCTTCCCTCAAGGGCATTAGTTGGGTTTCTGCCAGTGTGACAGCTTTTAGGATGATTTTTCTGATGCCAGTCCACAATCACGTGAGTTTTGAAAATCAGTTTCACAGCTTGCCATGGCGAGACTCTTTCAAGACCTTGTTTATGCAGGATAAATGTTCTTCTTTTGCCATTTTAAGCTGGTAAGCCTTTTATCAGGATGCCTTTTGACTGTCTTGTACCATTCATTACCTTTTGTGGCTAGCCAATAGATATTTCAAGTCAGTGTCCTCTAAATACAACTATCACCAAGTCATGTCTGTCTGATGGTGTGATTTGAGAGCTGTTTTGATCCAACAAAATGTACGTTTATTTGGTGTTAAATTATTCCCCGCTCCTTCAAAATAAAACAAACATTCAGTAAAAACTTTAAGGGTAATTTTCACCACTGGGCTGGTTGAGTAGCTCATGTACACCTTTGACTTTCAGTTTTGGATTCCCATTGAAATTGATGACAGTATGGCAGGTTCTTTAATGGACTGAGGATCTGCTCTGCTCTGAAGAGACTATTCCCCATTTGAATTTACAGGCCCACAAGGGAGAATATATACTGAGACACTGAAACAGAAAACGGACCCTGTTGCTCACTGGCTTCAGAACCTGACTGTTTGTTTGGGCGAATACCAGGATGTGAAGAGCTTAAAGGAATGGTAGATACATTTTGGGGTTTCCAACTATTTAGCCCACCAGGATATTTGCTTTAAAAAATAAAGACTTTTATTTATGTAGTGCTTTTAATGACCACCAAACATCTCAAAGCATCTTACAGCCAATGAAGTACTTTTGAAGTAAAGTCTCTGTTGTACTGTCAGAAACATGAGCCAATTTGCACACAGCAAGCTCCCACAAGCAGCAATGCGATAATGAACTGAAATCTGCTTTGCGCGATGTTGATTGACAAATAAATATTGACTAGGACACTGGGAAGAACTCCGCACCTATCTTCAAAATAATGGCCTGGGACCTTTTTATATCCACCTAAGAGGGCAGACATCGCCTCTATTTAATGTCTCATCTGAAAGACAGCACCCCCGACAGTGCAGTATTCCCTCGAGGGGTCAGAGTGTCAGCTTAAGTTTCTGTGTTCAAATCATGGAGTGGGACTTGAACCCAGATCATTGTGACCGGTGAGAGTGCAACCAACTGAGCCATGGTTGAAATTTAAGATACAATATGGAGTTAGATTCCAGATACTGAGGTTTAATTCCCAAAGATTCAACACTTTATTTACTTGGAGAGAGAATAAAAATACTGGAGTTGCTCAACTAAAAAAAGGTTGGCAGCCTTAATGAGTTGTCACAAAATGTAATGAGCCAGTCATTAAAACCATGATAATGCTTGCACCTCAACGTCAGGCAGCTGTGGGTTCAATTTCTACTCCGGAGACTTGAGCACAAGATCTAAGCTGATGTTTCAGTGCACTGCTTAGTGAGTGCTGAATTGTCAGAGGTGCCCTCTTTCAGAAAGGGTATTAAACTGAGGCCCTGTTTGTCCTTTCAGGTTAACGTCAAAGGTTGCATGGCACTAGTCAATGCACAGGAGAGTCCTTCTTGGTGTCTTAGCCAACATTTATCCCTCAACCAACATGAATAAAACAGATGGTCTCATTATTTATTTTGTGACTATTTTTGGAGCTTGCTGTGTGCAAATTGGCTGTTATGTTTCCTAAATTACATTGACTTCACTTCAAAAGTGAAGGTTGTGGGGGGTGGGTGTTGGTTGGACAAGATAGTGGCATAGTCATAATGTCACTGGACTAGTAATCCAGAGGCCCTAGTCTAAAGTCCTGTATACATGGGTTCAAATCCCCCATCTCGGCAGCTGGTGGAATTTCAATTCAATTAAGAAAAAAGGAATTAAAAGTTAGTCTCAGTGCTGGTAACCATGAAACCATAATTGATTGCTGTAAAAACCCATCTGGTTCACTAATATGCTTTTAGGGAAGGAAATCTGCCGCCCTTACCTGGTCTGGCCTACATGTGAGTCCAGACCCACAGCAATGTGGTTGACTCTGAACTGCCCTCTGAGATGGTCCAGCGAGCCCTTCAGTTCAAGGGGAATTAGGGATTGACAACAAATGCTGGCCTTGCCAGTGACACCCGCATCCCAAAGAATAAATTTTTTAAAGTGCTTCATTGGCTGTAAAGCATTTTGGGACGGTTTAAGGCTGTGAACAACTTTATACGATTGCTAGTTCTTCCTTTTTATTTTTAGTAAGCATTACAAAGGGCATTGAAAGAGCTCATTTCACACATACTCAACACTGCTCAGTCATCTGATTGAAATCCACTCCTGGGAGGATGTAGCATGTTTGATTGCCAGCTTAACTGGCCAAATCTCGGGACACAGAGCGCAGGGTGAATCAAGAGATCAAGGGTAAAACCTTGGCCTTCCTGCCCAGCTAAGGAACAAAAAAAAAATCATGCAGTACAATTGAGTCTAGTTTGAGCTGGCAAGGGAATCACACTTAGAAAGTAGATGCTCTTAAATTTGGAGCTGGCAAGCTTGAGAATATAAAAGCAAAGAACTGCAGATGCTGGAAATCCAAAACAAAAACAGAAACAGAAATATCTGGAAAAACTCAACAGGTTTGGCAGCATCAGCGGAGAAGTGCACAGTTGACGTTTCGAGTCCTCATGACCCTTCAACAGAACTAAGTAAAAATAGGAAAGGGGTGAAATATAAGCTGGTTTAAGCAGGGGGTGGGAGGGTTGTTGGGACAAGAAGCCAGTAATATGTGGTGATAACCAAAAGATGTCACAGACAAAAGGACAAAGAGGTGTTGAAGGTGGTGATATTATCTAAAGGAATGTGCTAATTAAGAGTAGAAAGCAGGACAGACAAGGTACAGATAGCTATGCCTGTCTCTTTATGGGGTATGTGAAACATTCTTTGTTCCAGTCCTACTCCAGACCCCTCCCACAACTCTTTCTCCGGTACATCGATGATTACTTCGGAGGGGGCCGGAGTAGGACTGGAACAAGGAATGTTCCACATACCCCATAAAGAGACAGGCATAGCTATCTGTACCTTCTGTCCTGCTTTCTACTCTTAATTAGCACATTCCTTTAGATAATATCACCACCTTCAACACCTCTTTGTTCCTTTGTCCGTGACATCTTTTGGTTATCTCCACCTATAACTGGCTTCTTGTCCCAACAACCACCCCATCCCCCTCCCCCCCACCCCCCTTAAACCAGCTTATATTTCACCCCTTTCCTATTTTTACTTAGTTCTGTTGAAGGGTCATGAGGACTCGAAACGTCAACTGTGCACTTCTCCACCGATGCTGCCAGACCTGCTGAGTTTTTCCAAGCTTGAGAATATTCTCATCTGAAGAATGAATTTAGCTCGTTAACAGGGGCAGGGTGGTGTGCTCAGTGATCCTGGATGTTGCCAGGGGTTTTATGAAATTATGAAGCCACCTCAGATTTACCAGAAATGCAATTTTGTTCCTTCATAAACTATCCTGTTTAATAATTGGGCTCATTTCACAAAAATGATCATCAATCTGCCTATCAGAGATTTGTGAACATCCATAAAACAAAGATATTTCATTACTATTATTCTCAAGTCATGGTATCATGACTAGTTCCTGAGTCATAAAGGTAAACTCCTGATGGTAAGGGTCACAGGGTTCACTGGTAGGAGAGATCAATGACTGGGAAGAAAGAGAGAAGACGTGGAGCAAATTTGAAACACACATGCAACTTTTTAGGTTTGGTATTCAAAAACTGATTGCAAAAATCAACTAAATATGCCTTACCTGAGCTCCCGCTGCTGCATTGTTGATAAGATGATTGTTTGGGTTGGAGATCCAGAAAGTTGTGACAGCCCTGCAAATTAATATTCCACTTTAGTGAGCATTAATGTAGCAATGCAAGAGAGCTGATCTCTATTGAGCTGCAGAACTTGAGCAATAAATGGACTGAATGACTTACACACTTGAACAACTCAGGCTTCTGCCAAGTTTAAACGAGACGCAAGTTCTCAGCTCAGTGCAATGCTGCCCCCTCTATTTATTGGATTGGTCAACTTTGCCGTACATGTACTTGAAGCACTTAGATGTTTGAGATATGTAATAAAGTGCTGTATAAATGCCATGCTTTTTTTTAATCCTTTGATGCTGCTGGTATCCTAAGTCTGGTGTTACTATCTTGGTGCCGCAGGTATCCACAGTTTTGTTTATTCCACAAACTCAGCAACAGGCACCAAACTGAAGATAACATTTGTTCCATATTAACATATAAAATCCACAGATTTTAATACAAGTGTTTATTCTGAGACACAAACAGTGTCACCTTCATCTGATATGAAATTTCTCAAATGGTGTAGTAATTCGACAACTGGGACTACTTCCTCCTTCAGTTCAGTTCCAGTTATTGTGATGGTGTCAACTTCAGTCTCCTGCCTGTGGGTCACAGGTTCAAGCACCACACGAGGACATGACTGAGGCTGGTACTCCAGTGCAGTATGCGGATGATACTGCCTTTTAGCTAAATGGGTAAACCAATGTCTTGCCTGCTTATTCTGGTTCCCATTAAAAGATCCAGTTGTTAACTGTTATGTTGAGCGTTGCTACATTGAGGTAAACTTTAACCTCCCCAAAAAGACAGGTTTGGACTGGGTGGGATGTAAAAATTATAAAAGCTTCAAACCCGAATCCAAGTCCTCTTGAACCCAACCACTTCTGATTTTACAGAGCTGGGACAGGCAACCAATTCACAACCAGGGGGAAGATCGCTCACTTAAATATTTTAATCAGACTGTGTGCCTCTAATTTTATCTATACTTTAAGTCTAACCCAGGTCAAACAGGGTTCTTGGGCCTGGAGAAACCTGGCAGCTAAAGGGAGGTGAAGATTTCTGTGTGGAAGAGGTAAGTGCCTTTCCCCACTGCTTGTGGGCTAGAGAACCCCCTGACCCTACAGACCACTCTGTATCCGCACCACACCCGCCACAGTCTCTACTCCACCAACAGAAATTTACCTCCCCCAGGCTGCAGTCTCCGCTGTAGCTCTCCCCACTCAACAAGAAGCCAAGCCGGTCAATCCAGCTGGTTCCTGGGCGTGGATCCTGTTAAAAAGATATGCACACTGTGCAATTAAAACTAGAACTCCTTCCCCACTTGGAAATCCCGCCCTAGTAAACATCGAGGCCACAGAGTCTATACCCCAGAAACAGGATGTGCCTCACAGCTGCTCTATGCTGACATTTGTACTTCACTTAAGCTGCTTCCCACTCCAATTTTCTCTTCTGCCCTTACCCAATAAGGACCACAGTGTCTTCCTGCATCGTGTATTTGAATCCATATCAGTGTGTTAAAATGCAAGTCTGGCTAGAGTCGGATTGCATTTGTAATCTAGGCTATTGAACTGAAGCTAAAACCACATACGTTAATGTTTATTTTTATTTAGTTTTCTTTTTTGCAGTAATTAAATTAAAATGCATATTAGCACTATAAATCACATGTACAAACAAAAAAACACAGGTCAAGATGGCCCTGATTGTTTTGTTTATTCATTCACAGGATGTGGGCTTTAATGGCAAGACCAGCATTTATTACCCACCCTTGATGGTGAGCTGCCTTCTTGAACTGCTGCAGTCCATGTGCTGTAGGTACACCCACAGTGCTGTTAGGGAGGGAGTTCCAGGATTTTGACCCAGCGACAGTGAAGGAACGGCGATATATTTCCAAGTCAGGATTGTGTGCGGCTTGGAGGGGAACTTCCAGGTGGTGGTGTTCCCATCTATCTGCTGCCCTTGTCCTTCTAGATGGTAGTGGGTTTGGAAGATGCTGTTGAAGGATCCTTGGTGAATTGCTGCCATGTATCATGTAGATGGTTCTCACTGCTGTCACAGTCTGCTGGTGGCACAGCGAATGTGTAAGGTGGTGGTTGGGGTGCCAATCAAGGAGGCTGTTTTGTTCTGGATGATGTCGAGCTTCTTTAGTGTTGTGGGAGCTGCACTCATCCAGGCAAGTGGGGAGTATTCCATCACACTCCTGACTTGTGCCTTGTAGATGGTGAACAAGCTTTCAGGAGGTGAGATACCCACCACAGAATTGTCAAGCTCCGACCTGCATTTGTAGTCAGTATTTATATAGCTGGTCTAGTTATGCTGCTAGTCAATGGTAACCCCCAGGATGTTAATGGTCGCAGATCTGGCGATGATAATGCCCTTGAATATAAAGGGGAGGTAATTAGACTCACCTTGTTGGAGATGGTCATTGTGTGCCTCCCACTTATCAGCCCGAGCCTGAATGTTGTCCTGGTCTTGCTGCACATGGATCCAGATGGCTTCATTATCTAACAGATTGCAAATGGAGAGGAACATGGTGCAATTCAGGATAGGGCCAAGATGGATCATCCACTCAGCACTTCTGGCTGATGATGGTTGAAAATCCTTCAGCCTTGTCTTTTGCACTCACATGTTGTACTCCATGTGTCCTGCACCTGTCAGTTGTTTAACTGACCTAGATTACAAATGCAATCCGACTCCAGCCAGACTTGCATTTTAATACTGATATGGATCCAAATACACGATGCAGGAAGACACTGTGGTCCTTAATGGGTAAGGGCAGAAGAGAAAATTGGAGTGGGAAGCAGCTTAAGTGGAGTAAAAATATCAGCTTAGAGCAGCTGTGGTGCACATCCTGTTTCTGGGGTATAGACTCTGTGGCCCCGATGTTTACTGGGGTGGGATTTCCAAGTGGAGGAAGGAGTTCTAGTTTTAATTGCACAGTGTGCATATCTTTTTTAAACAGGATCCACGCCCAGGAACCAGCCGGATTGACTGGCTTGGCTTCTCGTTGGGTGGGGAGAGCTACAGCAGAGACTGCAGCCCAGGGGGAGGTAAATTTGTGTTGCTGGAGTAGAGATCGTGGCAGGGGTGGTGTAGTTCGAGTGGTTTGTAGGATTATGGCCGGTTATGTTGGACTGCAGAGCTTAGATCTGATCCTTTGATTGTGGGATCACCTTGCTGTCTATAGCACGCTGCTTCTGCTGTTTGGCATATGGACGCGTTGTAACTTTATCACGAAGGCAACTAATTTTAGAGATCTCTGGTGCTGCTCCGGGCATGCTCTTGAACCAATTGTCCCTTGACTTGATAGCAATGGTAGAGTGAGGACTATGGTGAACCATGAGATTACAGATTGTGTTGAATACAATTCTGCTGCTGCTGATGGCCCACAGTACCTCATTTATGCCCAGTTTTGAGTTGCTGGGTTTTTTCTATGTCTATCCCATTTAGCACAGTGGTAGTAGCACACATCACAAAGGAGAGTATGCTCAATGTGAAGTCAGGGCTTTGTAGTGATCACTCCTACCAATACTGGTGTGGGCAGATGCACCTGCAATGGGTAGATTAGTGAGGACGAGACCAAGTAAATTTTTCCCTCATGTTGATTCTCTTGCCACCTGCTGCAGGCTCAGTCTGTCACTTCGAAACGCGGCCAGCAGTGGTGGTGCTACTGAGCCACTCTTGGTGATGGACATTGAAATCCCCTTCCAGAATACATTCTGTGCCCTTGCCCCACTCAGTGTTTCTTCCTTGCGGTGTCCAACATGGAGAAGCACGGATGCATCAGCTGAGCGGGGTGGGGGTGGTAATCAACAGGAGGTTTCCTTGCTCATGTTTGTCCTGATACCATGAGACTCAAGGGCCAAATGTACACCACTGCCTCAACACCTCTGGGGGGGTCTGTCCTGCTAAAGGGAGAAAATATACCAAGGGATAGTGATGGAGGAGTCTGTTAACTTAAGTTGTTTTCTTACTTTTGGGATATTCAACATAGCAGCTAGAGTGGAGAAGCAGCCCAGTTAAGCAACCTCATTACAATAAATTAAAATAAGTGGCCAAATTTGATCAATGTCCAACACTGACAGGGAGCTTCCAACACAAGTCAGTGGACCTACAATATCCCATTGTCCAAGGCGGATGAGTGAGTGCCACAAGCAATAATGGGCATTTTATGAAAGTTTTTACTAGAATAATTTTACAAATGTTCACAACCCTGCCAAACACACTGAGTGGAATTTTCCATGCGGCTGGTGTCAGGTGTGAGTGGACAATATGGTGGGAAGGTCAAAAATCAGTTTCACGATGTTGTGAAACCCGTTTGCAATTGCCTGCTCCACCCATCAATGGCGGACTGCGTTTCCCACCGCCACACGTTTTAATACATCTGCATATCATTATAAACTCAGTTCACCAGAATCATCCGACATGTCAAATTTACTGCCCGTGTCGGTGGGAAAACACGCCGGGGCTGAACATGCCTTGACAGGTGTGATGTGCAGAAGTCAGGACTTACCGGCCTTACTCACATCGTAGATCTCCGAGGAGCAGAAAATGCTGGAGCCCAACAGCAACAGGGCCCCGGAGGAACGTCCATCGCACTCTGGTCGGATTCTCATGGACATGGCTCTGCCATGAGGCAGCTCACGGAAGGTGGAAGGTCGCCAATGAGGGTCTGCTTCAGAACTTCAGCATCTGGGCCATGGCCTGCAACTGATGGTCGTTGTGGAGGTGGAGAGGAAGGTGTAGGTATGACTGGGAGAAGAAGGTCGAATTTGTTGGTGTTTTTCAAAGTTGATGTTGTTGTTGAATTTTTTGGTGTGTTTCATTGTTGAGGTTTTTCTTGAATTTGTTTTTGTTTTTGAATTTTGAGGTTGATGTTGAATTTTTTTGATGTTTTTCATTATGGAGGTTGTTGTTGAAATTGTTGGAGTTTTTCAATGTTGAGGTTGTTGTTGTTAAATGCTGTTAAAAACAATTTTTTAAATTGTTGTTGTGGGAAAGGAAGGTATATGTTTGGCTGGGAGAGAAAGGTGTGTCAGGGGGCAGTGGGGGTGGAAGTTGGGAGGTGGGAATGAAGATATCGGGGGCGGGGGGGCGGGTGGGGGTGGTGAGGTTGGGGGGGGGGAAGGGAATACAGGGGAAGAGGGTGTTAATGGGGGAGAATACAGCAACTAGTGAGGTAGGTATAAAGGGAGCGAGGAAGGAAGGGTGGGGGGTGGGGGTAGGAAGGAGTAAGGTGGGGGGGGAGGAGGAGGAGGAAGAAGTTGGGGGAGGAGGAATGTCCAGGTGAACGTGCAAGGGAAGGGTATGTGGAGTCAATTACTGCCTCCTGGGGAGCGAACTGAAGATGGGCATGCTATGAGGGAATGGTGAGAATGGCTGAGGGCAGAATGAGTGGGAAGGGTGGGAGGGTGAGGGTACGACGGTATCGGTAGAAGGGACAGCGAGGGTGGTTCGTGGGAACATGGAGCAAGGGACAGACCCTGGGGATGGGAGGGAGAAGGACAGGGAGGTTAATGTGGATGGGGTGGGATTTATGGGAAGGCAGGGAATGTGCACGGTCACCTGGACATCCCGGAAAGAAAAAGGGTTCTGGCTGGTAGGTGATGGTAGGGAGGTGGAAGGTGATGCCAGGGATGTCGACAGTGACGGGGAAAGGACATGAGTGACTTGGGAAGGGGAAAGGACGGGGGAAGCTAAAGACAAATGTTACACGCACTGTGCTTCTAAAACCAAAAGGTGAAAGGAGACTCATGTTGGGTGGGAACAGGTGCTGCATGGGAGTGTGACCATAGGGTGGGCAGAGATGCAGGTCAGCTCAGATGGACAACTGAAAGGGAACCCCAGCAGCATTGAAAATGCTCAGGACATTGAGATAGATCTGATGGAGGAAGGCTCCATGTGCATGAGTGAATGCTTACACGAGGCTCCGAAAGTTCCTGCCACACACACACTTCTCCCTCCAGAATCACCCGTGGGCCGGTTGTGTGCAGCTGAACTGCTAGTGGTGCGGGATGCAGGGGGAGGATTCCCGAAGCCTGTCAATGAAGCTGAAAGGCACCATTTCACAATATTCAGTGAAAGTGAATATATTTCCAGATCATAAATTTGACAAAATGTGTTCACCTGTGCAACCATGTGATCAGAATTTCTTAACTTTTCTAGACCTATCACTTCTAGGTGCTACCCTGACATCCGCAGCAGGGGTGGAGACAGCCTGTGCAAAGGTTGGCCTGTGGTCTGATGACTTCAGCGTGGGTCCTCTGGAGAGCCGAGGCCTTGGAAGCCCGGCTTTCTCTGGTTGTCCTCCTGTGGGCCAGTTGCTCCCTCTGCATTGACAGAGAATGAAGTTGAGCTTGGTCACAGGCAAAGGGAATTCGGAGGGAGAGGACAGCCTCTGAAATTCCTGAGTGAATGAGCCAGGGATGTCCAGCTGCCACTCCTTTCTTCAGGTGCCTGAGGGCCCTGGTCTGACTCCTTGAGGGGAAGGAGCACCTGGAGGGATGTCGAGGTGTCCAATTTCCCTCTTGCATTGTCACTGCAGGAACTCACCCATGGCTCCCGCGCTGAAGTGCAGGTTTGCACACATCTCCGCATTCTGCTGGACCAGGGACTTCATGGTGTCCACCATCTTTCCCATGGGAGATCTCCACGTGTGCACATGTGGGCACCACTTCATCAGAGAGCAGGCGGACGCACTCCTCTGACTCACATGTCGCTCTGTTGAGAACTTCTAACTGCTCTGCGTGATAGTCCCCTGCCTTCTGCTGTTTCTCCACGATGAGTTGGAAGGCTGAATCCAGAGGCTGATTATCTGACTCAGACTGCACAGATACCGGATCCCCTGCAGTCCTCTGAGTGCTTGGGGGCTCGCCTCCTCCTGCTACGGACATGTGTCCGTGCCATGACCATGAGATTGTGAACTAGAGCCTGCTCTAGATCTAGATCCCACCGAAGTGTGTGTCTCTGCGCTGGTGGAGGGTGTGGGTAAGTGCTGTGACAGGTCTTCCAGGCTGCTTATTTCCAGCTCTTCAATGGAGGAGGTGTCCTCTTGGCTGGAGGTGAGGACGTGGATGGAGCTGAGGGACTGGCTGGCTGAGGGTGTCGGTCGCTTGGCAGAGCTCCCTATGAACCAAAGTAGAGATAATTAGTGCATGGCAGCAGGGTCAAAAGCAGGAGAGAGAGCGCTCACATTTACTTTGAGAGAGGGATGATGTGGCGCAGGATCCTCATCAGCGCCGACCTCACCGTCACCGCAGGCACAGTGCACGCCCTCGCCAGTCAGCACAATGGCACGCTGCTCAAAGTGAGTGAGGGGCCTAATGTGGGTCACTCCACATGCCACCACCTCCACCACCCCTCTGGTCTGGGATCTCTCCCTGCTGCTTTGAGCCAGCTTCTCCTGCATGAAAACAGATGGAGAGAGTGTGAGCAGGACACATGGCACTGAGTGGAATGTTTGTGTGGAGAGCGGAGCCATGGACAGGATGAGGATGTGAGCTCCAGAGGATATGAGTCTGATGGAGATGTGAGGGTGTGTGAGAGTTGGTGATGTTGTCCCTTGAGGTGCGAGATCCCTGTGGATGTGTGATGGGTTTGAGAGTGTGAGAGTTGAGAGTGATGAGAAGAGTGATTTAACCTGGCGGAACAGATGAGACCATTCATCCTCTTTCGGCGCTGGGTGGCTGTCCTCTTTTGCAGGGCGTTGGCGCTGACCACCACTGCCACCACCACCCATGCTGGATTTGTCACCTTGCTTGCTGGCCTCGCTCAGAGCAGGGATACAGGACATCACGGCATCGAAAGGACATTCCAGGGCTGCAGTCTTCTCGCCTTTTGGGGCCATGTCTCCTGTGCAGCAGTCCTGGGCTGGAAGCACTGAGGTGTGTACACGACTGTACTTTAAGTATGGTGCCTGGCGTGAGGAAGCGGCGAGGAGACGGAATGGGGGGTGGACTGGAGCCTGCCCGCCAGCAAAACGGCACAGTGAGTGAAAAAAAATCTTCACAATTTACTCAAGTCAATCCTCACTTCAGAATCATTTTGCTGTTTAATTTATTTCCTCTGCATTTGCACCCAGAGACACTTGAAACCAGTGCGCTAATCAATTAAACAGCCTAAAAAAATAATCACCGGGTTTTGGCCACAAGTTAGTTATATACAGGAGAACAACATGCCCAAATCTCCTCAATCTTTTATGGCCACCTGGTGTGAGTCAATCTCCGGCCATAAAACTCACCACAACCCCAGTTTACAGAACCTCACACAGGACTTTTCTGTAAATCACGTTTATTCAGATAATCTGACCATAATTGGAAGCAAGTATCAGGTTCAGCAGGAGACCGTCATTTTCCTGTTATTTTTTTTTAGAGTATTTTCTTTTTAATTTGTCCTCACTCAGACCAGCTCAGTATTTCCTGCTTGTTTTAATGCATTTTTATGACGACATCAGTTTAGGTCACTTTAAAAACTGAAACAGCTTCGCTGATTGCAAGTTCCTAAGTGTGCTCTACCTGAGTTGAAATATTAACTTTCATACTTAAAGGAGACTGCTGAAAAGAGACAAGGTGCCGATTGAAACATAAGTTTCTTAGGGGGCTTGACAGGGTAGACGTTGAGAGGTTGTTTCCCCTTGTGGGAGAGTCTAGGTCCAGAGGGCATAATCTCAGAGTAAGGGGCGACCATTTAAAACAGAAACGAGGAGGAATTTCTTCTCTGAGGGTAGCCAATCTGTGGAATTCTTTACCGCAGAAAGCTGTAGAGGCTGGGTCATTGAGTATCTTCAAGGCTGAGATAGACAGCTTATTAATCAGTAAGGGAATAAGTGTTATGGGGAAAAGGCAGGAAGTGGGGTTGAGGACTATCAGATCAGCCATGATCTCATTGAATGGCAGAGCAGACTGGATGGGCCGAATGGCCTACCTCTGCTCCTACGTCTAATGTACTTGTCTTGCACTCATCAGGACATACACAAGAAAGCCAAATTTCCAATGATCACAACAATTTAAACTGCAGGAAAAGAGATTGCTGACTGGTTGGCAAGTTGATTCTGATTGGCCGAGGCATTTTCCTGGTGAAAGTAACAGGGAACTATAGGTTCCCCAAGGTCCTGGGTAATTCGAAAAAGGAACAAGGCTTGAACATATTCCTTTTGTTTGCAGGGAAGGGGTCCCTGCGTGTAAATGAGCCATATTACAAGTTCAACTGATTCTCTTAAATTGGTTATTAGTATATCTATTAGCACACTCAGGATTGTTCAGCAAGCGCTGCCCAATTCTTGAATCATATCTAACAATAGACATTTTGTTTTGGATTTTGCAAGTATGGGCTGGTTGAATACAGTTGGTACTCTGCCTGTTATAAACAAACACTGGAACATGCAGTTCGATTCGATCAGCAAATCACTGGGGCCTACAGCCTAAGTACCTGGCATCGCACTGGCACTGACTATGCTCAATTGTGCAGTAGGCATAACTTTTGAACAACTTAAGATGAATTTATGGTGAGTTTGTCACTTTCCCTGTGTCCCAATTGTTAGGCAGATTTACCCCCATTTTACATTCAGGCATAACCCAATGAGATTGACAGGAATTATGAGCAAGACTTGACAATGGCCCTGAAAACAGGGCCAACCCTCTTGAGTTGCACCCATGGAGAAGACACCAACTTGTAGTGTTTAACTTACATGCAGTCGGTGCTTGGTACTGGAATATAATTTCCATAAACTTGATCACGGATTGAAGTGCACATTATTTCATTGCGGTCAGATGGGAGGATAGTACCCGGCTTAGTGAGGAGCCCCAGGTTATGGTACAGTATGTTCCTTTGCTCCACGCCATCCTCCAGGAAGAAACAGTGACCCAACGTGTCATAGCCTATGGTGTCCTTTACCTGCAGAATAATAAGATTAGACTGTGTAAGGTAAAGAAAATACATGAAATAAAAGAAATTCAGGATGTGCTTTCACATCAGCCTGAGCAAGGCAGCTGTGGGTCAGAGCCCAATCAGGCAAGAAGTACTTTACCTGCCAAGATAAAAGCAAAATACTGCGGATGCTGGAAATCTGAACTAAAAACAGAAAATGCTGGAAAAATTCAGCAGGTCTGGCAGCATCTGTAGAGAGAGAGAGAGAGGTTTAACTTTTCCAAGTCCGGGTGACTCCTCTTCGGAGCTGAAGTCATACGACTGGAAATGTTAACTCGGTTTCTCAGGTCGGATAGGTTGCCAGATCTGCTGAGTTTTTCCAGCGGTTTTGGTTTTTATTACAAAGTGCTTTAACTGCCCTGTTTGGAAGGGAACCCTGATAATGGCTCAATATGTTCACCAGTCTCCCAAAAGGTACAGGCTTAAATGTTGAGTGGGAAGAGGGGAATCCCTGCTCTCTGAAGTTCAAGTTAAGGTTGGGTTACAAGTTGCCCAAGGCCCAACAGGACACCCTGAAGCAGGGAGCCAGGTTTGAAACCACTTTGGATTTACACTGTGTGACCTCAAACCGAAGTATTACGGGCAGGGGGTTGTGGAGGGGAAAGATTCTTGATTTGAACAGTAGAACAAAACCGTGTTAGCGAAATCGGCATGCGCACAAATATCTTTCTCCTTGACAAAACGGGATAAGAAACATTGGGTGGGGTGTAAATTTCAGCGATACAGAACTTGCAGTGCAAATCCATCATTAGCTGTAGGATCACAATAGAGAGGGAAAAGAAGAAGAGATTTACGAGGATGTTGCCAGGAATGGAAAATTTTAGCTAAGTGGAAAGATTGGATAGGCTGGGGTTGTTTTCCTTGGAATTTAGGAGACAGAGGGGAGGTTTAGTTGAGGTGTATAAAATAACATGGGAGAGTGGAATAGGAAGGAACTATTTTCCTTAATAGAGAAGTCAATAATCAGGGAACAGATTTAATGTAATTAGTTGGATTTAATTAATTAATTAAATTGGTTTGCTACCTGAAAAGAGAGAATGTACAGGGATAAGGCAGAGGAGTGGGACTAGATGTAATGCTCTCTCAGTGAGCCAGTGCAGACTCGATGGGCCAAATAGGCTCCTACTGCATTGTAAAGATACTGTGATATAATTGGCAGAAGAATTAGCGGAGTTGAGAATTTTCACCCAGAGGATGGTAGGGATCTGGAACTTACTGCCTGGAAAAAAAGACTGGTAGAAGCAGAAACTCTCAAAACATTTTTAAAATACTGGAATATGGACTTGAAGTGTTACAACCTATAAGGCTAGTAGGAAAGGATTAGGCTGGGTAATTATTTTTTTGACTGGCAGACACAATGGCTTGGATCTTCATGGTATCGTGGAGACTCTGTGGTGTAACCAAAATGGCAATGGACCCCAGATCCGGAAGTCTCGCCCCCATATCCGCCAGAAACCACTTTTTTCCAGGTTGGGGTGGGGGAAAAAATTGGAGGCAGAGTGTGTCTCCCACATGTGGGAAACCCAAACTCAGTAGGGTCATTTGAACTCGGGTACTGAATTCAAACAGACCCCATTTTCACTGCAGCAGGGCCTTAACCCGCAGTGTGTAAGTTACAGATCTTTAGAGAAGTCCTAAGTGCACAAGAAGGGTGGATATGGGCTGCAGATATCTCAGCTGTCAGGTTATTTAAACAGCTAGCTATTTAAAAATTGAAGAAAATCTGCGAGAGTTGAAATGAATCTATTCTAGCAATTTGAACAGCTGTTTTTTGACATAACCCTAAATGTTATCATCATTATTAATACTTGACTGCTTTCCACAACCTATCATTGTCACAGTTGGGGGCTGGACATCCAGAGTTTAATTGACAGCTCAAACAGATTATTAAAGGATTAGCTGTCATTGATGTGGGATTGTGAACACAAATGTTTGCTTTGATAAGGGATTAAATACTTGAGGGGACTTAAATGTATTGAATGGTCTTTCATGAATGAGGTTGTTTAGAATTTTATTTCATTTAGTCATTTGGTAGTACAGAACTTGAGTATTGCTGAAAAAAGAACATTTTTTGGTCACAACTTTGACTTGCACTCATCAGCACAATTTGCAAGAAAATACCAATGCCAGGCAAAACAACATATTTGTTCTGTATGAGAAGAGGGTTTTGATTAGTTGGCAAGTGGATTGGTAGAGATGTTGCCATGGAGAATGCACCAGCTGATGGTGACTGGAAATTAACTGCCAAGCATTGTTTGAATTTTAAATCAGGCAGCTTGATGCTGATTGGTTAAGACATTGCCCAGAGGAATGAACCAGCGAATGGCTGTCAATTGTTTTGTTTAGCTGATACAGGCGATGTGTGTACATGTTCTTTCTGTCTGCAAAGAACAGAGCCCTGTGTATTAATATAATGCACAGCTTCCAGTACATGCAAATGCACCACACTCTAAGCCCAACTGACAATCTTAAATTGGTTGTCAGTGTAATTCTTAGCACACTGAGAATTATTTAGCAAATGTCCAATTGCAAATAGCATCTAATGCGGACACTGTGTTTTGAGTTTTGCAAACACGGGCTGGTCTGGTACGGTCTGTGCCCTCCCCATTGAGAACAATGGCTGGGACATGCTGTTTGATATGATCACCTGTCTTTGGGACGTTCTGCCTACATTTCTAGCATCACCACTGGCACTGAAATTCATATACCACATTACTCATTTGCGTGACAGGCAAAACGTCTTTCTGGCTTGACGACAGCATCCTGTTAGTGGAAAATATGTCCCAAAGATTGGCAGACCGTATCAAACAGTGTCCCGTCCGTTGTTTGCAACAGGCAAGATATGGACCATACCCAACCAACCTGTGCTTGCAAAACTCAAAACACAGTGTCTAACATTTGATGCAATTCTGCAATTGGACAACATTTGCTAAATAATTCTCAGTGTGCTGAGAATTAAGATGACAACCAATTTAAGATTGTCAGTTGGGCTTGCAGTGTGGAGAATTTGCATATACCGGAAGCTACATATATTAATACACAGGGCCCTGTTCTTTGCAGACAGAAAGAACATGTACACACATTGTACCTGTTTCAGCTAATCAAAATAAGTGACAGCCATTCGCTGGTTCATTCCCCAGGGAAATGTCTTAACCAAACAAATTCACTCTGTTTGGTTTAAAATTCAAACAATGTTTGGCAGTTAATTGTCAGTCACCATCAACTGATGCATTCTGCTTGGTAACACCTCTACCAATCAAATCCACTTTCCAACTAATCAGCATTCTCTTCTCACACAGTATAAATATGTTGCTTCCCCTGACATTGGCATTTTCTTGCAAATTTTCCTGATAAGTGCAAGATGAAAAGCTTAGATATATAAAAAAAATATATTTTTTCAGCAATACTTTATTTTATTTCATTTTCATCATGGCTCCTGAGGTCTGCCCATGGTGGATACTGAGTGAGTTGGCATGGAGGGTGTACAGAGCAAAAGGTCATGGGTGGAGGGTATGAATTGGCACGGGAGTTGGCATTGGGCTATAAGGAGCCATAGGGGTGGGAGGGAGCCTATGTTGGTATGTATGGCCATAGGGAGTGGATGGGGGGGGACGTGAGGGGTGAGGGTTAGTGGGCCTAATGTTTAAGAAAACAACTTGGACAAAGTCCCAGAGAACTGAGGCGGGCCTTCTGAACAGCCCTGTGGCTGCCTCCAATCTCCAATCTGTGTCTGGGGGTGGTGGGCCCAACTTCATCCCCAACCTGCCTCCCACTCCCTGGAATGAAGATCCCACCATTCAGGGCATTTTTTTTTCCCCTGAGGCAGGTGTGGTGAGCCAGGATATCTCCGGCTAGGCACACCCACCTCAGCAGCAAAAATCCAGTCCGATGGGCTGAATGACCTCCATCCAAGCCGTAAATGTCTATGATTCCATGAATGTCAGAATTTGTCTAGGGATGTTTTGGGGAAAGTCATTCATGCTTCAAGCTCTTTATAAAAAAACAAGAGAAAGCAGTTGGATACTGTGACCCACACATGGCCCATTGTTAAAACATCAACCACAGAAAATGTTGTAAAGATCAAGATTATACTGTCAAAGTATTTGATCCGACATTTCTTATTAGATTTGGTAAGTATCACCGCACCACGCAATGCCTGGTGACTGAGTTAGCAGGACAACATGAAGTAGAAAAAGTTCAAACACCAATCAGGTGGTTTCATTATAGACTAGACAGTGTATGAAGCACAAAAATGTATACAATTTAAACAAACACTATGGCAAGCGATGCAATGATAACAGTATTCAGGCATGGGAGAAAGCAGAGGATTAATGTTAACAGGGAGAAGGAACAGAAAGAACTTGCACTTATTTATACTTTGTCCCATGTAAGGTGTTAAAGAGCAAGAGAGACAGCTATGGTCAGGTTTAGTGAGCAGAGATGATAGGAGAATATTGCTTTGAGGGCTGATGCGTTAGCATATCAGCCTGTCAATCAAAGATGGGCACAATGATCAATCAGACTTACCAGCAGGCCATTTGTTCCATGTATAGTGACACATCTGGAGAAGCAGTGATGAACGGCTACATTGTCCACGAAGGTTGGTGGATTGTACCCACCTTTCTGATCCACATCTCCAACCAGGTGAAAGTGTATTGGGTAGCTCCCGAGAATCTGCTGGCCCATGTTAGTCAACTCTACACCAGACAAGTGAACGGAGGCAAAGTTTTGCAGGATCTACTAAGGCAAGATTTAAGACTTAAAATCAGGCTTCCATACGCATCAGATGTTTACGTCAGAGAAACAAATCTTCAAAAAATTTTTCATCAAGATTTTCTACTTCCGTTTCTGTCAGGGGTAGAGCACCAAAATAATCTAATAATTCAATTTCAGGACATTGTCATGTGGGCTGCATTTTCTTTGGAGTTGAAACATACCATGAAAGAGGACTCTTCCACCAGGCCCCCTAGCCACCAATGCTGCCTTGACCCATTT
This sequence comes from Cetorhinus maximus, assembly GCF_964194155.1. Classification (NCBI taxonomy): domain Eukaryota; kingdom Metazoa; phylum Chordata; class Chondrichthyes; order Lamniformes; family Cetorhinidae; genus Cetorhinus; species Cetorhinus maximus. The sequence goes on from NC_135904.1 coordinate 34,248,589, forward strand.
CCCTGGGTCAAAGTTCATCACCCTTGCATGTTAGGCAGCAGAAGCTTTCCCGTTTCTGGCCTCAGCAGAGACAGGGGCCCCGCAAAGGTAGGTGAGTAGAGAGGATGGAGTGGGAGGCTCCACTTTTACAAACTTCAAGGGCTTTAAAGCAAATGCAGTTACATCTCCTGGGGCAGGGTTTTACGTTCCCGTTGAAGTCTGTGGACTTTTATGGCCCCACCCCGGCTGCAACAGGGCTGTAAAGTTCCGCCCAAAGGCTGGAATTGAGTGCAGTACATTGTACCTCCAATAGGTTGCAGTGTGACTTATAGATATCTGTATGTTCACCAATACTAGTCTCTCTGCTTGCTGTTTATTTTCTTGTCTTTCATTCCTTGAAATCTGCAGCCACTGGACTTAATTCTTGGGACAGTCAATGCATGATGGTAAAACAAATCTCGATGCTCCCTGTATACTGCACAAGATGTTACACCAGATGCACATTTTGGAATGGTTGCTCAGCACCAGAATGTAATGTCAGAACTCCACCATCCACAATAAGTTCTATCTGTTCAGTGACTCTATAACATATGATGGTGTTCAGAAACTACATGGCAAAATAAAGAATGGCGTGGGGCAAGAAGGTTTTTCACCAACATGGGTGAATGTTTTACACACGTGCCAGCCAGCTGCCATCTCTCTGAATGAAGTGGTTTCTGGAGAGGATTGCAAAGGGAACTCAGAGAAATCAAAGGAAAGTCCCCTAAAATATCTACAGGACCCACAAACGCAAGTTACCAATGCTTCTTTGATGACACTTCCCCAACCATAACTTCCACAACTTAGAAGGACAAGGGCAGCAGATGCAAGAGAGCAGCATCAACTCCAAGTCCCATTCCGAACCACACACTATTCTGACTTGGATATGTCGGCCGAATTTTATGGCGCCTTTGGGTAGGGCTTTGGAGGCTCTAGGGCTGTCAAAATGGTGTGGGAAGACATCAGGTGGAATGCTCAATCTTCCTGCTGCCATGCCATCTTGCCAGTGGCAGGAAAGGTGGCAGATGGCCCTTCCTCCCATAGCCCAAATGAGCCACTTAAGCATCCAATTAAAGGCCTCTTCCTGCCTCTACTGGCATTTTATCAGCAGTGGAAGGGGCCCTTTGGGGGAGGGTGTTCTTTGTAGGCACTCTTTGGTCACTTCTGTAGCATCAGCACCACTTGCCCTCAGCAAGCCCCCTCACCGGGGCTCGCCTAACTTGACCGCGTGCCCTGAGACCTCACTTACCTTACTTTGAGCCTGCACATCCATCGATTCATGCTCATCCTCCAGGTGCAGCCCCAGCAGTGGCCACTGCTCCGTGGCTCAGATTAGGCAGCAGCTCTTTGGACTAGACCGCTGTCTTCAGTAGGACAGCAGCCCCAGCAACAGTCACTTAATTTGCTGCCACCCGTAAAATGCAGGTCCCACCGCCAGCCAAAGTGAAGTCATCTCCCACTTTAGGCCCTGGCGGGAGAACCCCAGTCACCTCCAAAAAATCCTGGGGATAATTGCTATTCCTTCATCGCTGGGTCAAAATCCTAGAACTCTCTACATAGCAGAATTGAGGGAGCATCTTCATCATACACACTGCAATGGTTCAAGAAGAAAGCTTACCACCACCTTTTCAATGGCAACTAGAGATGAGCAATAAAATGCCAACTTGTCGATGTTGATATTACCCTGAGAATTAATTTAAAAACCTGGAACACAGTCCCGGTGACAATAGGGGACACAAGCTTAAATTAGTTTGAAAGTCCTCAATCCGCTATTTAATGCCTGTTAAAATAGCAGGCAAAGGAAGGTAATTCAAATCCATGAAGCGTTGGCTTGCTATTATCACCAAAAGTAATTTCCAGTAGTGAGCTCCAACTGCAAGGAACCCAGTTTAACATCTCATTGTTTACACCATAAATCTTGCCATAAGTAGATCATAAAAATTAGTTTCTTTGAATTACCAATAAACTCCATGTATAACCAGAACCCTGAACAATGAACCCTTGCTATGTTACTTTATGTATTAAACATTAACAGTGAAGACTGATGGCATCTCATATTTGATTCACAATTTAATGTTAAGAATGATTCATCTCTACATTAGTGTGGCAGCCAATATCAAAGTGTTGAATTATGCAATTTATTAAACCTAAATATACAAGAAGTTTACTCCACATGATGCAGTATAAGGGATGGTGTATATGACTTTATGCAACACTTACCTTTATCTGTCCACCAAACGTATCATAGTTGAAAAAGTGACAGAAGTTTTGTCCATAACACAAGTCTTCCATTTCTCCTTTAATAAGGATATTTCTACTTAAAAGTCCAACTTCAGCTCTCATATCTATTCCATCTACAACTTCACCCATATGAAGGTAACGGGGTTTACCTATATTAACAGATTATGCGTTTTAAATGCTACCATTTACTGCAATAGTTTAATACAGTGGTTTCTTCTTATTACTAAGAATCTTACATGAAGGGCTCTAGCACATGGTGCAGGATATCATAAGAGTATAAGAGAAGTTAACTCAACGAGTACTAATTAACAGATTTCAATCTTAGCTTTCAACATTCTGCACCCTGTAAGAGGAAAACAGAAAGTAAGGAGATGTGCAGCTTAGAAAAATCAATGGAGTAGGTGACTGCATTTGGACGTGTCTTGATTTTAACACAAGGGTAAAGGTGTAGATAAGACTGAGTGTAGATGGGCGCGTTGGAAGATCGAGAATGTCGGGAGGAAGTAAAAAATTGCATATTTACAATTTAGAAGGTACAAGAGAGGCAAGTTCAGAAGTGAATAGACATGGGGATTTCAGTACATAACCCAGGTTGATCCATCGGTATAGTACAGAGGAAGTGCTGCATTGGCAGAGGTACAGTCTTTTGGATGAGGCACATTGCTACATTGTAACATTAACTACACTTCCAAAGTACTTCACTGGTTTTAAAGCATTTGGGACATCGAGGTTGTGACAGGTGCTATAGAAATGCAACCTTTTGCATTTTGGAGTCATAATCTCACTGGTACAGAGGTTCAGAAGACACCTTGTGCACCAATTCTCTGTCACATCAAGATAACTAGCTGTTGCAGGAGGCCCACTGCCAAAGGTAGAAGATGCAAAGAGTTGTTCACCTCCCATGCTTTACGAAACTGCTCTTTCCTAATGCTGAGCTGTGATAGTGGGTAAATCTCTACAGTAAAACACTGCACCTGATGTTTCAAAATATTCCCAGTCACTAACATTCCAAACCCTTGTCTGAATTGGAGTAAAACCTCAAGAAAGGGATAAAAAGGAAATGCAGATCCTCCCTGCCCAGTGATGAAGGGGTACGTAGTGTCTAGGTAAAACTAAAACATGAATAAATAACCTATTGTTTTATAAACTTCATATTCCAGTCTTTAAAAAAGATTCTACTCAAGCCTAGATTTTCTTGGTAAAGTTAGCAAAGACAGGAAATTGTATTTAAGGTTTCTTTCTAATTGAAACATAAATAAAATATTGTACAATTTAAATCCATATTGCACAAAAAAGTTCCAATGTACTGATGCAAAGCATGCTGTCCGAGTTTTCAAAATAAAAAGGCAAAAAATTGTAGATTAACATTTCTTACCATTGATTTTAACCTGGTTAACTTTGCATTCAGGGCAGGGAAGAAGATTAAAGTTCTCAGCCTGATACATAGAATAATCAGTGCTAGCAATGACTATTTGGTTACCAGGCAACCAGCTAGTGGCATCATCCATTAAATTAAGAATTATACCCCTCGACACATCGACACGAAAGCCACAGTGAGGCACACCTATCAAAACAAAATTTATACAGCATTTTACAAAGAAGCCAAAGTTAAGATTTTGAAGATGTGCATCATCAATGATTCTACCATTTAATGGAAAGAAATTGGTTTCTTCTAGGTAACTGGCTTCCTTACTTTGAGAAGTCACTAGTTTTGCTGACAATGAGGGAGAATGATGTAGCAGTATGATCAGTCAGTGACGTACCATTTCCACCGATGTGATGGTATGATTAGCCAGAGGGACAAGTCAGCTGCCATAGCTATTACCTTCTCCAAACTTATCTAGTTGTAGGACAGGAAGCAACAAAAAGATTTACAAGGATGATACCAGGAATGGGTAGGTATATATCAGGGAAGGATCAAGAGGCTGGGAGTATCTTCTCTTGAGGGGTAACCTAATCAAGGACTTTAAAATGATGAAAAGCTTTGATAGAGTGGATACAGAGAGAACACTTCCTCTTGTGGTGAAGGGCAGAACTAGAGTCCATCAATATAAGATAGTCACCAATAATTCCAATAAAGAATTCAGAAGAAACTTCTTTATCCAAAAGTGGTAGGAATGTGGAGCTCATTACCACAGAGAATGGTTGAAGCAAACAGTATCGATGTATTTAAGGAGCAGCCAGACAAGTATATGAGAAAAAAGGGAATAGAGATTTAGATAAGGAAAAATGGGAGGAGGCTCATGTCCACATCAATGCTGGCATGAACTGGTTTGAGCGAATGGGCTCTTTCTGTGTTGTATATCCTGTCCAATGTATAACGCTTCATTTGAGTAATCCAATCATTTGAATGGACATTGTCAACCAACTGAACTTTATTTATGAGCCCAGTTAAACACTTCAGTTACCAGCCCACATTTATTGCACTGAGATTGTTTTAAAAATATATTTGCCATTCAACAAAGATTTTAAAAGAAACCTAGAACATATATTTTTTAAAACTATCAGGGTGTAGACAGCTGCTTCAGAATTTCCCTTCAGGAAGTGCAATATTAAAATATAATCTCAGCTGATATTGAGCCACAGAGATTTTGCAGGGAGCAGACTAAACAATCTTGGTCAGGTCTAGTTTGGTGGTGGAGGGGCTGGGAGGGTTGCAAGTATTGTTCATGGTCTATGACTGATTGCTACAGTGGCATTGGAAGGCTGGTGGGGACATAGGTGGCTCTCTCATCTTCCAGCCTTGCTTTAGAGTTCACCTAGAGGTGAACTTCCTGATATCATATCTGCTCCATCATTAAGACCAGCTACATAACATCACCAAACTCTGCCCCAGTTTCAGCTCATCAGGCACTGAAAGCCTCATCCATGCTTTTGTAATCTCTTGACTTGTGTATTTAAGACCGAGATAGAGAGGTTCTTGATTGATAAGGGGATCAAAGGTTACGGGGAGAAGGTGGGAGAATGGGGTTGAGAAACTTATCAGCCATGATTGAATGGCAGAGCAGATGGGCCGAATGGCCTAATTTCTGCTCCTATGTCTTATGGTCTTGACTTGATTATGTCAATGCTCTCCAGACTGATCTCCCACCCTCAATAAACTTGAGCTCATCCGAAGCTCAGCTGCCCATATCCTAACTCACACCAAGTCTCATTCACACATCACCCCTGTGCTCACTGGCTTACACTGGCTCCCAGCTAGCCATATCCTTCATTTTAAAATTCTCATCCTTGTTTTCAAAATGCACCATGGCCTTATATTTCCCTTTTGCTGCAACCCCCTTCAGCAATACAACCTCAGTGATATCTGCACTCCTCCAATTCCAGTCTCTTGCACATTCCAGAATTTCATCATCTGCTTCCTAGGGACTAAGCTCTGGAATTTCCTCTCTGAACCTCTATGCCTATCTAGCCCTCTACCTATTATTCGTCCATCAAGACCCTGCTTAAAACCTACCTCTTCAGCCAAGTTTTTTGTTAGGCATATAAATAGTAAAAAGGTGGTTAAAAAGAAGGATGGGGTGATTAGGGACCAAAAAGGGAGAGGAGGATGCAAGGGGGCATGTCTGAGTGATTCAATGAATACTTTGCATCTGTCCTTACCAAGGGAAAAAGGTGCTGAGTAGGTCAGGGTGAAAGGGAAGGTAATTCAGACACTTAAAGGGTTTAAAATTGATAAGAAGGGGGTGTTGGATAGGCTGTCTGTACTTAAAGTTGATAAGGCACCAGGATTGGGTGGGATGCATTCAAGGGTATTTTGAGGGAATTGAGAGTGGAAATAGCAGAGGCACTGACCATAATTCTCCAATCTTCCTTAGATATGGGGGGGCGGGATGACAAAGGTTGGAGAATTACAAATGTTGCACCGTCCTTCAAAAAAAGTGTGTAAAGATAAGCCCAGAAACCACAGACCAGTTAGTTTAACCTCGGTGGTGGGGAAGCTTTTAGAAATGATGACACAGGACAAAATTGGGCAACTGCGGGTTAACTAAGGAAAGCCAGGATAGATTTATTAAGGGAAAATCATGTTGTACTCACTTAGTTGATTTTTTTTGACGACAGGTAACAGAGGGCTGAGGAGGGTAATGCCGTTGATGTGGTGTATACGGACTTCCAAAAGGCATTTGATAAAGTGTCACATAACAAACTTGTGAGCAAAGTTATAGTTCATAGAACAAAAGGGGCAGTAGCAACTTGGATATGAAATTGGCTGAGTGACAGGAAACAGGAAGTATTGATAAACAGTAGTTTTTTTGGACTGGAGGAAGGTTTAGATTGGAGTTCTGAAGAAGTCAATGTTAGACTCCTGTTCTTCCTGATATATATTAATGACCTAGACTTGTGCATTGGGCACAATTTCAAAATTTGCAGATGACACAAAACTTGGAACTTCAAAAGGACAAGGACAGGTGACATATGAAATTCAATGCAGAAAAGTGTGAAGTGATTCATTTTGGTAGGAAGGACATGGAAAGACAATATAAAATGAGTACAATTCTAAAATAGGTGGAGCAGAGCGACCTGGGGGAATATGTGTACAAATCATTGAATGTGACAGGACAGGTTGAGAAAGGGTTAATATAGCATACAGGATCCTTGGCTTTATAAATAGGACAAGGAGTACAAAAGCAAGGAAGTTATGAAAAACCTGTATAAGACACTGGTTCAGCCACAATTGTGTTCTTTTCTGTATATCACATTTTACGAAGAATGTGAAAGCATGAGAGGGTGCAGAAAAGATTCACAAGAATGGGTTTCAGGATGAGGAACCTCTGTTACGTAGTGTAATGAATGTGAGGATTTTTAAGATTGTTCTGTTCAAATGGTCTCTTAATTTAAAGGAAAACAGAAATGCCCTGGAAAAGGGGAATGATGTGAAGTTGTATTGGACTTTGCACAGCAACAGGGCAGTTGATGGTTACAATAGGGACAGGGGACTCAGGTTAAGACTTACTGAACCCACATGCCATATTTCACACCTGAACACAAAGAGAAAGGTAGCAGTCCTGCCTTGTGTAGAAAATTTTAACATGTTTGAAAATGCCTGGACAGAGACAGAGAGACAGCAGCTGCTGCTGTCTACAGAGAGAAAAAGCTGTTTTCTCTGTTAGCTACCAGACAGAATGCTGGGGAAAGTTTGTCCACAGGTGAAAGAGAAGGAACCCACAGCAGCAGAGTGGGCCTTACTGCTGAAAGTTGATCAGGAATACTCAGAGGAATGAGGGACAGTCATGCCAAACTTTGATGGTCATGACATGTCATGACTCAGCGAAACAGGGAGATTTTTTAAAAAATAAATTTACTGACTAGGCCAGTATTTATTGCCCATCCCTATTTGCCCTCAAGAAGGAGGTGGTGAGCTGCCTTCTTGAACTACTGAAGTCCATGTGTTGTAGACACACCCACAGTTCTGTTAGGAAGGGAATTCTAGGAGTTTGACCTACCGACAGTGAAGGAACGGCGATATATTTCAAAATCAGGATGGTGAATGGCTTGGAGGGGAGTTTCCTGGTGGTGGTCTTTCCAGGTTGCCCTTGTCCTTCTAGATGGTAGTGATTGAGAGTTTGGAAGGTGCTGCCTAAGGAGCCTTGATGAGCTTCTGCAGAGCATCTTGTATATGGTACACACTGCTGCCACTGTTCATTGGTGGTGGAGGGAGTGAATGTTTGTGGATGTGGTGCCAATCAAGCAGGCTGCTTTGTCCTGTATGGTGTCAAACTTCTTGGGTGTTGTTGGAGCTGCACTCATCTAAGCAAGTGGAGAGTATTCCATCACACTCCTGACTTGCGCCTTGGAGATGGTGGACAGGCTCAGGGGAATCAGGAGGTGAGTTATTCACTGCAGGATTCCTAGCCTCTGACCTGCTCTTGTAGCCACAGTATTTATATGGCTAGTCAGTTCAGTTTCTGGTCAATGGTAACCCCCAGGATGTTGATAGTGGGGGATTCAGCAATGGTAATGCCATTGAATGTCAAGGAGTGGTGGTTAGATTTCTCTTGTTGGAGATGGTCAATGCCTGGCATAAATGTTACTTGCCACTTGTCAGCCCAAGCCTGGATATTGTCCAGGTCTTGCTGCATTTGGACATGAACTGCTTCAGTATCTGAGGAGTTACGAATGGTGCTGAACATGTGCAATCATCAGCGAACATCTCTACTTCTGACCTTATAATGGAAGGAAAGTCAATGATAAAGCAGCTGAAGATGGTTGGCCTGAACCCAATGGAACTTGGGAGTGACTGTGGACTGTTTCCTATAAAGACTGCAATCCTGCGGAGAGTGTGCTGTAAAGTATATGCGCAATGTGGGGTTATTGGTTACATTAAGATATTAAGTAGGGTTATCTTTTAGGTAGCTTAGAGTATTAGTTGTCTACTAAGTAATGTAGAGTCAGCGTTGAGTTTAGTTTGTTTGTAACAGTAAAAATTTTTAAATGTGAAATCTTGGTGCACGATTCCTTTAAGTTGGTCACTGGGAATTCAAACATCTTTAAGTTATTGGTCTCTATGGAGATCAAAACTGTGAATAGATTGGAGAAGCTGGGACTGTTCTCCTGAGAGAAGAGAAGGCTGAAAGCAGATTTGATACAGGTATTCAAAATCACGAGGGGACTGGGCAGTGTAGATAAGGAGAAATTGTTCCTATTGGTGGAAGGATCGAGAACCAGAGGGCAATTTAAGGTAATTGACAAAAAGAGCAATGTGACGTGAGAAAAACCTTTTTAAACAGCGTCTGGTTAGTATCTGGAATACACTGCTGGAGACTATGTTAGAGGCAGGTTCAATCATAGCATTCAAAAAGGAATTAAATCATTGTTTGAAAAGGAAAAATTTGCTGGGCTATAAGGGAAATGGCAGGGGAGTGGCGCTAGGTCAGATGCTCCTGCAGAGGATTAGGATGGAAATCACAGGCCAAATGGCCTCCTACTGTGCTGCAACCATTCTGTAATTACTGTTTTATTATCACCTTATGTAGGTCAGTGTCAAAGTTTGCCTTATTTTAATAACACTCCTGAAAAGCACCTTGGCATGTTTTAGTACATTTGCATCATCTGCACAGATGCAAATTATTTTTGTTTATTTAACTGGAAAAAGGGAGAGAGTGGGCAGGAGGGGGAGGAGTTCACACACAGTTCAATGGGCCCTGGCTTATACCAAATGTGGATGAATATAAAAAGACCAAACATGAACCTTGAAAAAAAAATAGCAGAAACAAAAACTATTGCTCGACTCACCATGCACCCACTCACTGAAGGCAGTCACTGTAAAATGAATCCCATCATATGTCTGAAAGTCCCTTCTTGCTATGGCCATACCAGTTGATCCATTAGGCTCATATAAACGTTTCTCCTCCACAAATGATTCTGATGCAAGAACAACTCCAACGATAGCCCATGGCTGCCTGAAGCACATCAAAATCCAGATGGGCAAAGATTACACTGAATATGCTTGGTATCACAATCGATTTACAATGTTTTGTTTATGTGCCTATACTTGCCTTATGCATAATGACAATACTTTTGAAAGCTACATCTAAAATAGATTTGGGGGGGCGCTATTTGATTCTATTGCTGATTTTGTTACTTAACCATTCTTTGCAACAAACCTGGCCCGTTGCCCTAGAAAGGACATGGGGAGCTGTCCATGGTGGTTCCTATTGTAATCATTAAATTATGCCTTTGTGAAATGTATATGGCGTTGGCATTAAACCAAATCTACTGAAGTAAGACATTGTAGCCCAGGTAACATCAAGGCTGTTTGAATGGTGAAAATGCCACCCCCGTCCAGTAGATATTCATTAAGCTCCGTGTCGAACATGATCATACATGTTTTAGTCTGCATAACAAGGGCATTCATTTCACTTGCAGTTTAAAATAATGTAAATGTAGTATTTGTACCGGGAAAGAGTGAACACTACTATAATAAGGAATAGGATGCGCGGAGAGGTAGATCACCAAAAGGCAAAAACTGCTGGAAGGACCCATCAGAATATTAGGTGCCCGTGGAGAGAAGGGAGGGATGGAAAAGATGGCAACATGTTGCTTCGATCCGCACGTTTCGCCAGTCGCTCCGGTAGATCTGAAGAGGGGCTTCACCGGGTTGAATTTCCCAAGACCGAATTTCACCCACAAGGCTGGAATCCAATTTTAGACGGGCGAAAGGCAGAGGGTTAACGCTGGTGAGTGTAGTCCATGGACTTTCTACACGTGTTGGTCTTCACTGGCCTTAAGTGAATGAGTGGATACCATGAACCTCAATTCAGAACTGGGGGTCGATCATACATACCACCCCCCACCCCAACATTGTCAGAGAGTCTGCGGCACGTACACATCTTCAAGTGGGACTTTATTCAGCGATGGCGTCTAAAGGAGGGCAATTCTGTGTTTGCTTTATTTTCCACCCTACTCTGCCCTGATCTCTCCTCGGCCTCCTATTTAACTGACATTGCCTTACTAACCTACTCTCTCGGAGACCAGACTACGGTCACCACAGGCAACATGCTGGTTACAGACGGGGAAAACCGACACTCAAACAGGGATTTTCACGACCACCCCATGTCTCAAAGCGCTTTACACGGCCAGTGAAGTGCTTTTGAAATGTAGTCAGTCAATGTTGTAATGTAGGAAATGCAGCAGCCAATTTTGGGCACAGCAAGATCCCACAGATAGCAACAAGCAGGTAATGTTTTTTTTTCTGATGTCGATCCCAGGGGTAAATATTGTCTGGGACACCGGGGTTAACTCCCCTCCCCTACTTAGAAATAGTGCAAAGGGATCCTTCACATCAACCGGAGCGGGCAGATGGGGCCTTGGTTTAATGTCCAATGGGGAAAACTGCACCTCGGACAGCGCAGCACTCCCTCAGTCCTGCACTGGAGTGTCAGCCTGGATTTTTGTGCTCAGGTCCTGGAGTGGGATTCAACCTGAAACTTTGTCACCTGAAGGTGGGAGTGCTGCCAACTGAACCACAGCTGAACCAAGGCAGGGGGTAAACAGGATGTAAACAGATGGACTAGGAGAGGTTGTCCTGAAGTGTAACCTGTGGATCCCATTAGAGAGGCTGAATGTCGCACCCACCAGGCTGCAGTAGGGGAGAGGGAACTGGTCTGTCAAATATCTAAAGGACTCCTGCAGCCAGAGAGATTAAATAACAGAGGGAGAGAGAGAGAGAGATCTGTCAGCACATTACAGGACACGGTATTTTAACTAGAATCGGATCAGTAAACTTCTGGAAACCATTTTACATCTTACACTCTGGTCAAAATAAAAGCAGCTGCTTTGAAAAGGTGAATTCATTCTATAAAATCATTAAACAGGAATATTCAGTGACACACTTGCTGCAGCCACAATCCATCCATTTGGTAATGGGGCAGGCGCCTTACCTGTAACCCAGATGCCTGGCCTGTTGGCTGCCGAGCAGCTCTCGGATATCATTTCTGGCCGACACGGTCAGACTCCGGGCCGCCGAGTCGCCCACAGCAATGGCCACAATCCGTCCTTTCGGTTGGGAGCGCAGAAATTCCTGCAGCCGCTTACTCTCGTTCGCCCAGAGATGGGTGTCGAAGCGGTCAGCCGCCAACACCCTGGCCGTCCCCTGGTCTATAAGGCGGACATTGAGACCTCTGCTGCCCCAGTGCTTGTCAAAGCGATAAGCTCCATACTGCAAACCGCCCGGGTACAGAGACCGACTCAAATGTGTCCAGGACAAGTTTCTCTTGCCGTGTAACTCTAAGGTGCCTCCCTTGTCCACTCCAATGAACTTCTTACCAAAATGCTCCACATTCGGTCCATCTGTTGACTTGCCGAAGAGAGTGATGGAGGCGCTGGCGGTGTAAGGGCACTTCTCTGCCCCGATGTGCAATTCCCCGCCGTTCCTGATCAGAATGTAGCGGCTTCTTAAACTGATGGGAGATTTCGGAGTGTCCGTGAAGACCAGTTTCCCTGTGAAATGACACCCACAACCAGTCAGCGATGGGCAACAATACTGACAACTGCCAACAGTCAATAATTCATGGAGGACCCCCTCCCCTCCCCTCCCCTCCCCAATCTCCACTTCTAACTTCAGTGCCTTAAGCAATAGCTTCACTCCGCTGGTAGCATTTTGCGATTTTAGCCCCGGGATCTGTGTTTTGCAGCCAACCAGGAATGTTAAACATAATCATGGGAATCGCGTTTTTAATATAAAGTGTTTTGCATGTTAATTGTCTGGATGGGTGAATTATGAGTATTTTCCGGCGTTAGGTGGTCAGCAATCTGAAACTCACCCCCATTCTCTATGATAATTGAATGGACAGAGGCTGAAGATTCCAGTCTCAGGAACATCCCGCGTCCAATTTTAATCTTCTTGTTTTCATCGTGTCCTGGATTCCAAGATACTAAATATGGAGCCTTATCTGGGCATCGCGCTAAAAGAGAATATTCATTTCACTATAAAATGTTATTGTACTTTCAAATATATAGATTTCAAATGTTGTTAAAAAGGAAGCCACACACCTGTTGTACCAACTTCATCCTGCTCTATGTGATGTGCTGCACAGACACGTTCGGCTCATGTCTGCTGTCGATGCTTTGAGTTAATCCTAGTTGCACGCTGTGAAATTGATGGATTATCGATAATCCATATTGATTAACCTAGAATTGATTCTAGCCCGAGAGGCCAGGCGGGTGGCTTATCGAGAATCACAACGGAGAATGCACAGAACTCAATATAAAACCTACAGATCACACACACACACACACACACAGACACCCCGAGCCCGCACTCCTGGGGGCTCAGAATCACCCCAAATATCACAGAAATTCCCCGCAGCAAATCATTTCTTCAATCACTATTTCAGTCCGCTTCTCCCCCAGACCCCGGTTCCCAATGCCCCTCTCCCAGCTGTGCCCACCTGTAACAGGAGGAGGGAAGCCCGACTCCGCTCCCTGTCTTTCCAGTCGCTCCTGCCCGATTGGGATCCTCCTGTGCGGCTGTGGGTATCGCTGCTGCTGCTGCTGTCCCGGTGCCTGTGTCCCGGGTCCCGGTGCCTGTGTCCCGGGTGGTGCCTGTGTCCCGGGTGGTGCCTGTGTCCCGGTGCCTGTGTCCCGGGTCCCGGTGCCTGTGTCCCGGGTGGTGCCTGTGTCCCGGTGCCTGTGTCCCGGGTCCCGGTGCCTGTGTCCCGGGTCCCGGTGCCTGTGTCCCGGGTGGTGCCTGTGTCCCGGTGCCTGTGTCCCGGTGCAGGCTCTCTCTCTCTCTCTCTGTCGCTCTCCCGCTCCCGCTCTGCCCCTCTCTATTTATTGAGCCTCTCTCTCTCTCTCTGTCTGTTCCAGCTGAGCGCTCAGCCCCGCCCCCCGGCTGCTGATTGGCTGGAGCCGCGCTTAGTTACAGCTGCTGTTAGGATACCGCCAGTGACGCGGGGGAAGCCCCCCCCCCCCCCCCCCCCCCCCCCACCCCCAACAACTCCTCCTCCGGTGATCCCCCTCCCTCACTCCCGCCGGGAGCCTCAATCACTCCCTCCCCTCATTCCCTGCGCACTCCCTCCATCCCTTCCTCCTCACTCACTGCCCCTCCTCACTCCCCTCCCCATCAGGGTATACTCCTCCCTCCATCCCTCCCTCCTCACTCACTGTCCCTCCCCTCAATCCCCTCCCCAAGAGGGTATACTCCTCCCTCCATCCCTCCCTCCAGGAGCCCCAGTTACTCCCTCCCCTCACCCCCTGGGCTCTCCCTCCATCCCTCCATGCTCTCACATGAGGGTCTCACTCCATCTCTCTCCTTCCCCTCACTCCCTGAGACCTCACACCCTCCACCCACAGGAGTGTCACCCCTTTCCTCAATCTCCCTCCACTTAGGCTCCCGGGGTCTCTCTCTCCCCCTCATTCACCCTCTTTCCGGCTCTCCAGGGGTCTCATTTCCTCCCTTGTACTCTCCGAGGGTCTCCCTCACCCACTCCCCCCCCACCCCTTCCCTCTCAATTTCCCGACTCACTCTCCCCACTCAGTCCCTCCCTCTCCCCCTCACTCTCCCCATTCACTCCCTCCTTCTCTCCCTCACACTCCCTCCTCCCTCACCCCCAGTCTCCCGGGGTCTCACTGCCTCCCCGCTTTATTGAAGCGAAACCCCACAGACCCTCCCAGATTCCGGCTGTGCTGTCAGTGTGACCAGCGACAGCTCATCGCCCACACCGCGCAGGCAAGAATCATTGTCAAGGATTCAGCCCCCGCTACACCAACCCCCCACCTGCATCCCCCCCACCCCCACCCCTGCACCGCCTCCCCCCCCACCACCTCCCACTAAAACCTTCAAGCATCGGGTTTCTGGGGGGGGAGAAATCTTGTTTTCTAAACACTGATACCTTAGCAAACAAAACTCCCAATCTGAGTGTGTATATATCCCTCTCTCTCTCTCTCTCTGGAGATTCCTGCTAAATGTCTCCTGGGGCTTTGGGACGAGGGACTGGTCCATTCCCAGGAAAACGCGGTCAGGATTGCAAATCAATGCTCGCTGCCGGGGGTGCTGCCCGGTGAGAGCCAACAGCAGCTCCGGGATTCAGACAGGCGAATACAGCACAGCGGCGGCGAGCCGACAGGTCAGGCAAGGCTGGGAGAATCCCCCAAACCCTGCAAACCACCTCACTGAAATCATCCAGACCCCGCACTTCACCACCACATGGCCAGATAAACAGCACCTATTCTCTCCCTTTAAGAACACTCGCAATCGGAGCAACAATCAGCAGCAAAATCCCAAATCCCCGCTTTCTCTCCAGCACCCAGAGCACTGATCGCCCAGGGGGGTATTTCCTAACCTGATCCACTGATTCCCACTGACATCTCACATCATTCCCAATTTTGGACTTTCTTCTAAAACTTTAGAAATACCAACACATCTCTGCAGCTGTTTTGTTTTTTTAAAAGCACCAGGAGACGGGCGGCCTCGAAAATAACACGTTTCCCCTACATTGTAGACCGCTTCTGCTAAAAGTTTATGTTGGGACTGAGGGCGTGTGTTATTTTGGGGTGTGTGAAGCACAAATCACCGAATCCAAAACACATATTAAAATGCACATTGTACACCAATCTCACTCCCTGTGACCTCACACCCTCCACCCACAGGAGTGTCACCCCTTTCCTCAATCTCCCTCCCCTTAGGCTCCTGGGGTCTCTCTCTCTCTCTCTCTCTCCCCTCATTCACCCTCTTTCCAGCTCTCCAGGGGTCTCATTCCTCCCTTGTACTCTCCGAGGGTACTCCCCCCTTCCCTCTCAATTTCCCGACTCACTTTCCCCACTCACTCCCTCCTTCTCTCTCTCTCTTCCCATTCACTCCCTCCTTCTCTCCCTCACTCTCCCCATTCACTCCCTCCTCTCTCTCTCCCCATTCACTCCCTCCTCCTCTCCCTCACTCTCCCCATTCACTCCCTCCTCTCTCTCTCTCCCCATTCACTCCCTCCTTCTCTCCCTCACTCTCCCCATTCACTCCCTCCTCTCTCTCTCTCCCCACTCAGTCCCTCCTTCTCTCTCTCTCTCTCTCCCCATTCACTCCCTCCTCTGTCCCCCGTCTGACAGCATCATTGAAACCAAAACACTGAAGTCATTACTAGTTCTTCAATTGGCATTGCCCACTGGAACCCCAGAACCCCGGAACCTTTCATATTCTTCCGTTTCCAATCCTTAATCGATTGCTTTTCAATTTAGGATCGCCCATACATGCTCACTAAAAGCAGCCCAAACTGTCCTCCAACTCACACAGGATCCCTGATTGCTACATGAAAGCCGAAATGACCACTTAAACAGCGACCACTGAACAGACAGGCGCTTGCCAAGAACTTCATATTATAAAAGCATACTTAACAGGGAAAAACATGTCAGGGCATTTCAGCAGCAGGAAACTGCACAATCCAAGAAGCTACTGAGGGAAGGAGGGGAGAAGACAAGAGGTAAAGTCAAGGTCGCAGGTTCCTGGGAGTCTGTAAACAGGGCTAGTGGTTATAGAGGGCGAGTGGTCATAGAGGATTCGTGGCTCAGAAGAGCAGAGAGTGTGATGAATCAATATGGGTAACACTAGATTACCTTTTTAAAAAAATATTCGTTCATGGGATGTGGGTGTTGCTGCCTAGGCCAGCATCTATTGCCCGCCCCTAAATGCCCCTTTTTTTCAGACGATATTTAAGAGTCAAGGGTCTGAAGGGACACATGTAGTCCAGGTAAGAATGGCAGATTTCAAAAGGGCATTAGTGAACCAGATGGGTTTTTACAACAATCGACAATAGTTTCATGGTCATCATTAGACTTTTAAGTCCAGATTTTTATAGAATTCAAATTCCACCATCTGCCGTGGCTGGATTCAAACCCGGGTCCCCAGAGCTTTACCCTGGGTCTCTGGGTTACTAGTCTAGTGACAATAACACTGCTCCCCTTTGGTTACTAAAGAAAATTTCACACAGCAAACTGTCCTTCTAGGGATGGGATAACCCAGTCAAATTGATGGATTATCGATAATCCATATTGATTAACCTAGAATTGATTCTAGCAAGAGAGGCCAGGCGGGTGGCTTATCGAGAATCACAACGGAGAATGCACAGAACTCAATATAAAACCTACAGATCACACACACACCCTGAGCCCGCACGCCTGGGAGCTCAGAATCACACAAATATTACAGTAATTCCCTGCAGCAAATCTTTTCTTCAATCACAATTTCAGACAGCTTCTGCCCCAGAACCAAAAGGCAGCCCTCCTAACAAAAATCAGCATGTCTACATTGATGTCTACAAGCTGATCCCAGAAGGCATCCCGCTCACATTCTAGGGCCACCTGGGCAACATCAGGACCATGGAAGGGAAGCAGGCTGCCAGCGCACCCAGTCATGCCACCAACCTCCTACCACCACCACAGGGCCCTGCCAGTCCTGTCTTAGCCAGGCCCAGGAGCAGGCCACAAGACTAACCCGCCGCACGTGTGAGCTGGGAAGTTAAAGATAAGGAGGTTACTGAAGTAGGGTGGAGTGAGGCCATGGAGAAATTTGTAAATGAGACTGAGGATTTTGGATTAAATGCTGAAGACAGTATCTAAGGGGTAGTGGTAGTGGGAACAGAGCTGATAGGTGAGTTAACCCTGAGTGGTAGAATTCTGGATGAGCTGGAGTTTCCGTGGGGTGGAACTCCGGGTTGTCAGTGAAGAGACCCAAGAGACTCCACGATGGTAAAGGCATTGCTGATGGTTTCTACAGATATTGTAGAAATTAATATAGGCAGTCTTGACGATGTGGAGTTGAACAGGACACTGAGCCCGAACAGTGTCAAGTTTACTTTTTGCAAGTAGCCCAGGTGAGAAAGAGGGGGCAAGAGGGGGCCAAGGATGCAGAATTTCTGGGAAGAATCAAACAGGATGGCTTTAATGTGAAGCTTAAGGACTGGCATATAAACATCATCAGGCATGGATAAGATCGTTTACATCATCTTTTTCATTTATTAAATTTCACATTCTGAAATAATCACTTTAATCGAATATTTTCCCAGCTGTGTTACTTTTTATCATAATGGTAATATGTCCCACTGTGATTCACGATCAGACCAACACCCCAAGTCATTACTTTATACTCTTAACTTCACTGAACACTTAGATATAGAACCAGCCACCAATACGTCAGCTACAAGAGCTAATAATACATTTTTAATAGAACACTGGCTGTGGGGATATTATGCGTATGAGGTTTTACACAGCGTGAAACTCTGATAACTCAAAGCACAAATTGGTTCTTATTGTATTTTTTTAATTCATTCTCAGGATGTGGGCATCACTGGCAAAGCCAGAACTTATTGCACATTCTTATTGATATAGCTGAGCAGTTTGCATTAGTATAGGACTGGAGTCAAATATCAACAGGCCAGACAGGGTAAGGATAGCAAGTCTCCTTCTCTCAAGGACATTAGAAAACCCATTGGGTATTTATGACAATCTGACCACTTCATAAATACTTTTACTGAAACCAGCTTTTTATTCCCAGGCTTCTGTTTTTCCAAACTGAACTCAAGTTTGCAAACAGCTATGATGGGATTTGAACTCAAATGCCTTCAAGTGATTAATCCATGCTTCTATTTTACTAGTCCAGTAACATAATCACTACATTATCATACTGACAATTCAAAATCTTGGTGAAACAATATTTAACATTGGCTTTTGTATTTACCACCTTCAATAGATATTTCAATGTTAAAATCCTGGAACTCCTTTCCTAACAGCACTGTGGGTGTACCCGCACCACATGGACTGCAGCGATTCAGGAAGGCAGCTCACTGCCACGTTCTCTAGGATAATTAAGGATGGGCAATAAATGCTGGCCTAGCCAGCAACACCCACATCCCATGGAAGAATAAAAGAATTGTGGAGCTGCGTAGTGACCATAGTATTACTGTATGTTGTGCACTCACTTCTATTTCACCACCATCTCTCTTGACCTCTCCACTGTGTCTAAATTGTCAGACTGCTTATCTAGTACAGGATGAGTAGACATTTCCTCCAGTCAAATATTGGGAAGATCGAAACCATTGGGAGGAATTTTCAATCCTTGGTCGCAGCTGAAACAAGAGGGACCTTCACTGGGTTGGGAACATGTTGTGATCTGCAGTGGGCTTTGCCAAGGCTCTTTAACTGAGTAATGGCATTAGCATCCTGCTTCCAAGTTTCCCGTCTAATCATGTGCTGAATCTGTCAAAGAAAGGATTTCTAATTAAAAGAACTCTGACATGGTTGAGAAAGGCTTGACTGGACCGGACATGGATTCCTGAGACTGCAGTAACCAGAGGAATGGAGAGGAAATCTGGGAAGGCTGCTCCCTGGATCTTGGGGTCTTACCTGGAGGGCCTGCTGTTTGATGTGAGATGGTGTTTGCCAAAGATGGGAGGAAGAGGCCAGCCTCACAACCTAAGCAGGGGTGAATGGAAGTGGCCGAGGAAGTCAGCAGCAGAAGTGTGTTCCTTTCAACTTGAATACCGTTCACTGAGAGGATCAAGGTCCTTGGGAGGGCAAGAAAGGTGAGTGGCATAATATGTTCAGATGCCAAGCCCCAATCTCTGACTTGCCCAGTATTCTTCTGCACAGCACTCCTCAGGTCAACACATTTCGCAACTCCTTATCCTGTGGGCAACTCACTTCTTCATCTAGACAATCAACACTTAAACTCACCCTTATCTTATTGCCTTCATGCATCCCTGTCTAAAGTCACCATCCAAAAATATGGTCCTTCCCTGCTACACGTGCAAGCCATTACTAACACCCACTCTGTTTTCTCTCTTTGTAGGAGAAGCACATAACCTCGGGAGAGGCAGAGATCTGCAGCGAGAGGTACCATGTCGACTATTAGCAATGCATGCTCACCTGCTCCACTGGGAAGGAGGTCATGTTCCAGGAAGCTGTAGATGTCAGCAGTCACCAGCAGTGAGAACCTGAGCTTCCTGAGGCGCTGGTGCTCAGACATGTCAAGAGAGCTGATGCTTTGTCTGTAGTGCCTGTGTTGGGGGTCTCACATCTTTGGATCTGGATCTCAGTGTCCATCCCTCTGCCCTGTGGAACAGCATGTGGCTGCAGAGAAGGCAGCTGCCCTGATGCTGATGCTGTTGGTGCTGGTGTTGGTCTTGTTACTTCCTCTTGTTCCTCATCCCAAGTGCAAAGTAGAGCTGCCATGTGGTGAAGGCTGCCAACAGGGTATTGCAGCTTAAGGTGAATGAAGTACTAGCCTGGTGAACTGTGCTCTAAGAAGTTGGCAATCACCTGTCAAGTAATGACAGTACTCCCTGGGGTGAAGTGCTCTGAACACCAGACTCTCACATGGCCATGGCTTCAGCTCTTCAATTTCATTGTTCAAAGCCTTCCCAGCCTGTCAGTTTCACTTAAGAAGCACTCTCTGCTGTGCGCTCGCCTGGCTGACCCTGGCTGTGGACAGCTCAGGAAACAGGTGTGCCGGCTGTTAAAGCCAGAATGGTTGGTTTAAACAGTAGTTAATGACTGATCTGAATACCTTCATTACTTACCCGACAGCTCCACGAGGGTTCCCTGTTCACCTGCTTACCTTCCCAGATAAAACCTGGAAGATGCTTGAATCTTGCCTCAATGTCACTTTCAGGGGATTTAACTCCCCGCATGCACTCAAACCCAACTCCCCTTGCTCAACAGAAATAACCCCATTCTCTTCAGTCCCTGTCACAAACTCAGTTCCTTAATCATCAACTCCATCCCTCTCCTTGGCAACTATCTGAGGTTGAACCAGACTGTTATAACCTCGGTGTCACATTTGATCTTGGTACGAACTTCCAACCATAAATCTGCTCCATCACTAAGACTGCCTATTTCCACCTCTGTAACATCAACTGACCCTGCCTCTCCGTCAGCCCATCAGCTGCTGAAAACCTCACCGATCTAAACTCCACTACACAACATACTCCTGGTGTCAATTCTGCTGCCTGTATCCTAACATGTGCTAAATGTTGTTCATTCATCACCCTTCTGCTCACTGACCTACATTGACTCAGAATCACAGAATCCTTACAGTGCAGAAGAAGGCCATTCGGCCCATTGAGTCTGCACTGGCTCTCTGAAAGAGCATTCTACCCAGTCCCACTCCCCTGTCTTATCCCCGTAACCTTGTACATTCCTTTTCTTCAGATAGCAATCCAATTCCCTTTTGAAAACCTCGATTGAACCTGCCTCCACCACCCTTTCAGAAAGTTTGTTCCAGTCTCCAACACCCTCTGGGTGAAAAAGATTTTCCTCACGTCACTTTTACTCCTTTTTGCCAATTATTTTGAATCTGTGCCCTCTAGTCCTTGATGCTCTTTTGAGTGGGAACAGTTTCTCACTATTTACCCTGTTCATACCCCTCAGGATCTTGAATACCTCTATCAAATCTCCTCTCAGCCTTCTTTTCTCCAAGGAAAACAGTCCCAACCTCTCCAATCAATCCTCATAGCTACAGTTCTTCATCCCTGGAAACATTTTTGTGAAATTTCCTCTGTACGTTCTCCAATGCCTTCACATCCTTCCTTAAGCATGGTGCCCAGAACTGGACGCAGTACTCCAGATGATGTCTGACTAGTGTCTTATACAAGTTCAACATGACCTCCTTAATCTTGTACTCAATGCCTCCATGACTCCCAGTTAAGCAACACCTTAACTTTAAACTTCTCATCCTTGTTTTCAAATCCATCCATGGCCTCACCCTTTTTGGCCTCTATAACCTCCACCAGCCTCACAACCCTCCATGATATCTGCGCTTGCCATATTCTGGCTTCTTGAGCATCCCCAATTTTAACCATTCTACCAATGGCAGCCGTGTCCTCAGCTGCCTAGGCCTTAAGCTCTGGAATTTTCTCCCTAAAGCTTTGCATCTCTCTACCTCGCTTTCCTCCTCTAAGATGCTTCTTAAAACCAACCTCTTTGACCAAGCTTGAGGTCACCTGCCCTCACACCTTCTTATGTAACTCGGTGTCAAATTTTCTAGAAAGCACTCCTATGATGCGCCTTGGAACATTTTACATTAAAGATGCTATGTAAAGACAAGTTGTTGTAGTTGCATAGGTCCATTATTTTGGGTGACTAAAGTTCTTGCTGCAATTGCAACAAGCAGTCAAGGTATTACAGTCTTCACTCAGTTTGATAGCACCCTGTGCAGTATGTCTCACTCACAGCAAGTCCATTGCTATAGGTATATACAATGCGTTTAAGGAGTCAACCATGGTTCAGTTGGTAGCACTCTCAACTCCGCATCTTTAGATTGTGGGTTCAAGACCCATTCCAGGGATGTGAGCTTCTAATGTGATCAAGGCCCTGGATGGATGTAAAAAGATCCTGCGGCAGTAGTGAATAGAAGACTAGGGGAATTACTCTGCCCAATTATAGTCCCCCAAACATCATTACTAACATAGGTCATCTGATTTTTATATGTGGGATCTTCCTGTGAGCAAACTGTCTGCCACATTCCCCAACATTACGGCAGTGCCTACACTTCAAAAGTACCTTATTGGTCGTGGAAGTGTTTTGGGACAAACTGAGGGTATGAAAGGTGTTAAATAAATCCAAGATAAAAGCAAAATATTGCGGATGCTGGAAATCTGAAACAAAAACAAAAACTGCAGGAAAAACTCAACAGGTCTGACAGCATCTGTGGAGAGTAAGACAGAGTTAATGTTTCAAGTCTGTATGACTCTTCATCAGAATTAAAGAGGAATAGAAATGTGGTGAAATATAAGATGTTTAAGGGGGGTGGGACAGGTGGAGTTGGATAGAGGGCCAGTGATAGGTGGCGGCAAAGGAGAGATAGCCAAAGGAGAGATCCAGCTCCACCTGTCCCACCCCCATTAAACAGCTTATATTTCACCATATTTCTATTCCTCTTTAGTTCTGATGAAGAGTCATTCGGACTCGAAACGTTAACTGTATTCCTCTCCACAGATGCTATCAGACCTGCTGAATTTTTCCAGCAATTTTGGTTTAAATAAATCCAAGTTGTTTCTTCTTTATGCTATGTTCCAATATTACATCCTCCACTCTACTTTTGGTTGTAACTTTAAGTGAGTCTGTTATTTTCTTGAATTTTCTTTTTAAACATGACAGTAACTCATTACAATCCTGCCAGGGTTCAAGCAACCTTCAGTAGTGCTGTTGCTCCACATCACCTGTGCCTTCCAAATGTTTGGCCCTATAACTGATGCCGCAGGAAACCTTCTCAATTTTTACAAGAAAATTCTTTAATGTGTCTTGAGCCGTCCACTCTGTTTTAAAATAATAAGGTTTCATGAGAACTTTACAGAAAATAACAAACTGGGGATCTGAAACAAAGACAGCTAATGCAGGTGAGTCAGCATTTCTAAGGTGAACCCTCCTTCAAATGTGCCGGGGGAAGTATTCTCCTCAAAATGTCAACATCTTTTCTGTCTACGGATGCTGACTTGTGGATTTATAGCATTTCCTGCTTTGGTTTATGAGATCATTGCCTGCTGGAGAGAGTTGAAGTTTGCATAAGGACAAACTAGTAACTCAAGAATCGAGGAGCCTACTTAGGTTTGAAAGTACAGAAAAATATTTTGAGCACATGCTGTTTACAGGGAGTCACAATGTGCAGTGAAAGAATAATTGGTGTGATTTTCAGTCAGCTTGGGTGGTCCATTTTTAGAGGAAATATTTTCTGTTGGCAGACTATAGTTATTAATTAATACTGACTAAATTATGATTAAAATATTGAAAAAAATTAAATGGTCATAGACTAATCGAAACTCTTTACAATGGGCAAACGTGCATTTATACAGCATCTTCCATAACCTCAGAATGTCTCAAATACTTTCACAGCCACTGTTTGATGTGTAATCACTGTTGATTTGTGGGCAAGTACAGCAGCTAATTTGTACACAACAAACTCTCACAGGCAGCAAAGCGAGAAACAACCAGATAATCTATTTTTGTTGTCTGTTGTTTAAGAGGTAAATATTGACCAAGACCCCAGGAGAACTCTTGTTTGAACAGTGGCACAGGATCACTTACATCCACCTGAATAAGCAGATGGGGCCTTGATTTAAGGTCTCATTTGAAGCTGTCATTTCGAGTAGTGCGGCACTCCCACAGTACAGTACCGTGCTGAAACATCAGCCTAGATTATGCGTTCAAGCCTCGAGTGTTGGATTGGACCCCTGACATTCTGACTCAGAGATACGAGCACTACAGAGTGAGCCAAGATGACACTTAAAATATCAGAGAGGGAATGGCAGTGGATAACACAGAAGTGACCCTTTATTGCTAATGTTACTGCTTTCTACAGTCAGGCTGACATTTTCAAAGTAGGACACTTATGAAGTAAGTTTCCATCACTGCCTTGCTATTGTATGATTTATTTTGATCAGGCTATTTTCATACAATATACTGATGCTGGTTTAGACTCCCATTATAAACCAAACAAACAATATTTCAGTGTCTCTGAATAGGGAAGATGCTATGAAGAAAACAGTCAGTTCACACACAATTTTTGCAGGCATTGCAAGGGTAGAAATACCAGGAAGCAAACAGTCTATTCATACTTTCATAGATAGTGAGAATCAATAGGAAGCATCTGAGACAACCATGAAAAGCTAGTGATGTCTGGTAAGAAGAAAACTGACTGCCATTGAATTGTGTCTTGAACATCAAGCTGATCATCCAGTCAGCTTTTATCAGTTCCTGATTTGGTTGGAAACAAAATTTCAGTAATTGGCATTAACATCGTCTTTCAACAATCCTACCTTACACAGCACTGACTGACCTCAAAAGACAGTTTCCCAAAGATTTTTAAAAGCATATAGCGCATCTGATCTTTCTTTACTTTAAACTGCACATTTACCCAAAGCTCTAATACACCTCGAACAACCCAAGCAACAATATTAAGCAAGAAACAGTTTATTTCAGGTTAATTTCCTTTCAGCTGCGATTTAGGATACAGAAAGTGGATCAAATGTGATCCCAGTAGCTGACGAACAGCTTTTGAGTTTATGATGAAGCTGCTCTTTGCAGACAGCAGGTGGCAGTACTAGCAATGCAGTCGGGGAGAGAGTTGCTGGAAGGTAAGTTACTGGTGGGAGATTTGAAAATTAACATTGCCTGGATTCTTCTTGTTGTTATGACATATATAGAGACAAAAGACACAAATAATCAGAGAACTAACTAGTCGATTGCCTACCTATTTTTTTCTTTCTAGTCATGAGGGTTCTGGACAGAGTAGGTAGGGGGAAAAAAAACTTCCCCACTGGTGGAAGGATCGAGAACGAGAGGGCACAGATTTAAGGTAATTGGCAACAGAGGCAATGGCGACACGAGGAGAAACTTCTTTCACACGGCAAATGGTTAGGATCTTGAATGAGCTGAGAGTGCGGTAGAGGCAGGTTCAATCGAAGCATTCAAGAGGGATTATTATCTGAAAAGGAAGAGTGTGCAGGGTTACGGGGAGAAGATGAGGGAGTGGCACCAGGGAAATTGCTCCTTTGGAAAGCTGGCACAGACACGACGGGCTGAATGGCCTCTCTCTTGTGCCGTGACGATTCTGTAATAAAAGGGATGATGACCACATAAAGTTTTTTAACTTGGCTTGTGTAAGAGGCAGTGCTGCTCCAGCGTCATTTATTAATCTTTGTCCCTTTTTCCTCTCCTGAAGAAGTTAACTTTTTCTGGTGGACAGTCCCAAGTGCAACTCCAGTTCCTTGTCCAAGTGAGCCATCTATTAAGTTTAGTTGGAAGTGTGACTGTGAAAGCCATCACCATTAAACCCAACCTTCCCTCAGGGAGTGTCCGAACATTCCCGCTTCCCAGCTGGGCTCAGTGGCCACAATCAGGAGTGGGAGCCACATCCGAGACTCCTTCTCCACAGCCCAATGGAGGTCAGTTGTGGTATCTTTACACCTGGCCCAGTTGACCTGAGTTCACTGAACAGATGGAGGAATGAACCTGGAACTTTATAATGTGTTGAGTTTAGAATAATGCTGGTGCATTCACCTACCATCTTCCCCAAACTTACAATCAATTGATCTCTCTTACTTACTGACCCCAGTCTGATGTCTCCCCGTCCAGTGACACAGGCAGTGGGGCTTTGGCCAATTCTCTAGTCTGATGCCCTGCTCTCTTTTACTCTTCGCTAGTCTCCTCATTGTTGCTAATCTCCCAGAGAGGACACATAAGGCGTCCTGCTTCATAACCAAAAGCCTAACTACACAAGAATTAGTGGAATGAAGACCAAGGCTGGGACCAAAGATATAGGCTGTCCCTCTGCTGTCCTTGGCTTGTGCATGAGAAGTAGTGCTCCCAACAGTGACCATCAGGCCCATATTCTTGGGACTGAGATGTGTTGGCATTTATTACTTGTTTGGCTGGCTTGCTAGGTCACTTCAAAGGGTGCTATATTTGTGTAGGACTGTGTGTGTGTGTGTGTGTGTGCAAATGTGCGAGAGTGTGCATTGTCTAAAGGACATTAGTGAATCGGTTTGCTTTTCAATCACAATCCAACAATTTCAAGGTCACTTTTACTGAGGTCAGCTTTAATTTTCAGATTTTATTCTAAATTGAATTCAAACTCTCAAACTACAATTGTGGAACTTGAGCTCCCATTCTTGCTGGCTATTTGTTCAAACCTTCTGGATTCCTAGTCTAGTAACATAACCACTAAGTCACCTTGATTAACTGTTTGCCCAATTTTCCACTTTCCCATTTAAAGGAATAATGATCCCTAGTTCCCACCTCCCAAACAAGCCTTAATAATGGACCATGTTTCTGTCCAGTTCTCCTCTGTTCTGTTTGTATTCAGTTTATAAGAGGACAGAGAAAGGGCAATGTCTATCAGCTTCACTCTCACCTCTCTGGGGCTGCTGCTGCTGCCTCTGTCTTGTTTCATCCAGAGACCCACACTGAGCTACACCAAATAAACTAAATTCCAAAGCTGTCCACATTTCACAACGAGATGTTAGATGTCGTTCAACAAGATCAGTGCACAGGATGTAAGATTCCGCTCTTAACACAAATCACTGGAAAGTCTGTCACGGAATACCAGGAGCATTCCGGCAAATCATCCGGCAAAAATAATGTATAGAAGCAGATTTAGTGAATGGGTTGGATTAAAATTAATTAAAACACTTATTTTTAAGTATTTTAGATGGTATTTTATCAGACAGTTGGATTAATCAAAGGTGGGCCCAGTGAATGTGATGCGAGTAGTAGAATAACAAATACAGACAATATCATCACAGTCAGGTTTTTAGAAAATGGGTACATACTTAGGAGCATAGAGACAGGAGTAAGCCATTCAGTCACTCAGGCCAGATTCACCATTCAGTTATATCTGCATCTCAACTCCATTTACCCACTTTAGCTCCATATCCCTTGATACTTTTACCCAACAAAAATCTATTCATCTCAATCTTAAAAATTTCAATGCAACCTCAGGTTTCTGAGGGGTGGGGGTGGGGGTGGGATTCCAGATTTCTAACCATTGCGTGAACAATTGCTTTCCAATTTCCCTCTGAATGACCAAGTTCTAATTTTAACATTAACATAGAAACATAGAAACTAGGAGCAGGAGTAGGCCATTCGGCCCTTCGAGCCTGCTCCGCCATTCATTATGATCATGGCTGATCATCCAACTCAATAGCTTGCTCCCGCTTTCTCCCCATATCCTTTGATCCCTTTCACCCCAAGAGCTATATCTAACTCCTTCTTGAAAACATACAATGTTTTGGCCTCGACTACTTTCTGTGGTAACAAATTCCACAGGCTCACCACTCTCTGGGTGAAGAAATTTCTCCCCATCTCAGTCCTAAATGGTCTACCCCGTATCCTCAGACTGTGACCCCTGGTTCTGGGTTCCCCCACCATTGGGAACATCCTTCCTGCATCTACCCTGTCTAGTCCTGTTAGAATTTTATAGGTTTCTATGAGATCCCCCCATCATTCTTCTGAACTCCAGCGAATATAATTCTAACCAACTCAATCTCTCCTCATATGTTAGTCCCGCTATCCTAGGAATCAGTCGGGTAAACCTTCGCTGCACTTCCTCTATAGCAAGAACATCCTTCCTCAGATAAGGAGACCAAAACTGCACACAATATTCCAGGTGTGGTCTCACCAAGGCCCTGTATAATTGCAGCAAGACATCCCTGTTCCTATACTCAAATCCTCTGGCTATGAAGGCCAACATACCATTTGCCTTCTTTACCACCTGCTGCACCTGCATGCTTACCTTCAGCGACTGGTGTACAAGGACACCCAGGTCTCGTTGCACTTTCCCCTCTCTCAATTTATAGCCATTCAGATAATAATCTGCCTTCCTGTTTTTGCTACCAAAGTGGATAATCTCACATTTATCCACATTATACTGCATCTGCCATGCATTTGCCCACTCACTCAGCTTGTCCAAATCACACTGAAGCATCTCTGCATCCTCCTCACAGTTCACCCTCCCACCCAGCTTTGTGTCATCTGAAAATTTGGAGATATTACATTTAGTTCCCTCATCACTAATATATATTGTGAATAACTGGGGTCCCAGCACCGATCCCTGCGGTACCCCACTAGTCACTGCCTGCCATTCGGAAAAAGATCCGTTTATTCCTACTCTTGTTTCCTGTCTGCCAACCAGTTTTCTATCCATCTCAGTGGATTAGCCCCGTTTAACCATATTCTCTGCACTCGTTAACCTACACTGGTTCCCAGTTAAGCAACACCTTGACTTTAAAATTCTCAGCCCTGTTCAAACCCGTCTATGGTCTTATCCTCCCCCCATCTCTGTAATCTCCTCCAGCCCCACATTCTCCAATGTATCTGCGCTCCTCTCACTCTTGCAGCTCCCCGATTTTCCCTAAGCTCCCAAATTTCTTCCCTAAACCTCTCCATCTCTCCACCTCTCTCTCCTCCTTTAAGACATCCTACCTAAAATCCATCTATTTGATCAAGCTTATGTTGCTTGATGCTGTTTGATAATGCTCCTTTGAAGTGCCTTGGGATATCTTAATGCCTTAAAAGTGTTCTATACACATGCAAGGTGCTGTTGTTGATTATCCAGTAAGGGAAAATTGTTTCTCTATATCTAGCCTATCATCCATATAACATTTTAAACAGACACCAAAGTTTCGTTCCCCTCACCCGACAAGGGAGGCTCTGGAGAAGATCCAAAGGTGACCCACAAAGTGATAGCATGTCTCAGAACTGCTTAGTCATCAGGATAGGCTCAGGGAATTGGGGCTTTATTCATTGAAGACTTCAAGAGATGAAGGGAATAGATTCTGTCTGGATGGATAAATTAGTTAAGCTGAATAGACAGGCGATAACTCAAAACATGGATATAAAATATGAAGGGAAAAGAGTTATGTAACTGCAGTGTCTCTTTTTAGAATGTAAACTATCTTAAAGAAGAGCAGGGGAGCTCTCCCCGGTGTCTTGGCCAATATTTATCCCTCAATCAACATCGCCAAAACAGACGATCTGCTCATTATCACATTCCTTTTTGCGGGAGCTTGCTGTGCACAAATTAGCTGTGGTGTTTCCTACATTACAATAGTAACAGTGCTTCAAAAGGATTTCAATGGCTGCAAGGCCACTTTGGGATGCCGTAGGGTGGTGAAAGGCACTATAGAAACGCAAGGCTTTCTTTCTTTTTCTCCATGAATCATTGACCATGGAATCGATTTGCTAAAATGTGTGCTCAGCATGGATTCACTGAAGTCCTTCATAGCAGCAGGATACATCCCTGAAAGTCAAGGGCATTGGGACTGATGGGCCAGTTACTGGGAAGATGATGGTATAGTGGCAATGTCACTGGACTAGTAAGCCAGAAGCCCAGGCTAAAGCTCTGGGTACATGGGTTCAAATTCCACCACAGGGGGATATTTGGTTAATAACTCTGGAACACAAAGCTAGTCTCAGTAGTGGTGACTATGAAACTATCATTGATTGTTGCGAAAACCCATCTCGTTCTCTAATCTCGAATCTGTGTCAACATCCTTTCCCAGCCTGGCCGACATATGACTCCAGACCCCTCTGACCTAGTAAGGGCAATTAAGAATAGCCAACAAATGTTGGCCTTGCCATCCTATGAAAGCAAAAAGAAGTTGGTATTTTCCTTGTTTGAAGGGAGGTGAATACTTGTACAGAAGCATAATCAGACCCCACTTGGCATACTGGAAAGATATACTAGAATTCACGAGAACGATATCAGCGTTTAATGGGTTAAAGTGTGTGTAGACAGGGTGCATAATCTCAGTTTCGATTCCAGTGAATTTAGATGGTTAAGGGGAGAAAGTTAATTGAGATTTAAAATGATAAAGGATTGGATCTAGAGAGAAATGATTTCCTCTGGTGGTGGTGAGTGGGGTAGGTCCAGAACAAGGTGGCATTATGGTGAAATTAAAAATTCAGGCCCCATTCAGGAGTGAAATGTTTTTCAGGCAGAAAGGTAATGAAAATCTGAAACTTGATCCCCACATAAGAGGCTCGGCAAATTGAAACTTTCACAATGGACGGATTTTTTTTTGTGTTGGGAAAGAGTTTTAAGGGATATGGAGTAAGTGTAGGTTGGTAGAATTGAGACACAGGTTAGCCACAATCCAACTGTGGTGCAACAGGCTTGAGGGGCTGAAAGGCCTATTCCCGTTCCCATGTAGAAACATTATGCTCAAGATTATTCTGCCTGCGACCCTCGGGATGTAACAGGTGATGGTACAAGGCTTTAGTTTAGTCTTACCTACCATTTCTGAGCTGCCATCATTGATCCTTACATTACTCATGTGGTAACTTTATGAGGTAGCTTACAATAGAAGCTTACACGCTAAAACTTATTGTTAGAAATCATACTGACTTAATTAAACTCTTAAAATAACATTGGCAGAGAGTGAACTCATTGCATCAATGTTGGGAATTTGTTCATGCACACTTAGTTCCCAGAAACTGAAATAAAAGAACCAAACAAAGCCCTCAGCTTTAGAGGATGCCTTCTAATAATGTAAGCAGCCTTCCTGGTTAAACAGAACCACAGCTGCAAGATATAACACATTCAATGTACAATGTTTACTGTTACAGTCACAAGTAACAGCACAGGAATGAAGAGAATCATTGAGTTACCATCCTGTTACTTATTTGGTCCTATGCAAAGTGCTTTAGGATAAGGGGATTACTGAGTGAGAAAAGGCAAACATAGCTTTGCCTCCAGTTTTTGGGAGGTTGCATAATTGGAAATGGGTAGAGTGAGGATAATCTGCACTTATTTTAATTAGTTAATTATTAATTTGAATAGCTCAGATAACCAATACTGACTTAACATGCAAGGAAGGAATGCATTAGCAAATATATGGTTAAATCCAATGTAGAGTGGACAAGTTTGACAGTGCACATAATGGTGGAACTCAACATGACTGTCATGCAGCAGATTTAGGAGTGTTATGAAAATTACCTCAATACTGTCAATGGGCTATAAATTCATTGATGTACCTAATCATTCCACTGAATAGGTCTTGAGCTCTGAAATGGTTCTGTTTAAAACAACAGAAAGGCTTGCATTTCTATAGCACCGTGTGCAAACGTGTGACACCTCAAGGCATTTCACAACCAACTAACTACATTTGAAGTGTAGTCGCAGTTCTAATGTTGGAAACGCAGCTAATATACGCACAGCGAGATCCCATACACCACAAAACATAGTTTGTTTTACTGACATTGATTGATAGATAAATATTGGCCAGGACGCTCAGCCAACTCCTTTGAACACTGCCATGGATCATTTACATTTGCTTGAGAAAGTAGATGGGGCCACGACTTAACATCTCATCTGGAGGATGGTACCTCTGTCAGTGCAGCTCTCCTTCAGTACTACAATCAAATGTTAGCCTTGGTTATTTGGTCAAGTACCTAAGTAGGGCTTGAACACATACATGCTATTTAATAACCTGCACTTGTGTTGATTGTAAATATGAGATGAAATGTCTAAATGTATATTTTTGACAAGTTACAATATATTCCGATTTCCTTGATGGTATTTAACAGTCACAGTCAGCATGGGCCTTATTTTAAAATAGTTCATTTTGGGATTTAATTTACATCGTGAGATGCAAGAAACAGGATGCAAACTCTCAGACAACATTTTGCAAACAAGGATCATTAATTTCACTTTGGAAAAGAGAAAAACGCTATTGCTGGGAATCTGAGAAAGCAGAGAGAATGTTGGAGAAACACAACTGGTCAGTCAGGAGGAACGAACAGTTTACTGATCTGCACAAGCGGACAATGTTTTAAGTTCATTCTCGGGAAGTGAAGATCGCTGACAAGACTGCATCTCTATTGCACGTCCATAGTTGCCCTGACAGCTGGTGGTGGCCTCACTGATCTGCTGCAAGTGCAGCAATGTTGATACAACTGAGTGGCATGCCAGGTTACTTCGGTGGGTAGTTAAGAGCTATACGTTGCTGCATACAGTCTACACGGTTGCTGCATACAGTCTATACGTTGCTGCATACAGTCTACTCCTGTTAGTTCACTCATTTCATTCATGGTATTGAATGATTCAAATTGGAATTGTGCTGGAAAAGTCTCCAGTACCATCTTATTCCAATTGCTTGATTCAAATAACTGGATAAATTACATTTCTTAGCATGAAGAAAAATGCTGAATTAACAGTTAGTTTGTAAGTCCAACCATTTCAGATTTTGTTTCACTTTTACTTCTCTTTGGCATCTATCCTAGACTTTGAGATGATCCAGTGATTTCTCAACTAAATATATTTATGGACAGATACCAAATATGTTCATGAATTTAGAGTACTCAATAAATCTACTTAGAATGAAAGCAATATTATAACCAAATACATACCATACTTATTACGGCTGTTACCTGTCATTCCCAACACCATTTGTTCCTTATTAACCAACAGTTTCTTCACAATGGAGAACGATCCTGCTTGGTGTGTGTCCAGCAACAAGTCCAACTTTGCCAGGAAGAGTAAGACTTGGTAAAGTAGCTGTGGCTTTATCTTAACCTTAACAAGATTGAGCGGATTAATTTTACTGAGTTGGTGATTCAGCTTCTGATCACAGGTTGCAAGTGGGAAGAAATCCCGTGACAAGTTTTTCCCTGAAGCTTTTCTCAGTACATAGTTGGTTACTTCAACAAGAGAGTCACAAGGCAGTAGTGTTTCTTTCATCTCCTTCATGCTCTGGTAGATAGTCAGCAAGCTGGCTTCCTGTTCCCCTTTTCTGGGCTTCATACTCCGTGCTGATCGTCTGTAAAGTGGGTAAGCGCCAGACAAATTGGCCTTGCCATCATGGGGCATGTGTGGCACGTTTAAGGAAGAAGTTTGGATATTTCGGTCAAAACCTGTGGGTAAAAAGCAATTAAATAGTCAGAAACTTTTAACAAAATATAGAGATTGTAACACTGGTCCACTAATAAGTGCTTACTCCCTGCTATCAATTGCTCCATACTGTAAAAAGTGAGAAAGACTTGCATTTATATAGCACCTTTCATGAAATTAGGACCTCCCAAATGCCTAAAGCCAGAGAGGTATTGTTGAACCGTAGTCACCGTTGTAATGTAGGTCCCACAATATAATGAACAGATAATTTGATTTAGGTGATGGTTGAAGGATAGATATTGTCGAGGAAACTGGGGATAACCCTCATCCTTTTCCTTAAAATAACACTATAGGACCTCTCGTGTTCACTCGATGACAGACAGAGGCTCAGTTTAACACCTCATCTGAAAGGTGGCTTCTCCGGCAGTGCCGCACCACACTGGAGTACAAGCCTAGACTATATATTCAAGTCCCTATAGTGGGACTTGAACCCATAACCTTCTGACTCAGATTCAAATCTGCAACAACTGAACCACAGCTCGCTCATGTGCAATGCAGTTCAAGAGAGAGTCCATAACGGGGAGCCTCCACTTTTCCTTTGATCATTATCTACATACTGACTAATCTCCCTTCTCATTTTTTGATGTTATGCTTATAAAATACTTTAATGCTCCTATAGGAGATTTTGCAATCCTTTCCCTCATATTTCCTCTTAGCTTTCCTCAACCGGAACAAGAGGGCGTAATCTTAAAACTTAAGCAAGGTATTCAGGAGTGAAATAAAGAAACACATTGTCGCCCAAAGTGTAGTGAAAATCTGGAATTCCCCCCTCAGTTGGGTTGCAACCAATGGATTTTTGTTAGGTAAGAATATCAAGAGAGATGGAGCCAAGGTGGAAAAGTAGGGTTGATGTACATCTCAGCATGATGTAAGTACAGTAGAACAGACTCAAGGGCCTTAATAGCCTAAACCCTGTTCCCATGTTCCTTAACTCTTCTCGCTTTCTCTTTTTGGTTTGTCTTTGATTATTATTTTTCTTATGGGCAATTTCCTCAGTTTTAATTGCTTTCTAGCCTCTTTAATTGCCCATGGTATGCCAAAACTGCTAGTAATGTATGTCCTCCTTTATAATGAATATACTTATTCTGTACCCCTGTAATCTTATTAAAAACATTGCACTACAGTTCTGCGTGCCAATTTCCCCTCCACCTCCCCCCTGCTAGCTCCTAATCTAATGAAACACATTTTAGGAATTCTTCCTTGTACTCCCTCTCTGTCCAAATCGATAAGTAAAAGTCGCAGCACTCATTCAAATAGCTTGGCAGGAGCTGTGATGATACTGGCCCTATCTTGCAATGCACAAGACTACTGCACGGTGAACTCCTGCTGTACTTTCTCTAGTTTTTTCTCTTACTGGTTAAGCTGGCATCTAAATAGATGGTGTAACAGGTGATACTAACCCCACTCACATCCACAGTCTGCATGCCTGAGATAGGCTGGAGGGGCGGCTGAAGCCTATCGGTGATGCTGAGGCAGGCTTCCAGCCCGAATCTCTTGACTAATCCCTGAAGTTGGCACATCCTCTATTTATACAGAGCCCTGACTGATGATCCAGAGACACAAGTTCAAATCCCATCACAGCACCTGGAGAATCTCAATTCAGTAAATGAAGTGAATCTGGAATGAAGAGCTTGTGTCAGGAATGGTGACCATTCGGAAAGGAAGCCTGCTGTTCTTACACGGCCTGGCCGCTATGTGACTCCAGGTCTACAGCAACGTGTTAGACTTTGACAAGCTCCCTGAAATGGCCAAGGAAGTCACGTCATCCAGGGACGGGCAATAAGTGCCAGCGCTACCACTGACACCCATCAAACACGTATAAAAAAATGGAATGAGAAACAGTCAGTTCTACTGAGGAGCTCTGCACCTCCTGAAATGAAATAACTTGGCCTTTCTCTGTACAAATGCTGCCTGAACTGTATGTTCAGCACTTTGAATTTTTATTGCGCTTGATTTCATGTTGGTTTCTTCTAACCTAAAGCTGAGAATTGACAGGCAGCCGCCAATCTACAAATTTCTCTCCCCAAACAGCAATTAACCTTTAACTGACCTCAGGGTGTCTCTATCTGCAGCAATTAATCTTTGTGGTCTTAAAGCACAGCTGCACCATCCCACCACAGATGCAGTACTCATTAATCTGTGCAACAGAGGGTCCACTGCTTTTATATGCTCAGGATCTGCACAATAACTTTTGGGTAGTGCCTCTACAGGCTGCACGTGCAGCCACCGCTACGCAGCATGATCTTCCTGTGCTTCTTGTAGAAGTGGCAAAAGCGGGTCAGTCATTGCAGGACCATCCTACACATCTGATACATCCAGATTCACAAAGCTCAGCAGCATCAACTTTGTCACTCTCATCAGGCAATTTAACAAAACGTGGGGCAGAGGGTGGAGGCTGAGGTAAGACCAGGTATTATCTAACAGAGCATGGAACACTGTGCAGTGACGGTCAGAGTCTGCCATGTGAGGATAGTGTGTGCGCGGCATTGCATCTGTGTGCAACACATCGGAAGGTGTGTGATTCAGTGAATCATTCACTGGCTGTGATATGGAAGCACTCTACTTTGACGAGAGGCAACGTGTTGGGGTAGAGACCATAGTGTGTCACCTGAGTGACTGCAACACAGCTCATCATAACAAGGAGACATACACAAGAGATGTGGAATGAGTATGATTCTATTTACAGTTGTGAACATTATATACAAGCTGTGAACAGCCGTGCCACCGATATGATCATATTATTTTCTTGATTCCCTAATCTTACTGCTACGTCTTGGTGCATCCCCAACATCCACTGCAGAAGTGGAGGCTGACTGGTGACTGCTACGCCCCGTTGTGTGTGATGACTTTGGCGGGGGCCCTCTGGAGGGTCGAGGCCTGGAAGGCCCCGGCCTACTTTGGATCACCAGCTGTGGGGCAGGCGCACCCTCCTCAGCCTGTGGAGCTGGAGGTGATGGGGTCACAGGAAGAGCGGCTGGGATCGGTTGGGGGCTCCTGCAGTCACCCGCGTGCATGGCCCTGGCATGTCAAGCTGCTGATCCTTCTCTCTACGGGTGCCTGAGGGCCCCTGGCTGACTCCTCGAGGAGAAGGGGCAGCTGGAGTGAGATTGAGTTGCCCCAAACCCCTCTCCCATTCACACTGATGGATGCCACCAATACCTACACCGATGAAGTTCTGCTCCTGCAGCAATGCAGGACCTGGACCAATGTCTCCATAGCGGCCGCCATCCTACCATTGTTGACCTCAGCGTGTTGGCATGATGGCGCGATCACCTCAGCCTGAAAGAGGATGGACTCCTCCATTGTCCATTGCAATCTGAGGAATGCAGTTGACATCCCTTCCTGATATTCCCGTGCTTATCTTTGCAACTCCAGCAACTGATTGAGGACCAAGTCCGGAGGCTTGTCATCAGACTCGGACTCAGCTGAATCGTGGCCTCCAGCAGTTCGCTGAGTGCCGGTGAACTCGGCCGTCCCTGCCTCTGCCTGCCGTGGAGTAGATGGTGCACTGTGCTCACCAGATTGTAACCCCGAGCCTGCTCTAGATCGAGGTCCTGCCAGGACCTTGAGTTCCGGCACTCCACCTGGGACCTCCCCCTGCGATGGTGCATGATCTTCTCCTGCGTGAAGACAGATGGAGTGAGTGTGAGCAAGACACCTGCCAGGCAGATGAGAAGGACGCCTGGCATGTGTGGGTGGTGAGTGGTGCCATGGACGGGATGAGGACATGATCTTCAGAGGAGATGAAGGTGTGTGTGAGAGAGTGAGTGGTGATGTCCATTCAGCTGGCAGTGAGTGAGATCCCTGAGAACGTCTGATGGGCTTGTGAGTGCGTGAGTTGAGAGTGATGAGATGGTTGTCTTACCCTGGCGGCACGGATGAGATCATTCATCTTCTTTCTACACTGGGTGGCTGGCCTCTGCTGTCGGCACTGACCACCGCTGCCATCAACTCCCAAACCTTTGCGGTGAGGTTGGCGGACCTCCTGCGGCCAGAGAGGGGGGTGGTGAACATTGAGGCGGCTTCCGCGGCGTCCAAAAGGCGTTCCAGTGAGTCATCACTAAACTTTGGTGCTGCCATCTTCTGGGCTCTCAGGGCCTTATCTTGAGCAAGGCAGCGCTGGGCTGCAGACAGCGAGAACTGTGCGCACGGCTGCAGTTTAAATGTGGCACCCAGAGTGAGGAGGGGTGAGGTCACAGCGTGGCGGGCGAATCAGGAGCTGCCCGCCAGCGATTCGGAATGTTTCCAGTTCCTGCATAATTAATGAGGTGGGAAGCAGACAATGCGGCATGAAAACCACCACAGCGGCCAGCGGGAAAAACAGCCATTGTTTATACCCGCTGCTGCACCTAGTGCAATTCAGGGAAAATCCCGCCCATTGAATATACCAGATCTATAAATAGTGAAGATAAACTGAATAAACAGCCACCAAAATATCTGAAGAGCAAAGAAAAACCATATAAGGATTGGAAGGAAATGGGCAGGTAAATTTACCGGAGGAATATGAACATTTGCTGAAATGGGCTCAGGAATTGCTCAGAGACCTTCACTTAAGGAATTTCTGAAGCAGAGATGACATTCGCGCAGCACAACAGGCAGAGGTTCTGAGCCAGTAACCAGTGCGCGCAAGAGGGATAGCCCTGTCCACTGCTGACCACATCCGGTCCTGAGGACACACATCCGGACCTGGGGACACACAACCGGACCTGGGGACACACATCCGGACCTGGGGACACACATCCGGACCTGGGGACACACATCCGGACCTGGGGGCACACATCCGGACCTGGGGGCACACATCCGGACCTAGGGACACACATCCGGACCTTGGCGGGCACACAACCGGACCTGGGGACACACATCCGGACCTTGGGGGCACACATCCGGTCCTGGGGACACACATCCGGACCTGGGGACACACATCCGGACCTTGGGGGCACACAACCGGACCTGGGACACACATCCGGACCTGGGACACACATCCGGACCTGAGGACACACATCCGGACCTGGGGACACACATGCGGACCTGGGGACACACATCTGGACCTGGGGACACACATCCGGACCTTGGCGGGCACATAATCCCTGTTTTTTAGTCCGAAAGATTCCAAGAGATGTTGATAGCATAAAGAGTTCAGAAAAACTTAAAACATTCTTCAATATCAAAGTGTAGAACATGCAAATGATCTAAAATGTCAATGAGACTGAAGATAAAAATAGTTAATATATACAAATATATGAAAATGACAGGCTAGTGAGAAGAGTCACTGATCCATCTTGCCTGTCCCTCAAAGCTGCTGACGAACTCAGTCAGTCTAGACTCGTGCAGCAGTGGAGAATGGGCAGAACTAAAATCCAGCTGTCAGCACCAGGCCATTTATCCTCTCAACCCCAATTTAAGTCAAAATACGTTTTATTCCCCGCAGAAGTTGGGCGAATATAATGTTCAGCAGTCTTCACACCAAAGGATTTTACCTCCTTGTAAAATAAGCAACAAACATTTTTTCAGAAATTATTGAGTGGTGAGCATTGCACAATCTAATTCTTCCGCCACACTCAGTATCTTAGGGAATTTTGAAGTTAGTTTTGCAAAACTGCCTGACAAGTTAGGAGACCCTGCGATTAACAAATCCCTGGGGGCAGATGGCGTAAATTTCAGCTGTGAAGAAGTCACCGAATGATACACTACAGGAGGCCATCCAGCCCTATCATGTCTATGCTGAGTCTTTGAAAAAGGTGCCTGATTATCCCAACCACTTTTGCTCCATGTAATTTTTTTCCCTTTCAAATATTTATGCAAACCCCTTTTGCAAGTGACTATCGAAATCTACTTTCATCATCCATTCAGGCAGTGCATTCCAGATTATAACAATTCCATGTGTAAAAACAGCTCTCCTAGCTTCCCCTCTGGTTGTATGGCCAATATTCTTAAATAGGTGTCACCTGGATACCGACCCTCCCACCAGTGGAAACTGTTTCTCCTTACTTATTTTTCGAAGCCTGGGAATCACTGGGCACTCTGAGGTTCTGAGGCAC
The DNA here is from genome assembly GCF_964194155.1 of Cetorhinus maximus. Lineage (NCBI taxonomy): Eukaryota > Metazoa > Chordata > Chondrichthyes > Lamniformes > Cetorhinidae > Cetorhinus > Cetorhinus maximus. The sequence continues at coordinate 34,287,754 of NC_135904.1, forward strand.
TGGAACAAGTTACAGTGCTGTGCATATTGAAAAAGGACTGTGCAGTGTCCCAAGCGATATCTTAACTGTTCATCCTAATCTGTAGATAGACGATCGCACAAAACGTGTGTAGAAATTCTGAGCCATGACAGTTGTTTCATCCCTGAAGCAGAACAAGAGAGAAATGTGGAACGGTGTTGACTGGAAAGGAAGCGGGAGGAGAATGCCAGCAAAGAGGGTACAAATTACATAATGAACTGAGGGATGGAGCAAGTGAAGTGTAACAGTATGAACTGACAGAGGAGAGATCAAAGGTTACACCATGAATTGGGAGAGAAGGGGTGAGAGGTGACAGCATAAACAGGGGGGAGAAGGTGGATTATGGTAATATCACTGGACTAATAATCCAAAGGCCCAGGCTAACGCTCTGGGGACATGGATTCAAATCCCCACTCCGTAGCAGCTGGTAGAACTTAAATTGAATTAATAAATCAAATAAATTTGACATGTTGCAGAATGGACACAAAAACGTTACATGAACAAATCTCAACCTAGCCTCCAAGGCTGGTTTCAGAAGTGTTCAAATCTCTCCTACTCCTGTGTAGGTTAATTGAGGATTATCAGGGAGACAAGGGAGATAGAAAACTCTGCAGCAGTAACTAATTTTTTAGCAATAGTGTAAAAGGGGAAATATCAAGTCAGCTGCCTGTTATACACTTTTCCCAGTTTTAATTTCAATTGATGCTAATTGAAGGTGATGTACAAAGGGCAGGAGGTCTGTTTTCGCCCATGCTACACAATCAATAGAAGCTAAAATTCCTCCCCCACCCTCCTTGGTGTTCTATTTGACCAGAGCGTCACTACAGGAACTTGTCTTTATTTAAGGTGTCAAAGAAAATGTTCCAGGAAATGCAGATAAATAAAAGGGGCTGGACTCTGAAACATGGTGCAGACGTTAAGCGAGGAGGCTGAAAGTTTATTTCGAACATTTTTGAAAGGAAGAGAGAAAAATAAAGAGGTGGAAGAAGAGGAAATTCCAGTTGAGAGCCAACAATGGTGGAGCAAGAGGAGAGGATGCCCAGATTGAGAGCATGGAAGGATGTGGGAGGAGAAATAGATCTACATTGGGGTTAGACCCGATAGTAACGCATGTCTATCAGCGAGGAGCAGAGACGTAATGCGTGAGTCAGTCTTAGTGCAAGAAAGAATGCAAACAGCTGAGCTCTGGACAGGTTCAAGTATATGGAGAGTGGAGGAATGGAAGGTCGTTGCTATAGTGATGGAAGCAGACGGTAAAAATGTACAATTGACGTAGTGGATTAGTATGTGCGGGATCAGTCGTGATATAAAGAGAAAGGAAGAAAGCAAGCAAGAAAGAGGAGTGCTTTAGTAGTTCTGAAGTGCAGTTGTAATGTGGGGAATGAACAACCAATTTGCACACAGCTCCCACAAACAGCAAAATCTATCTTGGTGATAAAAATTGACAGGGCATGGGGACAATTCCCCAGATCTTTTTAGAAATAGTGTCATGGGATCTTTTGCATACTTGAGAGAGCAGATTCATCTGAAAGATGGCACCTCTGACATTGCAGCACTCCCACAGTACTGCAGCGGACTATCAGGCTGAATTCTCTGCCCAAGTCTCTGCAGAGTTTGAACCCATTCTCGTCGGTGAGATACTAACGGTGAGCCACAGCTAACACAGTCTAACATGTGCATGGACAAAGTGTATCAAACCAAATTTCAATAAAGATTTCAATTACTAAAAGTAAAGGGCACTGCCTTTGTAACAGACAACAGCCTCGATTTTCTGACTTTAAATGGGTTGCCACTGGGGTTAAAATATCACCAGCCATAACTTAAATGTTCCTTGCAAGGTGCTTTTATTAATTCCCCAACCAGTTATATATCTTCTCAGTAAAGGCAGAAAATGCTGGAAATATTCAGCTGCTCAGGCAGCGTCTGTGGAGAGAGAAGCAGGTTTCAGGTCCACGGCCTTTTGTCAAAAGAGGTCCTGAAACATGGGGTTGGTTTCACACTCCTCCACTGGTGGGTTTGAAAATCCAGTGGGAGCGTGCCCACCACCTACCCACCCGACCCTGCCCCCACCACGATCTTACTTATGGTGGGTGGCAAGGGGGTTGGTACAGCCCACCCACCCTTGGACCGATTAATGCCTCATGCCTCCAAAGCTGAGATTTAATCGGTGGCGGGAGAGACCCACACCAAGCGTCCAGCATGGCAACATTTCCTATGCGAGCTGGTGGGGAGCTTCCTCCTTAACAGGCCCCATGCCCATCTGAGGTTGCCCCCTGAGGTCACCACTTCCCCCACCAGGCACACCCCTCCCCCCCATCTCCCCTTGCCAGGGCCTGCCAGCCTGGCCCCAGCAAGACCCCCCAGACTTACCTCTGGTCCTGGCTCCAGTACAGCGTGCCATCTTGCAGTACCGGCGGTGACCACCATTTCCGGAGGTGCTGCTGATATCGGAAACCTGCTGATCTCCGATTGACTGGCAGGATTTCCTGTGGCTAAGGGATGGGAATCCCACCTTGGTGGGGGAAGTCGTCCAGAGCAGGGGGAAGGGTCCACACCAGCTTTTTAGCCGCGGAGGGAGTGGGATCATAGCACCCGGCTAAATTCAGCCTGTGCTGAGTATTTCCAACGTCTTCTGTTTTAATTTCAGAACTCCAGCATGGCAGTATTTTGCTTATATATCTTCTTAATTGCTTTTCAGTTTCATTATCAAAATCAAGCAGAGGATGGCAGCTGAAGTATTTATGGATCTAATTGGCTGACTTTTACATGTGAAACTGGCTGTCATGTTCAGGAATTATTGATCTCCATTTTCTGACTTAAATGTCAGATCCCAGTGACAAACTCAAACCAAGAGGAGCTTGTTTCTTCGTGAGGTGCCATTCCTTGCCTTGCCGTATCCTTACAGAACTTGATGATCTTATAAACGTTGACCTTGGAATCTTCAAGTACCAAGGAGTTCTTTAAATTAGATATTTAAAATGTATCTACAATCGGTTATTTCTGGGGGTGCCCTGTCACAGTCTTTGAGATACATCAAATTCTCTTTCTGCATATGCCAGAGTCCCCAGCATCACAGATGCCAGTCTTCAGCCAATTCGATTCACTCCACGTGATATCAAGAAACAGCTGAAGGCACTGGATATTGCAAAGGCTATGGGTCCTGACAATATTCCGGCAATAGTACTGAAGACTTGTGATCCAGAACTTGCCGCGCCCCTAGCCAAGCTGTTCCAGTACAGCTACAACACTGGTATCTACCCAGCTATGTGGAAAATTGTCCTGTACACAAAAAGCAGGACAAATCCAAACCGGCCAATTACTGCCCCATCAATCTACTCTCAATCATCAGTAAAGTAATGGAAGGGGTCATCAACAGTGCTACTAAGCAGCACTTGCTTAGCAATAACCCACTCACTGACACTCAGTTTGGGTTCCGCCAGGGCCACTCAACTCCTGACCCCATTACAGCCTTGGTTCAAATATGAACAAAAGAGCAGAACTCCCGAGGTGAGGTGAGAGTGACTGCCCTTGACATCAAGGCAGCATTTGACAGAGTGTGGCATCAAGGAGCCCTAGCAAAACTGGAGTCAATGGGAATCAGGGGGAAATCTCTCTACTGGTTGGTGTCATACCTAGCACAAAGGAAGATGGATGTGGTTGTTTGAGGTCAATCATCTCAGCTCCAGGACATCACTGCAGCAGTTCCTCAGGTTATTGTCCTAGGCCCAACCATCTTCAGCTGCTTCATCAATGACCTTCCTTCCATCATAAGGTCACAAGTGGGGATGCTCTCTGATGATTGCACAGTGTTCAGCACCATTCGCAACTCCTCAGATACTGAAGCAGTCCATGTCCAAATGCAGCAAGGCCTGGACAATATCCAGGCTTGGGCTGACAAGTGGCAAGTAACATTCGCACCACACAAGTGCCAGGCAACGACCATCTCCAACAAGAGAGAATCTAACCATCGCCCCTTGATGTTCAATGGCATTACCATCGCTGAATCCCCACTATCAACATCCTGGAGGTTACCATTGACCCGAAACTGAACTGGACTAGCCATATAAATACTGTGGCTACAAGAGCAGGTCAGAGGCTAGGAATCCTGTGGTGAGTAACTCACCTCCTGACTCCCCAAAGCCTGTCCACCATCTACAAAGCACAAGTCAGGAGTGTGATGCAATACTCTCCACTTGCCTGGATGAGTGCAGCTCCAACAACAATCAAGAAGCTTGACAACGTCCAGACAAAGCAGTCTGCTTGATTGGCACCATATCCACAAACATTCACTCCCTCCACCACCAACGCACAGTAGCAGCAGTGTGTACCATCTACAAGATGCACTGCAGGAATTCACCAAGGCTTCCTCGACAACACCTTCCAAACCCACGACCACTACCATCTAGAAAGACAAGGGCAGCAGACACATGGGAACACCACCACCTGGAAGTTCCCCTCCAAGTCACTCACCATCCTATCTTTGAAATATATCACCAATCCTTCGCTGTCGCTGAATCAAAATCCTGGAACTCCCTCCGTAACAGCACTGTGGATGCACCTTCACCATATGGGCTGCAGCGGTTCAAGAAGGCTGCTCAACACCATCTTCTCAAGAGCAACTAGGGATGGGCAATAAATGCTGGCCTAGCCAGCAATGCCCACTTGAATGAATTAAAGAAAACGCAAGCCATTATCATCAATTCCGTTTGAATCAGCCAGAGGAGTGACCGTTGATAGATTTTTGTTGAGTGTTAAGGGTTATGGATCCAAAGACGATAGATGGAATTCAGATACTTCCATGATCTAAACGAATGGGGGAACGGGCTCAAGGGGCTGAATGGCCGACTCCTATTTCTATGGATTAGGATGTGAACCTTCTGCAAAAGGAGATATTGGGTGGAATTCACTGTCGATGAAGGGTTGGGGGGGTTGGGGTGGGGGTGCTGCCCACCGTCTGCAAAACCCTGCATCAATGTTCTCCAGGCAGCCCAACTCTATTCCAAGGCAATCAGGCACTTACCTGGACAGCATCGGGCCTCCAGTCAAATTAGGCCCCAAGCAGGCCGGAAATCCCCCCAATCTGAAGCCAACAGCTCCCCTGTAACGGCAGCACCACTGGTGGCAGTGGCCACTGCCAGTATTGCACTTGGGCCTTCACTAGGAATCAGTGCTGGATCCGGAGAGGAGATAAGTATGGGGAGGATGGCAGTTGCAGGGATGGGGGAGGGGGTGGTGCTGGCGAGGGAGTTGGAAGGGGATCGAAAGCAATGGCAGAGGTGTAGCTTTCTGTGGGCCCCCACCTTCTGATGTTGGGTCCCTCCATCAGGCACAGGGAGCCTGAGAAAAAGGGAACCCCTCCCCCCACCCTACCCTCACCCCATCAGGTGGCAGAGTTTGCTGGGTGGTCTTCCTGGATGGCGAATACCAGCAGCAGCGGGATAAGGTGTTTAAATGGCAAAATGCTGGAAAACTGGTCACATCCCCCTATTAGGGGCCCTAATAAGTTCAATTGGTTGCCCACCTCCATTGAGCTGTTAGCTGATCCAAATGCCAGCAGTTCAAACATCAAAGCCATTACTTGAATGGTCAAAACATCTAAATGTGATGTTGCTATTTCTTAAATGTGCATCATTATATAGTCTTTGCTGAGGGGGTAGTTAAAAGAATCTAAGAACATGAGAAATAGAAGCAGGAGTAGACCATTTGACCCTTTGACCCTGTTCCACCATTCAATCCCATCATTGTTGATCTTCTGCCTCAACTCCAATTTTCCACCCATTCCCAAAACCACTTGATTCTCCGAGTGATTAAAAATCTATCTCAACCTTAAATATATTCAATGATGAAGTTTCCACTACCCTCTGGGGTAGAGAATTCCAATGATTCACAATCCACTCGGTGAAGAAATTTCTCCTCATCTTAATCCTGAATGCCCGATCCCTTATCCAAGCCTGTGCTCCCATTTTCCAGATTCCCCAGCCATGGGAAACAACCACTCAGTGTCTACCCTCCCCAATTACCATCCCATCAGTCTACCCTCGATCATCAGTAAAGTAATGGAAGGGGCCATCAACAGTGCTATCAAGCGGCACTTGCTTAGCAATAACCTGCTCACTGACGCCCAGTTTGTGTTCCACCAGGGCCACTCAACTCCTGACCTCATTACAGCCTTGGTTCAAACATGGACAAAAGAGCTGAGCTCCCAAGGTGAGGTGAGAGTGACTGCCCTTGACATCAAGGCAGCGTTTAACCGAATGTGGCATCAAGGAGCCCTAGCAAAACTGCAGTCAATGGGAATCGGAGGGAAAACTGTCCGCGGGTTGGAGTCATACCTAGCACAAAGGAAGATGGTTGTGGTTGTTGGGGGTCAGTCATCTGAGCTCCAGGACATCACTGCAGGAGTTCCTCAGGGTCGTGTCCTAGGCCCAACCATCTTCAGCTGCTTCATCAATGACCTTCCTTCCATCATAAGGTCACAAGTGGGGATGTTCGCTGATGATTGAACAATGTTCAGCACCATTCGCGACTCCTCAGATACCGAAGCAGTCCATGTCCAAATGCAGCAAGACCTGTACAATATTCAGGCTTGGGCTGACAAGTGGCAAGTAACATTCATGATAAAAATGACAGGCAATGACTATCTCCAACAAGAGAGAATCCAACCATTGCCCCTTGATGTTCAATGGCATTACCATCACTGAATCCCCCACTATCAACATCTTGGAGGGTTACCATTGACCCGAAACTGAACTGGACTAGCCATATAAATACTGTGGCTAATAGAGCAGGTCAGAGGCTAGGAATCGTGCGATGAGTAACCCACCTCCTGACTCCCCAAAGCCTGTCCACCATCAACAAGGCACAAGTCAGGAATGTGATGGAATACTCCCCACTTGCCTGGATGAGTGCAGCTCCTACAACACTGAAGAAGCTGGACACCATCCAGGACAAAGTAGTCCACTTGATTGGCACCACATTCACAAACATTCACTCCCTCCACCACCGACGCACAGTAGCAGCAGTGTGTACCATCTACAAGATGCACTGCAGTAACTCACCAAGGCTCCTTAGACAGCACCTTCCAAACCCAGGACCACTACCACCTAGAAGGACAAGGGCAGCAGATAGATGGGAACACCACCGCCTGGAAGTTCCCCTCCAAGTCACTCACCATCCTGACTTGGAAATATATCGCCGTTCCTTCACTGTCGCTGGGTCAAAATCCTGGAACTCCCTCCCTAACAGCACTGTGGGTGTTCTTCCATCACATGGACTGCAGCGGTTCAAGAAAGCAGCTCACCACCACTTTCTCAAGGGCAACTAGGGATGGGTAATAAATGCTGGTCCAGCCAGCGAAGCCCACATCCCATGAATGAATTAAAAAAAAACCCTGTCACACCCCTTCCAGGTCTTGTCTGTTTAAATTAGATCATCTCTCAATCTTCAATACGCCAAAGAATCTAGGCCCAATTTACTCAGCTTCTTGTCAAAGGACAACCCTCTCATCTCAGGGACCAACTTAGTGAACCTTCACTGTACCACCTCCAACACAAGTATATCCTCCCTTAGACAAAAGCAGAAAATGCTGGAAAAACTCAGCAGGTCCAACAGCATCTGTGGAGAGAAAAATACAGTTAACTTTTGGAATCCGTATGACTCTTCTTCAGAGCTAAAGACACTTCTCTTTAGCTCTGATGAAGAGTCATACAGACTTGAAACATTAACTCTGTTTTTCTCTCCACAGATATTGGTAGACCTGTCAAGATTTTCCAGCATTTTACTGTTTTTGTTTCAGATTTCCAGCATCCGCAGAACTTTGCTTTTATCCTTCCTTCGATATGGAGATCAAAACTGCACTCAGTACTCCAGGTGCAGCCTTACCAAAGCCCTGTACAACTGTAGCAAGATTTCCTTATTCTTGTACTCCAATCCCAGTGCAATAAAGATCAACATGCCACATGGCTTCCTAATTGCTTGCCATACCTGCATGCTAACTCTTTGTGTTCCAGTATACCCAATTCTCTCTGTACAGCAACATTTAAAAGTTTCACGCCCTGTGGAAATGTTGCTTTTCTCTTTTTATTACAAAAATAAATGATCCTCAGACTTCCCCACATTATACTCCATCTGTAATCTTGTTGTCCAGTCAAGTAACCTGCCTTTATGTCTTTGCAGCCTCTTTGTGTCCTCTTCAGAGTTTACAATCCCACCTAGTCCACCTCTGTGAAGAGCCAACAGCCCAACTTGTCCTCACTCTTTGCAATCCATGCTTTTACCTGTCTCTAAATCACTGTCAGTGGTCACTGAGCAATTGTCATTGGGTGAAATCCTTTCCTGCTGTTGGATGCCATGGGACATTGCGTGGGGCTTCGATTGCCACACGTGTTCAATCGATAGTGCGCTGTACACTAAGAATGCCATATACTTTGAAAAACCTGATAACAACAACTTGCATTTTTATAGAGCCTTTAACATAGTAAAATGTCCTAAGGAAATTCACAACAACATCATTAGGAAAGCTTAGTCAGAGACTGGGTCGATTGAGAGAAATTTTTTGCATTGGTTTGAGAACCTCCCAGAAGGGAAAAAAACACTTAAAAACTGGGAAGTAAAAGTACTGGTCTGAACTGGTCTTTCATGTCTTAAAATGGAATGCCAGTAAAAACTGGGAAATAAGAGTACTGGTCTGAACTGTTTTTTCCTTCTGGGCTGCTCCATCTCTGCTCGCTGATGGTCAGTCACAGGGCCTCTGCAAAGTGGGTTCTGAAGTGCTGAACCAATGTGTGATGCTTTGCAAGTTCCTTGTTGCTTGAAGGACACTGTCACTTTTACCACCTTTAGCAATGCAATGATACTAATGCTACTCCATCTATGGCTTCCTTAGTGTGGCACACCCTTCCTTCGCACAGCCTGCTCAGGGTGGGGAATTCTGTGGCAGAGGCACAAGCTTGAGCATTACACTCAGCACAGAATATGTGTCCCAGCTGTGGTCATGCAGCACACCCCTTGGCCAGTGCTCAAATCACAGCAACAAGACAAACTGTGTCTTTAACACACCACACCCACCCCACCCCCACTAGGGCTATCTGTACCTTGCTCGTCCTGCTTTCTACCCTTAATGTCACCTATTAGCACATTTCTTAGATAATATCACCACTGTTAACACCTCTTTGCCCTTTTGTCTATGACATATTTCGGCAAACTCCACCTGTCACTGGCCCTCTATCCAGCTCTACCTGTCCCACTCCCCCTTAAACCAGCTTATATTTCACCTCTCTTCTGTTTTTCCTTTGTTCTGTTAAAGAGTCAGACGGACTCGAAACATTAATTGTGTTCCTCTCCGCAGATGCTGTCAAACCTGCTTAGTTTTTCCAGGTATTTTTATTTTTGTGTCTTTAACAAGCTGGGACTGCATATCTTCACCAACATCTGCCCCACCCACCACACTGACACCTATCCATCCCTACAGCTTGCAGGGACCAGGGCTGTAGTTAGTCAGTTTACATTTAGTTTCTGGTCAAAGCAAACTGGTCTGACAGGCCCAGCTGTATTGTATGGGTGCTGGGATAAAAAACAGCAGCCTCATTTATAAAACAGTTTCATGTAATGAGTCATAGAGTAATAAGAGTCATTATTTCCCAGAAGGCGGCCACTCGGCCCATTGAGTCAATGCTGGCTCTCTGTAGAACAATCCAGTCAGGCTCATTTCCCTGCTCTATCTCCGTAAACCTGCAAGTTTATTTCCCACAAGTGCCTATCCAACTTCCTTTTGAAATCATTCATCGTCTGTTTCTGCCACCTTCATAATAGAGAGGTCCAGGGCATTACTACTCACAGCGTAAAAACATTCTTCCTCACATGCCCACTTTATCTCGTGCCAAAAATATTTAATCTTTGTCCCTGGTCCTTGTACCATCAGCTAATGGAAACAGCTTTTCCTTGTCTACCTTATCTAAAGCTGTCACAATCTTATACATCTCTATCAAATCTCCTCTCAATCACCTTTGCTCCAAGGAGAACAACTCCAGCCTCTTCAACCTAACCTTGTAGCAAAAATCCCTCATCCCTGGAATCATTCTGGTAAATCTGCTCTGCACTGTCTCAAGAACCCTCAAATTCTTCCTGAAGTGTGGCTACCAGAACTGGACACAATAATCTAGTTGTGGCCTAAGCAGAGCTTTATAAAGGTTCTGTTTAACTTCCCTGCTTTCCATGTTCAGTATCTCTATTTATGTTTCGCTAACTAGTCTCTCATTATGTCCTGTCCTCTTCAAATATCTACGCACATGAACCTCCAGGTCCCCTTTTCCCTGCACATTCTTAGGAACTGGGCCATTAAGTCTACATTGCCTCACTCTATCCCTTCTGCCAAAATGCATCACCTCACACTTCTCTGTGTTAAATTCCACCTGCCACTTGTTTGCTAATTCCAATAGCCTATCCATATCCTGTTGCAGTCAACTAGTATCATTCTCATTGTTTGTCACACCTTCAAGATTGTTATCATCAGCAAATTTTGAAATTTTACTCTGTATTCTAATATCCAAGTCATCTACATTAAAAAAAATCAGTGCTCCTACCACTGAACCTTAGGGAATACTACCCTCCAGACTGAAAAACAACCATTCACCACAACCCGCTGTTTGCCGTCCTTAAGCCAATTTTTCATCCAAGCTGACACTGACCATCTGATCTCAATTTTGTTAACCATCCTTTTATGTGGTGCTTCATCAAACCTTTAAAATCCATATAAACAACATCCACCACATCCCCTTCATCAAACTTCTCTGTTCATCAAAAAATTCAATTAGATTAGCCAAGCGCAATCTGCCTTTTACAAATCTGTGCTCACTCCCCTTAATTAACCCAAACCTCTCCAGGTGCCAGTTGATTTTTTTTCCCTGATTATTGTTTCTAACACCTTACCCACCACAGATGTTAAACTAACTGGCCTGTACTTACCAGGAATGTCCTTGCAGCCTTTCTTTAACAAGGGTGTCATGTTCGCCGCTTTCCAATTCCTTGACACATCCCTGTATCTAGGGACGACTGGTAGATTATGGAAAGCTATCTCCACCCCCACTACCTTGAGCAATGTGGGATGGAAGCCAGCTGGACCAGGTGATTTATCCAATCTGAGTCATCCTGCCTGTCAATTTTCATCCCATCCATTACCGATGCCATCTCCCTTCTACCGGTATTTGATCAGCATCCTCTACCTTAGTAAATACCAATATAAAGTATTAATTAAGTATTCTATTCTTGCCGTGTGTCTCCAAGTATATATCACCTCTTTTGCCCCTAATGGGCTCCACTCTGCCACTTATTGCCTGCTCAGCACTCTCCAGGGCCACACGGCTCCTGACCTCATTATAATCTTGGTCCAAAAATGGACAAAGGAGCTGAATTCAGGAGATGAGGTGAGAGTGACTACCATTGCCATCAAGGCTATATTTGACTGAGTGTGGCACCAAAGAGCCTTAGCAAAATTGAAATCAATGGGAATCAGGGAAAAATTCTCCACCACTTGGAGTCATGCTTAGCACAAAGGAAGATGGTTGCGTTTGTTGGAGGTCAATCACCTCAGCCCCAGGACATTGCTACAGGAGTTGCTCATGGTAGTGTCCAAGGCCCAACCATCTTCATCTGTTTCATCAATGATCTTCCCTCCATCATAAGGTCAGGAGTGGGCATGTTCACTGATGAGGGCACAATGTTCAGCACCATTGGTAGCTCCTCATATATTGAAGCAGTCCATGTCCAAATGCAGCAAGACGTGGGCCATATCCAGGCTTGGGCTTATAAATGGCAACTAACATTCATGCTACACAAGTGCCCAGTAATGATCATCTGCAACAAGAGAGAATCAAACCATCTCCCTTTGATATTCAACAGCATTACCATCATTGAATTTCCGATGATCAACATCCTAGGGTTACCATTGACTAGAAACTAAACTGGACCAACCATATAAATACTGTGGCTACAAGAGCAGGTCAGAGGCTGGGAATTCTGTGGTGACTCACCTCCTGACTCCCCGAAGCCTGTCCACCATCTACAAGGCATGAGTCAGGAGTGTGATGGAATAATCTTCACTTGTCTGGATGCATGCAATTCCAACAACACTCAAGAAGCTCGACATTCAGGATAATGCGGTCGCCTGATCAGCACCCTATTCACCACCTTAAACATTCACTTCCTCCACCGCTGATGCACAGTGGCAGCAGTGTGTACCATTTGCAAGATGCACTGCAGCAATCCTCCTTCAACAGCACCTTCCAAAGCCACGACCACTACCACCTGGATGGACAAGGGCAGCAGACACATGGGAACACCACCACTTGGAATTTCCTCTCCAAGCCACTTTCCATCCTGACTCTGAAATATATCGCTGTTCTCTTATTGTTCCTGGAACTCCCTCCCTAACAGCACTGTGGGTGTTCCTACACCACATGGACTGCAGCGGATCAAGAAGGCATCTCCACACCTTTTCAATGGGCAATTAGGATGGCCAATAAATGCTGGACTTGCCAATGACACATCCCACGAACGAATAAAAAAAGATTACTTGCCAGTAGAAGACTTTGGGTTCCCTCTTATATTATCTGCCAGTTTTATTTTCCTCTTCACTTCCCCTCTCAACTTACTGTATTTGGCCTGGCTCTTGAAGAATTCACCTGACATGCATCATATACCCTCTTTTTGTGTTTATTAATATTCTCTACCCCTCCTGTTGTCCTAGGAGTCGTGGCATTGCTTCGCCTGTTGTTGGAATGCACCTAGCATGTATCTGAAACATCTCCTCATCAAATGCATAGTATGTGGTTTCCTTGGCGACAATGGAGCTGGAGTCTCCTCCTGCTGTGTCTAAAAGATCATTTAAAGAATGGAACATAAAAACCTGAGAGGCCATTCAGCCCCTCGAGCTTCTGCTGCCATTCAATGACTGATTTGCATTCCAATTCCATTTACCTGCCTTGGCTCCATAATGTTTAATACCCTTGTCCAGCAAAAATCTACCATCTCAGAGGCTGACTCAGCCTCTACTGCCTTTTGTGAGGGAGCTCCAGACTTCTATCAGCCTTTGTGCAAAGAAATGTATCCTAACTTCTCTCCTGACTGTCCTGGCTCTGATTCTAAACTTATGTCCCCTTGTCCTAGATTCTCCCATAAATCTTAAAAACCTCAATCAAATCACACATTAACCTTTAATATTTTGGGGAACACATGCCTAATTTATGCAATTTCTCCTCATATTTTATCCTTTGCTCCAGAGCTCCCCTGGCAGGTTTCAGGTGAATCTGTTGCAATCTGTCCAACACCAATATGTCCTTTCCAAGTTGGGGTGCTCAAAACTTTACACAGTACCCCAGATGTTGACTAACCAGGGGTTTGTATAGTTGCAGCAAAAATTCCTCACCATTATATTCTAGCCTTCTAGTTATAAAGGCTAACATTCCATTTGCTTTTTTGGTTATATTTTGTACTTATCTTTAATGAGCTGTGCACATGGACTGCAAAATCTCTGTGGACCTCCACTTTTCCTAGCTGTTCACCATTTTAAAAAATACTCAGGTCTATCCTTCTTTGGTCTAAAATGGATGACTTCAAATGTTGAGATCTCCCTGCCACAGTTTTCCCTGCTCACATAATCTATCAACGTCTCTTTGTAGTTTTAAGCTCCCAACTCACTTCTTACTGCACCATCAATCTTTGTGCCGTCAGCAAACTTGGATATATGGGAACTCTCAATTCTGTTATTTAAGTCATTAATAAACACAGGTCCCCAGAACAGATTTCTGTACAGCATTGCTAGTCATCTCCTTCCAAGTCAAGTACATACCAATTAGAAACGTCATCATTGACCTGAAAAGTTAACTTTGTTTTACTCCACAGATGCTGCTCAGTGTTTCCAGCATTTTCTAATTTTATTACAAATCTATTGACCCTACTCTCTGTCTTCCACTGATTAACCAATCTCCTAACCAGGTCAATAGCTTGCTCTCAGTTCCATTGGTTTTAATTTTAACTAGCAGCCCCTTGTGTGGAACCTTATTGAATGCCTTCTTCAAGTCCACATAAGCAATATCCATAAACATTCCACTGTCTCTAAGTTACTTCCTCAAAAAATCAAATTAGGCTCAATCAACATGACCCTACACATGACTGACCCTTTCCAATCAGTTCAAATGTCTCTAAGTGCTCAGTCACTCTTTCTTTCATTGTAGATTCCAAAAACTTCCCCATAACAGGTTTATAATTTCCTGATTTCGCTCTATCACCTTTCTTAAATAATGGGAAACACATTTGTAATTTTCCAATCTAAAGGAACAATTCCTGAGCTTTGGAAGATAATGACTAAAGCATCTGCAATTTCCCTACCTCCTTCCTGTAAAACATTGGGTTGGAAACCATCAGGTCCTGAACTCCTGTCAGTATTTAGTGCCATTATTTTGTCTAATAGCTCTCTTGCTTAGTAACTTTAGTGAGTTCCAGTCCTTGCTTCCTTACTCCCCTCTACTGTGACGCTTGACATAAACCTGGCATTTCCTTATTTTCTTGTGCCATACTGCTGACATCTGTTTTTAAAGGGTTCACATCAGCCTTGACAATCTTTGTAAAAAACAAAATACTGTGGATACTGGAAATCTGAAACAAAAGCAGAAAATGCTGGAAAAACTCAGCAGGTCTGACGGCATCTGTGGAGATAGAAACAGAGTTAACGTTTCAAGTCCATTTGATTCTTTTTCAGAGCTAAAGAGAAGTAAAACTGTGATGGAATTTATACTGTTTAAGGAGGGTGGAGCATGTGAAGCTGGATAGAAGGCCAGCGATAGGTGGGGGCTAAGGAGAGATTGACAAAGATGTCATGAACAAAAGGACAAATGAAGTGTTAATGGTAGTGGTAAGGGATAAAAAAAGGTGCTGACAGTGGCGTAAAGGTAAGAAAGCAGAATGTGATAATAGCAGAACAGGGGTAAGCACTCTGGAAAGAACAACATGAACAAGTGACAGATGGCCCTTGTGGGGGAGGGGTGGGGAGAGGGAGCAGTGGTGGGGAAAAAGGATTGAGAATGGAATAAAAAGGGGAGATTAAAAAGGATAAAACAATGAATACATTCATAAAAATAATTAATTTTTAAATCAAAATAAGTGGATAAAAAAATAAGAATGAAATTTGAGAAAAGGGATTAAAAAAAGGGGGTGAAGATAGAGGAGAGAGTTCATGGTCTGAAGTTGTTGAACTCAATGTTAAGTCTGGAAGGCTGTAAAGTATTTAATCGGAAGATGAGGTGCTGTTCCTCCAGTTTGCGTTGGGCTTCACTGGAACATTGCAGCAGGCCAAGGACGAGCATGTGGACGTGAGAGCAGGGTGGAGTGTTAAAATGGCAAGCGACAGGGAGATCTGGGTCATGCTTGCGGACAGACCGAAGGTGTTCCGCAAAGTGGTCACCCAGTCTGTGTTTGGACTCTCCAATGTATAGGAGACCACATTGGGAGCAGCGAATGCAGTAGACTAAATTGAAGGAGATGCAAGTGAAATGCTGCTTCACCTGAAATGAGTGTTTGAGCCCTTGGACAGTGGGGAGGGGGGAAGTAAAGGGGCAGGTGTTGCACCTTCTGCGATTGCATGCGAAGGTGCCGTGGGAAGGGGATGACATGTTGGGGGTAATGGAGAAGTGGACCGGGGTGTCCCAGAGGGAACGATCCCTGCGGAATGCTGACAGGGGAGTGAGGGAAAGATGTGTTTGGTGGTGGCATCATGCTGGAATTGGCAGAAATGGTGGAGGATAATCCTTCGAATGTGGAGGCTGGTGGGGTGAAAAGTGAGGACAAGGGGGACCCTATCATGGTTCTGGGAGGGAGAGGAAAGTGTGAGGGCAGAGGCGTGGGAGATGGGTCAGACACAGTTGAGGGCCCTGTCAGCCACCTTGGGTGGGAAACCTCGGTTAAGGAAGAAGGATGACATGTCAGAAGTACCGTTTTGGAAAGTAGCATCTTTGGAACAGATGCGACGGAGGCGAAGGAACGAGAGAATGGGATGGAGTCCTTACAAGAAGCATGGTGTGAGGAGCTATAGTTGAGGTAGCTGTAAGAGTCAGTAATGAATATTGGTGGACAATCTATCACCAGAAATGGAGACAGAGAGATCAGGGAAGTGTCAGAGAGGGACCATGTGAAGGTGATAGTGGGGTGGAAATTGGAAACAAAATTGATAATTTTTTCCAGGTCAGACGAAAGCATGAAGTGGCACCGAAACAGTCATCGGTGTACTGAGAAAAGAGTTGTGGGAGGGGGCCTGAGTAGGACTGGAACAAGGAATGTCCCACATACCCCATAAAGGGACAGGCATAACTGGGGCCCTTGCAGGCACTCACATTTGGAGGAAGTGAGAGGAGTTTAAGGGGAAATTGTTCAGTGAGAGAACAAGTTCAGCCAGACGGAGGAGAGTGGTGGTGGATGGGGATTGTTCGGGCTTCTGTTCGAGGAAGAAGCGGAGAGCCCTCAGACCATCCTGGTTGGGGATGGAGGTGTAGAGATATTGGACGTCCATGGTGAAGAGGATGCGGTTAGGACCAGGGAACTGGAAATTGTTGATGAGACAGAAGACAATCTTTGTCTTCCTTTGCTGTTCTTTATATCTCTCCCAGTCCCTTGGATCTACATTAATTTTTACACTTTTGTGTGCTCTTTCCTGCAGTTTTATGTTATTTCTCATCTCTTTTGTCGACCATGGCTCTACAGGTTAGGTAATCTATCTTTCCTTCTCATTGAGTAGATGCATTGCTCCATCTGGAGGGCACTGACTTGCTTACCTTTGGAGCCTTTTCCTTGTGATGACTGAATTTTGCCATCACAGTGCAGCAAACCTGGAATAACTAAAAGAGAAACTGCAAAAAGCAGCCAGTGACTTGTGAATGTTTTTGCTGTACTTGAGCCATCAAACGCTTTCTTCCTTTCCTCTGCCAGGTGGTCCTCAGGCGCCAGATGCCTCTGCGTCAGCTGCAATGCAGGTGAGTTATTTTGAAGCAGCAAATGCTTTTGTAAAGAAGGAAGTAAGTGAAGGGCCTCAGGCAGACGACACTGTGTAATCCTCACAGCTGAGCTGTTAGTGAAAACGTCTTGGACAGTAGATCGGGCTTTGAGGTTCTTGTCAGTTTGCATTTCCAATCTGTGAGACCAGAAAGTCAGAGTTAATGTTTGCAAACTGAAGGCCAATTATACAACATAAAGATAACTGGAGCACTGAGGCTGCACCAGAGCCACTGGGAGCGGGAGGAGATGATGAGGGGCAGGGGTGAGGAAACTATCGGGATATAGCCATAGGGATGGTCCACAGCCCTAGGGTCTACCTGCATTCCTGTTGCCAAATTCTTGGGCCCCAGGAACCTGCTCCTCTTTTCCAGATTTTCCATGTTTCCCTCACCCTCTCCTATTCTCCTGAAGCCATTGAAACCTCCTTTGGGCTATTTCTCTCATTTCTTTACTTGACTCATTATTCCTGTTACCTTGCACCATCTTCCCTTTTTGCCATTCAATCACCCCTGCCCTCCAGCCTTTGCCTTATGATCTTTTTTCTGCTCCCTCTCCCCCACATCTGCACCTGATTGAAAACATTTGGTGACTAATAGTTTCCGGTTCTGGCCAAGGGCCATCGACCTGAAGCGTTATCCCGCTACAGATGCTGTCTGACTTGCCGAGTATTTTCAACACACTGAAGGTAACAGTAATCCTAAAATTGACCACAGTTGTGATTTGTGCGATTAACGGGACCAAATTTTAAATTAGAAAATGCAGATAGCAGAAAAAATACAATTTCATTTGAATAATCCACGTGCACTGATAATTCTGGAAAAGATAGAAAGAGTGGGCTGAAAGATTTGTATTTTTTTCCATACAAGTAAATATGAGAGTGACCTTGTAGAGGGGAAATACTGAGCACAGCGTTGACACTCACTGGGATTGTTTTAGTCACGGGTGAGGGAGCTGGACAACACCTGGAATATAACAAGAGATTCGCTGACAAGACAAGTGTCAAGTGCTTCAGAATGTCTTCAGGTTAATGTCCCGACCCTGCCATTCCGGCAGCCTTTATGTTGCTCGGTTCACGGGCGGCCATTGATCGACTCTGTGCTGGAGATTTCCGCACTGTTTAAAATTAAATAAGTCAGTTCGGGAAACCACAATGTCGATTACATCAGGATCTTGCCTCAAAATTAAAACAAAAGCAGACTAGTGAACTCAGCCTGCGAAGGAATAAAAGTGCATCGCCAAATGAAATACACCCACCCCACAATAAACATGTGAATTCAAAACCAAACATTAAACTATTCCAAATTGTGGCAGCCTCCTGATGTTCGGTAAAGGTTGTGGGGCTTTTTAACCTGAATGGTAACGGGGTCTAACTTATATCCATCCATATATATATAGACTTGGACATATTGTGAGTGCGCCCAGTGTGAATCTGCACTGACAAAGTCCCACTTTCGACAGTTCACAGCGGTCACGTCTTCATTAAGGGGACAACAGAAGGTTAAAAGCAAAGCGGGTGGCCCATCAGTTACCAATGCCCCCAGGCATCGCTTACCTTGGTCGCTGCAGGGTTGCGATCAGAAGTCGCTGTCAGGGGGTTTGGTTTGCGTTTTTGTCCAAACTGAGGGTCCGGTCTTTAACTTCTCCAGCCTTGTCCTGCAGTTCGCACACGCTGCACAGAATTTACTGTATAACATCCCAAAGAATCATCTCCAAACTGCCCAGCCCTATGAATGGATCTCGTCAAACTAGTTTAAGTCATCAGCGGAAATAAAGCTTTATTTGTTCCTTTTTAGCGATTTTTGTTTTATTTGTTTTGATGGGGGGTTCTCTCTCTCTCCCAAAGATGTCTGCGCTCTGAGACCTGTCTGGCACATTGCATTCTCCCAGTTGCATGAGAATTACTGGCCCAAGGGTGGGCGGGGGAGCCACTGATCTGTCACTTTCTGCCAGTTATATGGAAACAGTTGGAGCGAGGTTACTCCCGATTAGAAATTGGAAGGGTTTCACATCGTTGCAGTCATCAACGCCTCATAGAAAACAGGGGCCAATCGAGGTTTCTCCCACTTAAAAAAAAAGAACCCAATGCAAATCCCCATCGCCCGAACAATTAAACTGATCCAAAACGCTGAAGGTGAAACTAAGCTCCAAGTTGGGGATTACTTCCTCTCTATTTTCTGTGAAATGGAAATGTTTAAAAGCCTGAATTGGATGCATGAGGGTCAGGGAGCTGTTGGCTTGTTGAATGTAGTGTGGGTTGTAATGTACATTTAACAACACTCTCCAAACCCCACACAATTCCCACACAGACTGAACACTGCCTCTGGCTGCTAAGGTCTAGTGGGTGCATTGAGAGGGGTGGCCTTGAGACAGTGTTGCGGCTCTCTGGCCGGGGTTGGGGGTGGCCGGGGGGGGGTATGGTCAGCAGTGGCCGGGGGGGGTATGGTCAGCAGTGGCCGGGGGGGGTATGGTCAGCAGTGGCCGGGGTTGGGGGTGGCCGGGGGGGGGGGTATGGTCAGCAGTGGCCGGGGGGGGTATGGTCAGCAGTGGCCGGGGGGGGGTATGGTCAGTAGTGGCCGGGGGGGGGGGGTATGGTCAGCAGTGGCCGGGGGGAGGGTGTGGTCAGCAGTGGCCGGGGGGGGTATGGTCAGCAGTGGCCGGGGGGGGGTATGGTCAGTAGTGGCCGGGGGGGGGGGGTATGGTCAGCAGTGGCCGGGGGGGGATATGGTCAGCAGTGGCCGGGGGGAGGGTATGGTCAGCAGTGGCCGGGGGGGGGTTATGGTCAGCAGTGGCCGGGGGGAGGGTATGGTCAGCAGTGGCCGGGGGGTGTATGGTCAGCAGTGGCCGGGGGGGGGGTTATGGTCAGCAGTAGCCAGGGGGAGGGTATGGTCAGCAGTGGCCGGGGGGGTGTATGGTCAGCAGTGGCCAGGGGGGTATGGTCAGCAGTGGCCGGGGGGGGGGTATGGTCAGCAGTGGCCGGGGGGGTATGGTCAGCAGTGGCCGGGGGGGGTATGGTCAGCAGTGGCTGGGGGGGGTATGGTCAGCAGTGGCCGGGGGGGGGAGGGTATGGTCAGCAGTGGCCGGGGGGGATATGGTCAGCAGTGGCTGGGGGGGGTATGGTCAGCAGTGGCCGGGGGGGGGAGGGTATGGTCAGCAGTGGCCGGGGGGGATATGGTCAGCAGTGGCCGGGGGGGTATGGTCAGCAGTGGCCGGGGGGGGGGTATGGTCAGCAGTGGCCGGGGGGGGGGGGTTATGGTCAGCAGTGGCCGGGGGGAGGGTATGGTCAGCAGTGGCCGGGGGGGGGGGTTATGGTCAGCAGTGGCCGGGGGGAGGGTATGGTCAGCAGTGGCCGGGGGGGGGGGTTATGGTCAGCAGTGGCCGGGGGGAGGGTGTGGTCAGCAGTGGCCGGGGGGAGGGTATGGTCAGCAGTGGCCGGGGGGGGGGTATGGTCAGCAGTAGCCGGGGGGAGGGTGTGGTCAGCAGTGGCCGGGGGGGGTATGGTCAGCAGTAGCCGGGGGGAGAGTGTGGTCAGCAGTGGCCGGGGGGAGGGTGTGGTCAGCAGTGGCCGGGGGGGGTATGGTCAGCAGTGGCCGGGGGGGGTATGGTCAGCAGTGGCCGGGGGGGGTATGGTCAGCAGTGGCCGGGGGGGGTATGGTCAGCAGTGGCCGGGGGGAGGGTGTGGTCAGCAGTGGCCGGGGGGGGTATGGTCAGCAGTGGCCGGGGGGGGTATGGTCAGCAGTGGCCGGGGGGAGGGTGTGGTCAGCAGTGGCCGGGGGGGGTATGGTCAGCAGTGGCCGGGGGGAGGGTGTGGTCAGCAGTGGCCGGGGGGGGTATGGTCAGCAGTGGCCGGGGGGAGGGTGTGGTCAGCAGTGGCCGGGGAGGGTGTGGTCAGCAGTGGCCGGGGGGGGTATGGTCAGCAGTGGCCGGGGGGGGTATGGTCAGCAGTAGCCGGGGGGAGGGTGTGGTCAGCAGTGGCCGGGGGGAGGGTGTGGTCAGCAGTAGCCGGGGGGAGGGTGTGGTCAGCAGTGGCCGGGGGGAGGATGTGGTCAGCAGTGGCCGGGGGGAGGATGTGGTCAGCAGTAGCCGGGGGGAGGGTGTGGTCAGCAGTGGCCGGGGGGAGGATGTGGTCAGCAGTGGCCGGGGGGGTATGGTCAGCAGTGGCCGCTTCCCCGGCTTCCTCACTCTGTCCGGATTCAGCTCCAGTTCCCTGTCACTGCGGCCGCTGCCAAAACAAGATCCACGTGGCAGCGCTCCGAGTGCCGGACCGCTCAGCCTGCACCTCACCTGGAAGCAAAATACACGGGAAACCGGGCAGGAAACCAGGCTCCCTCCCTCCCTCCCTCCCTCCCTCCGCCACCAGCCTCAGCAGCAGCGACCTGACCTCGCGGCTTTAATGCGGCAGGTTCCTGTCTCCCCGGGCAGGACCCCCTCACTCCGCTCCTGGGATTCACTTTGCTTCAATGACCTGGGGGGAGTTGGGGAGAGGGGGGTGGTGGGGAGTTGGGGAGGGGAGGGGGGGTCCGAGGAGCTTCATTCCCACTCCCTGCTTTTGATCAGCGCTCTCTCTATTTTTTTTTCATGCATGGACTGAAGGTGAGACAGCAAAGCCCGGGGGGGAAGGGGGCGAGATTCAGGTGAGAGGCCAGGTTTGGGGATAACTGCGGTTCACGGACCCCACACCGGCACAATTGTAACTGGGTTAGGCTAACCCCCATTGGGCGCGACAGATCCACAGCTCAGTAATACCGAGGAGCTGGGAGGTTCCCTTATTTTTATTATTATTGCCCAGGTCTTGCTGCCTATGGACACGGACTGAAGCAGCAAAACCTGGACAATATCCAGGTTTGGGCTGACAGGTGGCAAGTAACATTCGCGCTGCACAAGTGTCAGGCAATGACTATCTCCAACAAGAGAGAATCCAACCATCGCCCCTTGACATTCAATGGCATTACCATCACTGAATCCCCCACTATCAACGTTCTGGGGGTTACCATTGGCCAGAAACTGAACTGGACTAGCCATATAAATACTGTGGCTACAAGAGCAGGTCAGAGACTAGGAATCATGCGACAAGTAACTCACCTCCTGACTCCCCAGATCCTGTCCACCATCTACAAGGCACAAGTCAGGAGTGTGATGGAATACTCTCCACTTGCCTGGATGAATGCAGCTCCAACAACGCTCAAGAAGCTTGACACCATCCAGGACACAGCAGCCCGCTTGATTGGTGCCCCATCCACAAACATTTACTCCCTCCACCACTGACGCACAATAGCAGCAGTGTAAGTACCATCTACAAGATGCACTGCAGTAACTCCTTAGACAGCACCTGCCAAACCTACAACCACCACCATCTAGAAGGACAAGGGCAGCAGATAGATGGGAACACCATCACCTGGAAGTTCCCCTCCAAGTCACTCACTATCCTGACTTGGAAATATATCGCTGTTCCTTCACTGTCACTGGGTCAAAATCCTGGAACTCCCTCCCTAACAGCACTGTGGGTATACCTACACCACATGGACTGCAGTGGTTCAAGAAGGCAGCTCACCACCACCTTCTCAAGAGCAATTAGGGATGGGCAATAAATGCTGGTCTAGCCAACAAAGCCCACATCCCATGAACGAAAAAATAAAACAAAACGAGCAGAGACCCATAAAACATTTGCGGTGCAACTAGTATCTATTGCAACAATATTTCTTTGAATCCCCATCCTGTGCCATTCCATCCTTCTCATGCCATCCCTCATGCCATATTCCGATCCCATTTCTTTCATCCCTCTAATATCATCCCAGCCCACCCCTTCTTCCTATTCCATCCCCATGTCCCATTCCATGCTCCGCTGTCATCCCCATGTCATTCCCTCCCCACCCATGCAATTTCTCTCCCATGCCATCACCCATACCATTCTCCCATGCCATCCCCTCCCTTTCCATACATTCCTTCTCCTCCCATGGCAGTTCCCCCATGCATTCTCCCCCTTCCCAAGCCACCTTCCCTACCATGCCCCATGCTGTCACCCCCAATGATGCTTCTCCCACTGACCTCCCAATGGAATTGGGCATTGAGGGGCATTGATTGACTAAGTACCTTGACCACATATAAAGAGAGACTTTTCCCTTTGAAGTCGATCGTTTGTTAATTTGTTTATTTATCTACTGTGTTTTCAAAAGCCTGTAAAGAGAGTCTAGAGCTTGAGTGGCTCAGTTGGGAGCACATCAGTCTCTGAGATGGAAGGTCCTGGATTCAAGTCCAAGTCCAGGACTTGTTGGCCACAGAGGAGCATTCATGTGGCTCAAGGTAGATTGTTAAGCAACCTGCAAAATCCTTCCAACGCTCCCCACCATTTTCCAAGGGAGAAAAGAGTGTGAAGATAATCAAACAAATATATAAATAGAGATTTGTGGGACTCTGGTGATGGACAGAGAGGAGGCAGACATATGTGACATTGTGTTCTGTAAATTAATGTAGTATTAACTAAAAGTTTGGTGTCATACTTCAGAATGAATTAACACTGGTCTGGTGCTGTGAATAAACTGGGTTTATTAACCCCTTCCATCATGTTCATTGGCCACATCTAACTCCATCCAGAAAACATGCTGTTGTCTTTTTTTCTAAGTTTGGACTGTAATGGATTATACAGGGCAATGTGGTCACAATGCTCCATTCCTTTCCTCCAGGCACCATGCCCTAAGAGGACCATGGACTTCCATTGGATTGATCCATGATTATGCTTAGCAAAGTACCACAGTGATTTGCCATTGCTTTCTGCAGTCTGAGTGACCAGGAAACTCTCCTGCTCTTACCACCTGTCATCAGGCATATTGGAAGGATTTACAGGCTGATAATCAACCTGTTTGGCCACATTATGGACACAATTTCCATGGCCATCAAGTCCTGAAGTGGGACTTGAACCCATAGCTTCTGGTCCAGAGGTAAGGAGGCTACCCGCAGTGCCACAAGACCTCTCCTATTCCTTTGCATCATTTAAATGTTAGAAAGCATGGCAACTGCACATTCAGATGCCACGTATGAGCTCTTTTGAAAACTAGCTTTCACTTTAACTTGAACCAACATTTGGAAGATAATAAAATTGAGGAGTATTGACACTAATTCAGTCACTGAGTTGGAAGCAGGGTGGGACTTACGCATAGCATGCAAACAGAGTCTATTTATTAAGCAAACAGTAAACAGAGTCTATTTACTAAGCAAACCCTAAATTTAAATGGAAATTATTTATACAGCAAAGCCTTAATCTAAACCAATTACAGCAGACAGAATTCTTGAGCGAAACTACAACAGTCCCCCAATAAAAACAAGATTATTTCTATAGCCAAATGCAGTGATTGGAGGATAGTTATATCCAGAAATTAATCACAGTCAATTACAGCTGTGAAAGTCAGGTTGCTAGGGAAATGACCTAATCATCTGCATTCTGGCCAAAACATGTGGTATCACTATGTTGGCTTTGTTTAAAAATGAATTTTCTATTCTATAGTC
Source organism: Cetorhinus maximus (assembly GCF_964194155.1). Classification (NCBI taxonomy): domain Eukaryota; kingdom Metazoa; phylum Chordata; class Chondrichthyes; order Lamniformes; family Cetorhinidae; genus Cetorhinus; species Cetorhinus maximus. The sequence goes on from NC_135904.1 coordinate 34,312,306, forward strand.
ATTGAAATACAGAGTGTTATCCTATTTTCAAGGTAGATCCAATTTCAATCCATTTGGTATTGTAATCTGACTCAAAAGACTAAGGGCAGAATTGTCCCAGATTTTCACTAAGTGTGGTAGCAGGCATGAAAAGAACGTTTTACCCGCCAGCCACAATGGCGGCTTTTCACACCGTATCATCCCCAATCCCGCATCATTGATCATGCATTCCCAGGAAACACGCTGTTTCGCTGGCAGGCAGCCTCCAATTCGCCCGACACGCCATCACTTCATGGTTTCCTCACCCCGGCCGCCAAACGCAGCTCCCCAATTCAGCGACACATCTCTGGAATGCCTTTTGGATGTTGTGGAGGCCCGCCGTGATGTCCTTTATCCACGCTCTGGCCGCAGGAGTGGCAGCGACATCACCAACCTGGCTTGGTGGCAGCGGTGGTCAGTGCCAACATCTTGTAAAAGAGGACAGCCACCCAGTGCCAAAAGAAGAAGAATGACCTCCTCCGTTCTGCCAGGGTAAGTCACTCTCCTCATCACTCTCAACTCACACACTCATAAACCCATCACACATCCGCAGGGACCTCAATCACTGCCAGTTCAAGAGACATCACCATTCACTCTCCCACACACATCCTCATTGTTCTCATCCCGTCCATGGGACAACTCACCACCCACACATGCCAGGCACCCTTGTCATCTGGCCGGGCAGGTGACCTGCTTACATTCTCTCCATCAGTATTCATGCAGGACAAGCTGGCACACAACAAAAGGGAGAAGTCACAGACTGGTGGAGGAATGCCTGAAATCAAGGTCCTCATGGGCTATGAAAACAGAGCCATCCAGCTGGCCTGCCAAGATCTGGACTGCTTGAATGGGCAGATAAGCTAGGGGCCCGACTCCACGCATGTCACTGTGGCTGTGCCTGAACTGCCGACTCCACGCATGTCACTGTGCACTGCCTCAGCTGCAGAGGATTGGTCACTTTATACTATATATTAGGTTTCCCTAATGTGTGGCTGCTTCCCTCCACCACCCCACATGTGCTTGTGCACCAGCATCAGCCGCAGTGCAGCCCTTACCCCCCACCAAAATTTGCATCAACCGCAGGGCAGCCCTTGCCCCCACACCGCAGCTGGGAAAACACGACTTGCCTGTGCCCTCACCTGAATGCGCGGCGTCTCAACCTTGAGGTCCAACAGGCGACTCTCGCGAGTGCTGCGCAACATTACTGTGCACTCACCTCCGAGTTCCCCTTGAAGTGCAGCTCACCAGGTGCACACCTTATAAATACTGTTGTGAAACCCATCAGTGTGCAATCACACCAACATGCTCGGATGATCCAGCATGGGGGGATGATTCCAGCAAGCTAGACTTATGGACTTATAGTGATATGTAGATGTATTACAATGAAGTTTCCAACATTGATGCCAGGAAACGCGGCCCACCATTGACGGTAGAGCAGACGATTGCAAACTGGTTTCACAACTTCGCGAAACCAATTTTTGGCCTTCCTGCCATATTATCCGCTCACGCCCACCATGATGCCTGACGCCAGCGGACATGGAAAATTCCACCCTAACAGTCCAGCTAACCTGAAGATACATTTATAGGAGAGAATTTTTTTTTGTCAAGAGGTTATCAGGGCTACACACTGTGGTAGAAATTGCATTTTTAAATCTCTTTCAATATTGCGATCTCAGTTCCAAGATCCCAACAGAAGCATGGTCAATTGTAACTATGCTATTAAACATAATGTGTTGAATTTTCCTGCAAGCTCTGTGGGCTCCAATATTAGGACCAAATGGATAATACAAAATATTTCTCTGCAATCTTCCTGTCGACAGCCTCTTAATTGGTTGCATCTGAGCTCGTCATCATATTAAAGATGGCTGGCAGACTCCTGATGCTGTAGGCCCAATCAGAGGGTTGGCAGTTCTAAAGCCTTGGCGGCCCCACTGGGAGAGGGGGGGCTGCTTCTGAGGCAGGCCAGAAACTGCTAGGGCACCTCAAATAATCAGCACCTAGGCCAGTAGGTGAATCTGGCTCGAGGGGAAATCACTCTGCTGAACCAGTTTTAGCCTCAATTGTGTGGCCTTTCAGTAAAGCAGCCCCCTCTTTGCAGCATGGGGCTTCTGACTCCAATAGCCCCTCAACCTGCCACCGGAAAAATGGCAGAGAGGCTGCAAAATCGCCCCTAATCGGGGCCTCAACAATGTAAGTTGGCTGACTTCCTTGATGGAGCTGGAAGCTGATCTGCTTCCCAACCCACCCTGGGAAAGTTCCTTGGCAGTGGGAATGCATCAGGGAGTCATCCCTGCATGGCTCCCCCCCATTTTCCCAGCATCTGCCCCCCCCAGCCCCCAACCTCCCCTCTAAACTTGTTGCCACTGGGCCTGGCCTGGAAAATTCAGCACAATAGGTTGAACTGGAGAAGTTCTAAAGAGTTTTTTTTTAAATCAAACATAAATACAGATATTTTCATTAAGAAATCAAGTTGGAGGGCCAAATGTATCCCAGCAAACCACTGAGTTGGAAAAAGTGAAAGAGAAGACAAGGTAAATGAGGAAACAATCTATAGTATGACACCAAGTCTGAGAAATGTCTGGTGATTGTAGAGGAAAGACACTGAGCAATAAGGAATTTGCGTTTTGCAATCCAAGTAATGGGACTCAATTTCAACCTCAAAATTTATTGAGGAAGAACAATGGGTTTGTTCAAGTATTTGGAGCTTGGAAGGGCAAAGGAAGCTCAGTGGAACACAATGTTTATAAACTAAAAATAGATAAGAAATACTGAACTGAAAAGTGAAGTTAGTTGTGAGACAAGTTGCCTAGCAACAACAGGTTTATTTTCTATAGCCAGTCTAGGGGAGTGTAAAAGTGTGAGAAGTACCTCCCCAGTTATGGGGCAGTATTCAAATCTTGGATGGGCTCCGGCTTTATACAGACCTACGAGATGGTGAGCAGAAAAGCAGTGTTTGAATGAAAGGGGAAATGGAGCTGCTTGAAATCATCTTTAGCATTGAGGAAGGCGTGAAGTTCAATTTGTGGTCATTGTCCCATTAATGCATATGGAAACAAAACAGTAATTCAATCAATGCACTGAAAGACAAATAAAGGTTGTAGATATTTAATCTGAAAGACATTAATTAATGTAAAGTGCAGCTATCAGCAAAATAATGTTTTGTTTAAAGTTGGCAAAGTTTGAAATTTGAGATACTTGCTCAGTGAAGAAAGCCACAAGATTCCATGGGACAGAGTTGGATGATGAAGTGGTGAAGTCATAAAGAACAGAATGAGTTTTCCGAGTTGGAGCAACTTTTTGAGAGAATTCCAAGAGATCTTCAAAGGTAAAGACTGGAATCCTTCATGAGACAGACAGATTTTTAGTGAAATTGGTTGACTTACTGTGTTACTGACGTCTGGCTGAGTTGTTGAGAAATCCATGGATTATATCTTGGTCACATCAGTCATTTATTGTGTAATATGGTGTGTTTGACCACACTTTGCCTGTTAATTCACATGTACCTCATACTTATCCTGAGTGTTAGAGTATAAGATAGATATTGTAAATTGTTTTATCTTTCTGACCTTGTATAGTAATGGTTATTTTTGTTTGTTCAAAACCCATGGAATCTTGTGGATTTCTTCGCTGAGCCAGCATCTTGAATCTCAAACTTTGTCTACTTTAAACAAACATTATTAGTCCCTAACTGGATCTTATCAAAAGCCTGGGGGTCTGGCCTTGGATCATAACAACTTCTACATCAGCTTCACGTTCCCACTCTATCCCCATATCCCTTAGTGCCCAAAAATCTATTAATCTCAGTCTTAAAAATGCTCAAGGGTAGAGAATTCCAAAAATTCACAACCCCTGAGTGAAGAAATTTCTCATTATCTCACTCCTAAATGGCTAACTCCTTATCCTGAGACTCTGACCCCCTAATTCTAGACTCTCTGTTTGGATATTATCTTGTAGCTGTTTGTAGGACCTTGCTGTGCACACATTGTTTTCTTACTTTACAACAATTACATCTCAAAAATACTTCACTAGCTGTCAAGTTTGGGATGTCCTGGGGTCATGAAAGGTGATATATAAATGCAAAGATAATAGCGCATGGATTAAAGGAGACTGACATGGTTTATCTGTGGCATCCCCCCAAGTGTAACTGCACAATAAAGGCACCCATTCACTTGTGGCCTAGCAATGCAATTGTGCGGGAATTGCACCTGCTGATGGAACAGCTACCTAAAGTGAACAGGGTGCTAGCCCCTAATGATCAAGTGACCGAACCGTAACACTTATTTCCAAGATTCGCCTCCATCCATTTACCATATGACGTTGTAGCTGGAAAATCCAGCTCTAAATAATTGCAGGAAATACTTTGGAGTCATAATAAATCAGATTTTGAAATCATATGGTGCTTAATTGATTCCATTTCACTTTCCTTTCCAATTTGCCCACCCATAGATTACCCAGACAGATGTTTTATGGATTACAGCACCAGTCTTTGGCAGGAAACTGAGCCAAGATTTTGATAATTGTGAAATCTCCATTACCGTTAAGAACTTGGCTTCACTATAATGCTTATCAGAAAAGAGCTTTACCTGATTCACACAATTAACCGCTTTATAATTGATGCATAAAAGAGTATGATTATTTTGTGACAACTGGTGATTCTCACAAAACCTTTTAAACAAAAACCCAGGCCTTGAAAATACTCCAACCTCTACCTACCATGGAGCTGATACCCCTGAGAAAATAGGGAGATAGGAATTTCAAATGAATATATTGAAACATTTGTAAGGTGGTATCTCACAGAGTAATTGCAAGGCCCCAATGTCCGAAGACTCCATTTGTCTCATTTCCAGGAACTTCAAATAATTAGGAACTAAAATGGAGGCTAGTCTTTTAACTGGATACATAATGAAATGCAGAGCTAAACTGTGAGAAATCTTGAGTCGGGATCAGTTGATGCCTTGACAATATGCTTTGAAGGGTGAACATGTAATTTTTGGCTGCATTCAAGTCTGAAGAGCCATGTGAAAAAATATGAAAAGGAAATTAAAATGGCACAGATCATAATTCACTTTCTACCAAGATATGAAAGCATCGCATTTTATTTGCTTGTTGACTTTTTAAAAATTGGTTTCTCATCAAAGGCATCATCACATGGGGATAACCAGAAAAGCCCCAGGTACTAGACTTCAATTGTGGCAGACAAACAGGCTCTGCCGAATGCTTTTGACTCATGCATTCTACATGCAACATTATAATTGTGGAAGACTGTGGATTATATACAAAGGAAAGACAGGCATTAATGGATTTGTCTAAAGGAATTTATAACTTCCAAAAGACAACAGTGGCAGACTTTTGGAAAAGACTTGTTCCTTTTAGTACAGTGTTGTTTAATATTTTATCTATATTCAGACTATTTTATCCCAAACACTTCTCTAAGGTTTTAAGTTCATAGACTTATTTTACTATTCAAATGGCCGTTAAGTCATCTGCATGGGGGTGAAATGTTTTATGTGGATTTTCAAAAAACAGGTGATCAGGTGCATATAAGAGACTTATTGCAAAATGTCATTCATGACTTGGCTACTGGTCATGTGTGATGTGGGATATCCTGAATCTACATTGTATTCAATGAGGAGTGTATATGCATGTAATGTTGGGGGTTTTGCTGTTCAAGCAGTAGATTACTGAGCTTGAGAACCAGCTGTTTACACTCCATAACATACATGGGGAGGTAACATTTCTGGAAGATATATTCCAGTGGGTGGCCACCCTGCAGTTAGAGAGAAATAGTACGATGGAGGATGGAAACTGGATGAACACATTCAACCAGCCTCCTGGACTTCTTACCTATGAGAAGGTTAACAGTGTTGAATTTATATATCATATTACTCATTTATGTGGTAGGCAGAACATCCAGTCTACCTCAAATTACCCTGGAAAGACAAATTATCTCAAAAACTTGAGCAACAGGTAAGCAATAGCAACACAAGCAGTATTCCCTACTAACAGGATGCTGCCATCAAGCCAAAAAGACGTTCTGCCTACCACAGTAGTAATATGGTATATGAATTTCAGTGCCCGTGCAATGCCAGGAACAAGGGCCATGTGTCCCAATGACTGACAGATCGTATCAAACAGCACATCCCTTTGGCTGTTCACAATTGTCAGGGCACTGACTGTACTCAACCTGCCTGTGCTTGCAAAACTCAGAACATAATGTCTAACATTAGATTTGATTCTGCAATTGGACAGCACTTGCTGAATAATCCCAAGTGTTACCAAGAATTACACTAACAACCAATTTAAGATTATCAGTCGGGTTCACAATGTAGCTCACTTATGTTTGCTAGAGGCTACATATATTCATAAGCAGGGACATGTCCTCTGCAAGCAAAAGGAATATGAACAGAGTAAACAAAAGCGTAGGAGAACAATAGCTCCCTGGTGCATTCGTCATGGCAGCGTCTCAATCAGTTGGGGCCAGCTTGCCAACCAATCAACACCCCTTTCCTCATGCAGTGTAAACTTTTGCTCCCTTTGAAACTTGGCATTCTTGTCTCTGTCCTGATGAGTGCCAGATGAAAAGCTTTGACAGCATGTCTCTTTTTTCAGTAATCCTCAAATGTTGAATTCATTCAATCATCATGTGTATTCTTCCTGCATGGTACACAAGTGTCTAGGAGATCTTGCCAGCAGGAGTAGTGGGAAAGGTTTTTGCTTCGACTTTATTCCTCTACAACAGTGGTCCAAGTTGTCAAACATTTTACCTGCTCTTTAACATTCTCTCCTTTCTCTCCCATAGATCCTTGCCACTGTCCTACCCACCTGACTAGGCCATTGACATCTTCCTGCAATCTACATGGCTAGGACTACCTTGTGTGCCTACTGATGTTATTGATATCTCCTAGAGGTGTATTCAGCACCTGGGTTGCACTTCAATAGAAAATAGTTCAAAATGCCTATTATATTTTTGGGTCATTTATACCTTTTTTGACTGAAAGAAACTTGTTCAGCTCTCATATTTTGAATTTCAATTCTCTGTAACTTTAAATAAATTTACTATCAATATGTTCAAAAACATACTTGAGACAATTAACCAAGGTGAATTATTTATTACTGAGCCGCTGGTACCATTTTTATGATTCCACCAGATCTTTCATCAGTCATAATCAAGCAATAGAACTCTGCACAGGATTGTTCTCATTTTAATAAACAAACAATAAACAAACTGTAATATATTATTTATAACAGGTTAGATGTGTAAATCCAAATTTAACCTTTATAACATTGACCTGTTGCCACAACTGCCAACCTCAATTAAATAGTCCATCACGTCTATCCTGAAGCAATCACCAAGGGCAGGAATTTCCCATCCGCACTCAAAGTGTGGTGGCAGGTGGGGAAAGCAACGTTTTTCCCGCTGTTCGCGATGATGTGTGTTTGCGCCTTGTCCGCTTTCCGTCTCATTAATTATGCACCAGCAGGAAACATGTTGGATCACGGGCAGGCGGCCTGTGATTCACCCAACCAGCCATGACCTCAGTGGTTCTTTGCTCCAGGTGCCATATTTAATCCACACCCACACACCAGCCTTCTCGATGCCTGCAGAGGACTGCTCCTCGGGAGACATTGCTCCCAAAGGCAAGGAGACTGCTGCTCCCAAATTCAGTGATATCTCACTGGGCCACCTGCTGGATGCTGTTGAGGCCCCCTGTGATGCCCTCGACCCCCAGTAATGGCCAGATGAGGTCAACCAATGCCACCACTCTGGCATGGGAAGCGGCGTCAGCAGCGCTCAGCACTAATGCTGCACAGAAAAGCTCTGCAATCCAGTGCAGGAAGAGGGTGGATGATCTCATCTGTTCCCCCAGGGTAAGTCAACCATCTCATCACTCTCAACTCACACACTCACAAGCCCATCAGACATTCGCAGGATGACATTCCACACTCTGCCAGCTCAAGGGTTATCACCATTCACTCTCTCACACACACTTTCACATCTCCATCTGGGCTCATACCCCGTGTAGATTGTGTCCTCATCCTGTGCACGGCTCCACTCACCACCCACACAAGGCTGGCATCCTTATCCTCTGCCTTGGCATACATCCTGCTCACACTCTCTCCATCTGTTTTTATACAGTGCAAGCTCCCACATCATAGGAGGGAGAGGTCCCAGAACCAAAACCAAGCCCTCACTCCCTGTGAGGAGTGTGCCATCACTCTGGCTAGAAAGGATCAGGACCGTGCCTGTGGCAACAGTGAGATGGGTGGCGCACACCCTGGCGCAGTCTCATCCCTCAGATAACCAAACTGTGAGCCCATTGCCGTGTCTTCCACTCGCCTGCCACGCACTAATAATGTCAACTTTCTTTCACTGGCACCTCTGGAAAGTGCCCGAGGGCATCAAGAATCCAGGCCCTCACCTCCAGCCCCGAGGACACCTTGGGTGAGGAACCAGAGGATAGCACCATACAGCACATGTCATAGCACTCACCCACACCCTCCACCAGCTCAGAGACACACATTCCAGTAGGATATGGCTCTAGAGCAGGCTCGGGTCACAATCTGGTGAGCACAGCACAGAATCCGGTCCACAGCAGGTGGAGGCAGGGACATCCAAGGTAGCCGGCATTTGCAGGACTGCTGGAGGCCAGGATTCTGCTAAGTCTGAGTCTGATGACTAGGCTCCGGACTTGGTCCTAACTCAGTTGGTGGAGTTTCAGTGAAAGTCAGGGGAACATCCGGAAGGATTGTCAGCTGCTTTCCACAGATTACAACATACGATGGACGAGTCTGTTCGCCTTCAGTCTGAGGTGATAGCGCCAGCATTCCAACACACCAAAGTCAACATTGGTAAAATGGCGGACGCCATAGAGAGCCTGGTCCAGGACATCAGTCCTGCACTGCACCAGGAGCTGCACTTCATCAGTGTAGGCATTGGTGCCATCCATCAGTGGCTACATGGGAGGGACTGGGGTAACTCAATCTCACTCCAGCTGCCCCTTCTCCTCAAGGAGTTAGCCAGGGGCCCTTGGGCACCGATAGGGATGAGGAGCACCAGCTGGACACCCCAGGGCCATCCACCCAGGTGACTCCAGGAGTGTCCAGTTGATCCCAATCCCCTCTTCCTGTGACTCCATCACCTCCAGCTCCCCAGGCTGAGGAGGGTGCGTCTGCCCACAGCAGGAGAACTCCAGGTCTCGACCCTCCAGAGGAAGCCCACCAAGTCATCACAGCTACAGGGCTTAGCAGTCAGCAGGCTGCTTCCACCTCCGCTGTGGATGTTCAGGATGCACCAAGACATAGTGATAGGGTTAAGTAAATTAAGAAATATTAGGAGCATGACAGTGGTATGGCTGTTAATCACATGTATATAAATTTCACCACTGTAAATAGAATCACACCCATTTCACATCTCCTCTGGTGTATGCCTCCTCTTTATGGTGAGCTGTGTTGTTGTGAATCAGGTGTGACACCATGGTCCCTCCCCCCACTTATCGCAGATGTTGCTATCATGGGCCCCTGGTTGATATTATCTGCTTCAATTTCCCCAAAGCGTGCGCCCATTCTCAGATCATTTCAGACATCGGTGATGCCTCATCCTTAATGTAAAGTGTGCTTGTGGAAGGAACCTTGTTCACATGCTTTGCTGGGTCATGGCATGTTCATTCTTGGCTATTTAAGATTCAGGCCGAGGTGTTTTGCTGGCATGATTGAAAAGTGAAGGTCTTGTGTCCAAGGAGAGATGCGTTAACATATGGGGAAGGATCATATATCTTGGAACTCCATGTTCCCTCTGTCATCTGGCAGGTTTTGCAATCTATGAGCCCATACTCAGAGCTTACGTGCGCTCCTGTCTGTCTTGCGCATTGCCGACTCTCCGAGTGTACATCTGCTAACTCAGCAGTAAGTGTGAGGACCTTGCCATCTGAATGTGCCAGAACTCTGCCCTCACTGCCACATTGTTCTGCTGGTGCTCGAACCCACAACCTTCAGCATTTCCCACCTTGCAGTTGTCTGTATTGCGGCCACAAGAACCTCGTCACAATGTAGCGATGCAGCTCTGGGCCATACATTCCACGTACCATCCCTTCAACTTAAACCCTCGCCGAGATCAGTGTGGATAAATCCAAATGGTGATATGTTGCAGTTAATGGAGCCTTTGAACATGCTCTGGAAGAGCATATGGTAGCTTTAGACAATGCTGAGGGGAGCAAAGGGACAGGAGCGAGGATGTCATGAAGCTGAAGTGTGCTCTTTATTATCAATGAAGAGTGACCTTGAGGGCTTCATGGTGTCTTTGCATTTTGGAGTTTGCCAGGGCCAGGACTGGCCATGAGGCCAGACTGTCTGTGTGAACATCGTGATCCTCAGGTGGCCCAAATCCATAGAAAGGTCAGGATGAATGCACACCCGCATCCCTAATCGAGATTGCCGGATGTCAATGTGATGGAGGAGAAGGTGACACAGAGACCGAGTGATCTCCATGTGGAGCGAGACCTGCAGAACGTCCTCAGCTGCCTTGGCCCAAGTGTGACCTTTCATTATTGCCACCAAAGTGACACCGAATGCGCTGTACCATTGGTGGAGATGGATCTCCTTGAGGAGCTTTGTCAGACTAAAGTCATACAGCTACAAGTCCACTAAGGATTGCAGAACAGCTCCTGCTTTTACTATGTTGCCGTGGCAACTGGGATGCTGGAGAGACACATGAAGAGGCAGCACCTCCTGATGTCCGATGCTGGGATGCCATCCTCCAGTTAGGACCTCATCTCAGGAAGGACACATGTTCCCGAGGCTTCATCATCTTCCAAAGGACCAGGACAATGGTGAGTCTAATGTGTCAGTGCCCACTCTCAGAGTGAAGTACATGGTTGCAATGAGAGGGATAGCAACACTGGTGTTCATGTGAGCCCATGATGGAAGGCACTTGTCCAAGAGGATGCTCACTGCAACTTGTCATCCTCCTCGTGGAACCTGGTGGCTATGAGGGCCTCACACCAGCCTCGTCTGGCCCATGCTCCTTCCCTGCAGTCTCGGCTTCCTCAACCTCATCGACCTCATCCCTTTCATTGTACTCCTCAATGTGCAGATCCTCCATGTCGGTATCTGGCAAGTCCTCTCCCCTTTGCAGCACCAGGTTATGCAGTGCACAGCAAGCCACGATGATCCATGAGACCCTCAGGGGAGTGCACTGGAGAGCACCCCTAGATCTGCCCAGGCATCAGAATCACATCTTCCAGATGCCAATGGTCTGCTCCACCATTGTTCAGGTAGCAGTATGAGCATCATTGTACCTTCTCTCAGCTGGATTCTGTGGCCACCGCACAGGCATCATCAGCCATGTCTTTGCGGCTGCCCTTTGTTACCAAGGATCCAGCCCTGGATCCTGTGTGATCCCTCGGAGATGTCTGGGATCTGCGATCTGCTCAAGATGTATGAGTCATGGCAGCTTCCTGGGTATCTCGCTCAAACCTGCATGAATTGTTTCTTGTGGTCGCAGACCAGTTATACAGCGAGCGAGTGGAAGCCTTTCCTGTTCGTATATTGGAGTGCCTGTTGCCAGGGAGCTTTTATAGACACACGAGTGCAGCTGATGGCACCCGGCACCTGTCGGAATCTGGAAACAGCAGCAAAGCCCAGTGCTCGGAATCCGGACTTTCTTAATCTCTGGAAAAGTCAAAGTAATTGTGGACCTTGGAAAAGAGGGCGTCTGTTACCTTGTGCATGCACTTGTGCGCGGAAGCTTGAGAGATCCCCAGTGGAGCCCTGGAAAGAGCCACTTGTGTAGAAGTTGAGGACGGCAGTGACTTTCACTGCAATGGATGTCCTCCCAGTCCCCGTGGAGTCAATTCCTGGAGAACGTGGCAGATGTGAGCCACCAAATCCCTGGACGTGTGGAGCCATCGGCAACCCTGTCTCTTGCTCATCTGCAGTTAAGACACACGTGTTCTGTACACCCTCGGTCTCGAGAACCGCCTACACATGACGTATCTGTGAACCTCACCCTGTTGGCCCTTGGGCTTAAGGGTTTTGCTCCTCCCTTTTGGTGAGCCAACCATCACTGTCATCATCTTCTCCGCCTTCTCTCCTGCCTGTATGCGATTATGCAGTTAGCACTAAATCCAGCCTCCGTTTTTCTGATAGTCTCCTCTCTGCAGCATCAATGAGAAGAAGACATGAGTCAACATCAGCCTGCAAACCTATTTCTGCAGATGACTAGTGAGTGACTGGGGGATCAAGGGCTTGGTTCCAGTGTCAGCAACTATTCATCACCAAAATCCTGGCCAGTGCAAGGAATGTTTCAAGATGCTCCCTCACCCCTGTCACTCCCTTTACATGACCAACTGCTATGAGATTGCTTTGGCCAAGTGCTGAGATCCCCATTCATTGCACTGTAATAGTACACTCTTTGCAATACACATGAGGTCTAATGTTCACTGAGGAACTGAGATTATTTGAAGGGGGGCTGAGGCTTCTCATCTGTGAACCTGCCAGCACCAAGCCTGGGAGCTCCTGCTTTTAAGGCGCATCTGCTGTTGACCAGTCACCCAATTGCTCTTGACCTCATTATCACTCTGGGGAATTTCCACACTGGGAACAAAGGGTTAATACAAGGAGATTGATCAGCGCCATGACTTAAGAATGCGCTTCACTCTCCTGATTCCCTGTATTGTCATTGAAAGGCACCGAACATCTCTGCATCTCTGCTCAGTTGGGAATACACAGTTCAGTTTAATCGCCCCTCCACCCCGGGACAGTGCACCACTCCTCCAAACGGCCCTCTGAGCCCACACCAGAGTTTTTCCTCAGTTTAATTTTGTGCTGCACCATCGCTTCAGGTTGCAAGATGGTGGTGCTGAGGTTCCAGTACCAGACCAGTTTGGACCCTCCCTTGTGTGACTGTGGAAATCCCTCCCATTGTCCAGGAGGAGCACAATGTTCAGGTTTTTCTCCCTTCAATAATTTTCAAGCTTCCCCCTACTATGCTTTATGCTATTTAGATTGAGGTGGATATCCGTGTGTAACCCCCTTGAATGGTTTGAGGTAGGTGTGCCTATCCCCCATTTGGACATTACCCCTCCCCATCACTGTGAGATATTGAGACCACCCCCCGCCCAACCAATTGGACCTTCAAATGGCCCTACACTTTACCCCATTTACAGCCTCCCTGACTGTGAGTGTGCCATCCGCGGCCCACTATTGAGGCAGAAACCCCCTGGAGCCTGATGTAATTACCACGCCTTGTGCACAACATGCCGGGCATGACTGACACTGGGCTGATATGCCCCATGCCCTCCCACTCCCTGGTCTGGGACAAGGACAATCTTTGCAAGGTCGGCAATGTAAACTGCAGCTCTTCCTCACTCTGCCATCCTCCTATTCTAGCCCCAACTCACGAGTGTCCCTCTCTAAGATGCTCTTCCCCATTCTGGCCCAGAGGACGCTTCTAACCCACACCCACCTCGTCATCTGTCTGAGTGCAATCTTTGCTACTCTTCCCTGCCCCAGTCAAGCCCTTGCCCAGCAGCCCCTTACAAGCTATCCTCACCTTACCGCTGGTCTGGTAGGCAGGGCCTTGCCCGTGAAACCCCATGTGAAAGTGATGTGGTGTTGCCTGCAAAGCCTGGTGTGGAGTCCGAGGTGCTGCGAACACTGTGTGATGCAAGGTATGTGAATAAATGTTGAAGTCACGAATGAAGTGCAGGTTGCCAGGCGCACGTTGCTTATATGTGGTAGTGGAACTCGTCGGTCTAACTGGGCGCCGATGTGGCCTATTGATCCAGCTTGGGGGGATGATTCCAGCGAGCAGCCATTATAATGAGTGTACGTGACATTCAAATGTATTGAAATGACATTCCCGACATTGCGTAGCGGGAAACGCGCGTCGCCGTTGACGTCCGGAGTGGACGATCTCAGCCTGTTTTCCCGCCCGCGTAAAGCAGGTTTTTTTTGCCCTTGCGATATGTTCCACTCCGGCCCACTGCAGGTGGGAGCAGAAAATCCCGGCCCAAGTCTGTAAATATTTGAAAATCATTGAGTAGATTCCTTCTCGGGCTGGTTACCAGGAGACAACGTAGGCTAACTTTGCAAAATATTTCATGATATAGCTGAGGCCACAGAAATGTATTTTTAAATTCTCATATTTCATCTGATTCAAAGGGACAGGATCAAAACAAGACAGAACCGTTTCATATTTGTCACTGTGTTCCATCAATGCACCAAATTGCAAGCTGTTCCAATGCAGTTGTAAAACTGTTGAATCAAATCAGCATCAGTCTCGATGAACCAAGTCGTCTAACTTTGAGAACGTGGGTTTGTCCTGTTCAGTGAACAACCCATCAGATGCAAACTCAATCCCTGAACTCTTCCTGTTTTTCAGACAAAGAACTCAGCTATGAATGAGAAGCTGTTTCAAGATCACTCTGAGTCAATGTAGATGTAGTTTGGTACTGAACACCCCATGCTGACATTTAGAGGAACATCGTGTAAAACTGTGAATGAGACACACTGAAGACCAAGTTTTCTGTCCTTGAAACCTCATATTTAGGGGATAATATTCCACCTATACTTCTGGATTCAGGTTTTAAGTCTCGACAAATGCACTCATGATGCAGACTCCCCTCTCCATAAGGTCTTGCATTAGAAGTGAGTGTGGGAGTATGGCTGCAGTTGTAAGTTGAAGAAACCTTCAGTACTGGCAAAAAAATAGCAGCCAAAAAACCCCCAAAGCTCCTGTCTCTGAAAGGAAAAGAAACTCACCTCCTTTGGTCCTCTGGTCTTTGCTGACTGCCCCTTGTGAATCCCCCTATTGGTGTGGGGCTGAGCACAGGACCCAGACTCCTCTTCTTCTGGGTGTCCTTGAAATGGATGCTCTTCCAACATTTATGGGGCGGTGAATAGGAAAATGAAGAGGAAACACTGGTTATTACCCTAGCCTTGCCTAATTGCTGTGCCTGTCCTTTTCTTGCATGTACCAAGGGAGCAAGTGGAGATGCAAGTCTATCTTTCTCAGCCCCCGACCCCTTTCACTTTGCAGCCAGGAGCCGAGCATTCTGTGAGCATTTGAAAATATCTCATGGGCTAAAGTAGCTGGTATTTAAATAGTTACAGAAATTACAAGGGGCCTGATTAGCTCAGTTGGTTAGAATGTGGATCAGAATAACAGGGTTCGATTCACGTTCTGGCTGAGACAGACTCGGGGGCTACCTGCAGTAAAAAGAAAACCACGGCACTTTGCCATGGTTTGATGAATAGTCACCAAGGACCTATCTTTGGGCAAAGAACTCAAAAAGAATCTTACAGGAGAGAAGGCATTCAGTCCATTATGTGTATTCTAGTTCTAGCCCCTACTCTTTCCCCGTGGCTGTGCAAGTTATTTATTTTATTCATTCATGGGATGGCTAGGCCAGCATTTATTGCCCTTCCCTAATTGCCCTTGAGAAGGTGGTGGTGAGCTGCCTTCTGAACTGCTGCAGTCCATGTGGTGTAGGTACACCCACAGTCCTGTTAGGAAGGGAGTTCCAGGATTTTGACCCAGCGACAGTGAAGGAACGGCGATATATTCCCAAGTCAAGATGGTGAGTAATTTGGAGGGGAATACACAACTGGTGGTGTTCCCATGCATCTGCTGCCCTTGTCCTCAGGGTCGGATTTTGACATGCCAAGCTTAAGAGGCCCCATAGCATTATCCAAAAAGTGTATTATACTAACAGAAAGGACAATGAAAGTAGAAATATTAAAGCTTTATATTTACATACAATATATACATAGGAAAGGCACAATGAAATCTAACTAAACATATTGGATTGTCCGGGTGGTTAACAATGAGACTGAGTGTCTTGGGCTACAGGAAGATATAGACAGGATGGTCAAATGGGCAGATAAGTGGCAGATGAAATTTAACCCTGAAAAGTGTGAGGTGATACACTTTGGAAGGAATAATTTGACAAGGAAGTATCCAATGAACGGCATGACACTAGGAAGTTCTGAGGAACAAAGGGACCTTGGTGTGTGTGTCCATAGATCTCTGAAGGCGGAGGGGCATGTTGGTGGGGTGGTGAAAAAGGCATTTGGGACACTTGCCTTTATCAATCGAGGCATAGATTACAAAAGTAGGGAGGTCATGTTGGGGTTGTATAGAACCTCGGTGAGGCCACAGCTGGAGTACTGTGTGCAGTTCTGGTCGCCACATTATAGGAAGGATGTGATTGCACTGGAGGGGGTGCAGAGGAGATTCACCAGGATGTTGCCTGGGATGAAACATTTAAGTTATGAAGAGAGGTTGGATAGACTTGGGTTGTTTCCGTTGGACCAGAGAAGACTGAGGGGCGACCTGATCGAGTTGTACAAGATTATGAGGGGCATGGACAGGATGGATAGGGAGCAGCTGTTCCCCTTGGTTGAAAGGTCAGTCACGAGGGGACACAAGTTCAAGGTGAGGGGCAGGAGGTTTAGGGGGGATGTGAGGAAAAGCTTTTTTACCCAGAGGGTGGTGATGGTCTAGAATGCGCTGTCTGGGAGGGTGGTGGAGGTGGGTTGCCTCACCTCCTTTAAAAAGTACCTGGATGAGCATCAAGGCCATGGGCCAAGTGCTGGTAAATGGGATTAGGTAGGTAGGTCAGGTGTTTCTCACATGTCGGTGCAGACTCGATGGGCTGAAGAGCAATCGCACAGATCAGCACTTACTAAATGCAGCAATACAACCTGCACAAAACTCAAAACATTTTTTTCATGATCTTTGGGCAGCAAAGTCACTGATGATGTCCTCAAATAATAAGCTACGAAGTTTATCATTATCTATGCACATGATGCTTGGTGCAGACAGCTTCTCTGGCAGCATCGTTGTCCGTAGTTCATTCTTGATGTTTTTCAGCCATGACAGTGACCTCTCTCCTGAGCAGTTTGTTACCATTGGACTCAAAAAGAGCCCCAATATTGCTTCTACAAACAGGAAAGCCAACTGAATTTTACCTTGGATGATGACTCGATACAGGTCCTGGTGGCATAAAGTTCCTTTATCTGAATAATTTTCCTTGATATAAGCTTGGAAGTGTTTTATTTCTCCAGTGAGGTTAACATCAACATTGTCAGGGTAACTTTCATCAGAAGCTTTACATCTTCACATAGCTGTTTTTCCGAGACATTTAAATCAACCAAAAATGAAAAACTGTTTGCTACATTTTTGTATTTGATTGTTCTTTTCTTCAAATTGGTTTCAAGTGCATCCATCATAGAGATAAAGGATTTCATTCAAAACTTGTCTCTTGGAGAAAGCTTTTCATCAGCATTTGGTGCATCACCATCCTTGATCTCTTTTTTCACATTCTTTTTCTTTTCTTCATACACCTGTCATCTACATCAGGCAGGTTTTATTTTGCTTTGAGTCCAATTTCATCAAATCTTTCTCGGATTTCTCTCGAGAAGTGAGTGAGTGATGTGTAAAGCTTTGCACGTGTACTAAGGACTATCTGTGGATCCTGTAGGGCTTGGCTGGTCATGTGGAACTGATCTAACAAACGATTCCAAAGTTCTAACATGAACACAAACTCTAATTCCTCCATTATCTCCTACAGAGCCCCAGCTTCTCTCGTGTCACCTTTTTCATGGTCGTCAGTATGAAGATGAGTAAGAACATCAATAATTGAACCATAACTCTCAGCTATGGCTGAAGTGGCTTTTGCATGTGCTTCCCACCTAGTGTCAGAGAGATGCTTTGGTTCGGTGCAATTAGCCCCCAAAAATGATGTGAGTGCTGTCCAGCGTTTTGTTGAGGCAGAGAAGAATGTGAATGTTTGTTGCACAACAGCAAAAAATATTACTGCATCCAGACAGCAATCAGCACAGCCAACAAGATTCAGTGAATGTCCAGCACGTGCAATATATGTAGCAGACTTTTTTATCTGTAGAAGTTTTTGCTGAGTGCCATTGTACCTTCCTGCCATGTTAGCTGGATTGTCACATGACTGTCCTCTGCACTTCCTGAAGTCAACTTTGCAGTCGTTGCCTAGATAATATTGGCCATACTTTCCCAACTGTGATTTTCTAATTCAAGGAAAGTTCGAAAGCGATCAATGGGAAAACCATCATCGGGTGACACATATCTTACAATAACAGTGAGTTAATCAACATGTGAAAGATCTGGTGTGGAGTCAACAGACAAACAGAGTATCCTGCTTTTCTCAAGTCATCCAAAATAGATCCTCTTACTTTTTCAGCCATAAACTGGAGGAGTTTATCGCATATTGTTTAAGACAAGTATGAGAGCTTCCCGGATCCACAGCTTCAATAATGTTTTATACGGCTGGCAAGAAATTAATCAAACTTAGCAATGAGTTCTATCAAGCCAAGAAAGTTCCTGTTATGTGGCGAGTCAAACTTTCCATTGCCTCCCAAAGCTAGTCCACGTTCTGCTAGTGTGCACACAACTACAATGACACGTTCAAGTACATGCCTCCAGGACTCGTGCTCCTTTTTATCTGATCCTTCAGGTATGAATCCAAGGTTAACCCACATTGCCTGGTCAGATATGTAAGCAAAGCTTTTCTATGATCCTCAGGGCTCTCATGATTTTGAAACCCCAATAGGGTTTTGCCAGTCATTAAATCCATCACTAGCCAGTGCTGTTGATGATGTTGAGAAGAGTTTGCAGACAAAATAGTAAACACAACCAGTTGTTGGAGAGTACAGTAGCTATTCAATTGCATTTTTCATCATTAACAGTCATTGAATGAATTAGACGCTTTGAAGAATATCTAATTTGGTTTTTGAGTGACTGCTTCAATTTCTTAAATGGGTCGTTCCAATGTTGATTCTGAGGGACGTTTCTGTGCCCAGAATGAAATATCATCCTCAGTCAAAACACCCCAGAGACCAAGATCATTGGACTTTGTGTATCTATTTCCTTCAGCTAGGATTTCAGCCTCTGCAACATTCTCAGGTGTAGTAATCACATTCACATCCGTATCATCTATCTTAGTAGAACAGGTGGATGCTTGTGGTTGCTTTGGGCCCAGCTGACACTTGAGTATGAGGCCCCGCTTTTTTTACAGTGAAATAATTGTCAACTTTTGGTAATTATTTTATCCGCCCTTCAAGCTGCTGCTTCTTTTATTTCTCCTGATAGCCACCTTCAAAAGTTCTTTTCATTTTTAATAGGCCTCTCTATAATAATGAGACAGTTAAACCTTAGACAAATTCTTTGAACTCAAACCTTTATGTTTACAAGTAAAGCAGAAGTAAACAATACAAGACATATATTTGAATAATATATATATTTACCTGGTGTCAAGGAGAGAAGGAAGTTCTCTACACAAAATTTCCTGAAGACAATTTATCACGGATTATGACTGCATCACGTGTGTTTTTCACACTTTATTAGTTTTTGGAATTATTTTTAATGTAAGACATTTAAAAGTAAAAAAAAACTTTTATAGTTATTGTCTTGAAAAATCCATATAAGACACTTTTATTTCATGATTGAGGTGCCTAAATGGATCGTGAGACTGTCGGAGGTCAGGGGAAAGGGCAGCACCATGGATTTGAATTATAGTTATTTCTGCAGATTATAAACTCAATATGACAAATAATTGTGTAGCCATGTAAGTGCAATTTTGCCATATCAGAACCAAAATGTCTGATTTAGTCTTTTTCCCCCCATCACTTATTTTTCACCCGATTACATAAAACTTGAAATTGAGTCTTTTTTTCATATTTAGAGGCCCCTCATAATGAGGCCCTAAACTATAACTTATTTAGGTTATGTGTAAATCCTGCACTACTTGGAGTGTTGTTGGAGCTGCACTCATCCAGGCAAGTAGAGAGTATTCCATCACACTTCTGACTTGTGCCTTGTAGATGGTGGATAGGGTTTGGGGAGTTCGGCAATGAGTTACTCTGTGCAGAATTCCCAGCCTCTGATACAATCTTATCGCCACAATATTTATATGGCTATCTATCTACCCCATTCCTATCTACCCTATTATAACCCTTGATTCATTTTGTACAATTCTACTTAAGTTCCCCATAACCTTTTCTGGAACACTCCAGCTTCTTTAGGTTCCACAAAGATCCTTCGTTCAATATATCTCAGGATCCTCTCAAAGTCCTTGATGTTCTCCCTGCATAGTGTGATGCCCAGGATTGATCCCAATACTCCAACTAAGCCATAGACTGTGGTCTAGATATTTAGCCTAAGTTTGCCAAACTCTGTGTCTTCATTTGTAAAGCCCAGGATGCTATTAAAAAAAAGCTTCATCAACTAGCCCCATCATCCTCAAAGATGTACGTGTACACTCCTAGGGCAGAATTTTACACTCCCGCCAAAGTCCATGGAGTTTAGAACGGTTTGCTGCATTTTACAGTCCTGTCCCCACTGCGACGGGGCCGTAAAATTCTGGCCCTAGGTCTCACTGTCCCTGCATCTCCTTTAAAATTGTAGTGTATAATGCCTCTCCTCATTCTTCCTTTCAAAATGCATGACTTCACACTTCTCTGCATGAAATTTATATCAACGCACACTAACTTGATATTATGTAGGGGGTATGATTAAGCAGTTTTCAGACAATACAAAAATTGGCAGTGTAGCTGGTAAATATGAAGAAAGCTGCAGGAAGATGTCAATGGATTAGTCAAGTGGGTGGAACAGTGGTAAACGGAGTTCAATCTGGAGAAGTGTGAGGTAATGCATTTGATGAAGGCTAACAAGACAAAGAAATACACAATAATGGCAGGCTACTGTGAAGTGTAGAGGAGAGGAACCTTGGAGTGCATGTCCACTGAAAGTGCATAGACAGATGGATAAGGTGCTTAAGAAAACATACAGGGTACTAGTCTTTATTAACCAAGGCACAGAATTTAAGAGCTACGAGGCAATTGCATAAAAAACTAGTTAGGCTGCAGCTGGATTATTGTGTACTATTCTGGTCACTGTAATATAGGAGAGATGTGATTGCACTAGAGAGGGTAGAGGCGATTTACATGGATGTTGCCTGGACTGGAGAATGTTAGTTATGAGAAAAGATTGGATAGGCTTGGGTTCTTTTCTTTGTGACAGAGGAGGCTGTGGAAAGACCTCATTGATGTGTATAAAATGGTAGGGGGGCCCTTTATCTTTGTTTGAGGGGTCCATCACCAAGGGCATAGATTTAGGGTAAGAGATTTAGAGGGGATTAGAAAGGAAATTTTTTCACCTGGGCATAGTGGAGCTCTGGAACTCTCTGCCTGAAAAAGCATGAGAGGCAGAAACCCTCCTAACATTTAAGTAGTATTTGGATATGCACTTGAAGTGCCGTAACCTACAAGGCCACGGATCAAGAGCTGGAAAGTGGGATTAGGTTGGGTGGCTCCATGGCAGCCAGCAGAGACATGGTGAGCAAAATGGTCTACTTCCATGCTGTAAGTGTCTATGATTTAGAAATTTTTGCCTTTGCTTCAAGGCAATATGGAATCTAGTTCAACTAACCAACACAAACGTCAGGAGGAAAACAAAATTGAACTGCGTAGGTTTCAACATCCTTAACAGCAGGCAAGACCAGATAGCTTTGAAGGTAGTAGGGTTTCCGGTTGACCATGTACAGTTAATCAGGATGGAATAGCATTTTAGTCTTTGTCATGCAAAGCACAGTAGCTTGACCAGGGAAAATAACTCAACAAGGGAATACAGTGGGGATTACATCACAACACAAAAGGGATGACAAGCCTGGTCATGTTAAGTTCCAACTTTAGCCACAATGTCTAGGGAGGCAGCAAACAGAGGCCAAGGATTTCGCTCTAGGGAACAGAAATCAGAAACATCGGTTACCCAGGTGCACTCTTTTTTCTGATGAGACATTAAACTAAGATCCAATCTACCTCATCAGGGGATGTAAAAGACCCCATGGCACTATATAAAAAGCAAGAGAATTCTCCCTGGTGGTCTGGCCCATACGAACATGTGAAGTAGAAGTAGGCCACTCGGCCCCTCGAGCCTGCTCCACCATTCAATAAGATCATGGCTGATCTGTTTGTGTTTCGAGCTCTACATTCCTATCTACCCCCGATAACCTTGCGTAACAAGAATCTATCCACCTCTGCCGTAAAAATATCCAATGACCCTGCCTCCACTGCCTTCTGAAGCAGAGAGTTCCAAAGTCACACAACCCTCAGAGAAAATAATTCTCATCTCTGTCCTATAAGGGCAACCCCTAATTTTAAGAGTGCCCCCTAGTTCTGGATTCACCCACAAGAGGAAACATCCTTTCCATATCCACCTTGTCAAGGCCATTCAGGGTCTTATATATGTCAATCAGGTCACCCCTCACTCTTCTAAACTCCAGTGGAAACAAGCCCAGCCTGTCCAACCTATCCTGAAAAGACAACCCGCTCATTCCAGGTATCAATCTAGTATGTAGGACAGCATTGCTAAGAGGTCTATATGTAGGTCTACCTCCCCCCTGAGATAATCAAAGCACAGAGTTCAAGGGGAAAGGGGAAATTCTATAAGAACATTCACTTTCTTCAGTATAAGGAAGTCAAATCCTAATTTTGTATCTTGCTTTTCTACAAAAACAAAATAATTGAGAAAAACACTGTACAATTAGTCAAAAGACTTATTTTTCATAATATTTTCAATGTTTAATCAGATTTTAAATCACGTTTTGACTAATCACACCAAATAACATTCTGCAGTTGTGTGATATTGTTTCCTGTTGCTTTTTACTATACACAAAACAGTTCTAATTTAAAACTCTCATCCTAAATTCCATGCATCCTTCATTGCTACTCTTTGTTGCTAATGTGCAACATACAACAATGAACTACTGAAACCAAATATACAGCAATCAGAGGCTTACAGTACACTTAAGGCTTTGATTTGTTTTAGTAGTGTTATTCCTAATGTCTTGCATTATTTATGCATATTTCAATGCGATTCCAGTGTCAAAATCATAACCTCAAATCACTGGTTGTTTGAACTAAAATTAGCAAATTACATCTGTTCCTGTACAAAATACAGATGTGTAAATTTATGAAATTTAAATGGTAACAGATTTTTCAAAAGTTGAATGTTAAGTAATGTAGAATAAAAATAGTTACATCCATGAATCAAACACATTTCACAGAATAAAGCTATCAAATTAGGCAGTTATCACATCTATTCTCAACACTTTTTGAAACAGAAAATGTTTCTATAACCATGAAGGTCATCATTTACAAACACTGCAATTTATGAAGATACACCCAAAGCTCAGTTATTTTAGGAACAGGAATTTCAGAGGAGAATGAAATCAAAAAGTATTACATTACCTATCCTGAAAAACAATACACATCAAAACTTTAAAAGTCAAAATAGTTCATAAATTTACACATTGGTGAAAAAATGTTTTCGGCTACATGCCATGTTCTGCACCATTAGGGATGTACTTGAGGTATTGTTTCACGTCTTTAACATGGAAAAACCCTCCACAAATTTTGGAATATTAAGACCATTTAGAAAATAACTCGTGTTCATTAACAAAGAAGTGGAAATTTTCTTTCCAAATTCACTGAGTTTTACAAATACTGTACAGTACTTTTAGGCAATGTTAGAAATATCAAGAACGTGATAAACATTCCAATCACATTCTTTATCTTGGGCTAATCCTTCAATGAAGGGCTATTTTATCTATGAAGCCACAATCACATGACCTGTCATGTTGTTATGTTATACAAAAAAATCCAGTTTATGAACTTGTACCAAAACAAAAATCAAAAGTCTTTGAGACATACAATTTTTGCCAGAAAAAAAAATTTTATACCTCTGACGAATCAACTACAACTTTAAGGAATGCAAGAAACAAAACGACAGGGTTGATAACCATCAAAAATTGCTTCAAAATTACAGTAGGTGAACATTATTTCATGTGCAAGATACATAAGCCACATGAGTTTTCCTGGTATAAAAAGACTGAGATTTTGTTTAGTGGGTCAAATAAATCAGCCTGAAAGTTGGTAGCTTCTGTATTGTTGAAAGCAAGTTATCCAGTTAAACCATGTGCAAATTACTTCACAGATCAGTTCTTTCATTCACATTTGCAGATGAAATATCCGTACAATTGTCCTCAAGAGATGGATATCTCATGATCGATGAATTGTTTCAGTCTTTCCACATACTGTGCATAAAGCTCAATGTCATTATGTCCGGCTCCCTCGATCCAAAGGGGCTCCACTGCTCTTGGACATTGCTCATACATTGCAAGGCCATGGGAAAAATCAATCACCTCATCTGCAGTGCCATGAATTACCAGCACAGGAGAAGATACCTTGGTTATCTTGTCAATGCTGAAAGAGATGAAAAAAAGTTAAGAAATAAAAGCAACGGTGCACTATTAAAACAGTAAAGAGGTGTACTAGTTTTCATTATATCAGATTTATTACTCTAACAGTAAGGACCAATGTTCCCTCTAAATAGTGCTGGTGCATGGCCACGCAGCAATCCGTAACATACTAGGCAGGGGACAAACAGTAGAGGCCGTTTAAAATGCATGCGTGCGCGGCAATCTCAAAGGAACCGTGCAATACAACAAACAGACCTCATGCAACAAATGGAAGTTAGAGGGAACATATGTCAGGACAATCAAAAAATTAAATATCACTTTAATTTAAAAAAAAATCTACTTATTAAAAGCAGCCCATTTTGAGGTGCCAGTCAAGGTTCAGTGGTATCACCCTCACCCGAGTCTACAGATTGTGTGTTCGTGACCCAACCCAAACACTTGAGCATATAAATGGTTGATACATCCAAAGCAGTACTGAGGTGCTACCTTTCAGATCAGACACTGAACGGAGGAGACTCTTTCAAGCAGACATAAAAAACCCCATGGCAATGTTCAAACAGCAGGGTAATTCTGATGTTATAATCAATATTTATTGCTCAGCCAACATCACTAAACCAGGTGATCTGGTTAGTTAATCTCAATGCTGTCCCTGGAATCTTACTGTGCAAAAATAAACTGCCACGCTTCTCTATATTACAAGTGGCTACACTTCAAAACTACTTCATTAGCTGTGAAGTGCTTTGGAATATCCTGCTGAAAGCTGCTACTTAAATGCAAGCCCA
Source organism: Cetorhinus maximus (assembly GCF_964194155.1). NCBI lineage: Eukaryota > Metazoa > Chordata > Chondrichthyes > Lamniformes > Cetorhinidae > Cetorhinus > Cetorhinus maximus. Next base: position 34,337,396 of record NC_135904.1, read on the forward strand.
TTAGCTTTTTGAATCCAATAGATGAAGCAAATGGCTCGACAAAGCAAAAGTATGCTTAATTCTGAGAAAACTTGGTAATGAGTTAAATTATCTAATTTTTCAATGCTGTTAATACAAGCTGCTATTTTAAATCCCTTGGTGTATATTATCACTGAAGGAAGATTTAAAACTCTCTCGGGCATATTAAACCAATGCTGTCCAATAAAGTAACCACTAGTCACATGTTGAGAGCCCAAATGTTGCTAATTACGTTTTTGTTTAGTTTAAAAAAAAGTGTTACAGGAACATAAGAGTAGCCCATTCAGCCTTCTCGGCTATTCAGCCAAATAGAACATGGTTGGCCTATATTTCAACCTTGTTTTCCTGCCTTTGACTCATATCCCTTGATTCCCTTAAACCGACAAAAATTTATTGACCTGTCTTGAAAGCCACAATTTTGCCCACTCGCTTAATCTGTCCACCCCCATGAGTAAATTCCTGCTCCCATCTACACTACTGACTGCATCGCAACCTAGTCTCATCTGCAAGCTTGGATACACTCCTTCATTCACGTCACTGATAAACATGCTGAAAGGATTAGGTCCTGATACAGATCGCTGGGAAGCACCAGTTGCCAATTCCCACCGAAGCACTATGCCCCTCTATCCTTACTTTTTTGTTTCCTACCCCATCTCCCGCCCTCACTGAAGTGATACCATTGTTGGGCATATGAATTCAACGCTCATACTGTTATGCCATTTCCATGCACACTAACAGTTTTCTGTGTTTGTTGGTAAAATGGCAAGACGTGTGTTTACTATTGAGAGATTTCCATCTTTGGTTAGCGTATGGCGGGCAGTTGGTTCTTCAGTTAGTGTATGGCGGGCAGATGGTTCTTCAGTATACACAAAGTACGTTTACCGGCATTGTGCGTGTTTGTAAGGTGCTTACTAAAATTGTGTGGGTAAAATGTTGTTGTCATAGCCACACTTATGGCTAGTTAACAATTTCTACTGGTTTATGCTGCATTAAACTGACATTGTTTCATGACTGTGCTTTTCTCCCTGCTTTTCAGATTCTAAAGTTTGAATTCCATTGTAATTATATATTGAACTCTCCCAGTTCAGTTTATATTTTGGCATCAACTCTGTTTTCACAGCAAAGTGTTTAATCAATTTAATGTTGAACAGAGATTCTGGTCTTTCTGCCAGAGAACCACAGCAGTGGTTAATTTCTGCTCTTCCAGTACATAACTCAGCAGCTGTAACTTTCAAAACAACACAGCCATTGCAGTCCTCAGTACCTTTTCTCTCAACTTTTTGCATTATTGAAGAGCGAAACTGGTTATTCTTTAGTTAACGTACTGCATAACATTTAACACAAATTGCACACAAACATGGAAATGCAAAGATCTCCCATTGCTCACATTAAATCAAATGATATGCAGTTTAATGATATCTGGTAATGCACAACGCATTTTTCTGTTAAGAAGATGGAGATATGTTCCTTTAAGATCAGAAAATCAGTCTTAAATCACTGGTTATTGAGGAAACTGCACAAATTAAAAAATGCTTGCAAGTTTCAGACCCTAGGCTAAATGCATTAAGCAACTGCCTTTTATAAATTTTTTTTTGCACCCATGATGCAGGACAGACAAGTCCATACTGGATTGCAATACACCAAATTTCCTGCGGCATATTCAGCAACTCACATTTCCTTGGTTGTCATAGTGAAGGGTACAGTAGCCTTGTGAGCATGGTACTCGATTAGCAACCCGGAGGCAAGAGTTTAAATTTGTGACAATAGAATGCTTCCAGATTAGCGAACTAGTTTGATTACTACAATAATGTCCTTAAGAGGAGGATTCCTCAATCCTTATCCGGTGTGGCCTACAAAAACTAAATTGGTAGGGGGTGGCTGGATAGCACTATATAGAAGTAGAAAAGAAGAATACAGTGCATAAAGGAATGTTTGCGCAGTACTAGAGAAAGAAGTAATACCATATTAGATCAGGGCAGACTAAGGAGGACTACGAGGAATACAAAGAGAGGTTTACAATGCACATATATAATTGTACAAAGTGTGCTGAATAAGATTTATAATCTTACAAGCTCAAATAGCCGTATGGAAATACAATGTAGTGGCAACAACAGAAACGTGGTTTAAAGATGAGGACGACTGGGTGCTTAATATTCAAGTATACATTGTGTTCAGAGAACCCAGGGAAGGAAAAAGGAGATCGTGTAGCAGTACTGGTTTGGCAAGACATTGTAGTATTGGAAAGAGAGGATGTCCTTGAAGGTGCCAGGACTGAATCCATTTGGTTAGAATTGTGAAGCAAAGGGGATATGATCATACTTTGGGATATTCTATATGCCTCCAAATAGTGAGAGAGACAGAAAAGCAAATCTACAGGGAAATCTGAGAGATGTGCAAGTGATTACAATGGGGGGGCTTTAATGACCCAAATATCAATGGAGATAATGTTACAGTAAAGGGAAAGGAGGCGGAGGAATTTCTGAAACGTGTTGAAAGAACTTCCGAGCACCACTGCTTTTTTTTTTATATATACATAAATGACTTGGATATTGGAATACAGAGTAACAGTTCAAAATTTGTCGATGATACCAGACTTGGGGATGTGGCAAACAGTGAGGGTGATATCTTTTGACAGAATATTTATAGGCTAGTTGAATGGGCAAACGGGTGGCAGATGGAATTTAATACAGGGAAGCAGCAGGAGATGCACTTTAACAGAAGTTCTAAAGTGTGTGCAGGGATAGAGGAATCCGGAGGTTTATTTGCATAGATCGTAGAACCATTGAAAAGTTATGTGCAGAAAGAGGCCATTTAGCCCATCATGTCTGTGCCAGACAGAAAAAAGAAACTAGCCGCTCATTTTAATCCCCCTTTCCAGCATCTGGTCCGTAGTCTTGCAGGTTCAGATGCAGGTCCAAGTACCTTTTAAATGAATTGAGTGTTTCAGCCTCAACCACCAATTTCGGCAGTGAATTCCAGAGCCCACCACCCTCTGGTTGAAAAAGTTTTTTCCTCATGTTTCCTCTAATCCTTCGACCAATCACTTTAAATCTATGCCCCCTGGTAACTGACCCCTCAGCTAGAGGAAACAAGTCTTTAACATCTACGCTATCTAGGCCCTTCATAATTTTGTACACCTCAATTAGGTCACCTCTCAGCCTCCTCTGTTCTTAGGAAAACAACCCTAGCCTATCCAATCTTTCCACATAGCTGCAATTTTCAAGCCCTGGCAGCATTCTTGTAAACCTTCTCTGTACTGTCTCCAGAGCAATTATGTCCTTCCTGTAATGTGGTGACCAGAATTGTACACAAAATTCCAGCTGTGGACTAACCAGCACTTTATACAGTTCCACCATTACATCACTGCTTTTGTATTCAATACCTCATCCAATAAAGGAAAGCATTCCATATGCTTTCTTGAACCACCTTACCCACTGGTCCTGCCACCTTCAGGGACCTGTGGGCATGCACTCCAAGGTGTCTCATTTCCTCAACACCTCTCGATATCCTCTCATTTATTCAGTATTCCCTTGCTTTGTTTGCCCTCCCCAAATGCATTACCTCACACTTTTCCGGATTGAATTCCATTTGCCACTTTTCTATCTACTCAACCAAACTATTGATATCATTCTGGAGACAACAGCTATCTTTTCACTATCAACTACACAGCCAATTTTTGTGTCATCTGTAAATTTCCCAGTCATACATCCCACATTTATGTCCAAATCATTAATATGTACAAAAAACAGCAAGTGCCCCAACACTGAGCCCTGTGGAACATCACTAGAAACCGTTTTCTATTCGTAAAAACATCTATCGACCATTACCCTTTGTTTCCTGTCATTGAGTCAATCTTGGATCCAACTTGCCATCTTCCCCTGTATCCCATGGTATCTCACTTTTCTGACCAGTCTGCCATATGGGACCTTGTCAAATGCCTTTCTGAAATCCATGTAGACAACATCCACTGCACTACCCTCATCAATCCTCCTTGTTACTTCCTCAAAAAATTCCATTAAGTTAGTAAGACACGATCTACTCCTAACAAAACCATGCTGACTGTTCCTGATCAACCCGTGCCTTTCTAAATGACAGTTTATCCTGTCTCTCAGAATTGATTCCAATAATTTGACACCACTGAAGTCAGACTAACCAGTGTGAAAAATTTCTGGCCTATGCCTTGCACCCTTTTAAAATAATGGTACAAGATTTGCAGATCTCCAATGCTCACCTGTATCGAGTGAGGATTGGAAAATGATCTTCAGAGCATCCGCTATTTCCTCCCTGGCTTCCTTTAACAGCCTGGAATACAATCCATCCGGCCCTGGTGACTTATCCACGTTCAAGCATATCTGTCACTCCTGTACTTCCTCTCTCACTATGCTTATTGTATCTAATGTTTCATGTTCCTCCTCATTAAACTAGAATGTCTGCATCATCCCTCTCCCTAGTGAAGATGGAGACAAAGTACTCATTGAGAACCCTGCCCACATCTTCAGCATCAACGCACAAGTTACCACGTACTTCTTTGAAAGTAGCAAGGCATATTGAGAGAGTAATTAGCAAAGCATATGGGATTTTGGGCTTCATAAATAGAAATATTGAGTACAAAAGCAGGGAAGCCATGCTAACCATTTATAAAGCTCTGGTTAGGCCACAAGAGTATTGCGTCCAGTTCTAGCCACCACACTTTAGGAAGAATGCAAGGGTCCTTGAGAGGGTGCACAGGAAATTCATCAGAATGATTCCAATGATCAGAGAATTTAGCTACAAGGTTATGTCAGAGAAGTTGGGACAGTTCTACGAGCAAAGGGAGTTGAGGGGAGATTTGATCGAGATGTACAAGATTATGAAAGGTTTAGATGAAGTAGACAAAGCTATTCCATTAGCTGATAGCACAAGGACTGGGAAACTCAGACTTAAGGCTTTGGGCAAGAGGTGGGGGATGGGAGGAAAAAGTTTTATACAATGAGTGGTAACGACCAGGAACACTTTACCTTCAAGGGCGGTGGAAGTGGAGACGATCAATGATTTCAAAAGGAAATAGGATAGGAACCTGAGGGAAATGAATTACAGAGCTTCAGGGGTAGGGTGGGAGATGGGACTGACTGGATTGCTCTACAGACATCTGGCAGGGGCTTGATGGGCTAAATGGCCTCCTTCTGTGTCATAAATGACTATGACATTTGTGCTCCAATAAAACATGTTTAGCTTCTATAGTTAGCCAAAAGTGGATCTCTTTGCCTGTGGAGTTTTGATTTCTCAATGAAATTTAAATTATTTGGGAATTTGCAATATTTATTTAAACCTTCACTTGTGCCTGTCTACTGTCATAGATTTTAATTTATTTTACCAATCTACCATAGCCAACTCATCCCTCATATCTACGTATTTTAACTTTAATACTCCAGTTTTGGATTTGATCTAAGTCACTCTCAAACTCAATGTAAAATTCCAACATATTATGATCATTCTTTCCGAGTATCCCTTACTATGAGATTACTAATTAACCCTGTCTCACTACACAAAACAATATTTAAAATAGCCTCTTCCCTGTTTCATTCCATAATGTATTGTTCTAGTAAACTGACCCGAATCCAATCCACAAACTTGTCTTCCAAATTATTTTTGCCAATTTGATTTGTCTAGTCTATAAGAAGATTAAGTCCCCCACAATTATTGCATTACCTTTGTTACAAGCACCTCTTATTCCTTGATTGATACTCTATTCAACAGTATAGCTGCTGTTAGGGGGTCGATAAGCTACTTATGTATTCTGCTGCTTGTTATTTTTTCTCTGCACCCACAATGCTTCTACTTCCCCTTCTTCCAAGTCACAATCCTTTCTCATTCCTGTCCTTACATTATCCATTAGTATTATGGCTAACCTCACTCCTTTTCTATTTTGTCTGCCTTTGAGATATCAAGTATCCTTGAATATTTCATTCCCATCCTTAGCTATTAAGTAACCACATCTCTGAAGATTATTAGATTACTGATTTATCTCTATTTGTGCCATTAATTCATTTATCTTCTCATAAATGAGAATTGTGCATTCAGATAAAGCGTTCTCAATTTAAACTTTTTACTATTTTCCCGATTTGACCATATAATCCCAATGCACTAGCTCAGTTGGCTAGATAGCTAATGCGTGGTACAGAATGATGCCAACAGCATGGGTTCAACCCCCATTTTTCTGTGGTAGTTCATGGACACCTGCCTTTTTAGCTTGACCCCTGCTTGATATGATGTGAAGTGATGTCCTTCAAGTTATATAACCAATTGTCTCTCTCTAATGGAGAGAGATGCATAGTGGACTAGGGTTAATTACTTATTACCATTAAACTCTCTGTCCCTTCCTGTCACACTGTTTTTTTTAATACAAATTGTTACACATTTCTATGGCCATAACGTTTGGATTTATAAACTTCCTTTCACCTGAACTCTTTCATCTATGGTTCTAATTATTTGATTCACAAGGGAAATGGTCCCGCTCAGTTTAAGTGCAGCCCATCTCAATGGAACAGCTCCCTCCTTCTCCAGTACTGGTATTAGGTCCCCACGAATTGGAATTCCCATCTCCTACACCATTCCAAGCTATGCACTCATTTGTACAATCTATTTGTCCCTATGAAAATTTAAGTGTGACTCTGGTAGTAATCCAAAGATTACCACCTATAATGGTTCTTCTTTTTAATTTGAACCCTAGCTCCTTAAATTACCTCAGAAGAGTCTCATCCCTCGTTCTACCTATGTCATTACTTCCTACATGGACCACAACAACTGGATCCTCTCCCTCCAAATTCTTCTCCAGCTGGGAGGAGATGCCAGGTAACACAACCTCTAATGTCCAGTCAGGGCTAGCGAGAACAATATCTATCTCCTACCACTAAGATTAGCCATGATTGCATTGAATGGTGTAGCCGGCTTGAAGGGCCGCATGGTCTACTCCTACTCCTATTTATGTTCTTCCAACCACATTGCTTTTCACTCCCTTCTTGAATGGTCTCCCGTGCTAGAGTATTGTAGCCAGTGTGCCAAATGACCTACTCCTAATTCATATGTATGCCTCATTTGTGACTTAAGAACCATTCTGATGCTGTGGCAGGAAACTTGATTGGAGCGATTTATAATTGGAGTTAAGGGAATAATGGGATTTGGGATGTGACATGTTGCAAGGGCTTTTTGAGGTGGGGGGTGGTTGGTGATAATTTTTTGAAAGGGAGGGGATAAAAGCTGAAAAGAGGGATTCATTTACTATATGAGCTAACAACATGTATTTATATAGCACCCTAAACATAATAAAACTTTCCAAGGCATTTCATAAGAGGGTTATAAAACAAAATTTGGCAACAAATCACAAAAAGCAATTTAAAGGCAGGTGGTCAAAAGCTTGGTCAAGGGGGTAGGCTTTAAGGAGTGTTGCAAAAGAAAAATATGTAGTCAGAAGGAGAGGTTTAGGGACGGAATTCCAGATCCTAGGGCCTAGGCAACATAGGGGTGATGGGGTGAATGGGACTTGGTGTAAGTAAGGAACTAACATGGCAGCAACCAAAAGTTGGGTGGTCAGCAATGGGAATAGGGTCATTAGGAGGAAGAGCTGGTTCCATGGACAAGGTAAGCCCAGAAAGAGAAATCATAGGAGATAGGAGAAAAGCTAGAGAAAGTCCTGGGTTTGGGACTAGGGCAGGGAGGCTGGCTTAGTGAACAAGGGGAAGCTGGAGGGGCCCCAGGCACAGCCGAACGTCTCAATTAAGCCCTTGCATTTGTTGGTAATAAAGGCAGATTTAAGGAGGTGATAATAAGAGGAAAGCTGGATATTTGCCCTCCAACATGACCTTGGAACAAAGGGTGGTTTTAGCAGTAGAGTTAGAGGTGATGAGTCACTTGACTCGAAGGCACAGTCATGTTGCTTAATGTCAAGGGGTCTGCAAGTATAATTCAACAGGTACATGTTGACTTAAGGTGTATTGCACAGTTCTTCCACTATGTCACTTACTAAGATGAATTGTATACTAAGGACACGAGGGCCATGCCTTGCAATTTACAACGTATTACTTAGCTGCTAAGATAGAGCTATCGTTTTAATTATTTAATTTTTAATTATTGTCTTAAGTAAACACAGACTTGGATAAATGAGATTCAATTATTTGGCGTAGGAGTGTAACAGCTCTTCTGGCTGCAGGACAGAATCTAAGATATAATGTCTGGCTTTTGTTCTCTTCTCTCCTATCCCACCACCCCTCAGTGTGATTGCGCTATCATTGTTTAATTGATACAGGATACTGATCGTCTGCAGTCTATCTTCTGTTGATGGCTGAATTTCCCCGTTCGCTCTAAACAACTATCATTTTGTAAAAACAAAAACATACATTGGAAGAAATGTTTGTATTTGATTCAAATAATGGAAGAAATTTGAAACAAAAACAGAAAACGCTGGAAAAACTCAGCAGGTCTAACAGCATCTGTGGAGAGAAAGACAGAGTTAACTTTTTGACTTCATATGACTCCTGATTAAAATTTTAAAAATGATTTTTTTTTAAAAATGCGATGCATTATGTAGGTATAATAGACCCATGCTACTTTTTCAACTGTCTATCAGCAGTTCCTGGTCATTGTGTTTTCCAACTGGTAGAAAGATACCTTAGGGAAAAAGATGTTCCAATAGATTATGTAGTTTTGAAAAGGTAGTTCAATAGATTGAGGCAGTTTGGTAGAAACTTTTACAGTTGAAAATAAAACTAAAACTATAAAGCTGGTATGCAAAGTGTAATATTGCCATATAAAGTAGACATTACAAATTTGGAAGAAGAGATTTGCCCACAAGGAGCACACATTAGGAATTCAGAGATTGAAGGTCAGCACCCCCTGCAGCTTTTTCACTCGCTGCACAAGTTCACAAGTTCTACCTATCCTTTTATCTCTATTATTTCTGATTAGTTTCCTGAAAGGCAATTTTAAAAACAGTTGTAATAAAAGCATCTCACAAATCAAACAACTGAGGTCATCACCTGATTTGGTCATGATTCAGCTCAAGTAGCAAGATATCACAACGAAATCCAAATCTGCATTGAAACAATTAGGACACAGTAGCCTCAATATTATCCCCATGCCCGACAGGTGGGAGAGGATTGGGGTTGGATAAATGCTTTATAACAAGGAATGTACAACCAACCCTCTATTTAAATGTCTGTTTCTAGGGCAGAGGGTTTCGTGTCGGAGAAGTCTCCCACCATTTAGGCAGAACGCTTTGTTAACATGTTTAAATTAGGCTCCCGCATACAATTGGGAGCCTGATTCCAATATAATAGTTGCAAAGGCTCAGGAAACCAGGCAATGTAAAGGAGACAGGAGCTTCCATTAAAGATGACAAGTGCCTGTTAGAGCATCTCTCGTGGGCAAGGAGGAACAGGAGTGTTCCTTCTAGCCCTTCAAGGAAGCTTTCAACTTTTGCTCCACAATCATGGCCTGTTTTCCCTCGCCTCGATTGTCAACCTCCCTCCTCACCCTCTGCCCAGCACTGATCTCTCACTCCCTGCTTACTCCCATGACAGCCTAAGTCCCACACCCCCACCACCACTTTATCACTCCCTCCCTGTCACCATTAGCGGGAACCATCCCAAAGGCTCCCTGCTGTAGTCTCCCTGCTGCTGGATATTCTTCCCAACAGCTTATCAATTTGTCCGGGCGGGAAATGAAGAAATTAAATTATAATGATTTTTCTGATAAATGCGGCAGATCCTCCATGTTCCTGACTTTGTTTGGTTGTCCCCTTGCTATTGCGACTCCCCACACCATCACCAACTCCCTATAAATATCAGGCTAATGGCTTTTTAAAAAATGAACTTGTTGGCTGCTTGGATATATAGTAGTTAACTTCTGCATTCAATTGTGAGAAAAGCCAGGGAATGAGTTTCAAAATAATATGTAAACAATGTCATGTAGTACACTGAAGTGTTAGTGAGACAATTGGAGAGTCGATTATAAATTGACATATTTGGATCTATACTCCAGCCTTGATAGACAGGTCTTAATGGACTGGGAACATTAGATGTACTGAAGAGCCTCTTCAAAACTGACCTTTTGTGTGTGGAAAGTCAAAAATATTTGATTCCAAGTGGCACGTAGCCAATACTCCCAGGTAACAGTAACAAAGCGAAGGGAATACATTCTGTGGCCAGAGGAAGAAAGGAAACAGTACAACTTATCATCCAACGGTATACTCTGTCCATGAGGAGGAAGAATGTATGGATAATACATTGGAGCTTTACAGTGTAATTATGGATTTGGTTAGATGCAGAGATTTAAGACTATGTGAAGCAAAGAAAAAAAATAATTATGATAGTCACAACTGACAATGTTCTCTAGCAGTTCCTATTAGAATTTGTGCATTATTGTCTTAGCAACAGTATGTGGCTCCCTGGTGCAATTTAAAATAAAGGAACAAATTTGGGGCAGCAGAGTTTGCTCTTTACTAGAAGTAAAGTTCAAATCTTTTTGCTTTTATCAAATCTTTCTAAGCCTTGCACTGATGACATGGCTGAATTTCTTATCTGTATCGGGAAAAGGCCAAGATGGCATTTGTTTAGACATTACTGCTAATGCTACAGTAATGAGCGTATGAATTATAGCATCAGAAATTCACAACATGGAAGGAGGCCAGCTGGCCCATTGTACCCCACTTCAAAACCCCCCTCACCACTGACTCACCCTTGCTGGTGGCCTCTTGCTCCCTTCCCTTGTGCCACAGAATTTAAAAAGGAAAACCCCTGACCTTACACACAACTGCACAAAGCCGATAGATGCACGCCACCTTTAAAGGAACTGCGTGCCATGACATTCTTGCGCACCGCTGACTTTACTTTGAAGGTAGGACTTAATTAAAAAGAGTTTTAATGTAATAATGGCATGCAAAAGGATTACAAGTAGGAACACTTGCCAGCAAAGGCTCGAGATGTCACAAACACACTGCTGACTTCATCTCTGCATCCCAACCTGCTACTGGGAAATTTAAATTTACCATCCCACCATATTATATCACTCCACACACCATGTTTCCTGTTTTTGTGGGCTCCAATAAAATCTCCCCATTGTCTTTGCACTTTGCAGAAATTTGCCTTCGTATTTGCTTGAAACGATGCAGGAACAGAAGCAGTCCATTTAGGCCTACAAGCTTGTTCCATCATACAATTATGTCATGGCTGATCTGTACATTACCTCCATTTTTCCATCTAGGTTCCATAATCCTCAATGCCCTAACAAAAATCTATCAATCTCGGTTTTGAAATTTTCAATTGGCCTAGCATCAACCACCTTCTGGGGAAGAGGGTTCCAGGTTCCACTACCTTGTGTGAGGTGCTTTCTGACATCATCTCTGAACAGCCTACATCTAATTTTAAGATTATGCCCTCTTGTTCTGGATTATCTCACCAGAGGAAATAGCTTCACCCTATCTACCCTCAAACACCTCCATTAGATCATCCCCTAATCTATATTAAGAAAACACAAGTCTTGTCTATGCGACCTATCCTCATTCCCAACCTATCCTCATTAATTTATTCCTTTTAAACAAATTACCCATTACAAATCCAAGCTGGCTTTCACTGATCAGTTCATATTGGGCCAATTGTTCAATCACCCTGTCTTTAATAATAGATTCTAGTAACTGAACCACAACTGATATTAGACAAATAGGCCAATAATTTCCTAGTTTATCTCTTACCCTTCTTAAATAGTGAAGTGATATTGACAACGTTTCAATTCAAGGTCACTTCCTGAATCAATAGTGTTTTGGAAGATCATGGCTAACAGCTTTCCTCATCACCTCCTTTTAATACTCTGGGGTGGAAACCATTGGGTCCTGGCGATTTGTCTGTCTTTAACATTAAGTTTCTCTATCCCCATTTAAAAAAAAATATTTTGAATCCAGTTAGTTCCACTCCCTTGATTTATTTTTAGTTTCCTTGTCTGTCATTGCATCTGATTCTACTGTGGAGACTGATATAAAGTCCCTACTTAGATGTTTGCCATGATCTGGGAAAAGAAGCAGCCAAATTTAGTTGATTATTTATTGGAGAAATCAAAGATCTGTGCTGCAGAATCAATGGAAAGAGAAACATATAGGTTAGTCACAAACTCTGGACAATCAACCATGAGGCCTGCACTGCCCAGCAAAAAAGGGGAGAAACAACATTCACAACTATCGTTCTTATCCACAAGAGATTTCTGTACATTTGTTTACATGTACTGCTGCAGGTGTCAGAGACAAGGAAGTGGTAAAAAATCTTCAGGCGATGATACAAACTGTTCGCCATGATGATGGCTTAGGAAGATGACGTAGCTACTAGAATTGGTACTGTGTTGTCACTCACTTGGATACTATTTTAAACCTCATTTTGGGAAGTTGTTTATTTTTAAGTAAGACTCCAATTTCCTTCAAATATTAAGGACCAAACATGTAGTAAAATAGTAATGGTTAAAAGCCTTCTATGCTACTGGTAGCTAAAGCCACATTCTGCTAAGGTCTTCATTCTTCCTAGAGTAGGGATGAAGGCTTCAAGGTGATTTAGACAGGTTGAGTGAGTGGGCAAATACATGGCAGATGCAGTTTAACGTGGATAAGTGTGGTTATCCACTCAATAGGAAAAACAAAATGGCAGAGTATTATTTAAATGGTGATAGATTGGGTCAGCAATTCTACCTGCCTGATGTAGGTGGACTGTTGCTCGATGAGTTGGATAGCTCCAACCAAGAGGATTAGCCTTTATCGTATTTAATTTCACTTCTGTCCTTATTCTTCTTCATTCACAAAATTTTCATATTGGAATAGCCATGCACTTCCTGTAGAATAGAAGCAGGAAGTGGTCAATCGGCTCTTCGAGCCTGCTCTGCCATTCAAGATGATCATGGCTGATCCTCTATCTCAACACTATAGTCTCACTTTCTCCCTATACCCTTTGACACCTTGAGTCAAAAATCTCTCCATTTCCTTCTTAAATGTATTCAGTGACTTGGCCTCCATAGCCTTCTGTGGTAGAGAATTCCACAGGTACACTCTGAGTGAAGAAGTTTCTCCTCATCTCAGTGCTAAATGGCCTGCCCCGTATTCTGAGATCATTGGGAAATGTTGATGTACAAAGGGACCTGGGTGTCTTTGTACACCAATCACTGAAAGCAAGCATGCAGGTGCAGCAAGCAGTTAAGGCAGCAAATGGTATATTGGCCTTCATTGCAAGAGGACTTTGGTACAGGAGCAAGGATGTCTTACTGCAGCTGTACAGGGCCTTGGTGAGACCACATCTGGAGTAGAGTGCACAGTTTTGGTCTCCTTACCCAAGAAAGGATATACTTGCCATAGAGGGAGTGCAGCGAAGGTTTGCTAGACTGATTCCTGGGATGGCAGGATTGTCATGTTTCCTCTGGCTGGGGAGTTCTAGAACGAGGGGTCACAATCTCAGGATATGGGGTAGGCCACTTAGGACTGAGATGAGGAGAAACTTCTTCACTCAGAGTGGTGTACCTGTGGAATTCTCTACCACAGAAGGCTGTGGAGGCCAAGTCACTGAATGTATTTAAGAAGGAAATGGAGAGGTTTCTGACTCAAGGTGTCAAGGAGTAGGGGGAGAGAGTGAGAGTATAGCGCTGAGATAGAGGATCAGCCACGATCATCTTGAATGGCAGAGCAGGCTCAAAGGACCGAGTGACCTACTCCTGCTTCTATTCTACAGGAAGTGCATGGCTATTCCAATATGAAGATTTTGTGAACGAAGAAGAATAAGGACAGAAGTGAAATTAAGTGCGATAAAGGCTAATCCTCTTGGCTAGAGCTATCCAACTCATTGAGCAACAGCCCAGCTACATTAAGCAGGTAGAATTGCTGACCCATGCAGGAGCTGGCTCATCAAGGTTGAGTCTACAGAAACAATAACAACTTACGTTCCAAAGTCTGTCGTGCATGCTGGCATGTCCTCATTAAATAAGAGCCTTTATTAAATGATTAAAGAATCAATTAAAAAAATACAGTAATAGCATTTTCCACTTGTCATGCAATGAGACCAGCAGTGTCAATGAAAGCATGGGCATGGTAGAGATGCATTACAACAACCAAACTGGTTTCTATACAGGATCTCCTGAAGATATTCCTGCGTTTGGATTTATCGAATGGGCTTCAGTCTATGTTTAAGAACAAGGAGATTTGGATGCAGCCCGCAGAGGACAATGAATGAAGAAAAGCAATAGACTACAGGTACTGACATTCTATTGACATCAACAACAATAAGGTTCCACACCAAAATGTGGGGCCAGATTTTCAAAGTGAGGTCGGGAACCCAACATCAAGATAATTTCTGGGTATCGAACCCGCGCCACAACTACTTTGCTCATGCGACGCTATTTTGAGATGTAGATGTCCTCATTGGGCCAGAGGTAAGCTCGACCCTGAGCATCTCCAGAAGGTGGGAGCTGCCTGCAGAGTGTGAGCGGCAAATGCAGAGACGACAGCCACAACAGGGCCTGCCACTGCCTTACTGAAGACAGCAGACAGCACCTTGGGGGGTTAGCAGCATAAATGCACACAAAAATGGCCATACGGCCAAATGAGAAGAGAACAACCTGGCATAAGATCCCACAGGTCCCAAGACCTTTCACAGCACAATAAAATCTTTCACTTATTCCAGTTTTGAACCACGCATGCACCAGATTGTTTGGGCTCGCCGAGTTCATATTTGAAAATTGCATTCTTGCTTTTACTCGCCTCTTGACAAGCTCCTCAAGGAGCTTAGTGGGCTGTAATTAGCAAACGGGTTCCCCATTCATCCCTCACCTCCCCCTCCCTCCCACCCTTTTTGAAAATCAGTGCGCGTCCGGACGTGTCAGGAACTAGGCATAGCTCCTGGGGTCTATTATTAGTTGCTGGTTGGTTCGATATACAGATCCATCACTTGTTTTAAGACAAAACAGCCACTGAAAGCTTGTACTTACTGCTCCTGTTATACCTTGGAAGGGTTTCCTATGGATCAAATGGATATAAAAATGGAGCGTATGAAAGCCAAAATTGTATTAAATCATCCCAATAGTGAAGCCTCTTTAAATGCGCAACAGTATTGATAAAAGTTTTGTCACACCATATGGCTCAAGGCCAGTTGAACACGTGATTTTTTAAGGGAACTACTAAAAGTAATTCAACAATTTCTGCAAAGCTTCGATTGTTAATGTCCTCATTAGAAAATATAAGGCTAACCTTGCAATAGCCCTGGAAGAATTCAAGTGCTGTACAACCAATTGCAGTGAATTACTTGGCAGAGTGGTGACATATAAGAGTGCCACATTTCCTCCAGATTCTGGCTTCACCCAATGTTTCAGCATTTGTTTTCCTGCGTTCCTTTACATTAATGACATGTCAAAATCACTACTGGGAGTTCATACCCAGCCATAACCTCAAGTAAATACTTACTTGGTACCAAAGAATTCCTCACCTGATCAGCTTTGTTGAGCAGTTCAGTGGTGTTAGCATTGTTAGTCAGAGATACCCTTGAGGGAAGCTTGCTTTGGTACAGTTCAGGTCAATGCTTCTCTTATTATCCACTATGTAGAAAAGGCTAGCTAAATGCTGCAATTGAAGCTTAGAGAATAATCCTCCACTAAGTGATCTCTGTTACAAATGAGAAATCGAAAGCCAACAATCTCAACAGCTGAGGCCATGTAAGCACATCCAAGGGAATCGTGAAAAATTCTATTCGTATCAACTGGCTCTTGTAATTGAGATTTTTTTAAATTAACATGACAGTATGAGTTACACCATTTAATGTACTTGGGAAGCTGATTAGATTTGGGAGCATGCAATGGAATTCTTGATTTATGGTTGACTTCTATTCCATCATGTTCACTTGCTGGTGTATCTAAAGAATGGGAGCAATGAGGTAATAAAGGTCTACTGAATTTGATTGGTCTAATAACAGTCAGAAAGCATGTGCAAAGTGTTTCAGGAGTTTTGTTGGAGAAGAGTAATATCTCGAAGTACATTAGCAAAGACTTGACGATATGAATATCTTCTCTATAACAAGCTGTGTTACTTTCTTCAGCAATGTACGATATGAGGTGAGAGAAAATGCATTTACATCTTCTCATACAAATCAGATCTGTGAAGTGTTATTCTTTGGCTATCATATCCCATGCAAAGTGCCAGTAATAAAGCAGTGATGGCGATCTGGTACCTCCAAATACCAGGGACCATGTTAACTTCATATGGGGCAATAAGAACAATGCATAGTTCTTTCACGGAAATTCACAAGGTACATGGAATGGGGAATTAATTTAGCCTCCAGCACTCAATAAAACATATTTAAGACAAATTTCAGAAAGAGAAAGGGATAGAGTATTTTTGTACACTGCTTTTTGTCTGACCATTTTACTAACAGATGCATAGAAAGGCTAAAGTCCTCATGCAAATACTGTCCAATATTATTGTGATCGCATGCCCAATGAAAGTGTCTATTACTCGTTTTTTACTTACTAATCAGAAATACAATTAGACGTATCTGGATTCTCAATTAGCTACAGGTGGCTAATAATCAACAGTCTGGACGATGCTGCTTTAGGGTTAGGATTACAATTAGGTTGGAGGTTACATTTACAGTATCATTAGGATTCAATTGTGTTTATTGCAAGAAGCGAATTTTATTGAATTGGAGAGACTGAGCTGCGGTGGATTTAACAGGGAAGATATGTTGGGTGACAATTATATTGTGAGGACTGACTACAGAAATCACTAACCATCACATAGTGATGCATGCAAAACATGTTATTTGCAAACTGTGGGCCAAGTGCAATTCTCATCACAATTGAAGGTGCCCACCTCAAGGGGAGAAATTTCCATCCCACCTTTCAAGGTGAGTGTTGCAGTTTGACAGAGTCTGTGGGGTAGTGGCAAAACAATAACAGCTTCTAAAACTTCCAAGGATTACTGAATTCAAATATGGAATCAATCATTCTGCAATTTATTGAATTGTCAAAACAGGCCTTTTAACTCCTTGAAAATGGAGGGGTGTGATAGGGTGGGGACAGGAGAACACTGATACAATTTCTGAAAGGTATTAAAAAAAGTGGAGGAGATTCTGTGTAATCAGGTTGTGTCTCAAATTGCGCTCCCATCCACGTTCCATTTACTGCCCTGGGAATCATGGAATTTTGGGACCATTGTTAACAATTGCATATATACTGTGGCATATTAAAAACAAAACAATGAACTGACCAAAAAGTGAATGGAGGATGCAAGTGTTGGATTGGCAGGAAATGCTTGTCTAAAATTACCTTTCATTTTCCTGTCCCCTCCACCCCACCCCCAAGAGATTATGATGCCAGGTGTTTTCCCACCACTGTCACTGCTGAATTCAGGTGCCAATACAACTGTTGCTGCCTAAGCCTCAAGAGCTCTGGCCTGCTGTACATATGAGAAAATTTGTGTATAACTGGAGAATGATTTTGATAAAACTACTGTCTGAAGTTGTTTTTCAAATATGTTTCCTTTTGGTACAACAGTTTTTCCATTATTCAATTGTAAATGCTTTCAGAGCTTTTATGGTACCTTGATATCATGTTCAATATGTTTAACAACTGCAGTACAAAGGAATTCTACATAATTTTTAAAAGTATTTTCCTATCTATGATCTCGAAAAAGGGAAGTTAAAACTTATCACTAAGGGCACTTATCATGAGTGAACACTTTAAATATTGGCCTCATATCTGAAAATAAATTAATGTCTGGCACAGTATCAGTGTGCACAATTTCATGCTTTATTCACAAAATGCATGTTTTAAGAGCTTTTGAACCTGGATCCCTTTCCCTAATACTTCTGCAGTCCAGGGACATCAATCCAAGATTTCTGAAACAGCTCCTACCAAAAGGTCTCAGGCTCCATCACCTGCCTTCCTTAGGTTTCCTCTTCTCAAATATTCCTAGATCTCAGCACTCCTTTAACTATAATCCCCCTTGCGGAATGGTGCATATTCCAGTTACCCTGCCCCTGCCACCAACCCTTCTCCACATTGGGTGCTCCCTGGTGTCACAACCCTCTCTATCCATTGTACCCTCTGTCCCTAGTATGTTGCCACCTAATCCCCAAGGCTCTGGGACATTTTCACAATTTGTCCTAAACCCAATACCTTACCTCCAGATCTCAAAAAAACACTTCTCAGTACCTCTAGACTCAGACACCCTTCTCCACAGTATTTTTAAACCCTGATATCTCCCCACCATGCAGCTAGGCATCTGCTATGCCCTCATCCAATGCTACTAGATTATCCCTCAGTCAGTGCTCTGGACCCCAATGCTAATAGGCTCCAGTATCTCCATCAGGGTTAACTAATCCTGAAACCACCCCCCAGCATAGCTGCCACAAATACAGTCACTCATTAAATCAAACCCAACATTCTACCCCTACATTGCTTAAAAAAAAGCCAAGTTCCCCCGCCCTAACCTACTACTCCTAACCACCACCAACAGAATGTGGAATTTCACCAACAGATCAAATCTCAGGGATCCCCTTTGCAGTAATGCCATATTCCACCCTCCAACCACCACCCCACTATGCTATCAAAATCCAACATTCCTTATAACAGCCACTAAATTCCATAACACCACCCCCCGACTATACTCACAATGCCACTTATCTATAACTGCTGTACGTTGCTTACCATCTTCTGTAAACTGAGTTCTAATCTAAAAGGTAATCAATGAAGTTAATTAGAGTTGTGTAGGTGGGGAAAGACAGAATCATGGAATTTGATGATGCAAACACTAAATATCATGTATGGAAAGCTGAATTTCATTTATTCAGTGGCCTTGCTAACATGTTGTACATGACATGGCATGTGACCAAACAGCATCTGCTCAGACGCACCATGAATAGTGTCATGGGAGGGCCTCTGGTCTGCTTTGATATATTGCATCTTGCGCATGTTTTGTCTGTCACACGTCTAGTATTCACCCACAAGTATTGCAAAATATGTATCACACCTGCACATGATTGGCACACATTTACTGGGCCAGAAGTAACTGCAGCTGACAAACAAACAGCGACTATTGTTCATCAGATCTGTCCTTTACCATTTAATTTCTGTGACCTTTTGTATTGGATGCTTCTGTAAGTTAGAGATATAAACAATGCAACACCCCCTACAAGGCAGCTGGAACCCGAAAGAACAGGGCAAGCAATTGTGAGTCTCCTTAACTAATCAGATTGAAGCATTTTTAATTAAAAGTACAGTCTGAAACAGGAAAGTTCAAATAGTGAATTCAACGTCAAATCAAGTAGAGAAAGTGAAATAAAGAAAGGGAAAGAAAGATTGGACTAAGTGAGAGAGAGAGAAAATAAACTCAGAAGGAAAAGTTTAAAAAGTTAATCTTTTAAAAATCTCCAACAAATAAGACCTGAAGGAATGAGATTCCGCATGTGGAAATGTTAATTTTCTGTGTCAGCAAGGTAATTTGGCAGTAATAAAATTATAACACCGTTAACAGGGTACTTAGACTGAAAATGGACAAGTCTTATCTTTCTATGGTGTGTTTAGTCCATATCTACAATGTAAATATAGGAACTTCATGTCACTGAATATGTGTGAATGGGGAGTCAGATAGCAGATGCCACTTTTACACAGTTTATAGAGAAGCAACGCATCTCAGACAGCAAATTCTGTTTTTTGTGTTTCACTGCATTTCTGTGCTTGCCTGAAGTCACTATTCAATTTGCACATAAATGGTGGAGAGTGCCATTAGCCTTGTCATTATTTCACAGCAAATTCTGGCCCACTGTGTCTGGCCTCAAATCACAATTAAAGAGATAAGAAGAGCATGAATCAAAAAGTAGAATGAATGGATCCAATTAATAGTTTGAGAACAAAGTTAACAGTTTATTTCCTTCATTAAACCAAGCAGCAATTAATAATGAAATAGTTTATGGAATAATAGACATAGAAATATAACGTTTACAAGAAAATGAGCCCATTCTGTGTTTGAAATACTTGTTTGTCCAAATGCGAGAAGTTTCAGCTTAAGGTTCATGGAGTTTCCCCACAGAAACCCCACAGCCATCATTCTCAGTTGAGACTCAACAGACCGTGGTAGGAAGGGTTCTTACAATTCCACTTTTTTTTGATGATTTCACACCAAGATTGACCAGTGACAGAACATTTTATGCCTCAGCCCTCCATGCATTTTCCTGTATTGTTGTAAAATGACTGCTGAGTTTCTTTTAATAAATAGAGCCAACAGTTATTTCAAGGAGTTATATTGATTATTTTTGTATTTGGAAAAGCAAGGGAAAGAATGAATGGTCTTGGATTTATGTAGCGTTTTTGATGTCCTCAAAATGTTTCAGAAACAGGAATGAGATAAATGATGAGTTATATTTGCCATCGTAGTTGTGGATATGATGACAGCGTGCCTCTGACTTCACATTTCCAAGGGTGATTGTAGTACAATAGTTTGACCGATTCATGGTAGATTTGTTACCGATGGAACTATCTTCCCATATGGTCCTGGCTACTGTTGTGATACTTCAAAATTTCCTATCTCATTAAACTAAAAGACAATTCTGACCTGGAATGAAACATTTAATCCTGTTTTCAATTAAACTGCATAGCTGATGAATGATACACACAATCCTCACTAATGGTCTTAAGCAGCAAAAACTTAACTTTTTTCAAAGAATTAATGTGTCTCTAATATTCAATAATCCAGGTTTGGGGAGGGGGGGTGCTACAAATCCATCATTTTTAAAATTCAGGTCCACTGTTTCACAAAAATATTGGCTACAAACCTTCTTGATTACTCAATATATTGATATCAAACTTTACACGTGCTTTACACTAAGCTGTTAGATGGTTTCTATACTTAACAGGGCAGAAAGAGGGAAGATGACATTTTGGAGATAATGTTTGAATTCTACTAAATTCATTTCTGTAGTTTAAATTTGGTTAAAACATACACTTTATAGCAAGAAGAAAATATGCAGGTGTTCCTGATGTATTTTAAAATAATCAGTTTCACAAAAGAAAGTGCCAATTTTCAGTTACATTGCACAAATGTACAAGTTTTACTACTTCAGGAAGTAACCATCAACTACACTTACCTTGGAAATGCATCAAAGCAGTAGGTTTTCCTGGTATCGGGGAATGCCACACGCAAGCCAGACATAAGAGGAGAATGGAGAATGACAGCTGCACATTCATAGCGTGATGCAAGGTCCACTGTTGGGACAGTTCCAATGCTTTGACCGTACAAAATGATGTTCTCTGGGCTAACAGCATACCTATAAGAAAGCATACAAGTCTCAGGTATTTGAATAAAATAATAAAACATGACATAATGCAGTTATTCAAACTACAGAGTTGAGTTTCCTCCGATACCTCTTTTCCTGACGGCACTAGTATATGGTTCTACAGGTGGTGCTCATCTCCAATATGTTGTTTAAGCTTCTATTTCTTCACGTGAGATACTCAGAATATTGGTCATTTCTTGCAAACCAAGGAAGAATCACAGTCAAGACCAGCTCATACCTTACCTGATCGCAATCCAAGCTTCCTCTCAACTGAGTGTGGTTGAATCGAGGACACATTCTCCTTCATCCCAGGGACCCCTCAAGGCTGTGTCCTCTACTCATTATGCTTGTTCTTCAAATTAATGACCACCTCCACACACCTACACGCAATACCCTCACTCATTTCCTAGCTATTCTATTTGCAGTGTTAACTTTTTTCAGATAGCACACCCTTAAAACACACAGCCTTCATTCCTCTTCCTACAATGACTTAATCACAAGATTCTGTTCTTTAGGTCTTTTAATTGGGCAAAGATAATCCTGTTTCTTTCAATTTAAAAAAAAATATTTCATGTCTCTTAGAAATCCAAATACTTCTTCTCTTTGATGACTCTACCAATGATCCATCATTTGCTGACAATCTGAACTCAGGTGGAGCTCCAAAATCTTCTCTATTGATACAGCAGTCTCAAAGTAGTTCACATTTATGGTAACCACAATTTTTCTTCAACAAACAATTTACATGCTTGAATACTGCCCCCAAAATTTCAAAGGGTTTGCACACTCCTGAACAGGACCAAAATAAAACTTACTGGCAGGTGGATCTTCTTACCTTCGGTATCTCTTATCATAAATCTTCCAGTCTATATTTATTGTCAAGAAACTGTCTGCTTGTTCAGGGGATGTGAAAGCCCCCTTGGTGTTCTGATCAACATTCATTCCTCAATGTCACTAAAAACAGACTAACTGATCAGTCATCTCAAATGTTTGGAGGAACCTGCTGTGTGCAAACTGGATGCTGTGTTTTCTTATTAAACAGTGACAATACTTCAAAAGTAGTTCATTTTTTATGAAGCCCCTTTGGATATTCTAAAGATACAAATGGCATTAAATAAATTTAAGTTATTTATTACTATGGTCAGCCTTACTCAGCATTCCTCCCTTTTTCATTTGAAATTTGCTTTTCCACCTCAATTCAGCCCCGCTGTTAATTAAACTCAAGCAAACTACTCCTGTAGTTTAGTCTTAGAACTGAACTTCCATTGGTCTTCCCTTTCCCCAAAAAACTTTAAGTTTTTAAACAAAGAGCTTGAATCGCCTAATCATTACTTCCTCTATCTCATTTTCTCTTCCACGATTTGCAGTCTTGGTGGTATCCTGCTGATAGGTCTTGAACTTATATGCAAGTTTTTCAGTAATATTTAATGCTAAACTCATTTGGAACAGCCACTTTCAGCTACTTGGTCATATTTTTAAACAAAAACAAAATGTTTGTACAATTAACACCGAGAATTAATTTTCTAAATTAAGAGTTCTTCCCACTATGACTATAGCATGGACTATAAAGAACTTAACTGGCAGTGCTTTTAATTGTATCCTTAGATTTGGGAAGAGTTTCTTGAACATTAGAGTTGTGTGGCAAACAGCTTTCTTCATAACCTCTTAGGAAAAAATGAGTAGTCATTTGTTCAAACAGGGAGATACAACTTACACCATTGGAGTATGTGTTAAATTAATACCAATGTATGCTTGGATGAAAAATACGGTGGATGAAGCCAGTAAAAGATGATTATTCTGTATCAAGAAACAGCAGCTTTTTGAATGACATGGGGACAGCCATTCTGCAGGTCAATAATAATTTAGCAGTACCATATACAAGTAGTCTCTGTATAATTTTAAGCAAGGTTCCACACGTACAGAAATTTGTTCCAAGTTCCTAAAACTGGCCTTCAGCTTACTTTGTAACACAAGCTTGCTGTCCTGTTCAGTAAGCAAACAGTGTATGAATAACAGCCAGCCCCATATACTGAAGAAAGTGCTACTGAAAATTTCCCTCGTGCGCACAAAAGCAACTGATGCAAATAGTGGAGAAAACAAACTGAAGAAAACAAACTAGTGAGAGCCAGCAACTGGTATTTATATACAACACACACAAATATTTATATCCCAAATGCAAAAACAAACTTTCTAAATGTTCACATGTAGGAGGGGGAATAGAAAATCCTGGAGATTCTTAAAAATGGACAAGAAACAAAAATTCCTGTGCAAATTTACCACTTTAGACAAATTTATTCCCAATCATATATTGAGTACAAACTGAACAAATGAAGATTGAAGAGTGAAATTAAAATTTAAAAATATACCTTTTCCAATCCATTATTCATGAAACAACTTCATGTGATACATGATTTTACGCTAAAACTAAATAAGTTGGAACAGGAACAAGGATAAAATAGCAACATTTCAGCAGGGTATAACATTTATTTTTCAAAATTAATAGAATTACCAAATTTATCAAACAAAATGATTTCAGCTATGAATCAGAACGTGGACAAAAAGCTTATGTTGGGACTTATTTAAAATTCTGTGGCTGTTCTGAACTTCAGTGGAAATATTTTGGTCATCCCTGATGTGCAATGTTTGTATGGACTGCAATCCAAGCCGCATTTTCCTTTGGTAAATATTAGAGAAATTGGATTAGTAGCAAACTTTATTTAATACCAAATTCAATCAATACTTTCTACAGTGAAGGAATCAAAAAACTAAATTATAGCAGGTAATTTGAAACAATACAAATGGATAAAATTTTATCCTTGAATCATTGTAAAAATGTAAATGCAACTTCAGGGGCAACAGAAGGCACCAAATGCTTTGCATTGGATTTATTCAATAAGTGCATTTCATTTACCAAAAACCATCAACTGACTCTCGGCTCTATTTTGGGCAAACCAAACAAAGGTATGGATAATGAAGCAACATAATATTTAATAATTAAGTTTTAATTAAGCAACAAAAACAAAATATTATATCAGTAACAATCCAAAAGAATCCTATAACATGCTGCAAATCAAACTGGTCAAAATAACTATAAAGAAACTACAACAGTGCTAAGTAAACAGTTTCAGTATTCTTACCCAATGCATAAGACGGATATTAAAAGGTCACACAAATATCCTTACAGCAGAGGCAGGAAAATGTTGCAAATGTTGTCACATTATAGATCAGTGTTGGAGGATAATGTAAATAGCTGAGAAAGTTGATTTCTTCCAGGAAAGCAGAGCAAAGCAGAAGTTATGCACAAATCATAACTTATTCCAGGTGTACAGTGAAATATTGGGGAGGAAAAGAAATCACATTGTATTGGAACAATCATAATAAGTGTTCAGATTTCATTACAACAGCAATAATGTGTTATTGACATGCCCATAAACAGGCTTTAAACTGGCTTAAAGAGCTTTGCAAGCTCTTAACTTCCTTAAAATTGGAATTTGTACATACGAAAATGTGGAAGAGCAGAGTATGAATTGGGAAACATCATGATAAATTGCTCCTTTCTTCGTGACATTACAATGCATAATTTGTGCCTTTTCTTCACCTTTTAAACCTGTTATAGTACATTTTGTTCTCAACCTATTTATATCGCAACCCAGCTGCCAGAATGAACTCTGCAACCTCGAGGGGGGAAGGTACGAGCCCCTGAAGTACCGTTTCAATGGCTGACAGGTAAATTACTTGTAATTTGTCAACAAGTCTGTCATTTTATCTTGTAGCATCTTCACTCATGGCTGAAAAAAAGTATTTTTTTTAAAGAAGTAACAGCAGCCACTTACTTAACAATTGAGCAGGATTTTTATTCTGCTGTCCTTATGACTGTGCCTATAATAGAAAGGATTCAATTCCTGCAGCATTTAGAACTTAGTAATGCAAAGCCACTTCTCAGAGCTGTTTCCCAACATCTGAGGGAGTTTGAATTCTGCATTTCCTTTTAAAAGAAAAATATTTTACGCAAAAAGATAAAGGAATAAGTATTGCTCGATTGATAGCTTTGAAATATTTGAACAGATTTCTGTACACAAATCCACTTTACTGACCTCCATGATAAACAGTCAAAAATGGTTTCCTTTAATGGTAATGTTTGTGTTACCACTGAGACAGCCATTTATTTTACGCAATGGGTGATACTGAAGGTTGATCTATTCCTCCAAAAAACATCACCTAAGGCAGTGGTGCAATATAAATACAACAGTTCCCTGGGTCAAGGTCTTTCAATTACAAAAATTCTTTCAGATACAAGCACTTTTTAAACAAACCAATTGTGTGCTCACCAAAGTGAAGAATGGAATAATTTTCATTTTTGGGCACCCGCTCTTTTTTCTCCTGTTCACTCTATCCTTGTCACACCTGTTTTCTCTTTTCATGTTCAAGTTCATCTCCCTTTTGTGCAAGTCTTTCCCCTCTCCCCACATCTTTCTTTCTCACATGCCTTACTACTCTCTCCCAGTCAGAGCTACTCAAGACCCCAGTTCCCACTGTCTGTTCAGCTAAAAGCCCAATTTTCAGACAACAGAAAAATTTATTTTTAAGTCAATACAATTTAAACTGCCAAAATATGCATGGTTCATGATTCCTACAGCCACTACACAGCTATAGTGTCAAGACTTAGAAAGCACCTTTGTGGGAGAGTAGTATAGAAGTTTAATTTATACATTTACAACTCCATGGGTTGGATTCTACAGGGCGCCATATACCCCATTCCTCACCACCCCTCCCAACCACCACTGAAAAGTCAGTCGTGAGCCTACTCACCCAAACACTGGCTGTCCTGCAGTCATTTTATGATGGGAATAGCCTTAATAGTTACAGGATGAGATTTGTGGCCCCATCTGGAAGTCTTGCCTTAGAGCCAATCTGAATGGCCGGCAGCTCTCTAGCCCCAGGTTCAAGCAGTTGCCAATGTTGGGGCCATAGGCAGTCCTGAAGAAGAGGAGGGACTGGAGCCTGATGCCTACCCAGCCCAACGTAAAATAGGGCAGAGGTCGGGAATGGGTGGGAAGGTGGTGGGAAGGCCACGTGCTTTGTTTCACGAGCCCTCAACCTTCAAATATGTCAGCAGATGGCCTTAAAATCCAACCCTATATTCAAATCTAATGGCACTGGATGAGAAATGATAATATTAAGTCACAGTAGTTCATTATAATTTGATAGCAAAGTGATTGTCCTGACACTGTAAAAGTGATCTCATTTTCTTACCATCACCTATATTTGGTGTCCAGGGTTCTTTTACCCCTACTTCAAATGTATCCAATCTTGAAGATGCTAGGCCTTCACTTAAAAGAGGAACTTTCATCAGGTTTAATTTTTGCTAGGGCAGTGCAGCCAATTTTACAGAAAGGTCGGAAAAGGCATCTAGCTCTGACACAATATACAGTGAAAGTCACAGGTGATGTAATTGTTCTACTTGAGTATAGATTTTGAAGGATTTTCAACGTTTGGAATTTTGTAGCTAATATCTAAATGGTTATTCCCCTCTTGAAAAACGTAAAGCCAAACAGGATTTGATAGCATAGGGATGGGAGTCCTGCAATTTCATCAGTAGAGGGGACTGGAACGAACTCTATCAGTTTATTTTTCAACAACTTACATTTATATAGCACCTACAATGTAGAGCTTCCCAAGAAGCAAACTAGACAAGAATTGACATCAAGCCAAAGGAAGTGATATTAGGACATGTGACTAAAAGCTTGATCAAAGAGGCAGGTTTTAAGGAACGTCTTAAAGGCAGAGGCAAGTGGAGAGGGAATTCCGGAGCTTTGCACCCAGAGAACTGAAAACACTGCCACCAATGGTGCAGAGGAAGGAAGGGAGATGCATAAGAGGTTCAATTTAGAGGAACAGAGTTCTCAATGAGTTCTGTTGAAGGGTCATGTGGACTCGAAACGTCGACTCTTTTCTTCTCCACCGATGCTGCCAGACCTGCTGAGTTTTTCCAGGTAATTCTGGTTTTGTTTTGGATTTCCAGCATCCGCAGTAGTTTTTTGTTTTTTTCTCAGTGAGTTGTACAGCACGCAGAGGTTACAGAGATCAGGAGAGGTGTGGTCACAAAAGGGTTTAAATACCAGGATGAGAATGGAACTTTAAATTCAAGTTATGCTGTGCATCTAATGATAGATTCAAAAGAACTGAATCAGTTCTTTCCCCAGTAAGAACAATCTGAATTTTAATAACCTAAGTCAGAGAAAGCGGCAATATCATAAAAATGCCCCTTTTAAGATCAAGTCATGCTGAGATTAAGTCAGAACTCACGATTACTTCTTTAAACTTGGTTCTAACATAGTGGAGTGCAGGGGAGGAATGGTCTGAATCGATCATGCCACCTAAGGCTGATACAGAACTTTTTCATGTATGGGATGCCTCGCAGTTTCATCAAAAGATCCTCAGAAATTCGATATATAGAAACAGACATACCAACAAGGAATTGCTCAAGATATATTCGTTTCATCAATCTCGTCAAACAGCATGTTACTTTCAGTGCAGCTGTTTCACTATTGTACAAAATCAGAAAGATGATATTCAGCCAGCAAAGTTAATTCTTTTTACTCTTTCATGAGGGGTGAGCATCGCTGGCAAGGCCAGCATTTGTTGCCCATCCCTAATTGCCCTTTAACTGACTGGCTTGCTAGGCCTTTTCAGAGGGCAGTTAAGAGTCAACCACATTGCTGTGGGTCTGGAGTCACGTGTAGGTAGGGATGGCAGATTTCCTTCCCTAAAGGACAATAGTGAACCAGATGGGTTTTTACAACAATCGATGATAGTTTCATGGTCACTATTACTGAGACTAGCTTTATATTCCAGATTTTATTAATAGAATTTAAATTCCACCAGCTGCTATGGTGGGGGTTTGAACCTCTGTCCCCAGAGCTTTAGCCTGGGCCTCTGGATTATTCTTCCAGAGACATAACCAGTACACTGCCATCTCCTTAAATTCCTTACTTTAAGGCCTTGAAATTATATTGTGCAGTAATAATGTACAAATACTGTGCACGTTTGTTCATCCTCTATCAGCAATTCAATTTTAAATAAATTTGTTAATGCACAGAGGGAATTAAGGAAATCTAAAGAATAATTAAACTTACACCTGTATGACAAAACCAAACAGGTAAATGATGAGCAGCATTTTACTGTCAGGAATATGCCCACCATCACAAAATTATTGAGAAGAATTTAACAATGCTGTCCACTATGCCTTCACCACTCCATAAAAATGCTAAACTTTCTAGTTACAGACGTTTTACAATAGCTCCAACCTATAATCAGGCAAAACAGGGATGGGGAAAATTCCAATCTAACATGTTATAATTGATAATGTCCCAGATTTCAAGAATGAAACTGCAGCCGTTTGGGAAGGTGCAGAGAAAACTTATCTCCTATTGTATGCTGCAGTAGTCAGCCTTTCTCATCAACCATTCTTCCCTTTAGACACCATATTAAATCAGACGATACCAAAGGATTAATGTTTCAGCAAATCATTGAACACAGAACAGCTGCGCTCTCTCACTTGAAAGAAACTGGAGTTTGATGCCAATCAAATCAGACATCCATATGAAAACAGCTGCTTTTCGTGCTCTAAATCTATCCCAACATCTGAAGCAGGGTTTGAGGTAATGCAAATTCAGGTTTGTGATTCAAACTAACTCTCCCAGTAATGATACATTACAAACTAAAAGAGCATCATAAAATGAATGCAAATCTCCATGATTGAATGCAGTAAAAAGCCTGGTAAGTGACTGGTTAAAGTCCTCCAGCTTTGTGCATATGTGATGAAAACGCATAAGCTGTGACCTCACACTCCACAGAAGGTGTGTTTAGGGTGGTAGCTTTTTGTGTAGAAGTGTGTGTAGTTATTTTGCAAAAAGACTTTTGTTGCTTAGCTTATGCGTGTTGTTTTCTTGTGCCAATTTAAATACTGTGGTGACTTGGAAATTAACATTTTCCTTGTGTGTTGTGGCTTTAAGTTTAATTGAGGATATTGACGAATTCCTTTAGTTTTGCTTCTGTGCAAGTCAAAATACCCCATATGCCAACACAAATACAGAAAGTAATTTTACTAAGTGCCTGCAGCACCTAATAAAGGAGATGGTAAGAATAAAAAAGTTCCTGAAAATCAAAAAGTGGCCCCCAAGAAAGCCAAAAAGGGCTCTCAAAAAAAAAAAATATGTTGACCCTTGTCGGTACATTATCTGCTAATAGAGAGAATGCAAAATATCACACTAATACCACAAGTTCATCAAGTGCCTAAACCTACAGAAAATCATCACCATGTTTAAGAGTCTCGGCACAAAGCTACTGAGAAATCTAAGCCTGTAGAATATGTTTGCCCGATACATATACTCCCGTAGGATCACACCCAGTGTATTTAAATCCAGTGAATCTATGTTTCTCAGTATGCACAAAGGTACTGCTTGAATTCAGCTACCCAATATTGCGCAGTTCCTCAAGTATAGGACAATGGCAAGCTTCCTATTACTGAACTGGTGTCTGTCCAACAAGGGCCACTCTCTCTATTGGAGCTTCCAAGGTTTGGAGCAAGGAGCAGTTATTGAGCCACATGCTATTAGTGAGCCAGTGTCAAAGGAAGCAAAAAAACAAGGCAAGATACTATGCAGTATAATCACACTACATACAAAATGGCCAGATGCTAGACAGTTTAATAAAATCCATGATTCAGTCAGTTTATTTTGGAAAACTCTTGACTGACAATTTTCAGTAGGACAAAGGAAAATACCCCTTCAAGCTCCAAAAGACCTTCCATACCTATACTGGCTAATCATGCGACTTGCCATAATATATCACATATTCTTGTGTAAAAGTAGAATTTTTGAGACCAATTTTTTAGGCCAAAAGTCAGGTAGTCAGCTTTTGCATGGGTAATGTTTTTGAGGTAACATTCCACAAGCAATTGTCCTCTGTACTGTCAAGCGCATCTGATACTCCTCATTTTATAAATTATTTTTTTTGACAATAGTGGGATCAAGTTTATTCCACGTGTCTATGGCCCATTGGCACAATGTTACTAGTGAGGATGCTCACATATTTCCACCTTTGGTGAATGCTTTTTCATTTTTCAACATTCAATTGTTCCACATCCTTCAGATACTGTTCCTGAGAGGTTTATTTATACACATATCCAAGGACCGAACAACAAGACTGCTGGGAATATCTTCCACATTAGTGGTGGCTGATCTGACATCGTGGACTATGTGGACACGATAATATTTGAACATGTCCCAGATAAACAAACTTTTGTCTTTGTGTAATCATCCTGGTCTCAAATTCCACACTTTGATCCATTTCTTGCAACCGCCTTCCAACATCCAGCCTTTCTCATGGATGGAACATGGGTGACATCGCCTTTCTGAAATTTCTCTTTGGGGAGAGTTTTCTGATTGAATATCACTATCGGCTTTAATTTTGTGTCATACACCGGACAAGATGAAACCACTGTCAATCACGTCATCTCGTGGCCAGGCGTCTTTATAAGGATGGTTCTTTCCTCCACTGACCTTGGTGATGGTTTTGTTTGCTGGCATGCTGAAGTTCATCAGTATTTCATCCATATTTTCCAGTGCAAGCCAAACCACAGCATTCTTCTTTCGATGTGAGGTGAGAAAATGGTAGAATTTGATGATTTTTATCTTTGAGTTCTGGTGGCGGATGTTGTGAAACATTTTGTTTTCTGATGGAGTACTAAATTGTGCTTTTCTGTGAATCTTGTGCATCATCTGATACTGGCCTTGAACTCTGAAATACCATCTTCCTTTGCTTTTCTGAGGGAGTAGAGTCCATCGGTTCTGAGAGTGATAATATGACCATTTTGCTGATGCTTGTTAACCCATTCTGTCATTTTTTTTCTCCAGTTTAAATTTAGCTGTCTACTTGTTATTCTTTCTTGAAGGCATCATGGTAGATCATGTGGTACACATATGTCTTGTCAATTGGCCAAGAGATTGCGGCTAGAACTGGCGGAGGGAAAATCTAAAGGTTCCTGTGCGTGCCTTCAAATTAATGAACCATAGTGATTATCAGTAAGTAATTAATAATCACAACATGGTTTGATCTCTGAAAAATTAGGGTCAACTTTAAAACAATGTAGATGAAAAATCATGTTTATTTAGGCCAAAAGCCACAAGGATGACTTTTACATAAACTCCACTTTTACACGAGTATCTACAGTATGTATTAAACATGAATTATACATCAAGGAGCAGTAGTTACAAGGATGTTTTTACTTCTGAAGTGAAAGCTGCCGCTGAAGCAGTCAAGCAGCCAAATGTTAACACGCTCCAGATTGGCAGACAATGGGATAATGGCCCACAGTAATTATATTTCCTTTCAGTATTTTCCACTAGTGTTGTCAAAAACGACAACTGAAAATTACAGATCTGTCTGTCAAAATGCAGCATTAGGATTTTAAAAATTCTTCCCCGCCAAAGAGAATCTTATCAGCTAATTCTTGGAGAACAACACTACTTAGTTCATGCAAGACTGTCATTTTGGCCACCATTTTGTACAAGGTGAAAAGGCAGGCTCCACTCCAAGTGTTCTGAGTTGCATAAAATCAAAAACAGACGTTCTTAACTTGATCAAATTTTCAGGATACGACTGTGTAGGAGCAAGCTCGGTCACTAGAAGGTGATCAGTTAAGTAATTTACTGAGAGAAATATTCTAGCCAACCAAACAACAATATTTTCCATGAACCAACCACCCTATGCTGGCTATAGCTCCTACCATCATTGCCTCTATGACAATACAGCCTCACTTCACTCTGTAGCAACTTCCAGTTATCCTGTAACAACATAGACAACAATTTTTTGTTCCCCACTGTTGAAGCAGCAGACCTGGACCTCCGACTATCAACTAAGCCAAAGAAAACCATTAGCTAGGCCCGGGACTCTTATTACGAAATAGAACTTAAGATTATAGCTTTGACCACAATTCAGGCACTGGCAACTCCAATCCTCAGATAGGCCCATGAATACATAGGAAGTTCTGTACTCCAAACCCCAGAATGCCATATACTGAGTGCGGGATGCGTGGAGAATAGACTACGTTGGAGTGAGACACAGACAGGGTGCATAGTTGGGAATTCGGTTCGGGTGGTATGTTCTGCCTCCAGCGACTGGTGAGTTTTCTTCCTTTGTCTCCAAGCTAGGCGAGTGCAACTTTCTATTATTTCAATAAAAGTAAAATACTGCAGATGCTGGAAATCTGGAATAAAAACAAACAAAAAGTGCTGGAAAAACTCAGCAGGTCTGGCAGCATCTGTGGAGAGAGAATCAGATTTAACGCTCCGAGTGCATATGACTGTTCTTCAGAGCTTTTCAAGTCATACGTACTCGAAACATTAACCCTGTTCCTCTCTCCACGGATGCTGCCAGACCTGTTGAGTTTTTCCAGCATTCTATTTCTATTACTTCATCTGTGCAAATTACTAACTAGTTGACAAATTAAACAAATAAGGTTGGCCAGAAATGGCAGGGCTGGAGGTGTGCTGCGACTGCAACATGTGGGAATCTGGAATGCACTGCAATCCCAGACAACTATATCTACAGTGTCTGCAGCTTAAGCAACTTCAGCTCAGAGTTGCGGACATTGCGGGGCATCAGGGACGGGGAGTTACCTGGACCCTTTGTTCCAGGAGGCAATCACACCTCTTAGGCTATGCAAAATTTTAGAGTTGGTCAGTGGTCAGGGACATGAGGTTGTCACTGCGAGTCAGGCAGGTATGGGGAACCTGCATGTAGTGCCTCAGCCCCTGACTTTGTCCAACAGGTACAAGGTGCTTGCTAACTGTGAAGATGAGAAGGACTGCAAGGTGGATGAACGGAGTGACCATGGTGGAGGATGCCATTTAAGTGGGTGGAGTGGAGAGGAATGTGGTAGTGATAGAGGAATAAATACTGTTCTCTGCAGTCATGACTGGGAGCTCAAAAAGTTGTGCTGCCTGTCTGGTGCCAGGGTTAAGGCCATTTCCTTGCTGCTGCAGAGGAACTTGGAGTGGGATGGGGAGGATCCAGTTGTTGTGGTCCATGTGGGAACCAACGACATAGCAGAACATCATTCCTAGTTCTACATATGAGAATTTGAGTTAGGGACCAAATTAAAATGCAGAACATCAAAGGTAATTATCTCTGGATTGTTACCCGAGCCTTGCACCAATTGGCATAGAGTAAAGCAGATTAGAGAATTAAATGTGTGGCTCAAACAGTGGTGTGAGAAGGGGTTTCAATTCATGGGGCACTGGCATCAATACTCAGGGAAGAGTGAGCTATTCCGTTGGGATGGGCTCCACTTGAACCAGGCTGGGACCAGTGTTCTGGCCAATCGTGTAACTAGGGCTGTGGACAAGGCTTTCAAGTGAGAGCAGCGGGGGGGGGAAGAGATCAGGTGAAGGAAATTTAGGAATCCAAAGAGAAAAGTCAAGGCATCAGAACAGTATAGCAATGTGGATAAAGACAAACAGAGTTGGGACAGAGAGTTTAACCAAAATTGTACATCAGCAATAAGATCATTGCATGTAACAGAAGTAAAAAAAACATTGAAAGTAAAGGTTCTTTATCTGAATGCACAAAGCATTTGCAATAAGATGCATGAACTAGTGGCATAGAGATAAATGATTTAGATTTAATCGCCATTAGAGACATGGTTAAAAGATGATCAAGGATGGGGAAATAAATATTCCAGGGTACACAATATTTTGGAAAGGCAGACAGAATGGCAGAGGGGGAGGTGTGGCCCTGATAGTAAAGGATCACATAAGGACATTAGTTAGAAAGCATCTGGCCTCAGAAAATCATGAAGTAGAATCAGTATGGGTGGAAATTAGGAATAGCAAGTGTCGGAAACATTGGTGAGAGTAGTTTATAGGCTCCCCAGCAGTAGTTTCCCATTGGCAGAGCATTAAACAAGAAATTATTGGAGCCTGTAACAAGGAAATGTAATAATTGTGGGGGACTTTAATCTTCATATAGACTGGGGCAATCAAATTGGTAAGAGTGGTCTAGAAGATGAGTCTGTAAAATGTTTTTGTGACAGTTTCTTGGAGCAATATATTGTGGAACTGACTAAGGATAAAGCTATTTTAGATCTAGCATTATGTAATGTAGCAGGGTTAATTAGCAATGTGGTAGTAAAAGGTTCACTGGGAAATAGTGATCATAATACCATTGAATTCCACGTTAAGTTTGAAAGTGGCATACTCCAATCACAAACGAGAATCTTAAAAAAACAAAGCCAATTACATAGGTATGAGAAAAGAATTGGCTAAGGTAAATTGGGTAAATAGACTAAAACATATGGAGGTAAATGAACATTGGGAAACATTTAAAAAAACAATTCAACAAAAAAACATTCCATTGAAAAACAAAACCTCAGTGAGAACGGCCTATCCATGGCTCACTCAGGAAGTCAAGGATAGTATTATGTTAAAAGAAGAGACTTACAATGTTGCAAAAATACAGTAGCAAGTCTGAGGATTGGGAATGTTTTAGAAACCAGCAGAGGGCCGCCAAAAAGTTGATAAAGGAAAATAATAGAATGAGAATAAATTAGCCAGAAATATAAAAACAGATTGTAAGAGCTTATATAAAAGAGTAGCTAAAGTAAATGTTGTCCCCTTAGAAGCAGAGACAGGAGAAATTATCATGGGGAATGACAAGGTGGCAGAGGCAATGAATAAATATTTTGTATCTGTCTTCACAGTAGAAGGCACAAGTTTCATACCAGAAATAGACAGTAACCTAGGGGCTAAAAAGTGAGAGGAAATAAAGGAAATTAACATCAGCAGAGAAAATGTATTGGCAAAACTTAAAAGACTAAAATTCAACAAATCCCCGGGTCCTGATGGCCTACACCCTAGGGTTCCAAAAGAGATAGTGGATGTGCTGGCTATGATTTTCTAAAGTTCCTTGGATCTGGGAATGGTCCCATTAGATTGGAAGTTGGAAAATGTTACACCACTTTTAAAGAGAGGGAGAGAGAAAACTGTGAACTATAGGCCAGTTAGCCTACCGTCAATGCTAGAATTTATTATTAAGGATGTCTTAATAATGCACTTAGAAAAGCATAGTATGATTAGAACAAGTCAACATGCTTTTACTAAAAGGAAATACTGTTTGGCAAATTTATTAGAGTTTTTTGAGGATGTAACTGGTAGGATAGGTAAAAGGGAACCAGTAGATGTAGTATACCTGGATTTCCAAAAGGCATTCGATAAGATGCCACACAAAATATGTTAATAGGCTCATGGAGTTGGGGGCAATATTTTAGCATGGATAGAGGATTAGTTAACTGACAGAAAGCAGAGAGTAGGCATAAATGGGGATTTTCAAACTGGCACGCAGTAAATAGTGGACTGCTGCAAGGATCAGTGCTGGGGCCTCAGCTATTTACAATCTATATTAATGACTTGGATGGAAACACAGAGTAATGTATCAAAGTTTTCTGATGATACCATGCTAGTTGGTAAGCATTGCAGAGGACAGAGAGAGGCTGCAAAGAGATATAGGCAGGTTAACTGAGTGAGCAACAAGACAGCAGATAGAATATAATGTAGGGAAGTGTGAAGTTATTCACTTCTGTCATAAGAATAGAAAAGCAGAATATTTTTAAAAGGTGTGAAACTTGTAAGTGTTGATGTCCAAAAAGGCTTAGGTGTGCTTGTACAAGGAACACAGAAAGTTAGTATACAGGTGCAGCAAGGAATTAGGAAGGCAAATGGCATGTTGGCCTTTTATTGCAAAGGGACCGGAGTACAAGAATAAAGAAGTGTTCCTGCAATTCTACAGGGTTTGGGTAAGCGCACATCTGGAACAGTGTGCGCGGTTTTGGTCTCCATATTTAAGAAAGGATGTACTTGCATTGGAGGCGGCAGAGCAAAGGTTCACTAAATCGTCCCTGGGATGAGGGAGTTATCTTGTGATGAGAGGCTAACTAAATTGGCTTATATGCTCTGGAGTTTAGAAGAATGAGACATGATCTCATTGAAACTTACAAAATTCTGGAGCTTGAAAAGGATACATGCTGAGAGATTGTTTCCATTGGTCAGGGAGACTAAAACACGGGGGCACAGTCTCAGGATAAGGGGCCAATCATTTAGGACTAAGATGAGGAGGAATTACTTCAATTAAAGGGTCATGAATCTTTGGAATTCTCTATCCCAGAGAGTTGTGGGTGCACCAGCACTGAATACATACCAGGCTGGGATAAACAGATATTTTCTCTCTCAGGGAATTAAGGGATATGGGGAGCGGGCGGGAAAATGGAGTTGAAGCCCAAGATCAGCCATGATCATGTTGAATGATGGAGTAGGCTCGATGGGCCATACGGTCCACTCCTGCTCCTATTCCTCGTGTTCATGTGCCTTTTCTACTCAAGGGACTACATTTGGACCTGAATAATGTCTCATAAATGCTTGTTCATGTACATTCTTGCAACCACTTGCACTTGGCTGCCAGAACCCGAACTTCCCCAACTTCCATTCTTTGCACCAACCTATGCAGCCCTCCACTCACTCACAGCAACAGCTACTGGTACGTCTTTCATCGCAGGAATCCCCAACTGCCTCATCTACCTTTCTTAGCACATCCACCAAATTCCAACAGATTTTGCAAAATTTATTGCTCTACAGATAATCTACCAGTTTTCTGAGCATGGGCATGAGCATCTCCTTACATTACTTAAACTTACAGCAAGTATGTGAAGTATCTAGCTCATACTGACTTCCCAGGCATCTTCCATTCAACATCTTAAGTGTTTTAAGTGCCTATACATAGCATTCCCCTACTACTTCATGATGCCCCTGACACCTGTAAACTCCCTGGTAGAGGCAAGGGATTAAATGCTCTGAAGTAATGAGTTGGATTTTCCTGTACCAGGGCATCTAACACCATCTGCCTTTAGTTAGACTTGCCCTTGCGCATTTAGGTATTTACTTTCTCTACCTGGCAGGTTGCTTAAAGTTAGAGTTAATAATGGGACAATGAGGGAAACAGGGCATCTGGAACCTGAATGAACAGGGCAAGCAACTGTGCATCCTTCACCAATTAGATTAAAAGATTGTGAAATCAATAGTACAAGAATTGAGAACTATACATTAGAGAGCATGAATTGAATGTCAAGCCAGGTACCAAAACAGAAAACACGGAAAAGAAAGATTGGAGTAAGAGGGAAAGAAACAAAATCAAAAGGAAGAGTTAAAAAATTTATACGTTCTTAAAATCTCCACTCATTTAAACCTGAAGGAAGAAGACCTCACACACTATTATGGTTAATTTTCAATGTAAGAGATTAACTGGCAGTAATGAACTATTGTCACATTAATAAGGTGCATTTAGACTGGAACAGGCAAGAATAAATTGTCGGTGGTGAGTTGAGTTTGTATCTACCACACACAGATACAGCAACTTCACACCAGTCAATGCTGTTCAATAGTGAAACATTTCCAATATTCCACTACGTTATTTGTTCCAATAGTATTTTAAAACCTGAAGCAAATACACCTACCCCATCCAATCAGGAAGCAACAATGGCCTGGTATATATAACTGGATATATGGTGTTACACCTTTATCACACACAGATAAATATCAAAGAACGACATGTAATTTCAACTGATCCATGTAATTTTTACATTCAATTAAAACAAAAACTTACTGATTCCAGCCCAGAATTCCTGTTCCAGACCAAGAAGTTTGTTTATAAAGTGGGTGGTTTAACTAATGCGAGCCTGATCATTGAAATAAATCTGACTTAGGTTTGAGGGGCTTGATTTTCATTTTGGACGGAATCGGGAGTCAGGTCACATCCTAACATCACAATCTCACCTCTTGCTCAACAGTGCCCGCCCACACTACCTTCATGGTGAGGGGTGGCTGGAGTAGACACTGCTGCTTTCTGAAGCAGGCCCGAGGTAGGAATGGTGGTGGGCAGATGCAAGTTTAAAGGCCTGTCACCGTTCACTGGAACATCAGCCCAGTTTGGTAGATGAATGTGAGGCTCCCTAACCCTAACCCTGCTGCTGCCCATATCCCCCTCATTCTCTCCATGCATGCATCCATACCTCCCATAACCCCTCCATACCCCCCTCAACCAGTATCCAATATGTACATAGCTCACAAGCCCTATAATAACATTGGGAAGTTTGTGAGAGGCTTATCGAACTGTCAAAATAAACAGTAATTCAAAATACACTTGGAAAAAACCATAATCCTGTTAGAACCTCAAAACTGTCAAGATAAACAGTCATTCAAAAACACTAAAAAATTTAAGAGGTCATAAAACTGTCAAAATAACCAAACTCATTGACCTCTTAACAGCTATATCAACAACCTCTACTAATCTGAATCAATTAGTGGGTTTGGAGCTCAGCCAAGCATTAATGAGATTCCATCACGGCTGTGTCAACAAGGCCTCCAGAGATGAATACATTAAATCCTTTGAAGATAGCCAGAAGTTCAGCGATCTGTCAAAGCCTTGAAGCAGTGAAACAGATGGCTGATCTGAAATTAAATGAAAAGGTTAAAGCACAGGGAACAATTGACAGTGTCAAGTCTGAATTTCAATATTGTTCAATGCAAACAAGCACTTTATCCAGTGGATAATGTACTCTAATGCATCGGAAGACTTTTGGACTTCCAAAATGCTGGTCAATTTAATGGCCACTTCCCATTTAAGATCATTACTGTATTAAGAACACATGTAAAACTTATCTTACAGCATTTCATTATACGATGTTGACAACACATTTTGAACTTACCTGTCAAAAGTTTCCCCGACTACAGAA
This sequence comes from Cetorhinus maximus, assembly GCF_964194155.1. NCBI lineage: Eukaryota > Metazoa > Chordata > Chondrichthyes > Lamniformes > Cetorhinidae > Cetorhinus > Cetorhinus maximus. The sequence continues at coordinate 34,376,567 of NC_135904.1, forward strand.
CATGGTTTCCCCATGGTTCATGACACCTCTGAGCTGGTGTGAACTACGCTGTCTTCAAAAGTCAGCCCACCACAATCAAAACTGCATAGAGTCTAAAACACCCACCTTCACATTGGAGCTGGCAAGGTCAAGGCAGCAGCATGCGGGCTGACAACCCACCTCTTATCTCGCGCACTTCAAAATGGGAATGGGGGTGGGAATCCTAGAATCATTCCTGCCCAACATGAGCAGGGCCTGCCCTATGTCAGGACAGGAATATATGGCCTGAGGAAACTCACCAGCTCTCTTTCAGTCCATTCATGCCAATATTTTTTATCTTTTGCGGTAAACTAGGCTAGTGTGTTTAGTGTAGGGAAGCTGCAACAGATTTGCAGATTCTTACAATACACTACTTGATAACTATATTTAGTTGTGAACTTACCCTGCTGAAAGACTGCGAAGCTACACTGAGACGTCCTTAATTCAACTGGTGAAGCCTAGTTGAGCACCTAGGTGTCAATGCTAGAAGAGATTCAGATGGTAAATCAACAACCAAAACTATTAACAATTCATAACTACCAAATAAAAGCCCACTTTGATGGCTTGATTTTGTTTCTTCACTGAAGATGAAGGGACAAGACCTCCAGTATACAACATCAAGCAAGGTTGAAAACAGTGGAAAAAAGTGGTAAAGTTAATCAAATAGAAATCAAATCAAGCTGCATCAATTGGCTCAGTGATAATTCTCTTACCAATATGTAAGCAGCTGAGGAGCAAGGCTCATCATGGACTTCACATAATTTAGACTGACACTTCAGTGCAGAACAGAAGGAACGTTATATTGTTGAAGCTGCTGTATTTCGGAGGAGATGGTAAACCAAGGCTCCATCTACCTGCTCTGCTGAATGTGAAAGGTCTCAAGGCTATATTTGAAGGAGAGCAAAGAATTCTTTTGGCGTCTGCGTCAACAATCCTCCCTTAAGGAACACTACCAAAACAGGCAATCTGGCCAGTCATCTCATTTGCTACTTGTGGAGCCTTGCTGTGCAAATACGGATTGCTGCATTTGCCAACTAATAGTGACTATAATCCAAAAATTAATAGAATATCAATTAAAATCCAGGCCTGGACATAACAGATGTTTACGGCTAAAACACCATTTCCTTTTGTAGCAAAAGTACAGGCTTAAGATGCTGAAAATGTCTGGTCAAGAAAAGAGAATCTGGATCAGTCACCTACAGAAGTTAATGCTAGACAATAGTGAAAAGATTGTAAAGAACTTAAAACATTTATCACTTATAATGTAACTTTAAAACAGGTATATGTACAGGAGCTTCCAAGCCTTTTCAGTGTTTCAACCGCTCAACAGCATATATACATAGTGACTGCTCAATCACCAGCTAAATTTAATACCACTGAACAGAAAAAAGCTCAGTTAGCTGCTGAGATGCTGCCATGGGTAAATGATGGATAGAAGAACAAATGTGGAATGATCCTGCTCACTTTATTCCTTGAGGATGACAGAAGTACGACAGAATAAAATATGCAAAGCTGTTAATGTGAAATTTGATCGGTACATAGGCAAGCAGAGAATTGGAAAAGACTGTAGCCCCTCTGACCAGTCCCAACAAGTATTACCCTTCAACATCAATCTAATTCCGAGATTGCAAGTAGGGGCCTCAAGTGTTTTGCAGTTCTATATAAAACCTCTATTATAGCTCATGAAATAATACTACAAAGCTGAAAACGGATCCCTTTCAGTAGGTAAGGACCCTGTGACTGTCACGAAGCCTATATGGACCTATCTTACCTAAAGAATTACTGTACTAGATTCAGAACAGTGTTCATTTCTACATGACCCACAAGATCAATACATACAAGGAACATATTTCAATCCATCAGGCTTCAACCATCCAGAAAAATAGCTGGATATATACTTAACAAGGAAAAAATTGCAGACAATGAGGAAAGAGCAGAGGGACTAATTGGATAGCTTTGTGTGTCAGATGGCAACCTTCTGTACTGTAAGATTTTATAAGGGTTTCAGTGGAAGATAAATTGAAGTAGTGGGAAAAGGTAAGGAATTTGGAAATAGGTGGTGTTGGCGATGAACAGGATTTATTATTAGAAACTCAGCTCAGGGTCAAATAGAACATCAAGATTGTCAAAAGTCAGCTTCAGCTTGAGGCAGTGGCCAGGAGGGGGAAGAGAGTAGGCAGCAAATGAAGGGAGCTTGTGCTTGGAGTTAAAGGTGATGATTCCAGTCTAAGACTTAGTTAAAGGGAGTTACAACTCACCCAAGACTGGATGATGGGCAAGAATTCCGATGGCACACATGCAGTTGAGGGGTCAAGAGCCATAGAGCTGAGTCATTGGCATACATTCTATTTTGCCCTCATCGTTATCGATGTTGCAAGAGACCACAGGTAGACAAGGAAGAGGAAGGGGAAAAAGGATGAATCCTTGGAAGACTCCAGGTATGAAATAGAGGTGGGAACACAAGTTAATTTGTTAACTTTATCTGGTTTTACTGATAGATGTGATATCTTGATAACAATGTTCCATCTCCACTAGTGTTGTCTAGTCTTAATTTAATTTCAGTTCTTTAAGTCTCCATTTTGACTGGACCCAAATCCATTATGATTATTATTACAATTTCATACAGTATAAGAAATATGTTCCTTGATGTTAAATTTTGCACCTTTTCTTTTCAGTCTTAATTAAATCTTTGTACGTTAAAGTCTGAAAATGAAAAGAAGAATTTATTATGGCTTTTTCATAGTTTGCCTGTGTACCGGAATCTGGATCAAAACAGCCATTAACAACAGAAGCCGATCCATGGATGCAAGGTTCACAGAATCTAACAATTGACCAATATAGGTGTCATCTGATATCACAGAACCTCAAGCTCAATGACTGAAAAATGACCATTTACAACAGCTATTATACACAGAATAAATTGATTGCTATAATATTAAATGGTTGCAGGGAACATATACTATACTCTCAGAAGGCTTATTAATGTTTAACAGCTGCCATTAACAACTGTTGCAAGTGCTCACATTTCCACTAAATGAGGAAACAGAAAAGAGATATGGTCTTATGCTCCAGTTTGGAAAAACAGAATATTTTCCAAAAACAGGATATTCCCTAAATACTGCCTGCAAGTAAAGGCTGCTTCACAGAGGGTGGTTCAAATAAATTGTGGTAATTTAGCCATGTTGCTTTAATATTGCCAGTACTAATTCTGAAGGTCATGCATCACAAACCGGTATTAACCAGTAATAACCTGAGTTGGGTATCAAATCAAAGCAGGCTCACAGCGCTTGAAATTATGATGTTGTTTTTTTCAATTATTTCATAACAACACCCCCATTTACAACAATGTCTCATTTTATACGGAACTGACCAATGTGATTCAAATGCAGAGAAAAAGGCCAAACTCTATTCAGGCTATCCAATAAACAGCACAACTGTCTTCAAGTTGCAGTTATAACCTCCTACCCCTTGCATATTTCCAATACAGGTACATTTGCTATATTCGGATTTGCAGCCGCATGGAATTTCCTTACAAACCTTCACGTGCTCCATCCAGTGCTCAAAATCACCTTTGAAATGGAGCAGTCTAACGAGCTCCCTTTCCTTGACATAGTAGCTGAAAAATCCACCAATAGGTTCTCCACTACTGTAAGCCTACCTTCAGTGTTCAAGTTGGGATACCAAAAGCTCTGCACACTTCGATCGGCCTTATCGGCAATCTTGTAACTAGGGCCTGAGCCATTTGCACACTGTGCAAGCCTGACACCGAAATAGGGAGCATCAAAGCCATTCTGTTGCATAAAGGCCACCCAATCAGATCATTGTTCGCTGTATATCACGCACTCGCGATGCGTCCAAGGCTGCCATTTTCAGACCTGAAAAGTGCACCATCTACCTCAAATTACTCTGGGAGGGTAAGGTATCTCAAAAATTTGAGCAACAGGTGCAGTTTCACACCATTACTATGCAATAGCAACATGAATGGTATTTTCCACTAACAGGATGCTGCCATCAAGCCAAAAAGGTGTTCTGCCTACTGCATAAATAAGTAATGTGGCATATGAATTTCAGGGCTGGTGCAATGCCAGGTGCGCAGGCTGTATGTCCCAACAACTGGTAGATCGTATCAAACAGCCCGTCCCTTCGTCTGTTCACAATAAGCAGAATCGTTGGGTTCAGTAGATTGTTATGGGCTGTCTATAGTAATCATTCTGCAATATTAAGAAAATCAAGGGCTGATTTTTCTGCTTGACTGGGGGGTGGGGTGGGGGAGCGGAACAGAAGCAAGCCTGATCACCACCTGCGATCGGGTCTGCGCCGCCATTTTACGCGGACGGGCCAATTAAGGCCCGCCCAGCACAATGCGTGACTCCCGAGGATAGTGGGAGTGGGCGGGCGGCGGCAGGAATGCATTGTCCGCCGGGTCCAATGGCGAGCCGGCAGCCTGTTTATCTGAAGCGCTGGCAGCCTTTGCAAGGCTGCTCACAATGGCAGGTGGAAGGGCTCACCAGAAGGCAGCGGAACAGACCAGGCCGGAGGTCCAGTGTGCCCCTTGTTTCTCAGATGACTGCCTTGCTGCCCTCCTCGAGGTGGCAGCAGCATGGTGGGAGGTGCTGGTTCCCCAGGATGGGAGGAGGCGGCCCCCCCACGTGGCGAAACGTGCCTGGGAGGAGGTGGCGGAGGTGATGAGTTCCTGCAACGTGGTGCGGTGCACTTGGGTCCAGTGTCGCAAGCGCTTCAACGACTTGTTGCTCCCTGGCAGGGTGAGTACCATGTTGGGGTTGGGCATTTAACCCAGCAGGTCAGCTTATCCCCCTACCACCCCACCCTCCCAAGTCTGAGTGTAGTGACTGCGTTGAATCATTGATGGTATTTGTCCTTTGCTGGGTGGGCCAGCAGGTACTGCCCATGCTGAGGTCAGCCTGAGAGGGTGATGAGATGTGTTTTGACCCCACAGCATGTGTTACGCTGAGTCCCACAAGACTGGTTTGGGGGCAGCCTGGAGGAGATGCACCTAGGCGCTGTTTGAACTCCAGGACATGTCCAAGTCAGGGTGATGAGATGCTGGGAGGGGAGCTTCAAGGTGGCGTTGGCAACGAACCATCTGCTGCGCTCTGTGATCCACGTGCTTGCGCCTCCTTGCTATGGGAGGATATACCGCGTGGTTCCTAATGTGATGTAGGCAGCCTGTGTCCAGGGGGGTGGCGGGGGCTCTGGAGCAGGCTGAGAATCTTTGTGCGAGTGTTCGGCAGCAGCAAGGTGGAGACGGCTATGGAGCCCTGTTATGTTCCACTCTGGTTGGGGTGGGCCGTGCGTGAAGAGAATCCATGTGCAATTTTCACTAATCAATGCTCGTGTCTCATTTTCAGGAGAACAATACTCAATGCGGCAGAGCGGGCGAGGACTGGCGGCGGCCAGGCACAGATCGCCATTCTTAGCCGCTTTGAGCAGGAGGCCCTGGATCTGGAGAGGTGCCATGCACCAAGGTCCACTGGTATCGGTGAGGCTGGGGTGCCACAGCCAGGTATTTATGCCCAACATAAATGAGGTCAGCATTGTTCTCCCAACAACCATAACACTGCTGAATGTTAATTGATTTAATTTTGCAACAAGGCTTGACCACTGGTTATGGAAGGATGAGTGCATAATGATCCGCGGGACAGGGATACACTGACATTGTCTCCACGATAACTGATCCACTGTCCTTGTTCTTCCTTTCAGCATCAGCGGAGCAGGACCAGGAGGAGGAACAGCAGAGGCCCCTCTCACACCTGAGGGGCCTGAAGTCTCACCAGCATCACACCACTTCTGCTTGGCAAGCGCCAGCGCAGATACTAGCACCTCAGTGGGAATTCGAACATCGGCTAGTGTCCCAGGGCACAGTGGTGAGGGCACTTCACAATCGCTGGAGGAGCTGGCAGAGACAGAGTGCCCATGGTGCCAGCAGATGGAGGATTGCAGGGGACCAGGCACATGCTCAGTCGGTGGCTGATGATGTGCCTCTGGAGTCATCCGCGACGCAGCAGGTACAGGAAATGCAGCTGGGTGTGCTGGAGCATCTGGGGGAGATACATGAGGCTATGCTTGGCTTGGTCTCGGTGGAGGAGGAGTCTACGTGGACGATCACTGAAACAATAAGCCACATGTCCGAGCGCCATGCGTCCTCCATGGAGAGAGTGGCGACTCTCATGGAGAGGCTACTCCAGGAGACCCGTCAGTGCTTCCTGGAGATGCGCTCTGACCAGCAAGCCTTCAGATCGACATTGACCTCAGCTGGTCAGTGCCAGTCTGGGAGGTGGTTTGGGCATCAACTTTCCTAGTTCCCATCCATCCACGGTGAGCAGGGAGGTCCGAAGCAACCTCACATCGGCGCAGCAGCTGCCTGACATCTCCGCGGGCACCTCTCAGGGTGCTCCGGATAAGGGTGGCAGCTCCTCTGCCCCTCTCCTAGTGACCGTAGCATCTGATGAGGCTGTGATGACTGGGGAGATGCCAGTTGTGGAACTAGCAGCTCCATCCCAGGTGGGGCCAGCACTGGCTCCATAGGCCAGAAGACGACTGCCAAGGTCATCAAGGCCAACAGGATAACAGAGTCAGCAGGCTGTCTCAGATGCCAGACCGAGCAACGGGGCAGCACCAAGACGTAGCACCCGGAAACGAAAACATAAGGCACCTTAGGCACACCACAGGTTTTTCACTGGTGCTTTTGTGTTGGCCCGAGATGAGGTCCTTATGATTTGCTTTGTTTTGTAACACTATTCTTTTTCTTTGGAATAAGTTGGTTTGCTTGAGATAAATTCAGACATGCCATCATTGCTGAGGGTGCCTCTTTTCTTCTGTATGTATATGGTTTCCAAAACTGTCATGAGTACTTTGTTGGACATTCAGCTTTTTCAACAAGGCCCTTAATGATTGTTCCTAACCTGGCAGATTTTGCACTTAGGTGTTGTGTATTGAGCCTACAGCCCAGGCATGTCCTGGTAGTCCATCTGTGCTGTGCTAGCTGAAGGTTCATTGGATTAAAGCTTCCTGGGTGTCCCTGCCTCCCTAGAGTATGCCCGGGTCAGCTTCTACCCCCTCAGCATTTCCCTGTGCGTGCTCATCCTCGGACTCACTGCTGGACTCATCGTGTGCAGCTGCAGCCACTGCGTCGACGTCTTCATTGTTCACTGCATCCCCCCTTTCCAGCGCCAGATTGTGAAGAACGCAGCATGAAACCACTATCATCGAGACACGATCTGGGGGGTACTGGAGTGCGCCCCGAGTGGTCCAGGCATCGGAAGCACACCTTGAGAAGACCGATGGTTCTCTCCACCACAGCCCTTGTGGACGCGTGGCTCCTATTGTACCGCTGCTCAGCTTCTGTTCTTGGATGGTGGAGAGGCGTCATGAGCCACCTTCTGAGGGGATAGCCCTTGTCACCCAGCAGCCATCCATCAAGCCAGGCTGGAGCACTGAAGAGCCCCGGCACCTGGGAGTGTCTGAGGATGTAGGCATCGTGGGAGCTGCCTGGGTACCTTGCACAGACTTGTAAAATCAGCATCCTGTGATCACACACTATCTGCACGTTCATGGAGTGGAAGCCCTTCCTGTTGACGAAGGCACCGGGCTCACCTGCTGGCGCCTTGATGGCCACATGTGTACAGTCTACAGCACCCTGGACACGGGGGAAGCCAGCAATCGCTGTGAAGCCTCTGGCTCACTCCGTCTGGCTTGCCTGGTCCCAACGGCAGTGGATGAAGGTCAATGCGCACCTGAACAGAGCGTCTGTAAACTGCTTGACACAAACGTGGACAGCTGATTGGGTGACACCGCAAAGATCACTCACCGACCCCTGCAAGGAGCCAGAGGCATAGAAGTTGAGGGCAGTTGTGACCTTCAGAGCCACAGGCATGGGGTGTCCACCCACAGAGTTAGCGGAGATCTCAGGCCCTATCATCTGACAGGTATAATTGATTGTCTCCCTTGAGAGACGGAGCCTCCTTTGGCACTGCACCTCAGACATATTGAGGTAGCTGCTTCGCCGCCTGTATGCCCTGGCAGCAGGATAGTGGCGTCTTCTGCTGCCCCTTCCACCTTGGACTACCTCTTGGCCCTGCGCCCCTTGTGCCTGCGCCTGTCCACCCAAAGGTGGCTCCCCTGGGGGCTGAATGTGCACTCCTGGCCTCCTCCCCCTTCTAGCCCTCCTTTCCTCCTCATAGGAGCTGCCTCCAGTGGACAGTTTAGCTCCCATTCCCAAGCTAAGGGAAGGCTTCCTGAAACTTGCAGACCCAGAAAAGATTACTCACTGCAGAGTGCTGACCTGAAGGTTAAGCGTCCGAAAAAGCAGCTGGTATGCGTTTTGAAGTACTGCAGATCACACAGGCAAGTTTCAAAAACTTTCATAAATAAATACTTGACTGTGCACACTCGCAACCCCAGTGAGCCCTTTTATCCCGCCCGTGGATGAGGTTAATACAAATGTGGCCTACCCGCCTGCCTGTGCGCCGACCCAAAGACTGCACGGGTGCCGAGGCGCCTCAAGGGCCTTAAGTGGCCCGTTAATTAATGGCGGGCGCACATCGGACATTATCGCGCACCCACCCAGCGAAATATCATGATGGCGCACGGTGACGTTGGGATACTCGCTCAGTATCACCTCGCGTCATTTTACGCGTGGACGTGCGGGGCCCGACGCCACATGCCAAAGGGAAAATTCTGCCCGAAGATTGGGCTGCAAAACATGAAGGTTAGCTTCACAGAAAACCGTCACTTTGTCAATGTTGGAATATGTGTGTGCGTAAAATCATATGTAGCACACTCGGTAAATGTTATGCAGCTGGAGGGGGCCCATGCAGTAACTCATGCAGGTCATTGCAGGGGCAACAGAGTATAATATAATTTATGCTTGTTATGGTTAAAATACTTAAGCTAATAGAACTAATTATATGTTAAGCGCAATAATATATTGATGTCTGTTTGAGTTGATGCTTGCAACATTTTTTTCAAGGCTATACTTTGTTAAAAACCTTTGTGCAATAACAATGGAATAGATAGGATGGAACCTTAGCACTTGCTTGCAGAAAACAAAGGATAAGATGAATGTGAAACTGCAGAATTGAAGAAGTTGAGCTATTAACTATAATGTGAACCTTTGGAAAACAGGAAACACCTGCAAGGGTCTATGTGTTGGAGAATAGGGAGTCCATAGACTACCAATGATGTCAAATTGATCCAATCATATTGGCCAGGACAAACTATGGCCTAATATGGCACAGCAAGGGTTTCTCAATGGGGATAAAAGAGAGGGGCTACAAGACACTTTTGGCACATCTAGAAGACAGACTACAGTCAGCAGAACACAGGAACAAAAAAAAGAGGAAAAGAAGACTGTTCCCCAGAGAACTCGAAAGAACTGTCAGAGCCGAATCTCACTACATATCTAGTGCTATTGTTAAGTATTACCTTTGTATTTCTTTGTGATGCTTAATAAACTCCCTGACTTGATTAAAGAGAGCAAGTCCTTACCTTATAGGTCAGAATTGGTCAAGAATCCCAAGTGAGACAGGTTGAGGTAACCTCTGCCTCACACAGGTTATTATATCCCGGGGTCTTTCTCTCCATGATATCTTACACAGTACTGACAGTACTCAGCCAACCTGTGCTTACAAAACTCAGAACTAATGTCTAATGCTAGATGTTATTCCATGATTGCACAACGCTTGCTGAACAATCCAGAGTGTGCTAAGAATTAAACTATCACTTACGCTTGGTTGAAGCTACATATATTCATAGGCAGGGACCTGTCCTCTGCAGGCAAAAGGAACATGTCCTGCTTCACACCTTTTTAAATTAAAAAGCATGAAGGACAATAGTTCCCTGGCACATTCTCCATGGCAACAACTCAACCAGAGTCAACTTGCCAACCAATCAGCACCCTTTTCCTATGCAGCATAAATTGTTGCTCCCTTTGAAATTTGACACTCTTGCATCTGTCCTGATGAGTGCAGGATGAAAAGCTTTGACAGCATGTGTCTTTTCTGAGCAACTTTTTTCAAGTTCTGTCCTATCAATCCATTTATTATATGAACTAGCAAAAAAAAAGGGATATTTGTGGCCAATTCCAAAGAAAAATGAAATGTTATTTTGAATTTATATTATGAAAAGATGCTCATCAGAGTGTGATTATAAGGACAGAACTTTCTTGAATTCCTGTGCAAGGTAAGCTCAACACAAAGTGGAAGAGAAAAATCAGAGAGGTCACCAGAACTCACTTCATTTTGTGTATTTTCACAGATTATCATTGCTAGAAAAAAAGATATTTAAGCAAAGGTGCTCAGCATGGGCATTAAATAAATGCCATGATAAAAGCAAAATACTGCGGATGCTGAAAATCTGAAACAAAAACAGTAAGTGCTGGAAAAACTCAGCAGGTCTAGCAGCATCTGTGGAGAGAGAAACTGAGTTAACATTTCAAGTCCCTATGACCCTTCTTCAGAGGCTAAATAAATACTCTTCACTTTATATTATTTTGGAAGGAAGAACTTGTATTTATATGGCCCCCTTCACAACCTCAGGGTGGCCTGCACTGCTTTACAGCTAATGAAGGATATTTGAAGTGCAGTCACTGTTGTAATGTCACGAAACACAACAGCCAATTTTCACACAGCAAAGTCCTAAATACAGAATGAAATGACTGATCAGATCATCTGTTTTAAGTATAAATTGTGGAATAAAGGTTGGTCAAGACACAGAGCATCCCCTGCTCTTCTTTGAATAGTGCTGTGGAGTCTTTTATGTCCACTTGAAAATAGAAGGCGCTTCAATTTAACATTTCATCCAACTGTCAGCACCTCCAACAGTGCTGCACTCCCTCAGTTCTGCATTGATGTGCCAGCCTAGTCTCCGGAGAAGATCTTAAACCCATGACCTGCTGATTCAGAAGTGAGAATTTTTTCACTAAGTCAAGGAGGCCACTAGAGTACTGCAGAAATAGCTGACTCTGTGTTGAACAACACATCTTTCTGGAAAGGGCTGCACTTAAAGAAAGCTCCCATTCCTAAGCATGGTGGGATTTAAACTCAAACTATTAGAAGGTGCAACTGAATATATTCTACTAAGCAAAAATGAAAACCAGAATAAAGTTAGTTTGAAATATTAATATTTTCAGAAATTGAACTGGTGAATTCATGTCTGTTTCTAAGTGAAAGCACTTCATAAAATACACCACACAAAGCAAATTTCTAAAATAAGCTGGATGTCCAACATAACTTGCTAAAGATCATGGTACACCAAATTCTTTATGGCCTATGAATCTCATGGTCAGAGGCCTGCACAGAGACCCCATTAGGTCCAATTTACATCCCAATCATACCTGCAACCCTAATGAGATGTGAATTCTAAGGAAATGTTACAGGAAGATCCCAGGGCCCATTTCCTCCTGATCTGGGCTCATTACATGGCCCAAAGCCATTGATATCTACTTCTTCATTGAGCCACAGTCTGAGCATGGCAAAGGGAAAGTGGAGGTGAGGACAAACATAGGTGGAGGAGAAACAGAGAGGGTGAATTGAAGATAAGAGCTCGACACCATTCCCGAGGGGCATTGCTGGCTCTGTTGGAAGCTGAAATCACAACATTTTGTGCAACTATCCATTCAAACTTGCTAATTGATTCAGTTTGGGTTTACCTGTTTTCATATTGCTCCTTTTTCCATGTCAGGAGCAGTGAATCTATCAGACAAATTGGAAAAGCTTCGAGACCCATTTCAACTGGTATTATATCTGGCTAATTAAACAGCATCATCACCCAGCAAATATGTAAAAACAAGCAGGTATGCAAAACTTACTTCTGCAATGTTCATAGGCACATTTCCAAAACTGTGACCAGCAGTACACCTGCTGCTGCCTCCCTGATGCTTCCAGACCTCTCAGGCCTCCTATCTAATGGTCCTCTACCACTGACTCATTCCCCTTCCAACCATCCCCCCACACACACATATCCAGACTTTCCCTCCTTGGTCCTGAAGCAAAGCCAAAGAGGCATTCTGGTGATTTGTGAACACAGAATTCCTAAGAAACTCATTTTCTTTTTTTTTTGCTGTGATAAAAATGCTTTTGTATGATGAATTATGTTTCTTCTTGATAGTCACAGCATACACTGAGTTAATAAATGGTTACTGGAAATTTCTGCAAGCTGCAAAGTATATACATTAGACTTGTACTCTGAAGGCACTGATATGCAGATGTTTAACTGCTTGATGTGCTCACTTTCAGCAAATTAATTCAACTGGATTGCTGCTGTGGCTAAAGAAAGATGTTTGGAAGATGTTTTACATTAGGCCTGTTTGTAACAGAACAAAGGGTCAAAACACTCAATTGAAACACCTCATAATGGCACATATCTGTATTTATGTGGTAAAATGCTATTTTGAATCCTATGAATATCTGATCATGTAATCTATTCACGACATAATTTGGTCTGAAATACATCTGAAAGAATTTAAAGCAATATCCAAGGGAAGGTAAGGACGCAGTTAACGTATCATTATAAAGACAGAAGAGATCAGGACCAAGTGAGTAAGTTCACTGTACCATACAACACGTAGGAAGTAAAAGAACTGTGCTTCAAGGGTCAATTTTAAATTGGGGCTAATACAGAAGAGGCACCTATTTAAAAAAATGCAGAAGCAATTAAGTTAACTTGCACTTAAATAGTATCTTTAATGTAGTAAAACATCCCAAGGTGCTTTGCAGGATCAAAATCAGATTTAAAAAACCTGAGTAAGAAGAGAGCAAAGTCAAAGAGGCAGGTTTTAAAGGGTGGCTTAAAGGAAGAGAGAGATGAAGAGCTTTAGGGAGGGAATTCCAAAGCTTAGGGCCAAGGAGAGGCTTAGGGCAGGAGAGGTGGTGGCGTAGTATTGGACTGGTATTCCAGAGACCCAGAGTAATGCACCGGGGACCCAGGTTCGAATCCCACCACGGCAGATCATGGAATTTGAATTCAATAAAAATCTGGAATTAAAAGTCTAACGATGACCATAAACCATTGTTTTTTGTTGTAAAAGCCCGTCTGGTTCACTAATGTCCTTTGGGGAAGAAAATCTGCTGTCCTTGACTGGTCTGGCCTACGTGTGACTCCAGACCCACAGCAATGTGGGGTTGACTCTTACATGTCCTCTAAACAAGAGCAATTAGGGATGGGCAATAAATGCTGGCCTAGCCAGTGACACCCACAACCCATGAACGAATAAAAAAAAGGCAGCTGAAGGCACAACTCCCAATACTGAGAACTGGAAGAATGAAGAGTGCTTGGAGGTTGAAGGGGGCCTACACAGATTGGGAGGGGGTGAGGTCATGGAGAGACTTCAACAGAAGAATGAGAATTTAAAAAAATGCGAGCCAGTCTAAGTCAGCGAGCACTGGACAATGGGTGAACACAATTTGGTGCAATTAGGATCTGGGCAGCAAAGGTTTGGATAAGTTAAAGTTTATTGAAGGTGCAAAGATGGGAGGCTGCCCAGGAGAGCACCAGAAAAGGTAACAAAAGCATGGTTTAGGGTTTCAGTAACTACAGTAAATATACTGTTAGTGCCAAGTACTGTCCATTTACTTGTATCCTACCAGGAGCTGAGGTCTAAAAGAAGGCATGTTTTCCACCTACTGGCAATCACATGGCAGCTTATGATTCGTTCCAATAAACCAGAGCACTGTGACCAGAGTTCTCTATTCATTGTGTCTGGCTACATATACCTAGACATTAAGCAGGTAATAGCACACTGGTTTGTAGGGAAGCAAGAGCTGGTTTCAAGCATGGCAGTGACATTAAATACAACAATAATATCTATTGTAAAAAAAAAAATTTCAACTGTAAAAACTTACCATATGACTGCTATTCTAATCAACACTATGTTACAAGAATGCCATATAAGGAAACCAGCAATTTTGCAGTCTTCCCAAATGTGACAGGTTTAACACTGCATCTTCCCTTAAAAAAACTCACTAACATTCTTTATAAAAAGAAAACTTTCAAGTTGCAAATTTTATTTCAGCTTGCAACAGTAAACTAAACAACACTACCCAAATTCAAAAATAACACCAAGTTGTATTTACATAGCGCCTTTAACATATTAAATATCCCACAGCAATTCACAGAAGCGTGTCAAACAAATCTTGACATCCAGTCATATTAGAACAGATGACCAAAGAACATCTTAAAAGAGGAAAGTGAGGCATTTAGGAAGGGAATTCTGCCTCAGCAGTTGAAGGCAAGACCAGCAGTGGTGACGCAATTAAAGTTGGGGGTTTTCAAGAGGCCAAAATTTGAGGAGCACAGATTTTTTTTAAAATTCTTTCACGAGGTGTAGGCATCATTGGCAAGGCCAGCATTTGTGCCTCGAACTGATCGGCTTGCTCGGCCATTTCAGAGGGCAGTTAAGAGTCAACCACATTGCTTTCAATCTGGAATCACACGGAGGCCAGACCAGGTAAGAATAGCAGATTTCCTTCCCTAAAAGGGCATTAGTAAACCAGATGGGTTTCGTAGTTACCATTACTGAGACTAGCTTTCAATCCCAGATTATTAATGGAATTTAAATCTTACCAGCTGCCATGGTGGGATTTGAACCTGTGTCTCCAGAACATTAGCCTAGGCCTCTGAATTACTAGTCCAGCGACACTACCAGTACTCCACCATCTCTTGGAGGGTTGTGGAGCTGGAGGAGATTACAGAGGTAGGGAGGGGAGAGACCATGGAGAAATTAAAAACAATACTGAGCAGTTTAAAATCAAGGCATTGTTTAACTGGAAGCCAACGTGGGTCAGTGAGAACAAGGGTAATGGCCAGATGAGTCTTGGTACAAATTAGGACATGGGCAACTGAGCTTTGGACAACCTTGGGTTTAAGAAAGGTAGAACATAGGAAACCAGTCAGAAGTTCATCAGGATAGTCAAATCTAGAGATAACAAAGGCATGGATGAGGATTTCAACAGCAGATAGACAGAGGCAGGAACTGAATCAGGCACTGTTATGGAGGTGGAATAGATTATCTGAATGATGATGGTCTAAGCTCATCAAGGTCGAATTGGGAAGAGTCTACTTCAAATTCAGACAGTAGCCAGGGAGATGGATGGATAGATTTGGCGACTGGAGAACAGAGTTTATCGCCATGACTGAAGACAATGGCTTGGTCTTTGTAATAGTTAGTTACTATATTTTTTTCTCATTCAGTGCTGGATGCCAGACAAGTAATCTGACAATTTAGAGACAGTGGAGGAGTTTAGAAAAGTAGTGGTAAGGTAGAACTGGGTGTCATCCGTGTGCGTGTGGAAATTATTGCTGTGTTTTGATGTTGAGGGGCAGCGTGCAAATGAGAAATAGGAAGAGGAAAGGCCAAGGATAGATCCTTGTGGATCACCAGAGTTAACTACATTGTTGGCAAGAGAAGTCACTGAAGTGATTTTCTGGCTACAGCTAGATAGATAAGAATGGAACCAACATTATCTATATTTTTTTTAAACTAGGATGAATCATTCCTCCTCGGCCTCTCAGCAGTTTGACACATTGCAGCCTCTTCCTCACTCAACACCTCTCCTCTGGTGACCAGGTCCATGGGACTGTCCTTATTTGGTTCAGCACTTACCCATCTGATTGTAATCAAAGTGTCTAGGTCAATCTGTTCTCTGCACTTCCTCACACCATCACCTCTGAAGGCCTGAACGATCCACCCTGGTTCTCTACTCTTCCTCATTTAAAGACATGGTGACATCATTCGTAGACATGGGTAAGCACCAGGCCTCTCGACTCCTTCACTTGTTTCGTATCGTCAAATTTCCAGTCTGACATCCAATCTTGGATGAATCTCAACTTCCTTCACCCCTGTACTGAGACAAAGCCATTGCTTTTGGGCCCACCACAAGTTGCATTTGGCTGGTCACTGTATCAGGCTGAACCAGACTGTTCACAAACTTGGCCCTTTGTCCTGACCCCAAGCTGAATTTACAACCCTATATCCTCTTCATCGCAAACACTGCCTAATCTTCCTCTTAAGTATTGCCTACATCCACCCATCTGTCACTGGCACCCTACTCGGCACCAACACTCGACTGGCCATCATCTCTGCTCTCATAGGTTCCTTCCTTCCCACACCACCTGATATACCTCACTATTTTTAATACAATGTTCCTTTCTCTAAATGTCTCAGAAAAAAAACATGCAATTAGTATCTCTTAATCTTTCTCAAGAGTGTGATTCAACCTCCTTGTTAAAAGTGCCAATTAATCTAAAATTAGCAACTATCTCCAGCAGTCTGGGGGGGGGGGGGGGGGGGGGGATGTATTTTCTAATGTCAGATTGCTAACATTCAAAGTAAGATTAATAAGGCTACTCCGATAAATGTTTCCTCCTTTCTTCAAGGAGAAAATTGTGTTGTTTGAGAGGGAACTGGCGCAATGGGTCAGAGTATGGCCCTTTCATCAGAGACCTAGATTTGAATGCAATCCTGACAAATAGGATAAATGGAATGCAACAGGTTTAAGTACCCAAGTGAAGACAGTTTGGGCAAGCCCCATCCACAGATTAGAACATATTCAGACCACTGACATTAATTAGCCAAGGCTTCTTAGACAGCACCTTCCAAACCCAAGATCACTACAATCTAGAAGGACAAGGGCAGCAGAGAGATGGGAACACCACCACCTGAAAGTTCCCCTCAAGTCACTCACCATCCTGACTTGGAAATATATCACCATTCCTTCACTGTCACTGGAACTCCCTTCCTAACAGCACTGTGGGTGAACCTACACCATGAACTGCAGCGGTTCAAGGCAGCTCACCACCACCTTCTCACAGGCAATTAGGGATGGGTGATAAATGCTGGCCCAGCCAGCAAAGCCCACATCCCATGAATGAAAAAAAAACTAAATAATCAGTCTCACTCAAGAGAAAAACAATATGGATGGCAAATGTGATCACTGGAGGTGGTGGGGGGGGGGGGGGGGGTGTGTGTGTGTGTGTGTGTGTGGAATCATACTTGTGAAATTTCGATAGGGTCTTACCTGTTCCTGCTACACCAGACCTGAAAGCACTTGCTCCTACCACAGTAGCCCTGGTGAGAAAAATCTTATTCTCTGGATGCCTCAAAGCACTTTACAGCTGATAAGTTACTTCTGAAGTACAATCACAGTTGTTAGGTAGGCATCCAATTTGCTCATGGCTAGACCACCAAAGTACAAATGAGATAAACAACCAGCTTTTTGTGGTGATGTTGGTTTAGTGAGAATTTCCTGCTCTTCTCAAATGGTACTGGAGAATCTTGACTGCCCAACTGAACAGGAAGACAAGGCTTCTGTTCAATCTCACTGAAAGATGGTATCAGCGACAATGCAACACATCCTCAGACCTGTGCCAGCATTATATGCCCAAGGCATGAAGCGAGGACTAAACCCATAAAATCTAATTCAGATATGAATGTTACCAGGTGAGCTTGGCTCCATTTTCTCATATCGATGTCCATCACGTAACGTGCAAAAACTTTTTAAGAACTGACTTTACCAAAGAAGGCTATCTACACACTTTAGGAACTCCATAACTAAGTGTCATAAAGCATGACTTACCTGGGACTAAGTTTTGTTTTTATACAGATTAATAAAATGTCTGTACTTTGAATATGATGCTGCAAAGTCTCATAAAATATGATTTGCAGCAGTGAACATAATTTTATTTTTCTCCAATTAAAGATCTTGTTAGTTTTATGAAACAAGTTTGTCAATTGAGTCAAGGTTTTAGTGACGGTGAAATAATTTACATATCAATAAATCATTGTATTCCAAGCATCTACCATGTACATTTGTTTCGTTGGTTTTAGAATTTTCCCAAGTAGTAAACTTAACTTGCATATATACTTCTCAATATTTATCTTGACCTCTCAGTCTCAATTTCTGGTGATAGACTGTCCACCAATATTCATTACAAGTCTACTGACTCCCACAACTACCTCGACTACAGCTCCTCACACCCCGCTTCCTGTAAGGGTTCCATCCCATTGTCTCAGTTCCTTCGCCTCCGTCGCATCTATTCTGATGATGTCACTTGCCAAAACAGTTCCTCTGACATGTCTTCCTTCACCAAGGTTTTCCAAACACGGTGGTTGACAGGGCCCTCAACCGTGTCCAGCCCCATCTCCCGTGCATCCACCCTCACACCTTCCTCTCCCTCCCAGAACCATGATAGGGTCCCCCTTGTCCTCACTTATCATCCCACCAGCCTCCGCCTTCAAAGGATCATCCTCTGCCATTTCCGCCAACTCCAGCAAGATGCCACCACCAAACACATCTTCCCTTCAACCCCCCAGCGGCTTTCCGCAGGGATCATTCCCTCCAGGACACCCTGGTCCACTCCTCCATCACCCCCTACATCTCAACCCCCTCCCACGGCATCTTCCCACGCAACCACAGAAGGTGCAACACCTGCCCCTTTACTTGCCCCCTCCTCACTGTCCAGGGGCCCAAACACTCCTTTCATGTGAAGTAGCACTTCACTTGCACTTCCCTCAATTTAGTCTACTGCATTCGCTGCTCCCAATGTGGTCTCCTCTACACTGGAGAGACCAAACACAGACTGGATGACCACAGACTGGAACACCTTCGGTCTGTCCGCAAACATGACCCAGACCTCCTTGTCGCTTGCCATTTCATCACACCACCCTGCTCTCATGCCCACATGTCCGTCCTTGGCCTGCTGCAACGTTCCAGTGAAGCTCAACGCAAACTGGAGGAACAGCACCTCATCTTCCGACTAGGCACTTTACAGCCTTCCGGACTTAATATTGAGTTCAACAATTTCAGATCATGAACTCTCTCCTCCATCCGCCACCCCCTTTTTCCAATAATTTATAATTTTTAAAAAAACATTTTTCTTTTCCCACCTATTTTTAAATTTATTTCGAACTATTGTTTTATCTCCACCTTTTAGCCCATTTCGATCCCTTCCCCCCACCCTACCCCCACTAGGGCCATCTGCCACTAGCTTGCCCTGCTTGCTACCCTTAATGTCCCCATTAGCACATTCCTTAGATAATATCACCACCGTCAACAACCCTTTGTCCTTTTGTCTATGACATCTTTGGCAATCTTTCTTTGCTTCCACCTATCACTGGCCCTCTATCCAGCTCTACCTGTCCTACCCCCTCTACCAGCTTACATTTCACCTCATTTCTCTATTTCCTTAGTTCTGATGAAGTGTCATATGGACTCGAAACATCGACTATATTCCTCTCCGCAGATGCTGTCAGACCTGCTGAGTTTTTTCAGGTATTTTTGTTATATATACTTGTTGGCAAGCCTTGAAACAATGCAAATGAAATGTAGCATACAATATTTTTTAATTTAAAATATTAGCTCCTGCACAGTAGGGATATTGGAGCTGCAGAAGTTTATTCTGTTCATTAGAAGTGTGTGGAGAAAGCATACTGAATGAAGTTGTAACCCATCTCTGGTATTATCTTTGTCACACTTCTTATGAGCATTCTTCGCAGATCATTGCTTCTGCCCAACCATTCCCTCAGTCTTTGCACTTCTATTTTTAATCCGCTTCTGGCAGGCAGCAAACTGAAGGCAAGGTACGGAGATGGTCTTATAAATGATGTGAGAACTGGTATACATCATGAGTGACCTTTCTGATGTCATGGGACCATATCACAAATCTCAAAGAGGAGGCTGGCCCTCAGGCAAGCGCTTCCCACAGGAACATGCTGGCTCATTCCAGCAATTGCAGAGGGTACTCCCTTAATTGAAACTGAAAGACTTTACTGGGAGTAGGCCATTGTTCTCTTTCTAGCTCTGCAAGCAAGGGTTTGAGAACTATTGCCAGCCTGTTTTTAGCTTTAAACTGAACAATGAAATGTCCATATCCTATATTGAGCATCAAAACTTTGGCAATCTGCACAAGTGAATGTATTTCCTCTGCTTTTAAAGGTATTTCAGGTTCCCAAATTTTGAGACATATTTGGTGTCATCAGTTGAGATCAGCCAAATAAAACAAACCATTTTAAAATAGGAGTTTGAATTTTCACCTATGACTTCAAATGGAATATAACTAATCAAATCCTGCACAATATGAACATGAATGAGAACAAAGCCTAGATGCTACAAAATTTTAAAATCTAGATCCCAATATAAGTTGACAGGTAAAAGGATGTTTGCAAGTTGATTTGAGTAATATACAAAGGTAGCGTAATGTCACTAACACATCATGACATCCAATCACAAGTTATACCTGTACGCTATTTATACAATGCAAGCTGTGAAAATGTTCCAGCTCCATATTATATCTATTTATAAGATTTTTTAAATTGGACATTTTCTACTGAAAATTACATATGTTTGGAAACCCAGTATTGCTGTAGGAGGTTATAATTTCGGTCTCCCTTAAGTTAACACATCATCATATTTTATCTATGAAAAAAAACCACCATATC
This sequence comes from Cetorhinus maximus, assembly GCF_964194155.1. Classification (NCBI taxonomy): domain Eukaryota; kingdom Metazoa; phylum Chordata; class Chondrichthyes; order Lamniformes; family Cetorhinidae; genus Cetorhinus; species Cetorhinus maximus. Next base: position 34,397,037 of record NC_135904.1, read on the forward strand.
TCATGCTAACCCTAATCAAAAGGGTGACCAGTTTTGGAGAAATATAGCTAGAAGTTGAGAATCAGCCCTTTAGTGGTGGAATAGGAAGTGTAACCTCAGCACTGTAGGTGCATGTTAAAGTGGACTGGAAACAACTACTTGAAGGTGAATCAGGGCCAGATCAGTGGAAGACATTCAAGGAAGAGATAATGAAGGCCCAGAGCAAGTATGTTCCCTTAAGGAAAAAAAGGGTGGCACTAACAAATTCAGAGCCCTCGGATGTGAAAGGCTTAAAGGGGAGGATGAAGGAAGAAAGGGAAGCTTACGTCAGATACCTGGGACAAGAACAAAAATACCTGGAAAAATTCAGCAGGTCTGGCAGCATCTGCGGAGAGGAACACAGTTAACGTTTCGAGTCCGAATGACCCTTCAACAGGGTCATAAGCTGGTTATATTTCACCTCTCTTCTATTTTTACTTAGTTCTGTTGAAGGGTCATTGAGTTTTTCCCAGGTATTTTTGTTTTTGTTTTGGATTTCCAGCGTCTGCAGTTTTTTGCTTTTATGTCAGATACCTGGGGCTCAATACTGCAGAAAGCCTAGAGGAGCATAAAAAGTGTAGGGGTGAAATTAAAAATTAAAAGAGGAAAGCAACGAGAGGACATGAAAAAATATTAGCAAGTAAAATCAAAGAAAACCCAAAGATATTTTAAAATTTCATGGGCAATGTAAATAATTAAAGAAAGGAGAGGGTCTATTAGGGCCCACAAGAGTCACTAGTTTGTGGAGGATGTTTGTATGATTCTGTTTTCACAAAAGAAGGGGACACTACAGACATCACAGTCAGGGAGGAGGTATGTGAAATATCAGATGACATTAACATAGTCATAGTGAAAGAAGAGGTATTAACGGTTTAACATCTCTGAAAGCAGATAAATCCCAGACCCTGGATGAAATGTATCCCAGACTTTTAAGGGAATAAGAGAAGGAATAGCAGAGGCTCTATTATCTTCCAATGCTCTCAGGCTACAAGTGTGATGCCAGAGGACTGGAGGACAGTTAATGTTGTAGCAGTATTTAAAAAGGTAGAAAGGGTTAGACCGAGTAATTACAGGCCAGTCAGCCTAACCCACTGTGGTGAAAAAATTATTGGAAAAAGTACTGAGGGATAAATTTTCATTTCGCTAATCACAGGTTAATCATGACAGTCAGCACAGGTTTGTTACGCGAAGGTCATAATTGACTAACTATTGACATTTTTGACGAGGTAACAAGGAGGGTTGGTGTGGGTAGTGCATTTGATGTACTCTAAATGGATTTTAGCAAGGCCTTCAATATGGTCCAACGAGGCAGACAGGTCAGAAAATTAAAAGCCCATGAAATCCAAGACAAAATGGCAAGTTAGATCCAAAATTGACTGAGAGGGAGGAAGCAAAGGGCAATGGTCGATGGGTATTTTGTACTTGGAAGACTGTTTCCACTGGGTTCCGTAGGACTCAGCACTAGGTCCCTTGCTCATTTATGGTATACATCCAAGATTTGGACATGAATGTAGAGGGTGTGATTATGACGTTTGCAGATAATACAAAAATTGGCTATGTGGTTGATAACGAAGAAGAAATCTGTAGACTGCAGGAAGATATGAATGGACTGGTCAGGTGGACAAAACAGTGGCAAATGGAGTTCAATCTGGAGAAGTGTGAGGTAATGCATTTGGGGAAGGTTAACAAGGCAAGGCAATTTATTATTACACAATAAATGGTAGGATACTGAGAAGTGCAGAGGGATCTTGGAGTGCATGTCCACAGATTCCTCAAGGTGGCAGGAAAGCAGGTTAAGTGGTAGAGAAGGCGGATGGGATAAGCCAAGGCATCGAATATTACAGCAAAGGGATTACGTTGGAACTTCCTAAAACTCTCAGCCCCAGCAGGAGTACTCTGTGCAATTCTGATCACTGCACTACAGAAAAGATGAGATTGCACAAGAGAGGGTACGGAAGTGATTTACGAGGATGTTGCCTGGACTGGAGAATTTTAGTTATGAGGAAAGATTGGGCAGGATAGGGTTGTTGTCTTTGGAACAGAGGAGGCTGATGGGAGACCTTATTGAAGTGTGTAAAATTATGAAGTGCCCACACACAGGGTGGTGTGGGATCTGGAACTCTGCTAGTGAGGATAGTAAAGGCAGAAACCCTCATAATATTTAAAAAGTACTTGGGTATGAACCATGAAGTGCCATAACTAAGAAGGCTACAGATCAAGAGCTGGAAAGTGGAATTAGGCTGGATGGCTACTTGGCCACTGATGGACCGAATAGCCTCATTCCGTGCTGCAAGATTCAATGATTCTATGCAAAAAACTGCTTTGTTCTGTCATGGAATGTCTGAGAGGTAATTCTAATTATGACTCTTCACCACTGCCCTGTGCACCATTCCAGTGGTGCTGGGAAGAATCCCCAATACAAAGCTTTCCACAGGGTATGACCATGTTCCATCAGAGCGTATCCAGGCAGAAGATTGTGAGGAACTAGAGAGAGTACAAGCAATCCAACTGTGTAGAGCAAATTCTTAACACAACTCAAGTGATTGTACTTCAGAAAACAAGTGATTAGGAAGGCAAATGGAATGCTGTTGTTTATTGCAAGGGGATTGGAATATAAAAGTAGGGAAGTTTGCTACCATTGTATAGGGCACTGGTGAAACCACATCTGGAGTGCCTTGTACAGTTTTGGTCTCCTTACTTGAGAAAGGATATAGCATTAGAAGTTCAAAGAAGGTTCACTCGACTGATTCCTGAGATGAAGAGGTTATCTTATGAGGAAAGGTTGGGCTTGTATCCATAAGTGTTTAGAAGAATGAGAGGTGATGTTATTTAAATAAAAGATCCTGAGGTGAATCGACAGGGTGGATGCTGAAAGGATGTTTCCCCATGTGGGAGAGACTAGAACTAAGGAACACACAAATATGAGGTCTCCCATTTAAGACGAGATGCGGAGTAGTTTTTTTCCTCTCAGAGGGTTGTTAGTTTGCGGAATTCTCTTCCCCAGAGAGTGGAGGAGACAGGGTCATTGAATTTTTCAAGGCTAAGTTAAATAGGGAGTCAAAGGGTATAGGTGGTAGACAGGAAAGTAGGTTTGAGGCCACAGTCAAATCAGCCATAATTTTATCAAATGGCGCTGCAGGCTCTATGTGCCAAATAGCCTACTCCTGCTCCTAATTTGTTTGCACATATGTATGTATATCAATCATGAGGTCACTTTTATTGCATATTGCAATTATACACCTATATCCTCAGACCATCTAAACCACTTCATAATCAACGAATTGTTAAAGCAAGGGCTTAATTTATGTTGGCAAACACAGCAGCCAGTTTCCATGCAGCAAGGTCCCACAACAACAAACAAAATGAATGACCAGCTAATCTGTTCTTGGTGGGGTTTGAGGGAAGAATGCTGAGCAGAACTCACTATTCTCCTTGGAATAAGGCTGCAAGATCTTTTGCGTTCCAGCAGAACAAACTTGTGTCTCACTCAAAAGATGGAGCTTCTGACAAGGCAGCACTCCCACTCTACTGCATATACAAGTGTCCACCTGGATGGAGCAGGATTTGAACCTGCAACCCTCTGATTCAAGGTGAGAAGGCTAGGAAACCGTTTTCTGGCTATGTAGCACAGGAAGTGCTAAATGAAAAACAAAAGTCCATGTAGATTGCCTTCTACCATCCTGGTAGTTGCATTATAGAACCATATTGGAGCTCTCGATTAATCATGATGATCAATCTCTTATCAATTATTCCAGAACAGACCCAGACAGGAGGTGAGAAAACTCCAGTGGTGAAAAGCTTTGGGAACCATTTAGTCCAAAGTCACCTTTTCCCTTTCTAAATTTACACTTCGCCACATGTTATGTCTGAAGTTACACATAGACTGTAACTCAATGTTCTTTCCTGAAAGAAAGCCTTTGAATAAATCAATATTAGCTAACAGGATGCTTGTCCCTTTAGCCCCAAACAGTGGGCAAGCAACAATTTGACACCCGTTCAGAAATGCAGTCCTTTGAGGGCCAAACAGTAATGTTTCACTGTTAATCAATGGAGGCTGGAGCTCTGGCTGACCCCCACCACCCCTCCTGCTGTACTGACCTTGTCCTCAGAGCTGTCCACGCCGCGTCAATGTCCGAGTAAAGGTTTCTCTCGGACGGTTTCCCGCTACTGGCCCCGTAACCTGAGTAATCATAGGAGAAGATGTTGCACTTGATGCGGTTGCCCAGGCCGATGTAGAAGCTGCACATCTGGCCCAGGTCCACGGCGTTACCGTGTGAGAAGAGCAGGGTGTAGCGGCACTCGGGCACGCAGCGGGCGAACATGCAGGCCAGGCGGCTGCCGCGGCCGCTGCGGACGAAGAAAACCTCCAGCAGCTCGAGCTCCCGCTCCGAGAACTGCCAGTCGGCCCGCTCCGACAGGTGCAGGCTGCACAGGCTGCTCGACTCGTCCGTCAGCACCGTGTAGGTGGGCGCGGGCGGCAGGAAGGCCAGCTTGGCCGCGATCCGGCTAGGGCAAGGCGGGCAGCAGAAGAGCCAGCACAGCTCGCCGAGCGAGAAGCCATTCATCCTGGGGGGAGGGGAGGGCGGCCCGGCTGCCTGCTCCCCGGCGGCGGCGGCGGTGGTCGGCATGGGCACGGTTACCAGGGAGCCCGCGCGCGCGGGGCCGAGGGGCGGGGCCCCGTCGGAGGGAGGGCCCCGGGCGGAATGGGCGGGGTCCAGGAGGGGGGCGGGGCGGGGGCTGGGGACAGGGACAGTGGTGGGGCCCGGTTGGAGGGGGCGGGGCCCGGCGGAAAGTGCGGGATCCGCCACGAGTTGGTGGGGCCCGGGAGAGGACCGGGCCCTTGAAAGGCGGGGCCTGGGAGCAGTGGGCGGGGCCCTGCTGCAGGGGGGCGGGGCCTGAGAGCAGGGGGCGGGGCTGAGGTGGACAGTGGTGGGGCCCTGGGTGAGGGGGCGGGGCTGAGGAAGATTGGTGCGACCCTGGAGGGCAGCCGGGGCCCTGGTGGCGGACTGACGAAGAAATAGGCAGGTCCCGGGTTAAGATGAGGGGTCCGAGTTAGGGGCGGGGCTCAGGGTGGTGTCAAGGACGAGGGACGGGCCGCGGGAGAAGTGGGCGGGGTTTTGTAAGCGGCGGGAATGAGTGGAAGTGCAGCCTGAGGGTGGGCGTGGTCCGATGAGTGGGCGGGGTCGCCGAAGAATGATGCTCCGGGGAACGGTTACTGGCTGGACCGGCCCATATTGGCAACCGCGGTGAAAATGTGTGGTCTGGTACCGTTTGTTCTGTCCAGTAACGACGGGTAGGTGATCGGAATTAGCATCGAGGGACGTTAACGCGCTGCTCAACCGGACTCCGAAACACAATGGCAGCCATTAGTGAGGTTTTCCCTTCCGGTTCGACCCACCAGTACTTCCGAGTCACCCGGGGTCAATGTCTCCCAGCGCCAAGACAGGGACAGGTGGATGTGAGGCAGGAGAGTCTTTATCATCCAGAAAAGGAAAACAATTACATTTATATAGCGTCTTTGATGCCCTCAGGATGTCCCAAAGCGCGTTAAAGTACATATGAGGTAAAAGCACAAAATGCTGCAAATATTCAGCACGTCTGGCTGCACCTGTGGAGGGAGAAACAGTTAACGTTTCAGGTCCATGACTTTCCATCAGAAGTTAATTTCAGATTTCCAGTATCTGCAGTATTTTGCTTTTGCATTGAAGTACGTTTGAGGTATAGTCACTGCTGTAATGCAGGCAATTTGCACACAGCAAGTTCACACAAAGAGCAATGACAACATAATCAGATGATATGTTTCACAGATGTCGGTTAAGATATAAATTTTGGTTAAAACACTTTGAGAGTGCTACCATAGTCTTAGAAGCAGAAAATTTGCAACACAAAGGGAAATCATCTGACTCATCATGCCACTAAAAAAAACAGCAAACCAGTCTAATCCCACTTTCCAGGTCTTGGCCCATAGCCCTGTAGGTTACGGCACTTCAAGCGCATATCCAAGCATTATTTTAAATGATATAAGGGCTTCTGTCTCTCATGTTTTCAGGCAGTTGAGTTCCAGTCCCTGCCTCCCCCATCCCCACCATGCTCTGGGTATACACCTGGTTATTGACCTTTTTGCTAAGGGAAATCGGTCCATTATATTAAAGCCTGCAAGTAGAAAGACATGGACAACATTATGGCTTAGGCTAATAAGTGGCAAGTAATAAAAATACTTGGAAAAACTCAACAGGTCTGACAGCATCTGCGGAGAGGAACACAGTTAACGTTTCGAGTCCGTATGACTCTTCAACAGAAGTGGCAAGTAACGTTTGTGCCACACAAGTGCCAGGCAATGGCCATCTCCAACAAGAGAGAATCTAACCATCGCCCCTTGATGTTCAAATAGACTCTTAACTCCACAAAGCCTGTCCACCATCTGCAAGACACAAGTCAGGAATATGATGGAATACTTTTCATTTGGCTGAATAGGTGCAGCTTGAATAACACTCAATAAGCTTAGCACCATCCACGGCAAAGCAGTCCGCTAGTTCGACACCTCATCCACCACTTTAAACATTCACTCCCTCCACCAACAGGACTCAGTGGCAGCAGTGTGCACTATCCGAAAGATGCACTGCAGCAACTCACCAAGGCTCCTTCAAAAGCATTATCCAAACCCAGAACCTCTACAACTGGAAGGGCATGAGCAACGGGTGTATAGGGACACCACCATTTACAAGCTCCACTCCAAGTCACACACCATCCTGACTTGAAAATATGTCACTGATCCTTCAATGTTCCTGGATTGTAAACCTGGAACTCTCTCCCTTACAACGCTGTGGCAGTATATAAATGCAAGTTCTTGTTCCAAATTCCCTCGATTGTAGCACGGTTCCTGTGAATTGTAAGGTGGCAAACGTAACCCCGCTATGCATCCAAGGGAGGAAATAAAAAACAGGGAACTACAAACCAGTTACCCTGCCCCCAATTTAATCATTATTTCCTTGCGATGTCTGGCGTGCCAACCTTTTCCTCTAAATTCAGAAGGCATTTGATAAGGTGCCACACATGACATTATTACACAGGACTAGGGCTCATGAGATTGTGAGTAATAGATTATGGATTGAGGATTGGCTAACAGACTGAACATAGAGACTGGAATAAATGGGTCATTTTCGGGAGGCGAGGTGTAACTGGTGGAATGGCACAAGGATCATTGATGTGGTTTCAGCTATTTAGAATCTATGTCAATGACTTAGATGAGGGGACCAAAGGTAATTTATCCAAGTTTGCTGCTGATACCAAAGAAGATAGGAAAGGAACTTGTAGGGAGGATGCAGAGAGGCAGTAAAGGGATATAAACCGGTTAAGTGATTGGGCAGGAAGATGGCAAGTGGAGTATGATGTGGGAAATTCCACTTTGGTAGGAAGAATGGAAAAGCGTATTTTGTAAAAGGTGAGAGGATCATAAACGTTGGTATTCAGAGGATTTGAGTGTCCTTCTACACATAGCACAGAAAGTTAACATGCAGATATAGCAGCAGGCAAATGGTCTGCTAGTCTTTATTGCAAAGGGGTTGGAGTACAAGAATGAGGAAGTCTTGCTGCAATTACATAAGGTCTTGATAAGACCACACCTGGAATACTGTATACAGTTTTGTTCTCCATACCCAAGGAAGGATATACTTGCCTTAGAAAGGAACAAAGGTTCATGAGATTGATTCTTGGGATGAGAGGACTGTCCAATGAGGTGAGATTGAGTACCGTAGGCCTATATTCTCTAGAGCTGAGAGGTGATCTCACTGAAACATATAAAATTCTTAGAGGGCTTGACAAGGTGGATGCTAAGAGTCTGTTTCCCCTGGCTGGTGAGTCTAGAACTAGGAAACGTAGTCTCAGGATAAGATTCCATCATTTAGGATTGAGTTGAGGAGAAATTTCGTCACTTGGAGCAATGTTTCCCAAACCTTTTCCTGATGTTACCCCATTTTAATATCACGGACTTGGTGTGCTCCAGAGTGAAGATTTGGGGAGGATATGAGAGTTGTTGAGGTGGGGGATGGTGGTGGCCTTCAGTTATTGAGCAGGACAGTAACTTTCACTATTTATTAAAGTGTATACTAACTTTAAACTTATGAAAATGAAGTGCTTTTAAATTTAAACTACTTTGAGAAGATGTTATCTTACTCACTAGGCCTAATGAGACACTTTTTTAATATTCATTCAAGGGATGTGGGCATCGCTGGCTGGGCCAGCATTTATTGCCCATCCCTAGTTGCCCTTGAGAAGGTGGTGGTGAGCTGCCTTCCTGAACTGCTGCAGTCCATGTGGTGTAGGTACACCCACAGTGCTGTTAGGGAGGGAGTTCCAGGATTTTGACCCAGCGACAGTGAAGAAACGGCGATATATTTCCAAGTCAAAATGGTGAGTGGCTTGGAGGGGAACTTCCAGGTGGTGGTGTTCACATGTGTCTGCTGCCCTTGTCCTTCTAGATAGTAGCAGTTGTGGGTTTAGAAGGTGCTGCCTAAGGAGCCTTAGTGAGTTCCTGCAGTGCATCTTGTAGATGGTACACACTGCTGCTACTGTGCGTCGGTGGCGGAGGGAGAGTGATGGGGTACAAATCAAGCAGGCTTCTTTGTCCTGGATGGTGTCAAGCTTCATGAGTGTTGTTGGAGCTGCAATCACCCAGGCAAGCATGTTGTGACAGTATCTCAAAATCTCGCAGTGTGGTTGATAGTGCACTTCTAATCTCCGATGTGACATGCAGGCTTTATCAATATCGTGGTTTTGTGCAGACCAGTGTGCTAAGAAAAATGGGCGTACTCAAGGCAGACACTGAGGCTAACGGTGCGAAACTTGTTCACTCCCCCGCTCCCTTCCAGTGAACTGCAAGCAGTGGAAAAAAGAATGGGTGTGTGTATCATGGGACCTCAGATCTGGTCCAGGACTGTTCCAGCAGAATCTTCACTCCACAGCCGCCATTGAGGCCTCGGAGCGCGTGACCCCAAAATCTCGTCTTTGGGGTCGCACACCACGGCTTGGGAACCACTGACCTAGAAGGCTTGAATCTTTATAATTCTCTATCCTAAAACCCAGTCAGTCAATATATTCAAGACTAAGATCAATAGGTTTTTAGGCTATAAGGGAATCAAGGGATATGGGGATTGGATAGAAATGTGGAGTTGGTGCAGAGATTCAGTCGTGATCTTATTGAATGGCAGAGCAGGCTCAAGTGCCTTACTATTGGGCCTACATTCTCTGGAGTTTAGAATAATGAGAGGCAATCTTATTGAAACATAAAAGACTGAGGGGGCTTAATAGGGTAAACACTGAGAGATTGTTTCCACTGGTCAGGGAATCTAAAACACGGGGACTAAGATGAATAGAAATTACTTCACCTAAAGGGATGTGAATCTTTGGAGTTCTCTACCTCAGAGGGTTGTGGATGCTCCATCATTGGATACATTTACGGCTGGAATAGACAGATTTTGGTCTCTCAGGGAGTTGAGGGATATGGGGAGTCGGTAGGAAAGTGGAGTTGAAGCCCGACCAGCTATGATCATATTGAATGGTGGAGCATGATCGACAGGCCATGTGGTCTACTCCTACTCCTGTTTCTTGTGTGCTCTTGTATGTTCTGCTCCTAGTTCTTAAATGTACCAAGTTGGGTGCCCTCACAAAGTTGGCATCCATGACCTCATGGATGCATTTGTGGGTGGAGACTTGTAGTATCCCACAGAGGTCACCTGTGGAGCATGGAAAGGAGCCACTGGGGTAAAAAATGATCACTTTCATGGCCACTGGCAGTGGGTGCCCTCCATGGTGCCAATTCCTGCAGTAGCTGGCAGATGTGATCGACCAGTTCCCTAGACATGCGCAGTCTTCGGCAATACTGGTTGTCAGTCATCTGCAGGAATGAAAGGCGGCATCTATAGACCCTGGGTCTAGCTAGGCGTTGACCAACAACGGCTCGTTGTGACTCTTCAGCAGCGTGTGCAGGAGTCCCAGCCGCCCCTTCTTCATGAGGGTGCTGCTCCTCCCTCTGCACAGCCAGGTGCCTCCATTACTCTCTTCTCCATCAGCTCCGCTCTCTGTACGTCACGAGGCATACAGCTAATTCACCAGGCTCCATGATCCTGATGTACTCCTGCAGGATGAAAGAGAGAGACGTGTAAGTTAGCTTTGGTGCACTAAGAACCTCTCTTGGTTAAGTCTGAAGGCGCCTTCCTGAAGAGTGCTGGCCACCACTTGGATGGCCAGAAGATTAGTGCACTGCATGGCTGCCCGAAACCCCACCTTCCTCCACCCCCTCCACCTGACCGATTGGTGGCAGCTTTACCCATTGGACTGCGTGCTGTGCTCTCAGCTCAGGCACAGGCATTCCCCTAACCCGCACTGCAAGGCTACACTGTTAGTTTGAACCATGGGAAAGACTGGTCCAAATCAGGATACTGACATTGCAAGGGGCTGTGAGCACCTCTAGCAGTGACTGTTCCACGGCCAGATTTAGCACAGAAATCGTACAACATGCCCAGTCATCCAGCTGTTCTGCAGCCCACTAATAAGCTCATTAGTTTGCAGTCTGTGCCTGAGGGATGAAAAGCTCTGGGGCACTTTGTGGCAATTTGATGCCTCTGTGTTGCTTGAATGGGCAGATAAGCTCGAGGCCCAACTCCTCGCATGTCAATGTGGCTGCGTCTGAACTGTCTTAGCTGCAGAGGAATGGTCACTTTATACAAGGTTTCCCCAATGCATGGCTGCTTTCCTGCCCCCATCCTGCATGTGCTTGTGCACTACCTTCAAATACAGGACAGTCCTTGCCCCACTCCCCGACCTGCCTCAACCGCAGGGCAGCCCTTGCCCCCACCCCCAAGTCGTCTCAGCCGCAGGGCAGCCCTTGCCCCCACCCCCAAGTCGCCTCAGCCGCAGGGCAGCCCTTGCCCCCACACCTCCAATGCGCCTCAACCTTGAGGTCCAAGAGGTGAACTGGACGAGGGCTCCGCAACGTTACTGTGTATTCAACTCCGAGTTCCCCTCACGACATCATGAAACCGATGTTTGGCCTTCCCACCATATTGTCCACTCACGCCGCCGAGAACGCCCAACGCCAGCAGGCATGGATGAATCCGCCCACTGCCTCAAAAAAAACTTCTGAAATGTTGTCCAGCTAAGTTGGAAGCGCAATACCAACTATGCCCGGTACCATCTACCCATTTCAATGCTGCTGGACCACTGACGAGAGGGAGAGTTCCTCAGGCATAACAGTCAAGGACTGGCCCTCATATATTAACAGAGATCTGACCAATGCTGCCGATAATTTTAGTAACACCCCCTGGCCTTTCTGTTCTAAATCTCTTGTGTTGAAACTTGAGCTGGGATTTTACCAGCTCATTGGAGATGGACTATAAGGCAGGAGCGCAGGTAAAATGGCCACAGAAGGCATTGAGAGGGAAGCACGACATGTTCCAGGCGCTGAGGATAGACCCAGCCGCAAGGTCAGCAGTATCTCAGCCACCTGCCAACCAGAAATGGATGGTCAATCAATTGATCTATTAACGGCCATTTTACCAGGATACCAGCGTTTTACCAGCATCAGAGCTGCTTCCCCACCTCTCCCCCAACCCACCACATGCGGAGTGTCCACCAGCTACATCTAGGCTGCCCCCAGGGGCCACCGTGGCTGGAGGGTCCATGGCCCAAGAAGAGGCCCCTGCCAGTAATAGCTGTTCTCGCATCCCTGATGCCACCGATGGAATGTTCACCCCACCCCGATCACCAGGACCTGCCTGACCCTGGCACATCAATTCATCCCTTATTGGCTCTTCGAAGGTGCCACTCCTTCTAATTGCAGCCTCAGCAATTGTCACCTCTACCGGTGACACTGCTGAGTCTGCAGGGCTGTTAGCCCTCTGATTGGACCAGCAGCTTGACTAGGCAGGCCATCACCCTTAATTGGTCACGCCAGTAAAAGTGCCACCTCAATCTCACCTTCCACCCCTGTGGGCTCCCGACAAGAAACTGAACTGGACTCGCCATATAAATACTGTGGCTACAAGAGCAGGTCAGCGGCTAGGAATCCTGTGGCAAGTAACTCACCTCCTGACTCCCCAAAGCCTGTCCACCATCTACAAGGCACAGGTCAGGAGTGTGATCGCCACTTGATATTCAATATCTTTACCATCTCTGAATCCCCCACTATCAGCATCCTGCGGGTTACCATTGACCAGATACTGAACTGGACTAGCCATATAAATACAGTGGCTGCAAGAGCACTTTTGACTTTATGATGGAAGGAAGGTCATTGATGAAGCAGCTGAAGATGGCTGGCTCTAGTATTGATCGACATTCAGTAGATATTCCAAGTAGGGGACTGGAAGATACACGTTCGATAAAATTTAAGGGCAGTGGTTATCTTTAATCTTGCTGGCAAGTTTGTTGTCTAGTTTGTGATGCAGGCTGTAGCAGATTGTATTTGTGGTTCGCTACCCCCTTAGATGGTCACAGTCTCCTCAAAGCTGTCCTCTGACATACAGAAGTAGCTTTGACACCCGTTGGATGGGATAATGTCAATTGCGGGTGACTTGCTTTTGATGGAGTCAAATTTTGGCAGTCTGAATTTACTGTTATTTATGGTCCTTTTCCAGTTCCATGTGGATTTACTGTTATTTATGGCCCTTTTCCAGCTCCATGTCGATTTTGAATCTACGCCATGACTTTTCAGCTGGAAAAATGAAGAGAGATTTAAAGTAAAGGGTTGAATCAGTCGGGGAAAAGTAAATTTGAAATATAAACAAAAACATACGCATCAAAGAAAGGATGTAGGGTAAAATGTAACTACGTTGAAAGACAAAAAGCAAAAGACGTATCAGGACCAGGCAAAAACTGATATGCCTCATTAAATCAGTCGGTCAGCCCTGAACACCAGTGAACTGCCAATCTTAATTATGAAGGATCCTCACATGGGTTGTGTGATCCACTAAGCAGCAGAATTTTTCATAAAGTTTCTGGAATGGCTTATAACAAATAATTAGCAACCTCAGTTGCTGCTACGCGTGGAATCAGTCATTAGGCCAAGTTAGGAACATAGGAGCAGGAGTAGGCCATTCGGCCCCTCGAGCCTGCTCTGTCATTCAGTTAGATCATGGCTGCTCGTCCGCTTGAATGCAATTTTCCCACACTATCCCCATAACCCTTGATCTCTTTAATGTCCAGAAATCTATCAATCTCTGTCTTGAACATGCTCAATGACTAAGCCCCCCACAGCCGTCTAGGATAAAGAATTCCAATAATTCTCCTGGCTGTGACTGAAGAAATTGTTCTTATCTCAGTCCGAAATGGCCTACCTCATTCTGAGACTGTGCCCCCTGGCTCTCGACCACCCAGGCAGGGAAGTCGTCCTTCCAGCACCTACCCTGTCAGCCCTGTAAGGTTTTGTGTGGTTCAATGAGATTACCTCTCACTCCTCTAAACTCTAGAGGATACAGTCCCAATCTCCTCAATCTCCCCTCACAGGACAACCCTGCCATCCCTGGAATCAGTCCGGTGAACCTTTGTTGCACTCCCTCTATTGCAAGTATGTACGACTGCAGCAAGACCTCCTTACTCCTGTACTCTAGTCCTCTTGCAATAAAGGCTAACATACCATTTACCTTCTTAATTGCTTGTTGAACCGCATGCTCGCTTTCAGTGATTTATGAACAAGATCACCCAGGTCCTTTTGGACTTCAACACTTCCCAAACTTTTACGATTTAAGAAATATTCTGCATCTCTGTTTTTCCTACCAAAATGAATAACTTCAGATGACATACACCCTTATTTAACTACATGCATTTTACTAATTTGTTTAATTTACAAAGAACAGAATTTAGAGACCAAATGAATGTTAAGAAATCGGATTCAACCTAAAGCTCTTATTCTTCAATCAAATATACTTGATACAAAAATTTCAGATTATGATTTATAATCACATTAACATAATTTTAGAATAAGAATAAATTAAAGCCCAAACAGATTAATTCTGTTACTTAAAGAAATTCTATTACTTAAAGAAAGAAAATTAATAATGGAAAATAGGGAGACGGCAGATGAATTGAACAGGTATTTTGCATCGGTCTTCACTATAGAGGATACGAGTAGCATCCCAGAAATAGCTATAACTCAGGAAATGGAAGGGAGGGAGGAACTCAAGAAAATTACAATCACCAGGGAAGTGGTACTGAGCAAACTGTTGGAGCTGTGGGCTGACAAGTTCCTGGGTCCTGATGGCCTTCATCCTAGGGTCTTAAAAGAAGTGGCTAGTGAGATAGTTGATGCATTGGTTTGAATTTTCCAAAATTCCCTAGATTCAGCAAAAATCACTAGATTGGAAAATATGAAATCTAACTCCTTTATTCAAAAAAGGAGGAAGACGGAATGCAGGAAAGAGAGGCTATGCTTCAATTATGCACAGCATTGGTGAGACCACACCTGGAATGCTGTGTACAGTATTGGCCTCCTTTTTTAAGGAAGGATGTAAATGCATTGGAAGCAATTCAGAGAAGGTTTACCAGATGAACACCTGAAATATTTTATGAGGAAAGGTTGGACAGCTTCGGCTTGTACCCACTGGAGTTTAGAAGAGTGAGAAGCGACTTGATTGAAACACAAGATCCTGAGGGGGTCTTGACAAGGTGAATGTGGAAAGGAAGTTTCCTCTTGTGGGAGAATCTGGAACTAGACGTCGTTGTTTAAAATTAAGCGGTCACCCATTTAAGACAAAGATGAGAAGAAATTTTTCTCACAGAGGGTTGTGAATCTTTGGAACTCTCTTCCTCAAAATGCAGTTTAAGCAGAGTCATTGAATATTTTTAAGGCAGAGCTAGATATGTTCTTGATTAACAAGGGGTGAAAGGTAGGAATATGGAGTTGAGATCGCAATCAGATCAACCATGATCTTATTGCTTGGTGGAGCAGGCTCGAGGGGCCAAATGGTCTACTCCTGCTCCTAATCTGTCTGTCCGTAAAGCGAGAAAGAACTTATATTTATTTGGCGCCTTTCATGACCTCAGGACAACTTTTAAAGCGTAATTAAAAGCAAAATACTGCAGGTGCTGGAAATCTGAAATAAAAACAGAAAATGCTGGAAAACTCAGCGGGTCCGGCAGCATCTGTGGAGCGAGAAACAGTTAACGTTTCGAGTCCGTATGACTCTTCTTCATCAATGATCTACTCAGATCTGAAGAAGAGTCATACGGGCTCGAAACGTTAACTCAGTTTCTCTGTCCACAGATGCTGCCAGACCTGCTGAGTTTTCCCAGCATTTTCTGTTTTTATCTTAAAGCGTAGTCACTGTTATAATGTAAGAAACATGACAACCAATTTAGATAAAGCAAGATCCCACAAACAATAATGAGATAAATAACTTTGGATGTTAGTTGAGGGACAATGTTGGCAGGATTACCAGGAGAACTCCCTCGTTCTTATTTGAATTGAACTTTGAGATCTTTTATATTCACCTGAAAGGGCAGACTGGGCCTTAGTTTAATGTCTCATCAGAAAGACAGCAGCTCCAACAGTGCAGCACTCTCTCATTAATATACTGAAATGCCTGCTAGATTATGTGCTCAAGTCTCTGGAGTGGGGCTTGAACCCACAACCATCTGGCTCAGAGGTATGAATGCAACCCACTGAACCAAGGCGGCCATATTCATTAGAATTTTTAAGATCAGGAAAATTCATTAGGCCCAACATTGATCAATACTGCACCTTTCCAATAGGCAAATATCAGCCTTGTTACCTGATTTGTTTTTTTTCCTCCTGACTTCCCCATTTATAACCTGGCATTTACTCAAGAAGATGCTTGGTTTGGGTTCTGCCAGGTCACTCACCTCCTGACCTCATTACAGTCTTGGTCTAAACATGGGAAAAAGAGCTTAACAAAGAGGTGAGGTGAGAGTGACTGCCCTTAATATCAAGGCAGCATTTGACCAACATCAAGGAGCCCTGCAAAATTTAAATCAATGGGAATTGTGGGGGGGGAGCTCCACTGGTTGGAGTCATGCCTAGTACAAAGGAAGATGGTTATGGTTGTGATAGTTGGAGGTCAGTTATCTCAGTTCCAGGACATAAGGAGGGCATGAAGAGTTCCTCAGGATAATGTCCAAAGTCCAACTATCTTCAGCTGATTCATCAATGACCTTCCCTCCATCATAAGGTCAGAAGTGGGGATGTTCAATGTTGCACAATGTTCAACGCCATTTACAACTTCTCAGATCCTGAAGTAGTCCGTGTCCATATGCAGCAAGACCTGGTCAATATTCAGGCTTGGGCTGACAAGTGGCTAGTAACATTCATACCACACAAGTGCCGGGCAATGACCATCTCCAACAAGAGAGAATCCAGCCATCTCCTCTTGATTTTCAATGGCATTACCATCACTAAATCCCCCACTATCAACATCCTGGGGTTACCATTGACCAGAACTGACCTGGAGCAACCATATATATATATATATATATATAGATAGATAAAATATATACTGTGGCTACAAGAGCAGGTCAGAGGCTGGAAATTCTGTAATTCACCTCCTCCACCCATCTCCAAGGCACAAACCTAGAAGGACAAGGGCAGGAAATACATGGGAACACCACCACCTACAGTTCCCCTCCAAGCCACTCACCATCCTGACTTGGAAATATATCGGCCGTTCCTTCACTGTCGCTGGGTGAAAATCCTGGAACTCCCACCCTAACAGCACTGTGGGTGTACCTATACCATGTGGACTGCAACGGTTCAAGAAAGCAGCTCACCACCACCTTCTCAAGGGCAATTAGGGATGGGCAATAAATGCTGGCCTAGTCATTGAAAGCCACATCTCATGAAATTTTTTTTTAAAATGAACCATTTAACTTGATGAAGAATTTACCTAGATCATTTTTCCAAATTCATTCATAATCTAGGAAGTTTGATTTACAGCTTTTATTTAACCGAATGCTGCTGCAGATAACTCTTATTGATGACATGCATATCTACTCATCTCACTCATACCCAACCATACATTAGTGGCATTTCTTATGGATAAAACTTGTTAAACAAAAAACAGCAATGAAAGAATGTGGGCACCAAAAAAATAAATTTATATACATAATAAAGTTCTTCCAATTAGTACGTAATAATTCTTTATATTTTCGCAAAATCCCTTCTATAAAAGAAACAATAAATGAATCCTAGCTCATTCTCCTGACAACTGTAGTCCCAGAAGCATGTCAATGAATGGTGTGAACTTTTTTGCCAAACTGTGAAGGATTCAACTCAAATAATTCAAAGAATAAATTATGAGCTTCTGTTTGTCCAATGACACTAAGAATTGGTCAGCTGATTTCAACAGAGCAAGAGTATCAGCAGAGCAATTATTCGGACTCCTTGTGGTTCCAATTAAGTTAATAAAGGGAAACAAAACTGCATTTCAGAAATCAACTCGGGAAAGTAATATGTCTCAGTGAACCAATCTGCTTAGTACAAATTCCACTCAGCATTTTAACATCGAGAGATGCTTACATTTGCTTACAATTTTTCTTTTGTTCATTTATGGGATGTGGGCATCGCTGGCTAGGTCAGCATTTATTGCCCATCCCTAATTAAAAGTGGCACAGATAATGCTTTGCAGTTCTTTCTCATAATCTCATATGTTGTTGAAGATTTTTGTCTTGCACTCTTCAGGACAGAAATGCAAGAATACCAAATCTTAAAGGGACAATAATTTATACTGCATGAGAAGAGGGTGCTGATTGGTTGGTAAGCAGATTCTGATTGGTAGAGGCATTGCCATGGAGAATGCACAAGGAACAGTTAATTGCCAAGCTTTTGTTTAAAATCAAACCAGGTAAGTCAACTCTGATTGGTCAAGGCATTGCCATGGGGAATGAACCAGGGAATGACTGTCCCTCAAGCCTTTGTTTAGTTGAGAAAGGCACAATGTGTGCACGTGTTCTTTCTGTTTGCAAAGGACAGGGCTCTATGTGTAGCTTCTAGCATGCATAGGTGATCCACACTGCAGGCCTGACAGATAATTTTAAATTGGTTGGTAGTGTAATTCTTAGCACATTTGGGATTGTTTAGTAAGTGTTGTCCAATTGCGGAATCACATCTAATATTGTTCACTATGTTCTGAGTTTTGCAATCGCCGGCTGGCTGATTACTTAGGAACCTAGAACTTAGGAGCAGGAGTAGCCATTTGGCCCTTCGAGCCTGCTCTGCCATTCAATATGATAATGGCTGATCTGTTTGTGATCTCAGCTCCACCTTCTTGTCTGCCTCCCATAACCCTTGACTCCCTTGTCTATCAAAACTCTAACTCAGCCTTGAATAAATTTAAAGACCCATCTCATCTCTGTCTTAAAAGATAGACCTCTTATTCTTAAACTATGTCCCCTAGTTTTAGTTTCCCCCACAAGAGGAAACATCCTCTGGGTATTCACCCTATCAAGTCCCCTCAAGATCTTATATGTTTCAATAAGATCACCTCTCATTCCTCTAAACTCCAATGGGTATAGGCTCAACATGTTCAACCTTTCTTCAGAGGATAAGCCCTTCATCCCAGGAATGAGTTGGGTAAATTGTCTCTGAACTGCTTTTAAAGCAGTTATCTTTTTTCAAATAAGGAGACCAAAACTGCACACAGTACTCCAGATGTAGTCTCACCAAGGCCCTGTACAGCTGCAGTAAAATGTCTGTGCTTGTATTATTCCATTTCTCTTTCAATAAATGCCAACATTCCATTTGCCTTCCTAATCACTTGCCGTACCTGCATTATAACTTTATGCGATTCATGTACCAGAACACCCAGGTCCTTCTGTACCATCGAGTTCTGCAATTTTTCTCAATTGAAATGGTATACTACTTTTCTGTTCTTCCTGCTAAAGTGAAGAAATTCCCATTTACCCACAGTATACTCCATCTGCCAAATTTTTGCCCACTCACCTAGCCTATCTACATCCCTATTCAGACTCGCTACCTCCCCTTGACAACTTACTTTCCTACATACCTTGGTATCATCAGAAAAGTTAGCTACCATACATTCGGTCCCTTCATCCAAGTCATTGGTATAGATTGTAAATGGTTGAAGACACAGCACTGATCCCTGTGGCACTCCACTAGTTCCAGCTTGCCAATCTGAAAAAGACCTATTGATCCTACTTTCTGCTTCCTGTTGCCTAACCAATCTTTAATCCACACTGATATGTTACCCCCTACACCATGGCTCCTTATCTTTTGTAGTAACCTTTGATGTGGTACCTTATCAAATGCCTTTTGGAAATCTAAGTACACCACATCGACTGGTTCTCCTTTATCCACCTTGAATATTACTTTGTCTAAAAACTCTCCATTTGGTTGGCAGGTGAGGAAATAGGCCAGGCGGCCTTTGCATTTTTAACGAAACCTCATCCACAGGCGGGATGAGGTTTCTGATGATAATTTAAAATAAAATAAAAAATTTTAAATCTCATCTTTAACATGTCTCTGCTCATGTGACAAAGTCAAATTTACCTTACTTTTAAAATCTTTATTTTTAATGTTAGAAATCTCCAGCTCCCGAAGCAGCTCTGTACCTTCAGGGAGCTTTCACTGTGCGCACCCGCGCTGACTTCCGCGCTCTCCCTCCTCCACCCCCCCCACCCCTCCAACCCCACCCACCCACCCACCCAGGCAGCACTGAGTGTTTCAGTGCACGATTTGCGCTGGTTGGCTGTTAATTGGCCAGCCAGCGTGAAATCGCGGCCGGGGCCTCATCGTAGGCGGAGGACCATGGCGCTGCCGCTCCCAGGCCCGCCTGATGAAGGGAAAATCCTCCTCTAAGTGTCCAACACCTCCGCCATTTCTTTGTTTCCCATTATCAATTCTACTGACTCACACTCTAGAGGACCAACACTAGCTTTAATTACTCTTTTCCTTCTTAAATACTTGGAGAAATTCTTGCTATCTGTTTATATTACTAGCTAGCTATCTCTCACGCTCTTCTTTCTGCCTATTTATTATCTTTTTAGTCTCTCTTTGCTGTTTCTTAAAATCTGTCCAACCCTCTGACCTACCGCTAATCCTTACGGATTTGTACAGTGTTTCTTTCAATTTGATACTATCCTTAACTTTCTTATTTAGCCACAGGCGATGCACCTTTCTCAAAGAGCCTTTTTTGCTCACTTGGGTAAATCTTTGCTGAGAGTTATTAAATATTTCCTTAAACATTTGCCACTGCATCGCTACTGTGCTAACTTTTAACCTAGTTTCCCAGTTCACCCACGCCAGCTGTTACAGACAGGGGAGAGAGGCAAACTGAGCTCCTTTATTTTTCTTGCCATCTGTCCATAAGCAGAGGTGTTTTTAAGTTTTGAACTAGGCTGTGGCATATTTCCCCAAACCCTCTGTTTGTGAAGTCAATTTTAAAGTGACTCACAGCAAACTCTCCTTAGGGTTAAATCAGAAGTATTGTTTATTGATATATTCAAAGCGGGGTGGGTGGGTGGGGGGAGTCAGGGGGTTGGTGGTCACAACTACATGCGCACACACAAGAAGAAAATAGGAAAGAAAAGTGTTTTACAACGAGGGATAACTTTAAAAAAAATATATGGACATTAATTCACGTGAATGTCAGAGCCGAGAATGTCAGTCCAGACAAGGTTCCTTCACATAGGAGTTAAGTTCAGGTGGGTTCAGCGAGCTGAAACCAGGGGCAGAAATTCTTTGCCCGGTGGGCGGGCGCACGCCCGACCCGCTCGAGCGTAAAATGACGCGGGATGATGTTGGCCGAGCGTGCCGATGCCAACGTGCAGTCGCGTGATAGTTTGGTCGGCGGGCGCGGGCCGGAATCGGCAGTTAAGGCCATTAAATAATCAATTAACCCAAAATTTTCACTGCCCGTCCAACCTCACGGTTGGCAGGCGGGCAAAAAGGCCAAACGGCCATTGCATTTTTTTGAGGAACCTCATCCACGGGCTGGAGGAGGCTTCCAAAAACAATAAAAATAAACTAAAAGTTTTACAGTTGAATTCATAACAGAGTCACAGGAAGGGATATCTTTTATTACATTTTTATTTTCTTTTTTTTAACTATGCTTCATCTCCCTGAGGCATATCTGTGCAGAGCTGAGCGCTGCCGCTTGCGTTTCACGCTGGCCAGGCCTTAATTGGCCCGACAGCGTGAAATCGTGGCCCAGTGCCGATTGTGGGCGGCGGTCAGCTTCCCGACCACCCCCGCCAAGCCTGCCCACCAGAGGCAAAATTCTGCTCCAGAAGTTACCGAATTCCCTCAAACTTGGTGATGGGGATGGTATACAGAGGCTTGGTCCTCTCAAATAGTGATGGCAGGAATCTTCCAGAGAACCTGGCTTCAAGGAGGTTTAGACTTGAGATGGTCTTTGTTGTCAGTCTGGAGTCCGGCTTTGGTGTTGACAGGCTGGATGTTAAACAGTAGACTGACTTGGGAATCCAGAAATGCAACACTAAAATTTTCCAAAGGCCAAACAAGCTTAGGTCATGTGGTGTTGCCCATTGGCAAGTCAGTTTTAGGTTCGATCAATTTCCCTGGGCAGAATCTTCGGGTTGGCGAGCGGGGGCGAGGTCCGCTCGCCGAGGCGTAAAGTGACTCGTGCTGGCGTGGGGCATGCGTCCCGACGTCACCGCGCGTCATTTAGATATTACGTTCGGCTGGTGGGCGCCGGAGGCGGCTGAGCGCCCGCCGAACTGTCAAAGGTCTAGAGGCCATTACAAAACCAATCAAACTTGTTAGCAATGCTACCCGTCCAACCTTAAGGTGGGCAGGCGAAGAGCCCAGGCGGCCTTCGCATTTTTCATGGAACCTCATCTACAGGTGGGATGAGGTTTCATGAACATTTTTAAAATGTTTTAAAAGTTTTTAATAAAACTAATGGACATGTCCCAGCTCATGTGACAGTTTCACGTGTCCTTAATTTTTTTTTAACCTTTCTTCAATGTTTCATAAGTGAAAGTAACCTCCCTGAGGCACCTCTGTGCCTCAGGGAGATTTCTGCGCTCTTTCACGCGCATGTTCAAAAGAGCGCAGGTCCCAAATCAGGCAACCCCCCACCTCCCCGGCCCGCACAGGGAGCGCTCAGCACTTCCGGGCATGCACCACACTGGGTGGGCCTTAATTGGCCTGCCCACGTAAAATGGCAATCGGCTGCACTCCAGCCCCTGCTCAACCCCCCGGACAGGGAGAAAATTCTTCCCCATGTCTCTGGTCAAAATCCATTGTTCTCCTTAGGAGATAGATGGTGGCTATTAGCACCTCCACAGGCATAATGAGTTTCGATGGTTCTCTCTTTGTTATAAGTCCAGGCTGGGGAGCCAGACCATCTGCTGCTCCCTTGTTTCATTGATTGTAATCGGTCCACATAATGATAAGCGTGAGATTCCACAAGGATGAGGGTTGAGCTTTGTCTTGTAATTACAGTTGGAAATTTCCAGAACTGTAGCCAACTTGCAAATCATGTGACCTGTAGCAGCCACATTTTTGGTCCAGCAAGTCCATTTTTAAATAAGCAGAAAGTAAGGTTTGATTTAAACAGTTTAAGATCTCTTTCATGCTTTATGGACATGACACAACTCTCCCTTCACACCCTTATAATTACTGTTTTTTAAGTTTAGAACACTAGTCAGGAACCTTTCAAGCTGAACATGAAATTCTGTCATGTTTTGATCTCTATCATCTAGAGGTTCCTTTGTCATGAGGTTATTGCTTAATCCTGACTCATTGCACATTACCAGGTCTAGTATAGCCTACTCCCTGGTTGGCTGTAGAACATACTGCTGTAAGAAATTGTCCTGAAAACACTTTATGAACTCATTTTTCAGGCTACCTTTGCCAGTTTGATTTACCCAATCTACATGTAGATTAAAGTCACCCATGATTATTGCTGTACCTTTCTTACACATCCCATTTATTTCTTCCTGTATGCGCTGTCCTATAGTTAACTACTGTTAGGGGGGCCTCTAAACTACTCCCAGAAACTTCTTTACTATTTCTTACCTCCATCCAAACTGATTCTACAACTTGTTCTTTCAAGCTAAGGTCATCTCTCGGTACTGAACTAATGTCATCCTTAATTAACAAAGCTACCCACCACCTTTTCCTAGCTTCCTATCATTCCGATATGTCAAATACTCTTCATCATTCAAGTCCCAGCCTTGGTCACCTTTCAACCGTGTCTTTGTAATGCCTATCGAGTCGCGCATACTTATCTCTATCTGTGCTAACAATTCATCCTTTTTAGAGTCATAGGTCAGAATTTTCTGCTTGGACGTGCGGGGAGCGGGCCCCACACGTCAGCACGTAAAATGACGCATGGTGACGTCAGGCAAGCGTCCTGACGTTACCACGCACCATCACGATATTTCGCTGGGCGGGTGTGCGATGAAGTTCGACGCGCACCCACCATTAATTAATGGGCTAGTTAAGGCCCTTAAATCATTAATCGACGCCGATTTTCAGGTGCCCGTGCGATCTTTGGGCCGACACACGGGCGCAACAGGCAGGTGGGTAAACAACTTCCTAATAAAACTCATCCACGGGCGGGATAAGAGGGCTCAGTGGGGTTGTCAATCTGGTCTGTGAGTATTTATTGCAGAAAGTTTTTAAACTTGCCTGTATGATCTGTGACAATTCAGAACAAATTCCAGCAGCTTTCTCTGTACTTTGAACCTGCAATCAGGAATCTTTATCGGGCCTGCAGCTTTCCAGAGGCCTCCCTTTAGCCTGGGCATGGGTTCTGACATGTCCACTGGAGGCAGCTCCTCTGAGGAGGGAGGGAGGGCTAGAATAAGGAGGAGGCCAGGAGTGCACTATCAGCCTCCAGGGGAGCCATCTTTGGGAGTACAGGCACAGGCACAAAGGGTGCAGGGCCAAGAGGTAGTCCAAGGTGGAAGGGGCCGCAAAAGATGCCACTATCCTGCTGCCAGGGTATACAGGCGGCGAAGCAGCTACCTCAATATGACTGAGGTGCAGTGCCGAAGGAGGTTCTAACTGTCAAGGGAGACAGTCAACTACTTCTGTCAGATGATTGGCCCTGAGATATCTCCTAACTGTGTGAGCGGACACCCCATGCCAGCAGCTCTGAAGGTCACAGTTGCCCTCAACTTCAATGCCTCTGGCTCCTTCCAGGGTGATCTTTGTGGTGACTCCCAATCAGCCGTCCACACTTGTGTCAAGCAGGTTACAGATACTCTGTTCAGGCGTGCATTGACCTTCATCCACATCCGCTGCGACCAGGCAAGTCAGGCACAGTGAGCCAGAGCCTTTGCAGCAATTGCTGGCTTCCCCCGTGTCCAGGGTGCAATAGACTGTACACATGTGGCCATCAAGGTGCCAACAGGTGAGCCCGGTGCCTTTGTCAACAGGAAGGGCTTCCACTCCATGAACGTGCAGATAGTGTGTGACCACAGGATGCTGATTCTACAAGTCTGTGCAAGGTACCCAGGCAACTCCCACAACGCCTACATCCTCAGACACTCCCAGGTGCCGGGGCTCTTCAGTGCTCCAGCCTGGCTGGATGGATGGCTGCTGGGTGACAAGGGCTATCCCCTCAGAAGGTGGCTCATGACGCCTCTCCGCCATCCAAGAACAAAAGCTGAGCAGCGGTACAATAGGAGCCACGGCACCACAAGGGCTGTGGTGGAGAGAGCCATTGGTCTTTTCAAAATGTGCTTCTGATGCCTGGACCGCTCAGGGGGCGCACCCCAGTACCCCCAGATCGTGTCTTGGTGACAGTGGATGTATGCTGCGCTCTCCACAATCTTGCGCTGGAAAGTAGGGACACAGTGGACAATGAAGACGTTGACACTGTCTGTGGCTGCACACGATGAGTCCAGCACTGATTCTGAGGATAAGGAAGCACAGGGGAATGATGAGGGGCTAAACACTGACCTGGGACTATACCACAGAGGCAGGGACACCCGGGACACTTTAATCCAATGAACCTTCAGCTAGCTCCACACAAATGGATCAAGAAGACCAGTCTTGCCTGGCGCTTCCATACTCACCACTTAAGTGCTACACTTGCCACGTCATCAGCTGCAACTAAGGGCTTTGGACGTAAACCTCAATGTCCACTCAAACACTCGTGATGTGTATGTAAAACATACAAATGCAGAACAAAGGAGCCACCCTCAACCATGGTAACACATCTGGTTTTAATTTTCCCCATCATAAGGTCACACAAAGTCAAAACAAAATGTTTTTCAAGCATAAACAAATAATAATTCCCTAATCTAGGGCCAACACAAAAGCACCAGTGAGAAACCCGTGGTGTGCCTAAGGTGCCTTACGTTTACGGGTGCTACGTCTTGGTGCCACCCCATCGCTCGGAGTGGCTTCTGAGCCAGCCTGCTGACTCTGCTGTCCTGTTGACCTCGATGACCTTGGCGGCCGTCCTCTGGCCCGTGGAGCCTGTGCTGGCCCCGCCTGGGAGGGATCTGCCAGTTCCACAGCTGGTATCTCCCCAGTCGTCGCAGCCTCACCCGATGAAGCGGTCAATGGGAGAGGGTCAGAGCAGCTGTTGCCCTCTTCCGGAGCGCCATGAGAGGAGCCCACAGATACAACAGGCAGCTGCTCCACCGTGAGGTCACCCAGACCTCCCTGCTCACCGTCGATGGGTGGGCAACGAGCTGGCAAGCTTGAAGCCCACACCATCTCCCACATTGGCAATGACCAGCTGTGGCCACTGGCGCTGTGAGGGCTGCAGGTCCAAGCGTATCCCCAGGAGAAGCTGCTTGTTCTCCTGGAAGCCCCTCTCCACAAGAGTCGCCACTCTCTCCATGGAGGAAGCCTGACGCTCTGCTACGAGGCTCATTGCATCTGATGCTCCACATGGACTCCTCCACCACGGACACCAAGCCAAGCATCATCTCATGCAACACTCCCAGATGCTCCCACACACCCGGCCGCATTTCCTGCAGCTGCTGCGTCGCGGACAACTCCAGAGGCACATCATCACGCCCCGACTCAGCATGTGCCTGGTCCTCAGCAGTCCTCCGACTGCTGGCGCCATCAGCACTCTCTGTCTCTGCCAGCTCCTCCAGCGAGTGTGAACTGCCCTCTCCACTGTGCCCCGGGACACTAGCCGATGTTGCAATTCCCACCAATGTGCTAATATCTGCTCTGGTGCCTGCTTTGCAGAAATGGTATGACACAGGTGACAGTTGAGGGCCCTCAGGTGTGAGAGGGGGCATCTGGAGTTTCTCCTGGTCGACAGCCTCTGATGATGCTGAAAATAACAAGGACAGTGGATCAGTTAGCGTGCACACAGTGGCACAATTCATCCCTTTCCCCCGGCTCATTATGTGCTCAACCTTCCAGAACCTATGGAGACGAATATTGGTGGGGTGGCAAATAGTCAGGAGGAGGCCCAAACATTACAGGTGGATACAGATGGGCTGGTCAGATGGCCTAAGGAATGCCAAATGGAATGTTATGTGGATAAGTGTGAGGTGATGCACTTGGGCAAGAGAAACAAGGTACAGGAATACACGAGGAATGGTAGGACCGTGGAAAGTAAGGAGGATCAGAGGCGCCTTGCTGTGCATGTCGACAGGCCCGTTAAGGTAGCGGGACAGGTACACAAGGTGTTTAAGAAGGTAAATGCCATACTTGCCTTTATTAGCTGAGGAATAGAAAATAGGAACAGGGAGGTCATGTTGCAAGTGCAGAAAACACTGCCGAGGCCACAGCTGTAGTTCTGCGTGTAGTTGTGATATGCACTTCACGGGAGGGATGTGATTGGAGTGGAGAGAGTGCAGAGGTCGCTGACCAGGATGCTGGCTGGGCTGGAGAGTTGGAGTTAGGAGGAGACATAGCATAGACTGGGGTTATTTCCCCTGGAGCAGAGGAGATTGAGGGGTGACATTATTGAGCTTTATAACATTATGAGGGACATAGATAGGGTTGACAGGAACTTTTCCCCTTGGCGGAGGGATGAGTAACCAGGTGGCATTGATTTAAGGTAAGGGGCATAGGTTGACAGATGAAGTGATGAGCAGCTTTTGCACACAGAGTGTGTTGGGAATGTGGGACGCACTGTCTGAAAGGGTGGTGGACGCAGAAACCCTCCTAACATATAATAAGTATTTGGATGTGCAGTTGCAATTCCATGGCATACAAGGCCATGGGGATAGTGGTGGGAAATGGGATAAGGTGACTTTGGAAGGTGCTTGACACGCGCATCTTCGAAGGGCTGAGGGACCTTTGTCTATGACCCACACCTCTGACTCTATCAGTCTGTGAATGAGCAATGTTGTAACAATAACAAATCAAACAATCATCAGTGCTATGGATGGTGGGAAGACAGAGCGGATGTGACTATGGACCTCAAATACCTGGCTGTCCCACCCCAGCCTCACTGATACCTGTGGACCTGGGCGCATGGCGCCTCTCAAGCTCCAGAGCCTCCCGTTCGAAACGGCTTAAAATCATGAGCTGGGCCTGGCCGCTTCCAGTCCGCAAATGTTCACACGCATTGTGAGCATTCTTCTCCTGAAAAACAGAGAAGACCATTCATTGCGGCTAATTGCACACGGACTCTGCACACACATCACTGTAGGAAACACACGGTCTTAGCTCCCATAGCAGGGAAGCGCAACTAGGTGCAGCGTCGAGGGCAGCAGGTGGCTCTTGGCCACGAGACCTTAAGGCTCCCCTTCCACAATCTCATCACCGTGAACTACTGAGGCTGATGTAAGCATGGGCACTATCTGCTTGCCCACCCAGTGTATGAGAAATGCCCAACATGATTCAATGCAGTCACAACAGTAAGACTTGGGGGGAGGGGAGGGGACCCTCAAAGCCTAAGGCTACCTGCTGGGTTAAATGCCCAAGGCCAACATGGTACTCACCCTTCCAGAGTGCAACAAGTCGTTGAAGCGCTTGCGACACTGGATCCAGGTGCACCGCACCACGTCACGGGAGCTCACCACCTCTGTCACCTCCTCCCAGGCACGTTTCGTCATGTGGGGGGGCTGCCTCCTCCCATCCTGGGGAATCAGCACCTCCCGCCGTGCAGCCACCTCCTCGAGGAGAGCAGCAAGGCAGTCATCGGAAAAACAAGGGGCACAATGGCCCCCTGCTGGCCTACCCTGCAGCCTGGCCTGTTCCTGTGGGAGACCCTGCAGCCTGCCCTGCTCCTGTGGCAGACCCTGCAGCCTGGCCCTGCTCCTGGGGCAGACCCTGCAGCCTGCCCTGTTCCTGTGGGAGACCCTGCAGCCTGGCCCTGCTCCTGTGGGAGACCCTGCAGCCTGCCCTGTTCCTGTGGGAGACCCTGCAGCCTGGCCTGTTCCTGTGGGAGACCCTGCAGCCTGGCCCTGCTCCTGTGGCAGACCCTGCAGCCTGCCCTGCTCCTCTGCCCTTCCCTCCCGAGTGCCCTGCTGAGCAGACCCCCTGCGGTTGGATCTCCAGGTGGCCATTGTGAACAGCCTACAGAAGGGCCTGGTATATACAGGGTTAATGTGGGACTGAGTACAGTACCACTCACACTGTGATATAAGAAGGCACATGATCCAGACCTAGGGTCATTGTGGTGTTGGCCAGAGATGTGGTAAGACGTAGGATGGAGATAGCTCCTTGCCTGTACCCTTTACTGTATATTTATATTAAGTTACAAGTAGTTAATAAAGACTTGCTGTTAACATACAAAAGGCTGCTTTAGACACATTCTGTAATCAACACCTTCAACCCCCACACTCCCTGCTCTGCTCACACCTCCCCTGCCCACGTCGCCAGCTGTTGATCCCTGCCCCCACAACCCTGGCTCCTCAGACCTCCCGATGTCTGAGAAGAGTCAATGGGGGAGGTGTTTGAAAGCAGAACCGGAGGTGGGGGAGGCAGTGGCGGGAGTGTGCCTAGGGCATTGGAGCTGCCATGTCTAGAATTAAAAGGTGAATGAAAGAAACCTTGGAAGTAGTTGTAAACACCTGTAAACACTTGTAAATTCTTGAAACCATTTGTAAACACTTAAAACCACTTGTAAACACTTAAGCTTATAAAAGCAACTGAAAGTGTTTAAAAGAGTTGAACTAGTAGAAAACTGGTTAAAAACTTTAAAAAGCATCTATCAGAACACTGGTGCATTGCCTTCCTCCAGTGATGTGAAAGGGAAAATGGCTTCGCCACATCTGCCCTTTGTAACTAGGCCTCGTGAACCCCCTCGCCCATTGCTCCACCCTGCAGCCAGGAGAGAAAATCCCAACTGCAGTCAATGTAAAAGGTAAAAGCCAATTTTTAAAAGTGGTCAGTGATGCACACCTCCACGTCGCCACTGACTGGAAGGTCCGGGCAATTGATAGATAAATCGGTGTCAAATGAATTTAAATATAGGCTAGTGTGAGGCACACTGAAAAGGATTGAACAGGATTCTTTCCAATGGTGAAAAGCTGGAAGCAGTGGGATCCAAAGTGACTTGAGGGTCCACGTACCAAGATTATTAAGATGCTACGGACAAATACAAAAAGTAATCAAAAAGGCTAATGGAACACTGGCCTTTATATTTAGTGAACTAGAACACAAAGCAGTAGAAGTCATAGTTCAGCTATACAAAGTCCTAGTTAGACCACAGCTGGTGTACTGTGAGAAGTTCTGAGCATCATACTTTAGGAAGGATGTATTGGCCCTGGAAGGAAGATACGATAGAGTGATCAGGATGATGTCCGGACTCCAAGGGTTAAACTAAGAGGAGAGATTACATGAACCAGGGATGGATTCTCTGAAATTTAGAAGATTATGGGGTGATTTAATCAAAGTTTTTGAGATGTCAAGGACAACAGATAGGATAAATGAAGAGCAACTGATTGAGGAACCTAGGAGTGGGGACATGGCCTAAAAATTAAGAAATACTTCCAAATGCAAAGTATAGTTGATGTTTGGAATTCACACCCGCAAACAGTCAATTTACTGGATAATTTTAAATCTGAGATTGATAGATTTCTGTTACCCAGAGGGATTAAAAAATAAAAACAGGTATATGGAGTTAGGTCACAGATCGGCCATGATTTCATTGAATGCGGGAATAGGCTCCAAAGGCTAAATGGCCTCCTCCTGTTTATATTCCCCCACTGAAAACACTAACCAACAGAAGAGATCGACAATGTACTAGTCAATAATTAGCAAGTGGAAATGAATCCTCAAAAAACTACCAATTAACCTCAAAGTTACTGCTCAAAATATTTTTCAAAGTTACTTCAATTACAATCCTTTTTTTTAACTAAACGGAGGATACAATTCTAAAGTAAGATTTCAGTATAGATCAGCATTTAATGAAATGTTTTGGGAAAATCATAGGAGATCTGAAACTCCCAGATGCTCGGTGGGACTTTTGCCTGCTAACCCAGCAGCATTAACATCATCCAAACCCCTGTGATGCAGTCAATAGCACACAGTAGCAGGTACCTATGTCACTTACAATGCTTTGTGGTTGTCTGCCTCGTGCTGGTGAAATGCAGGAAAATGGAAAAATACTTGCCACTCCATCTGGGCCAGGTTGTTGCAGATTAAGATAATTATTTTATGTAAATAATCCTGAAAATTCTCCATTGTCACCGCGTTAACCAGCAACAGGCCCCACTGCTACACGGGTAACATCAATATTGCTGCCTCTTTGCCCTGGTGTAGGCAGAACTGGCAGAATTCCTGTTTGATAAAAACAAAAAACTGCGGATGCTGGAAATCCAAAACAAAAACAGAATTACCTGGAAAAACTCAGCAGGTCTGGCAGCATTGGCGGAGAAGAATGAAGTTGACGTTTCGAGTCCTCATGACCCTTCTGAAAGGTCATGAGGACTCGAAACGTCAACTTTATTCTTCTCCGCCGATGCTGCCAGACCTGCTGAGTTTTTCCAGGATTCCTGTTTGCCCTGGTGTAGGCAGAACTGGCAGGATTCCTGGTGGCAGAGGTCATTCTTTCCAGTCCCACTTCTTAAGTGACATCATGATGGTGCAGCCACACAAATGAGGCAGCGCCTCACCCCCAGATTCCAGACCCTCACCTGATTTATATCTTGCTAGCACTTTTCCAAATTCAGGAATTTGGAGTTAGGGTGTCTAGGTAAAGGGAATGTAGTGAATGTTGTAAATGTGGATTTCTGAAAGCATTTGATCAAGTGCCACACAATTAAGGCGCGTGATATTAAAGGGATTTAAGCTGCATGGTTGGAAATCTTTCTAGGGTGGGAGGGGAGCAAATGGGCTAAGTAGTAACGTCTCCTAAAGAGCTGTGGTGAGATCTCTTATTTTCCTAATCACAAAAACAATTTGAAGATAGGCACAGGAGGACTGATTGTGAAATTTTCTGGCGATACCAAGTTAGGGGGCATTGCTGAGTGTCATGTCCCTAAGACATGAAAGAGATCATAAACTGTTTTAGCAGTTAATGGAGGGGCAGACATGTGAAAATTGCAATTCAAAGCAGAAAAATAAGTAAAGTAGCACATTTTGAAGTAAAGAACAGGGAAAGGAAATTTTATTTGAAGGATGATAATTCTCACCATGAGCCACAAAGTGATTTCACATAGGGAATATCACTCCTCAATTTGTAGCATGCAGCATCACCACCAATCTTTCTTATCTCTACATATAAAAGGTTATCTCCATCTTTATCATATCTTAGAGGACTGTAACCTTATTCTATGAATGCCTGTACATTAAAGGCAGATTATTTCCTTTTGCATCCTAACCCCTGATCAGCAAAACAAATTTTTTCACTTCCAAATAGTCTTCAATCCATAAATGTAACCATTCTTTTCTATTGTTAAGTCTCTTCCGAATCCTGTTGTCACATGTTTGGGATATTTGATCACCTTTCCATGGAAACCATGTGAGGAAGCTAAAAAACAGTCAGGCCAAGCAAAGGCTGGAGCCAGGGTAGAATTTACAATAATAGTTAGGAAGTAGTGGTCTTGAAAATCCCAATGGCTTCCTGACACTTAAAAGTGTGAGTCTAAGATAACCCCTATATAATTTCAAGGCCAATTTGTTTAACTCATGCAAGATGACTGACTGATGTGGAGTGGTATAGGCTGCTCTTTTTTGTTGTTATTATATAAAAATAGATTGTACTAATGGAAGTAAATGGATCCAAACTTAACTCTTGCTTTATTCACATGTACCTGGCCTTGTCTCACCAAATGTTCGCTCAGGTGTTCTTCAAAGAGTTGAAGAAGCACATTTGCAGATAACATGAATATCCAGTTCTGATTATTACACCCCTCCCAGAAGGAAAAAACAGCAAAAACTGGGAAATAAGAATAGTGGTCCAAACTGGTCTTGTATATCTTGAAATGGAACACCAGTAAAAAGTGGGAAATAAGAATACTTGTCCAAACTGTTTTTTTCCTTCTGGGCTGGGTAATACTACTGCATAGTTTGATATTGGGCAGGACATACCTCTAAAAGTAAGACACTCAGCTTGCTTACAGGAGTTACTAAATGTGGCTGTATCCAAAAGAATAGCTAAGGGATGGCTCTAAATGTGTAATATCTGTTTGGGGTAGAATTTCTGCTTAGTGGCTTAATTTGACTTAATTTTTAGAATCTCCTCAAGGGCAATTAACTGAAACTCACCATGGGGATTAATTTGATCTGGGGACGCAACCAGTTTTGTGGGTGGGCCTGGCACCCACGGCAATGTTTTTCAAACCTGTGAAAAAGATCACCAAAGCTTGATCTGTGCTGGGCGTGATCTGCACTTAAACTTTCACAAACTTTTGCCTTGATTTGGACAATTTCAGGTCGATTGCACTGAAGAAAATGTCCGCATTTTCGAGTATTGAGTTAATTTCATTTTTCTTGAACTTCTATCAGCTTGTAGCATTTCGGTGCTTGTTCACTCCATCTTTCATGAACATCTACAGGTCTCTTACCTTCCCACTACCGGGATTTCAGCAAATCCACTTTACCCTCCTGTGTGCAGTGTTGTTAAAGATTGCTGGTCACGCTGATGAAAGGAATGTGCATTACAGCAGTCACCTTAGGAAGCTTGACAAATGAAAACCCCACAAAGAGGCCAATCAGATGGCAAGCAAGTGGCTAATGTGCCATAGCACTCGCAAATGAATATCAGCTTCCCAAAATTCAGATATATGATTTTATTCTTCAAAAAAATTCTCTTCAATGTCGGGGACAGAATCCACTGCGGTGGTGTCGTCTTCAACAGTCAAGCACGAAAAGTTCCTCTTTTTATTTTTTTTAAATTAATCGTTGGCTTTTGAGGTTTGCTTGATAATAGGCTAAGCAAGCCTAGCCTTATTAATGCAATGCACAGTATGACTTTCAGTAACATCTTTACTTTTAAAATCAGGTTTCATATATCAGTTTCCTATTAACATTTAGTTTTCTGTTGAAAAGTGAATTAGTTTAACAAGGAGGGCTAGGGATACTTGTTCTGTTAGCACAACATTCCGTTGTACCTGCTTAGTCCATTTAACATAAACAAGCTTTAGTCAATATATAAATGCATTAATTCGACATACACTAATAATGCACATTCCAAAAATGAGATATATAACAAAAAATTCTTAAGTAACGTAAAAACATCCATTCTGTGGAGCCAAAAGTGTTAAAGTTGTAAAACAATAAACTACAAGTATAATTGCACATAGCCAAGGGACTGCTAGGGAAGGATAAGGTTTTTTCTCTATTTTCCATTATGAGGAACACTGACGTAAAAAGGATTTTGAAAGTGTGGAAATTATATTTTAGGCAGGATATAAAGGGTCAACATGACAATTCATCCTTGCAACTGTTGTATTTGAAAATACTATAAGGTGAACTCAGTGATCTTGTGCTCCCAGGGGGAGATTCATTCTACAGAAGCTGGGATAGAGACAAGACTACAACATAAATCCTGATGTTCCGATCCATGTTTCTGTCTGGTGAGGCTGCCTGCTGGGAGCACAACGTGGCTGAATAAGCCCTTATCTTTATGTTGTCTTGAAAATTATAAATGATGAGGCCACTTCTTTACATTGCGCATGTTAATCATAGGATTAGGAGCGGTGTTGAAATTTGCAGACAATACCAAAGTGGAAGGAACAGGCAATTTCTTTAAAAAAACCATAGGAAGCTGCAGAGACCTATTGGTGAGAAATGAGTTAAAAAGTGGCAGATTCAGTGAGCTAGAAATTGGTATGTGCTACCAATTTCTTGGATGTAAAACCAGCACAAAGTAGCAGGATTAGGAGCAGCATGGTCTGCGCCAAACTTGTTAGGCCACATTTTTAGGCATTCCAGTCAGATGCCTAAAGCAGGTGTTTGGCTCCTTGAATATGTAAATTAGGACCAAATGCCTGTAAAAGGACTCCTTTGACAAATTGAGAAAGATTTCCACTTAGGCACCTTCAACAGTGCAACTCTTCTCAGTGGTACACTGGATTTTCAACCTAGATTATGTGCTTGAGTCTTTGGAGTTGTCAAAGATGACCGACCTGAAACATTGGGCGGAATCTTGTTGAGGTGACGGGGATCTCAACTGAAGGCTGGAGAGCTAGCAAGAGGCCCACCTGCCTCTTTTCTGGAAGGTCCACAGAACCTCAAGCCAAACAGGCAGTAGCGAGGCCAGCAGGGGTTTTCCCCTGGAGTAAAGGCCCCGGGGGCTGAAGTCTCCCATACTAAGAGCTGCCAGCCAATCAGAAGCGAGTAGCCCTTGTGCTCAGAGATACCACTGGGGAGGCCATGGCTGCTGCTGGAAGGACAGGCACAGGAGACCCAGGATCGTGCAGTGACCCAGGCCACAGGTAAGTAATGTTGGGAGGAGTTTTCACAGGGCGGGGGTCATGGGGAAACGGGTGCAGGTGGGGTCGGCAGCAAAGGCATGGATGTGGCTCACAGCGGGCCTCCTCCCTATCCTTATGTCAAGTCCCTTGATCAGGCACTGAGTGCCTTTAATGGAGGGCCCCATACCAGCCCCAACAGTGCCCCCCACCCCGGAGGTGGCAAGTCAGTCCGCACAGGTTTACCTGTCATGCATGCCTCATGGCGATAGGCCCGCCTGCTGCTGATTTAATACCAGTGACGGCAGGAGGAGGCCCTTAATTGGTTATTAATTGACCACTTAAGGGCCTCAATTGGCAACAGGGTGGGTAGATCGACCATGCACCTTCCTGCCCAGAACTTAATTCAGATGGAGACGGGAAGGTGGCGAGGCTTCATCCTGCCTAAGTACATGCCCTTCCCACCTCCAAGCTAGCCACGATTGAGAGCACAAGATTCCACATATTAACTCTGGGCAGGATTTTCCCCTTGTCAGGGGCGAAGTTGAATGCCAGGCGCGCTTCTGATCGGTGCCCCCATTCGGAGGTGCGGCGCCATTTTATGTGGGTGGGCCTTAAGCGCAATGTCTGCACGGAAGCGCTATGCGCTCCCTGTGTGGGCGGAGGGGGGAGTCCCTAAATCGAGAGAGCGCTCTTTCGTGCATGTGCACAAAAGAGCGACCTCATCTCCCTGAGGCTAAGTGCAGCCTCAGGGAGGTCGGCTGTTCTTCACAAATATTAAAAATAAAAAAAAAAGAATTCCTGACATGTCCCCTCATGTGACAATGTCACATGAGTTAGGACATGTTCATAATTTTTACAAAAACTTTAATAACATTTTTAAAAACCTACGTGAAACCTCATCCCGCCCGTGGATGAGGTTTCCTGCTTTTTCTAGTTCCTGCCGGAGCTCCCGGCCTGCCCGCCAACCTTAAGGTTGGACGGGCAGGTCCATTAATTAGTTAAATGACTCTGTCAATGGCCTCAAGTGGCCATTGACAGGTCGGCGGGTGCACAGCTGATTTTGCTGCGCCCTCGCCTACCGGAAAGTTGAAAAGGGGCGGGGTGACGTCGGGAGTTCCGCCCGACGTCACCGCGCGTCATTTTACCCTTCGGCGAGTGGGCCCCGCCTCCCTGCTCGCCGACGGGAAAATCCTGCCCTCAGTTTCTCTCTCCACAGATGCTGCCTGACCTGTTGAGAATTTCAAGCATTTTCTGTTTTTATTTCTGAATTCCAGCACCTACAATATCTTGTTGCTGAATCCATAACTTTCTGGCTCGGAAGCTGATGGGAAAGCTTCAATCTGCTGAGAAGAGCAGTGACCCTTGTCTGCTCATCCCCAGCTTGATTTCTCAGTCTCCCAGCATGGCGGATACATCAGCTCTTCCTGACTCTCTGTCCTAAAGTGTGTGTTAAATCTCGAGTGTTTGTGGGAGAAAATATTCAAGATTTGAAGGAAATCGCCTTAAATTAAATAAGTACATGTACATAGTCCCATGTTGTATACAATAAATGAAAGGATGCTGCGAACCATCCAGTCATATGGAATATAGTGAGAATCAACCTATAAACAGTGATATCTGAAAGGTTAGTGAGTACAGGTAATAGTTTGTGATAGTTTCAGAAAATGTAGTTTATTAACATTATTCTAAGAATGAAAATGAATGTTCCAAAAATATTGAACTATGCTCTATATTAGATATTTTCCCTTTGATACCTCTGAACAATTTTTGTGGAGATTGAAAGAAACAAGCAAGAACCATTCATATTAACAGTGTCATGGAAACAATATCTCATATTTCGAGGAAGGCTTTATTGAAAAGAGAAAGAAAGTATTTAATGTGGCTTTGGAAAGCAGAATGAAAATGTGTGGTGAACCTGGGTTTAAGATTGACACTTTTATAGAGTAAATACTGAATGACTTGTACTTGAATTCATGTGTACTTGGCATGGACTGCTTACCAGATCTGCCAAGGGTGTTCCTCACTCTCCATTGATGCAAAGCTCTTACAGGCATTGGGTATACTATTGGGAGACTGCACAGTGGAGAGAGCACAATTTCTGTTATTTAAGAGTTGGAGCAGCTCCTTACAGTGATGGGTTTAATTAAAGCTTACATTTGGAGGAGATCATTGGAAGGTAAAAAAGAAACCAAGAATAAGGCCGTGAAAGGGATAAAGAAGCGGCTGCAAAATAATATGAAGGCAACAAATATAGCAGGTGGCCAGACAGCACAAAACTCTAATCCCCAACCCACACTCCCTCCCAGTTGATGAAGTGGGTGTGCTACTGCTTGAAGTAGTTACAGGGAGGATTATACTTTTCTGGCACCCCAGACCATTGTTCCTGAAAGAAAACAACGCAATATGCCTGGTCGGAGAATGCAGCCATTGTACAGTACCCGAAGGGTCTTTTTTTAAAACTCGTTCATGGGATCGGGGCACCACTGGCCAGGCCAGCATTTATTGCCCATCCCTAAGTGCCCTCGTTCCAAGGGCATTTTAAGAGTCAACCACATTGCTGTGGGTCTGGAGTCACGTGTAGGCCAGACTAGGTAAGGATGGCAGATTTCCTTCCCTAAAGGACATTAGTGAACCAGATGGGTTTTTATGACAATTGACAATGGTTTCATGGTCATCATTAGACTTTTAATTCCAGATTTTTATTGAATTCCAATTCCATCATCTGCTGTGGTGGGATTCGAACCCGGGTCCCCAGAGGATTACCCTGGGTCTCCGGATTATAAACCTAGCGACAATGTGGAAGAAGGTAACGAATTTGGGGAAAACTGCCAATTAGTACCGTATACCAGGTTGATGTCTCACGTATGCATGCCACACAGTGTTATCTGTCAACCTACTCTGCACTCACTGCTATCACGAGGATGTGCTTTTTGAAGATATGATTTCTGATTTTTTTCACTGGCTGGATTTTAAACTGGAACCCTATACAATTGTGTTTTTTTTAAAGAAACAGCCCAGATGGGCTGAGCTGCTACAGTTTCACATTCCAAAAAGTTGGAATGAACTCAGACAATTAACCCCCTGGAGAACGTGAAAGACCCCATCTCCTGACTATTCGCACCACACAGAGACTTTGCAAATGTTTCTGAGATGAGACATCGAAATTCATTAACCTGTTCTGAAACAGTAATGACTGCAGACATTAACTAATCAAGCTGCTTTGGCATATACAACCAGCAAGGGATTTTAAGGGAACCCCGGTCAAGCAGGAGAGAGAAAGAAGTGAAAAGGAATATGCTGTGCTAAAACAGGCGTTCTGTTGAAGAGTCATGCGGACTCGAAACGTTAACTGTGTTCCTCTCCACTGATGCAGCCAGACCTGCTGAGTTTTTCAGGTATTTTTGTTTTTGTTTCTGTTGGAGCTATGTGCCTCTTCTCTCTCTCTCTCTTTCTCTCTTTCAGTCTCTCTCTGGAAGTTTGTAAAGGGACCACCCTGAGAAGGCAACAACTGCGAACTGAGATCTTTTAAAATGTGCAAATCTGCTTCATAAGACTGCATCTAGGAGAACAGCTAAGCTAAGTGGCCACCATGTGGAATCATCGCATCAAGACCAATCAAGGAACAGCTATCTATAGACTCCATTTTTTCTTTCACGGACTGTAAAATCCTTCCATCTGTGATTGTGCGTGCATGGGCCCAGACAAATTTGTGTGACTGTATGAATGGTGTCAACGTTTTTCTCATTTCTTTTAGCTTGGGAATAGTTTCAAACAACTTGTCTTGTTCTTTGTTTAACCTAAGAAAACCCATCGGAGTAATCCTCTACAACCCCAACACGTAAATAGTGAGACACTTATAGAATTGGCACTCTGTTATTGTTGGGTTGTCGGAAGACATTGGGCATCTTACTCTCTGAGATCTGGCTGGAGGCAAAGACCTCTCCTTAAAGTACTTTTATTTACATAACTAGCTACATACAGGATTACAGAACACCAGGACGGAAAAATACTACTCCTCTCTTAGGTTTTTCTCTCTCATCTCTCCCTGAGTGACATCATTACGGCATAGCTCCTTACGCACATGCTCAGTAGCTATTCTTAGAATAGTGTTAAAGTTAACCCTTTACTCTACAAGCAAAGCACATCCTCTCTAAATTCGTAAAAACATAAACGAACCCTGTTACGGTCAAA
Organism: Cetorhinus maximus; assembly: GCF_964194155.1. Lineage (NCBI taxonomy): Eukaryota > Metazoa > Chordata > Chondrichthyes > Lamniformes > Cetorhinidae > Cetorhinus > Cetorhinus maximus. Next base: position 34,435,971 of record NC_135904.1, read on the forward strand.
TGGGGAGTGGGAGAATAGGGGGCTCGTTTCACCCCTCCTAACCTTCTCGTACCACTGCTCACCCTCAGACAACATTCTCATTGCTTACCATTCAATCCCACGTTGATAATTATTACAGAACCTTCCGATTAATTTCATACTCTGACAACTTTGGTTTAAATGCCATCTTCCTTTCCAAGATCTAGCGGTGAAATTTCTCTGAAGGTAGGCCAGAAGAAAGAACATTAAAACTGCATTTCCCAGAACTAAATTAGGTGGTCCCTTAATCATTGGGCTCAAACTGACATTTTCCCACAGAAACACAACTGCCAAGCCAACATAAACTGTGAGCAGCTCCAAAGATTGGAATTGAATAGAATGATCCGTTCCAAGCACTTTGAATGATCTGGGCAGTGGCAGTAGTTAATTCACACACACAGATGGTGTAAGGAGCGGCAGTAATTCTGCATGTTTTGTGATCAGCAGAAAAAAAATCCAAGAAATAATAAGACTAAATGCTTCATGTTCTCACACCATTGATCAATCCTCTGCACTATTGAACATGCAGCAGCGTTGTGTTCAACCAGCCATATTGTGTTGCTGTTACTGTTTTGAATGCAACAGGATAGGTTTTCCAACTGACTCAAACTCAATAGGCAGCGCCACCCTCCAGCACCTCAGTCAGCTTAGCATTCCTCTTGTGCAAGCATAGACAGTGAGTGGTGGTGAGTGATTTGAATGTAAGGGATATTATTGTCGAGCCCGATCCTGTTCTAAGAGACACACCGTCCAAACGTGAATCACTCAGGAACAGGAAATTTGATTGGCTTTCCTCTTTCTCCAATCAACTGTAGCACCAATTGCCCTGGATGAAGTCAGCTAATAAGATCTAGACTGGTCTGAATAGTTTAGTGTCAAACTGGGTTCTGCTTTTAGGCAGCGATGGCATTTGTTTTTCCTTACATTTATTTGTTGCCTAAAAAAAATCAAGGAACGGTGTCAGAAGACAACAGGTTGATTGACTCTTTCTTGGCTCTTTAAGCTGGATCACTGGCTTAACTCCAGGGAGGGGGAAGAGTTATCTGGATACTTTGAACCAGGACTCAAGTCATGTTTTGTTGTGTGGCAGGGGTCTAGATGGGGGATTTGGTGATTGTCTATTCTCCCAAAGTATGCTGCTTAAGTCTGTAGTTTCTCAAAACAATTACTCGTTATTTACAGCAAGAATTTACACATTTGAATCTCTACTTGAGGTTGAAGCTTCTCCTCCTTCCCAGTCTCTCTTCCTTCAGTCATGTGATCTGATATCATTATTGCATCAGTGTCAAGTGTTTCTGATGTTAAACCTTTACTCTACATCTCCCCCCAAGTCTTGATCCCTATCATATTTCCATCCTCCTACATCTAACCCCAAAGTTTCAAACTTTCACAGGGTTAGTCCCTGAGGTGCAAATCTCCCTGATCTCATTCTGATCTCCTTTTGAGGTTGAGGATATTCCGTCCTCTCCCTTCTGTCGGTGTGAGTGTTCTTCCCCTGTTGTAGTAGTGAGTCTTTATTCTTCTTCATCAGGAGCATAGAAACATAGGACATTGGAGTAGGCCATTCAGCCCTTTGAGCTTGCTCTGCCATTCAATAAGAGCATGGCTGATCTGGTAGGGGTCCCATCTCCACTTTCCTGTCTTCCCCCATAACCCTTGATTCCCTTGCCTTCAAAAATCTGGCTAACTTTGCCTTGAATGAATTCAGTGACCCAGCCTCCACTGCTTTCTGGGGAAGAGAATTTCACAGACTAACGACCTTTTGAAAGAAAAAAATTCCCCTCACCTCCATCTTAAAAAGTAGACCTCTTATTCTTAAACTGTGTCCCCTAGCTGTAGACTCTCCCACAAGTGGAAACATCCTCCTGGTATCTACCCTATCAAGTCCCCTCAGGATCTTATATGTTTCAATAAGATCACCTCTCATTCTTCTAAACTCCAATGGGTATAGGCCCAACTTGTTCAACCTTTCTTCATAAGATAAGCCCCTCATCCTAGAAATTAGTTGAGTGAACCTTCTCTGAACTGCTTCAAATGCAATTATATCCTAGGAGACCAACGTTGTACACAATACTCCAGATGTGGTCTCACCAATGCCCTGTACAACTGCAGGACAATTTCCCTACTTTTATATTCCATTCCTCTTGCAATAAGCACCAACATTCCATTTGCCTTCCGAATCACTTGCTGTACCTGCATACTAACTTTATGATCCATGTACCAGGACACTAAATCCCTTTGTACCACTGAGTTTTGCAGTCTCTCTCTATTTAACTAGTGTACTGCTTTTCTATCTTCCTGCCAAAGTGGACAAGTTCTCAATTTCCCACATTATATTCTATCTGCCAATTTTTTGTCCATTCACTCACCCTGTCAATGTCCCAATGCAGACTCTCTACCTCCTCTTGACAACTTACTTCCTACCTGAGCAGAAAGCCCAAGTTTCTATTGGCTTTCTCTCCAAGGATATTAAGACACTGCGGTTTCTCCTTATGACACCCCGGTCTGTCTCAATACTGTATGATCTTGGTTTTTCAATGATTGTACCTTCCTTCTGTTGGTCTCAGACCCATATTCCCTCCCTGGGCTCTATGCCGGTGATTAAAATTCTGAGCCTGGTTGCTTCTCTGTTCTTCCTTATGCTGTTTTACCCTCTCGTGGTCGTTCGTGGTGATCTTGGGTTTGAGTTGTCTGTTCCTGGCTGCTTATGGCTCAAGTAAGACAGTAATCATTTCTTCTAGAGAGTGAGTTATGCCTGGCCACCAGGCTGATTGCTGTGATCTCGCATGACATTTTGCTATTCCAAGATTATCTTAGTGAAGTCTTTGAAGAATATCAAAGCAAAGTGTTCTCGGTACAACTATTCTCTCATTGAAGACTAGTAAGTCATCAATGACAGTGAGGTGCTTGCATTGCTGAAAGTACTGCCATGGTATAGGATTAGTGGGGGGTATAGCCTGGCCATTCAGATAATATTCTCACACTTGAGGACATTCTTCATCTAATCGCTGGGCCTGTTTTCTTCCCTACAACCTTTTTTCAGTAGCTGGTAAGTGCTGGGTGATTAAGGATGTATATGCTTCAACCTCCTCAATGAAGTGTAAATCCTCTTGTTTGACTCCTTCTGATGGTAATCATGACAGTGTGTTTGCCAGTGTTTGCTACTTCCCTTGCACATAATCTGTGATGGAGTCATATCTCATTAATCTTAATCTGAACTTTTGGATTCTGGGTGGCATCTTCACAATTTCTTTCAGGTTCAGAAGGGTGACTAGCGGCTTATAGTCTGTTCCAATTTTTAAATGCAATCTCGTATCCTAGTCTGAAAACTTTTCATACACTCACGTTGCTGCCAATGTTTCTTTTTCCATCATGGTGTATCATTGTTCTGTTTCTGTTAGTGACTAAGAGGCTTAGTAGACTGGTCTATGCTTGTCATCTCTCTGCATTTCAAATAAAACTGCCCCAGTTCTGGAGACAAAGCATCTGTTGCTATGATGTTGGTAATTCTGGGTTGTAATGTGCCAAGATTTCAGAAGAGATTAAAAGTTGTTTAATCCTTTCCAAAGTATTTTGTTGGTCCACATTCCAGCACTACTACTGTTGACCCTGTCTCAACAGCGGTCTCAAGGGCTTGTTGACCTCTGCTAAATTTGGTAGGAACTTGCCTACTTGATTGACCATCTCGAGGAATCTTTGAAACTCAGTTATGTTCCTGGGTTGTGCAAATTCTCTGATTAATTTTGTTTTTTTTTTGGCTTGGATTCTAGTGGCTTGTACCATGTGGCCTAGAAATGTAATCATAGGTTTGGTGAACTCACATTTTTCATTCAATGTTAGGCCCGCACCCTGTAAGATTCTCAGGACTGTTCTGACCCTGCAATCATGCTCTTCTCTCGTGGAGCCATGTATAATTATGATGTCCATAGGTAATATTACTCCTTCCATGACCTCAAGAGTGTGAGACATTATTCTCTGAAAAATTTCTGGAGTGGATGCTATTCCAAAGGGCAATCTATTGAAATAATAATGACCAAATGGCATTATAAATGTGGTCAGCAATCTAGATTCTTTGTCCAGAGACAATTGCCAAAATTCACTGTTCGCATTTAATTTGGTAAATAAAGTACTCTTGGCTAGTTTGGCAAAGCTTTCTTCCACTGAGGCCATCGGGTGGATCTCACATTCCACTGATTTGTTTAGTTGCATTAAATCCATGCAGATTCTTATAGGTTCATTTGGCTTTGAGACTGTAACCATCCCTGAACACCATTTTGTTGGCATGGTGACCAGTGAGATAATCCTTTGCTGCTGCATCTTTTCAATTTCACCCTTGACTATGTCTAAGAGTGGGTGAGGGACTTTCCTCGGTGTAAAAGGGTAAATTAGTTTAGCATCAGCTCATAGGGTGATATAGTACTCGGTCTTAAACTTCCCTCGGCCTGTAAACAATTTTGGAAATTCATTTCGAAATGTACTGTAGTCCTGATCTGCAATTTTATCCTCCTTATAGATTAATTTCTGTTTTAGGCATGCCTTTCTGCTTAGTAGAGAGCACTCTTCATTTTGAATGACATAGAGGTTCGAGAATTTCTCAGTCTTTATATTTCAGCTTTGCCATGAGTTGGCCTTTGACTTTTAAAGTTAGCCCCCAGGACCTGTATTTTAATACATGAGGGTTGCAATGTAGTCTGTTTGAGCCATTTGACTTCATCGATAAAACAGAAACTCCTGCTCCTGTGTCTACTTTAAATTCTGTGAGGTGTCCATCCACTTCAATTTCAGTATCATTTACCTCCCCCAGGAAGGTTAATTCCTTTGCTTGTTGTTCTTCCACTTCTTGTATGTGGTTCTATTGAAAATTTTCTCCCATTTTTTACAGGTTGTCAGCATTTTTGAGTGACTAACAGTTTTGAAATGGTCTATTTTTCCACAGTTGTGGCACCCTGTCCCCCTTTGATGGACATTCTTTTTGCTTGTGCAGTTTGTACCCGCCATACCAAAATGACGGTCGGTGTGCTTTTCCTTGTTTAGGTGGGCTTAGGCTTTGGAGTGTTTTCATTTTTATGGCCTACACACTGAATGGTCTCTCTCGATATTCTCCACAGGGCCTTCATTCCCTGCGAACAACACCTGATTCTGTTTGCTAAGTTCCATTTAGCCTCTCGATCTGCACCTCTTTTACTATTGTTAAATCCTCTGTGCCTGTGAGAGATCTGATAATGCATCTTCTTGGGCCTTGACTATGATTCTGTCATGAATCAGCTTATCCTTTATCATCGATGAACAAATCCATGCTTTCTCCTGGTCTTTGCTTTCTTTTATTAAATTTAGCCCTCTATTATTAAATTCCAATGGACGCCGAAATAAAAATCGAAAGGTTTCAGGACTTCTTCGTAAGAAGTTGAAGCCTCGTTAACCCCTTGCCTAACTATTGGTTGTTAAGTGGACCATGACAATTGGACCCTCCCTGACATGTTCACAAATCAAATTGACAAAAGTAGCCTGGTGGACAAATTGATGGATTGCATCCGTGGCAGTTTCCTAGAACAATAAACCATGAAACCAAGAGACCAGGTTACTTTGGATCTTGTCTTGTGTGATGAGACAGAGTTAATCAGTAATCTGATAGTAAGGAATCCCCTGTGGAAGAGTGATCATAATATGAAAGAATTTCACATTGAGTTTGAGAGTGACTTATTTAAGTCAGAAACTAACATCTCAAACTCATATAAAGCCAAGTATGTCAGACGAACTGAGTGAGGTAGATTGGAAAATCAGATTAAAAGTAGGATGGTAGAAGAGTATAGCAAACATTTGATGAAATATTTCAGAATGCTCATTGATAAGTACAAACTCCATGGGAAGAAGGATCCATCCATGCTATCTAAAGAGGCTAAGGATAGCATTAGATTAAAAGAAGAGATTTATAATGTTGCTAAGAAGGGCAGTAAGCCTCAGGTTTGGGAGAATTCTAGAAACCAGCAAAGGAAGACCAATAGAGAGGGGAAAATATAAAATAAATAAGTAAAGTAAATAAAACAAAGTGTAAACTAGTAACAAATGTAAAAATAGATTGTAAGAACTTTTACAAGTAGGTGAAAAGGAAGAGAGCAATGAAAGTAAGCAGGGATCCCTTAGAGGCTGAGACAGGAGAAATTATATTGGGGAAATCAGAAAATCGCAGAGAAATTAAACAGATATTTAAGGTGTTTACTTGCATCGGCTGCCCTTGTCCTTCTAGGTGGTAGATGGAATAGGTTTGGAAGGTGCTGTTGAAGGAGGCCTTAGTGAGTTGCTTCAGAGCATCTGAGACAATCTTTTGGAAGCGAGAACACATCAGGGAGCAAACACCAACATGCCTCGATCTGAATTTCCATGCCCCCCCCCCCCCACCAGCCGAGCCTCCAAAGCCGTCTGCCCGAGGCTGGGAAGATTCTGTGGAAGAATATGCAAAGCGATATAGATTGTTTGAGTGAGGGGGGAAAAAATGGCAGATGGAGTATAATATAGGAAAAGGTGTAGGAAGCAAAGAAAAGCTGAATAATTTTTAAAAAGTGGGAGACTATTAAATGCTGCTGCTCCTTGTACATGAAACATGGAAAGTTAACATACAGGTATGGCAAGCAATTAGGAGGAATGGTATAGGGGGTAACTTATTAGCATGGACAAACCATTGGTTCGCTAACAGGGAGCAGAGAGTAGGGATAAATGGGTCATGTTCAGGTTGGCAAGCTGTAACAAGTGGAATGCCACAGGGATCAGTGCTGGGGCCTCGGCTATTTACAATCTACGTCAATGACTTGGATGAAGGGACCGAATGAATGGTCGCTAAATTTGCCGATGATACCAGGATAGCTAGGAAAGTAAGTTGTCAAGAGGAGGTAAAGAGTCTGCAAAGGTATGAAAACAGGTTAAGTGAATGGGCAAAAATCTGGTGGATGGAGTATAATATGGGAAATTGTGAATTTGTCCACTTTGGCAGGAAGAATTGAAAAGCAGTATGTTATTTAACCGGAGAGAGATTACAGAACCCGGTGGTAGAGAGGGATCTGGTATGCTGGTGCATGAATAACAAAAATTAATATGCAACTACAGCAAGTGATTAAGAAGACAAATGGAATGTTGGTATTTATAGCAAGGAGAATGGAATATAGTATGGAAGTTTTACTGCAGCTGTACAGGGCATTGCTGAGACCACGTCTGGAATACTGTGTAGAGTTTTGTTCTCCTTATTTGAAAAAGGATATAATTGCATTAGAAGCAGTTCAGAGAATGTTCACTCAACTCATTCCTAGGATGGATAACTTATTCTTTATTTTATTCTTTCATGGGATGTGGGCATCACTAGCAAGGCCAGCATTTGTTGCCCGTCCCAAATTGCCCTTGCTAGGTCATTTCAGAGGGCAGCTAAGAGTCAACCATATTGCTTTGCTCTGGAGAAACATGTTGGCCAGAACAGGTAAGGATGGCAGATTTCCTTCCATAAAGGGGATCAGTGAACCAGATGGGTTTTTATGACAATCAATGATAGTTTCATGGTTATCATCAGTGGGATGAGCTTCCAATCCCAATTTATTAACTGAATTCAAATTCCACCAGCTGTTGTGGTGGGATTTGAACCCATGCGCCCAGAACATTAGCCTGGGCCTCTAGATTACTAGTCCAGCAACATTACCACTATTCCACCATCTCCCCCTATCTTATGAACAAAGGTTGAACAAGTTGGGCCTATACCCATTAGAGATTAGAATGAGAGGTGAACTTAACATAAAATCCTGAGGGCACTTGATAGGGTGGATACTGGGAGGATATTTCCTCTTGCGGGGGAGACTAGAACTAGGGGAAACAGTTTAAGAATAAGAGGTCACCTTTTTTAAGACAGAGATGAGGAGAAATGTTTTCTCTCAAAGGATCGTTAGTATGTGGAATTCCCTTCCCCCAAAAGCAGTGGAGGCTGGGTCATTGAATTTATTTAGAGTAGAGTTGGACAGATTTTTGATCGACGATAGAGACAAGGGTTATGGGGGGCAGACAGGAAAGTGGAGTTGACACCACAATCAGATCAGCCATGATCTTGTCAAATGGCAGAACAGGCTCGATGGGCCGAATGACCTACTGCTGCTCCTGAGTCCTCTGTTCCTTTATTCCTATAAGGTAAATGTTATATTGGCCCTTAATACAAGAGGGTTGGAGCAAGAGTAAGGAAGTCTTGCTACAAAGTCTTGTTCATTGGATTGATTCCTGGGATGAGAAGGCTGCCCTATAAACACAAGAACACAAGAAAGTGGAGCAGGAATAGACTATATGGCCTGTCAAGCTTCTGATGGCTGATCTTGAGTTTCAGCTCTATTTTCCTGCTCACTCCCCATATCCCTTAATTCCCTGAGAGATTAAAAATCTGACTGTCGCAGCCTTAAATATATTCAACAATTCCACAACCCAAGTCATTTTTCCTCTTCTCAATCCTAAATGATTGGCCCCTTAAGCTGAGACTGTGCCCCTGTATTTTAGGCTCCCCAACTGGTGGAAACAATCTCTCAGCGTCCATGCTATAAAGCCCCCTCAGAATTCTGTAGGTTTCAATGGGATCGCCTCTCATTCTTCTGAGAATATAAGCTCAATTTACTCAGCCTCTCATCATGGGACAAACCTCTCATCCCAGGGACCAATTTAGTGAACCTTCACTGTACTGCCTCTAGCGCGAGTATATCCTTTCTTAAATGTGGAGACCAAAACTGCACACAATGTGGTCTCAACAAAACCCTGTACAACTGTAAGACTTCTTTATTCTGATACTCCAATTCCCTTGCAATAAAGGCCAACATGCCATTTGCACCTTCCTAATTGCTTACTGCACCTGTATGCTAACTTTCTGTGTTCTTTGTACGAGCACCCCAAATCTTTTTGGACATCAACACTTACAAGTTTCACGCCTTTTAAGAAGTATTCTGCTTTTCTATTCTTACGACCAAAGTGAATAACTTCACAATTCCCTACGTTATACTCCACCTTGTTGCCCACCCACCTAACAAAATTGAGTAATAATAATTACATCATAATATCAAGAATAAGGAGAGATTGAGTCAAATGGGCCTATATTCTCTGGAGTTTAGAAGAATGAAAGATGATCTCATTGAAACATATAACAATCTTAGTGGATTTGACTGGGTAGATGCTGAGAGACTGTTTTCCCTGGAGAGCTTTGAACTAGGAGGCATCGTTTCAAATGAAAGGGTTGGCCATTTAGGACTGTGATGAGGGGAATTGTGAATCTCATCCAAAGGGCTGCAGATGCTCAGTTGTTGAGTGTATTCAGGGATTGACAGATTTTTGGATTCAAGGAATCCAGGGGTATAGGGATTGGGGGGCAAAGTAGAGCTTAAGTTAAAAGATCAAGCATGATCCCATCAAGTTGCAGATCAGGCTCAAGGGGCCGTATGGTTGCCGCACTTTTCTGTTTTATCACGGACAAGTTATTTCGACATTAATATCCGAGAACTGAATACTTTGAACCAAAATGGGTATCAAATCAAAGGGCTGGCGCGCGCCCACCCCAATCGGCCGCAAAATTGTGCGAGATGGCATTGAGCGAACGTCCCTGCATCATCCTGCGCTCGTGCGATATTTCGGTCGGCAGGCCCGAGCAAAAGTCGGAAGCACGCCCGCCGTCAACTAAGAGGCCAATTAGTGTAATTAAAGATTCTTTGTGGTCCGTCCAACCTTACAGTTGGCGGACGGGCGAATCGGCCAGGTGGTCTTTGCATTTCCCATGAAACCTCATCCAAGGGCGGCATGAGGTTTCTGTCATTAAACAAAATAAAAATAAAAATCTAAGGACAGCATTTTTATAACGTGTATCTTCGGGTGACTGATTGTGATGTTTAGACATTTTCCTCCTGATTTTAAAAACTTCATTTGATTGTTTTCAAGTCTTCAGCTCTCTGAGGCAGCTTCTCTGCTGTCAGGGAGCTTTCATTCAGCGCTTGCCTGCGCCCGCACTCACGTCAGCGCCCTCCCCAGGCAGCGCTGAGCATTTCAGCGCGCTTCACGCGGGCTGGCCGTTAATTGGGTCAGGGGTCGATCGCGGTCAGTGGCCTGCCGCCAGCCAACCTAAAAATCCTGCCCACAGAGTTTTCCCGAAATGCCCAGAGATTGATTTTAAGTTTGCCGTGTTTGTGGGGACATGGCCCCTTGTAATGAATGGGTTAATATCAGACTAACAGCCATGGAATATGGAAAATTGGAAAAAGTATCCGGAGTAATAATTATATGAAAAAGTGAAATGTTGTTGAGGCATCTGGATTCAGAAACAGGAAAAGGATATTAAAAAGTCAGATTGTATCAATTTATTTCCATTTAAACTGTTCCACCAGCTGCCATGTGCCAAGGGCGGATTGTTGGCTACTGCTGTCAATCATTGAGTTAAAAACATAAATTAGACATGCTGATATATTTTTGACAGATTTTTTTATTTACATTTTTAAAAATTATTGTTGTCATATTTTACCAATGGCTGTGTTTCCCAGCACAAAGAACAGAAAATATGTTTTAACCAGGAGCTGAATTTCCTTTGTAAAATATATTTCTTCAATATTTACAGGAGGATTATTTTTAAGTTCCTCATCCTGATTTATTTCAAAACAGAGTTAATGGTCCAGAATGTGCCGAAGAAAGTTAGGGCTTGTATTCAGCGGTGTAAGGACCGTTTTAATGATGGTCCTTGACGCTCTGGAGAAGAGTCATACGGACTCGAAACGTTAACTTTGTTTCTCTCTCCACAGATGCTGTTAGACCCGCTAAATTTTTCCAGCATTTTCTGTTTTCGTTTTAACGACAAGATTGATTTCCCTGCAATATCACTTTACCTCAGAGGTCATGAGAGGGAACAATTAAAACTGTGGCGCCTCATTCCTGCAGGTTGTATATTGTCCCTGGATGTTAAAAAAAATTAAAAGTATTTGTTTTTCAAGCTCTTCCCTTCTTCCTCTTTCTTCTGACTTTTAATCCAATCTTTCTTTCACTCTCTTTATTTCTCTCTGTATCTAGTTTGACTCGAATTCACCCAATTCACTAGTCAGGGGATCTAAAACACGGGGGCAAAGACTCAGGGTAAGGGAACAATCATTTAGGACTGAGATGAAGAGAAATTACTTCATTCAAAGGGTTGTGAATCTTTGGAATTCTCTACCCCAGAGGGTTTTTTAAACTTATTCGTTCATGTGATACAGGTGCCACTGGCTAGGCCAGCATTTATTGCTCATCCCTAGTTGACCTTGAGAAGATGGTGGTGAGCTGCCTTATTGAACCGCTGCAGCCCATGTGGTATAGGTACATCCACAGTGCTGTTACGAAGGGAGTTTCAGGTTTTTGACCCAGTGACAGTGAAGAAACGGCAATATATTTCCAAGTCAGGATGGTGAGTGACTTAGAGGGGAACTTGCAGGTGGTGGTGTTCCCATCTATCTGCTGCCCTAGTCCTTCTAGATGGTAGTGGTCGCTGGTTTGGAAGGTGCTGTTGAAGGAGCTGTCGAAGGATGTTAAGGGTGGTGGATGGGGTGCCAATCAAACTGGTTGCTTTGTCCTGGATGGTGTCAAGCTGCAATCACCCAGGTAAGTGGAGAGTATTCCATCACACTCCTGACTTGTGCCTTGTAGATGGTGGACAGGCTTTGGGGAGTCAGGAGGTGAGTTACTCGCCACAGGATTCCTAGCCTCTGACCTGCTCTTGTAGCCACAGTATTTATATGGCTAGTCCAGTTCAGTTTCTGGTCAATGGTAATCCCCTGGATGTTGATAATGGGGGTTCAATGATGGAATGCCATTGACTGTCAAGGGGTTATGGTTAAATTCTCTCCTGTTGGAGACAGCCATTGCCTGGCACTTGTGTGGCACGAATGTTACTTACTTCTTATGCGTGCAAGCCTGGATATTGTCTGGGTCTTGCTAAATTTGGACATGGACTCCTTCTGTATCTGAGGAGTTGCGAATGGTGCTGAACGTTGTGCAGTCATCAGTGAACATCCTCAATAGAAGTTCATTGATGATGCTGCTGAAGATGTTTGGGCCGAGCACACGACACTGAAGAACTCCTGCAGTGATGTCATCGGACTGAAATGATTGACCTCCAACAACTACAACCATCTTCCTTTGTGCTAGGTATGACTCCAGTCAGTGGAGAGATTTCCCCTGACCCATTGGTTCCAGTTTTGCCAGGGCTCCTTGATGCCACACTCAGTCAAATAAGGCTTTGATGTCAAGGGCAATCTCACTCTCACCTCACCTCTTTTGTCCATGTTTGAACCAAGGCTGAAATGAGGTCAGGAGCTGAGTGGCTCTGGCAGAACCCAAACTGAGCTTCAGTGAGTAGGTTATTGCTGAGTAAGTGCTGCTTGATAGCATTGTTGATGACCCCCTTCCATCACTCTACTGATGATCGAGAGTAGACTGATGGGGCGGTAATTGGCTGGGTTGGATTTGTCCTGCTTTTTGTGTACAGGACATACCTGGGCAATTTTCCATATTGCCAGGAAGATGGCAGTGTTATAGCTGTACTGGAACAGCTTGGCTAGGGGCGCGGCAAGTTCTGGAGCACAAGTCTTCAGTACTATTGCTGGAATATTGACAGGGCCCATTGCCTTTGCAGTATCCAGTGCCTTCAGCCATTTCTTGATATCACGTAGAGTGAATTTAATTGACTGAAGTCTGGCATCGGTGCTGCTGGGGGCCTCCAGAGGAGGCCAAGTTGGATCATCCACTCAGCACTTCTGGCTGAAGATTGTTGCAAATGCTTTAGCCATGTTTTTTGCACTGATGTGCTGGGCTCCCCCATCATCGAGGATGGGGATATTTGTGGAGCCTCCTCCTCCAGTGAGTTGCTTAATTGTCCACCACCATTCATGACTGGATGTGGCAGGACTGCAGAGCTTAGATCTGATCTATTGGTTGTGGAATCACTTAGCTTTGTCTATCACCTGCTGCTTATGCTGTTTGGCACGCATGTAGTCCTGTGTTGTAGCTTCACCAGGTTGACACCACATTTTTAGGTATGCCTGGTGCTACTCCTGGCATGTCCTCCTGCACTCTTTATTGAATTAGGGTTGATCCCCTGGCTTGATGGTGATGGTAGAGTGGGGGGATATGCCGGGCCATGAGTTCACAGGTTGTGGTTGAGTATAATTCTGCTGCTGCTGATGGCCCACAGCGCCTCATGGATGTCCTGTCTTGAGTTGCTAGATCTGTTTGAAGTCTATCCCACATAGCACAGTGCTCTTATTCTTATCGTGTCCACGGACAGTCTATACATGGCCCAGCTAGAACTGGACACATTTTTGTGCCTTGTTGTTGAATTCGGCAAGATCTGCAACAGTGCAGGGTTCCTCTAGCGATAGGCATTGCAGGAGATGTTGCATAGTCTGTGGCTCAGTTCCACATTCATAAGTTGTCGGGCAGGTTGTATATCCCCATTTGCTTAGTGACACCTTTGAACGACCTACACCAGTCCTAAGTCTGTTAAGGCACTTGCAGGTTGCCCAGTTGCAATTAGCTCCTGGGGGAAGGCTTTCATCCGGTAGAATTTCCATTGCTGGGGGTTGTTCGAGACTGGCGAGCCGATCTTTCCACAAGGCGATGCGGGCTTCAGATGGGGTTGATTGTAATGGAACAACACTGTTCATGAAGCTCTTCCTTGACTTTAGGTGGCTGGGTGTAGGTGTATGACCATGTAGAGGGTGCCTCTCATCTGATGTTTGACGGAGTCGCTATTTCTTGCTGGGCTACCGCTCTTCTTATATCAGGAGGAGCGATACCCACCAGGATATATAGGCTGTTGGTGTTTGTTGGTTTTAAACAACCTGTGATAAGTCAGCAGCTTGCATTCAGAACGGCATCCATCTTCCTAGCATGAGTAGATCTTTCCCATGCAGGGCAGGCGTATTGGGCAGTGGAATAGCAAAGAGCAAGTGCACTGGTTCGCAATGTTTTCGAGCTTGCTCCCCATTTTGTGCTAGTGAGCTTATTCAGGATGTTGTTTCGTGCGCTCACTTTTGCCTTTGTCTTTTCAATGTGGTTCTTGAAGGTGAGGCATCTGTCCAGGGTGACTCCTAAGTAGATAGGGTGCTCGCAATGCGTCAGTGTTGCTCCACAGCAGGTTACTTTAAGCTGGTGTTTGGCTTCATGGTTTCTGAGGTGGAATGGACAAACTTGCATCTTTGATGGGTTTGCGTGAAGGTGATTTTCTTCATAGTCGGATGTTAGTCCCTCCAAGGCCTCAGAAAGCGTTTTCTCCACGGTGTTAAAATCAGTGCTTTGGGCAGTGACACATAAGCCATCAGCATATATAAAACGGCGTGTGACGCTGTCTATAGGTTGGTCATTCATGTAGATGTTGTACAGCAGCGGTGCAAGCACGCTTCCCTGAGGAAGACCATGCTTCTGAATATGCCACCTGCTGCGCTTCCCATCAAAGTGCACAGTGGTAATAGTTGTGTGATATACACAACGCAATGGAGGGTATCCTCAATGTGAAGATGAGACTTCGTCTCCAAGTCTGTGTGGTTGTCACTCCTACTAATACGGTCATGGACAGATGCATCTGTGGCAGGCAGGTTGGTGAGGATGAAGTCAAGTATATTTTTTTCTGTTGTTGGTTCCCTCACCAACTGCTGCAGACCCAGTCTAGCATCTGTGTCCTTTTGGACTCGGCCAGCTTGGTCAGTAGTGGTGCTACCGAGCCACTCTTGGTGATGGACATTGAAGTCCCCACCCAGAGAAAATTCTTGCAACCCTCAGTGCTTCCTCCAAGCGGTGTTCAACATGGAGGAGCACTGATTCATCAGCTGGGGGTCTGGGGGCGGTACGTGGTGATCAGCAGCAAGTTTCCTTTTCCATGTTTGACCTGATGCCATGAGACTTCATGAGGTATGGAGTCAATGTTGAGGATTCCTAGGACAACTCCCTCCCGACTGTATACCACTCTGTTAGGTCTGGGACAGAACGTACCCAGGGATGGTGATTGTGGTGTTTGGGACATTGTCTGTAAGGTATGATTCCATGAGTATAACTTGATTAGTCTGTGGGACCGTCTCCCACTTTTAGCACAAGCCCCCAGTTGTTAGTAAGGAGGACTTTGCAGGGTCAACAGGGCAGAGTTTGCTGTTGTTTTTTCCAGTGTCTAGGTTGTTGCCAGGTGGTCTGCCTGGTTTCATTCCTTTTAGGCTTTGTAGCAGTTTGATACATCTGAGTGGCTTGCTAGACCATTTCAGTGTTAACCACATTGCTGATGCAGTCTCCATTGCAGCGGTCTGGAGTCACATGTAGGCCAGACCAGGTAAGGATGCCAGATTTCCTCCCCTAAAGGGCATTAACGAACCAGATGGGTTTTTAATGACAATCAATTCATTGCGCAGAATTTTTCCCTTGGCGGGCAGGGGTGGGCGGGAGTGGCCGGGAAGCCATCTGCTGCCCACGATGGGCACTGCACCGTAATTTCATGCTGGCGGGCCAATTAAGGCCCGCCCAGCATGAAACGAGAGGGGCGGCGCTCAGCAGTGCCTGTGGTGGCAATAGGGGTGGGTGGGTGGGTGGGGAATGCGGGAGGAGGACGAGCGTGAGCTTTGCGCATGAATAAGCACTTCATAATCTCCCTGAAGGGCACAGAGCTGCCTCAGGGAGATGGAGCGTTGTTAAAAAGAGAAAATAAAGAAAATAAAAATGTAATAAAAGGGGTCCCCCCTCATGTAACTCTGTCTAGTAAACTAGTAAAAGTTTTACAATTGAATTAATAACATGTCCTTGCTCATGTGACTCTGTCACATGAGCAAGGACATGTTATTAATTCAATTGTAAAACTTTTATTTTATTTTTATTTGCTTTTGGAAAGTTCATCCCGCCCGTGGATAAGTTTTCCAAAACCTTCTGACCTGCCTGCCAACTGTTAGGTTCGGTGGGCAGTGAAAAATTTAGGTTAATTGATTATTTAATGGCCTTAACAGGCCTTTCAATTGTCGGCTGACGACTCTGGTGTGCACCCGTCGGCCGAACTATCGCAGAACCGCGCTTTGGCGTCAGGGCGCTCAGCCGACGTGAATGCGCATCATTTCACGCTCGAGCACGTCGGGCTTGCGCTCACCCTCCAGGCGAACACGTCTGCCCGTGGTCACCGTTACTGAGACTAGCTTCTAATTCCAAATTTATTCATTGAATTGAAATTCCACCAGCTGCTGGGGACCCCAGACCATTGCCTGCACATCTGGATTACTACTACCAGTGACATTACCGCTACGCCACGGCCTCCCCTCGAGGATGCTCCATCATTGAATACGTTTAAGGCTGGGATAGACAGATTTTTTGTCCTCTCGGGGAATCGAGGGGCATGGGGAGTGGGCCATGATCGTATTGAATGATGGAGCAGGCTCAACAGGTCTGCTCCTAGCTCTCCTGCTCTTAGTTCTTGTGTTCTTGTGTTGTCACAGCTGTCAAAATGTGAACAGAGATTTCAGAGCAGATTGTCCGTCGTGAATTGGACTGAAGTGCGATAGCAACTTAATAAAAAAAAAATCTTTGTTTCAGCTTCATAGTCACAAAGCATCAACCAGGCAGGGAAAAGCCTCAAGGAAGAGCTGCATAATTGTAATAACGCTGAGTTAACACTACGTGGCAGAGCTAGGTATGTGCTCTATCACATGCCCTTTTAACTTTTGGTGTAATGGTTTCAGTTCTATTCCAATACCTCATTGAGAAAATTCTTTGCTTCAGGCAAATTAGCTTGTAAATGAATAATTTGTCTGAAGGCTTTTTCCACAAAAATTTAGCATGTTATATTACCCATGCATTTTCACTTTTAAATCTTTCTCTGTAGATATCTGTTCAGGTTGCTGGTTAGTTTTAGACACCTGAAATATGGCATGGCTTGGAGTTTCTCAAACTATGTGTCTATGTGTTTGGACCCAACTTCGGACATTACACTTCAGGGGTCACTGTGTGCATGGTGACTCCCGGTTCTGCCTCGATTTTAAAGTCCTTGTCCCTGTTTTCAAGTGCCTCCATGGTCTTGCCTCTCCTTATCTCCATAATCTCCTCCAGCCCCACAGCCCTCCTAGATCTCTACACTTCTTCAATTCTGGCTTCTTGCACACCCCCATTTTAATTGCTCCAATGTTGGTGGCTGAGCCCCAGTTGCCAAAGCCCTGCTCTCTGGAATTCCCTCTCCAAACCTCTTTGCCTCTCTAACTATCGCTCCTCCTTTAAGGTGCTCCTTAAAACCTACCTCTTTGCTCATGATGTTGATTACCCGTCCTAAGGGCAGTATTTAGTTTCAGTGATGGGGGACTTGCCTGCCAGCTGGAGAGCGAGTGAGGGCCCTTGTTGCCTTCTCTGGAGAAGGGTCACTTGTATTAAATGCCTCTCAGGCACTTAAGTGGCCAGTGGCGGGTTTCCCCGGGGTCAAGGACCTCAGAGGCAAAAATCCCAACCCCCGGGAGCAGCCGGCCAATCAAAGGCTGGCACCTGTGTGATGGGTTTGTGAGTGTGAGAGTCGAGAGTGATGAGAAGAGTCAATTACCCTGGCGGAATGGATGAGGCCATTCATCCTGTAATGGCACTGGGTGGCTGTCCACTTTTGCAGGGCGTTGGCACCAGTGCCAGCAGGAGCAGTGGCAGATGTTGGTAATACACCCAGGGGAGGCCGAGAATCTACGAGGCTCACAGGTCACAGGTGAGTGAGGGCAGGATGGGGGCCACAGGGTGGGGGTCTTGGGAGAGGAACAAGGTAGTTGGCAGCAAAGGCAGGGGGCTGGCTCTCAGCGGGCCCCTCCCCTTCCCCTTTCCCAATGACAGGCCCCTCAATTAGGCACTAAGTGCCTTTGAACGAGCGACTCCCCCCCCGAAGCCCACGTGCAACCCCGGTAGGAATTGGTTTTTAGGCTTCCTGTCTAGTGTTTGCTCCGCCCACTGCTGGTTGAATACCAGCAGCGGCAAAATGAGGCCTTTAAGTGGGTATTAATTGCCCAATTAAAGGCCTCACTTGGCCGTTCTCAAGCCTTCCCACCCCAGAATTAACAAGGCCAGAGGCAGGAAGACACCGGGGTCTCCACCCAGCACCATCCCACCTAATTAAATGCCCCTCTGCCTCCAAACCCGCCTCAGGGCCGGGCATTAAATTCTGCCCAATTTCTCGTGTGGTGAGGTGGTGAATTTTGTTTGATAATGCTCTTGTAAAATGATTTTGGAATGTTTCACTATGTTAAGGACACTATGTAAATACTAGTTTTTGTTGATGTCATCGTACTTCAAAGTGTGAAAGCTGTGACAAAAGGAGAATGAAAGCTGTTCACTTCATGCTGGTTTTTGTGAGATTAATACCATTGCCATTCCCCAAGGATAGGATCCTGGCACTTACAGAACCAAGTTGTCTATAAAAATGTCTGTCAACAATAAGCCTCTAATTGACTTACATAGACTACTTCTCCACTGGGAGCACATAAGAAGCAATATTAGACAGATCCCGGGTTAAACATAGTTCCATCTTAGCAGCTAAACATCACAATTGTGAGTCAGATCCTAGGCTCTCTATGAACAATGCCTCAGGTCATCAGCTAATATTTACAAAAGTATTCACGCCTTAAACTTGAACTTTTACAACATGTAGTGAAGAGATACCTGCCTTTCCCTGTTTAATTATATTTAATTTGGCACACATTTTTTCAAGTACTTCATCACACAATTCAGTTTCTGTTTTCAGAATTTCAGTTCTGCTGAAGGGTCATGAGGACTCGAAATGTCAACTCTTTTCTTCTCCGCCAATGTTGCCAGACCTGCTGAGTTTTTCCAGGTAATTCTGTTTTTGTTTTTCATCACACAATCTCTGTTTGCACCCAGTGTCTCAGCCCTCTCAGACCTGCACTTTATTGCAACAAGCCCCTACTTGGGATATGAGTGACACTGAATAGGCAGCATTCATTGCCCAGCGCTAGTTCTCTGAGGCCATTAAGAGTCAAACACATAGGCCAGAATCATCCCAAATTTGCACTAAGTGCAGTAGCGGGCGGGAAAAGGGATGTTTTACCCTCCGGCCGCAATGGCAGGTTTCCACACCGTATTTCCTAATCCTGCCTCATTAAGCGTGCGTTCTCGGGAAACACGCCATTTCGATGGTGGGTGGGCTCTCATTTGCCCGCCAACCCATCACCTTGCTGCTTCATCACGACGGCCCTCATCGTGCCATTTAAAGTGTAGCTGTGCGTACACCTCTCAGTGCTTCCAGCCCAGGACTGCTGCAAAGAAGACATGGCCCCAAAAGGCAAGAAGACTACAGCTGCCGCCACCCCCCCTCCCCCCACCCCGGTTTAATGATGCATCCCTCGAGTGCCCTTTGAATGCAGTGGAGTGGAGGTCTGCTGTTAAGTCCTCTACCCTCACTCTGGCCACAGGATGGGCAACAACCTCACTAATCCAGCATGGGAGGCAGTGGCAGTGGTGGTCAGCGCCAACACCCTGCAAAAGAGGACACCCAGTGCCATTGCAGGATGAATGGTCTCATCCATTCCGCCAGGGTAATTCACTCTTCTCATCACTTTCAACTCTCACTCACAAACCCATCACACATCCACAGGGATCTCACACCTCAAGGGACAACACCACTAACTCTCACACACATCCTCACATCTCCATCAGGCTCATATCCTCTGGAGCTCACGTCCTCATCCTGTCCATGGCTCCGCTCTCTACACAAACATTCCACACAGTGCCATGTGTCCTGCTCATGCAAGAGAAGCTGGTTCACATCAGCAGGGAGAGGTCCCAGACCAGGGGTGGAGTGGCCCACATTAGGCCCCTCACTCACTTTGAGGATTGTGCCATCGCGCTGACTGGTGAGGACGTGGACTGTGCCTGCGGTGACGGTGAGGTCACCTGAGGATCCTGCACCACATCATCCCTCTCTCAACGCAAATATGATGCTCTCTCTCCTGCTTTTGACTCTGCTGCCATGCACTAATTATCTCTACTTTGGTTCACAGGGAGCTCTGCCAAGTGACCGACACCCTCAGCCAGCCAGTCCCTCAGCTCCATCCACGTCCTCACCTCCAGCCAAGAGGACACCTCCTCCATTGAAGAGCTGGAAATAAGCAGCCTGGAAGACCCGTCACAGCGCTTACCCACACCCTCCACCAGCGCAGTGACACACACCTCAGTGGGACCTCGATCTAGAGCAGGTTCAGTTTCACAATCGGGTGGTCACCGCACAGACACATGTCCACAGCAGGAGGAGGCAGGTTCAGCCGAGCTCCCTGGCACTCAGAGGACTGCTGGGGAAGAGGCATCTGTAAGGCCCAAGTCAGATGACAAGCCTCTGGATTTAGCCTTCCAACTCATGGAGAGTCAGCAGAAGGCAGGAGAACATCACGTAGAGCTGTTGGAAGCCTTCAACAGAGTGGCACGAGAATTGGAGGAGGGCGTCCACTTGATCTCTGATGAAGTGGTGCCCACAATATGCTAGTGTGGAGGTCTCCATAGGGAGGATGGCAGATGCCATGGAGACCCTGATCTAGCAGAATATGGAGATGTGTGCATACCTGCAGTCCATCGCAGTAGCCATGGGTGAGTTCCTGCAGTGGTAACATGAGAGGGAAATGGGGCACCTTGATGTCCCCCCAGGTGTTCCTTCCCCTCAAGGAGTCAGGTCGGGACCCCTGCACACCCGAAGGGAGGAGGAATGGGAGCTGGTCACTCCTGCGTCATCCACTCAGGAATCTCAGAGGCTGTCCACTCTCTCAGAGTCCCCTTTGCCTGTGACCCCCCTCAACCTTGTCCCCTGTCACTGTAGAGGGAGCAGCTGGCCTACAGGACGACAGCCAGAGCAAGCTGGGGCCCCAAGGCCTCGTCTCTCCAAAAGACCCATGCCAAAGTTATCAGGGGCAACAGGGCCAACAGCACAGGTTGTCTCCACCCCTCCTGCGGGTGTCAGGGCAGCACCTAGAAGTCTAAGGCATTCAAAAGTTAAGAAATCCTGATCACAGTTGGTTGCACGGGTGAACACATTTTGTCACTTTACAATCTGAAGATATATTCACTTCCATTGAATGATATGTAATGGTGTCTTTAAGCTTCGTTGACAGATTTTGCGAGTCCTCCCCCTGCAGTTCAGCTGCACGCAGCCAGCCAACGAGTGATTCTGGAAGGAGAAGTGTGTGTGTGGCAGGGCCTTTCAGAGACTCGTGCAAGCCTCTCCCACACACACAGATCCTCCCCGTATCACACTCACCTCAATGTCCTGAGCATTTTCAGTGCTGCCTGTTGGGGGTTCGCTTGTCCATCTGAGCTGACCAGCATCTCTGCCCACCCAATGATCACACTCCCAGGCGGCATCTGGTTTAACACATCACGGCTCTCGTTTCAGTTTTGATTTAGCAAGAATGGTGGTGCTACAGTTTTTCTTGAGGTCCCTCGTCCTTTCCCCTCCCCCAGTCATCCATTTCCTTTCCCCCATCTCAGTTGATGCATCACCTTCCACCTCCCCATCATCGCCTACCAGCCACAACCCTTTTCTTTCAGGGATATCCAGGTGAACGTGTACATTCCCTTCCTTCCCAAAAATCCCACCACCATCCACACTCGCCTCCCCGACCTCCTCCTTCCCAACC
This sequence comes from Cetorhinus maximus, assembly GCF_964194155.1. Lineage (NCBI taxonomy): Eukaryota > Metazoa > Chordata > Chondrichthyes > Lamniformes > Cetorhinidae > Cetorhinus > Cetorhinus maximus. The sequence goes on from NC_135904.1 coordinate 34,457,627, forward strand.
CAGGATCCATGTCTGCGTCTGAGTCCCCACCAACCACCCTCACCCGTCCCTTCTACCGATACCGTTGCACCCGCACCTTCCCACCCTACCGCCTCACTCTGCCCTCAGTCATTTTCACTATTCCCTCATAACACACCCACCCTCAGTTTGCTCCCCAGGAAGCAGTCATGGACTGAACAGATCCCTCTCTTGCATGTTTACCTCCGGACTCCTCCCCTTCTTGTAACTCCTTCCCCCCTTGGAACACCTTCCCCCCACCCCAGGACTCCCCACTAGACTCTCCCCCTCTTAGTCCTTCCCCCTTCCTGACTCCTTCCTTCACCCTTAATTCTTCCTCCAGTCTTACTCCTTCCCCTCTCCGGACTCCTTCTTCCAGCCTTATTCCTTCCCTCTTCCGACTCCTTCCTCCACCCTTACTTCTTCATCTACCCTTACTCCTTCCCGTCTCCACACTCCTCTTCTCCAGACTCCTTTCTGCCCCCTGGACCCCTTCCGCTCTTTGGACTCCTCCCACAACCCCTCCACCCCCACCCCCCCACCCCCCACCCTCAGAATCCTTCTCCCTTCTGGATTCCTTCCCCCCAAACTCCTTCCCTTACACATTCCTCACCCTTTACACCTTCCTTCCCCTTTACACCTACCTCCCCAGTTGCCATCTTCTCCCCCATTACCCCCTCCTTCCCTGTACTCCCTCCTCCCAACCTCAACCCCCCCAACACCTTCAATCCCCCCTCCCAACCTCACCCTCCCAGACACCTTTGTTCCCCCCTCCCAATTTAATCCACCCCCCTGAAACACCTTCCTCTCCCAGTCAAACCTAGACCTCTCTCCTACTGCCCGGTACATCTTCCTCTCCCAAACACAGCTGGACTTCCCTCTCCACCCACTCGATGATCATCCGTTGTGAGCAGACCCTTAATGGTGACTTTCCAACTTCCGTGAAAACAATATTTTCTCTGGGGCCCAGCAGTTTCATTGTTTGATTGACAGCTGAAGCTCTCTAATCTCTGCTATCAATTTCACAATATTTGTTTACACAATGTTAAGTGGTTTCAATGGTTTGTGGTTTTTGTTACTGAAACCTTAAAGGGCCTGGAAGATTGACACTTTTATAGGCTCGTACTGAAATGACTATTTTACAACAAAGTTATGTCTGGAATACTTTTTTTTTAAAGCTTACATATCCTACTGTCACTATAGGGTTCGTCGGTTGTATATAGTGTATGGTGGGTCAATAGACATGGAGTGCCATAGTTTGGAATGAGGGGGCATGAGAGGCCATTGCGTTTGTGGGTGGAAGGGCGGAGATTAACACAGGGGACATGTGTGGCCATGGGGACTGCATTGAAGGGCAGAGATTGACATGGGAGGCCTGCAGAAGATCTTTTGAACTCAACTTTTAAAAGGTCCCCCCTTCATGCAGACTAGGGTTCACGATTCCTCTTGAGGGGCGGCGAACCACGACTCTTTAAAAACCTGGTCCATCTCCATGAAAATTGTGGAGGAGTAGGGCATGCCTATCTCTGCAATGGAGCCAGGCAGGTCGGGAGCGCCAGGTCTAGGCTTTTGATAGGAACCAGCCCGCACCCTTTAAAGGCACTCCCAAAAATCAGACAGCCCAGGAACGGGGTCAGGAATCATGGAATTGGGAATTTAAAGGGCTCCCCAGTCATCGTGACTTGGTGACAATCCAGGCCATTGTTAAAATAGCAATAAGATTTCCTGTGGTTGCTACTGCTAAAGAAATTATGAAAGTGACATTTTTATTCTCATTCTTGTTGTTTCTGCCAGAATGTAACAACCATCCAACTGCGAATCTTATGAAATTGGCCACAACTCTTACATTGATTGATGTTGAGACACCTGCAAATTTCCATGGTCGATTTCCAGACTGTTGCACATCAACAAATGTTAATTTCCACCCAAAACAAAACAGAACAGGCAGAAATGCAGTGAAGATTACCCTGATTGAATATGATATTGTCAAATTCCTGTGCTATTCCCAAAGCATAGCTTTTAAATTAATCTTCTATTATTTAAATTCCATTCATTGAACTTTTACTAAAGTGCATGAGGCACAAAATCTTTCTGTGGCTCTGGGAGTTTAGCAAAAACAATGAAAAACAAAGCTTTCTATTGCTGCAATGATCCATCTTAAAAAAAAAAGAAACTGATGTGCCACAGTAAACAGTTCCTGCTGGGTAAATATGTTCAATAATGGTCACACCTACAGCTTACTGGTAGAGCAGCCCAGGCCTGAGGAAAGGAGAGACCATGAAAGAAAAATAAGAAAAATTGAGACAATATGATTAAGAAATAAAGAGATATATGATACTCAGGTCTATTGCATGTTGGATTGCTGTTTACTTTGAATATGGAGCAGACTGCAGTCTTCTTACTCTGTTTGGATACAAGATTTACTAAGAGCACAACTAAACCAGTCAGACTGAAGTCAAATGACAACCATTTATTTGGATATACTTCACCGACAAGCTACACAGTCCAGACTTAGTGTACTTTCACTATAAGTCACAATATTGAAACTTAAACTCCTTATGAATTAAACAGATATGCAGACAGTATACCCATGAGTGGTCAAACACACATTGATTGTAGTCTTCTTAATGACCGACTAGGTTAGCAGGCTAGGGGAAAATTGTGCACAGTTCACATACACTCAACTCCTGGTTGGGCTTACACCCGGTCAGAAAACCTAAGCTTATGCATTGGCGAATGGCATTTGGTAACTCCAAGCTCCCTGGTCAGACAACACCTTGAGTAGTGGCACGGATTTTGAGGTTCCAATGGTAGGGCAAGTGTCAGCGTTGGCTGTCATTTATCTGTGAAACTGAGAGCAATTTCTGGTGCCTGCTCATGTGCAGTGAAACGTGGAAATCTGGAAGTTGCTGTCAGGGATACCCGGCACCTCCACAAGGTGTACTGTTACAGTCTTCATAGATGCAATCAGGATAGAAATCACTGGATTGATGGGAGCTTCAACATTTTCCACATTATTCTCACTATAAAAACCATTGGAAATGTTATGTCTTGTTAGATAAGACACATACGAACATACGAATTAAGAACAGGAGTAGGCCACTTGGCCCCTTGAGCCTGCTCCACCATTTAATAAGATCATGGTTGATCTGATTGTAGCCTCAACTTCACATCTGATGTAACTGGGTTTTGAATGGCCTGCAAAGTAACAATAATTGCTGAATAGCCTCTCTTGCCCTGAAAAGCTAATTTTCTAAGCCTGGGCTGCACTTCCATAGATTCTTTTAGCTTATGCTATTTCATCTATCTGGCTTAATCCCAATCTTTGTCTCTCTATCTGTAAAATTACTAAAAATTGAATGATAATTAGTGCTTTTTAATTCCTAGTTTGCTGTTCATGAGCATTCTTCAATCTGATTTGCTGCTCAGCCTGCTTGATGACTTCACTGTTCATGGAAGCTAGAAATCATCTATAGATGGCTCTAGAATGAAATTGGCATTGTAATAGGAGGAATTGACACCACAATGCTCTGAGATCATTGTGGGCAGCTTTCTTTGAGGTCAGTGTGCGCATAATCCCGTCTCCGCTGACTCCGCAAAATCCAAACCATTGTCCTCGTAACCCAACTGAAGATATGAAGCAAGCATTCAGATCATGGAGACAAAGCAAAAAAGAGCTAAAAGATTGATCCTTGGAGGACTGAGACACAAAGAAAGTATGAAGAAATTGAGATTCTTGCTTTGGAAGAAGGGAGCTAAAAGGAAACCTTACAGATCTGCAAGATATAGGTCAGTTCAGAGCCCAGTTTCAAGGTGCGACAGGACAGTGGAGTAAGGAGGTGAAAGACCAAGTTAGGACTGATGTTAGAAAATAAACAGAAAGGCACTGAGTGTTTGACAGTAGGTTTGGTTTGGTTTTCCATGTAGATTAGTGGCGATAACAGCCTTGGACACATCCACAATATAGTTAAATGTTATAATCAGGAAAGGGAGTGGGAAATCACAATTTTGTCGGATGATTGAGAAGATAAAATCAACAGTCTGCCTCACCTGTACATATTTTGCAATCATCTAACCATGAATGTTTCCTTATAATAACTGATTAACAGATACAATGGATGTAAAACCCAATGGATGGCACTGGGCGGTTTCATGATGAGCTCTTCCAAGGAAAAAAAATGGAGTTTTTACTTTCTTGAAAATAGGGATCAAAACTTTGATAAAAACAAAAAGCTAAAAGCTACTGCGGATGCTGGAAATCCAAAACAAAAAGAGAATTACCTGGAAAAACTCAGCAGGTCTGGCAGCATCGGCGGAGAAGAAATCAGTTCACGTTTCGAGCCTTCATGGCCCTTCGGCAGAACTGAAGCATAGTTAGAAGAAGGGAGAAATATAAATTGGTTTAAGGTGGGTGGGGGGGGTGGGGGAGAGAGACACATTGAGGGTGTGGTGATTGTGGAGATGAGCAGATAATCAAAAGATGTCACAGACAAAAGGGTCAAAGAGGTGTCGAAGGTGGTGACATTTGTCTGAGAAAAGTGCTAATTAAGAATGGAAGACAGGATATTCAAAGTACAGCTCTAGTGGGGGTGGGGTGGAAAGACTAACAAGGTTTTAGTTTAGATTTAAAAATAATGGAAATAGGTGGGGAAAGAAGAATCTATATAAATTATTGAAAAAAAAAAGGGGGGGGGAAGAAACGGGGTGGGGATGGGGGGAGGGGGAGTTTAAGATCTTAAGTTGTTGAATTCAATATTCAGCCCAGAAGGCTGTAAAGTGCCTAGTCGGAAGATGAGGTGCTGTTCCTCCAGTTTGCGTTGGGCTTCACTGGAACAATGCAGCAAGCCAAGGACAGACATGTGGGCAAGAGAACAGGGTGGAGTGTTAAAATGGCAAGCGACAGGGAGGTTTGGGTCTTTCTTGCGGACAGACCACAGGTGTTCCGCAAAACGGTCGCCCGGTTTGCGTTTGGTCTCTCCAATGTAGAGGAGACCGCATTGGGAGCAACGAATGCAGTAGACTAAGTTAGGGGAAATGCAAGTGAAATGCTGCTTCACTTGAAAGGAGTGTTTGGGCCCTTGGACGGTGAGGAGAGAGGAAGTGAAGGGGCAGGTGTTGCATCTTCTGCGTGGGCATGGGGAGGTGCCATAAGTGGGGGTTGAGGAGTAGGGGGTGATGGAGGAGTGGACCAGGGTGTCCCGGAGGGAACGATCCCTACGGAATGCCGTCAGGGGGGGTGAAGGGAAGATGTGTTTGGTGGTGGCATCAAGCTGGAGTTGGCGGAAATGGCGGAGGATGATCCTTTGAATGCGGAGGCTGGCGGGGTGATAAGTGAGGACAAGGGGGACCCTATCATGTTTCTGGGAAGGAGGAGAAGGCGTGAGGGAGGATGCGCGGGATATGGGCCGGACACGGTTGAGGGCCCTGTCAACGACCGTGGATGGAAAACCTCGGTTAAGGAAGAAGGAGGACATGTCAGAGGAGCTGTTTTTGAAGGTAGCGTCATCAGAACAGATGCGACGGAGGCGAAGGAACTGAGAGAATGGGATGGAGTCTTTACAAGAAGTGGGGTGTGAGGAGCTGTAGTCGAGGTAGCTGTGGGAGTCGGTAGGCTTGTAATGGATATTGGTGGACAGTCTATCATCAGAAATTGAGACAGAGAGGTCAAGGAAGGGAAGAGAAGTGTCAGAGATGGACCATGCGAAGATGATGGAGGGGTGGAGATTGGAAGCAAAATTAATAAATTTTTCCAGGTCCCGACGAGAGCATGAAGCAGCACCGAAGTAATCATCGATGTACCGGAGAAAGAGTTGTGGGAGGGGGCCGGAGTAGGACTGGAACAAGGAATGTTCCACATACCCCATAAAGAGACAGGCATAGCTGGGGCCCATGCGGGTACCCATAGCCACACCTTTTATTTGGAGGAAGTGAGAGGAGTTAAAGGAGAAATTGTTCAGTGTGAGAACAAGTTCAGCCAGACGGAGGAGAGTAGTGGTGGATGGGGATTGTTGGGGCCTCTGTTCAAGGAAGAAGCTAAGGGCCCTCAGACCATCCTGGTGGGGGATGGAGGTGTAGAGGGATTGGACATCCATGGTGAAGAGGAAGCGGTTGGGGCCAGGGAACTGGAAATTGTTGATGTGACGTAAGGTGTCAGAGGAATCACGGATGTAGGTGGGAAGGGACTGGACAAGGGGAGAGAGAAGGGAGTCAAGATAACGAGAAATGAGTTCCGTGGGGCAGGAACAGGCTGACACGATCGGTCTGCCAGGACAGTTCTGTTTGTGGATTTTGGGTAGGAGGTAGAAGCGGGCCGTCCGAGGTTGGGCGACTATCAAGTTGGAAGCTGTGGGAGGAAGATCTCCAGAGGAGATGAGGTCAGTGACAGTCCTGGAAACAATGGCTTGATGTTCTGTGGTGGGGTCACGGTCCAGGGAGAGGTAGGAGGAAATGTCTGCGAGTTGACGCTCAGCCTCCGCGAGGTAGAGGTCAATGCGCCAGACAACAACAGTACCACCCTTGTCAGCGGGTTTGATGACAATGTTGGGGTTGGACCTGAGAGAACGGAATGCAGTGAGTTCAGAGAGAGACAGATTAGAGTGACTGAGAGGAGCAGAGAAATTGAGACGGCTAATGTCACGCCGACAGTTCTCAATGAAAAGATCAAGAGAAGGTAAGAATCCAGAGGGAGGGGTCCAAGTGGAGGGAGAATATTGGAGGTGGGTGAAAGGATCCGTTGAGCGGGGAGAGGACTCCTGCCCAAAGAAGTGAGCACGGAGACGAAGACGGCGGAAGAAGAGTTCAGCATCATGCCGAGCCCGAAATTCATTGAGATGAAGGCGTAAGGGTATGAAACTAAGTCCTTTGCTGAGCACTGAACGTTCAGCATCGGAGAGGGAAAGGTCAGGGGGTATAGTGAATACGCAGCTGGGGCTGGGATTAGAAGATGGGGTGAGGACGGAGGGACAAGCAGGGGTGGAGGGTCCCAGATGGGTGTTGGAGTCGATGAGTTGTTGGAGCTTGTGTTCCTTAGCACTTGAGAGAAAGAGAAAAAGTTTCTTGTTGAGGCGACGGATGAGGCGAAGAATAAAATGAACCTGGGGGCACGCGCAGCTTTGAAAAAGGGTGCGGCGGTGCTGCTGGAGGGAGAGGTCGAGTGTGTTCATATGGCAGCGCATGGCACTGAGTGTGGATCTCAGAATGCGACGGGAACAGCAGTCCGAGAAACGTTTTATGTCCCTGAGATACCTGTAATCCTGGGTGGGTTCGAAACAAGAGGGATGGAATTTCAGTTGAAATCCACGTGGGGTGAGTCGGAGACGGAGACAGTCACTGAGAAAGGAGATATGGCTGTGAAAGCGGGTTTTAGTAAACACCTTGTCAAACACCAGGAGAGAAATGGAAAGCAATGAAGGTGAGCAGGGCAGAAGAGACAGTCGGAAATCCTGTCGGAGGACAGAACCGTACTTCTTCAAAGAGGGCATTTCTTGAAGAGGGGTGGCAGTCAATTAAACACAAAGATAAAAACAAAAAGCTAAAAGCTACTGCGGATGCTGGAAATCCAAAACAAAAAGAGAATTACCTGGAAAAACTCAGCAGGTCTGGCAGCATCGGTGGAGAAGAAATCAGTTCACGTTTCGAGCCTTCATGGCCCTTCGGCAGAACTGAAGCATAGTTAGAAGAAGGGAGAAATATAAATTGGTTTAAGGTGGGTGGGGGGGTGGGGGGGGGAGAGACACATTGAGGGTGTAGTGATTGTGGAGATGAGCAGATAATCAAAAGATGTCACAGACAAAAGGGTCAAAGAGGTGTTGAAGGTGGTGATATTTGTCTGAGAAAAGTGCTAATTAAGAATGGAAGACAGGATATTCAAAGTACAGCTCTAGTGGGGGTGGGGTGGAAAGACTAACAAGGTTTTAGTTTAGATTTAAAAATAATGGAAATAGGTGGGGAAAGAAGAATCTATATAAATTATTGAAAAAAAAAAGGGGGGGCGGGGGGGGGAAGAAACGGGCATGTGTGATGGATGCAAAGATCTGAACTCCAGGAGTGGGCCAGCCCAAAGGGAGTTAATGTCTCAAGTCCTCAGGGTCAAACAAGCATAAAGGGAAAAGAGGAAGTCAAAAATAAAATGAAAATGAAAGAAAAAGAAAATAAAATGAGGCATCTGTAAAGAGGACATCACAAATATGCTCCAAATAAAACTCATACAACAAAAACAGTTTCCATGGAAACTAGGAAAGTTCACGAATAAGCACATCTGAAGAATTGGAGACCACATAAGAGAAACTGGGCCTGACTGGGGAGAAATGGGCAAAAGACATGCCGAAGTAAAGAAGTGTGGGCCAGCACCCTGCTAAATGGGTTACTGTTGTGCCCGTTTTATGCTCGTAGAATGGGCACAATATAGGAACCATAGGAAATAGGAGCAGGAGTAGGCCTGCCCCACCATTCAACTAGATCATGACTGATCTTCTATCTCAATGTCATTTTCCCGCACCATATCCCTTAATATCTTAAGTATCTGGGAAAGATTGTGGAGAATGTGGGCAATAAAATTGAATAATATTGACAACAATATTGAATTTAGGATCCCAGTTTGCATGGACATCATTTCGAAGTCCAATGGGTGTGTGTTAGAGGCCTGGCTTTTAATTAGTAAACTAGCATATTTCCAGTACGCATGGTGACTTTGCTGATGATCAATAGACTGATGGGGCAGTAATTGGCTGGGTTGGATTTGTCCTGCTTTTTATGTACAGGACATACCTGGGAAATTTTCCACATTACCAGGTAGATGTCAGTGTTGTAGCTGTACTGGAACAGCTTGGCTAGGGGTGTAGCAAGTTCTGGAGCACAAGGTTTCAGTACTATTGCTGGAATATTGTCAGCGCCCACAGCCTTTGCAGTATCCAGTGCCTTCAGCCGTTTCTTGATAGCACATGGAGTGAATCAAATTGGCTGAAGACTGGCACCTATGATGCTGGGGACCTCTGGAGGAGGCCGAGATGGATCATCTGCTCAGCGGTTCTGGCTGAAGATTGTTGTGAATGCTTCAACCTTATCTTTTGCACTGATGTGCTGGGCTCCCCCATCATTGAGGATGGGGATATTTGTGGCACCTCCTCCTCCAGTGAGTTGTTTAATTGTCCATCACCATTCACAACTGGATGTGGCAAGACTGCAGAGCTTAGATCTGATCCATTGGTTGTGGAATCGTTTAGCCCTGTCTATCACTTGCTGCTTATGTTTGGCACACAAGTAGTCCTGTGTTGTAGCTTCACCAGGTTGGTTTGGCATTTTTAGGTATGCCTGATGCTGCTCCTGGCATGCCCTCCTACACTCTTCATACATACATGTATCCTGCATGGTGGAGGTGATGTAGCTTAGTTTCTAGGTTTTCATAATGGGCAACTGACTCTCAGTCGGCACCTCTTTCATTATATGTTAGTCAATCAATACATGTGCTGACATAAATTCATTCTGGAGATTGTATCTTGCTTCTCAACAAGGAAACAGAAATCAACTCTAAGTTCCCCTCTGTGTCACACCAGTCGGATTGGGATGTGTGTTTCTGTTCCTTGATCATTGCTGGGCCCAACTTCTGGAATCCCTGTCTAACAGCACATTAGAGGCAGCATCATCTTTTTTATTCTTTCCTGGGATGTGGGTCAGTGCAAAACCTGAATTTGTAGCCCACCCCTAAGTGCCCTTGAACTAACCTTTTTAAAAGGCAGTTAAGCGTCAACCACACTACTGTGGGTCTGGAGTCACAAACCAGATAAGGGTGCCAGATTTTCTTCCCTAAAGGACATTAGTGAAGCAGGTGGGTCTTTTACGACAATCGATGATAGTTTCATGGTCACCATTACTGAGACTAGCTTTACATTCCAGATTTATTAATTCAATTTAAATTCCATTAGCTGTCATATCCCAAAGCATTAGCTTGGGCCTCTGGATTACTAGTCCAGTGACATTCCCATTATGCCACCGTCTCCCCCCCATGAGACCATGAGATGGACAATAGCAGTTCTAGAAGGAGTTCACCACCATCTCCTAACGGTGAATAAGAATGGTAAGTAATTGGGGCTTTGTCTGTGCTACTGTCAGACTAAGAATACATTGAAAAAAAAAAGCCTTGGCCATTGTCCAGGGGAGTAGCAATTGATGGTCAATATCCAGCATTCAGGATGGGCAACAATGGGGTGCAGAAAATTCCAGAGTTCAGAGGTCAGGGACACTTATACCTCTGTAACTTCTGCATTTCTACAAACAGTTTGTCTTTGATTGTTTTGTTCCAGAGCAGAGTCTCCAGAGTGCACAAAGCAAAGGCCAAAGTATGAAAACATGTGCAGATCTAATTATCCTGAAGCTCAGTCTCACACATCGCCAGGAAATTGCATGTCTGGTTTGAGAAGCTGAAACTCTCAGTATAACCTCAATTATTTCTTAAGTGGAAACTACAACCTTATGTCCCAGCAGCTGTAAACATTTGTAATGAAGTTGATGTAACATCCAGTAAGCAGACATTTTCCATTGTCAATACACCAAGTGCCATTTCTGCGTTTGGCTAAACTGCTGTGATTGCAAGTTCCAATTTAATTATACAACATATTTTCTGTATTAGAATTGCATGTGTCTTATTTTCACAGTTTGCTTCATATACGCCTACACTTTTGTACTCATGTGCCAGAGTCCCAAACATAATCTAATTGGTTGATCACCAAACATATTTTCAGAGTTAGTTAGAATATTTATATGTTCGACTTGGAGCATAGTATCATTTTGTACCCTTTTATCAGTGATGTAATTAATTTTTATTAAATAAGTAATTTAGCTAAATCTTTTTTAATATACTTGCTAATATTCCATACTGTTAGTCAGTAATGGTGTGTTTGAATAGATATGTCTTTAGAACAATAAAAACAGTTATGCCCTGTAACACACAATATATTATCAGGGCCACTGATTTACAGTAACTCCATATTTGTTACATAATATACTGAAATGTCTTGAGAATCACATTTCACAATTCTATCCATTTTACAGTGAAAACTTTAAATTACTTTTATTATCATATATCCCTTTACCTGTGCATTTAGTTTTGAGCTATCACTTTACTAAATCCCAGCGTACACAGGAAGATGGAATGCACCATGTAATAGATTCAATGAAGTGTACACAGTGAAATGTCAATACAGAGAGACTGGCTGACTCATTGTATATTTCACCATTTTCTGTTTTCGTTTCCAATACTCAGCATTTGCTCAGAATGTGGAACTTTGCTTCAACTGAGAAAATTGTAACTGTGGAAAGAAATATCAAAGCCAGATGAAGGAGAGGCTGAAGGAGTAAAATTTCCAGAGTTTTTCCAATCTGCCTTTGTAACTTTGACGGAAACTCCGGGGAAATGGTGTAACTGGCAGCTCCTGTATAATTTGAAATTATGCAGCATGTTGGGCATTTCAAATTATTATTTGTTGATGTGAAACACTTAGAACAAAGAAAAGTACAGCACAGGAACAGGCCCTTCGGCCCTCCGAGCCTGCGCCGATCATATTGCATGTCAAACTAAAACATTTTGCACTTCCGGAGTCCATATCCCTCTATTCCCGTCCTATTCATGTATTTGTCAAGCTGCCTCTTAAACACCACTATCGTACCTGCTTCCACCACCTCCTCTGGCAGTGAATTCCAGACACTCACTACCCTCTGCGTAAAAAAACTTGCCCCACACATCTCCTCTAAAGTTTTCTCCTCTCACCTTAAATCTATGTCTCCAAGTAATTGACTCTTCCACCCTGGGAAAAAGCTTCTGACTATCTACTCTGTCCATGCCACTCATAATTTTGTAAACTTCTATCAAGTCGCCCCTCAATCTCCGTCGCTCTAGTGAGAATAATCCGAGTTTCTCCAACCTCTCCTCATAGCTAATAACCTCCAGACCAGGCAGCATCCTGGTACACCTCCTCTGCACCCTCTCCAACGCCTCCATATCCTTCTGGTAATGTGGCGACCAGAATTGCACGCAATATTCCAAGTGTGGCCTAACCAAGGTTCTCTACAACTGCAGCATGACTTCCCAGCTTTTATACTCAATACTTCTCGGTTCCCTCTCTGTAACACATTCTCTTCCAATGACCAATATGATGAAGGATTACTTTTTGGAAGCATTTACTGAGAAAACGCTGAAAATAGGCCACCCGTTATCAAGTGGTTTCACAGATCTTAGACAGGCTTAAAATCAATTAATCCCAAGGACAGACAGGCCTGGATTTTAACGCAAAGGCGTGTTCCATGAACGGATGGAGATGTGGTGGTTGGTGAGAGCTGTTTTGATGTTGGGGAACTCAGCAGAACAGATTTCCTAAAAACCGCAGGATTCCTTTATGTTTTTTCTCTGTCAGTTTCCTGCTCACGGGCAGCCCGATTCACAGGCTGGAGGGACTACCAGGTGGGGAAGCCTGCAGCGCAGTGCGACAGCCAAGGACAGCAGTCAGGTGTAGTGGGTGAATTTGATGGCAGCCAGGGGATCAGATGATAGGAGGGTTCTGATGGTGGGGTATTGCTGGGTGGGGGTTACTAGGTAGCTTGCCTTGAAGAAAGAGCTCATGTTTCTCTTGGCCCACAAGCAGTGTTGTAAAAGCATTTACCTCACGTATTCAGCCCTTCCTGCTTCATTTTGCCTGTCAGCTTTCCTCAGGAATAGGAAACTTTGTCAAGTATGAATTAAAAATAGAATGACAATTAAAATAAAGACATGCAGCCTCATTATAATATTTAAATGATCAGCCCATCCCCTGTGAGCAGATTGGTCACTTGTACCTTGTTGTGCCTTTGTTAAAGCTAGAATTGTGGGTTGAGGGGGGGGCGGGGGTGCGGCGCTTGAAGCGGGATGCATTCTCGTTTCAGATTTTAACATCTTATTCAAAGCAAATCCACCCAGTTTGGGGGCGGGGGTGGGGAGGCTAAATTCCCCTCATGGTATAGATCCAAGAGTATGACTAAGGGCAATATCCATAATGTGTTGACAAGCATTCATGCAGGAGTCAATGAGCAGAGGGGAAGTCCCATTGGATTATAAACATGTCAACATGACGCTTAGTTTCAGAAAAAATGACAAAATAAATTCTGGTAACTGCAGATCCATTAGTCTTACATCAATAATGGGCAAAGAAATAGAATTATTAAGAACAAAATTATTTAATTAATTTTAAAAATAGGCAATATTATTTTTGAAAGGATCTTTTTTCCTGAGAAGTTGCCTTGATTTTATTTGAGGAAATAGCATACCAAGTGGGTGTTGAAAAACTCAAGATGTCACGCACCTGGACAGCCAGACACCCCTCGAAAAAGTCCCAGATAAAAAGCTTCACGGTAGCTCAAGGCAACGACTGTTTTGTCCTAGATTAAATAAAAAGTTGGCTAAGGAATTGGTTGAAAGGGAGGAGGAAGCAGTTAGAAGAGTGGTGTCAGGTTGTGTCGATGCACTGAGGGGAGTTTCCTTGGGTCACTGCTGGGAGCTTAATTGCTTCCAATCTAAATAATCAAGCAGCATTCAAGAACGCAATGAAGTTTGGGCAAATTCACAGACGTTACTAAACTACAAGGAGTTTGCTGAACCAGGCAAAGAACTACAGAGACATGGAATTGTGGCAGATGAATTCCAAAACAGGTGTTACACATTGGAACTAAGATGGGGTACACATTTACATAATGAACAATGTTGAACTGCCTAGAAGAGAGATGAGTGATAGTGGAATCAACACTGACCATATCCTGTAATTGTAGAGCAGTAATTAAGAAAGCAAGTATATATAGAGTTAAGGCTGAGGCTGACAGGCTGGTACCATACAAGCAATTTCAATCATTGAGGCACAAAAGGAAAAAGAAACTCATATTTTCCTGTCTTGAGGAAAGCGAATGAGTTGAGAGCTAGTACCAGACACCAGATGGAATTGCTCTTTTAGCTCTGAAGAAGAGTCATACATACTCGAAACGTTAACTCTGTTTCTCTCCACAGATGCTGTTAGCCTGCTGAGTTTTTTCCAGCATTTTTTGATTTTGTACCAGATATACTCAGGCTGACTAAACAAATTGTTTCAAGTGAAACTACAACTGCAGAACATGGGCCAGGATTTTATGGCCCCTTCCGCCTGGCAAGACATTACAGTCCCGCCGAACTGAATGGAGATTTAAATGGCTCCCTGCATCTGGCTGGGGGAGACACGCTGTGGTGGGGCTGTAAAATCCTGGCCATGGGAAACATACGCACAAGCTATTAAAAGGTAAGTCCAGGACAGATGTTACAAAGCACTTCCTCACACAAAGAGAGATCAATACCTGGCGAGATATCCGTGCAGGGCAAAAAAGGCATAAACTCTGAGGTCATCCAACACCAGTCGGATGCTGGGATAGATAGATGAAAGAATGGACTAACTGAGCCAAATGACCTCGTTCATCTGCATCTGGTTTTGTACGATTAATTAATTTATATGCTTCTATTGAAATAATGGATGGCAAGTGCTTTGAGATTTGATAAAGTGCTATATAGAAGAACAATAATTTATTTATTTCTTCTAAACATGACTCTTCCCAATCTACAACCTTGAAAATCAGGGTCAGTGAGCCCAAAAATCAGAAAAATCTGGGAGCCCTAATTTGACTCTTGTAGCATCCAAATAAGCATCCAAATAACCTAACATTTACTTTTCATGGTTTATTTTGTGCTTGTAATGAACCAAGTACAAAAAGTCACCAACAGTTCGGGAGAAAAGGGCTGTGTTAACAAATATTGACAAAAGGCAAATCAAGTTTATGGCAGAAAATCCAAAATAAGAATAAAATCCAAGATTCTTTAACAGTGCCAGCTCACACAAAAAAACTAAACATGCTTACAGTTTAGTTCCAAGCATTCTATAAAAGGGGATACTGCAGCAGAAAACCTCCGCATCCACCTCTAGAGATCTCTTCTCTCGGAGAGTCACCTGTGGACTCTAAATCAACCTGTGCTGAGCCAGCTACAGTACAGGGGCTTTGCAGGTCTGTCTTTGGTGTCGTACTGTTAGACACCAACGGATAATCAGACCAGGAAGGGAAATGGTCTTTGCATTATCCAAGTTAAACAAGAATGCAAGACCACATCAAGGAGTTAAGCTCATTTTATTTCAGGGAGATTTGCCACACAAAAAGAGATTTTGCCATCCCATACTTCTACACATTTCTTCCAACTCCAGTCTTCCAAAATAAACATAACTTTATAGATTGCATTTTTAATAAGCTACTTGAAAAATAATTACAATATAAGAAAAGTTGAGGAGAAAAGACTATCCAGCCACTGAAGCTGGTTTGCCTGCATGTGAACAGTATCCAATACACAGTGCTGTTAGCTGAAAACACTCTTAAGTACTGTAATTCACGTCATTTTTTTCTAGGAGGCATATGAACCAGGGAAATGTGAATACTTGGATAATTAAAGCCAACCGGTCGGAAAATCTTAGCAGTATTGAGTTGACACCCTGCTTATTTGATCCACTGGGGAAGTGTTAAAAACACACATTCAACACATTCCAGACTGAAATCCTCTTAATTTAAACTATGTACAAACAAAATACAATAATTCCAATGTGCTATGTTTCAAACTATCATCAAAGTACGATACATGGTACACTCCTGGGCTAAGAAATGTTAATGAGAAACAAAAACACATTCCAGTGTGAAATTTATCCCCAACCCTTGCAATTCCAAAAATAAGTCTTAAAGCACTTTTACATTGATGGTGTAGAGAAGGCTGGGGATCCATGCAGCACTACTCTCCCTGATTTACATTTAAGTGTATTTTTTTGACAGACCTACTGCGGTTGTTAGAAGAGGCTCAGTGAGTCAGAAGACTCAAGGTTCAAACTCCACTCTAGAAACTTGAGTACAAAACTAGGCTGACACCTCAGTGCAGTACTGAGGGAGTGCTGCACAATTGGAGGGAACATTTTTCAGATGAGACATTAAACTGAAGCCCTAGTTGCCTTTGCAGGTGGACATAAAAGATTCCAGGGCACTATTTGAAGAGGAGCTGGTGTTCTTCAGGTATCCTGGCCAACATTTATCCCTCGACTTACACCTAAAACTGATTGTTTATTCATTACTGTGTGCCACATTTCCAACATTACAACAGTGACTATAGTCTAAAAGTGTTTTGTTGGCTATAGGAACACAGGAGCAGCAGTAGGCCATTCAGCCCCTCGTGCCTGCTCTGCCATTCAACTAGATCATGGCTAATCTTCTACCTCAATGCCATTTTCCTGCACTATCCCCATATCCCATGATGCCTTTAATAGCAAAAAATCTATTGATCACTGTCTTGAACATAACCAATGACTGAGCCTCCACTGCCCTCTGAGCTAAAGAATTCCAAAGATTCACCACAAGAAATTGCTCCTCATCTCAGTCCTAAATAGCCTGCCCCTTATACTGAGACGATGTCCCCTCGTTCTAGCTGCCCCAGCCATGGGAACCATCATTTCTGCATCTACCCTGTTGAGCCCTGTAAAAATTTTGTATGTTTGAATGAGATCATCTCTCATCCTTCTAAACTCTAGAGAATACAGGCCCAGTCTCCTCAATCTCTCCTCATAGGGCAATCCTACCATCCCAGGAATCAGTCTGGTGAACTTTTGCTGCAATCCCTCCATGGCAAGTGCATCCTTCCATAGGTAAGGGGCCCAAAACTATACACAATACTCTAGATACAGTTTCACCAAGGTTCCAGGCAATTTCAGCAAGACCTCTTTACCCCTGTACTCAAATTCTCTTGCAATAAAGGCCAACACACCATTTGCCTTCCTAACTGCATGTTGCACCTGATTGTTAGCTTTCAGTGACACATGAACAATGACTCAGGTCCCTTTGGACATCAACACTTACCAATATCTCACCATTTAAGAAATCCTCTGCATTCCTGTTTTTCCTCTCAAAGTAGATAACTTCACTTTCTTCCACATTATAATCTGTCATGTTCTTTTCATTCACTAAGCCTGTCTTTATCTCCTTGAAGCTCCTTTGCATCCTCCTCACAACTCACATTCCCTCCTGGTCTTGTGTCATCGGCAAACTTGGAAATATCACAGTTGATCTCCATGTCCAAATCATTGATATAGATTGTGAATAGCTGTGGCCCCAGCACTGATCCTTGTGGTACCCCACCAGGCACAGCCTGCCAACCTAAGAACGATCCGTTTATCACTACTCTCGGTTTTCTCTCCGTTAACCAGTCCTCAATCTATGCTAGCCCAATCCCATGAGCTCTAGTTTTGTTTACTCCTGTGTGGGACCTTATCAAAAGCCCTCTGAAAATCCAAGTGCACCGCATTCACTGGTTCTCCCTTATCTATCCTGCTGGTAACACCCTCAAAGAAACTCAGGCAGGTTTGTCAAACATGATTTTCCTTTTGTTAAGCCCCTACAACATGGAAAGAAACCCAACACTGTATATTCAAAACTTTATCGTTATTGCTATTTTTTTATGCTGAACAAAGATGGCTGTTACAAGTCACTTGATCACAGGGTTGGCGCCTGGCTGGGAGCTATCCCCAGCAGCTTCTAAAACAAAATAACTCTTTTTTTCAGCTTCTGGAATTTCACACCTCATTATACAAACCCCTTGTAATCAACAAAAGCAGAGGAAGTGCAGCCGAACTGGCAACCCCATCCTGAAATATCACAAAAGCAAAAGTTCGAAACTCATTACTGGAAGAGATGCTAACAACCAAGTTGTCTCTCTCCTAAGGAGGAACATTGGAATCCTGGCCAGGAGCCCAGACACTAACTGTTAAGCTGCAATTAACCCACGATAGGCCATGTCACATGACCTATCTGGCTCTGGTCTTTTGGACAGTTTTAACATTACAGCCTTGGGTCTCTCAGTCAGACTGCTGTTTTAACATCAACTGGACAGAGCTCCAGCAGCTGGGCTGGGTAAGCAGTCTCAACTCCCTGAAGCCTGCTGGGTTCCAAATCTGATCAGCGCGTGCCAAGTGGTCTAAACACAGAAAAGCCCATGGTCTCCATAATGTCAGCCTCGTTCATTTCAAAGATTTTTGTATTATTTAACCAGCTAGAACTCATCAGAATGGAATCCCACCACCAAGTAACACCCTTTGGACTCTGACTTTAGACTCTCGAACTCACATGAACTAATATTCATTTCCTGTGGTCTTTATACTATAAAACTCCTTTTTGCTATTTTGCTACTCCCCCCCCTCCCCACTTTTACTGTATGGGCAGAGTTTTACAGTTGGCATGTGGGGGCGGACCCCACATGCATGCGTGTAAAATGATGCGCGATGATGTCGGGGGTGCGTCCCGACATCACCGCGTTCCATCGCGATATTTCGGAAGGCAGGCACTATGAGTTCGGAGGTGCGCTGCCATTAATTAACGGGCCAGTTAAGGGCCTTGAAGCAGCGATTGACATCGGTTTTGCGCAGCCTGTGCGATTTTCAGGGTGTCGCATGGGTGCGACGGGCAGGCCACATTTTCATAGACCTCATCCATGGGCGGGATAAGCTAATGCGAGTTCGTAGAACTTTAGTTTATTACTTACTGCTACTTGCTTGTGTGAACAGGACAACTTCATTTCGCTTCAGAGCTGCTTTGTCAGAAATAACAGGCTTCAGTTCAGGACTCTGGAGGAGTCATAACACTTGGGGCCTTCCAGGTCTCAGACAGCCTTCCCTTACCCTGGGAATGTGAGTTGTGCTCTGCTCTGGAAGCACCTCCTCTGAGGACGAAGAGAATACCAGAAGGAGAGGAGGCCAGGAGTCCATTTTCAGCCTCCAGGGGAGCCACCTGTGGGAGAGCAGCTGCAGGCACAAGGGGCGCAGGGCCAACAGGAAGTCCAAGGTGGAAGGGGCCACAGAAGACGCCACTATCCTGCTGCCAGGGTTTACAGGAGGCGATGCAGCTACCTCAATATGTCTGAGATGCAATGCCGCCTCTCAAGGGAGACAGTGATCTCCATTTGTCAGATGATCGGCCCTGAGATCAGCTCCGACTGTGTGGGTGGACACCCCACGCCAGTGGCTCTGAAGGTCATGGTGGCCCTCAACTTCTATGCCTCTGGCTTTTTCCAGGGGTCAGTGGGTGATCTTTGTGGAGTCTCCCAATCAGCTGTCCACAGTTGTGTCAAGCTGGTGACAGAAGCTCTGTTCAGGTGTGCATTGATTTTCATTCACTACCACACAGACGAGGCCAACCAGGCTGAGTGAGCCAGAGGCTTCGCCGCGATTGCTGGGTTCCCCCACATCCAGGGGGCAATCGACTGTACACATGTGGCCATCAAGGCGCCAGCGGATGAGCCAGGAGCCTTCGTCAACAGGAAGGGGTATACAGGAAGTGGAATACTCCATGGACTAACAGATAGTGTGTCACCATAGGATGCAGATTCTGCAAGTCTGTGCAAGGTACCCTACCAGTTCCCATGATGGTTACATCCTGAGACACTCCCAGGTTCCGAGGTTCTTCAGTGCTCCAGCCCGGCTAGATGGATGGCTGCTGGGTGACAAGGGCTATCCCCTCAGAAGGTGGCTCATGATGCCTCTCCGCCATCCAAGAACAGAAGCTAAGCAGCGGTACAATAGGAGCCACGGCACCACAAGGGCTGTGGTGGAGAGAGCCATCGGTCTTCTCAAGATACGCTTCCGATGCCTGGACTGTTCAGGGGCGCACTCCAATACCCCCCAGATCATGTGTCACTGATAGAGGTTGCATGCTGTGCTCTCCACAATCTGGCGCTGGAAAGGGGGGGACACAGTGGAGGAAGAAGATGTTGACACAGCTGCTCTGGCAACAGACGATGAGTCCAGTAGTAAGTCCGAGGACGAGCATGGTCAGGAGAATGCTGAGGGGATAGACGTTGACCTGGGCAACCTCCAGGGAGGCAGGGACACCCGGGAGGCTTTGATCCAACGCTCCTTCAGCTAGCTACCAAATAAGAACCACCACCACATGCCAGGGCTGCAGGCTTCATACTCGATACCTGAAAGCAACACTTGTTTGGTCAACAGCATGAACTATGTGCCATTTCAATGAAGCCCAATGACAAACAAGTCACTCATAACATCATGGGTTCCCCTTAACCTGCAGAACTAATGAAGCATCCAGAGGCTTGTTAAAAACAAACACATTTACTGGTGTGGAGCCTAAATTACAGAAATCAAACTAAATGAAAAGGTGTTGAACATCACACCAACTTAACAGTAACTTAAAAGTGGGGCAAAAGAAAACCACCAGTGATAAGCCCGTGTTGGACCTCAGGTGCTTTATGTTTGTGTTTGCGGGTGGTGTCTAGGTTCTCCCCCCTCACTGGCTTTTTTTTTGTAAAAATATACTTTATTCATAAAATATCTTCAATCACATTCCAAACCATTTCAAAAACAACATTACAAGGGTACAATCCAGGTTAAACTTTTACAAAATGTATCACCAGGTGCATCAGTACAAACAATATTACAATCATTTACAGCCTTTCATTTTGATCTGTACAGCCCGAGGGGCTCTAAACAGTTCCCAGTCTCTCGGTGCGCTGTGGTAGAAAGGTCTTAGACAGCGACCCTTCCCCATTGCGCCTTTGCGGCAGCTGCCCCAAGCTTTAGTGCGTCCCTCAGCACGTAGTCCTGGACTTTGGATTGTGCCAGTCCGCAACAATCGGTCGGGGACAACTCTTTGTGCTGGAAGACCAACAAGTTTCGGGCAGACCAAAGCGCCTCTTTCACCGAGTTGATGATCCTCCAGCTGCAGTTGATGTTTGTCTCGGTGTGTGTCCCTGGGAACAGCCCGTAGAGCACAGAGTCCTGTGTCACAGAACTGCTCGGGATGAACCTCGACAGCAACCACTGCATCTCTCTCCAGACTTTCTTTGCAAAGGCACAATGCACAAGGAGGTGAACAACGGTCTTATCCCCACCACAGCCACCTCGAGGGCATCGTGCAGAGGGGGTGAGACTCCTGGCGTGTAGGAAGGATCTGACGGGGAGGGCCTTTCTCACCACCAGCCAAGCTACGTCTTGGTGCTTGTTGGAAAGTTCTGGCGATGAGGCATTCTGCCAAATGACTTTGACAGTCTGCTCGGGGAACCATCCCACAGGGTCCACCCTCTCCTTATCCCTCAGGGCCTCTAGGACGTTACGTGCTGACCACTGCCTGATGGACTTGTGGTCAAAGGTGTTTTTCTGCATAAATTTTTCCACCAGGGACAGGTGGTACGGCACGGTCCAACTACTTGGAGCGTTCCGCGGCAGCGTGGCCAGACCCATCCTTCGCAACACCGGGGACAGGTAGAACCTCAGCACGTAGTGACACTTGGTGTTTGCGTACTGAGGGTCTACGCACCGCTTGATGCAGCCACACACAAAGGTGGCCATCAGTATGAGGGCGATGTTGGGCACGTTTTTTCCCCCTTTATCTAGAGGCTTGTACATCGCGTCCCTGCGGACACGATCCATTTTCGACCTCCAGATAAAGCGGAAGATGGCTCGAGTGATCGCCATCGTGCAGGAGTCTGGAATGGGCCAGACCTGCGCCACGTACAGCAACAGCGAGAGTACCTCACACCTGATGACCAGGTTCTTACCCGCAATGGAGAGGGAGCGTCGCTCCCACATGCCCAGTTTCCTTTTCACCATAGCCACTCGCTCCTTTCAGTTTCTAACGCATGCCCCGGTCCCTCCGAACCATATCCCCAGCACCTTCAGGCCGTCAGCCCTGACAGTGAAGGGGACAAAGGATCGGTCAGCCCAGTTCCCAAAGAACATGGCCTCGCTCTTCCCACGATTTACCTTGGCTCCCGAGGCCAGTTCGAACTGGTCGCAGATGTGCATCAGTCTGCGCACCGACAGCGGATCCGAGCAGAAGACGGCGACGTCGTCCATGTACAGGGAGGCTTTTACCTGAGTGCCTCCACTGCCTGGGATCGTCACTCCTCTTATGCCCGGATCCTTCCTGATGGACTCGGCAAAGGGTTCTATGCAGCACACGAAAAGGACAGGCGAGAGAGGACAGCCCTGCCTGACTCCAGATTTAATCGGAAAGCTATCTGTTTCCCACCCATTGATTGAGACTGCGCTACTGATGTTAGTGTAGAGCAGTTGGATCCAATTTCGAATTCCCTCCCCAAAGCCCATTTTGGAGAGCACATCCCCCATGTAGGTGTGCGATATTCTGTCAAAGGCCTTCTCCTGATCCAAGCTGATGAGGCAGGTATCCACACCCCTGTCCTGTACATAGGCAATCGTATTCCTGAGCAGCGCCAGGCTGTCAGAGATCTTCCTGCCTGGCACAGAGCAGGTCTGGTCAGGGTGAATCACCAATTCCAGAGCGGATTTGACCCGATTGGCGATGACCTTGGACAGAATCTTATAGTCCACATTCAACAGTGAAATGGGTCGCCAATTTCTAATTTCCTCCCTTTCCCCCTTGTGCTTGTAGATGAGGGTGATGATGCCTTTCCTCATGGATTCTGACATACTACCGGCCAGGAGCATACTCTCGTACACTTCTAGCAGGTCTGGGCCGATCAAGTCCCACAGAGCCGAATACAACTCCGCCGGCAAGCCGTCGCTTCCGGGGGTTTTACTCTTCTCGAAGGACTCGAGGGCCTTAGTCAGTTCATCAGGAGTTAGCGGTTTGTCTAGGCTCTCCCGCGTACTGTGGTCTAAGACCTCCGTGATAGAGGACAGGAAGGACTGGGAGGCTGTGCTGTCCGTGGGCTTCACGTCATACAGTCCGGCATAAAAGGATTTGCTGATCCTCAGAATGTCGGACCGTGATGACTTTACTGAGCCGTCTTCTTCCTTCAGGCTGCTGATCACAGAGCGCTCTCTGTGTACCTTTTGGAAGAAGAAACGTGAGCACGTCTCATCCTGCTCCACGGAGCGGACCCTGGAACGGAAGATGATCTTGGAGGCCTCCGAGGCAAAGTGCGAGGCTTGCTGGCCCTTCACCTCTTGGAGCTCCTCCTTGACATCGACCCCCATCGACTGCAGCCGGAGCAGATTCTGCATCTTTTTCTGGAGTCGGGACATTTCCCTCTGTTCCTTTCTAGCTTTCTGGGTGCCTTTGCGGATGAAAAACCTCTTGATGCTTCCCTTGATCACTTCCCACCAGTGTGTCAGGGACTCAAAGAGGGGTTTCACGGTTCTCCAACCTTTGTAATCCCTCTTGAGCTCCTCAATGTTCTCTGGGGTCAGCAGTTGCACATTTAGCTTCCATGCCCCCCTGCCCACCCTCAGGTCCTTCTCCAAGTGGCAGTCCGCCAGTAGGAGGCAGTGGTCAGAGAAGAACACCGGCTTGACCTCGGTGGATCTGACTGTGAATGCACGGGACACAAACAGGAAGTCTATCCTGGAACGAATGGACCCGTCTGGCCGCGACCAGGTGTATCTACGCTGCGCTCCGTCTGCAGGGTTGCTGAAGACGTCGTGCAGCTTGGCATCCTTAACTGTTTCCATCAGGGATCTGGACGTAGCGTCCAATCTGCTTCCAGCCCTGCCGGATCGTCCAGCCGCATCGATGATGCAGTTGAAGTCCCCGCCCAGAATGACCGGCCTGGAGGTCGCCAGCAGCAGTGGGAGCTGCTGAAAAACCTCCAGCCGCTCAGCCCCTTGTGCCGGGCCATACACGTTAATTAACCGGAGTGGAGCGTTCTTGTACATTACGTCTGCTACGAGGAGGCGCCCGCCCACCACCTCCTTAACCTCGGAGACGGTGAAGTTGCCTCCCCGCAGCAGAATACCCAGGCCGGAGGAACGAGAGTCGTTTCCGCCCGACCAGATCGATGGCCCGTGGGACCACCATCGTGACCATTGCCTGTAGGAGCTGAGGTGCGGTATCGCACACTCCTGCAGAAACAACAGGTCAGCTTTGACCTTGGCTAGGTAGTCCAAGGTCGCGACACATCGCGTAGTAGATTTAATGCTACGCACATTTATGGATACAATCTTTAAACCCATTTTAAAGCATTTATTCTCCTACCAAACCCACTGTCTCTGAGAGTCCCAGACCTTTGGTCTGCTCCTTCATACCCGTAGTGAGCTCAAATTCCTTCACTTTGGATGGGCTGAGGTAGATCTCCTTGGCCGTGTTCTGCTCCGGTGGCATCTGGAGGTTCACGTAGAGAGCGGGTTTTGAGATGACCTTTGCTGGAGAAGCTTCTCCAAAACTCACCCCCTCTGGGGTGTTGCTGTTCCCGGCTTCCTGGAGCTGGGGTGTGATGATTGCCTCACTGCTCCCAGATTCCAGGGGCTGTGCTGCACTGGCCTCCTCAGGTTGCAGGCAAAGTTGGGGTGCGCTGGTCTCCTTGTTGTCTCCAATTTTCTGGAGCTCGGGTGTCTCGTCCTCCAACGCCCTGGAGCTTTGCCGCCTCTTCTGTCGGTGCCGCTCTGGCACTTCATCATCCGAAGAGCTGCTGCCCTTGTCATCCGTGTCGGATGGGAGACGCCTCTTGCCGCTTCTCTGGGAAACGCCTTTGCTTCTTCTTCGCTCCCTCTTACTTTTCTTGTTCTTCACCGTCCGCCACTCCCCCTGCTGCTTTTCCGCTGCTGCCTCCTCCTCCATTGATTCGCTGTCCTGAGGACTGGGAGGTTCAGGGGGTAGTGCTGTTGATTGGCTCTCTGTTGCCTCAATCTCTTTCTCCACCTTGTCTCTCTCTGTGTCCTCCTTTGTCCCGTTGAACTCCCTGGGGGCCTTGGTGGTTGGAGTGACACGGAACCTTTCTTCTGCTTCCCCCTGGTCGGCTTTGGCTGCCTGTGCGTAAGTACGGCAGCGTTTGGGGCAGATCCTGTAGAGGTGACTTGCCTCGCCACACAGGTTGCAGCACTTGGCCTGTTTGCAGTCTTTTGTCTGGTGCCCTTCCTGTTTGCAGATCTTGCAGAGGGAGGCGCTGCAGTTGGCCGCCACATGACCAGCCTTGCCGCATGAGCGACAATGCTTGGGTTGCCCAGCGTAGACCAGGTAGCCCCGGTTTCCCCCGATCGCGAAACTGGAGGGAGGGTGGAAAATGGCTCCCTTACCATCAGTCTTTAGCGTGACCTTAAACAGGCGTTTGCCTGTCCAGATCCCCAAGTCGTCTCGAATCTCGGTGCCGCTCCCCACCTTATCGAAGTACCTGGTGAGGAAGGTGACCACGTCGGCGACAGGGACGAAGGGGTTGTACACATGCACCATCACCTCACGTTCCCGTTGCAACGGCAGAGAAAAGTGCGGCTCCGCCGTCAGGATCTTCATCTCCGGCAGGTCTCTCTTCTCCTCGAACACCCTCAGGAGCCGGACGCAGTCTGCCACCCGCTTGAACGTCACGTCAAAATAACCGCCTTTGCGGGAGTCGTGCAGGGTGAAGATCTCCGTAGCTTGGAAGCCGCACGCCTTCAACAGGATCCTCCTGGTGAAGAAGCCCCGATCCATAGGTGATCCTCCTTCGCTGTGGTTCACCGTGACTCGGACGGTGATAGGTAACCCACGGTATGGATTTGGATTGCGATTGGTTATCGCCCTTCCATCCCGACCTTGCCTTGGCAGGACCATGGTGTCGCCCCTGCAACACTTGATCTTAGCCAAAAGGCCGAGAAGCGATCTACACTTGATCTTAGCCAAAAGGCCCCTCACTGGCATTGGAGACAGCCGGCTCACTCTGCTGTCCTGTTGGCCTTGATGACCTTGGCGGGTGTCCTCTGGCCAGTGGAGCCTGTGCTGGTCCCGCCAGGGAGGGAGCGGCCAGTGCCACAGCTGGCATCTCCCCAGTCGCCGCAGCCTCATCGGATGCCACGGTCACTGGGAGAGGGACGGAGGAGCTGCTGCCCTCATCCGGAGCGCCCTGAGAGGAGCCCGCAGAGACGACAAGCAGCTCAAGCGCAAAAGTCAGGTCGCTTTGGACCTCCCTGCTCACCATTGATGGACAGCCACCTAGCTGGGATACTGGGTGCCCAATCCATCTCCCACACTGACACTGATCAGCTGAGGTAATTGCCGGTGTGAGGGCTGCAGGTCTGAGTGCATCCCCAGGAAGCCCTGATTGATCTCCTGGAGGAGGCAATGCGCTCGGCCATGAAGGTCATTGCATTGCCCATGCTCCGCATAGACTCCCCCATGCCCTCTTGTATCTAGATCCTCCCGCACACCCTGCTGGGCTTCCAGCATCTGCTGCCTCAGGGACGACTCCAGAGGCTCATCATCAGCCACCGGCTGAGCATGTTCCTGGTCCCCAGCATTCTTCTGACTGCTGGCGCCCTGGGCACTCTCTGCCTCAAACTGCACCTCAAGTGAGTGTGAAGTGCTCTCACCGCTGTGCCCCTAGATACTAGCCGATGATCTTACTCCCACCAAGGTGCTGGTGTCTGTGCTGGTGCCTGCCTGGCTGAGAGAGTGTGGCGCTGGTGCATTCATACCTTCTGTGCCCTCAGTGGTCATCAGCGATCCTTTAGGCTCCTGAGACCAGGTGTGCTCTGGTGAGGCTGAAAGGAAGAACAAGGGCATTTGATTAGTTACAGTTGAAGTAGTTACACTGTTAATGTGCATGTCTGGCACCCGGATCAGGATGTACTCGTCTTCCATTATCAATGGGGATCCCACGTTGGATGCTGAAATCAATATACAGTCAACAGTATATGATGTTCTGTTGAAGGGTCATGAGGACTCGAAACGTCAACTGTGCTTTTCTCCGCCAATGCTGCCAGACCTGCTGAGTTTTTCCAGGTATTTCTGTTTCTGTTTTTGTTTTGGATTTCCAGCATCTGCAGTTTTTTGTTTTTATACAGTCAACAGTGGAATGGTTGCAATGACAGACATTGTGACCTCAGTGCACAGCACTCTTACCTCCCAGTGGGACCCCAACCTCACCACGGCCGGTTGATCTAGGCGCATGGTGCCTCTCCAGTTCCAGTGCCTCCTGCCGGTATATGGACAGGATTAGAAGGTGGGGCTGCCCTCCACCAGTCCGCAGCCTCTCAGCATTACTGTGGGCTGTCTTCTCCTGAAAGGAGAGAGGAGCATTGATTAGTCCACCCTGTTCCTGCATTACCATTGCAGCCTGGCCAACCCCACCTGAGGAAAACCTTGCAGGGCTCAGCCGATTCGTGACCCTGGAGACACAAGACACTCACTCCAAACAGCCAGGGCTCACCCCCTTGCCCGTGAGCTGCCTCAATGACATTTGCCACTCACACTCTAAGAACTTCCAAACCCACGACCACTACCATCGATAAGGACAAGGGCAACAGATAGATGGGAACATCAGCTTCTGGAAGTTCCCCTCCAAGTCACTCTTCATCCTGACTTGGAAATATATCGCTGTTCCTTCACTGTCACTGGGTCAAAATCCTGGAACTCCCTTCCTAACAGCACTGTGGGTTCACCTGCACCACATGGACTGCAGCGGTTCAAGAAGGCAGCTCACCACTACCTTCTCAAGGGCAACTAGGGATGGGCAATAAATTCTGGCCCAGCCAGCGAAGCCCACATCCCGTGAATGAATGAATAAAAAAACAAAATTCTGAGGTGCGGCGGGGAGGAGGAGGCCAACCTAACTGCTGTGCTAAGTGACCCAGGCCAACACGGTACTCACCCTTCCCGATCGCAGGAGGTCATTAAACCGCTTGTGGCACTGCACCCATGTGCGTCTCACCACATCGCGGGAGCTGACCCGTGATGCCACCTCCTCCCAGGCACATTTGATTAGGTGGGGGTGGGGGGCCTCCTCCTCCCGTCCCTTGAGACAACGATATCCCAGCATGCTGCCACCTCCTTGAAGGGGGTAATGAGGCACTCATCGGAGAACCTTGGGGGCGACTGCCCCGCCGACCTGCCCTCCCGCCTGGCCTGCTCTCTGATGACATTGTCCATTGCAGATGACCGAACTCAACGGCAGCCTTAGGACGGCTGCCTGCGCCATTTATGAATAGGCCGCTGGGTCGCCATTGGACCCGGTGGACATTGGACCTCCCGCTGCGCCCGCCCCTTCCCACAGATCTCGCGAGTCGCGATTTACGCTGGGTGGACCTCAACTGGCCTGTCTATGTAAAATCACAGTGCGCACCCGATCGCAGGCGTCCTGCTCCCACCCAGCCCGTCCACCAACTGAAAAATTCTGGCCTATGTGTGTGCGGAGTGGGAAGTAGTGAACACTCCTTTTTCCGGGTTTTGAATGTGTAAAATAAGCTAACCTTCCGAGTTAATCCTAACTCGAGTTTGGTGTGGATTATTAGTAAAACTGGACCACAAAGAAATGAGGGGTCAGGAAAACACGCCAGCGCCACTCTTTTAAAAACAAATTCAAAATGCCTTCTGCTTAGGGACGGGTGGTAAGAGGAAATCTGCGCATGGTGTCTGTCTCTCTCCCCTCTATCATTTTCATAAATTCATGTTGATTCTGCTCAGTCTCACCATTATTTTCTTAGTGCCCTGTTATCACAGCCTTTAGAATAGATTCTAGCATTTTTCCTACTACTGATGTCAGGCTAACTGGTCTTTGTTTCCCATTTTCTCACTCCTTCTTTTCTTAAATAATGGGGTTCCATTTGCTACCTTCCAATCCGCAGGAACCATTGCAGGATCTATAGAGTTTTGGAAGAGGACCACCAACGCATCTATTATTTCAATAGCCATCTCTTTCAACACTCTGGTATGTAGATCATCCATTTTGAGTGGGTATCCACAATGAGCAGAACCATTGTTCCCATGAAAGGTCCCACATAGTCAATGTGTAACCGCACCCATAGTCTTCCCGGCCACTCCCAAGGGTGTAATGGAGCTGTCAATGGCAACTTTTGTAGTTGCTGACATTGCACGCAATTCGTCACTAAACTCTCTATTTCACCATCCATCCCAGGCCACCATAGGTAGCTGCATGCTATGGTCTTCATTCAGGATATTCCTGGATGTGCGCTGTGTAGTTCAATTAAAAGTGGCTCCCTTCTCTTTCGTCTAAAGTCTAAATAGATTACAATCTGAGGCAGTCCTGCAAAAGCTTTTCATTGTTCTCTGAAAGATGGCACATGCGGAGGAGACACCAAAAGGCAATCGTGTATGTTGGTACAATCATTTGTGGGTATTAATTGTGACAAATTCCCGTGAGGCATTATCTAACTCTAGTTGTTGATAAGCATGACTCATGTCAAGCTTTGCGTACATTATCCCTCCTGCCAGCTTGGTATACAGGTCTTCAATTTTTGGAATGGGGTGCCTGTCTAGCTTTATTAATCGTCAGTTTGTAGTCTCCACAAATTCGGACGAGGAACTATCACTTGTGCTCCTCACAATGAGATGCCATCCTGGCTGGTTATTTCATGTCTTTGTTGAAGTATTGTTTCATTTAGTTAGAAACAGGCTCCTGTGACCAACCATGAAGCACTTGTTCTCGTACCTGAGATAGGATTGGGTCCCGACTTGTCCAGTCTCTGACCTGTCGAGCACATACCGGTGAGGAATCTAAGAAATTTAACAATGAAACAAGTTCCTGTGGAACTGGGACGTGCTCATCATTTTCTTGTAAAGGCAAACAACTAACTGCATCAGCATTTGCAATTGATTTCCAGGCCTGTATATGAAAGTGTACTCGTATGCTGCCAGGATTAAAGCCTATTGTTGTATTGTTGCCGAGGCTATGGGTGGTATAGCCTTGTCCTCACTAAACAATCCTATCAATAGTTTGTGGTCTGAAATGATTGTAAAATGGTGGCTGTGTACGTACGGGTGAAATTTCTTGACACCAATTTCTTGACGTCAAAGACGATTGACTTTCTTTTTCTATCTACGAGTATCCCCATTGGCTGTTCTGTGCCGTTGTCCATCCAATGAGAGAGCACTGCTCCCACTCCATTGGGAGATGTGCCACACGTCAGCACCAACTCTTTCATCAGGTCATAGTGCACTAATAGATTGGACGAGTGCAACAATTGTTTCATCTTTATGAAAGCTTCTTTCTGGGGCACCTCCCAAGACCAACATTGGTTCTTTTTGAGTAGAGAATGCAGGGGGGGCCAGCACTGTAGACAAATTGAGTAGGAACCACCCACAATTGTTGATCATTTCTAGGAATGATTTGAGCTCTGAGGCATTCTTTGGCTCAGGTGCCTCTCTTATGGCTCTCACTTTCTCCTCAACCAGGTGGAGGTGCTGTGAATCCACCCAGTGATCCAAGTAGATTACCTCCCTCACTTGGAACATGCACTTTTTTTTTAAACGTACTCCAGTTTTCAAGAAACATTTTAAGACTAGTTTGCCTAATGCTCTTTTTCAGTGAATATATTATCTAAATAGACTACAGCCTGGGACAGTCCCTGCAGTAAACTTTCCATTATTCTCTGAAAGATGGCACAAGCGGAGGAGACACTGAAAGGCAATTGTGTATATTGGTACAGCCCTTTGTGGATATTAATTGTGACAAATTCCTGGGAGGCATTATCCAACTCTAGTTGTTGATAAACATGACTCATGTCAAGCTTTGTGTACATTGTCCCTCCTGCCAGCTTGGTATACAGGTCTTCGATTTTTGGAATGGGGTGCCTGTCTAGCTTCGTTACTTTATTAACCATTAGTTTGTAGTGTCCACAAATTCAGATGCTTTGGTCCAATTTAATGACGGGGTCTATAGGTGCTGCCCATTCTGAGAACTGAACAGTTGTATAACGCCCAGTTTCTGTAGTCTGTTCACTTCAATGACGACTTTATCTCACAGGGCATATGGCACCGGCCTTGTCTTCATGAACTGAGGGGTTGCTTCCAGATCCACATGAATCTTGGCCTGCAGACCCTGGATTTTCCCCAGTTTGTCATTGAAGACAGTGGAATACTTTCGAAGTAACTCTGGTAGCCCACTTGCTCTCAACTGGAAAATTTCAGCCTATTATAACTTAATCACCTTTAGCCAGTTTCGCTCCAGGAAGCCTGGACCCTTACCTGCTACCAACATCAAGGGTAGCTTTGCCGATTAGCATCCATAATGGACAGTTACTCTACTTATGCTTCTGACTTGAATGTCTTCACCCGTGTATGTTTTTAATTGGGCAGTTGTTTCCTCTAAATTTAATTGATGTTCCCCATTATACAGATATCTGAAGGTATGTTCCCCAATTACTGTAGCGGAAGCTCCTGTTTCCACTTCCATTCTAACAGGTCTGCTATTTACTATCGCTGTTACAGATATTGGTTCTGTCTTTCCAAAATAGATTAAACAATGAGTAAATGTCTGAATTTGTTGATTCAGGCTCTTCTACATTGTAGATCTCACTGGGTTTTTCCTTTCATTTAAAAGCCTTTCCTTGCACTGTCTCAATCTATGTCCATTTCTGTGACAATAATTATTTGACTTTTTTAAACTGCCAATTGTTAAAAGACTGCATGTTTCCACCTCTTTTTAAATTATTCTTTGTTTTCACTGCTAAGTCATTTTTTTCTCATTATCCGGCTAACTAGGGCCATTTCCCGCCTCTCGGCACAGTCTTGCATTTTCTCACCCTTTTTGGTTGGAGTTTCCCACCCGATGTGGGGGACGGCGCCATTTTGCATACCTTGTATGGCTTTTGAATCTCTTACTGCGCTTTCCATAGTCAGTGCTATCTCTAGCGCCTTCTTGAAATCCAAATTCGCTTCGGACAATAATCTCTTCTGAATCATGTCCTCATTCACACTGCACACTAAACCATCTCTGAGCATGTTGTTTAGAGATGTACCAAACTCACAATGTTCCATTAACTGCTTCAAACTTGCCACATAGCATATAACTGTCTCCTCCAGGGCTCTATTTCTCGAGTTAAACTTGAACCTTTGCATCGTTACTGAGGACTTTGGTTGATAATGCCCCTCATGAGGTCCACCAATTCACCAATTCAAAATTTTTTTGGAATCCGGGAACTTGGGTGCTGTCAAACTATGAATCAAACCGTAGCATTTATTCCTACATGAACTTAAGAGGATTGCTCGCCTCTTCTCATCCCCCGTAACCTCGTTTGCTTGGAAAGAGAACATGAGGTGTTCAATGTAATGAGACCAATCATCCATGGCTGAATCAAAGGAATCAATTCTTCCAAATTGCGGCATTCTGAGAGCAAATTACTTCTTCAATTTGAACGGAACTTCTATTTACAATTACTGGGCGAGGTATGGTGCAAATTTCTTTTCACTTGATTTCTTCTGGTTAAACTTGTTTTATTCTCATTGCCAGTTTGTTCTGGCCAAGTTGGTGCTATTGATAAGAGTTGATCAGCAGACACTTCTTAGGTGGAAATTTCAAATTTATTTACAAAGGTACTCAACAGCAGCTACACATATGCTCTCACTTCAAACTCTATCTCTACACTACTAACTACTAACCACAGAAGTAGCCAGTGCTACTCTCCTATTGGATCATGTGATCTTCCTTAACAAGCATTATGCTTAAAGTTATATTACACACTAAATAAAACCATAATTACTACACCTATTATAAATTCTTCTGTCTCTGCCTGCACGGGCCCACATTTGTCTTTACTAACTTTTTCCTCTTTACACACCTATAGAAGCTTTTACGATTAGTTTTTATGTTTTCTGCTAGTTTACTCTCATTTTCTATTTTCTTTCTTTATCAGTTTCTTGGTCCTCCTGTGCTGAATTCTAAAAAGTTCCCAATCCTCAGGCTTACTACTTTCATTGGCCACTTTATAAGCCTCTTCCCGTGATCTTATGCAATCTTTAACTTCTGTTGTTAGCTACAGTTGGATCACTTTTCTGGTTGGGTTTCATTCCTTAAAGGAATGTATATTTGTTGTAAATCATGTAATAATTCCTTAAATGCTAGCAATTGCCTGTCTATCATCATGCCTTTTAATGTAGTTCCCCAATATACCACAGCCAACTTGTTTCTCAGACCTTTGTTTAGATTTAAAACCCTAGTTTCAGATTGAACAACATCTCTTTCAAACTTAATGTAAAATTCTATCATATTGTGGTCACTCTTCCCTAAAGGCTCCTTTACAAGAGATTATTGATCAACCTCCTCTCCTTGCAATTTTCACTGAATTCAAAAATTCACCTAAATTCAAAATAGCCTATTCCCTAGTTGGTTCCTCAACATACTAATCTAGAAAACCAACTTGTACATACTCCAGGAATTTGTCCTCCACAGCATTAGTGCTAATTAGGTTTACCCAATCTCTAGATAGTTTGAAATCCCCCATTATTATCCATGTTACATACAGCTCTAATTTCCTGATTTATACCATACCATACATTATCATTACAATCTGGTCGCCTATAAACAACTCCCATGAGTGTTTGCTGCCCCTTGCTGTTTCTTAGCTCCACCCAAACTGATTCTACATTTTGATCTTCCAATCTAAGATCTTCTCTCACTAATGCACTGATCACATCCTTTATTAATGGCACGCTCCCACCTCCTTTTCCTTCTTGCCTATCCTTCCTTAATGTCAAATATCCTTGAATACTCAATTCCTAACCTTGGTCACCCTGCATCCATGTCTCTGCAATGGCAACTAGATCATACCTGTATATTTCTATTTGTGCTGTCAATTCATCTCCCTTGTTGCAAATGCTACATGCATTCAGATAGAGTGTCTTTAATCCTGCCTTTTTAACATTTTTATGTATTTTGACCCTATTTGATGCTGGCCTTTGTTTCTGCTTTCATCCAATTTCATGTACTCCTTTTCTTTCTACCATTTATGGGAAGGCGATGGCGTAGTGGTATTGTCACTAGACTGGTATTCCAGAGACCCAGGGTAATGCTTTGGGGACCCGGGTTCAGTGAAATTTGAATTCAATTTACACGTGACTCCAGACCCACAGCAATGTGGCTGACTCTTAAAATGCCCTCTGAACAAGGGAAATTAGGGATGGGCAATTAATGCTGGCCTAGCCAGCGACTCCCACATCCCATGAACGGTTAAAAAAAAAAATTACCAGCTTTGTTTCTCTCCTATCTGAATTCCCTCTTTGGTTGCCATCCCCCTGCCAAGCTAGTTTAAACCCTCCCCAACAGCACTAGTAAATCTCTCTGCAAGGATATTGGTCCCAGTTCCGCTAAGGTGTAACCCGTCCACCAGGTACATGTCTCCCTGCCCCAGAACCAGTCCCAGTGCCTCAAAAATCTAAAGTCCTCCCTCCTGTAACATCTCTCCAGCCACAAGTTCATTCACTCTATCTTCCTATTTCAATTAAATGCTTTGGGACATCCTGAGGTTGTGAAAGCTGCTGGTTAAAAAGAACTCTTCTTGGCTGCTCCCTCCGAGGTTTCCTGCACTGAGGGAGTTTTGCAGGATCCTCCATCGGAGGTTTGGGCAGAAAAATCAAAGGAAGGTAAGTAGGTAGTTTTTTTAAAATCAGGAACAGGGGGTTTTGACCCTGATCGGAAGATTTGGGCCTATGTTTCTAATTGTGGTAATTATTCCCCCAAGGGGGCTGATTTCCATTGGCTGATGTTAGTGGCCTCAGAATGAGGTCAGTATTCTTCTGGCTCTGTTCACCCCAGCCAGTTTAATTTTGAAAGGCATCTAAACACCTGATTCACGTGATAGGCCCATTTTGGCATTAATAGGACCCTGATCGCCATTTAAGGTCAATGCCAGCACTGTGCTCACTCTGATCAGTTCCACAGATGATGAAACCACAGAGGCTTGCTAAGATAAGTGCCAAATTATTTTTGTGGGCTCCTGAGGAGAATGTTTACTCCTCCTGAGCTCATAGAAATTACCTGGGCTGCTGCTGCGTCTCCATCCTCTGCAATCGCAACTTCTCCTTCCTGCCTGCCCAACCACCAGACAATTTACTTTGCTGGCTATTGCAGTGGTTTGGCTTTTAGACCTCGATTTGGTTGCTGCCAAATTTAAATGAAGATGAGCCAAAGTGTGGTATGGTGGGGTTAGGGGACCGCAGTCACAAAGAATGGAGGTTCCAAAGTTGTAGCTCTACCTCCCACCAAGTGTTGCTGCTATCTCATCAATAGTCACCATTATATTCCAAAATCCTTCCTCATCGTTCCCTTTCCAATTGGCCCTTTCTCACTCGCCCTCTTTCTAATTGTGTCTTCCCAACTGCCCGTATCTGTTTTCCCAACTTCCAAGTTGTCCCTCAAAGCCAATCATCTGCCTTCCTGATGGGCCCCTTCCCAATCAGCCCTGTCTTGGCCATCCCACTTTATCACTTGCGCATGGGCTGCAACTGACATAGCCATGAGTTGATCTTCAATTCTAACAGCCAGCGAGCTGTCCGCAAATACTGAGTTCACCTCAGGCCTCACCAATCAGGCATTGCGATTGTGCCCTGCACCTCCCACACTCTTAATAATTTCTCCCTCCCCTGGTGCAGTCACTTAACGTTTCAGTGACTGGAGCCTTTAATGTTTTCCAGCAGCCTTTAGGGTCAGTCAGGCCCACACACTGCAGTGTGTGCCAGGCACTCGGCCTGTACACAACTGGTTTGACCCCGAGCTTAGCTCATTGCTCTTTAAAATACAGCAGGCTGGGATCTTGTTATTGGCTGCACACATATCAGAATCTAACCCAGAGGAAATAAATATTTGGAAATGCTGAAAATACCCATTAATATCTGAGAAGGGACAGAGCTGTAAACATTTGGGGTCAAAGATTCTTCACCAGACCTTAAAACTAAAAGAAAAGCCAAAGAAGATGCTAATGGACTTGTGGTGTGTCTCCAGCATTTTGTGTTTTTGTATTTCCCACATTCATGGAAATAAGAATTAAAACACAAGTTAACATAGTGACAAGTAAATATATAAATATATAACAAATAAAGATAGATAAGAAAATAAAGGCGTAACTTTGCTACCTCAGTAATAACCAGATGCCATGGTATGGAGAGTGAATGGAATGAAGAGTTTGTGTTGAAGGGGATAATAGAAAGAAGGATGGAAGTCGTGCTTATTCAATATATATATATATTAGAATGATTCTAAATGGCAAAAGTCGGTGTACACTATCAGCATTAAGTTCCCAGAAGGAAAAAACAGTAAAAACTGGGAAATAATACTGGTCTAAACTGGTCTTGTATACCTTAAAATGGAACACTGGTAAAAACTGGGAAATAAAAGTACTGGTCTGGACTATTTATCCTTCTGGAAAGTAATTTATTTCTGAATCTGAGACTGTTGAAGACTGTATTCAACCACATCAGATCACAAAATTCATAAAGAAAACAAATAAATAGAACTATTAACTGTGCACATTCAAATGTAACAGTGAGATAAATGTACATGTGAGTTAAGTTCAATGTACCATTGACTAGCATTTATCAGAGTTCAATGTAGCAGTGAATTCGCATACACTAGCATCCAAGATTACATTGGATAGGTAGATGAAGGAAAAAAAGATAAAGGGAAATGGGGTCAAGGTAGCCAAATATTTGTTTACCTGGTGGAGGCAGGGGAAAACACTTAATGGCCTTCTTTCTATGTTGGAATTTCTTTCTATGTATCTCTATGTATCTGTGAGCTCAATGTCACAGAGGGTTCAGAGTATCAGTGTATTTGATACAGCAGTCAGCTTTGCAGTTCGAACCTGCCCCTCCAATTGGAAAATTCTTGTTCAGGTTTCTAGGGAGCCTTAAGTCAGCTGGGTCTGGTAATTATTTTTAATTGGGGTAACTCAGCATCTCTGAGTGTAACAAATGGATCTCATTCTGTTTACCTTTAATTCCAGAAAACAGAAATGAGAGTGCATAAGCCAGAGCTCCTCAAACTCTGGGTCACAATGAGGTGAAGTGTTGTGGTCCTGATCTCTGAGGCAGCAATGGCTACCGTGGAGCTTGGATGGAGGAGTGCAAGGCCCCTTTAAATACGCGTGCTTTGGTGGGAGTGGTCTAATAGACAGAACTTTGATTCCTGCTGCAAAAAGTGGCTAGGAAAAGGTAGGTGTTTTCTTTTTAAAAAAAACCCTGCAGTTTAAACACTTTCCACCATGCTCAACCTCACTGCCCCCTCCACCACCAATCCCCGGCCCTGTTCAGCAGCTGAGGGCAACCTCCCACCCCATCCATTTAAGTTAAGGAACCATTCTATTTTCGGGAGAGGGATCACCAACAGTCCATGTCTGGACTGATTACCTCATACGTCCATTTAAGGAAATCAAAAGGAGAGGTAAAATCTAATTGTCATTCAAGCAGTCAATGAATATTAACTTTGAACCTTTGTGCAGCAGAAGTCAGAGCATGGACGTGTGTTGTGATAGGTTTGCTGTTGTCAGTGCTTTGTAGGTCAGATGAATGTCCTACGCTAACCTTGTCTGCCAACTGAAGTTCTGAAGGGGTGGTCAGCAGTGTTTGACAGCAAGCTTGGTGGGCTCACTGAGATTAGTGAGTGAATGATTTTTCCATTGCTTGTGCCTGCTGTTGACTTTCTAGGTAAAAAGACTCAGAAGGAGGGAAAAACCTGGGTACAAGGAATTGGGTTAAGGACATGGTGGGGAAAAGGCAGAAGAGGAAGAATCCGGGCAGGGGTGGGTGTGAAGAAATGGCAAAAGATGTGCTAAGATCAATGGAGTCATGCAGATTATAAATGCAGAGAGGGGTTCCAGGTACTGGATGATACAGACAGGGGCTCCAGGTACTGGATAATACAGACAGGGGTTCCAGGTACTGGATAATACAGACAGGGGTTCCAGGTACTGGATAATACAGACAGGGGTTCCAGGTACTGGATAATACAGACAGGGGCTCCAGGTACTGGATAGTGCAGAGGATGTTTTTCATAGGGATCATGATGGGAAATGAAGGAGAACTCAATGGCTTTTTCAGCAATAATGAAGAAAGCAACAGGGCGGGAGAGGAAAAGTTAAGTAACAGTACTTTGCATGTGATATTCATGGGCAGTTCTATCATAAAGACAAGGCTACTAGGTTGGTGATTTATCCTTTGGGAATTTTGGTGAGTCACTAAGTAAGTTAACGCCAGAAGGCAAAGGTGAGTTGTCAGTAGTTGGCGATGTAGAAATTAATGGCAGAGAGAAAGCTCACAAAGGCCGCTTCTGTTTTCCTAACTGTTGCCATGGATTTGCTAAAGGTACTAAATTCATGTATAAACCCTGACAGTAATTGAATGGTTGGCCAGATAGGGCATGGGATTTGTGAATAATTTGTTCTGTTTTGGGGGTAAACCAGGATGAAATGGAAAGTGATGGGCTGCATCTTAGCCATGGCTAGGTAAAGTGCACTAAGGCAAAAGGTTGACTGGCCAGTTTGTTATAGCAGCGTGTGGAAATGGAGTGCTACTGAGAGAGAATGTTTCAACCATAAGAGGAAGTTCTTACAAGTAACTGTGGGGACAACAAAAGGGAAATAAAGAGAAATGACAAATCAGAGAGAAAAAATGCTAAATATTTTCATACTAATACCGGAAGCTTATGGAGTAATCTTATTCAATAGAAACTGTGTCTTGAGGGAAATTACAGGCTGATTATTATAATAGAGCAGCTTAGGGAGAGCACTGCCTGAGAGATTAAAATACCTGAGTATGGAGTCTATAACAGGATCAGACAAAACAAGGCTGGTGGAGGTGGCATCATCCACAGAAAGAAGCAGCGGAGACAACTGAAGGAGCAGAAACAATGAGAGAAAAGGAAAAAGGGTCATTTTTGGATGTTGCTACAGGTCTGGAGACTAAAGGGTCTGAGGAAATGTTGTAATATCCAAGACTACAATGTTAATGATGGGGTACACCAACTACCTCAGGGAAACAACGGAGGGGTCTGTGATACAATACAGTTTATTTTATTTCTTCCTGGGATGTGGGAGTCACTGGCAAGGCCAGCATTTGTTGCCCATCCCTAATTGCCCTTGAACTAAGTGGTCACTTCAGAGGGCAGTTATGACTCAATCACATTGCTGTGGGTCTGGAGTCACATGGGTAAGATCGGGTAAGGATGGGAGATATCCTTCCCCTAAAGAACATCAGTGAAGTGAACAAAATGGTTTTTTACAACAATCTATGGCAGTTTCATGGGCACCATTACTGAGACTAGCTTTCAATTCCAGAATTTATTAATTGAATTTAAATTAAACTAGCTGCTTTAATGGGATTTGAACTATGTCCTCAGAGCATTAGCCTGGGCCTCTGGATGACAAGACCAATGACATGATCACTACATCACCATTTCCCCACAAGTTCTTTCCTGTCTGTCCTGGTCCTCGCTCCTTCTGCCACATCCATGTCTAATGCTGCATCGATTGCTTCTTTACTGGATTGTCAAACGGCCAATAGAGTCTGGGGATATCCTGGATCTAATCATAAGATTAATGAAGAATCCAAAGATCATGGTATTATTAGAACTTCATTTGCTCACAAAGGTGTAAAAAAAGGTAAAATATTGGATTTTATCATCATAGATAAGTGAGAATGGAAAATAAGCTAATAGCAGACAGTTAATTGGAACAGAGTACTGGTTGGAAATTCTATAATGGGACGAGAAATATTTACGGAGCTGTTACTGAGGCTGAAATCAAAATAAATTCTGGTTAAATCAAAACAGGTTAAGTGAAAATTAAAAGCAAGGCTATTTAAAACTGAACTATGTAGGATAACTTATCTGCATCCTGCCCAACCACCATTGGAAAGTTGCAGGTGACACAAACAGCAGGGAGCAGTGCTGTGTATGGTAGACAGACCCAACAATCCCGGCTACAACCCACACGTTGTGCTGCTCTCTGCTGGGAGTGTACGTTCACAGACTTTGTTATTACGAGTGTGGTATTCCTGATGGACAGGCTTTTTAAAGCATACTGAGAATCTGATGGGAAAGAGGATTAGGCAAATTATAAAATAACAAGGAGAAGCAGGTTAAAAAAGTTAAAGAGGGAGTCAAGGCTGACACTGAATCTGAAACTGCTGCCATGATCTCCAGTAACGATAGAGGGGTTCTCAAAGTAAGCAAAC
This sequence comes from Cetorhinus maximus, assembly GCF_964194155.1. Classification (NCBI taxonomy): domain Eukaryota; kingdom Metazoa; phylum Chordata; class Chondrichthyes; order Lamniformes; family Cetorhinidae; genus Cetorhinus; species Cetorhinus maximus. The sequence continues at coordinate 34,497,536 of NC_135904.1, forward strand.
AGTGGAGTATCTGAGGACCACGCCAACTTGAGAAACACCTTGATTCTAAGGCATCTTTTACAATCTTATTTAAAAATACATTTTTCAGCTACCTAACAATTTACAAAGAAACATTCATTTTACAGAAAATGGATCGATGCCATTTTAATTCAGTATTTCAATGCTGTGTCATTTCTGTTTGTTGTGAAGTTTTGAAAATGAACATGTGCTCTGTATTTGAAGGAAGCTGAATGCATTGTGAGGTTATTTGCGACACAAGCTATATGCATTGTAACACAAGAAATATTTTGTGCTTACAGAAAAAAAAAGACATCTGAAATTATATTTCAAACCACTGAGTCATACAAAGGTTTCATTTTTCAGTGGGCTAGTTAGTCTCTGCCTGTAACAGAATGGCAGCAAGCAGGTATTAGCTCAGACCGTGGGGGTAGATCTTGACTTTGTGCTATAGCAGAAAATGGATGATAACAAACTCGCAGCCCGTATTACAGCTCGTATTACAGCCCTTATTACAGCTCGTATTACAGTCTGTATTACAGCTCCCCCCACTTTTATTTCCAGTGTCACAGGTTTTACACTATGGCTCAAAGTGAACATGATCCCCATCCCTCCTCCAAGTTGTTGTAATATGCCTTTAAGGAATTGCAGCATGACATCACTAGAAGGAAGCATGTCATGCAATCCTGTTTCAGTTTCACTTTTGCTCTCAGTGGAGCACATGCACACAGCTCTGCAGCTCTGATGTCTTTAAACTTTATGCCTCTGTACAACTGTTCCCATGTGCCTAGTCTCAATAAATGAACCCACAACATGTTTACCCAATCCCTTTTGAGTGATTGGTGCCTTTATATCATTATACCACACATGACATGGTGTGCAGCAGTGGTTCCTTCTAAACCACATGGTGTTTAGCCTGACAGCAAGATTCAGTATAGGTACAACATTCGAACAGTCTTAGATCATGCTACATGGCATGAGACGACCCTTGATGTCTGGTACCCAATTTTGCCTGTGCCATGAGGAAAGAGCTTATCATAGGCCAAGCAGTCCCCATAAGAGGAAGCAAACATCAATCATCTAGATCATTCTACAAGATGGGCGGTGATGATTTGTACACAAAGCGCATAAGTGAAGAAACAAAAGGGTGAGGTAAAGAACCTACAGTGAGTGTCCCCTGATGCATGCTACATGGTAGAGCTGGGTTTATTTAAAAGGTCCAGACTTTCAATTAATAAGCTACACGTCCATTTTGTGTCTTACTCTTATTAATTATGGATAAAATGCTGTAATTAAAAGGAATATTGTATCAGAGAGCAGTTACTTGTGTTCACTTTGGAGAAATAGAATTTACATTGTGATTGATTGGAAGATTCCTTTGTTCCTGAAGCGATCTCTCAATACCACAGAAAATGCTGGAAAAACTCAGCAGCTCTGGAGCATCTGTGGAGACAGAAGCAGAGTTAATGTTTCAAGTCTAATATGACTCTTCTTCGGAAATCGGGGGAACACCTGTTCCGAAGAAGAGTCATGTTGGACTCGAAATATTAACTCTGTTTCTCTTTCCAGCACTTTGTTTCTTTTTAATTTCAGGTCTCCAGCATCTCCACTGTTTTGCTTTTATCCCTTGATATCACGATCTAATTCATGTTGACCACGATCCTGCTGTACACTGACGACGGGCAATGTCATGGGCAATCAATTCTGTGTCACTCGATGTCCAATAGCCCAATGCTTCATTTCACTCAGCATCTGTACTTTATATCCAGCACCATCTGACAGAGCCTACAAACTGCTTTAAATGGCTCAAAAGTGCTGAATTTTGTTTTATTTTATTTTACTGCAAATTGACTGTGCAATTCATTCCTTTCCCATTAACTCTTATATCTTATGATGAATTGTAATGTGTTACGCTGTCTCTATGGCCCCAGGATTTCATGGATTTAGTTACAGAGGTAAACAATCCATTATCAGGTTTCACATCCCAAGGCATTTTCTGTTTGGTGACAAGATCTTACATCTTTTTTTTTTGTTTATTTGGAATATTAAACATTTGATTGCGCTACATTATAGATCTTTATCTATTATAAATACCCTGAATGGGTGTGCCTGGGGCGATACTGAACTTTCCTGACCCTGTTCCCTGTCAATGTGAATCCACAGCAAAATCAATCTTAAACTCACCGGGCAATAACTGAGCCATCGCTCCTGTCCTGCTCCAAGAGGGTGAAAAATAATTCTTTCTTGCAGGACACAAAGATCTTCTGCCCTTTGAGAAACACTTTAAATTCTTCTTAAGTTACTTCTTGCCAATTATCATTAACAACCTGCTAAATAAAACTTATTTAAAATTTAATACAGGGGGAAGTAATTCTAATGAGTATGGGTAAAGTTTGTTATAAAACTGACAGTTAATGATCTGGGTATAGGAATAAATTTGATGGGTCAAAATGCCTTTTGTTGTTATAAAATTGATTAAATTCTTCAAAACAAAATGAATAAATAGCATCTTTGACACAGACAGGAAGTGAAGTCATGAACCAAAGGCAAAGGATAGATTATAGCAAGCCAGGTACAAATTACAATTTATTGTCCAACCAAAATCAAAACTCAGCCTTTGCTCAAGCTAGGAATCTCTCAAATCAGATTTCACCAATTTGCACGAATAGATCCCTGATTTGCCAACTCTGATGTCACCACTCACTGCATGTTATAAGTATTTTGCTGACACCACAGTTGCGATACAGATTGGTTTTTAGCAGAAAAATAGTTTAATCAGTGCGATTTGAATTGCTTGGAGGGACCTGGGTCCTCTTCAAGTCTTGCTGCAAGGAAGATATCCTCTATAGTGCAGTAAATCTTGTTTCTAGTTGGTTTGGCATAGTTACCACTGAAATCAGCAACCAAAGGATTACTCAATCATTAAACCAAGGCATTGTTTACTAAAAACACATCCTTCCTGGTGCACAATGTCAAACAGTACTTTTTGTTCCAGCATTACCGGGCAGGCTAAGTGGTGGGAATCATAAACATAGGAGGCTGAATATACGCAATCCAGCCTCATTGCCATAAATGCAGCAGAGCTGTCTTTGCGTCACATTGGTGAGTTGGCATTGATAGTGTGAGAATTTCCAGGATCAGGCTACGTGCATTAAAAAGCCAGTAATCACGTCACTATGGTGCATGTGTTGGGAATGGACAATGTGGCGTTTTCTACCATATGTGGCCAAAACCAGAAAGACTCACTCAAAAGGGAATTGAAATGCCCCATTTATCTCCTGGATTGCTTTCGGTTGGGACCGCAGGTTGAGCTTGCCAGAGTCCAGTTCATTCGAGGCAGTGGATATGAGAGTGGTGCAAACTTCAACCAATGTCACCATCTCACCTGTCAGGCTTTCCAGTCCCACTCTTGCTCTAATAGAAATTCCCTCCGAATGATCGGCAGGGTGAGGCCTGACATTACTGGGTCCCATCCCCTAGCCGTAGCAAAGTGTGGCAATCAGCCTCAAGGCAGTTTGAGACCAGGTCATTCAATCATACTGCTCAACCAAAGGAGTCTCTCCAGGGGTTAAGCGAGAGTCTGATGGTGAACACAATAAAAGTGTTGTCCATGAACTGTGTAAGTAACTGTGGACTGTAATTCAAATTAACTTACTTTCCTTCAGCCCCTTCCTTGTTTTCTTAAGTTCTTGCACATGCAAGTAAATAACAGTGAATGGCTCTGAAGAAGGGTCATACGGACTCGAAACGTTAACTGTGTTTCTCTCTCCACAGGTGCTGCTAGACCTGCTGAGTTTTTCCAGCATTTTCTGTTCTTGTTTCAGATTTCCAGCATCTGCAGTATTTTGCTTTTATTTAAGTGAGTGGCTCATATTGGCAAGTGGAATTTTGTCAAAACTGAGCATGGAACAGCCTACTCAAAGATTGAATCATTTCTCAGTCAACTCTTTGCTTTGCACTATCCAGAAAATTACCTGTTTGCACCACTGCAGGGAAGCATTCCTCACGCTCAATGGTGCAGAGAAGGCTTAATGTATGGTGTGGAACAGAAAAAAATATTGTTCTCTGACATGTAGAGAAAGGAAGCTATAAAAAGGAAAAAGAAATACAAGCAAAAAAATCAGGAAAGGACAAAATAATTTCCCTTTACATTGTCCTCTGGCTCAGAAAGAGGAAATAATCATCTACAAAACGCGCCTTTTAAAGTATGTTTTGTTCAGCAACATTAAAAGGCATTTACATTTCTGAGTGCAATTCACAGCGGGATAATATGAGATCGAGCCCTTCTAGGCATTATTCTATGTGTTACAAAATACCGTGAAACCAATTTTGTATAATTTTGTTTCATTTCAAAATTACATAATTTAGACATGTTCTATTTTATCATTTAAGATTTCCAGACAAATGCGGCTTCAACTAAAAAAATGACAACAATGAAATTCATTGAAATGCAGCAACGAAGTTAATGACAGACTATTCAGGAGAAGGTAAATTACTTACAATTGCTAGGAAAGAACTTGATGGTATACGATGTCTTATCATGTCCTCAGGATGTTGTAAATCGCTTCACAACCAATACATTATTCAAGATACGTTGCTAAGCAAATGCCAGAGCAAACTTGTATGCATGAGATACACAGCCATGTCACCTGTAGTAAGATCAGGAACTGTTGGAAACACTCAGCAGATCTGGCAGCATATGTAGAAAGTGAAACAGAGCTAATGTTTCAGGTTGATGTTGGTTAAGGGAGGAATGTTGGCCAAGACACCAGCAGACCTCGATGCTCTTCTTCGAATAGTGCTGAAGGGTCTTTTCCGTCCATGTAAACTAGAATACAGGTCATTATTTTAATGCCTCATCTGATAGATGGCACCTCCGATAATGATGCAATAGTTGGAACTGTGCTGAGAGTAGGGGAAAAGAGGACTCAGAGGCAGTAACCACCACCCAGGAGAGTGGGCAAAAAGAGGACTGGAGGTAGTAACCATCACCTAGAAGAGTGGGTGAAAAGAGAACCAGAGGCAGTAACCACTGCCTAGACGAAAGATCCAATCCAATTGAATCTGTGGCTCCAGAGCAGAGCGGCCGTAGTCTGAGAGAAATCAAAGTGTGACAATACAGGAGAATGGATAATTGATTGGTTGGTGAATATTTTGCTCGTTTATCTTCAAAACTTGTGTAATTTATTAATAGTTGTAAGGTTTTATTAGTTGTAGTAAGGTTTACTATCAGTATGAAAGGTTATTGGGAGTAGCAGTGTTTATTAATTATAAATTAATTAAGAATAAATGAATTAACCCTTGATAAAGATGACAGGGCAGGTGATCTGTTGCAACTGCAGAATGTTGAAGTTGTTAGACACTGGGGTGATCCAGGGCAAACATGTCTGTAATAAGTTTCTGTAGCGTGAGGAGCTTCAGCTCCTAGTCACTGAGCTGGAGGCCGATCTGCAGACACTGCGATGCGTCTGGGAGGGGGAAAGTTATCTGGACACCTTGTATCAGGTGGCAGTGACACCACAGAGGACAGGGTCTTCTGATTTGGTCAGTGGTCAGGGACAGGAAGGTGTGACAATGAGTGAGACAGGTATGAGGACCCAGAAGGTAGATGTGGAGGTGCCTCAGCCCTTCCAATTGTCCAATAGAGTCGAGGTTCTTGCAGCCTGTATGGATGAAAGAAGTGGCTGCAGAGTGGATGAGCAAACTGGCCATGGCACCATGGTACAGGAAGCCATTTAAGTGGGAGGGTTAATAGGAATGTAGTGGTTGGGGACAGTAGAGTCAGGGGGATAAACACAGCTCTCTGTAGCCGACAGGAGTCCAGATGGCTGTGTTGCCTTCCCGATGCCAGGATTTGAGATATATGCTCTGGGCTGGAGAAGAACTTGCAGTGGGAGGGGCAGGAAGCAGTGGTCGTGGTCCATGTAGGTACCAACGGCATAGGTAGAACTAGAAAAGAGATTCTGTGTTTTTTTAGTCACTTATGGGATATGGGCATCGCTGGCTAAGGCAGTATTTATTGTCCATCCCTATTCGCCCTACAGAAAGCGGTGGCGAGCTGCCTTCTTGAACCGCTGCAATCCATGTGGTGTAGGTACATCCACAGTGCTGTTAGGGAAGGAGTTCCAGGGTTTTGACCCAGCGACAGTGAAGGAACGGCGATATACTTCCAAGTCAGGATGGTGAGTGGTTTGGAGGGGAACTTCCAGGTGGTGGTGTTTCCATCTGTCTGCTGCCCTTGTCCTTCTAAATGGTAGTGGTCATGAGTTTGGAAGGCACTGTTTAAGGAGTTTTGGTGAGTTCCTGCAGTGCATCTTGCAGATGATACACACTGCTGCCTCTTTGCATCAGTGGTGGAGCTAGTGAATGTTTGAGGATGGGGTGCCAATCAAGCGGGCTGCTTTGACCTGGATGGTGTCAAGCTTCTTGAGTATTGTGGGAACTGCACTCATCCAGGCAAGTGGAGAGTATTCCATCACACTCCTGTCTTGTGCATTGTAAATGGTGGACAGGCTTTGGGGAGTCAGGAGGTGGGTTACTCATCACACGATTCCTAGCCTCTGACCTGCTGTTTAGCTACAGTATTTATATGGCTAGTCCAGTTCAGTTTCTGGTCAATGGTAACCCCCAGGATGTTGTCACTGGGGGATTCAGTGATGGTAATGCCATTGAATTTCAAGGGGTGATGGTTGGATTCTCTCTTGTTGGAGGTGGTCATTGCCTGACACTTGTGTGGCATGAATGTTACATGTCACTTGTCAGCCCAAGTCTGGATATTGTCCAGGTCTTGCTGCATTTAGATGCGGGCTGATTCAGTATCTGAAGAGTCATGAATGGTGCTGAACATTGTGCAATCATCAGCGAACATCCCCACTTCTGACCTTATGATGGAAGGAAGGTCATTTATGAAGCAGCTGAAGATGGTTGGGCTGAGGACACTACCCGGAGGAACTCCTGTAGTGATGTCCTGGAGCTGAGATGACTGACCTCAATAACCACAACCATCTTCCTTTGTGCTAGGTATGACTCCAACCAGTGGAAAATGTTCCCCCTGATTCCCATTGACTCCAGTTTTGCTAAGGCTCCTTGATGCTACATTTGGTCAAATGTGGCCTTGATGTCAAGGGCAGTCACTCACACCTCACATGGGGAGTTCAGCTCTTTTGTCCATGTTTGAACCAAGGCTGCAATGAGGTCAGGAGCTGAGTGGCCCTGGCGGAACATATCTGGGCAATTTTCCATGTAGCTGGGTAGATGCCAGTATTGCAGCTGGACTGGAACAGCTTGGCGCAGCAAGGTCTGGAGCACAAGTCTTCAGTACTATTGCCAGAGCCCATAGCCTTTGCAGTATCCAGTGCGTTCAGCTGTTTCTTGATATCACATGGTGTGAATCAAATTGGCTGAAGACTGGCATCTGTAGGAGGCCAAGATGGATCATCCACTCAGCACTTCTGGCTGAAGATTGTTGCAAATGCTTCAGCCTTATCTTTTGCACTGATGTGCTGGGCTCATCTATCATTGAGAATGGGGATATTTGTGGAGCCTCCTCCTCCAATGACTTGTTTAATTCTTTGCTGCCATTCACAACTGGATGTGGCAGGACTGCAGAGCTTGGATCTGATGCATCGGTTATGGAATCGCTTAGCTCTGTCTATCACTTGCTGCTTATTTGTTTGGCACACATGTAATCCTGTGTTGTAGCTTCATCAGGTTTATACCTCATTTTAAGGTATGCCTGGTGCTGCTCCTGGCATGAACCTCCTGCACTCTTCACTGAAGCAAGGTTGATCCCCTGACTTGGTGATGGTGGCGTGGGAGATATGCCGGGCCATGGGGTTATAGATTGAGTTCAAGTGCAATTCTTCTGCTGCTGCTGATGGCCCACAGCGTCTCATGGATGCCCAGTCTTGAGTTGTTAGATTTGTTCGAAATCTATCCCATTTAGCACAGCGGTAGTGCCACACAACACGATGGAGGATATCCTCAATGTGAAGACAGGACTTTGCAGTTGTCACTTCTACCGATACTGTCATGGCAGGGAGGTTGGTGAGGATGAGATCAAGTATAAAACAAAAACAGAATTACCTGGAAAAACTCAGCAGGTCTGGCAGCATTGGTGGAGAAGAAAAGAGTCGACGTTTCGAGTCCACATGACCCTTCAACAGAACTGATGAGATCAAGTATGTTCTTTCCTCTTGTTGGTTCCCTCACCACCCAGTCTAGTAGCTATGTCATTTAGGACTCGGCCAGTAGTGGAACTACTGAGCCACTCTTGGTGATGGACATTGAAGTCCCCCATCTGGAGTACGTTCTGCACCCTTCCTCCAAGTGGTGTTCAACATGGAGGAGCACTGATTCATCAGCTGGGGGTCTGGGGGCAGTACATGGTAATCAGCAGGTGGTTTCCTTACCCATGTTTGACCTGATGCCATGAGACTTCAGGGGGGCCGGAGCTGATGTTGAGGATTCCCAGGGGAACTCCCTCCATCCCATATACGGTGCTGTCACCTCTGCTGGGCCTGCCGGTGGGACAGGACATACCCAGGGATGGTGATGGTGGTGTCTGGGACATTATTCCTTTTCCAGTTTCATTCCAATGAGTGGCGTTTAAGAGTCAACCACATTGCTGTGGATCTGGAGTCATATGTAGGCCAGACCAGGTAAGAGGACTATTGGTGAACCAGATGGGTTTTTACAACAATTGATAATTGACAATGGTTTCATAGTCATCATTGGACTTTTAATTCCAGATTTTTTATTGAATTAAAATTCCACTATCTGCCATGGCAGGATTCGAACCAAGGTCCCCAGAGCATTACCCTGGGACTCTGAGGAGTCCAGCGACAATACCACTTCACCACCGCCTCCCCCTTGTTAGGGTAGACTCTGGGAGATTTTTTCCACTGGTCAGGGAATCTAGCACACAGGAGCACAGTCTCAGGATAAAGGACCAATCATTTAGGACTGAGATGAGGAGAAATTACTTCACTCAAAGGGTTGTGAATCTTTGGAATTCTCTACCCCAAAGGGTTGTGGTTGCTTTGTTGTTGAATATGTTTAAGGCTGGGATAGACAGATTTTTGGTCTCTCAGGGAATTAAGGGATATGGGGAGCTGGCGTGAAAATGGAGTTGAAGCCCAAGATCAGCCATGATCTTATTGAATAGCGGAGCTGGCTTGATGGGCTGTGTGGTCTACTCCTGCTCCTACTTCTTATGTTCTTATATAGTAGATGAAGTGAATGTCATATTTGAGGTTTGTCTAAGCTGCTGTAAGTAGCGATCAGTGAAAGAACAGGTGCACTGCAAGGGAGTAAAAATGTTACTAACAGGTCTGTTCAAAAACCCGCTGTACCCACTAGCCAAGTGGATCATCTGCTGTGTTATTAAACTATATAAATGAAATAGATCAAAGGTTTAACGCTGATTCTTCTAATTTATTTATACTAAAGTGCCAAATCATGTGGAACCAGTTTAGGTAGCAGCCACTGACCTTGGAAAACACTCCACTCTGGATTCCCCATGTTTACATTGAAGGAGGGTCTACAACAATTGACAAGTAGCATTTGGAAAGCCTACTCAATCTTTGCTGTTTGTAAATCCACAATATCTATCCCTCAATCAACATCACAAACACAGATTATCAGATCATTGTCACATTGCTGTTTGTGGGAGCTTGCTGTGTGCAAATTGACTGCTGTATTTCCTACAGTACAACAGTGACCATGCTTCAAAAGCACTTCATTGGCTGTAACATATGGGCAGTCATGAAAAGCATTATAGAAATTCAAGTCTTTATATTATTCATATGGACTTCCTAGAGGTGTATAATAAAATCCTCCATAAGAAACAATTAGCTAAAGTTAAAGCTCATTGAATTCAAGGCAAGTTATTGCCCTGCTTAGGAAACTGGTGGAGTAGCAGGAGAGAGAGAGCAGGGATAATAGATAGTTACTTTAATTAGCTGGATGTGACTATTGGTGTCTCATAGGGATCGATATTGGGGCCTCAGCTATTCACTATGTTTAATTAACGACTTAGATAATGGGGTGGAAAGCCATATATCCAAGCTTGCCGGTGACACAAAGGCTGGCAGCACTGTTAGCAATGCAAATGGAAGCATAAAAGTACAAATAGACATTAATAAATTAAGGGAATAGGAAAAACTGTGGCAATGGATTTCAATACATACGAGATGTGGTCATCTACACTGGACCAAAAAGGAGATATCAGAACATTTTGTAAATGGTGAAAAGATGGAAACAGTGTAAGCCCAAAGGAACTTAAAGATCTATGTGCATAAATGTACAGAAAAAGAATCATAATGGTTAATGGTTAGCTGGCCTTTATAGCTACAAGATTAGATATAAGCAGGTAGAAGTTATGCTGCACACATAAAAGCTGTGGTTAGATCACACCTGGAGTGTTGTCAGCAGTTCTGAGTATTACACCTTCAGAAAGATATTATGACCTTGGAGGGAGTGCATCACAGATTAATCAGAATCCAGATCCTGGACTCCCAAGGGTTAAATTACGAGGAGAGATTGCACAAACTAGGGTTGTATTCCCTTAAGTGTAGAGGTTAAGGGGGGGATTTTATCAAAGTTTTTAAGACATTGGTGGAATCGTCCCAGAATTGCACTAAGTGGGGTAGCGGGCATGAATAATGATATTTTACCCGCCGACTGCAATGGTGGGTTTTCCCGCTGTATTGTCCGCTTCCCACCTCATTAATTTTGCAGCCATAGGAAACACGCAGTCTCGCTGGCGTGCGGGTGGCCTCTGAATCGCCTGCCACACTGTTACCTCACCGTTTCCTCACTCCGGGTGCCATATCTAAACTGCAGCCATGCACACAGTTCTCAATGCCTGCAGCCCAGGACTGCTCCAGTGAAGACATGGCCCTGAAAGCCAGGAAGAATTCAGTGACCCATCATTGGAATGTCTTTTTGAGGCCCGCAGTGATGTTCTCCTCCCTCGCTCTGGCCACAGGAGGTCCAGCAATCTCACCACTCTGGCTTGGGAGGCGGTGGCAGTGGTGGTCAGTGCCACTGCACAGAAGAGGTCAGCCATCCAGTGCAGATAGAGGATGAATGATCTCATCTGTGCTACCAGGGTAAGGCAGCCATTTAATCAATCTAAACTCACACACTCACAAGCCCATCACACATTCACTGGCATCTCACTCACTGCCAGCTCAAGGGACATCACCACTCACTCTCTCACACGCACCCTCACATCTCCATCTGGCCTCACCTCCTCTGAAGACTGCCTCCTCAGCCATCACCATCTTGAGACCACTTGCACAGGGTCAACTTGTGCCCCCACACGCACCCTGGGATACCCCACTTCCTCAGTGCAGCCCTCGCCCTGCTGCCTCTTCCCTAGCCTGAGGCCGCTTCACCCCCCTACCCCAAGCAAGCCCAAGCCCTGCAGCTGTTGAAAAGCCACCGCCGCCTTACGACTGGTCTGGTAAGTAGGGACCTGCTCATGAGCCCTCCTAAAAATGATGTGGTGCTGCCTGTGAAGCCTGGCGTTGATGACCTTGAGCGCTGCCTGAAGCCAGGTAGGCAAACAAACCTCAATGTTCCAAGTGAAGTGCAGCCCGCCAAATGCACATCGCTTATGTACAGTTGTGAAGCACATCGACGTGCAATCACACCGACGTGCCCGGATGATCCAGCGTGGGGCGGGGGGGATGATTCTGGTGAGCAGGGTTTATAATTAGATGCTAAAGTAATGAAATTAGGTTCCCGATGTGTGGTGGTGGGAAACGTGGCCTGCCATTGACAGGTGGAGCCGAGGATCGCAAATGGTTCTACGACGACATGAAACCAATTTTTGCAATCTCCCGATATTTTCCGCTCCTGCTCTCTATGACGCCCGCCACACAAACAGGAGGGGACTATTCTGCCCATTAAGAAGAACAAATTAGATGGATAGGGCGAAACTATTTCACTGGTTTGAGGAAGCTAGGACTAGGGGACATGGTGTAAAAATTAGAGCCAGACCTTTCAGGAGTAAAGTTAAGAAACAGCTCTGCACGGAAAAGTGTGATAGATATTTGGAACTCTCTTCAAATTGCAAACAAAATTGATGCTAGGTTAATTAGTTATTTTAAAGCTGAGATTGGTACATTTTTGTTAACCAGAGGTATGAAGAGATATGGGGCAAAGGTATCAGGTCACAGAACAGCAATGATTCCATTGAATGGCGGAATAGGCTCAAGGAGCTAAATAGCCGACTCCTGGTCCTCTGTAACACAAAACTCCCTTAGTGCTGCACTGAAATTATTTGTGCTCAAGTCTCTGCAATGGGGTTTGAACTCTCAATCTGATTTGTAAGCAAAAGGGTTACCAACTGAGTCATGTTGACATGTTGAAGAAGTGGTTGTGATGCAAGTGGTTTTTGATGTTACTTCATCAAGTTGCACAGGCTTATGTACTTCTTGTATCTGATTACCATGGCAACTTCACTTGTGGTATCCATAGCGATTCCACTGACATTCATGTCAAACACTAACGTCAATGAATTGTTACAGTCCTACGACTCTGAACCACCAGCAATTGGAATTCGTCTATATGGAGGCAAAGAGATTTCCTAATCTACTTGTTGTTCCTATTACAAAACTCAGTGACTTTGATTCAATTCCAGCAATGTATAAACTGACACTATTTTGGTTAAATTCCTGCATTGGAGTTGGAAAGTGAAATAATAGCCTCTGGCAAGATTAGATTTCAGAGACCGTGTTTTGCTGCATTCTTTAGAGGTTTAGTTTCTAGGCCTACTTTAGAAAACAAAATCTGCAGCAGAAATATCATCTTTGGGTGCCAACATTTCTCATTGCCTCATGACAGAACTACTGTGTGACCTGATGCGGGAGTTTAGCAGAACTACAATCATCTTGGCAACTCAAACATTTATCATCCCCTTTTTTGAATATGGCATTGCACAATAAATCCCAGTGGTTCATTCCTCTCTAGCTTTCAGCCATGGTTCGACCACAAGTCAGAAGGTTGTGGGTTCAAGTCTCAGTCTAGACAATGGAGCACATAATCCAGGCTAACCCTCCAGTGCAGTACCGAGGGAGTGCTGCAATGCTGGAGATGCCGTCTTTCCAATGAGGCATTAAACCGATGCCCTGCCTGCCTTCTCGGGAGGATATAAAAAAATCCATGCCATTCTGAGGAATTCGCCCCTGTGTTGAGGCTGATATTTGTCTCTGAATCAGCTTTGCTAAAATCAAATTATTTTGTCATTTATCTCATTTCTGTTTGTGTGAAACCTTGTAAATGGGATGCTGTGTCTCCGAATGCACCACTTCCGTTGGGGTAAGAGGCTCACAGGAAATGCAGCTCAGAAATAAATGATTGGAGAATCTTGGTTGCATGCTCATTACATCCAGAGGTGCCCTCCCTGTGCTCACTGCTTCCCACTGGGAGCATACCATCACAGAGTCACTCCACTAGACCCTCCGACTAACTAGTGGTGTCATATTTGTAGGTGATTGGAGGCATTTTGGGCAAATATATCCAAATAACCCATAGGATTTCAAGGACAAAGCTCAATATACACAAAATAGACATTTCTATAAGTTCATTCTGGTTATGTGGGCAACACTAGTAAAGTTGATATTTATTGCTCATAACTAGTTACCCTCAGAGGATGGTGATAAATCTGAATATAGACCCTTCAGTGGAAACTTAATAGTCAACCACATTGACGTGGGGTTGCAGTCACAAATAGACCAGACTGGGTGAAGATGGCAGGTTTCCTTTCCTAAAGGACGTTAGTGGACCAGTTGGATTTTTACAATAATCCGGATGTTTAATGCTCACTTTAAAAAAAACTGAATTCATATTCTTGATTGGAAAGTGAGCTCAAATTAGTTCAATTCTACTAGATAGACCTGGGATTGTTGTTTTATGTTATCTATTGCTGAGTGATTTTAAGGTTTTTAGGTTTACACGCTAGACGTTTTCCCATCACCGCTGGTCCCTCCTGTAATGAGACTTCATGGTCCCTGTGATCTGGAGTGGACCATTTCTGCTCAATGTCCCGGTAAATGATAGGATTCACAAGTTACTCTGCACACCAGTTATTGGAAGCTATCACATTCTACCGCATAATTCTTTCTTTGAAGGCAGGTTGAATATGCCCTCTCCTAAGATCAAGACTCACATTACAAATCACCAGTTTTTGGAAGTGTCATATTTATTTCCAAAAGAAATGAATGTCCATTAAACAGCATAATATGGTGAAACATACATGTGAACAGAAAGAGCAGAATCCAGGTAGACCACCAGTTAAAACGACCTGCTCCCTTCCCCAAGTCTTTAATTTTAAGCTGTTCTTCTGAGTGTGACAAGGAAATTGGCAGGATTCATCTTTAAATATACAAATTGGGTGTGGTTGCATCACAGGAGCAGGACTGCAATTTAAGAACATAGGAGCAGTAGTAGGCCATTCAGGCCCTTGAGCCTGCTCCACCATTTAACCAGATCATGGCTGATCTGCTGTCTCAATGCCATCTTCCTGCACTATCCCTTAATGCCACTGGTGTCTAGAAATCTTTTGACCTCTGCTTTGAACATACTCAATGGCTGAGCCTCCACAGACCTCTGGGGCAGAGTTTGTTTTGAACCAGTGGTCTTAGTGGAAAAGCAAATGTCGCTTTCCTGCCAGGTGAATCTAGTGAGAGGAGGAGTCTGGGCCAGAGGAGGCCCGAAGCAGTGAGGTGTCTTTAAAATTCCTCTGGGTCCCACAGAAAATTGTAGGCCTTTTCTGCCTTGGGTTACCCCGTCCTTTCCCAATCACAAGGCCCTCACAAATCTCCTTCCCGTTACATAACTGAGAGCCGTGAGCTGCTCCTTTGGTTCCCCACCAGAGGCCTCCTTCTTGTCCAACATCCCACCCAGATCGTCCAGCTAACTGCCACCCCAGTTTTGATCAGCTATTGACTAGAGACATGCAAATGAATCCTTGCTACCAAAGTCAAGGGGTTTGCCATTTACTTCTGCTCCTGCTACCCTGGGCTTCGGGCATTACTAAAATGGTACATGATAAATAGTACATGCACCCGGGAGAGGGCAAGTTACCCTAAACACTTTTTTTTTCCAGGAGGCAGTCACATCCCTGAGGCTAGGTAATTTTGATTTGGTCTGTGGTCAGGGACCGGAGGGTGTGACTGCGAGTGAGGCAGGTATGGGCATCCAGAAGGTAGCAATAGAGGAGCCTCAGCCCTTGCACTTGTTCAATGGGTTTGAGGTTCCTTTAGCCTGTGTGCAGGAGAGCAGGGTTTACAGGGAGGATGAGCAAACTGAGCACAGCACCATGGTACAGGGACCACTCAAATGGGGCAGAGTAAAATGGAATCTAGTAGTAGGAGTGATGGGACAGTATAGTTAGGCGTATAGATACTGTTTGCTGCAGCTAAAAGCATGAGTCCCAAAGGTTGTGTTGTTGTCCATTGCCAGGGTTAAGGACATCTCCTCTGGGCTGGAAGGAACTTGGAGTGAAGGGGAAGGATCCAATTGTCTTGGTCTGGGTACCAGATCATAGGTAGGACTAAGAAAGAGGCTCTGCTGAGAGAGTATGAGGAACTAGGGGCCAAATTAAAAAGCAGAACCACAAAGGTAATAATCTCTGGATTACTACCTGAGCCACGAGCAAACTGGCGCAGATAAGAAGTAAAGTTAAGATCAGAAAGTTCAATGTGTGGCTCAAAGATTGGTGTGCGAGAAATGGGCTTTGATTCCTGGGCCAGTGGCACCAGTACTTGGGCAAGAGGGACCTGTACTGTTGGGATGTCCTTCTCTTGAACTATGCTGGGGTCAGTGTCCTGGCAAATTTTATAACTACAGAGGGGGCTTTAAACTAAATGGTTGGGAGGGTTCACATGAGGGGTGGCTTAGAAGGTCAACAAAAAAGGGCAAACCAATAGTGCAGAGTAGAGAGGCAGTGAATGATAACCAGAGTGAGACAGGAGAATGCACCAGCAAATAGGGTCAGAGTAGGGAAAATTAGTAAAAGTACAGAATTAAGGATAGTTTTTTGAATGCACACAGCATCTACAACAAGATGGATGAACTGATAGCACAAATTGAAATTACTGGGTATGGTATGACAGCCATTACAGAGACATGGTTGCAAGGTGACCAAGGGCAGAATTTTGCCCTTGTCGGGCGGGCCCGAGTGGGTCGGGAAGCCGACTGCCGCCTGTGATCGGGCACAAACCGTGATTACACGCTGACTGGCCAATTAACAGCCAGCTAGCATGAACGTGCGCTGCAACGCTCAGCGCTGCCGGGGTGGAGGAGTGCAAGTACTGAAGTTCGCAGATGCACGCAGGTGCGTGCAGTAAAAGCTCCCTGAGGCACAAAGCTGCCTCAGGGAGCTGAAGATTTTCAGCACTCAAAATAAAGAAATGTGACTCTGTCACATGAGCAGGGACAGGTTAAATAGGAATGCAAAAAGTTTTTTTTTAAATCACTAGTTGAAACCTCATCCCGCCCGTGGATGAGGTTTCACTGAGTGAAAAATTCTCGCCCAAGAATTGAAATTGATTATTCAAGGGTATGTGACATTTCGGAAAGATGGGAAGGAAGGAAAAGGAGGTGGGATAGCTCTGTTAATAAGGGAAAAGATCAGTACGGTAATGAGAAATGATCTTGGCTCAGAAGATGAAGTTGTAGAATTGGTTTGGCAATAAGAAATAGCAAGGGAAGGAAGTCACTGGAGGGAATAGTTTATGGGCCTTCTATCAGGAGTTACACCATAGGACAACGTGCACATCAAGAGGGGTGTGTGAGAAAGGTACTGCAATAATCATGGGCAATTGTAGGTTAGATGAATCAAATTGGCAAAGGTAGCCTTGAGGATGAGTTCACAGATTGTATTCAGGGTAGTTTCTTAGAATAATATGTCCTGGAATCAACCAGGCAACAGGCTATTTTAAACCTAATAATGGCTGGGATTTTCCACGCCCAATCATGATAGACATGTTTGGTGGTAAGATCAGAGAATCTTGCAAAAAGGCCCTAGGCATGTATCCCAGCAACATGAATCCAGGAAGTGAATGGAGGATTGAGGACCACGTATCCTGTTGTCAAATGGAAATTAATTTGAATGCTTTTTCTTAATTTGTTCATGGGATGTGGGCATTGCTGGCCAGGCCAGCATTTATTACCCATCCCTCGTTGCCCTAGTTCAGAGGGCATTTAAGAGTCAACCACATTGCAGTGGGTCTGGACTTACATGTAGGCCAGACCAGGTAAGGGCAGCAGATTCCCTTCCCTGAAGGGCATTTGTGAACCAGATGAGTTTTTACAACAATCGACAATGGTTCCATGGTCACCATATGACTTTTAATCCCAGATTGCTATTGAGTTTAAATTTCATCTGCTATGGTGGGATTTGTACCTGGGTTGCTCCCCAGAGCATTACCCTGGGTCTCTGTATTATTAATCCAGCGACAATGCCACTATGCCATCGTCTCATTATTGTGGCCACATGTCAGAATCACCCCCCCACATCAAATTTAAAGCCCACGTCGGTGTGATTTTAACTCTTTTAGAGTCAACCAAATAACCTAAACCAACAAAATGAGGGATAAAGTAAACACAGCCCCTAAATTAGGTTAGCTGTAAAACCAAAGACAAAGTTTAAAGGAAATTTGCAAACATGAAACCAAAATGTGATTAAGAGGGTCGATAAAGCACCCCAGTCCCTGCGGTGCCCACCGGGCGCGGAAGGCCTCGACAGTGCTGGCAGACACCGTGTGCTCCCTCTCCAGGGACACCCGGCCACGAACGTAGCCGCGGAAGAGGGGCAAACAGTCGGGTCGGACAACCCCCTCAATCACCCGCTGCCTGGACCTGTTAATGGCTAAGTCGGTGTGATTTTATGATGACGTGATTTACAACTACCTTTAAAAAGCACCTGGTGACCTGAACTTCGAAGGGGAACTTGGGGGTGAGCGTGCACAACTTTGTGCAGCGCTCACCATAATCCCAATGCAAGGATGCAGATCCATGGGTTCAGGAGGGAGATCACAGGCAAGTCTCCATCACAGTGGCTTGCGGTGCCAGGGCAAGGGTGATAATGTGGGTGAGAAGGGAACCTCAGGGCAAGGGCTACAGTGCTAGAGTGGAAGGGGCAGAAGAGAACCTTGGGGCAAGGGCGACAGTGCAAAGGGGGGAAGGGGAGAAGGGAGCCTCAGGGAAAGGGTAACAGTGCATGGGGGGTCATGGCTGCACAGACTGAAGTTTGAAGACAAACACATGCCGGGGGTGGGGGGTGGGGACAGAAAATGGCAGGGCACGTGCCAAAACAGGTGCTAAAACATATCAAAGGTGAGCACTCTTCCACAACTGAGAGCATTTAGCTTGAGCTCAATTGACATGCTGGGAGTCAGCCTAGTCAAACAAATGTGCCCACTCAAGCAGCACTAATTCCTCAGTGCCAATCATTGCCCTTCTACTGTTAACCCCTCACATGCATACTTCAAACTCGAATGAGTCCTATGGTGCTGCAGAGCCATTGGGTGACTGGGCAAGCTTGAGGACCCTGTTGGGAAAGGTGACCATCGAACACTGACAGAGGGGTGCGCTTCTAGTCCCTTGCATTATCTTTCAGTTGACATTGAAAAGTCACCCTCATGGTACGAACAAACCGTGAAACCTTGGAGTGCAGGTTAGGAACTGCCTGCGCCGGGAGATGAGTGTTCAGGATGCAGTTGAGTTGTCGCCACTCGGTCATGTGGTTTGGGGTGCTGCTGGGTGTGGGCATGGTGAGCTATCAAACGCACTAAACTGAGCATCCATGTAGTGACCTGAACTCTCCAGCGTGCCTTAAGGAGCCTTGAGAGGCAGCCACAGGTGATGACTTGACCAAAAGTGGTCCTTAGGAGACAATTGCTGACCCTTGTGTATCTCTCTTTGATACTGCAGTGAGGAGACCATCAGGAAGATAGATGGTGATCTCACTGTCTGCCGTATTGCTGATAGGTAGCAGAGAAGATGGAGAAGAATGTGATGGAGACGTCTGGCTCACCAAAGGGAGGAGAAGATCCCTGAAGACCAAGGAGCAGCATAGCCTCCTCTGCACGCAGAGGATGAACCCTATAGAACCATCATTCGTAAACACATCGCTAGACCCAGGGTGTATAGACAGTGCATGTACTACTTTCAGATGAGCCCAAACCAATGTCGCCGATGCCTGCGCATGTCAAGGGAACTGGTCACACAGATATGTCACCTTCTGCAGGATTTGTCACCGCAGGGACTCGGAGGGTATCTACTGCCAGTGGCAGTTAAAGTTATCGCCGCTCTCAATTTTTACAGCAGTGACTCCATCCAGGGCTCCACTGGGGACCTTTGTGGGATCTCACAAGCCGCCACACACAAATGTATCCAGGAGGTCATGGATGCCCTTTCTGCCAAGGTACGCACGTTTGTCAACTTTGACAGAGATCAGGCAAACCAGGAAGCAAGAGCACTGGGATTTGCTGAGATTTCCGGATTTGCTGCACCCACGTGGCTCTTAAATCTCCCTGGCAACAAGCAGTCCAGCATGTGAATCACAAAGGCTTCCATTCTCTCAATGTCCAGCTGGTCTCTGACCATAACAAACGGAACTTGCAGGTGTGTGCACGATACGCCAGAAGCATCCATGACTTGTACATCCTCAGCAGGTCTCAGATCCTTGACATCTTCCAGGGACCACACAGGATGCAGGGATGGCTCCTCGGGGACAAGGGCTACCTACAAAGGATGTGGCTGATGATGCCTGTGCGGCGGCCTGAGACACCTGAGGGAAGAAGATACAATGAGGTTTTTGCCACAACCCGGAGTTTGGTTGAGGACACCACTGGCATCCTGAAAATGAGATTCCAGGGCCTGGACAGATCTGGTGGAGCACTGCAGTATGCTTTGGACTAAAGCGGTCCATGTCCAAATCAGCAAGACCTGGAAATATCCGGGCTTGGGCTGACAAGTGGCAAGTAACATTCGCACCACACAAGTGCCAGGCAATGACCATCTCCAACAAGAGAGAATCTAATCATCGACCTTTGACATTCAATGGCACTACCATCACTGAATCCCCTACATTCAATATCCTGGAGGTTACCACTGACCAGAAACTGAACTGGACTAGCCATATAAATACTGTGGCTACAAGAGCAGGTCAGAGGCTAGGAATCATGTGGCGAGGAACTCACCTCCTGACTCCCCAAAGCCTGTCCACCATCTACAAGGCACAAGTCAGGAGTGTGATGGAATATTCTCCACTTGCCTGGATGAGTGCAACTCCAACAACACTCAAGAAGCTCAACACCATCCAGGACAGAGCAGTCCGCTTGATTGCCACCCCATTCACAAGCTTTCACTCCCTCCACTACCGCGCACAGTAGCAGCAGTGTGTACCATCTACAAGATGCACTGCAAGAACTCACCAGCTCTCCTGAGGCAGCACCTTCCAAAGCCACGACCACTACAATATAGAAGGACAAGGGCAGCAGATACATGGGAACACCACCAACTGGAAATTCCCTGCCAAGCCACACACCATCCTGACTTGGAAATATATCGGCCGTTCCTTCACTGTCGCTAGGTCAAAATCCTGGAACTCCCTCCCTAACAGCACAGTGGGTGTACCTATACCACATGGACTGCTGTGGTTCAAGAAGGCAGCTCACCACCACCTTCTCATGGGCAATAAATGCTGGCCTAGCCAGCAACTCCCACATCCCATAAAAATGAATTTTAAAAATTCCTCAGAAGGTGTCGTGCATCATAGTGGCTTGCTGCACACTATACAGCCTGGCGATGCAAAGGGGCGAGGACCTGGATGATGATGAGGTGCAATAGCTGCACATCTCCTTCAATGAGGAGGGAGTCAAAGGGGATGAGGGCGATGAGGTTCTGGATGGCAGGCGATGAGGCTGGACAAGGCAGGCGTATTCGTGAGGCTCTCATTGCCACAAGATTCTAAGAGGATGATGATGATCAGATGCAGTGAGGACACTCCTGAGATCTTCACATTGTATCTGGGAATGTCTGACACCCATCTGGCTGAGTGCAGCGCACATATGATCTGTGAAGAGGCTCATGTCATCGAGACACTGCTGAGGTACAGTGGGCACATGGGCTTTAAGACAACTTGATCCTTTGACAGGCTTCACCACCTGTTCCCTTCAGCACCACACCTTCACCTGTCAGGAATGGTGTCGAGATGGGGGGGCAGTCCCGCCTCAAAGGTGCTGAGAGCACACGGAGAACATCATGGAACCCAGTGACGCTGGGGTACAAAACTCCCAACAAAAGGCACATGGAGGTGCACACATCACTGATCTGGACAGAGAGTTTGAAGCCGGACAATCACTGTGCTCAAAAGGTTACACAGCTGGACTGCAACACTAGACTTCATTTTGTGCAGGAAGCAAGGTTTCACATCTGAGTGACATGGACACTGCTCAACATAACAAGGAGCCATAGGCAGAGACACATTCTTTGGAATTTATTTATAATAGTGAACATTATGTACAAGTGACTAACACCCATGCCCAGGCTGTGCAACTATGTCTTCTTAGCCTTCCTAACCCTGCCCCTACGTCTTGGTGCTCCCCCGTCATCCACAGTGAAGGTGGAGGCAGCCTGCTGATGACCGTGGTGGGCGTGCTCTGGAGGGCCGGGACCTGGAGGGCCCTGGTCTGCTCTCGGGGTCCTGCTGTGTGGCAGTGGCCCCTCCTCAGCACATGGAGCTGGAGCTGTTGGGCTCACAAGAAGAGGGGATTCGGATGGGCCGGACATTCCTGGAGCGACATAGGTGGATGGCCCTGGGGTGTGCACCTGCTGATCCGCCTCCTATGGGTGTCTGAGGGCCCCTGGCTGACTCCTCGAGGAGAAGGGGCAGCTGCATTGAGTTCAAGATGCCCCACCCCCTCTCACATTGACACTGATGGGTGCAAGTGCCTCAGCAATGGAGTGCAGCTCCTGCAGCAGTGCAGGACCGATCTCCTGGACCGAGGTCTCCATGGCAGCCGCCACCCTACCACTGTTGACCTCAGTGCATAGGCATGCCAGCGCTATCACCTCAGACTGAAGGCGGACGGACTCCTCCATCGTGCCTTGCCATCTGAGGAGAGCAGCGGACTTCCCTTCCAGATGTTCCCGAACTTGCCTTTATAGCTCCAGCAACTGTGACATGATCGAGTCCAGAGGCTCCTCATCTGACTCGGACTCAGCAGATTTCTGGCCTCCAGCAGTTGTCCGAGTGCCGGGGACCTGGGAAGTCCCAGCCTCCGCCTGCTGTGGATCAGACAGTGCGATGTGCTCACCAGATTGTCACCCCAAGGCTACTCTCGAACTAGGTTCCCCCAAGGTGTGTGCCTCTAGGCTGGTGTAGGGTGTGGGTGAGCGCTGTGATGAGTCTTCAATTTTGGTGCCTGCGGATTCTTCTTCCGAGGTGTCCTCAGGGATTGAGTCGGGGACCTGGCTTGTGGATTCCCTCGGCTGCTTCCCAGATGTGCCTGCGAAAGCAAGGAGAGATAATTAGTGCTTGGCAGGGGACTGTGGAACAGGGGAACTCACTCACAGCATGGTTATCTAATGGATGTTGCACTCCTGGACCCTCATTTGGTTAGCGCCTCCGACCTCACTGTCAGCACAGGAATGGTCCAGATCATCGTCGGCCAGCTGGATAACTCTATTTTCAAAGTCTGTGAGGACCTTGCTGTCAGGCATTCCTCCGCCAGTCTGCAACCTCTCCCTTTTGTTATGTGCCAGCTTGTCCTGCACGAATATAGGAGAGAATGAAAGCGGGATGCCTGCCAGGCCAGATAAGTAGGGTGCCTGGCATATGTGGGTGGTGAGTGGTGCTATGGATGGGACGAGGACATGATCTGCAGGGCAGAGGAAGGTGTGTGTACAAAGTGAATGGTGATGTCCTTTGAACTGGCAGTGAATGAAATCCTGTGGATGTGTGATGGGTTTGAGAGTGTGAGAGTTGAGAGCGATGAGAAGAGTGACTTACCCTGGCACAAAGGAGGAGATCATTCATCCTCTTTTGGCACTGGGTGGCTGTCTTCCTTTGGAGGGTGTTGGCGCTGACCAATGCTGCTACCGCCTCCCATGCTGGATTTGTCACCTTGGATGAGGTTCTTCGCCCAGAGCGGCGGTATAGGACATCGTGGCGGGCCGCCACTGCATTCACTAGGTGCTTGAGGGAGGCATCACTAAATTTGGTGGCAGCATGTTTCCTCCCTTTGGCAGCCATCAGTTCCCAGCAGTTTCCAACCTCTTGAAGAGCGCTAGCCCTGTGCAGGGGTGGCCTTTAAATATGGCGCCCGGTTTACTGAAGGCCTGATGTGACGGCGAGGTGGGTGAATTAGAGGCCACCCCACCAGCGATCCGACGTAAAGCTTGTGCCTTTCAATTTTTTAAACAAAGTGGTGCGCAATTATGGTGGGAAAAGCCGCCATTGCCGTCGGCGGGTCACACGCCCAATATCGGACTTTACTATTGGGGGGGTCAAGGATGGAGGGGAGTATTTGGGTGGTCAAGAGGTAGTCGGGGGAGGTCAGAGGGTGGTGAGGGGGTCAGGGTATGAAGGGGTCAGGGTATTGGGGGGGTTTAGTCGAGGGTCTGGTGGGGGAGTCGGTGGTTGCAGAGGTGTTGGGGATGGGTCAGGGGATAGGTGGGGGGTTTGGGGGTCGGTGGTAGTCAGATGGTCAGGGGATAGTAGGGGGCTAGGGGTTAGTTGGGGGTCCAGTGGGGGGGTGGAGGGGGTGTTGGGTGGTCATTACCACAGTTACCCAGGGGTTAGAAGTGGTTTTAATCATTCTAACTTTTCCTGGGTAACTATATTGTTGCGAGAGTCAGAACCATCAGATGTCACCGATTTTAATCAGAATTTCAGAGGTTTCCAGATGCAGGGGAATTACCCAACAGAAGGTGAATCTTCCTGAGCAATTCTGTGCAGTTCTTACATAGGGACTTCCAAGGACACTCCCAGCACATCTTCTGGGGTACCTCTGGGATATGATCCCCCGGAGAATGAAAGATCTGGGCCATTGTCTCCTCATTTATGTTGGCAGGAGAGGAGCATATCGAGACCATGGAGGGATTAGTATATGATGACCAGGATTTTAAAATAATCTTTGTAGTTCTGTTGGCCGGCACTTATGTTTTAAAAACATACATTCATGGAAAACCTTCTGCTGAAATGAGAGGCGTAGAACTGATCTTCATCAAATGTACAAAACAGATAATGAATTGGCTTCCCTGTTTACACCATGCCCAATCTTAAAATGGTGTTTTCAAGGAGTTAGGCTTTATTTTCTTTCTGCCAGATTTAAAAAAAAAACTTTAATTACTCAACAATATTCTCTGCTGACCTCCTGAAGAGCAAAAATGCAGATTTTTCCTGCAAAAACAGCATGTTTTTAATGTACGAGACTCAATTATTTTCTTTTAAGTCCAACACAGTTCCCGGAATAAGTATGACTTAACAAACGTCTGCCTCCAATTACGCTTATTTACTCAACCTTAGCGAGGTGGTATAATCCGCATGTGGATGTTTGAACTGCAAGGGGGGGCCTCTTGCAGGAATCTCGCTTCCTTGAGTAGGTGAACCGCAAACACTCTTCCAGCAAAGGAACAATGTCATAAATAACTGCTGATGTTTGATAATCAGACACATATATCCTCTATTTTTTTTTTTAAATGAGTGATTTACCACTAAATCTGGGACTGAACAGTGTTCTGCAATATCTGTACCCTCTACTTTTAACTTGGATATCAACAGTTTAAATTCGCTGTTAAAATGAGACAAAGAAAGGAAGGAAAGAATGCATTTGTGTTTATACAGCACCTTTCATGTCCTCATCATATCCCAAGTGCTTTACAATTAGTGAATTACTTTCAAAGTGTTGTCACTGTTGGGGCAGCCAGTCTGTGCAAAACATGGTGTTGGTTGAAGGAGGGATGTTGACCAGGATACTGGGAGAATGCCCAGTTCTTTCAGAAAGTATCATGAGATCTTTTACACCCACAAGAAGCAGCAGAGAGGACATTCGTTTAATGTTGCATTCCAAAGAGAGCACCCTGTCAGAACAGAAACATAGCACTGCTGAAGTGCCACCTTGGCCTATTCTCTCAAGGCCTCAAGTGGAGCCTGAATCTCTTCGAGGATCTTAGATTGAAGGATCAAGATGTAGAATAAGTTTGGGTGGAGCTAAGAAACAGCAAGGGGCAACAAACACTCGTGGAAGTTGTTTATAGGCGACCAAACTGTAGTGCTAATCAGGAAATTAGAGATGCATGTAATGTGGGTAACACAGTACTAATGGGTGACTTCAGTTTACACATACAATGGGTTAACCAAATCAGCATTAATGCTATGGAGGAGAAATTCCTGGAGCGTGTACGAGGTGGGTTCTGGGGCAGTGCATTGAACAGCCAAATAGGGATCAGGCTATTTTGGATGTAGTGTTGTGTGATGAGAAAGGGCTAATTAATAACCTTGCTGTAAAAGAGCCTTTGGGAAATAGTGACCATAATATGCTAGAATTTTCCATTAAGTTTGAATGCGATATAGTTCATTCTGAAACTAAGGTCTTAAATCTGAAGAAAGGAAGTTATGAAGGTATAGGGGCAAGCAGGCTAGGGTGGATTGGGAAAATACACAAAGATTTGACGGTAGACTGGCAATGGCTGGTATTTAAAGAAATACTACACGGTCTACAACCTCATGCTGCAGCTGTATAGAACCTTGGTTAGGCCACACTTGGAATACTGCAGAAGGACATGGAGGCATTGGAGAGAGTGCAGAGGAGGTTTACCAGGATGCTGCCTGGTCTGGAGGTTATTAGCTATGAGGAGAGGTTGGAGAAACTCGGATTGTTCTCACTAGAGCGACGGAGATTGAGGGGCGACTTGATAGAAGTTTACAAAATTATGAGTGGCATGGACAGAGTAGATGGTCAGAAGCTTTTTCCCAGGGTGGAAGAGTCAATTACTAGGGGAAATAGATTTAAGGTGAGAGGAGAAAACTTTAGAGGAGATGTGCGGGGCAAGTTTTTTTATGCAGAGGGTAGTGTGTGTCTGGAATTCACTGCCAGAGGAGGTGGTGGAAGCAGGTACGATTGTGGTGTTTAAGAGGCAGCTTGACAAGTACATGAATAGGATGGGAATAGAGGGATACAGACCCCGGAAGTGCAAAACGTTTTAGTTTGATAGGCAATATGATCAGCGCAGGCTTGGAGGGCCGAAGGGCCTGTTCCTGTGCTGTACTTTTCTTTGTTTCTTTCTTTGTTTCTCTAAGGCACAAACACCCAAGGAGAAAGGTAAATCAACCGTGGTTGATGAAAGAAGTTAAAGATCAAAGGAAGCGGTTTATAAGAATGCCAGAAAAAGTGGTAAACCTGAGGATTGGGAGCAATTTAGAACCCAGCAAAGGAGGACCAAGAAACTGACTAAGAAAGGGAAAAGAGAACATGAATGCAAACTGGCGAGGAGCATAAAGGTGGACTGTAAAAGCTTCTTTAGGTATGTGAAAAGGAAAAGATTAACTAGGACAATTGTGGGCCCATTACAGGTGGAGACAGGAGAATTTATCGTGGAGAACAGGGAAATGGCAGAGAAACTTTGCATCTGTCTTCACGGAAGAAGATACAGAAAATCTCCCAGAAATACTAGGCGACCAAAGGACTTGTGAAATTGAGGAACTAAGCGAAATTAGTATTAGTAAAGAGGTAGTATTTTAAAAGTTAACTATATTGAAGGTTGATAAATCTCCTGTACCAGATAAGCTTCATCCCAGATTAATGAAGAAGGTGGCTAGAGAGATATTGGATGCATTGATGTTTATCTTTCAAAATTCTATAGATTCTGGAAAAGTTCCTGCAGACTGGAAAGTAGCAAATGTAACCCCATTATTTAAGAAGGGAGGAATAGGGAAAATGGAGAACTACAGACCTGTTAGTTTAACATCAGTAGTAGGAAAAATATTAGAATCTATTATCAAATGTAAAGTTATTCATTTTGGTAGAATAAACAGAAAGGCAGAATATTTCTTAAATGGTGAGAGGTTGGGAAGTGCAGGTGTCCAAATGGACCTGGCTGTCCTTGTTCATGAGTCACTAAAAGCCAGCAAGCAGGTGCGACAAGCAATTAGGAAAGCAAATAGTATGTTGACCTTCATCGTGAGGGGATTTGAGAACAGGAATAAAGATGTCTTTTTGCAGTTAGATAGAGTCTTGGTGAGACCTCATCTGGAGTATTGTGCACAGTTTTGCTCCCCTTATCTGAGAAGGAATATACTTGTCAGAGAGGGAGTACAACAGATCAATCCCTGGGAAAGGCAGGGTTACTGTATTAGGAGAGATTGAGGAGACTGGGTCCGTATTCCCTAGAGTTCCGAAGAATGACGGGTGACCTCATTGAAACTTACAAGATTCTTACAGGGCATGACAGTGTGGACGTACTTAAGATGTTTCCCCTGGCTGGTGAGTGTAAAACCAGGGGACATAATCTCCGAATAAGCCATTTAAGACTGAGATGAGTAGGAATTTCTTCACTCAGAGGGTGGTGAATCTTTGGAATTCTCTACCCCAGAAGGCAGTGGAAGCTCAGTCATTGAGCATGTTCAAGGCAGAAGTCAAAAGATTTCTGGAGACTAAGGACATCAAGGGATATGGAAATAGTGCGGTAAAGTGGCACTGAGGCAGATGATCAGCCATGATCTAGTTGAATGGCGTAGCAGGCTCGATGGGCTGAATGGCCTAATCCTGTTCCTCTGTTCCTAACCTCACAATCTTCTCACTCAGAGACAAAAGTGTTATTGTACCACTGAAGTAAGTTGGCCATCAAAATGCTGTAAATAATAGGAATGGCAGATGTGTGATAGCCAGTAATGACAAACTGGCTTCATGAAACAAACCGTAAAGTAATTAGCTACAGTGGGTATCATTCCCTGAGACTGCACTTCCAGTAGGAGCCTGACCTGCATGGAGTGTGTATCAGAAACCTGACATTACTCACAATATGCTGCTAACAAAATGAGCAGTAAATACTAAACTGGAAAGAACTTCATTCAAAGAGTGAGTTTTTATTGCTCAACAAAAATCTGCACGTGCCAGATTAAATATAGTTGACCTGCTTTGGTAAATGGCTCATCAACCAGAATACATCTTGTGGATACCTTTGTCTGCTCTAAGGTGAAAAGTTAAGAGCAGGTCTGATGCATGATTTGGATGGAGTGAATATGGAGAAGTTGTTTCCATTGGCAGAAAGAGTCAGAAACCAGATGACAGGAATAAAGATGTCTTTCTGCAGTTATACAGAGCCTTGGTGAGACCTACTGGAGTATTGTGCACAGTTCTGGTCCCCTTATTTAAGGAGGGATATACCTGTCATAGAGGGAGTACAATGGATTTAAGGTGATTTTTAAAAGAACCAGAGGCAATATGAGGAAACGTTCTTTTACACAGCAAGTTGTTATGATCTGGAATGTTCTGCCTGAAAGGTTTACGGACACAGATTCAATAGTAAGATTCAAAAGCAAATTGGAGAAGTGAAGGGGAAAATGTCACAAGGTTATGGGAAAAGAGCAGGGAAGTGGGGCTAATTTGATAGCTACAGCAAAGAATATGATGGGCCGAATGGCCTCCTTCTGTGCTGTATCATTCTATGATTCTGTGAATGAAATTCTATCTATTCAGTCTTGAAAGCTCCAACTGACCCCAAGCATCCACAGCTTTCTGGAGGAAAGGGTTCTAGATTTTCACTCCCCTTTATGCTGAAAAGTTCTTCCTGATTTCACTGCTGAATGGCAAAGCTGTTCATTAAGTTGATCTTCCCTTTGTCACGGACAGGAGATAGAGAAACTGAACTTCTTTGTCCTCTCTCCATCTATCCACAAGCAGAGGTATTGTTGAATGTGGTGTGTTTCCCAAAACCCTCAGTTTGTGTGATCCAATTTCATAGCAGCTCGCAGCAAACTCGCATCATGATTAACTCAGGTTAGTTTATTCACATTCAAGCTCGGGGATTGGGGTGGGGGGTTGTGGGGAGCAAGAGAGTGGGGTGGAGGAGGAGTGTTCGCAAACACACACACACACACACACACACAAACATACACAGTAAAAGGATATAGAAAAGAGGAAGATTTACAACTTTGGACAACAACAGTAAAAGAACCAAAGAAATGAATATCAGTTCATGTGATTTCCAGAGTCTGAGAAGTCAAAGTGCAGAGGATGTTTCCTTCATGGCGGAGTTCAGTCCAGATAAGCTTCTGGTTGGAGACAACAACACGAGTCCTTGAAACAAATGACAATGATGGAGTTTCTGAGTTTAGACCGCTTGGCAGGCGATTATCAGAGGCTTTAAAAATCAAACAGGCTTCAAGAAGGTGAAATATGGTTGCTGGCCGTTTGCTCAGCTGGGCACTGCTGGGGTTCTTTCCAGTTGGCGCTAAAGCAGCAGTCTGTGCGTTTCTCAGTTCTCAAAGTGATATAGAGATTTCAAAATAGTCACTCGAGTCATGTGACCTTCTTTCTCCACAATGACGTCAAAAGGGATGTTTGTCTATTCTCTGGGCCTGCCTTTGATTTCAGGACTGATAATATCCCAGCCATTAGCTTTTGAAAGAGTTACCATCTATATTGAGGTTCTTGTGTCGGGAAGCCATTGTCTAGGCAGACCCGCTGACTCCACTAGAGAGGTAAACTTAACAAGGTGCAAATGACATCCATTGTCTCCTCGATGGTCCCATTTTGAAATGGAACTGGACATTCCCAGGTGTAAGATTGGTCCATTAACAACTCCGCAGGAATATTTCAATCTGTGAGTGCCCTGGTTTCCTGATTATAATGTCCTTACAATTGGGTGTGAGGTTCTGCGATGATGAGAGGAGGATTCTTTTGTTCTTGTACCTCCTTTTGGTAGCTTCCAGAACAAAGGGCCAATCTTGTGGTCATGTAACTTGTAGCAGCCATCTTTTTAGTTCAGCAGAAAGTCCATTTTAAAATATCAAAAAACAACAAAGCTTTGATAGAGACAGTTATGGATTTCTTCTCATGTCTCATTAACAAAACACCTTGTTTATCATTCTCCCACAAGAGGAAACAGTTTCTCTGTTTCTGCCCTATCAAATCCTTTTAACATATTAATTCTCTATCAGATCACCCTTCAATCTCCTATCCTCAGCAGAAAGGGCAAATTTATGCAATCTGTCCTCATTTTAGTCCTGGCATCACTCAGGCTAATATATCCTTCCTAAGGTGCAATTCCCAAAACTGAAAGCGGAGAAAACGTCCCTGATTTTTGTTGAATTAGTACCATGTGATCTTTTACATCAAGCTGAGAGGGCAGATAGAGCCTTGGTTTCATGTCATATCTAGAAGACATACAAATTTTGTACCCTGCTCTTTGTTAACACTGTGCTTTTCCCAGGTCCCTACATGTGCCGTCCTTTCACTGTTTTACAGTGGGGGGTTTCATGTCGTGCGAGTGTTTGATCATCAAGTAAAGACACTTCGTTAGCACATTTAAGTCAGGCTTCCATAGTGAAATCTAATAGTTACCACGTGGGCTTCCCAGAGCTCAGGGAACCAGGCAATGTAAGGGAGGTGGGAGCTGCCAACAGAAGAGGCTCAGTGCCCGTTCCAGCACTTGCTGTGAGCGAGAAGGAGGAAGAGCTCTCCCCTAGGGAAACCTTCATCCTTCTCTCTGCAACCGTAGCCTCTCTACCCCACCCCCCGCCACCCCCCGCATTTCATAATCTTGGCCACCCTCCCAAAACCCCATCCTTGATCGCCAACCTTCCCCTGCTCTCTCTCTTTTCTCTGCCTGTCCTCCTCCTCTATTCTTCTTCTGCACTTCCACGGCCTCCTCCCGACCCCAAGCCTGATCTCTGACCTTCTCCTTCCCAGATTGTGGGAACCGTTCCCGAGGGCCTCCTGTAGCTAGCCTGTCAATCTGGTTGCTGTCAGGTAGGAAATGTGACCCTGCTGTTAAATTTAGCAGGGTCTCTGCGCCCCCAGCCTTGATTGATTCTTCAAGCTCGGTGCCGTCACTGACACTTCGCTCTCCCTTGGGTTCTCTCCACCTCCCTTAAATGTGAGGACCAATGTGACAGAAGGACTATATTCAGAGCTGTTTGCGAGCTGTCAGTTTTGTTGGAGCTACGTTGGCATTTGTGAACCTGCCAGTCAACTTTAGCCACAGGGATTGGTTGAGACAGAGCCTGGTCTCTGCGAAGCAGGAGGTCTTAGCTTGAAACCTCACTCCTTAACAAATCTAGGCTGGCGTAATCACCTCATCTATTAATCCTGTCCCATTCAAACATAGCGTAGCCATGTTCACCACTTAAGCTCAGTCGCTATTCAGGCAATCTCAATCGAGAGGCAAAAGAAGCTTTTAGGCAATTTAGCAGAAACGCTTCAATTGCTGAAGGAAATCAAGCCAATTCCCGGAGAGAACAACATCTCAGGATATCCAAAATCCCACATACCATTCACTTACTGCACAAAGTTAATTCCTCTCTCAGGAACTCACCTTTTAAAATACTGTAGACTTATAACACACGCAGTGGGTGCCTGTGAAAGGAAATACTTCCCAGTGCTGAACCTAATTCTTTATTTCGCATTTTATATTTTGGCTCTCTAATTCTCCCATTCCTATTTAGTGCAAATAGCATAGGAACAGGAGGAGGCCAGTCAAGCCTATTCCACCATTCTATTAAGTCATCGGATCTATTAGATCATGACTGATCTGCACCTCAATTCAATTTGCCACATTTGCTCCATCTGCTTTGATACTTTTTCTTAACAAAAACCTATTGGTCCAAACTTTTCATTAAAAGCAATAATTAGGTTAACAGCACATGCACATTAAAATGTAGGAATCTGGGAGTTGCTGATTGATTTTCTCTGTTTCTCCACAAGCTTTGCTACACCGGTACCTCATCGATAGCTTCATAATTAAAATGGAAGGAAGCAGATGAGGTTGCTGTACTTACCCATCAGTTCTGCACTAAACAAGCCAGAAAAATTTAGGGCTGGTGCAATAGCTTTTAATTCTGCCAGACAACCTCTCTAGCATTGATTTTTTTATTTAAAGTGTGGAGCCTCATTCCTTCAGAATTTAATTATTGTTGGAGTTCAAAAAAAAAAGTAATTTTTAAAAACTTTTTCCTTCTGTCTCTTTTCTTCTTCTTAGGCAGTCCCTCAGGATTGAGGATAACTTGCTTCTCCTCCAGTTCAATGGGTTCTGAGATGGCCGATAAGTCCAATGTACGATCTGCAGACTCTGCCACATGAGGCAGTTGCTTTTGAAGGGTTGGGTAGATGAGGCGTTTGGCCATTTGTTCGCTCCCTCTGCGTATTCCTGACAAAGTCGCTCAATATGTTCAGTGTCTTCCTGAATGAGCCTTCTCCATTTTAGTGAATGCCAGGGTCTCCCATGAGTCAGCGGTTAGGTTTGACATCTTCAAGGATGCTTTAGGGACATCCCTAAAGTGTTTCTGCTGTCCTTCTGGGAGTCTCCTGGTGTGACTGAGTTCCAAGTGGAGTAGTTGCTTTGGGAGTCTGGTGTCAGGCATACGAATGCCATGTCCTGCCCAGCAAAGCTGGTTTTGGGTGATTAACACCTCGATATTGGGCAAGTTGGCTTGGAAGAGGACACTGCTGTTGGGCCCCCTTTCTCTCCACCAGATTTGGAAAATCTTCGAAGGCACCACTGGTGGTGTCTCTTTTATCTCTCTATATTAACTCCATCATTTTTTCCTTCTCTTTATTTTGCTTTCTGTACATGTTTTTACAATTAATTCTGGTTTATTCTTCCTGTTTTATACCCTGTCAGTGATATTTAATGCAGGCAATGGGGTGCTGCCTGCCATCCGGAGGGTTGGTGAGAGTGCCGTGTTTTTTTCGGAAGGTCTGCTGAAATAAGTCCCATTCAGCCACTAAACTGGGCAGCTGCAGGGCTTCCCTGGGATTAAGGACCTGCAGGTGGAAATCCCACCCGCAGAGAGCTGCTGGCCAATCAGAGGTCTGCAGCTCTTCTGTACTCAGCAGCGCCACCTGGAAGGTGGTGGTTACTGCTGGTACGACACCCACCCAAGGTTTGCTGATGGACCCAGCCACCTGTGAGTGATGGCGGTTGTCGGGGGTTGGGGGGGGGGGGTGGTGTGGAGGGGGAGAGGGGAGTTGTGGTGGGTTGCAGAGGCAGAGTGGATAAGGGGTTTGACAGCAAAGGCACAGGGGGCAATGGTTCTCAGTGAACCACCCCTTCCCAGTGCTGGGTCCCTTGAGTGCCTGTAATTAAGGGACCACCCCCTGCCCTCCCCAACCTGGGAGCCTGCAAGCAATCCTGACAGGGTTTATTTTTTGGGCTTCTCACAAAGTGAGACCCGAACCGCTGGGTGAATGCCAGTGGTGGTGGGAAGTGGCCCTTAAGTTGGCATTAATTGCCCACTCAAGGGCCTCAGTTGGCGGCAGAGTGGGTAGGACATCCATGGACCTTCCCACCAGAGACTTAATTGGGACAGTAAGGTGGCAGGGTTCCCACCCTTCTGCCTGATTATTTGGCCCACCACCACCAAACTTGCCACAGGGGAAGGCATTAAATTCTATCTGCTGTGTCTTACTGAGGACTCTTCAATCTGATTGGTTAAAGGGCCATGCTGTAGCTTGCCTTGCCCACACATGCTGAAAACAATCTCTATGAACAATCGCTTGCTGTTGAAAGGCATGAGACAAGTCCGTGGGCAGCTGTCAGTGTAATTATTGTAAGTGCTATTCCTTCAGCACTGACCAGTGATTCAGTCCTGAAAATGTCAATTGACTTGTATAATCCAAAGCTTTTTGGGGCGAGAGTTCCGGATTTCCATTATTCTTTGTGGGAAAATGTCTTCCTGATTTCGCTCTTGAGTTGCCTAACTTTATACAACTCTCCATTCCTTGATCCAGGTCATTGATATATATGGTGAAAAGCTGTACAAAGCCCTGGGGAACACCACTTGTCACATCCCAATAATCACATTATCCCTAATCTGTCTCCTACATCCAAACCAATTACCTACCTATGTCACAGGGTAGGCTCAAATTTTGTGCACTTTCATTTTTGCTAATAATCTCTCATGTAGAACCTTATCAAATATCAGAATTTCATCATCTGTGAGAGGTCCATCAGCAAACCTTGGGTGGGTGTCGTACCAGCAGTAACCACCACCTTCCAGGTGGCGCTGCTGAGTACAGAAGAGCTGCAGATCTCTGATTGGCCAGCAGCTCTCTGCGGGTGGGATTTCCACCTGCAGGTCCTTAATTCCAACAATAAAACAGACATCACCTGCCCTTCCCAAATCTTTGCTGACTCTCCGCGATCACCTCACACTGGTCCAAGTGCTCAGTCACTCAGCCCTGATGTTAGAACACAGTCGGCAGACCAAACCATGCTGTGATTCATTCCACAAATGAGCTAGGAGTGTGTTAAATCAAACATTCCGTGTTATGCCAGGGGTAGCATTTCTTTACTCGTGTTTTAAATTATATTCCTCAGTGCCTTTCCCAAGGGTTCTGGCTCCTTGCTGGGAACCTTGGCCATCCTCCAGCACCAATAACCATATAAGATTCAGCAGTGGGTGTTATCAGGCTGATGGCGGTGTCTCAGGCATGCCTGTACCTGTTTCTTAGCCAGTGCTAACTCACAGTCAGTCCAGGAATTGCAGTATAGTGGTCAACCTTCCCTCTTCAGACTCACCTCACTGCACAACAGCACTTCCCCAGCTCACTGGCAGTCCCAGTGCCTCTCCCTCTCTGAAGACTTGCTCCCTGTTCTTCCAAAGTACCATCAACATCTGTTGCTCAAAAGTCCCAGCTTGGATTCTTCCCTCCTCTCCAGCTACTGCTCCAAACTCTCCTTCCTAATAAAAAATCTTCAGATGTGTTGGTGCCACCCAGCTCCTGTCTTTGAAACACTCCATGGTGCTGATTTTCCTCTTTCTGAGGGGTCCTAAACCAATTGGCCATTCCTGCAAAGGGACCAGTTCAGGAAACATGAGCAGGTTAGGGAAGAAGTCCCATCCACAATTAATCCATCAACTTGGAGCATTTTCCAGCCCTTTCAATCATAACTCATTTCTCTTTGAAGGGATGTTATAAATAGGAAAATAAAAGCAATACAAGAGTGAGTAAAGTTTTACAGGTGAAGTTAAAATAAAAGGGTTAACACCATCTTGCTAAAATAACAGAGAGAGAAATATCAAACAAACCCATTGACTGTTCATTCACTTAAGTCAACAACAGTCATTTCAAACATGTCTTGTTCTTTTAAACCTGTCAAAAAGGTTTATTTTCTTATGCTGGGAATAAATGTCATGACACACACTACAAGGATTGGAAAAATAAATGCCACAGAACCATACTGTATTTTATGCTCCCAGATGAACCTGTCTGAGTAGCTCTTCATATTTCCCTGTGGATGTTAACTGCTGTACTGGAGATGCTGTGGGTTCTCTCCCCATTTACTCAAGGGATTCAAAGGCACCTCAAGCATAGAAGCAAAAACAAACTGAAACGGATAAGTTACTGAGTGTCTCCAGAAGCTGCCACTCAATTGCAAATAAGTTAATGGTCCACACCATATGCCAGTACACAGGGGTACCATCCAGAGTATGGGAATTTCAATATAGAACTCATCAGCACTTCTATCCTACTGGTTATTTCCAAACTCCTCAACCACAAATACTAAACAAACTTGGTTAATATCACCACCTTCAACACCTCTTTGATCCTTTTGTCTGTGACATCTTTTGATTATCTGCTCCTATCACTGCTTGCTTATCTCCACAATCACCACACCCTCAACTTCTCTCTCCCCCCAGCCCCCCCACCTTAAACCAGCTTATATTTCACCTTTCTCCTAACTATGTTTCAGTTCTGCCGAAGGGTCGTGAAGACTCGAAACGTTAACTGATTTCTTCTCCACCGATGCTGCCAGACCTGCTGAGTTTTTCCAGGTAATTCTGTTTTTGTTTTGGTTAATATGTTGACAAGAGAGAAAAGCCCTCTCTAACTCAAAAACTGGATGCCCCTTCATGTGAGGAAAATAAGCCCTCATACTAAGGCTGCAGTCAGTATGCCCAGAATCCATTCATAACTTCTCAGATACTGAAGCAGTTTGTGTCCACATGCAGCAGGACCTGGACAACATTCATGCTTGAGCTGATAAGTGACATGTAACTTTCGTGTCACACAAGTGCCAGAAATGATCAATTCCAACGAGCAAAAATCTAATAATCTCCCTTTGACGCTCAACAGCATTACCATTGCTGAATCCCCAACATCAACATCCTGGGGGTCATCATTGACCAGAAACTGGACCAGCCATCTATATACTGTGGCTACAAGAGCAAGCCAGCAGCTGGGTATTCTGTGACGATTAACTCACTTCCCCCCCTCCCTAAGTCAGGAGTGTGATGGAATACTCTCCACTGGCCTGGGTGAGTGTGGCTCCAATAACACTCAAGAAGCTCAACGCCATCCAGATAAAGCAGCCCGCTTAATTGGCACTCCACCACAAGTGCAGTGTCAGCAGTGTGCAGCATATACGAGGTGTACTGCAGCAACTCACTAAAGCTTTTTTGACAGCACCTTTCAAACCTGCAACCTCTACCACCTAGAAGAACAAGGGCAGCAGATATCCTGATTTGGAAATATATCGGCGTTCCTTCACTGTTGCTGGATCAAAATCCAGGAACTCTCTCCCTAACAACACTGTGGATGCAGTCCGCATGGACTGCAGCTGTTCAAGAAGGCAGCTCACCACCACCTTCTGCAATTGGACATGGCAACAAATACAACTTAAAAGTTCTTAAAGGACTGCATCTTACAGATTATTTGTTGTATAGCATTTCTTTGGGCACTGACCACGTGAGAACATCTCTAACTGTGGCTCTCGCCATCAGCTGATCCCAAAAAAATTTTGCCAATGTATTCAATGCCCAGAGGAATGGTGAACAACAAGTAATCTGTAAGATGCAGTTCTTTAAGAATTTATAACTTATTTTATTATTTGGTCATGGGACGTGAGTGTTGTCGGCAAGGCCAGCATTTATTGCCCCAATTGGGAAGGTGCTGGTGAGTTTTGATGGGTTCAAAAATGGAGCAACTGTTTCTAGTGAGAGAAGGGTCAGTAACCAGAAGGCATTAATTTAAAGTGATTGATGACATCTGGAAACAGTTCCTTTACATAGTTCTGACCTGGAATGCACTGCCTGAGAGAGTGCCGCAAACAGATTCATCAGTAACTTTCAAAAGGGAATTGGATAAATATTTGAAAGGTAAAAGTTCTAGGGCTATAGGGAAAGAGGAGGGGTGTGGGGCTAAGAGCCAGCATAGGCACGATGGGCTCAATGGCCTCTTGCTGTGCTGTACCATTCTAATATTCTATGATAGATCTTCCACAACCAAAGACAGGAAAAGTAATTTGCTCCCCCCAGCCACCCACCTTAAACCAGCTTATATTTCACCCCTCTCCTATTTTTACTTAGTTCTGTTGAAGGGTCATGAGGACTCGAAACGTCAACTTTGTTCTTCTCCGCCGATGCTGCCAGACCTGCTGAGTTTTTCCAGGTATTTCTGTTTTTGTTTAGGAAAAGTAATTGGTTGCATTGGCCTTCAGGTTTACTGCACTGATCCAATTGGCTCTGACAGTCTGCAGCTGTACTTCCCACATATTTTGATTGGTTCATTTTGACATTTCTTCATGTAAAATATTGACAAATTGACACGCGATCTGAAGAGCTGATTTTCATCTGAAAGTGTTGCAGCTTTGTCAAGAAACTATATTTTAAATCTTCTGAAAAGGCTTTCAGAAAGTGAGCACTTAACATCAATTGACTGAGTTCCTTGCAATCTGTTCTGTGTCCTTTTCTAACAACAATTTGCAAATATTTCCCAATTTTTTTCACTCATTCTTTATGAGTTTCATACGGATTGTTCCAAAACATTTTAGGTTTCTGCTTGTGTGGCTCAGGGCTAAAGTCTTCATGAGTGAAAGGAGAATCTCTTAGAATTAAATGGCCCCGGATGGACATTGGATCCATGTATGGAATCAGAGAATAATATACAACACATTGTATATGTGTTCTACAATACATATTGTACATTCAGCCCATCATGCCAATGCCAGCTCTTTGAAACATCGATCCAGTTAGTCCCACATCCCTCCTCTTTCCCCACAGTCCTGTAAAATGTTGTTGTTCATGTAATCTTCCAATTTCCTTTTGAAAGTTGTTATTGAATCTGCTTCCAAAGCCCTTTCAGACAGCGCGTTCCGGATCATAACAACTCACTCCATTAAAAGCATTGTCTTCATTTACCTCTGGTTCTTTTGCCAATTACTCAAATTACGTGAGTACTTCACCTCTGAGTGATGACCTTCTCTCTACCCAAACTCCTTTGTCCTATATTATGGTGGTTTTCTAACAATTCTAAAGCTCTTAAGGTCATGCCATCCTTTCTCTTAAATTTGGTAGATTTTTGGATTTCATTACAAGTACACGATGTGCTGAGCTGGATCCACTGACTCAAGGGCTGAGGTGCCTTCCTCTCCCAGTAACTTTACTCTCCTTTGCTCCCACACTGAGGCCAGAATTCTCCCACGCCTCCCCCCACCCCCCCAGCTGGTGGGATCGATGGTGGGCATGGGGGTGGGGGGGCAGAATTCGGCAGGAGGCCCAAAAATCAGTTTCACGCCGGCGTGAATTTTCAGCAGGATCTTCCGATGCTGCCCGTCATGGCAGACTGGGAATCCCGCTGGAAGTTGGCGTGAGGTCGATTAGCATCCCGCTAATGGGATGCAAATGAATGCCTGGCCTGAATCGCACCTCCCCATGCCAGATTCTCCGTTATGCCGGTGGGAAAACACGTCGGGCCAGAGCACTTCTGGACAAGTGTGACATGCAGATGTCGGAACTTATCTTTAGGACCTTGCTCAGATCGCGGACATCCGAGGAGAAGAAGATGCTGGAGCCCTGCAGCTACTGGACCCTGGAGGAACACGTGGCATCGCGCGCTGGGTGGATCCTCGTGCACATGGCTCCACTGTGAAGCAGCTCTCGGAAGGTGGGAGGCGTCCACGCAGCAGCTTCAACTTCGCTGAGGCTTCGGATCTTCATGGACCTCGCCGATGCTTCGGACCTGCTCCTGAACTTCGGGGCAAGGATGTGCCAAAAGCAGAGAAGGGGGGGCGAAGAGGGAGGTTTAGATGTGTGTGAGACAGGAAGGTCTTGGGTGTGGTGAAAATGGGAGGGGAGGGGGCGAAGGTATCTGGAGGGGTGAATGTGGGAGGGGGGTGGTGAAGGTGTCACGGTGAGGTGAAGATGGGGGGGTAAAGGTGCCAGGGGGAAGGGAGTTCTTGGTTTTTTTTCATAGTTCATAGGTGGCTGGGGGGAGGAGGGAGTATGGGGGCAGGAAGGAGTACAGTGGGAGGAAGGAATAAGGGGGCAGGAAGGAGTACAGTGGGAGGAAGGAATAAGGGGGAAGGAAGGTGTAAAGGGGGCTGAATGTTCAGGCGAACACGCAAGGGAAGGGTCAGTGGAGTCAATGATTGCCTCCTGGGGAGTGAACTGAGGGTGGGCGTGGTAGGATGGAATGGTTAGAGTGGTAGGGGGAGAGGGAGCTGGTAGGGTGGGAGCGTGAGGGTGTATCGGTAATGGGAGAAGGGGTGGCGAAGGTGGTTGTTGGGGACAAGGACACAGGGGTGGGAAGGAGGAGGTCAGGGAGTTTAATGTGGATGGGTTGAGGTTCTCTGGAAGCGAGGGAACGTGCACATTCAACTGGACATCCTGGAATGTGAAGGCTTCGGGCAGGAAGGTGTTGGTGGGGAGGTCAAAGATAATGCTGGGCATGGGGGGAATCTATTGTTATGGGAGGTAA
Source organism: Cetorhinus maximus (assembly GCF_964194155.1). Lineage (NCBI taxonomy): Eukaryota > Metazoa > Chordata > Chondrichthyes > Lamniformes > Cetorhinidae > Cetorhinus > Cetorhinus maximus. The sequence goes on from NC_135904.1 coordinate 34,537,477, forward strand.
AGGACATGGGTGGCTGGGGGAGGGGATATATGGGGGAGCTCATCAGAAATCTGACTACTACCATCCTTGTGATATCAAAAGTGAGAGGAGCCTTGTGTTGCACGGGCATGGGTGCTGCATGGGGGTGTGATCAGTGGGTGGGTGGAGATGCAGGTCAGCTCAGCTGGGACAACTGAAAGAGAATCCCAGCAGGCAGCATTGAAAATGCTCAGGACATTGAGGTGAGTGTGATGGAGGAAGGCACTGCGCGCGTTGGAGAATGCTTGCACAAGGCTGCAAAAGGCCCTGCCAGATACTTCTCCCTCCAGAATCACTTGTGGTCTGGCTGCGGGCAGCTGAACTGCTCGCGTAGGGGGGGGATGTGGCGAAGGAAGGTCTTGCAAAGTCTATATAATGATACTGAATGACAACAGTAAACATTATTTAATGAGAATGAATACATTTGTAGCTAATACAGTGACATTGTTCACCAGTGAAACCATTTGAGATCAAATTTTGTTGATCTTACGTTGCCTACCACTTCTTCTAGGTGCTGCCCTGACATCTGCAACAGGAGTGGAGGTAGCCTGTGGAGCTGTTTGCCCTGTTGCCTTTGATGACTTTGGCAGCCGTCTTCTCGAGAACTGAGGCCTGGTGGGCCCTGGCTTACTTTGGCTGTTCATCTGTGGGCCAACTGCTCCCTCTGTGGTGACATAGGACGAGGTTGAAGGGGTCACAGGCAAAGTAGATTCTGAGGGAGCGGACAACCTCTAAGGGTCCTGAGTAGATGACCCAGGGCTGTCCAGCTGCTGCTACTCCTCCCTTTGTGTGCCCGAGGGCCCCAGCCTGACTCCTTGAGGGGAAGTGCACCCGGAGGGGCGCCAAGGTGTCCCATTCCCTCTCACATATCTACTGCATGAACTCACCCATGGCAATATCGATGGGGAGCAGGTCTGCGTGCATCTCTGGCAGAAATTGGGCATTCTGGGTGTCAGCCACGCTCCCCGTGGAGGCTTCCATGCACAAACATGTGGGCACCACTTCATCAGAGAGCAGGCGGACGGACTCCTCTGACACTCCTGCCGCTCTGTTGAGGGCTTCCAACAGCTCTGCCTGATGTTACCCCACCTCTTGCTCACTCTCCACCACGAGTTGGAAGGCCGATTCTGGAGGCTCATCATCTGATTTGAACCTCACAGATGCGTCTTCCCCAGCAGTCCTCTGAGAGCTGAGGAGCTAGGCTGAAGCTGCCTCGTCCTGCTGTGGACACGTGTCCGCGTGATGACCAACAGGTTGTGAGACCCTTCCTAAACTAGCACTAATACCCACTGAGGTGTGTGTTCCTGAGCTGGCGGAGGGTGCAAGTGAATGCTGTGGCACCTCTACATGTGTGGAGCTCTCCTCTTCCGCTCCCTCCTGGTATGTAACTAGGCTGGGGCTGGAGCTAATGCCTGATAGGGAGTCCTCCTCCTCTTCTTTGGGCATTGGTCTCTTCCTGGAGGCACCTGTAAATGAGATAGAAGAGTGCAAGTGACAGCATCAGCTGCCTCCAAATTGGGCCTCCAACTTGACCCTCAGGTTTACATTGAATGGACGAATAGTTACTAGGTGGACTCCCAAGGACGAGCTCCCCATCGCCAATGGCTCTCTCCTGCTCTAATCCTGAGAGCTCAGATTCCGTCAGAGCCTGAAAAATAGTTGCCCCCAGACCCCCTTAACCCCACCCTCGTCTTCTTACGTTCTCCACGATTGTGATGGATCTTCTCCTGCTCAAAGAAGAGAGCATGTTTGAGAGACGTTGCATGGATTGGAGCAGAGGAAATTGGTTCATTTATCATACATCCCTTCATAAGTTAGCCCACTTTTGCGGCAGGTTATCAGTGATGCGAATTGGGCAGGAGGGTTGTGGACCAACTCCTTCCAGAGCGCTGAGCAAATCCACAGGCAAGGGGACGGCTCAGACACGCATGTGATTTGTGGAGGTTGCTGGTTCCCTCTGCGTCTAAGGCGATTCCCTCTCTTACCTTCCAATCAGCGCCCACTCCCCTTCCATGCAGCGTTTCATGTTTGCTGAAGGGTGAAGGAGGCACAGTGGGCACTCCACCGCAGCGTGGATGCACTGAAGAGAGACTGTGCAGCTGGACATGCCATTGCCTCTGGGCCTTGGACCCTGACATATTGGAGTCTTTGTGGTTTATGCGATCATCTGATGAGACTTACCCTGGTGGAGTGAATAAGGTCGTTCATCCTCTTTCAGCACTGTGTTGCCAACCTCTTGTGTGCCCTATGGCCACTGATGGTATTGGCCACCTGCGCCCATGCAGCATTGGTATTCCTGCTTGGCCTCCTCCTCCCATCAGGCAGGTACAGCACATTCCTGTGCACCTTGACATGGTCCGGGAGGACGTGCAGGGAGGCATCACTAAATTTCGGAGCTGGGCCACTGGATGACCTTGTGGACATCTCTCTGTTTTTTGATCTGATGTTGTGGATGTCCGGGCGCCATATGATGGTGAGACGCGCGTCATCAAGCCTGCCCCGCCACGAAAGATGGCATGAAAGCCCCAGATGCATAGTTAATTACGTCGGGGCTGTAAGATATGGCGTGGTTTCCCGTCAGCCTCTGCAGCGGGAGACACTTCCCGCCCCCACCACCACGGGACTTAGTCCCGGATGGGAGAATTCCACCCTGGACCTGGGCTACCGCTCTTTGAGTTTATGTTGATGTTTCGCAGCCTCCAATCTAAGCAGCTCTAACTGGTGCACATAAGCCACATCCTCCCTTGCTGGCTTGCTGGGTTTTCCACTTGCTGCCCTGCCAAATCCAGTTTTATCTTCAGCTGCCAGTCTCACCACCAAGTAAATGTTTTCATAAAGTAAAGCAAAAGCAATTTCAACACAAAGAAAAGGCCATTTAGCCAACGTTTCATAGGAACTGGGGAACAAGAGGAGGCCATTCTGACCCGCTAACCTGTTCTGCTATTGGATTAAGTTATGGCTGATCTGCACCTCAACTCCATTTATCCACCTTTGTTTCATATCCCTTGATTCTCTTTTCCAACAAAAAAACGATCATTCTTAGTCTTGACAATTTCAACGTACCCCCAACATCCACAGGAAGAAGGAGAGGGACCAGTGTGGAATTTAATAAGAAGAGCGCAGTTCCTGATGATGGGACTGCGAGTGGGCGTCACTTCTGCTCACTTCTCAGGAGCTGCCATTACAATTACAATGTAAATTGTACACATGCATGGTGGGCACAGGTCTCACATGCAATCACATGGTCGAGGCAGGCAGGAGGTGCCCACCCCTGCAATCAGCTGACTCAATTCAAGGTTAAAACGGGCTATAAAACGGCCATCTCTGCTAGCACCCAGTCTCTGCAGGCATGGAGAACTGCTGCTGATCATCCACCTGCACGGCCTCCATCAGGTAACCCCTATCACTCCCTCCTTTTATCTGCATTGTTATCTTCTTGGAACCCATCACTTGCCCACCGTTCACACAGACAAAGAGCGACCCCACAGTGGGTTTGTGAAAGGGAAATCATGTTTAACTAATTCATTCGAGTTTTTTGAGGAAGAAGCAAACAAGGTGGATAAAGGGGAACCTGTAGATGTCGTGTACTTGGATTTTCAGAAAGCATTTGATAAGGTCCCACATCAGGGGTTACTTACACAAGGTAAAAGAACATAGTATAGGAGGTAATATATTAGCATGGATAAAGGATTGGTTAGCTAACAGTGGACAGAGAGTAGGGATAAATGGGTCTTTTTCTGTTGGCAAGCTGTAACTAGTGGAGTGCTACAGGGATCTTTGTTGGGGCATCAACTATTTACAATCTATATCAATGACTTGAATGAAGGGACTGAATGTATGGTAGTTAAATTTGCCAATGAAACCAAGGTAGGTAGGAAAGAAAGTTGTTATGAGGAGGTACAGAGCCTGCAAAGGGATTATAGACAGGTTAAGTGAGTGGGCAAAAATTTGGCAGATGGAGTATAATGTAGGAAATTATGAATTTGTCCACTTTGGCAGGAAGAATAGAAAAATAGTGTACTATTTAAATGGAGAGAGATCGCAGAATTCGATGGTACAGTGGGACCTGGGTGTCCTGGTACATGAAGCACAAAAGGTAGAATGCAGGTACAGTAAGTGATTAGGAAGGCAAATGGAATGTTGGCATTTATTGCAAGGGGACTGGAATATAAAAGTCGAGAAGCTTCACTGCAGCTGTATCGGGCCTTGGTGAGACCACATTTGCAACAGTGTAAAATTTTGGTCTCCTTATTTGAAAAAAATAATTGCATTAGATGCAGTTCAGAGAAGGTTCACTTGACTCATTCCTGGGATGAAGGGCTTATCTTATGAAGAAAGGTTGAACAGGTTGGGCCTAAACCCAATGGAGTTTAGAAGAATGGAGGTGATCTTATTGAAACATAAGATCCTGAAGAAATTTGATAGGATAGCTACTGGGAGGATATTCCCACTTGTGGGGGAAACTAGACCTAGGGGGACACAGTTTAAGAATAAAAGGTCTACTTTTAAGATGGAGATGAGGAGATTGTTTTTCTCTCTGAGGCTTGTTAGTCTGCGGAATTCTCTTCCTCAGAAAGCAGCGGAGGCTGGGTCATTGAATTTATTTGTTCAAGGCAGAGTTAGACAGATTTTTGATAGACAAGGTAGTCAAGGGTTAAGGGGGACAGACAGGAAAGTGGAGTTAAGACCACAACCAGATCAGCCACAATCTTACTGAATGGCAGAGCAGACATGAAGGGCTGAATGGCCTCCTCCTGCTCCTAAGTTCAATGTTCCCAACTGCTGCAATGTTTGAGGACCTGACATCCACACTACACCACACCCCAAGTCCCCGCCCGCCTGCCCCCTCACCTGACCCCGCTTGCTGCTACCAGACTGTCCATCTTCTCCTGCTCTCCTCCCCTGTGTCGCTGAGTTAGAGGAAGATAAAACCTCACCTCAGATCCAAAGATGGAACAACCTCAGCTGGTGCATGCCATCTTTAAGATGATGGGACACAAGAGGCACAAGTTTCCCATGTGTTGCTGTCTTAAATTTCAAGAGAGGACTTAATTTTGTTCCCAATTAATAAGTATTCATGATATGAAAATTAATGGTAATTAGGTTCCCTCCACCAGGGTGGTGTGTTGGCTGCTGACATGCCACCCGCTTTATCTCAGAACCTCAGCCTGACTTCAGGAAACCAAGATTTTGGCTCCTGCCGAATTAAATCCCCTCCAACCACCATGTTTGCCACTCTTACAGGCCCCATGAAATACTGCCCCCAGATTTCCACAACCCATTGCGTGAAAAAGCACTTCCTGGTTTCATTTCTGAACAATCTAGATCTAATCATAATCTTGCTCTAGATTCCGCCATCAGAGGAAATAATCTCTCTGCATCTCTATCAAATCTCTTCATCACCTTAATTAAATCAAACCTCAACCTGCTCGATTTAATGTTATGCAACTTGTCCTCATAATTTAACCCTATTGGTCTTCCTATTTAAGAAAATATGCAAATGTGTCAAAAGCAGTTCAGAGAGGGTTTATTGGACTATACCAGGAATGGGTGGGTTGTCTTATGAGGAAAGGTTGGACAGGCTAAGCTTGTATCCACTGGAGTTTAGAAGAGTAAGAGGTGACTTGATTGAAATACATAAGATCCTGAGGGGTCTTGACAGGGTGGATGTGGAGAGGATGTTTCCTCTTGTGGGAGAATCTAGAACTAGGGGTCACTGTTTAAAAATAAAGGGTTGCTCATTTAAGAGAGAGATGAGGAGAATTTTTTTCTTTCTGAGGAGCGTGAGTCTTTGGAACTCTCTTCCTCAAGTGGCGGTGGAAGCAGAGTCTTTGAATATTTTTAAGGCAGAGCTAGATAGATTCTTGATAAATAGGGGGGTGAACTCTCGAGTTTGAGAATTGTGATATCAGACCCAACACTAACTTAAAGTCTATCAGGCAATGGTTTGCTCCATGCTTCTCTCTGATGCTGAATCTTAGACACCTAATAGACAACATATTAAGGCCTTAGAACAACATCATCAAAACTGTCTTAGAAGGATCTTACAAATCAAAAGGAAAAACATGAGCATCCTCCAATACACAGACAAGCCAAGTACAGACACCATGATAATCTCACATCAGCTGAGATGGACGGGAATGTTGTCAGAATGTGTGACTCAAGACTGTCCAAAAGGTGATCTACTCAGAGCTACACCAAGGAGCTTGTTCACATGGGGACCAAAGGAAATGTTTCAACAACAATCTCCCTGCCTCCATGAAGGTCTGTTCTATCAACATCAACACACAGGAAGCAGATGTCAAATCATAACCAAAATGGCAATCCATCAAAAATGGTGCCAATGCTTTCCAATCAACAAGAGCAGCCACTGAGAGGGAATGGCAAGAGAGACAGAAAGAAAGGGTAGCTGCCCAAGCTAACAATCCACCATCACTTTACCCAGCCGACAACTCATGTCCTCACCGTGAGCCTGTAAGTTTAAGATTGGACTTGTAAAAGCCAGCTGCAAAGGCGAGTCAATTAATATTTATAAGCCCGGGGTAGATAGATTCTTGACTAACACAAGGGAACCGAATGTTTTTGGAGGTTAGCGGAATGTGAAGTCAAGGCCACAATCAGATCAGCCATTATTGAATGGCAGAGCAGGCTCGAAGGGCCGAATGGACTACCCCTGCTCCTAATTCGTATATTTGCATGTTCATATGTTGGTATAATTCTGGTGAATCTGCTCGCTATGCCCTCTAAGGCTAACAAGAAAAGAGATGTTTTCACCATACAAGTGCCAGGCAATGACCATCTCCAACAAAAGTGAATCCAATCATCGCCGCTTGACATTCAACGACATTACCATTGCTAAATCCCCCACTATCATCCTGTGGGTTACCATTGACCAGAAATTGAACTGGATGCACAGTGGAAGCAGTGTGTACCATCTACAAGATGCACTACAGCAACTTACCAAGGTTCCTTCAAAGCTTTCCAAACCCATTACCGCTACTACCTAAAAGGACAAGGGCAGCAGATGTATGGCTACATCACCACCTGGAAGATCCCCTCCAAATCACACATCATCCTGACTTGGAAATATATCGTTGTTCCTTCACTGTCGCTGGATCAAAAGCCTGGAATTCCCTCCCCAACAGCACCATGGGTGTACCTACACCACATGGGCTGCAGTGGTTCAAGAAGGCAGCTCACCACTACTTTCTCAAGGGCAACTAGGGATGGGCAACAAGTGCTGGTCTTGCCTTTGACGCTCATATCCTGTGAAAGAATAAAAAAAATATTTTTCTCAGGTTCAGTGGGTGTAATTGAAGGTAGAGTTGCAGCTGATTCTGGCCAAGACTCTGCAGAACTGAAGCATTGCTTCTTCGCATTTCAGTTTCAATCCCTTTCCAATTTCTGTGCTCTTTCCTAATGCAAAATTAATCCTGGCTCCTTCCACAAAGCCCTGTCATTTCCTTTGCTTCAAATATTTATCTATTTTCCCCATAAAAAATGCGCTGATGCCTGCCCTAACCAATCCCTCTGGCATAGAGCAATCCATGCTCCAACAAACCCCCTTCAGAAAAATAATTCTCCTAATTCTTATCTGCTTAGGGAGAGTTTGAAATTGCTGACACTACTTTGCTATCTGCACGAAAATAAGGAACACCCTGTCACCCTATCAAAACCCTCCATCATTTTAAAAGCTTCCGCTGAATCAAGAAGAGTAGAATTCTCCCCAACTGAACATCAGTAAAAGAGATGATGAGATCCATTATTTTATTGCTGGTGGTGGGACCTTACAGTGCCCAATTGCTGCCCTGTTTCCTGCAACAGTGCCCACACTTCAATGACACTACATTGGCTGTAAAGCACTTTGGAAAATTCAGAGGTTGTGAAAGTTGCTATATAAATGCAAGTTTGTTCTTTCTTTTAACAGGCTTTTCAGTTCTTGTAGCTGCCCACACCTCTCTCTGATTTGGAATGAGTGCCAGTCCCCAGGTGGTAACGGTCCCCAGGTGGTAACCCTGTCCAATTCTTGAGCAACAGGTGCCAGTCAGCAGAACCCAGACATGTGTCAGGTACAGGCACAGCCAACAGAGCATGCGTGGAAAGCTCACCGGACTGGGGTGGAAAAGGAGGAGCCAAAGAATAACCTTGCAAAGTACTTGCTCTGTGCACAGGGCTGGGATCATTGCTGGGATTGCTGAATCCATTCTGTCATGTCACTGGCTGACCAAGTTATAAGTAACATTTTTAAAGATCAGATTGCAAATCTCAGTGCGTTGCCAGAGGCCACTTTACAAACATGGTGAGAAAGTCACAGACTGGGGCCCCCAAGAACCAAACCGATCAGAATGTTATCAAATACAACAAAAACCCTGCCTCTCAGGATGCTCTGCACAGTCCAGGAATGGGCACAATTCCAATGCAGTACACACAGCCCCTCACACAGGGCTGGTGCGCATAGCCCCTCACACACAGGGCTGGTGCGCATAGCCCCTCACACACAGGGTCTGGCTGCAGTGTGCTAATAATCCAACTTCGGTTCAGTTCACTGCCATCGTTGCTGCAGCATGAAGTGGAATTTTCCTCCACTGTACACTCACAGAACATCACAATTTGTTCCATTCTTTCTTAGCCAGTTTCCATGACACACTCTCATTCCCAGACCATACATGGCGCAGCAATGTTTTCACCAACTTTTCCCATCTTTGGCAGGAGTTTACTCTTTTGCAGTTCTACATCTATTTTCCCTTTGTTTTGGTCTCCAATTTTTAAAACCTGCACAGTTCATTTTACCTCAAAGGTTCGAATTCTCTGAACTTTACTAATTCTTCAGACTCTCTGTTTGAGGCCATTACAATGTTTTCTACCATTACTTACCTGAATATTTATACAATCTGTTCCCAATCAGCTGATCCCAACTTTTGGTTTTTAGTCAAATTATACCTGATAAACCTCCCATCTGTAAGAGGCACAATCTAATGACCGACCAACCAACTGGAAGGCCTGAGACTGATCTTCAACAACTAATCTCAGTCAGCTACCGGTATATGAGTGATACAGAGAGATATCCCTTGTAACGGAGCAAGAATCAGACAGGAAATTAGACTCCAGCAGAAATCATTTTATAATTTAATTGGTTCTCAGGATGTGGGCATTACTGGAAAATGTAGCATTTATTGCCCACTTCTAGCTGCCAGTGAGAAGGTGATGGTGAGCCACTTTCTTGAACCGCCGCAGTCCTTTTAGTGAAGGTAAAGTCACTGTGCTGTAAGGTGGGAGGATCTAGAATTTTTGACCAGTGATGATGAAACTGACAATATATTTCCAAGTCGGGTGGTGTGTTGGGGATCTGAAGGTTTGTATTTGTGGGAAAATTGGAGATAACCACTGCACTGTGAATATTTCCACAAGGACACTCACAGGACATTCCAATATTCCAGTGGGTACATTTTGAGCGTGAGAGATCTCTCCTGCTCCTCACTCAGCATTTGCACAAGGACAAAAGGTGAATTTCCAGCGGCTATTTAAGAGGCTGCATTCTCGCCTGCAACACAAAGAAAGGTGCTTCCATATTTCATGGGCAGTAAAGACTTCTCCACCAGCAAACAGGCTAATGCCAAACTACAATCTGCAAGCGAAAGGAGTGGGTGACCAGCTTTTCAAAAGTCAGAACTGTGGAACATTGCAAAGTCTTAGGAAGGTGGGGCTTCATGATGATTGACATGTTAGGTGACCAATGGCAGGAGTCTGGGGGATAGACAGTTTAAGGTAGCAGGTCATGTGATGACGTCCCTGAAATATGTCCAGACAAAGTTGACAGCCCTATTAAGACAGCCAATCATTGAAGACAACAGTTCCAAACCACAGACATTTGTTCAAATGACACTTCTGCCTCAATTTCTTTAAAAAAAACCCTCAACCAAGGCTTCGTTTGTCAATAGACTGTCGCTGGGTCAAAATCCTGGAACTCTCTCCCTCCACCACATGGGCTGATGTGGTTCAAGAAGGCAGCCCACCACCACCTTCTCAAAGGCAATTAGAGGTTGGCAACAAATGCTGACCTAGCCAGCGAAGCCCACATTCCATAAGTGAATAAAAAAAGACCCCTGCCAGAATCCTCTATTCCGCTGTAACTTTACTGTGCAACGTACAATAGTAAGACCAAGTTCCATATAAAAGTCTTGTTTATTTTCATTTGCACATTGGGTTCTAACAATGGACATTTTCAGCCAAAAGGTGGATTTTAAATTACCAGAACACACCTGAGTGAGGAAGATTTTGATCAAACCCAGAGCCGCAAGCAAGAAAGCACGCCATCTTTCAATGAGACATTTGGTTGAATGTGTCATGGCTCAATCAAACTTGCCTGCCATTGATTGATTGTTTACCGATGGGGTGCCGTCTGACTACCTCATCAGGTGTGGCTTGTGCTTGTCGGACACTGCAGTCAACCTTCTTTCATCACCCAGAGGCTGATTACCTCCCGGCTCTGGATGCTGGTGAGAAGGATTTCTATGGGAGCGTCCATGCGGGAGCATCCCAGCACAGCCACTTAACGGTCAGCAAGTGGGCGGCAATCTGATTCCCAGGGTGCGTTGCAGCGCAAGATGGTTTATTTGGGTTTGCCCACAATAAACAGAATGCAAGGGGCGTGTTAAAGGAGAAGGAAGCTGAAAACCAGGAAGTCTGAGTGATTTGGAGAAAACTGTCGGGATACCGGGACATTTAGTGAAAAACCGGGACTTTCCCAGCAAAACCAGGAGCTCTTGTCACCTAAGAAAGCAGGCCTTTCATATTTAGTAACAATGTGAGCCCTCTGCAGAGCCAATGTAAAACTTAGCAGTAGATGGTTGACACCATCATCCAAGGGCCATGGGTGTAACTGTACAGTTGGTGACTGCAGATCACCTGGAAGCGGATGACACACCCATGTTGAGTCTAAGCCTGCACACGCAACATTCCTCCATAACTTGCAGGTAACTGGGTAGTTACAATGGGTCTAATTAAGGCTCATTTTTTTTTATTCGTTCATGGGATATGAGCATCGCCGGCTAGGCCAGCACTTATTGGTGGCGGTGGTAAGCTGCCTTCTTGAACCGCTGCAGTCCATGTGGTGTAGGTACACCCACAGTGCTGTTAGGGAGGGAGTTCCAGGATTTTGACCCAGCGACAGTGAAGGAACGACGATATATTTCCAAGTCAGGATGGTGAGTGGTCAGCTCTGCTGCCAGTTTTCATCCTGTTCTTTGTTTTTATTTCTTTCCTTTCTTTAACTTTAATGTGACGTAAATAAAGACTTTTTTTTTCATCTTATTTGGTAGCAGTTCCATTAATTCAAAGGCTGCAAAAATAAGCAGGTCTTCCAGCACACTCCTGCCGTAACTCTGCTGGAGTGCAGCGTAAGGCATAGGAAAGAGGCTGTGACCTGGAAACCCTGGATCCCAGCCAACGCTGCTACTTTCCACAGCTTTTTTGGAGGAGAGAGTTCCTGATTTCCACTAGCTGTCATGTGAAGAAATGTGTCCTGACATCACCCCGGAAAAGGCTAGCTCGTAAATTGAAGGTTATGTTTCTTTGTTCTGGATTCCTTCACCACAGCAATTGGTTTTCTCTCATAAATCCTATCAAATCCTTCTATCATCTTAAATCCCTCGAATAGATCACCATTTAATTTCCCATATTCAAGGGAATTCAAGCCTAATCTATGCAATCTGCCCTCAAAAAATTATTGGCAAGAAGAGCATTCAGCACAAGCATTGTTAGGCCCCCACTAAGTGCCCTGATAACCTTCATAATTGTGATAAAAAAACCTTCCGTCATCACTTCTCTCCTCAAAAAAAAAACCCTCAGCCTCTCCGTCTTTGCAAACTGCAGTCCCGTCCCTAACCTCTCTCTCCTCTCCAAAGTCTTCGAGAAAAAATTTCTTCTTGTCTCCTTCTTAAATGGGAGAGCCCTTATTTTTAAACTGTGTCTCCTCATTCTGGTCTCTCCAAAAAGGAGAAACATCCTTTTAGCATCCACCCTGTCAAGTCCCTACTTTTACATTCCATTCTCCTTGCAATGAACAGCAGCATTCCATTTCTCTTCCTAATTATTTACTGTACCTGCATACTAACCTTTCCCGATTCATGTACCAGGACACCCAGATTCCTCTGCACCGCAGAGTTCTGAAATCTCTCTCCATTTAAATAGTATGCTGCTTTTTTATTCCTCCTGTCAAAGTGGACAAGTTCACATTTTCCCATATTAAACTCCATCTGCCAAATTTTTGCCCACTCACTGAACCTATCTGCATCCCTTTGCAGACTCCTTATGTCCTTTTCACAGCTTACTTTCCTACCTATCTTTATGTGGTCAGCAAATTTAGCAGCCGTACATTCAGTCTCTTCATCTAAGTCATTGATATAAATTGTAGATAGTTGAGGCCCCAGCACTGATCCCTGTGACACTCCACTCACCACATCTTGCCAACTTGAAAAAAACCCATTTATCCCTCTGCTTCCAGTTAGCTAACCAATCCTTTATCCATGCTAATATGATACCCCTTACACCATGCGCTCTTACTTTGCAGAGTAACCTTTGATGCTGCACCTTGTCAAATGCCTCCTGGGAATCTAAGTACAGCACATCTACAGGTTTTCCCCTTATCCACATTGCTTGTTACTTCCTCAAAGAACTCCAATAAATTAGTTAAACATGAATTCCCTTTCACAAAACCATGTTCACTCTGTTTGATTGCATTGAGATTTTCTAGGTGCCTCACTATAACCTCTTTAATTATAGATTCCAGCAATTTCCCTGTGACAGATTTTAAGCTAACAGGCCTCTAGTTTCCTGCTTTCTTACTCCTTCTTTTCTTGAATAGCGGATTCAGATTTTCCATTTTCCAATCTGATGGGAACTTTCCAGGATCTAGGGAATTTTGGAAAATTAAAATTAATGCATCTACTATTTCAGCAGCCACTTCTTAGGATGAAGTCCATCGGGACCTGCAACTTGTCAGCTTTTAGTTCTAATAACTTTCTTAGTACCCTTTCCCAGGTGATTATAATTGTTTTAAGTTCCTCCCTCTCTTTCACCTCCTGATTCACAATTATTTCTGGTATGTTATTTGTATCCCCAGTGAAGACAGACACAAAATATTTGTTCAATTAATCTGCCATTTCCTTATTTTCCATGATTAATTCCCTATTCTCACTCTCTAGAGGACCAACACTCACTTTATTCACTCTTTTCCTTTTTAAATACCTGTAGAAACTTTTACTATTTGTTTTTATATTTCTAGCTAGCTTTCTCTCGTGCTCCAATTTCACTCTCCTTATTAATCTTTTAGTCATTCTTTGCTGATCTTTACATTCTATCTCATCTTCTGACCTGCCACGCATCTTTGCAGAATTTTTCTTTCAATTTGATATTATTTTAATTTCTTTAGTTAGCCCCAGATGGTGTGTCCTTCCCTTAGAGTCTGTCTTTCTCACTGGAATGTATCTTTTCTGAGAATTCTGAAATATCTCCTTCAGTGTCTGCCACTGCATCTCTACTGATCTATCCATTGACCTAATTTTTCTTTTCATTTTAGCCAGCTCTGTCTTCACACCCTCATAATTGCCTTTATTTAAGTTTCAAACACTTATCTTAGATCCACTCCTCTCTTCCCTCAAATTGAATGTTAAATTCAATCATATTATGGTCACTGCTACTGCTATTATGGGCGCCTTCACTATGAGGTCATTAATTAATCCTGTCTCATTATACATTACCAGATCTAGTAGAGCCTGTTCTCTAGTTGGTGCTAAAACGAATTGCTCTAGGAAACTGTCCCAAAAACACTCCATGAACTCATCATCTAGGCTGCCTTTGCCAATCTGATTTGTCCAACCCATGATTGTTGCCAAACCTTTCTCACAAACCTCCATTATTTCTTCCTGTATACCCTGTCCTACAGTGTGGTTACCATTAGGGGGCCTATGAACCATTCCCACAAATAACTTCCCTTTACTATTTCTCATCTCTACCCAAGATGATTCTATACCATGCTCTCCGGGACTAAGGTTATCTCTCTCTATTGTATCAATGTCATCCTTAATTAACAGAGCTACCACTCCACCTTTTCCTAATTCCAGTCCTTCCTAAATGTCATATACCCTTGAATATTCAGGTCCCAGTCTTCGTCATCCTGCAGCCATATCTCTGTAATGGTTATCAGATCATATGTATTTATTTCTATTTGTGCTGTCAATTCATCTGTTTTGTTATGAATGCCACATACATTCAGACACAGAGCCTTTAGTTCTGTCTTATTACTTTTTTGGTAACCTGTAGCCTTATCTGCTGGTGCACTCTTGGGTTTGTACACTCTGTCCCTTCCTGCCACACACTGGTCATCATTTTCCTTATTCCTACCCTGCTCTTTTGCCTTGTCTTCTCTATTTAATTTATCACATCTACCCAAACTTGATCCCTTGCCCCCACTATTTAGTTTAAAGCCCACCCTACTGCCCTAGTTATACGAGTCTCCAAAACACCTATCCCAGCACAGTTCAGGTGAAGGCTCACCTAATGGATAGCTCCCACTTTCCCCAGCACTAGTGCCAGTGCTCCATGAATCGAAACCCATTTCTCCCACACCAATCTTTGACCCTCGCATTTAGCAATCTAATCTGATTTACCCTATGCCAATTTGCCTGTGGCTCAGGTAATAATCCAGAGATTATTACCTTTGAGATTCTGCTTTTTAATTTAGCACCCAGCGGCTCATATTCCCCCAGCAGAACCTATTTCCTAGTTCTATCTATGTCATCAGTACCTACGTGAACCACGACCACTGGATCCACCCTTCCCACTGCAAGTTCATTTCCAGAACAGCAGTCCCAAACCCTGGCAAGCTGCAGAGAACAGTGTCTATCCCCCTGGCTATACAGTCCCCAACTACCACTACATTCCTATTAACTTCCCCCCACCCTCCCAACTCCACACACACCGCTTGAATGGCTTCCTGCATCAAGGCCATGGCCAGTTAGCTCACCCACCCGGCAGCCACCACTTTCATCCATACAGGCTGCAAGAACCTTGAACCTGATGCACAATTGCAAAGGCTGGGGTGGCTCCACATCTACCTTCTGGGTCCCCATGCCTGTCTCAGTCGCAGTCACACCCTCCTGTCCCAGCCCAAATAGAAAACCCTATCTTAAGGGGTGTGACTGCCTCCTGGTACAAAGTGTCCAGGTTTTTTTTTGTTCATTCACGGGATGTGGGCTTCGCTGGCTGGGCCAGGATTTATTGCCCATCCCTAGCTGCCCCCGAGAAGGTGGTGGTGAGCTGCCTTCTTGAACCGCTGCAGTCCATGTGGTGTAGGTACACCCACAATGCTGTTAGGGAGGGAGTTCCAGGATTTTGACCCAGCGACAGTGAAGGGACGGTGATATATTTCCAAGTCAGGACGGTGAGTGACTTGGAGGGGAACTTCCAGGTGGTGTTCCATCTATCTGCTGCCCTTGTCCTTCTAGATGGTAGTAGTCGTGGGTTTGGAAGATGCTGTCTAAGGAGCCTTGGTGAATTCTCGCAGTGCTTCTTGTAGATGGTACACACTGCTGCTACTGTGCGTCAGTGGTGGAGGGAGTGAATGTTTGTGGATGTGGTGCCAATCAAGCAGGCTGATTTGTCCCGGACAGTGTCCAGCTTCTTCAGTGTTGTAGGAGCTGCACTCATCCAGGCAAATGGGTAGTATTCCATCACATAACAAAAACAGAAATACCTGGAAAAACTCAGCAGGTCTGGCAGCATCGGCGGAGAAGAACAAAGTTGACGTTTCGAGTCCTCATGACCCTTCAACAGAACTAAGTAGAAATAGGAATTCCATCACATTCCTGACTTGTGCGTTGTAGATGGTGGACAGGCTTTGGGGAGTTAGGAGGCGAGTTACTCGTCGCACGATTCCTAGCCTCTGACCTGCTCTTGTAGCCACAGTATTTATATGGCTAGTCCAGTTCAGTTTCTGGTCAATAGTAACCCTCAGGATGTTGATAGTGGGGGATTCAGTGATGGCAATGCCATTGAACATCAAGGGGCGATGGTTGGATTCTCTCTTGCTGGAGATGGTCATTACCTGACACTTGTGTGGTGCAAGTGTTACTTGACACTTGTCAACCCAAGCCTGGATATTGTCCAGGTCTTGCTGCATTTGGACATGGACTGCTTCAGTATCTGAGGAATCGCAAATGCTGAACATTGTGCAATCATCAGTGAACATCCCCACTTCTGACCGTATGATGGAAGCAGCTGAAGATGGTTGGGCCTAGGACACTACACTGAGGAACTCCTGCAGTGATGTCCTGGAACTGAGATGACTGACCTCCAACAACCACAACCATCTTTCTTTGTGTTAGGTATGACTCCATCCAATAGAGTTTTCCCCCTGATTCCCATTGACTCCAGTTTTGCTAGGGCTCCTTGATGCCACACTCGGTCAAATGCTGCTTTGATGTCAAAGGCAGTCACTCTCATCTCACCTAAGGAGTTCAGCTCTTTTGTCCATGTTTGAACCAAGGCTGTAACGAGGTCAGGAGCTGAGTGACCCTGGCGGAACCCAAACTGGGCATCAGTGAGCAGGTTATTGCTAAGCAAGTGCTGCTTGATAGCACTATTGATGACCCCTTCCATTACTTTACTGATGATCGAGAGTAGACTGATGGGGTATTAATTGGCCGGTTTGGATTTGTCCTGTTTTTGTGTACAGAACACACTTGGGCAATTTTCCACATGGCCGGGTAGATGCCAGTGTTGTAGCTGTACTGGAACAGCTTGGCTAGGGGCGCAGCAAGTTCTGGAGCACAAGTCTTAAGTTGTCAGGGCCCATAGCCTTTGCAGTATCCAGTGCCTTCAGCTGTTTCTTGATGTCACGTGGAGTGAATTGAATTGGCTGAAGACTGGCTTCTGTGATGCTGGGGACCTCCGGAGGAGGAGGCCGAGATCGATCATCCACTTGGCATTTCTGGCTGAAGATTGCTCTGAATGATTCAGCCTTATCTTTTGCACTGCTGTGCTGGGCTCCTCCACCATTGAGGATGGGGACTTTTGTGGAGCCTCCTCCTCTAGTGAGTTGTTTAATTGTCCACCACCATTCGCAACTGGATGTGGCAGGACTACAGAGCTTAGATCTGATCTGTTGGTTGTGGGATCATTTGGCTCTGTCTATCACTTGTTGCTTATGCTGTTTGGCACGCAAGTAGTCCTGTTTTATAGCTTCACCAGGTTGACACCTCATTTTTAGGTATGCCTGATGCTGCTCCTGGCATGCCCTCCTGCACTCTTTATTGAACCAGCGTTGATCCCCTGGCTTGATGGTAATGGTAGAGTGGGGGATATGCCGGGCCATGAGGTTACAGATTGTGTTCGAGTACAATTCTGCTGCTGCTGATGGCTCACAGCGCCTCATGGATGCCTTGTCTTGACTTGTTAGATCTGTTCGAAATCTATCCCATTTAGCACGGTGGTAGTGCCACACATGATGGAGGGTATCCTCAATGTGGAAGCGGGATTTAATCTCCACAATGACTGTGCGGTGGTCAGTCCTACCGATACTGTCATGGACAGATGCATCTGCAGCAGGCAGGTTGATAAGGATGATAAGTATGTTTCTTTCCCCTTTCCTGTGGCATCATAGCGTCTGCAGTTCGGCCTCTAGCTCAATGACTCTGAGCTGACTCAGCTCAAGCCGTAAACACATAATACAGATGCTTTTGCGTTGGATCACCCCAGTGTCCAGGAAGCCCACATTCTGCAGTCGCAGTGCATCACCTGCCTTGTCATTTTTATTGTGTATTAATTCATTTATTCTTAATTGATAAACACTGCTACTCCCAATAACCTTTGCTGCTACTAGTAACCCTCGCTACAACTAATAAGCCTTACAATTATGGATACATTATGAGTTTTGAGCAAAATATTACACTTATCTGTCTTCTTGTGATGTTACACTTTGATTTCTCTCAGAATGTGGCTACTCTACTCTGGAGCTACAGACTGGATTGGATCACTCATCTCGGTGGTGGTTACTGTCCGTGGATCCTCTCCTCACCTGCTCTTCTAGGTGGTGGTTACTGTCTCCTCTTTCCTCACACTCTCTAGTTCCGCAAAGCCCTTCAAAGCTCCGAACTTTTTCCAGTATTATTCCAGCTCCTTCTCTTCAAGGATTTAGCATAACCCTCAGCCGATAGCAGCACCCAACTAACGGACACAGTTTTCAACAAAATGGCTCACACCTGCAGAATCTCCTCAACTCTGCTCATGGCAGTCTGGATGGTATGGATCCACAAATGTTATCTTCAAGCAGTAGTAACAGCTGCAGCGACTTTGTATTTGCGCATTCCCAGCTCCTGAACAAAGCCTCCATCTACTTCAGCTTGTTTGTTCTGTACCACTGGGATCTCAGCTCAAATGGTTGTGTGTGATTGAGATGGGGAGGTGGTGGAGGGAAGGTTGGGCATGCTGGGTCTGTATCCAATGGAGTGTAGAAGAATGAGAGGTGATCTTATTGAAACATAAGATTCTGAGGTGACTTAACAGGGTGGATGCTGAAAGGATGTTGCCCCTTGTGGGAGAGACTAGAACTAGGCAACACAGTGCAAGAATAAGGGGTCTCTGATTTAAAAAGGAGATGAGGAGACATTTTTGGAACTCCCTTCCCCAGAGAGCGGTGGAGGCAAGGTCAATGAATATTTTTAAGGCAGAGGTAGATAGATTCTTGAATAACAAGGGAGTCAAAGGCTATTGGGGATAGGTGGAAAGTGGAGTTGAGGCCACAATCAGATCAGCCATGATCTTATTGAATGGCGTAGCAGGCTGAAGAGGCTGAGTGGCCTACTCCTGCTCCTAATTCATCTGTTCACATGTATCTGGTTTTAACCAGTGTCAGTGTCGAGGTCCGAAAGTGGAGAAAGCAGCTCTTGTTGGTCAATGTTAGTTATATCAATGATCCCAAGCTGACAAACATTTCTCGTGGGAAAGTTTTTTTGTGGCAGTTATATATAATTAGAAACATTCAGGAGCTGAGAGCGTGTGTGAGGTCCCACCTTGGCTTTGCTACTGTATTGTACAAGGGTCCAAATCCCAACACCACAGACAACTTGGTAGTTCATCAAAACCATGTGTTTTTCTGCTACTGCCTTCAAAGGCAGGAAAATGTTAGCAACAAAATGAAAACAATGTACAGCAACCACCTAGCTTTCTTCTCTTGATGACTATCATTCAGTAATGCAGACTGCCAGCACCACTCAACATAACGACCCTCTCATCATTATAGCTCTGCCTTCTGCCATGTTTACACTGTGGAACTGATTCCAAGCAATTGAGAAACAGCAGTTGTCTAAAAGTTGGCATTGAAGTACTCATTTTCTTAACATTATTCCTCACTGATATGAAAAAATTAGTTGAGTAAAAGAAAGACCTTGCATTTATATAACGCTATCCATGACCAGAGGATGTCACAAGTTTTTTCACAGCCAAAGGTGTACAGTGATTATTGTAATGTAGGAAACAAAGCTCCCACAAACAGCCATGAAATGATACAGGTGTCGGTTGAGGGATAAATATTGGCCAGGACACCGGAGAGCTTTTCTTCAAAATCATCGGCCAGAGAGGGCAAATGGGGTCTTGGTTTAATATCGCATCTAAAAGATGACACTTCCAACAGCGCAATGCTCTCTCAGTACTGCACTGGAGTGTCAGCGTAGATTTCTATGTTCCGGTCTCTGGAGTGAGACTTGAACCTACAACTTCCTGACCCAGATGCGAGAATGTTATTCACTGAACTACGGCTGACACCTGAACAATGTGAAAATCACGCTGAGGTGCAGGGCAGCCATGATGTAATTAACTGATGGAGCAAACCGGAAGAACTGAAAGGCTACTCCTGTTCCCAATGTTTCCATGAAGCTTGATTCATGGATCTCACAGTGAGCAGAAGATTAAGTGAGAAACTCTTGCTACTACATTTAGCCAACTGGTTGGGTCAGGAACCCCTTTTGATCTCCTTGGGTTGGGTGTGAGACCATAGCTCTGGGTTGTTAATAGTAACAGATAAACCGTGGGAAAGATAATCCTGCAAATTGCACTCTTTTACAGGATGATTAATTTACACTTGCTCCTTTGACACAGAACTGACTGTCCCTCTTCAGCTGTAGGAAATAAAGAAATGTGCCTTGGCATCCTGGCAGCAACTCTTTGCCCCAGGCTCATTGATTTTCAAACATACCTTAGATCAGACAGCAGGGTGAGAGTAACCACTGAGGTGCGAGTGAGGGGGGACCCAAGATATCCCTCTCCCTGATCACCAACCTCCCTTTCAAAGACACCCTGTGTGATGCCTTCCTCTGGGTAATTGGGTTACTTGAGTACAAGTTTTCAATTTGTTCCTGGGAGAAAGGGAATCAAATATTTACATCAACAATTAGAGATGCAACTCACAGTAAAATTCACAGCCTTCTGAATGATCCCACAAACCAGTTTCTACAAATGCCGATCAGATTAAATAGTTCAACATCGTACGGCTAAAACCAAACAGATACCAATGGAAGCACTCAGCAAATCAGCCAACATCTACAGAGAGGACCAAGGTGGACAGTCCCAGGTATTCAGACCCATCCCCAATGCAGGAAGATATTATAGATGAATAACATTTAAGAAAGAATAGGGCAAGGGATAGCAGGGTGGAGAAAAAAGACACACAATGACCACACACCCAGGAAAGAGAACAGCAATTTGGTGAAATGGCAGAAGTGACAGCAGGAGGCAAAATGAGAGAAATCAAAGACACAGAATATGTGTGAAAAGTTAATGGAATATAACAAGGGGGAATGAGAAGCCTGAGATTGTAGCAAAGCAGAGCAGGCTGCAGTGCGCTAGAAGTTTGGTGACAGAATAAAGTGGGCTGAGAGCCAGGGTGGAGATTACACAGCAGCAGTGTTCTGGCAAGTGGGAGTTTGAGGGAGGAAAGGGAAAGGCTTCTTGTCCAAGCAAAGATAATGCCTTTGTAATTGACCATTATGTACAGACAAAAGCCAATTAACCACATCCAGACAGGCTTGCTTATGGGAGTTAACACTCTGACAAAATGTGATCCACCAACTCCCACACAGGGTTATTTCTTCAAGTGAACTTGGCTTTAATCCTAGTGTTCCAATAATGAAAATCCACCAACAATCAAACATTAGGGGAATCTTTTAGCTCCACCCATTCAGCAGAATCCTTACCCCAGTGTCTGTCAGTGCCCATCTAAAGCCCTGGAGACCCCCATGAATTTGGAGTCAATTACTCTGATTATATTTTAACCCGGCCCTAAGCAGAGCACCCTTGGTAAAAATATAAGAATATAAGAGTTAGGAGTAGGAGAAGACCATACTCCTCAAACCTACTTCACCATTCAATACCATCATGACTGATCTTCAGGTTCAACTTCACTTTTTCACCCACTCTCCATATCCTTTGATTTCCTTAGACACAAAAAAAATCTGTCTCAGCTGTATCTATGCTCAATGATGGAGTACCTACAATCCTCTGGAGTAGAGAATTCGGCACACAACCCTTTTGAGTGAAGAAATTTCTCCTCATCGCGGTCCTAAATAACCATCCTCTGAGATTGTGCCCTGTGTTCTATATTCCACAACCAGTTTCTAGTGTCTAACTACCTTTCAGAATCTTATATGCTTCAATGAGATCAGTTCTCATTACTCAAAACTCCAGAGAATATGGTTGCAACAGATTCGGCCTCTCATCATAGGACAATCCTCTCATCCCAGGGACCAATTTAGTGAACCTTCGCTGTACCGCCTCCAATGCAAGTATATCCTTTCCTAAATGTGGAGACTAAAACTGCACTCAGTGTTCCAGATCTGGTCTCACCAAAATCCTGTATAACTGTAGCAAGACTTCTTTATTCTTATACTCCAATGCCCTTGCAATAAAGGCCAACATACCATTTGCCTGCCTAATTGTTTGCTATGCCTGCATGCTAACTTTCCCTGTTCCTCATACAAGTGCACCCACGTCCCTCTGGACACCAATATTTACAAGTTTCATACCTTTTCAAAAATATTCTGCTTTTCTATTCTTACGACCAAAACTAAATAACATCACACTTCCCCATACTATAGTACATCTGCCTCTTTGTCTTCTCAGGCAGTCCCTCAGGATCGAGGATGACTTGCTTCCACTCCACTTTGATGGGTTTCGAAGTGGCAGATTCTGCCGCGTGCCGGGGAGTGAGAGTTTTTGGAGGTTTGTTTGCTCTACCTGATTCCTCGACTTTGCTTCTGTGCGTTCCTGACAAAGTCTCTGGTTGTGCTCGGTGTCTTCCCAAATGAACCTTCTCATTTTGATTGGTCACAAGTCGGGGACTTCCATGAGTCAGTGGGGATGTTTGGCTTTTCACGGATGTTTTGAGGACACCCGTAAAGCATTTCCCCGTCCTCCTGGGAGTCTCCTGCTGTCACTCAGTTCCAAGTAGAGTAGTTGCTTTGGGAGTCTGGTGTCAGATATACCAAGGGCATCTCCAGCCCAGGGGAGCTGGTTTTGAGTAATTAGTGACTTGATGCTGGGCATGTTGTCTTGGGAGAAGACATTGCTATTGGACCGCCTTTATTGCCACCAGATTTGGAGGATCCATCTCTATCTGCCACCTTGTCATCCACTCACTTAACCTATTTATAACTCTTTGCAACCTTTTTGTGGCCTCACATCTTGCATTTCCACCCAGCTTTGTATAATTCGCAAACCTAGAACATTACTCTCTGCCTCTTTGTCTAAGTCATTAATATTGCTGGTAAATAGCTGATCCCTGTGGCACTGTTCCCTGCGGCACTCCACCAGTCACAGACTGCCAAGTTGAAAATGCCCCGTTTATTCCTATTCTTTGCTTCCTATCTGTTAACCGATCCTCTAGCCGTTCTAATATATTAACCAAAATTCCATGAGCCTATTAACCATTTGTGCGGCACCTTATCGAATGCCTTTTGGAAATCTAAATACACCACATCTACTGGTTTTTTTTTAATCTACCCTACATCCTCAAAAAACTCTAATAAATTTGTCAAACATGGTTTCCATTTTATAAAACCATGTTGACTTTGTCTGATCATAGTGTTTTTAAGTGCATTGTTAAGACTTCCTTAATAATAGATTCCAGCACTTCCCTGACAATTGATGTCAGGCTAATACACCTGTAGTTCCCTGTTTCCCCGCTCCCTCCATTCTTGGATAGTGGTGTTACATTTGCTAACTTCCATTTTAGGGAATTTTGGGAAAATCATAGCCAGAGCATCCACTATCTTTGCAGCTATCATTTTTAGAGCCCTAGGAAGAAGGCTTTCAGGACCTGGGGAATTGTTTGATTTTATGCCCTTAAGTTTCTCCAATACTTCTTCTCTGTTGATATAATTTCCTTCATTCCCTCACTCTTTTTAGCCCCTAGGTCATCCTCTATTTCTGATATGTAACTTGTGTCTTCAACTGTGCAGCCAGACACAAAGTGTGGACTGGGTGTTCGCAGATTTGGCTTAACTCCGGGCTCCTTTAAAAATAGCAGGCAGGACCCAGATGTGGAAGTCCTGCCCCCATCTCTGGAAGATCCTATTTCTGCCAGCAGGGGAAAGGGGCTGGGGTGTGACCCACATAGGGGTCCTGAGCTCAGCACTAATTTCAAATGGCCCTGCTGAGTTCAAACAGATCCCGTTTTCGCTGTTCCTAGGGCCTTAACCTACCATGTGGGAGTCATAGATTTATGGAGGAGGTATAAACACTTCTGAAGAGTGGATAAGGTCTGTTTAAGTTCTATAATCTGAAGTTATTTAAATCCTCAGTCTTTTCAAAATGAAAACAATAACAGGCTGTGGCTGTCAGTTAGAGTAAAAAAGCAGGCACCTCTACTAGAGTGCATTGATTGACTGGTCATCTGGTGTAGCTTGGGAAAAACCGTTAGCCATCTGTTCCTGCAGTTTCAATAGACTCTATTGTTGACAGTTTCCAAGGGCTGTTAGTACAGCTGAGCCCACTATGAGTTTCAAAAGCTCAAAAACTACTTATCTCAGCAGGGCAGCCTAGTTCACATTTTATTTGACAGTTTTAGGAGGCTGTTAAAAGATTTGCTACCTTTGATGTGGTTAGTGAATGGATTTTTTTTTTACAACAGACTGACCATTTGAGGGGATGTAAAATGTTTGAATGGGTTTCATGAATGATAGCTGTTTTCATTATCAAGTGTGTATGAGTGAGTGTAATCTCTTAGATTATTAGAATTTTTTTTCATCTCCACATGGCTCCTGAGGTCTGCCATAGTGGATACTGGGTGAATGGATATGAATGTGGTATGGGCTTTTTAAAATTTGTTCATGGGATGCAGGTATTGCTGGCTAGGCCAGCATTTATTGCCCATCCCTAATTGCCCTTGTTCAGAGGGCATTTAAGAATCAGCCACATTGCTGTGGGTCTGGAGTCACATGTAGGCCATACCAGGTAAGGATGGCAGATTTCCTTCCCTAAAGGACATTAGTGAACCAGATGGGTCTTTAACGACAATCAGCAATGATTTCATGGTCATCATCAGACTTTTAATCCAGCCTTTTATTGAAGTTTCACCATCTGCTGTAGTGAGGTTTGGACCCAGGTGCCGAGAACATTACCCTAGGTCTCTGGAATACCAGTCCGATGACAATACCACTATGCCACCACCTTCCCTCCCCGCAACATGGAGGTGACATAGGATGTATGAGGGGCATGGAAGTGGCATGGGGGTCTGAGGGGGTTTGGGAGGAATGAGGTGGCATCGGGATATGAGGGAGAATGGGGTTTTGGTATGGTGAGGGTTGAGGGTCAGAGGGCCTAACAGCCTTTTATACAAATGGGTCAAAGTCTCAGAGAACCAAGGCATACTTCTAACCGACCCACCCCAACACAGTACAGTCAGCTCCTTCACCATGCCATTAATATAGATTGTAAATAGTTGAAGCCTCAGCACTGATTGCTATGCTACTTCACTAGTTTACAGCTGACCAATCTAAAAAGTGACACATTTATCATGACTCTCTGTTTCCTGTTAGTTAGGTAATCCTCTATCCATGCTAATATATCACCCCCAACACCATATACCGTTCCTATGTGTACTAACTTTTTATGTGGTACCTTATTGAATGCCTTTTGGAAATCTAAATACACCACACCTACTGGTTCCCCTTTATTCACCCTGCTTGTTAGATCCTCAAAGAACTATAATAAATTTGTCAAATGTGATTTCTCTTTCACAAAACCATGTTGACTCTGCTTGACTGTAATGTAATTTCCTAAGTGTCTTGCTATTATCTCAGTAATGATGGCTTCTAGCATTTTCCAAATGACAGATGGCCTATAGTTTCCTGTTTTCTATCTCCCTCCTCTCCTGAATAGTGGTGTCAGATTTGCAGTTTTCCAGTCCACAGGGACCTTTCCAGAATCTAGGCAATTTTGGAAGATTGCAACCAATGCAGCCACCAGCTCTGCAGCCACTTCTTTTAAGACCCTGGGATGCAGGCCATCAGGTCCAGGAGACTTGTCGCCTTTAGTCCCATTAGTTTCCTTTAGTGATTGTGATTGTTTAATTCTCCCTTTTGCCTCTTGATTTTCTACTATCTTTGGGATGCTTTTTTCTGTCTTCTACCAGTCAATTAGTTATTAATTTAGTGAACTAAAGTAATTGTAAGTTACAGTCTCCTAGCTTGCAGGGGGGTTGAAACAAAGATATAAGAGGCAGCACTTACTTCCCATCTGCACTAAAATTCCCACCTGCACCAAATTCCCAACTTGGCACTTAATTCATGAATCATTCCATTCTCGGACCACTCCGTGCTTTCCCATTCTCTGGATGAAGCAGGTCAGAAGTTGTAGGAAAGGATGAAGCCCGAGGGGTGAGTCACTTCTCTTGTGAGGCCAGATGGAGCAGGAGTGGCCGACTCTAGGCTGCAGACTGGCCCCTATCTTCTCGTCAGACCTTCCCAGGAATCCCTCCCCCATCAATTTCCCGGAAGCTGGCAGGAAGCCCAAGGCCAACCGACCAATGACAATCAGTAATCGCTCCGTGTCCATTTCTCACTCATTCCAAGTAGAAAGCGAACCAGCAGCATTTAAATGTAGCCCTCCAGTTAAACTCAACAAAGGTTTTCTGTTCCCACAGGAAGGTGGAAAAGTCAGCTGCTGGAGCAGACCCTGTGCTGGAAAATCACTCTGAGTTAACCTCCCTACACATTGTCACAGTGGTGTGGAGAAATGGGGGGAATCAACAAAACGCTAATATACAATGTCCTCTGTAACTTTGAAATGACTGTGGTGTAACATCTGAAAAATATAATTTTGGATAAATTTTGATTGTTGAACATCTTAGAACATAAAGAGTTCCCTTGAATGTACTTTGACTCTGTTAACCTCCAACACTCGCAATCTCCATCCTGCACCTCCCCTTCCCCCCAATCTCACCTCAATGTCCTTAGATTCAAAAAGAAGCTTTTGGTTGTGAGGAAGGCTTTTATGCTTTTAATATTAACCTGTTGTTTCTTTCCACAATATGGTGCCTCACTTGCTGAGTGTTTCCAGCATGTTCCATACTCACTGGCTGCCCTATATAATTGTGCTCAGTGGGATCTGCACAAAAACTTTCACTCAATAGAATGTAAATGTCACCAATCCTTTCATTGATACAAAAAACAAAGGTACGTCATAACCCCAGGCCCTTGGATAGCAACAGGATGGAATTTCAAAGTTGGCAACAACAGAAAACAGCAGAGTCAAGTCAGGACTGGGAGCGGTAGTGGGGATGTTTGGAGAGTTCAGTTACGCCTTGCTAAAGACAATCCAACTTCTACAAAGAATTAATCAGCATCATTTCTGATCCTACAACTTTCGTCATAAACTTTAAAAGCTTCAGTTCCTTTCAACAGCATTGACGTTATCACTGGCTGGTTCCATTCAGTCTGCAGAGTGTACAAGGCAATGAAGCCACAAATATAAATATCAGAGTTTACAACTGCAATGTGTCTCCATCTGTAACCTTTCCCTGAATTGTAATTATTCTCAGTTGCAACTCATAAACACACATTTACCAAATGAAACTTTGTGGAGACAGTATCCAAGTCCAGGGTGACTGTGATGGAACATCGTCTACACAGCTGCTTGCAATGAGTGCTTTTGGTTTGGAGTGGTTGTCAGTTGCAGTGTTTTTGTGTAACACTGGGTTTCATGGTGCTATTGAGGAACTGAGAGACGACTGTCTTTATTCCCCAAGCTGCCTGGGGTGTGGATGTCCAAGGCACAGGCAGTAAGTCAGAAATGGGGACCAGATTTCAAACAATATCTTCTGGTATCACCTCCGCAGGAAGATTATTTTACATTATTTAAATACACGGGCAATCTGCTGAGGACAGCAATGGCATTTCTAATTCGAAATGTAATTTAAAAAAAACTTTTAACCAAGAGGATTGATTTTTCTTTTGCTACTGATTGAAGGGAAAGAAATTACAAAGAACCTCAAAGAAAAGTGACTCCCCTCTCGAAAAAGAGGAGAAATTCAGACTAAGGACAAGAGCTCTTCACTTTAGATCCCACTGAATCTACACCCCTGGGTTGCAGTGAGCTGTCACCCCATCAATCAGTGTTTGAGCAGAAATGATGGGACAAGCTACACAGATGGTCTGGCCAGCGAGACAGAGGGTACAGATTAGAAACCGCACTGCAGAACAGAAAATAACACACAGAGCTCGACAATTAAACACAAGAGAATTAGGACAGAAAGCAGTGGAATCCTGTTTTACATAGTGGGTTGCAAGTCTGTGAAATGCAGAGTTAGGGCTGGGTTTTTGCACAGAGCCCTTTGCAAAAATGGTGCCAAAGGCATGGATCTGAAAATCCCACTCCCGATCCTGGCCCCGACCATTTTCACAGGGGTGGGGTGGCAGTGTGCGGTTTGAACTTTGGACATCCATAGTTCACAGAGGCAGCTGCGTTTGTTAGCAGCTGCCTTCAGTCTAACCTGATTTTCACAAAGAGGGAGTGGGAAATATGACTTGTGCACATTAGACCTGGTAGAAGAAAGTCTAAACTTACTGGGTTTCTTTTGAAGAGGTAAGGTATGGTCCCGGGATACCTTTGGGATGGGTCAGGTGCCCTTTCGGAGAGATCAGGCACCCTTTGGGAATGGAAAGAAGCCCTTTGGGAGAGGTCAAGTGCCGTTTCAAATTGCTGAAGGTAGATATGTATGTGCATAAAAAGTGGATAAACTCATTGGAACTGTCAAGCTTATCATAACTGTCAAAGGGAGCTGTCAAGGCATTTATATCTTCTGTCCTTTAAATATTTGAAAAACAGTCTGCTTCGAAAAAAATCAATGCTTACCATTTCACTCTGTCTGTTGACATTAGCCTGAGGGCTACCATTACAGGGTTAGTGCTGCAAGCCTGGTTTTACAACCTATCATTATCACAGTGGGGGCCTGTCAATTTACACTTTGTTTGACAGCTCCAAGTAGTTATAAAGTCTTGGAGTCTGGGAAGAGTGTCCTCTGCAGTCACCGTCACCAGGAAGCAGTCTGGGAAGAGTGTCCTCTGCAGTCACCATCACCGTGAAGCAGTCTGGGAAGAATGTCCTCTGCAGTCACCATCACCGTGAAGCAGTCTGGGAAGAGTGTCCACTGCAGTCACTGTCGCCGAGTGAAAAAAAAAAGTGACATCACAGGAAAACTGTAAGTTCATTGGTTGCTAAGTAACTGCTAGTTTGAACTACCTATTCTAAGTTGATTTCAGATTAAAGGTGACTATTGGGGCCCAGGATCAGTGGCCTAACACTTCAGCTTCAACTCAGCAGAGAGAGCGAGTTCCAGTTGATTTTAAAAAGCGTATTTTGAATCTCTATTCTAACTTGCTTTCAGATTAAAGGTAAATAGGAGAAATATTTTACAGATTGATAAACTAAAGACCAGTAGGAAATTTAAAAATAAATTGAAAAACTAATTAAATAAAATAGAGATGCAGGGCCAGGCGATGTGTTGTAGCTGCATGATGTGGGAGCTGGTGGACCCCATTGTGGTTCCTAGTGACCACATCTGTAGCAAATGTTGGTTCCTCGAGGAACTCCGGCTCAGAGTTGATGAGCTGGAGTCTGAGCTTCAGACACTGCAACACATCAGGGAGGGGGAGAGTTACCCGGATGCTGTGCTTCAGGAGACAGTCACACCCCTTAGATTAACTACCTTAAATTCGGCTAGTGATCAGGGATAGGAGGGTGTGACTATGAGTGAGGCAGGTAGAGGGATCCAGGAGGAAGCACCGCAGGAGCCTCAGCCCTTGCCCTTATCCAACAGGTTTGAGATTCTTGCTTCCTATGTGGACGAGTGCGGGGACTGGAGGGAGGATGAGCAAACTGACCATAGCACATGGTACAGGGAGCCATTCAAGTGGGGGGAGAAATGAGATATGTAGTTGTAATCGGGGATAGTATAGTTAGGGGAATAGATACTGTTCTCTGTAGACAGGATCGAGAGTCCCGAAGGCTGTGTTGCCTACCTGGTGCCAGGGTTAAGGATATCTCATCTGGGCTGCAGAGGAACTTAGAGTGGGAGGGGAAAGATCCAGTTGTCGTGGTCCACGTAGGTACCAACGATACCGGTAGAACGAGGAAAGAGGTTCTGCTGAGGGAATATGAGCAGCTAGGGGCTAAATTAAAAAGCAGAACCAAAAAGGTAATAATCTCCGGATTATTACCTGAGCCACAAGCTAATTGGCACAGGGTCAATAAGATTAAATTGGTAAATACGTGGCTCAAAGATTGGTGTGGGAGAAGTGGGTTTGAATTCATGGGACATTGGCACCAGTACTGGGGAAAGAGGGAGCTATTCCGTTCGGACGGGCTCCACTTGAATCAGGCTGGGACCAGTGTCCTGGCGAATCCCATAACTAGGGTTGTAGATGGGGCTTTAAACCAAATAGTGAGGGGGAAGGTTCAGTTGCATGGAAATATAAAAAATCAAATTTTAAGGAGAGGGTAAGAGTGCAGGTTAGTGACGAGGCTGATTGCTATCAAATAGTGAAAGGAAGGGAACAGAGTGTGTGAATGCCATATTGCACCAAAGTATCATATAAGAATAGGGAAAATTAACAATAGGGCAAACTTAAAGGCTTTGTATCTGAATGTGCATAGCATTCGGAATAAAACTAATGAGTTACCAGCACAAATAGAGATAAATAGGTATGTGCTGGTGGCGATTACTGGGACGTAGTTACAGGGAGAACAGGTTTGGGAATTGAATATCCAAGGATACTCAGTGTTTCGGAAGGAAAGGCAGGAAGGAAAAGGAGGTGGTGTAGCTTTCTTAGTAAAGGAAGAGATCAGTGCTATAGTGAGGAATGATACAGACACTGGAAAGCAAGACGTAGAGTCAGCCTGGGTAGAAATAAGAAATAGCAAGGGAAAGGAGTCCCTGGTGGGAGTAATCTATAGGTCCCCAAACAGTAGTTCAGCAGTAGGACACAGTATAAACCAAGAAATACTGGGAGCATGTAAGAAAGGCACGGCAATAACCATGGGTGATTTTAATATGCATATAGACTGGACTAATCAAATTGGCAAGGGTAGCTTCGAGGGAGAGTTCATAGAGCATATTAGAGATTGTTTCTTGGAGCAATATGATGTGGAACCAACCAGGAAGCAGGCTATCCTGGATTTGGTTTTGTATAATGAGATGGGATTAATTAATGAGCTTATAGTAAAGGACCCTCGAGGGAAGAGTCATCACAGCATGCTAAAATTTCAAGTTCAGTTTGACAGCGAGAAACTTGAGTACCACACTAGTGTTCTGGAGTTAAACAAAGATAACTATATAGGAATGAGGGCAGATTTGGCCCTAGTGGACTGGGCAGGGAGACTACAAGGTAGGACAGTTGATGAACAGTGGCAGATATTTAAGGAGATATTCAATTCCTCCCAAGTAAAAAAATTCCAAAGAGGAAGAAAGATGGTAAGAGGGGGAGAAAGCATCCATGGCTAAGCAAGGAAGTTAAAGATAACATAAAGGCAAAAACTAAGGCATACCAAATTGCAAAGGTCAGTGGCAGGCTGGAAGATTGGGAAACTTTTAAAGATCAACAAAGGGTTACTAAAAAAAATAATAAAAAGAACAAAGATAAATTATGAAACAAAACTAGCGCAAAATGTAAAAACTGATAGCAAAAGTTTCTACAACTATATAAAAAGAGAGTAGCTAAAGTGAAAGGAGGATGAGACTGGGGAGTTAATAGTGGGGAACGCAGAAATGGCAGAGACCCTTAATCAATATTTTGCCTCAGTTTTCATGGTGGAGGACACTAGTACCACCCCAACAGTAACAGGTAGAGCAGAGGTTTTTGAGAAGGAGGAACTTAGAACAATCACCATCACCAGAGAAAAAGTACTGAGCAAACTATTGGGATTAAAGGGTAACAAGTCCCCAGGACCCGATGGCCTACATCCCAGGGTCTTAAAGGAAGTGGATAGTGGATGCATTGGCTTAATATTCCAAAATTCCCTGGATTCTGGAAAGGTTCCAGTGGATGGAAAAACGCTAATATAACACCCTTATTCAAAAAGGGGGGAGGCAGAAAGTAGGAAACTTTAGATCAGTTAGTTTAACGTCTGTCATTGAGAAATTGTTGGAATCCATTATTAAGGAAGAAGTAATGGGACATTTGGAAAGTCAAAATACAATCCATCAGAGTCAGCATGGTTTTATGGAGAGTTAATCGTGTTTAACTAATTTGCTAGAGTTCTTTGAAGATGTGACAAGCAAAGTGGATAATGGGGATCCTGTAGATGTAGTATATCTGGACTTCCAGAAGGCCTTTGATAAGGTGCCACACAGAAGATAAATATACAAGATAAGATCACACGGAGTTAGGGGTAATATGTTAGCTTGGATAGAGGATTGGCTAACCAACAGAAAGCAGAGAGTTGGGATAAATGGGTCTTTTTCTGGATGGCAAGCTGTAACTAGTGGGGTGCCACAGGGTTCGGTCCTTGGGCCCCAACTATTTACAATCTATATTAATGACTTGGATTCAGGGATAGAAGGTACTATAGCTAAATTTGCAGATGACACCAAAATAGGTGGGAAAATAAGTTGCAATGAAGAAATAAGAAATTTACAAATGGATATGGAATGGGTTAGGTGAATGGGCCAAAATTTGGCAGATGGAGTTTAATGTGGATAAATGTGAGGTTATCCATTTTGGTCGGAAGAATAAAAAGGCGACTTTTTATTTTAATGGAGAGAAACTTCAGAATGCTTCACTGCAGAGGGATCTGGGTGTCCTCGTGCATAAATCGCTGAAAACTATTATGCAGGTATAGCAGGCAATAAGAAAGGCAAATGGAATTTTGGCATTCATTGCTAAAGGAGTAGAGCATAAAAATAGGGAAGTGTTGTTGCAACTGCACAAGGCATTGGTGAGACCGCATCTGGAGTACTGTGCACAGTTTTGGTCCTCTTACTTTAGGAAGGATGTAGTTGCATTGGAGGCAGTTCAGAGGAGGTTCATGAGATTGATTCCAGAGATGTGGGGCTTGTCTTATGAGGAGAGATTGAGCAGTTTAGGCCTATAGTCGCTGGAGTTTAGAAGGATGAGAGGAGATCTAATTGAGGTATGTAAGATGCTAAAGGGGACAGACAAAGTAGACGTGGAGCGGATGTTTCCCCTTGTGGGGCATTCTAGAACGAGAGTCCATAGTTTTAGGCTAAGGGGTGGTAGATTTAAATCAGAGATGAGGAGGAATTACTTTTCTCAAAGGGTCGTGAATCTGTGGAATTCACTACCTCAGAGTGCAGTGGATGCCGGGACACTGAATAAATTTAAGGAGGAGATAGACAGCTTTTTAATTAGTAATGGGTTGAAAGGTTATGGGGAGAGGGTGGGAAATTGGAGTTGAGGCCAAAATTAGATCAGCCATGATCTAATTAATCAAAATTAGATCATATTGAATGGCGGGGCAGGCTTGAGGGGCCGATTTGCCTACTCCTGCTCCTAGTTCTTATGTTCTTTGAAATGGGACTATGAATACAAATGCTTGTTCTTATACAGGATTAAAGGAAGTTAAATGTAGTGAGTGGGTTGTTATGAATGAGGGTGTTTATTTTTAAATAGTGAAATCATCAATCAACACCTAAGAATGTCATTTAATCTCAGCATGAGTCCTGAGGTCCACCCATGGTGGATACTGGGTGAGTTGGCATGGAGGGTGCTAGGGCAAAAGGTGGTTTGAGTGGTGCATGAGTTGGCATTAAATTGGCATAGGAAATAGAAAAGACCATGGAGTGGGGGGGGTGGGGCAATTTGGCAGCTGTGGAAAAAAGAATTAAACAAAATACAGCCTTCCAGTACTCATCCCCCACAGCCCTTCACCATCACACACTCCCCATACCCCATCCATGCCAACCCATGGCCATTTCATGCCCCATCCACCCCCTCTAGCCCCATACCCTCCTATGCCAACCTATGCTCCTCTGCCTATCCCCTATGGCCCTTCCTATTCTCTATGCCACACAGTCCCACTTCAAAGACTTTATAAGCACTAGAAGCTGTCAATCAAACTGAGAGTTGATAGTAACTGTGCCCCCACACCCCCCAACACCACCCTACTGTGATTGTGAAATCAGTCATGAGCACTAATCCTGTAACAGTAGCCCTCAGGCTTATGTCAACAGAAAAGGGTGAATTGGCAAGCATTGATTTTTTTTTCAGCACTGCAGAGTTTTTTTCCCCAAATATTTGAAGGGCAGGAGATTTAAATTGCTTAACAGCTTCACATTTCCTTTTGACAGCTCCCTTTAACAGTTCCAATGAGTTTACACACTTTATATGCACATTCATGTCTATTTTTAACAATCCCCAAGGGCATCTTGCCTCTCCCAAAGGGACCATATCCAAAAGGATACCATACCTCTCCAAAGAACGCCGGTAAGTTTAGACCTTCTCTTACCAGATCTAATGTGCACAAGTCACATTTCCCACTCCCTCTTGGCAAAAATCAGATCAGACTGAAGGCAGTTGCATTTTAACATGTGCAGCTGCCTTCATGCACCATGGATGTCCAAAGTTTGACCTGCCCTCACTGCCCCCCGCAACTGCGAAAATGGCAGGGGCCAGCCTTGCAGATTCAGACTCTGGCGCCATTTTTGCAAAGACAGGGAGCTTCTCCGTCTACGTGAAAATTCAGGCCTTAATGATTGAAGCAGAGACTTGATAGATAGGGGGTTGAAGGAAAGGAAGCTAAGGGGATATTTGAACAGGGGTGAGTACCTGAGGAGACTGCTCATGTGGAAGATAAACACGGACAGATTGGGCTGAACAATCTATTTCTGTGCTGTAATTCTTACATAATGGTGAATTTTGAAAATGTCCTTTTAATATGTTAAAAACTGATTGTACGAATAAGGAAAGAATAATAACAAAATAATGAAAATAACATTAAATTGTTCCCATTCCATATTTAATGAATTGTTTTGTAAATTCATGTATTAATCCTAGTTCTATGTTATTCAGAATTATCTGTTATTGTTCCCTGAACGATTTTACAGAATTATTATTTCTAATCCAATCTGCCAACCTGCAGTGAAAAATACTTAATGTGTCAAATCTTTCACTGATTAGATAAAGCAACTAAATTTTTAAATTGTGAAAGATATAAAAACCTCTGGTTATGAATTTCTCAGAGAGTAGAGGAGACGATTCTTCCTCCAATATGAACCCCTCACACCTCGTTTCCATCGAGCAGAACTGCCCGTATCACAAATAGAGCCTATTCTGTGCTGCACTGCATTGTGGGATATAGAACCCCCCCATAAGTGCAAGCCAATCCTAGGGATTCCACAGCAACAGAACAAGCCAAAAAATAACTATTGCACATCTGCAAACTGGTACAAAGGTAGTTGCTTCAAAATTGAGATCTATTTTCTGATTGCCATGTCATCTCTATCATGTCAACAGCCAGATAAGATGGCTGCCTCCCATTAGTCACCACCAGGGTGCAACAGTTTCCAAGGATACCAGCAGTAATCACCTGCTTTAGCGGTTCATTTACCCACGAGCACTGCCTTCAACGTTGAGGTGTCTGTCAGTAGGATCACCATGAGCTTCACTGTTTGAATCAGAGGGTGATTGACTCCCAGACCTGGCTCAGTGAACCTAATTAAAACTAATTGCTTCAACATATGTAACTATGATTTCTCTTTCCTTTATTAAAGGGTATGCCTCTATTAGACAGCCCATTAAGCACGAATATAAACCGTTCTGTAATTCAGATGGTGTACGATGATTCACCTTAGTTTTTTTTCCCAGCTCTGTAGGGGAAAAAAAATCAACCAGGGTTTCCTGTCCCTGATTGATACTGAGGCTGAGGTGCACGCATTGAATAAAAGCACGATTGGGCTTAGCTATGATGGCCCCCACACCTGCACCCCTCCCCATCACCACTCCTGCCCATGGTAAACAGCCTGTCAACACTCAGTGTCTCAGCTTGTACATGAAAAGTATCATTTGGGCAAAGCATGGAAAAACCACCTGTGTCTCAGTGAGGGCCAGCCCCAGAACTTTCAGGGTAGGATGGGAGAAATTATAACGTATACATTATCTAGTGCCTAACAACGTTTGGATCCTCACAGCAACAACATCTTACATTTATGTAGCGTCTATGACATTACGAAAGGCGCTTCACAGGAGCGTTAAAACAAAGTATGACATTGAGCCACGTAAGGAGATATAGGTCAGATTACCAAAAGCATTAGTCAAAAAGGTAGGTTTTAAGGAGTGTCTCAAAGGAAGAAAGTGGAGAGAGGCGACAAGGTCTAGGGAGGGAATTTCGAGGCTTGGTGCCCAGGAAACTGAAAGCATGGCCAACAATGGTGGAGCAATTAAAATTAGGGATGCACAGGAGGCCAGAATTAGATGAGCACAGATATCTTAGAGGGTTCTTGGGTCGGAGGAGATTACAGAGGTAGAGAGGGATGAGGTCATGAAGGGATTTGAAAACAAGGATGAGAGTTTTAAAACTGGGAGCCAGTGTAGGTCAGTGAACACAGGGCTGAGGGGGGAAACAGGACTTGTTGTGAGCTAAGACACAGGAAGCAGAGTTTTGGATGACCTCAAGTTTACAGAGGGTAAAATATGGGAGAACAACCAGGAGCGCATTGGAATAATCGAGTCCCAAGGTATCAAAAGCATGGTTAAGAGTTTCAGCAACAGATGCACTGAGACAGTGGTGAAGTTGGGTAATATTACAGATGTGGGAATAGGCAGTCTTATTAATGGCATGAATGAGGTTGGAAGTATATCTCGAGATCAAATGTGACACCAAGATTGTGAACAGACTGACTTAATCCTAGACTGTTTCTTGGGCGAGGGTTGGAGTTGGTACTTGGGGAACAGGGTCTGAAAACAATGGCTTCAGTCTTCCCAATATTTAATTGATTCCTGCTCATCCAGTACTGGACGTTGGATAAGCAGTCTCATAATTTAGCAACAGTGGAGAAGTCGAGTGAGGTGGTGTTGACAGAGATTTGGGTGTCATCATCATAGTTATGAAAACTAGCACTGTGCTTTTAGACTGATGTTGCCAATAAAGATCACAACAACAGAAATTACACACCAAATCCCAAGGATCAACAAACAATCATGAGCTCTTATATCAACAAAAATCACTAATAATATCATATATCTGCTCATATCACATTGCTGTTTTGTGAGACCTTTCTGTGTACAAATTGACTGCCGTTTTTCCTTCATTTACAACAGTCAATATACTTCAAAAGCATTTTGGTTGCTTTGGGATATCCTGAGGTCATGATAGGCAGCAATTTTTAAATATATTCATTCACAGGATGTGGGCGTCGCTGGCTCGGCCAGCATTTATTACCCATCCCTAACTGCCCTAGAGAAGGTAGTGATGAGCTGCCTTCTTGAACCGCTGCAGTCCGTGTGGTGTAGGTACACCGACAGTGCTGTTAGGGAGGGAGTTGCAGGATTTTGACCCAGCGACAGTGAAGGAACGGCGATATATTTCGAAGTCAGGATGGTGTGTGGCTTGGAGGGGAATTTCCAGCTGGTGGCGTTCCCATGTGCCTGCTGCCCTTGCCCTTCTAGGTGGTGGTGGACGTGGGCTTTGAAGGTGCTAAGGAGCCAAGGTGAGCTCCTGCAGTGAATCTTGTACTTGGTACACACTGCTGCCACTGTGGGTTAACACATATCCAGACCACTAGAGTACAAGGGGGTAGGTGTCATGCTTCTGATTTACAAAACCTTGGTTAGACCATACTGGAGTTACTGTGAGCAGTTCAGGACACCACAACTGAGGAACGATATAATGGCCTTGAAGAGAGTGTAGCATGGATTTACCAGAATGATATCCTGACTCCAATAGTTAAATGACTAGGAGAGAGTAAAACAAACTAGGGTTTTATTTCCTGGAATTTAGGACAAGTTTTCAAGATATCAAGAAAAACAATTATATACTGCATAGAGAGAAATTAATTGCAGAGTCTAGGACTAGGGGGCATTGTCTAAAAATTAGAGCCAGACTTTTCAGGAGTGAAATTAGAAAACATTTTTACACACAGAGGGTGGTAGAAGTTTAGAACTTTCTTCCATAAATGGCAATTGATGAGAGATCAAGCATTAATTTTAAATCTGAAATTGATAGATTTTTGATAACCCAAGGTATTAGGGATATGGAGACAAGGTGGACATATGGAGTTACCGTTGCAGATCTGTCATGAATTGTTAAATGGCAGAACAGGCTCAAGGGGCTGAATGGCTTCCTCCTGGTTCCATGATCCTATATTAATGAAAGTTCTTTCTCTCTTAAACTGAGACATTAAATCATTTATAAGAAGAGGAGCTTTTGTTGCTGTGAAGGTTACAATCAGGAATGCTGAAATATCTGAGGCTTGTGTTTAGTCAGCAAAATTCCATAGAGCGCTGTTGGTAAGGCTTTGTCGGGTTCCGCCTGACCGGCATATACCAGGCAATCAGCAAATTAATTAACCTTAAGATGCAGCAGCAGAAACAGTTAACTTGCTTCAAACCTTCACTCATTTAGATGCTATAATTTCTTGTGACATCATGTTGAGCATCAACTGACTCCTCCTAATGAAAGATGTTAATGAGATAATCAGACAGTGGACTAAGATTTATGTTGATCAGTCTGTGGATGAGAGCATGGTGCCGCGAAAAGGAAGTCTTACATTTGTATAGCACCTTTCATGACTTCCCAAAGAGATTTACAGCTAATGAAATAGGTTTTGAAGTGTAGTCATTTTTAATGTATGAAGAGCAGCAGCCAATTTGCACAAAGCAAGATCCCACAAACAGCAATATAATAATGACCTAATAATCTGCCTTGATATCCATGAGTGAGGGCAGCTAGAACCTTGGATTAACATCCCACCTGAAAGGCAGAGCCACCAACAATGCGGCACTCCCTCAGTACTGCACAGAGCATCAGCCTGGACGATGTGCTCAAACTCTTTGGAGTGAGAGTTGAACCCCACATCTTTCTGACCCAGAGGCAAGAGTCCTGCCACTGAGCCACAACATGTCAGATTCTCTCTCAGCTGCTCCAAACTGTACCATGTGTATGGATTCTGAGTGAGACGATCATGACCCTCAGCAAATGGAAATAGCTCCAAGCATTTCTCTAATTGGACCTAATTTATTTTCAGTTTCCAAACATGGATTACGATGAAAATAAAATGAAACAACACAATTTAGCCACTCTCACTGCCACTGACCAGTTCAAAGATTTGAACATTTATTCTCTGAATTGGTTTAATAACTACATAAAGAAGGTATCACCAGCCAGCAGCTGGT
Organism: Cetorhinus maximus; assembly: GCF_964194155.1. NCBI lineage: Eukaryota > Metazoa > Chordata > Chondrichthyes > Lamniformes > Cetorhinidae > Cetorhinus > Cetorhinus maximus. Next base: position 34,576,389 of record NC_135904.1, read on the forward strand.
AAAAGGAACAGAAGAAAGGGAAGTGGTGGGGGGGAAAGGAAAGCCAACACAGGAAAAGAAATAGAATAATTCACAAAGTGCTTAAGTGGAGAACTGGGGATAGTAATTAGAATGTGACAATAGACAGATTGAGAAATCAAGAGGTAAACGAGACGGTGTTGTGTGAGTAGCTACACAGATGGAGAATGAAGCAGGCAGAGGGGAAGCATAGAAAGTGGAAAAACGGAGCTGGCTGCAGCTGACTGGAGCCTTTCAGAAGGAAAAAAAAGACTGATCACTTCAGAAATTAAGAGACCATTATATTATTATTTGTGTCTGCGCACATGTGTGTGTCTCGTTGTGTTTTTTAAAATTCATTCATGGGATGCGGGTGTCGCTGGCTGGGCCAGCATTTATTGCCCATCCCTAATTGCCCTCGAGAAGGTGGTGGTGAGCTGCCTTCCTGAGCAGCCGCAGTCTGGCCCGTGCGTATTTGTGCATGAGTGCCTCTGTGTGTGTGTAAGTGTGCATGTGAGTGTCTGTGTTTGTGCATGTGTGCCTGCACCTGTCTCTTTGTGTCTATGTTGTTAGGATCCCCATGGAGATCAACAAACCAAAAGGACCGAATTTACAGAACGACCCCAAGGAAAAACCAATAAACAGGATTTCACATATTTTATAACTTTTACTTAAACAATCAACCTAAACTAAACATGGATTAACAGACAGACCAAGGTCAATATAAATGATAAATTACACATTAAGTGGTAGATGCAACATACATAAATCTCTCAGATTCAGCACCATTCTCAGATACTGAAGCAGTCCATGTCTAAATGCAGCAAGACCTGGACAATATCCAGGCTTGGGCTGACAAGTGGTAAGTAACATTCGCACCACACAATGACCATCTCCAACAAGAGAGAATCTAACTAACATCCCTTGACATTCAATGGCATTACCATCGCTGAATCCCCCACTATCAACACCCTGAGGGTTACCATTGACCAGAAACTGAACTGGACTAGCCAGACACACTGTGACTACAAGAGCAGGTCAGAGGCTGGGAATCCTGCAGCAAGTAACTCACCTCCTGACTCCCCAAAGCCTGTCCACCATCTACAAGGCATAAGTCAGGAGTGTGATGGATTACTCTCCGCTTGCCTGGATGAGTGCAGCTCCTACAACATCCAAGAAGCTTGACACCATCCAGGACAAAGCAGCCGCATGTTTGGTACCCCATCCACACCCTTCACTGCCTATACACAGTGGCAGCAGTGTATACCATCTACAAGATGCACTGCCGGAACTCATCAGGTCTCCTTAGACAGCACCATCCAAACCCAAGGCCCGTATCGTGTAGAAGGACAAGGGCAGCAGTGGAGGTGGTGGCATAGTGGTATTGTCACTGGACTGGTAGTCCAGAGACCCAGGGTAATGCTCTGGGGACCTGGGTTCAAATCCCACTTTGGCAGATGTCAATAAAAATCTGGAATTAAAAGTCTGATGATGACCTTGAAACCATTGCCGATTGTCGTAAAAACCCATCTGATTCACTAATGTCCGCTAGGGAAGGAAATCTGCCGTCCTTACCTGGTCTGGCCTACATATGACTCCAGAATGACTACAGCAATGTGGTTGACTCTCAAATGCCCTCTGAACAAGGGCTATTAGGGATGGGCAATAAATGCTGGCCCAGTCCAGCCACTGACACCCACATCCGATGAACAAATATAAAAAAGAGCAGATACAGGGTACCCCACACCTGGAAGTTCTCCTTCAAGCCCTCATCATCCTGACTTAGAAATATGTCACCATCCCTTCACTGTTGCTGAGAAAATTCTGGAACTCCCTCCCTAACAGCACTGTGGGTTTACCTACACCACATGGACTACAGCAGTTCAAGAAGGCAGATCACCATTACCTTGTCAAGGACAATTAGGGTTGGGCAATAAATGCTGGCCTAGCCAGCGATGCCCACATCCTATGAAAGAATAAAAAAATTTATCAAGCAGGCCACTCAGCATATATATAGTCACAAGTTTCTTCAATTCTCTGATTTTCCTCAGGTAGAATCCCAGCTCCTTATCTTCAAGGGTTTAGCCATCTATTCTCATCAGAAAGCAGCTCCCACTCAACACGGGTTTCATGGATACAATCATCAGCAAAATGACACATTTCTCCAGAACCTTCTCAACTCTGCTTGTAATGGTCTTGATGGTGTGGATTCACCAGTATTACCATTATCTGAACCATCAGTGACGACCCTGTGCATTGTATGGCCAATTCTGGTCAATCAGTACCTTTACCTGGAACAACGGGAGCAACCTTATTTTTCTTTATCCCCGCTTCTGGATCCAGCCTTCGTGTTCCCCTTTCTCAAACTGTTGCCGCCACCTTCTCCCTCACAAGCCTTGGTCACACAGGGGCCATTTCTGTCACAGCCCTAGGTCATGTGGACTCGTTTCATGGCAGCTGGGGTCACATGGGATGAGGTCCACCATCTGCTCTGGTGGACCCTTGGAGCCCTGTGGTGCATTCGCACCCAATGGCCCAGCTTCGGCCTCCTTTGTCTCTCCCTTTCCCCGGGCCTGACTCGGGTCCTCTGCTCAGCCCCCAACTCGCGACGTCAGGCAGGAACCAGCAACTGCCCGTCACACACCGAACTGGCAATCCTTCATTTAATGGGAAATCTGTACCAGCCGGAGCTATAGACACATACACAACTCTTCATTCCTTTAGTGATTCCAAAACCTCGTCCTGCTTCTTTCTGAACATCAGTAATGTCTTCCAGTTTTGACAAAGACATTGCACCTACAACAAAAGCAAAATGTTGCTGGAAATCTGAAATAAAAGAAACAGGAAGTGCTGGAAGTACTCGGCAGGTCAGGCAGCATTGGTGTGGAGAGGGAACAGAGTTAACGTTTCAGGTCAATGACCTTATATCAGTATATCATCACGTTAACTCTGTTTCTCTCTCCACAGATGCTGCCAGACCTGTTGAGTATTTCAAGCATTTTAGTCTTCTCACAGAAAATTTTGACTCCTGTGTCCTCTCCCAGATGTTGGGTGGAATTGTCCCAGATTTGCACTAAGTGCGGTAGCAAACAGGAAAAAGCACATTTTACCAGCTGGCCACAATGGTGGGTTTTTGCACCGTATCATCCCATTCCCGGCGCATCCCACCTCAGTAATTATGCATTCCCAGAAAATATGCCTGGTCACTGGCAGGGTGGCCTCTGATTCGCCCGTCCAGCTGTTACCTCAGGCCTTCAGTAAACCGGGCACCACGTTTAAAGGCAACTTAATGGGAACTGATGGCTGCCAAAGGGAGGAAACATGCTGCCCCAAATTTAGTGATTCCTCTCTTGAGCGCCCACTGGACACTGTGGAGGCCCACTGCAAAGTCCTCTACCCTCGCTCTGGTTAGAGACCAGCGAGCAAGGTCACCAATCCAGCATGGGAGGCGGTGGCAGCAGTGGTCAGTACCAATGTCCTGCAAAAGAGGTCAGCCATCCAGTGCAGGACAAGGATGAATGCCCCATCCATTCCACCAGGGTAATACACTCCTCTTCACTCTCAGCTCACACACTCACAAACCCATCACACATCCACAGGGATCTCACACCTCAAGGGAAAACACCACTAACTCTCACACTCACCCTCACATCTCCATCAGACTCATATCTTCTCAAGCTCCCGTCCTTATCCTGTCCATGGCTCCGCTCACCACACAAACATTCCACACAGTGCCATGTGTCCTGCTCTCACTCTCTCCATCTGTTTTCATGCAGGAGAAGATGGCTCACATCAGCAGGGAGAGGTCCCAGACCGGGGGTGGAGTGGCCCACGTTAGGCCCCTCACTCACTTTGAGGAGTGTGTCATTGTGCTAACTGCTGAGGATATGGACAATGCCTATGGCGACTGTGAGGTCGGTGGCGAACACCCACGTTAAGATCCTGCACCACATCATCCCTCTCTCAATGTAAATGTGATGCTCCCTCTCCTGCTTTTGACTCTGCTGCCATGCACTAATTATCTCTACTTTGGTTCACAGGGAGCTCTGCCAAGTGACCGACACCTTCACCAAACCAGTCCCTCAGCTCCATCCAGGTCCTCACCTCCAGCCAAGAGGACTCCTCCTCCATTGAGGAGGTGGAAATAAGCAGCCTGGAAGACCCTCCACCAGCGCAGAGACACACACCTCAGTGGGACCTAGATCTAGAGCTGGCTCAGGTTCACAATCTGACGGTTACCGCATGGACAAGTATCCCCAGCAGGAGGAGGCAGGTTCAGTCGAGCTCTCCGGCACTCGGAGAACTGTTGGGGAAGAGGCATCTGTGAGGTCTGCGTCAGGTGACGAGTCTTCCAACTCATTGTGGAGAGTCAGCAGAAGGTGTGGGAACATCACGCAGAGCTGTTGGAAGCCCTCAACAAAGTGGTACGTGAGCTGGAGGAGTGCGTCTGCCTGCTCTCTGATCAAGTGCTGCACACATGTGCATGTATGGAGGTCCCCATGGGGAGGATGGTAGATGCAATGGAGACCCTGGTCCAGCAGAATGTGAAGGTGTGTGCAGACCTGCACTCCATTTAGATAGCCATGGGTGAGTTCCTGCAGTAGCAATGTGAGAGCAAAATAGGGCACCTCGACATCTCTCCAGGTGCTCCTTCCTCTCAAGGAGTTAGACCAGGGCTCTAGGGTACCCAAAGGGAGGAGTAGCAGCAACTGGACACCCCTGGGTTATCCACTCAGGAATCCCAGAGTCTGTCCTCTCCCTCTGAGTCCCTTTTTCCTGTGACCCCCCTCAACCTCATCCTCTGTCACCACAGAGAGAGCAATTGGCCCACAGGAGGACAGCCAAAGCAAGCTGGGGCCCTCAAGGCCTCAGCTCTCCAGGGGACCCACGCCAAAGTCATCAGAGGCAACAGGGCCAACCATTGCACAGGCTGTCTCCACCCCTGTTGCGGATGTCAGGGCAGCACCTAGAAGAAGTGGTAGGCCTAGAAAAGTTAGAATTTCTGATCACAAGTGTTTGCACAGTGAATACATTTTGACACTTTATAATCTGAAAATATATTCACTGTCATTGACTAATGTGTAATGTTGTCTTTCAGCTTCATTGACAGGCTTCGTGAGTCCTCCTTCTGCACCTCCCCACCACCCCACAATAGCAGTTCAGTTGCACGCAGCCAGACCACGGGTGATTCTGGAGGGAGAAGTGTGTGTGGCAGGGCCTTTCGGAGCCTCGTGCAAGCCTCTCCCACACACGCGGATCCTTCCTCCATCACACTCATCTCAATGCCCTGAGTATTTTCAATGCTGCCTGCTGGGGTTCACTTTCAGTTGTCCATCTGAGCTGCCTCTCCGCCCACCCACTGATCACACTCCCATGCAGCATCTGTACTCATCCAACACGAGGCTCTGCTCACTTTCGATTTCAAGAACATGGTTAGCTCCCCCATCCTTTCCCCTTCCCCAGCCACCCATGTCCTTTCCCCCATCACTGTTGACAACATCCCCCCCTCCCACCAATCCGGCATCACCTTCCACCTTCCCACCGTCACCTGCCAACCAGAACCTATTTCTTTTCAGGTGAATGTGCACGTCCCAACCTTCCCGGGAATCCCACCCCCATCCACATTGACCTCCTTGACCACCTCCTTCCCATGCCCAGGGTTCATGTCTGCCTCCAAGTCCCCACCAACCACCCTTGCTGTCCCTTTTATTGCTACTGCCACATCCTCATCCTTCCACCCTACCAGCTCCTTCTGCCCCCTCTGATATTCACCATTCCCTCTTACCATGCCTGGCCTGACAGTTTGCTCTCCAGGAGACAGTCATTGACTCCACAGCCTCCTCCCTTGCATGTTCACCTGGACATCTACCTCCCTTACTCCCTCATCCACCCTTACTCCCTCCTCCCCCTCGAATCCTTTCTCCCCCTGGATTCCTTCTCCTTTTCAAACTCCTCCCCTTACACCTACCTCCCCAGTTTTTGCATTCTCCCCCCCCCCCGTTACACCCTCCTTCCCTCTGTACTCCCTCCACCCCCCTCCCAACCTCACCCCTCTGACACCTTTGTTCCCCCCTCCCAACACCTTCGTTACCCCCTTCCCCCGCTACACCCTCCTCTCCCAGTCACAGCTGGACCTTCTTCTCCACCCCCTCAAAGATGACCCGTGGCAGCCCATAGCCAAGACTGTGATGTCCCAAAGCAGACCCCAGACATCAACAGAGACCTCCTACCTTCCGTGAGCTGCTTCATGGTGGAGCCATGTCCATGAGAATCCACCCAGCGTGCGATGCATGTGTTCCTCCAGGGTCCAGTAGCTGTCGGGCTCCAGCACTTTCTGCTCCTTGGACGTCCACGATGCGAGCAGCGTCCTAACAGATAGTCCTGGCTTCTGGGCATCACACTCGTCAAGACTTGTTCTGGGCCGGGATGTTTTCCCGCTAACGTGGACGGTAAATTTGACCTGGGGGGATGATTCCAGCGGGCAGGCAGGATGAGAAGCAGCCGATGCATTGCAATTACATTTCCGACAGCATGAAGCCGGTTTTTGGCCTTCTCGCTACATTGCCCATTCATGCCCACCATGACCCCCGACACCAACAGGCCAGGAAATTCCGACCGCTTTCTGAGCTGCTGTTTCCAGCATTTTCATTAGCTTTGTTTCAGATTTCCAACATCTGCAGGGTTTTGATTTTGCCAGGCAGTTATCTCTGGTGTGGTTCTTTTTGAGGTTTATTTAATCAGTGCGGTTTCACACCCAGTGGAATTATCTGTGATTGCAATTCCTGGGCAAGGATGCATTTCAACAGGAATTTCAATTCGATAATTACTCCCCAGACAACAGCTAACAACTACATCTTAAACAGGCATTTCTGTGCTCGAGACATTAAACACTTTAAGATTACAGAGTTTGAAATATAAAACATGAAAACAAAACTCATAATTAAAAAAAAATTGAAAAGAAAATGACAGCAAAAATCCCCAATGATTCTTAATGTTCCCCAGTTTGCGGATAATGCAATCCTGCCAATGAAACCTCATTCAATTTGCATCAGACACGAGGAGAGTTAGCAAAGAGTGGAGAAAATGAACAAAGTAGTTGGCCCAATAGAGCAATGGCTCAGTTGCTAAGACTCTCGCCTCTGAGTTAGAAAATTGTGGGTTCAGGACCCACTCCAGGGCTTGAAGATAGAAATTTAGGCTGACGTGCTTCAGAGCAGCTCTGAAGGAGTACTCAATCATTGGAGGTACTTGTCTTTGGCTTGAGGTACTGAACTGAAAGCCTGCCCCATACAAAAGATACCTTGACACCTTTTTGAAAAAGAACAGGGGGATTATCCCTGTTGTCTTGGCCAATATTTATCCCTCAATCGACATCACAAAAAACTGATTATCTGGTCATTATGACATTGCTATTTATTGGTGTTGCTGAGAGTAAATTGGTTGCCTTTTTTCCAATCATACAACAGTGACTACACTTCAAAAGTACTTAATTGGCTATAAAGTGCTTTGGGACATCGTGAAAAGCTCTTTTTTTTTTGATAATCTAGGTTCATTTATTATTTTATATTTCATCGTCCAGTGCAATGCTCAATCTTTGATGTAAAATGAGGAAATTCACTGATGCCAGGCTCACAACAAGCACCTGTAGACCATAAGACCATAAGACATAGGAGCAGAAATTAGGCCAATCAGCCCATCGAGTCTGCTCCGCCATTCAATCATGGCTGATAAGTTTCTCAACCCCATTCTCCTGCCTTCTCCCCCTAACCTTTGATCCCCTTACCAATCAAGAACCTATCTATCTCGGTCTTAAATACACTCAATGACCTGGCCTCCACAGCCTTCTGTGGCAATGAATTCCACAGATTCACCACTCTCTGGCTAAATAAGTTTCTCCTCATCTCTGTACTCAAAAGTAATGTAGGTCAGACAATTGGTGCTGCATCTCCTCCTCTCTGGAATCAAACTAGGCGTCTTTCATATGTCACCAAGCTGATAAACAGAGATTGTTTAACATTTCATCTCCTGCCTCATAGCATGTGTCACCATAAAGAAGGTGGGAACTTATATTTATACAGCATCTTTAATGACCTCACCTCCCAGAGCACTTTACTGCCACTTTAAAGTGTAATCCCTGTTGTAATGTATGGAATCATGGCAGCCAATTTGTGCACAGCAAGATCCCACAAACAAAAATGTAATCATGACCAGGGTCTGTTTCAGATATTTGTTGAGAGATAAATATTGGTCAGGAGGATTCTACTCTTCTTCTAATAGTGCCATGGAATCTTCCACCTCCACATGAGAGAGCAGGTTAATATCTCATCTGAAAGACAGCACTGCTGCCAGTGCAGCACTCCCTAAGTGATAGCTTAGATTGTCTGTTCAAATCTCAAGGGTGGAGTTTGAACAGAAGAAAAATTGGTACGCTGGCTCTGACATTATTCCAAGCTGTTCATTAGAGACCAAATTTGCTACTCCAATTGTTTCTCTATTTCTAAAGGCATTTTGTTACCATAACATTCCAGTCCTGGAAAGTGGCCATTCACGGGGGTTCCCCACCCCGCAGCACACTATCTCATTTACACCTTCACTCCTTCTGTAGGTTCGTTGTAGCTGACATGAATTAAGATCATCACAAGGCCTGGGAACAGATGCAGAGCTGATTCTGTAAACCTGTGAACTTCCATCAGGGTGCAGTTTAGATGAGGTGTCTAACAGGAATGTAGACTAAAAGATTCACGATGATCTTCAACTACAGTTTGAATTGGGAGCGAGGAGGTCGGGTTCTTTATGTGTTGAGTAACATTGACAACACAACCAAACCTTCTTCCTCACCAACAACCTCAGATAGTCTCTCCCTTCAGTGGCCTGTGGCAGTGACAGAGATTAATTTAAGCATTTAGCTCATTTATTTCTGAAATAATCTGCTGAGAATCGGAACTAGTTCAATAGGTGCTTCAAAAGAGATTTCATTTTCTCCCAATTCATTGAGGTGAACTTAAAAAAAAAAGATTTTGCTCTTAACTGAACCAAGAACAGTTGCTTTCAGTGTGCAAGCATCTCAGATGCTTCTGAGCTTTTCATGTAACAAGCATTACAATGAGTCACCTTATCCCCAAACACTTGCTAATGTGACAATCCCTCCACTGAATATGTCTTGAGTTTCACTATTAAGAATAGATCACAGATAGGCTTCTCCTAACATCGTGCGTTAGCCTTTCAACAAAATACATCAACACAGATTTGAAACAATGGGATGTGCTCTAGTGACATTGCTGCTCTACCTGCATTACCTGCAGCAGAAACCTGGGCTCTATTGTATTCCGTGGAACAGTTTTAAGGAAAATGCCACAGCTGCAGGAGTTCTTAAAGTGGTAAAAGTTTTGTTTATTTGTATTTGTTCAATGCTACAGTACATCTTCAGTGCAATGTTACTGTTATTGACAAAGTCATTGCACCCAAAATGCTGATTTCTCTGTTCTCTCCCCAGATGTTACCTGAGCTGCTTCCAACATTTCCCTTTCTTTCACCTGATAGATCAGCAATATTTTTATCTCCTTTTCCACTGAATTGAATAAAACAGCTGTCCAATCCTATTATGAATGATTAGCTGAACCCCAAGACACACTAATGGATTTAGTCTGTAGGGATTATTTACACAGCTGCAAAGGGAATTGCTGGCTTTGATTGATTGACAGTTTTCTGAGTGTGTAATAAGTTTACCTTTCTTTGAAGTGGCTCTTCAATGCCTGTTTGTTTATTTGGACAACAGTAAGAGATGTTAAGTGGATTAAACATTTTTCAATGGCAGTACAGATAAACTGTGTTTGACTGACAGTTTTATGAGCTTGTAAGAGTAACAGTACAATATTTTCAAGGCGATTTTGAATGACAGTTTTTTTTTTAAATTTAATGAGCATTTCAAAGGCTTGCCTGTGTTATTATATGGCTCCTTGATTCTGTACTTAGTGGATACTGGAAGAGTGCTGCAAAGGCACAGCAGACATCAGAAAATAAAATCAATGTGAGAATCAAACCACAGGGTCCCCTATATACATTAATATCTGACTCTCCATACTGTTGAGTGCCGAAGAGGACTTTATCCACTGGACAAAGTGTTCTAATGAATTTGAAACCTTACACAATGCTGATCAATGTAAAGATCACTGACCTTTTAAGGACTGAGCCCTCTGATCATTCAATGCATTAATAAAATATTTAACTTTTCAAACAACATCTAACTATGACAGTTGAAGTTGGCAAAAGCTTTTAAACTTACCTGTCAAAAGGTTCTGGGCTCCACAGCAGGCGTGCCGCAAAATTCACAAACTGACTTACCTGATGCGGTCTCCACAGCCTTCAGGAACCTACCCGCCTTGACAAAAATAGCAACCTAAGAGAAAATTGTATTTGAAGCAGGCATTTTAATAGCAAACTCGATGTCATTTTAAGTGCAAATTGGGAAAGCGGCAAGTGGCAGAAATGGTTGGGTAATTTTATTTTGTGGCCCCACGTGCCTCCCTTTGGTCCTCCCAATGTGGGTTTGCTCAGCACCAGGAGGGGAAAATCCAGTCCAAGGCCTCTGACAGTTTGGGTCAAAGAGACTCCTTATGTGGGAGGACATGAACCACCCCACCTACTGCTCCTGAAGCAGGAAGCATATCTGGGGCTGACTGAGATTTCCCTCCAAACAAGACCCTGAAAACTAAAAGTGCAGCTCGGAACCTGGTGGTGTATTAGGTCCTGGTCTGAGCACTGATCCGAGCACTGCCTTTTGCCATTCCCCAACAGAGTACACCACAATAATACGCCTGTCCTTTCGACATTGTGAAATGTCAATGGGTTTCAGAGGCTGAATCTTGCAGGGTTTTACAATGGAATAATGAGCTCCAGGAAGTAGCCCACGGCTGCCAAAGCCAGTTTAATTTCTAACCTATTACAGTTGTTAGGGGGAGGCGACTTGGGCTGATTTCAAACATCGATCAAAGGTTTGATCAAAGAGTTGGTGTCATGACACACGGCACCACCTATTTCCTTAGGTGGATCCTGAACAGTGAGCCTGTTCTTTCTAACAGTAACACAAACCCACACACTTATTTGTGCCTGGACCCTGATAAGGTAATCATTCCATCTCCAATTTACCTAATGCCTATCATCAGATGCTGGCATCACTTCACTGACATCTGTAGTAACTGATGGAATAAGATCAAATAAAGCATTGTCAATCTGTAAGGACCACTTTCATCTGAAATGTTTGGACAGGGTAGACAGTGAGTAATTTTTTTTCCCACTTGGTGGTAATCATCAGAAGGTCAGAGGGAGAAATTAGAGGAAATGCCTTCATGCAGGGTGTTACTAGAACAAAAATTCGGATGTGGTCTCACCAAAGCCCCGTAGAATTCGAGCAAATTTCTTTATTCTTGTACTCCAATCCCCTTGCAATATACCGTTTGCCTTCCGAATTGCTTGCTGTTCCTTCGTGAGTACACCCAAGTCTCTCTGAACATCAACTCCTCACACCGCCTCACAACCTTCAAAAAAGGTTTTCTATTCTTATGACCAAAGTGAATAACCTCACACTTCCCCACATTATACTCCATCTGCCACCTCGCTGTTCACTCACAGCCTGTCTATATTTCTTTGCAGCCTTTGTGTCCTCCTCACAGCTTGCATTCCCACATAGCTTTGCACCATCAGCAAACTTGTATACATTATAGTCTCTTCATCTAAGTCCTTGATACAGATTGTAAATAGCCAATCCTTGCGGCACTCCACTAGCCACAACCTGCCAACTTGAAAATGCGCCATTTATACCTACTCTCTGCTTCCTGTCCATTAACCAATCCTCTATCTATTTTGAAGTGTTACGACTGTTGTAATGTAAGAAACAGCCAATTTGCACGCAGCAAGATCCCACAAACAGCAATGTGAAAACGACCAGATGATCTGTTTTTAGTGATGTTAGGTGAGGGATAAACATTGGCCAGGACATTGGAGTTATCTCCCCTACTCTTTTTCAAAAGTTGCCTTGGAATCTTTTAAGCCCACCCGAGAGGGTTTAACAACTCATCAAGATGATGGCGCCTCCAGCAGCACTCCTTCAGTACTGCACTGGATTGTCAGCCTAGATGTTATGCTAAAGTCTCTGGAGAGGGGCTTGAACCAATGACCTTCAGAGGGTAAGCAGCTGAGAGGGTGCTTCAACATGAAATTGCCCTCTCAGTGTCTTTTTTAAAAAAATAGATAAAAATGTATAAAAAGCAGCCAGGCCACCACTGTGGCTGGGGGTTTGGAATCCCTCTGCAGGCAACCTTTGGCTGTACCCTCATCCAGGAAGGCAGCGATGGCCTGTAGGCATGCCTGGAGTGCTGGACCCTGAGCCTTGACACTGGGTGCCTGCTTCCAGACAGTTGAACTGCCCCCCCAGACACATAGAGAACGGGAGGCCAACTGAAAAATTCCAGTTGCCCTCCTTTTACTGCCTTTAGTAAAACTCTAAATGAGCCTAATTGCCTGTTTACTTCTTGAGGGTGGGCAGTTTTGCCAGGCCCCAAATCCCCTCTCCTAAAAAGGCCTCAGCATGCCAGCCAGCAGCAGTATTTTCAGGCCCTGTCTGTCTCCTTTGAAGGAATGCAGTTAGAGTTATAAGAGAATCCAGCTATAAATATGGAGGTACTAGATTAAAAAGAACGATTCTCCTATGAAGTAGGGGTTAAAAATTAAAAGCAGAGTTCATCTGTTTGTCAAAGATTTAAAAGTTTATAAACATGCCTGGGCATAATTGTGTGCTCAAGGACAACAACATCCTGTAGCATAGAATATGGTATATCCTCTAACACAAGGCAGTCCTAAAAAACAGGAACTGGCCTCTACATTACCTTAGCAAGCCAATGTTAAATTGTAAGATACTATGATCTAGCAACGGATAACCCTACAGTATCTCTACACAGTATCTTTACAGTGCATAAGGAGGCCATTCAGCCCATCGAGTCTGCACTGGCCTTAAGGATGATCCAAAATGACTTGTCAACTGAATCCTGGAAACTGAGTCTAGTGATCACCGTCTGCACCTCTCAGTATCCTGTTTGAACAAAGAACAAAGAAAAGTACAGCACAGGAACAGGCCCTTTGGTCCTCCAAGCCACGGGTTTCATGTCGGGTTGGCCTCTGATTCACCCACCCCACTGTCACCTCAGGCCTTCAGTAATCCAGTAATATTTGAGGGTCGCCCCTGCACTGATTAAACACTTTCTAAGGGATTGAAAGCTGGTGGAAAGTCATGGCTTCCAAAGGGAGGAAACATGCTGCCCCCTAATTCAGTGACACCTCTCTCGAGCACCTACTGGACGCAATGGAGGCCCACCGCAAAGCCCTCTACCCCCGCTCTGGGTGAAGAATCTCATCCAAGGTGACAAATCCAGCATGGGAGGTGGTGGCAGCGATGGTCAGCGCCAACGCACTCCAAAAGAGGACATCCCCCCAGTGCAGGAACAGAATGAATGATCTCCTCTGTTCCACCAGGGTAAGTCACTATTCTCATCACTCTCAACTCACACACTCACAAACCCATCTCACTCACTGCCAGCTCAAGGGACATCACCACTATCTCTCTCACACACCGTCATCTCCTCTGCGCTCACCCACACCCTCCACCAGTGCAGAGACACACACCTCAGTGGGACCTAGCTCTAGAGTAGCCTCAGGGTCACAATCTGGTGAGCACATCGCACTGTCTGATCCACTGCAGGCGGAGGCAGGGACTTCCCAGGTTTCTGACACTCGGAGGACTGCTGGAGGCCAGGAATCTGCTGAATCTGAGTCAGATGAAGAGCCTCTGGATTCAGTCACACCTCAGTTGGTGGAGCTGTAAAGACAAGCTCGGGAACATTGTGAAGGGTGCCAACTGTACTCCTCAGATTGTAACGATGGAGGAGTCCGTCCGCCTTTAGTCTGAAGTGATAATGCCGGTATGCCAACACACCAAGGTCAACAGTGGTAGGATGGCAGCCGCCAAGGAGACCTTGGTACAGGACATCGGTCCTGCATTGCTGCTGGAGCTGCATTCCATTGCTGAGGCACTTGTGGCATCAGTGTCAACACAAGAGGGGGTGGGGCATTTGAGCTCACTCTAGCTGCCCCTTCCTCTCAAGGAGTCAGGCAGGGGCCCTCGGGAGGAGGATCAGCAGGAGTACACCCCAGGGCCATCCACCCAGGTGACTCTGGGAGTGTCCGGCCCATCCGAATCCCCTTTTCCTATGACCCCAGTATCTCCAGCTCCACAGGCCGAGTAAAGTGCCACTGCCACACAGCAGGACCCTGAAAGCATTCTGGGGCCTTCCAAGTCTCGGCCCTCCAGAGGACACCCACCAAGGTCATTACAGACAATACAGCGTAGCAGTCAGCAGGCCACCTCCACCCCCTCTGTGGATGACGGAGGAGCATGAAGACGTAGCGGCAGGATTAGAAAGGTCAAGAAGATGTAACTCTTGTAGAGTTAAAACAATTAACTAAATTAACAATAACAAGGGAGAAATCAAGCACAGCCCCTAAGTCAGGTCAGCTGTAAAATCAAGGAAAAACTTTAAAGGAACCTTACAAACATCAAACCAAAATGTGATTAAAGGGGTCAACAAAACACCCCAGTCCCCGTGGTGCCCACCGGGCAGTTGCATCGTGTAGACATGGGTGTTAATCACTTGTACTTAATGTTGACCATTGTCAATACACTCCCAAGAATGTCTCCTTGTTATGATGTGCAGTGTTTGTGTTAATAAGATGTGAAACCTTGGTTTCTGCACAAAATGAAAATTAGTGTCACAGTCCAGGGCCTGTCCCCTGTGCAGAGTATAACCTTTTGAGCACAGTAATTGTCCGGTTTCAACCTCTCTGTCCAGATCAGTGATGTGTGCACCTCCATGTGCCTTTTGTTGGGAGTTTCGTACCCAAGCGTCACTGGGTTCCCTGATGTTCTCCGTGTACTCTCAGCATCTTTGAGGCGGGACTGCCCCCCCATCTCGACACCATTCCTGACAGGTGAAGGTGTGGTGCTGAAGGGAACAGGTGGTGAAGCCTGCCAAAGGATCAAGTTGTCTTAAACCCCATGTGCCCACTGTACCTCAGCAGTGTCTCGATGACATGAGCCTCTTCACAGATCATATGTGTGCTGCTTTCAGTCAGATGGGTGGCAGATGTTCCCAGATGCAATATGAAGATCTCAAGAGTGACCTCACTGCATCTTGTCATCATCCTCCTGGAATCTTGTGGCAATGAGGGCCTCACGAATATGCCTGCCTTGTCCGGCCAGTGCAATGGCCTCACTGCCAGCACCCTCGCCTTCCAGAACCTCATCACCCTCATCCCCTTCGACTTCCCTCTCATTGAGGAAACATGCAGCTCTTGCATCTCATTATCCTCCACCCATTGCATCGTGCCCAGAGCCTTCTCGCGAGATTCTCCGACCTTCCCACCGAACACATCGTCACGATCGGGCATGGAAAATCCCGGCCATAATCATGCCTCCTTGTCCACGGCTCCTTGTTATGATGAGGCGTCATTCAGAAGTGAAACCTTGCGCCCTGCACAAAATGACGTCATGAGTCGCAGTCCAGGGCCTCTCCTCTGTGCAGTGCAGAACCCTCTGACCACATCGATTGTCCCCTCCCAAAGTCACAGCCCATCTCGGTGCTGCCTGCACCTTGATGTTGATTGGGTTTACTGAAAGAATATTGTGCCCTAGCATTGTTGGGTCACATGATGTTATGTGCACTCTGAGCACCTTTGAGGCGGGGCTGCCCACCCTCGTTCTCATCTGCATTCTGAACAGATGAAGGTGCAATGCTGAAGGGTATAGGCGATTATTCCAGCAAGGTCTGCATGAGATGAGACTATGCACAGAGTGTGAGTGCAATGACTTCTGCCAAACTGGTGCGAGACGCTCCCAGTTGCTATCTTGGGCTCTCAGGGGAGCCCTCACTGCATCTTGTCACCCTCTTTGCGGAATCTTGTGGCTATTAGGACCTCACGGGTACGCCTGCCTCGTCCGGCTAGAGCAATGGTTTTTTCGCCTGCATCCTGGGCTTCCAGGTTCTCATAACCCTCCTCCCCTTCCACTTCCTTCCTCCTCCTTGGAGGAGACATGCAGCTCATCTATCTCCTCATTATCCAGATCCTCCCCCCTTTGCATCGCCAGGTTGTGCAGCGTGTAACAAGCCATGATGGTGCATGGCACCCTCTAAGGGGGGTATTGCAGTGCTCCACTAGATCTGCTGAGGCACCGGAACCTCATTTTCAGGATCCCAATGGTCTGCTCCACCAAAGTCCAGTTTGTGGCATGAGCCTCGTTGTACCTTTTCTCAGCTGGAGTCTCAGGCTGCCACACAGGCGTCATCGGGAACATCCTATGTGGGTAGCCCTTGTCCCCGAGGAATCAGCCATGTAACCTCTGTGGACCCTGGAAGATGTCTGGGATCTGAAACATGCTGAGGGTGTATGAGCCATGGGCACTCCCTAGGTATCGTGCACACACTTGCATGATCCATTTGTTATGGTCAGAGACCAGCTGAACATTGAGTGAAAGCCCTTGTGGTTCACATACTAGACTGCTTGTTGCCAAGGGGATCTTAGAGTCACGTGAGTGCAGTCAATGGCAACCTGCACCTGTGAAAACCGCAAATCCCAGTGAATCCCAGTTTCCGAGCTCACCTGATCTCGGTAGAAAATGACCAAGTTGTGCGCCTTGGTGAAGATGAGTCCGTGGCCTCCTGGGTACTTTTGTGGCTGGGAGTTTGAGAGATCCCGCACAGGTCACCAGTGGAGTCCTGGAAGGAGCCACTGTCGTAGAAATTGTGCATGGTGGTCACTTTCAATGCCACTGGCAGTGAATGCCCTCAGAGTCCCCAAGGTGCCAAATCCTGCAGAAGGTGGCATATTTGAGTCATCAGTTCCCTTGATGATCACAGTCTTTGGTGACACTGGTTCTCGCTCATCTGCAGGTAGGACAAGCGTTGTCTATAGACCCCAGGTCTAGTGAGGTGCCTACAAACGACAGCTCATGGTGGATCTTCCTCTACTTGAGGGGGAGGCTCTGCTGCCCCTTGATCTTGAGGGTTGTGCTCCTCCCTTTGGAGACACCTTCATTGCATTCTTCTCCTTCTTCTATCCTGCTTATAAGGCACGAGGCAGACAGCGAGATCACCAGTCTTCATGTTCCTGATGGTCTCCTCACTGCAGGTATCAGTATCAAAGAGAGAGATGCGAGGGTTCAGCATTGTTTCCTAAGGACCTCTCTTGGTTAAGTCTCTGGCTCCGGCTGTGTCTCAAGGCCCCTTCACCCATGCTGGAGAATCCTGACCACCACTTGGATGGCCAGTGCTTAGTTTGCTTGATGCCTGACCAAAACCCCACCCACCTCTGTCCCATACCACATGACCAAGTGGCAACAGCTTTGGCCACTCGACTGCCTCCTGTACTTTCCGCTCCGGCACAGGTATTATCCTCACCTGCACTCCAAGGGTATGCGGTTGGCTAGGACCATGAGGGTTACTGCTCAAAGCCTGAACAACTGCAAAGCACAGGGTTCTAAGCACCTCCCTCAGTGACTGTTCCATGCCCACCTCTCGGAAGGGTATCCTCTAACTTGCCCAGTCACCCAATTGTTCTGCAGCCCCATAAAAGGCAGATTATTTTGCAGCCTGTGCCCAAGGGGTTAAAAGTTCAGGAGCAATCAGTGGCTCGATCAGGAATTTGTGTTGCTTGAGTGAACGCAATTGTTTCAGAAGCCGGACTCTGAGCAAGTCACTGGAGCTGATGCTGAAGGGTCTCAGCTGCGGAAGAACGCTCAATCTTGAAATGCTTTTCCAAGTGCCTGGGCGGCTTCTTCACCCCCTCGCCCTCCAGCATGTGCTTGTGTACTTGCTTCAGTCTGTGCTGCTTTGCCCCCCCCACCCCTGGCACTGGAGCCCTTGCCCGGGCACCGCACTGAAAGCCAGCTGGGAAGAAGCCGCTTGGAGACATGCCTGTGACCCGCCCCCCTCCAAATCCACGGCGCTGCTTCCTTGAATTCCTATGGGGGATCTTCGTGGGCGCTGCGCTAAGTTGTGTGCTCTGAGTTCCCCTCGAAGTTCAGGTCGCCAGGTGCACACCTTTTAAAGGCGGTTGTAAATCATGCTGTTCTGAAGTCACGCCAACGTGGGATTTAAATTTGATGTGGGGGGGTGGGGGGGGGGGAGATGATTCTGGTGTGTGACCACAATAATGAGATATAAATTTATTAAAATTTAGTTCCCGATGTTCAATGGTGGGAAATGCGGCCCGCCGTTGATGGAGTAGGGGGAGGGGACAATCGTGTCCTGCATTTACATCGCCGGGAAACACGACTTCTCGTGGGATTTTCCGATCATTCTGCCAAACAAGCCCGCTCCAAATGAGCGCGGAAAATGCCGGCCTCCATCTCCGTACATTATTCAATGGAAATGTCCATTGTTGAGGACAGATGGCAGGACCCTTATAATATCCAGGTTGCTATGATCTAGCTAAAGGTTATCTGGAGGACAGTAATATTCTCTGGTGGTTCTTTTCCTTCAGGAAGAGTTAGATCAGGTCTTCAGACCTGTTTAAGTGTCTGTGAAGCCTGCCTTTCTCAGCCTTAAGTGAAAGTGATCATCTGAGGAGTATATCCCATCCAGAATAGTCCCAAAAAGGAGCTAGGATTATAATCCACTCTGTTCCCGATCTCAGCCTACAGATTAGTGTACCTTTAATAAAAGGTAAATTCAAATGAGAAACCTTTTTTTACTATATGTTCACCTTTTACGTTTAAATTCATTTGTTTTAATAAACGGGTAGATAGGGAGAAACATTTCCTGCCAGTCGGGGGTTCTAGGACTCGAGGGCACAGTCCAACAATTAGAGGCAGACCTTTCAAAGTGAAGTTAGGAGACACTTCTACCCACAAAGGGTGATAGAAGTTTGGAACTCTCTGCCATCAACAATTTATCTAGCATCAATTACTGTTTATCTTAAGTCTGAGATCGATAGATTTTTGTTAGGGATAAGAGACAATTGCAGTTATGTAGAGTCAGGTCACGGATTAAGTGTGATCTCAATGAATGGTGGAACAGGCTCGAGGGGCTGAATGGCTTCTCCTGTTCCTAAACCAGAACCAATATAGGAAAACAGAGCCATGATATAGGAACTATACTGGATAGTTAGAATTGAGGTTAGGATGGTATTCACAATATCACTTACTCATTAAATATAATCTTTACTGACTGCAAAAAAAAAATCAACTCTTTTTGTCAGTCTGAACTCCGTGCATTGCAGGATATCTCCTTGAGTCCCACAGGAACTGGTTACGTTCAGAATTATCACCTCGGTCATTCAGTTGACATCAGAGCTGTACTCTCTCAGTGACTGCCCTGTTGCAGGTTTCTGAGAAACCTGATCTCCTGGTGTGGTTTATCCACCCTCTCCTTCCTTTTAAGTCATCGAAGCAAATCCTGAACGCACTATGACAGGAAACGGATGAGCTTTCAGGAGATGGTGTGGCTGTAATACAACCAAATGATCTTGAAACCTGCAAAACTCACTTGCCAAAACTATTGCATAATAAAAGTCATTTGGTAAGATTCAGCATTTAATCCAAATGTAGAGTAACTAAACACATAGAATTAACATGAGGCACAAATTAACTCACAAAAATGTATTCAATCAACTGGATTCTTTTAATTACATTTAGACTTTGTTGTACGATTAGGTTAATATTAAAGTAAAATTACTTAAAAAAAAACCACATGATTTGTTTGGCTATTGTTTGTAATATTTATAGCACATTCATGGGATGTGGGGGTCACTGGCTAGGCCAGCATTTATTGCCCATCCCTAATTGCCCTTGAGAAGGTGGTGGTGAGCTGCCTTCTTGAACTGCTGCAATTCATGTGGTGTAGGTACACCCACAGTGCTGTTAGTGAGAGTTCCAGGATTTTGACCCAGCGACAGTGAAGGAACTGCGATATATTTCCAAGTCAGGATGGTGAGTAACTTGGAGGGGAGCTTCCAGGTGGTGGTGTTCCCATCTATCTGCTGCCCTTGTCCTTCTAGATGGTAGCAGTTGATGGTTTGGAAGGTGCTGTCTAAGGAGCCTTGGTGAATTCCTGCAGTGCATTTTGTAGATGGTACAAACTCCTGCCACTGTGTGTTAATGGTGGAGGGAGAGAATGTTTGTGGATGTGGTGCCAATCAAGCGGGCTGCTTTGTCCTAGATGGTGTCAAGCTTCTTGAGTTCTGCGGGAGCTGCACTCATCCAGTCAAATGTTCCATCACACTCCTGACTTTTGCCTTGTAGATGGTGGACAGGCTTTGGGGAATCAGGAGTTGAGTTACTCACCGCAGCATTCCGAGCCTCTGACCTGCTCTTGTAGCCACAGTATTTATACGGCTAGTCCAGTTCAGTTTCTGGTCAGTGGTGACCCCCAGGATGTTGATAGTGGGGTTTCAGTGATGGTAATGCCATTGAATGTCAAGGGGCAATGGTTACAGATTCTCTCTTGTTGGAGATAGTGATTGCCTGGCACTCGAGTGGCATGTTATTTGCCACTTGTCAGCCCAAGCCTGGATATTGTCCAGGTCCAGCTGCATTTGGACATGGACTGCTTCAGTATCTGAGTCGTCGCAAATGGTGCTGAACATTGTACGATTATCATCGAACGTACCCACTTCTGACCTTATGATGGAAGAAAGGTCATTGATGAAGCAGCTGAAGATGGTTGGGCCGAGGACACTACCCTGAGGAACTCCTGCAGTGATGTCCTGGAGCTGAGATGACTGACCCCCAACAACCACCTTCCTTTGTGTTAGGTATGACTCCAACCAGAGGAGAGTTCTCCCCGATTCTCATTGACTCCAGTTTTGCAAGGGCCCCTTGATGCCAAACTTGGTCAAACGCTGCCTTGATGTCAAGGGCAGTCATTCTCACCTCGCCTCGGGAGTTCAGCTCTTTTGTCCATGTTTGAACCAAGGCTGTAATGAGGTTAGGGGCTGAGTGGCTCTGGCGGAACCCAAACTGGGCGTCAGTGAGCAGGTTATTGCTAAGCAAGTGCTGCTTGATAGCATTTTTGATGACCCCTTGCATTACTTTAATGATGATCGAGAGTAGACTGATGGGGTGGTAATTAGCCGGGTGGATTTGACCTGCTTTTTGTGCACAGGACATACCTGGGCAATTTTCCACATAGCTGGGTAGATGTCAGTGTTGTAGCTATACCGGAACAGCTTGGCCAGAGGTGCAGCAAGTTCTGGAGCACAAGGCTTCAGTATTGTCTGAATAGTGACAGCTTTTGCACTATCCTGTGCCTTCAGCTGTTTCTTGATATCATGTGGAGTGAATCAAATTGGCTGAAGACTGACATCTGTGATGCTGGGGACCTCCAGAGGAGTCCGAGATGGATCATCCACTCTGCACTTCTGGCTGAAGATTGTTGCGAATGCTTCAGCCTTATCTTTTTCACTGATGTCCTGGGCTCCCCCATCTTTAAGGATGGGGATATTTGTGGAGCCTCCTCCTCCAGTGAATTGTTTAATTGTCCACCACCAGTCATGACTGGATGTGGCAGGACTGCAGAGCTTAGATCTGATTTGTTGGTTGTGGAATCGCTTAGCTCTGTCTATCACTTGCTGCTTGTGCTGTTTAGCACGCAAGCAGTTCTGTATTTTAGCTTCACCAGATTGACATCTCATTTTTAGGTATGCCTGGTACTGCTCCTGGCATGCCCTCCTGCACTCTTCGTTGAACCAGGGTTGATCCCCTGGCATGATGGTAATGGTGGAGTGGGGGATATGCCGGGCCATGAGGTTACAGATTGTGTTCAAGTACAGTTCTGCTGCTGCTGATGGCCCACAGCACCTCATAGATGCCCAGACGTGAGCTGCCAGATCTATTTGAAATTATCCCATTTAACACGATGGTAGTGCCACACAACACAATGGAGGGTATCCTCAATGTAAAGGCGGGACTTCGTCTCCACAATGACTATGCGGTGCTCACTCCTTCCCGTACTGATCCATGCTCCGTACCAGATTCCTTCGACCCTATCAGCATATCCTTCTATTCCTTTCCCCTTGGTATGTTTATCTAACCTGCTCCTAAATTCATCAACGCTGGTTGCCTCAAATAACCCCTGTAGCAGCAGAATCTACATTCTCACCAGCTTCTGGGTAAAGTTGTTTCGCCCAAATTTCTTATTTGAATTATTAGTCAATTTCTTATATTTATGACTCCCAGTTTTGGGCACCTCCTCAATTGGAACACCTTTAAATCTAGCCTATCAAAACCATTCCCTCGATTTTGTCTTCTACAACAACACCTTTAATATAAAAAGCATCCAACAAAGGAACATAGGACTTATAAGCAGGAGTAGGTCATTCAGCTCATCGAGCCTGTTCCGCCATTCAATAAGATCATGGTTGATCTGGTTGTGGTCTCAACTCCACTTTCCTGTCTGCCCCTCCATAACCCTTGATTCCCTTGCCTATCAAAATCTAACTCTGCCTTGAATAAATTCAATGACCCAGCCTCCACTGCTTTCTGGGGAACAGAATTCCACATACTAACGACCCTTTGAGAGAGAAAAAATTCCTCTTCTCAGTTTTAAAAGGGAGGCCTCTTATTCTTAAGTTGTCTCCCCGGTTCTAGTCTCCCTCACATGAGTGAGATCATCTTCCCTTTACTCACTCTATCAAGTCCCCTCAGGATCTTAAATGTTTCAATAAGATCACCTCTCATTCACCTAAACTCCAATGGATATAGGCCCAACCTATTCAACCTTTCCTCATAGGATAAGCCCTTCATCCTAGGAGTGAGTCAAGTGAACCTTCTCTGTGCTACTTCTAACACAATTATATCTTTTCTGAAATAAGGAGGCCAAAACTATACACAGTATTCCAGATGTGGTCTCACCAAGGCCCTGTACAACTGCAGTAAAACTTCCCTACTTTTATATTCCATTCCTCTTGCAATAAACAGCAACACTCCATTTGCCTTTCTAATCACTTGCTGTACTTGCATACTAACTTTGTGATTCATGTACTAGGACACCCAGATCCCTCTCTACCATCGAGTTCTGCAATCTCTCTCCATAAATACTATGCTGCTTTTCTATTTTCCTGCCAAAGTGGACAAGTTCACATTTCCCCACATTATGCTGCATCTTCCAAATTTTTGCCCACTCACTTGACCTGTCTCTATCCCTTTGCAGACTCTCTACCTCTGCTTGATAACTTATTTTCCAACCTATCTTGGTGTCATCTGCAAAGTTAGCTACCATACATTCAGTCCCTTCATTCAAATCATTGATACAGATTGTTAACAGTTGAGAGCCTAGCACTGATCCCTGTGGCACTCCACAGTTACAGTTGCCAACCAGAAAAAGGCCTGTTTATCCCTACACTCTGCTTCCTGTTAGCTAATTAATCCTTTATCTATGCCAATATGTTACCCCCTACACCATGTGCTCTTACCTTGGGTCAAAATCTGGAACTCCCTTCCTAACAGCACTGTGGGTGTACCCACACCACATGGACTGCAGCAGCTCAAGAAGGCAGCTCACCACCACCTTCTCAAAGGCAACTAGGGATGGGCAATAAATGCTGGCCCAGCCAGCGAAGCCCACATCCCATGAATGAATTTTAAAAAAGTAACCTTTGGTGTGGCACCTTATCAAAGGCCTTTTGAAAATCCAAGTACTTCACATCTACAGGCTCCTCTTTATCCACCTTGCTTGTTACTTCAAAAAGTTCTAATAAATTAGTTAAACATAATTTCCCTTTCACAAGTCATGTTGACTCTGCCTGGTTGATTTTCTAAGTATCCTGCTATAACCTCCTTGATAATGGATTCTAGCAATTTCCCTGTGACAGATGTTAGGCTAACTGGCCTGTAGTTTCCTGCTTTCTGTCTCCCTCCTTCAAAGGATCCACTGGGACCCTTCCAGAATCTAAGGAACTTTGGAAGATTAAAACCAATGCCTCTACTATCTCTGCAGACACTTTTTTTAAGACTCTAGGGCGCAGGCCATCTGGGCTTGGGGACTTGTCAGCCTTTCCAGCACCTTTTCTCTAAGTGATGGTGATTGTCCTTCCTCTTGTTCACCCTTTGATTTTCAAGTATATTTGGGAAGTTTTAAGTCTTCTACAGTGAAGACAGAAACAAAATACCTGTTCGATGCCTCCACCATTTCCCTGTTTTCCATTATCAATTCCCCAGACTCATTCTTTTAAGGACCAACACTAGCTTTAGTTACTCTTTTCCTATTGAAACTCTTACTTACTGTTTTTATATTACTAGCTAATTTTCTCTCATGCTCAGCTTTCTCCTTCTTTATTTTTTTTAGTCATTCTAGGCTGGTTCTTAAAAATGACCAATCTTCTGACCTACTAGTTATCTTTACAGATTTGTAGTGTTTCTTTCAATTTGATACTATCCTGAAGTTCATTATTTACCCACAGATGATGCATCCTTCATCAAGACTCAAAGAGTCTTTCTTTCTTACCAGGATAAATCTTTGCTGAGAGTTATCAAATATCTTAAAAGTCTGTCACTGCATCTCTACTGTCCTACTTTTAATCTAGTTTCTCAGTTCACTTTAGCTAGCTCTGCTTTCATACCCTTATAATTACCTTTATTCAGGTTTTATACACTAATCTTTCACCCACACTTCTCCCCTTCAAACTGAACATGAAATTTTAACATGTTATGATCGCTGTCACCTAAAGGCTCCTTTACCATGAAGTGAGTGATTGATCCGGACTCCTTGCTCATTACCATGTCTAGAATAGCCTGCTCCCTAGTTGGCTCTAGAATGTACTGCTCTAAGAAATTGTCCCACATCCACTCTATGAACTCATTTTCCAGGCTGCTGTTGTCAATCTTATTTGTCCAATCTACATGTACATTAAAGCCACCCGTGATTAATTTGGTGCCTTTCTTACAAGTTCCTTTTATTTCTTTGTGTATACTTCGTCTGACAGTGTAACTACTGTAAAGGGACCTCTTACCAAGGAACTTCATAGGAGCATTAACAAACAAAATTTTGACACCGAGCCACATAAGGATGATATTAGGGCAAATGACCAAAAGAGGTAGGTTTTAACAAGTGTCTCAAAGAGGAAGAGAGGTGGAGAGATTTAGGGAAAAAATTCCAGAGCTTAGGGGCTTACAATTTGAAGGCATGTCTGCCAGTGATGGAGCGATTAAAGTTGGGGATGCTCAAAATGCCACAATTGGAGGCGTGCAGAGATCCGTGAGGGTTCTATCAACATCCTGGCGGGGGGGGGGGAGGTTTACCATTGACCAGAAACTGAACTGGACTAGCCATATAAATAATGTGGCTACAAGAGCAGATCAGAAGCTAGGCATCCTGTGGCGAGTAACTCACCTCCTGACTCCCCAGAGCCTGTCCACCATCTACAAGGCACAGGTCAGGAGTGTGATGGAATACTCTCCACTTGCCTGGATAAGTGCAGCTCCAACAATACTCATGAAGCTTGGCACCATCCAGGACAAAGCATCCTGCTTGATTGGCACCCCTTCCACAAACATTCATTCCCTCCACCACCGACAAACAATGGCCGGAGCTATGTACCATCTACAAGACGCACTGCAGAAACTCACCAAGGTTCCTTAGACAGCACTTTCCAAACCCACGACCACTACCATCTAGATGAACAAGGGCAACAGATACATGGGAACACCACCAGCTGGAAGTTCCCTTTCAAGCCACTCACCAAGCTGACTTGACAACTGTTCCTTCACTGTTCTGGATCAAAATCCTGGAACTCCCTCCCTAACAGCACTGTGGGTGTACCTACACCACATGGGCTGCTGTTCAAGAAGGCAGCTCACCACCACCTTCTCAAGGGGAATTAGGGATGGGCAATAAGCGCTGGCCTAGCCAGCAACACCCATATCCTATGAACCAATAAAAAAAAGTGTCAGCTCTGTTCCAGGCCCCTAGTGATGTTTGCTTAATGCCCGACTGGTTGAATTAGGGGCAAGAAAAGTGATATTGAGCACAGGGAGAAACCGCATGGAGTCAGGATGGAAAAAAATTACCAGGCAATGGCAAAGGCTGAAGAAGGAACCAGCATGCTATGGATGAGTGGGTTGGTGAGATTAGAGCCAGGGGCAGTGGGAGATTATGGTGGAAGCCATAGTCTGATTGGAGTACTCAACTTTATGTAGCACAGATAACGTCAAGGTGCATCCTTCACATGCTGGAGTCACGAATCCACCTACTTTTTGTAGCCTTGATATTCATCAACCTTAATCTTGACCTTGTAATTCTACCTCTTCTTATGCTGTTGGTTCTTCAACCAACCAAACACTTGGTAGCTAAAGTCACAAGGGCTTAAAACGTGCAGCAGTATACATTGAAATAGCCATCCCTGTGAATGTGTGTGCAGCGCGCAGCGGAGGGGGAAGAGATGATCAGATAATGCCTGAGTCAAACAAGGTCAGAAGGATAACGTCAGTGCTTGCATGTTTTTGAACACATCAAGATTTGTGAGAGAACACAGGAAACAGGACAGGAAGCATTTCAAAGCTGCACAGGGACACTCAATCCCTTCGGTTAAAAACTACAATCAGCAACCATGAGTTCACTGTGAAACAGCCAACACCAAGTATTCTGTCATTTTCAGATGGATAGGATTTCCTCTCTTCCAACTCGGTGATAGGGGTTATATCCAACATCCCAACCAAAAACAATTCATAACTGTGCACAACTGTCAGTTTCGGCTGGGACTCCACAGTTTCTGTGCTCGAACAGTTGATTTCTGCACATTAAACAGTTTATGGTAATGTGGAGTGAGTTTGCATAGACTAGAGAAGAAACTTTCATCCCATCTGACAAGACTGAACTCCAGAGTAGGTATATGAGGCGAAAGGGCAGTGTACTATCCACTGCACACACCAGTCTCCAGTGCCGAAGGTTGACATGTTCTTGATGTCAGATTTTTTAAAAATTCATTCACGGGGTGTGTGCTTTGCTGGCTGGACCAGCCTTTATTGCCCGTCCCTAGGTGCCCTTCTTAAAATTATGGAAATAATGCAAAATAATCACATAACATGCTGGAAAAATAATTTTCCCAGGTTAATCGCAAAATAACCAAGGGGGAGAATTTTCTCCCTGTCGGGTGTGCCGGTTGGGAACGGGCATGGAGCTGATCGCCGTCTGCGATCAGCTGTGGGCCGCCATTTTACCTGGGCGGATCAATTAAGGCCCGCCGAGCGTGATGTGCACCCAGAAGCGCTCAGCGCTACCTGTGCAGGCGGGGAGAGGAGGGAGAGTCGGAGCAGCATGGAGTTGCCTCAGGGAGATTAATTTAATTATAAAACATTGGAAAAAATAAAAAAATAAAATTACTCAGGCATGTCCCCTCATGTGACATTGTCACATGAGCTGGGACATGTTTATGAATCTTCATAAAACATTTTTAAAATTAATAAACACTTCATGAAACCTCATCCCGCCCGTGGATGAGGTTTCATGATAAATGCGAAGGCTGCCTGGGCTCTTCGCCTGCCCCCCCGCCAACCTTAAGGTTGGAAGGGCAGCTCTGACAATCACTTTAATTAGTTAATTAATGGTCTTAACAGGCCTTTGACAGTTCGGCGGGCGCGCAGCCGACTCTGGTCTGTGCCCACCGAACTGAAGATCTGAATGACGTGCGGTGATGTTGAGACGTGCGCCCAACGTCACTGTGCGTTATCTTATTCATCGGCATGTGGGGCCGGCCCCTGCTCGAACAGAAGATTCTGGCCAAGGAATTTTAAAGAAGCAAAACTACCCCTAAAATTCTCATTTAGCAAATACTTTCTCAGGAAATTACATTTACAGTTTAATGTTAAATTTAAAAGCTTATTCTGGTCTTTAAACTGAATTTTCATACATGTTTATAATGGGCATTCTGTAGCACACAAAGTGGGTAATATTAGGAATTTGTGAAGCAAAACGTTTCTTTCATTTCTTGTATTTAAATAGTTACTTTAATAGAACTAGGATAATCTGAAATTCAAAAACAAATGCAGGGGTTCACACTTAGGTTATGAGCTTTACTTGCAAAACTGGCTTTTAACCCCCATCCCTTGTTGCGCTTGAGAAGTTAGTGGTGAACCAGCTTCTTGGACCGCTGCAGTCCTTATTGTGAAGGTACTCCCATGATGCTATTGGGTCGTGTTCCAGGATTTTGACCCGTCATCAATGAAGCAATGGCAATATACTTAAGAATCAGGACAGTGTGTGACTTGGAGCAGAACTTGTAGGTGGTGATTCTCTTGATTGAGAAATTGTTTCCTTGGATTGGAAAATTGCCAATGACACTCCATTATCTAAGAGTAAGAGAGATAAACTAGGAAATTATAGGCTCATTGTCTGGCATCCGTTGTGGGAAAGTTACCAGAATCTGTAATTAAGGACAGCAATTAAGCACTTAGGATCAACATGAATCAATCAGAGAGGTCCTGCCTGGACTTGTAAAGGGCAAGTCATGTTTAAAGAAAATAAATGAATTTTTTGAGGTGGCAACTGACATGAGAAGTAAAGGAGTATCTATGTGTTTAATTTATATGAACTTCCAAAAGGCATCTGTGAACAAAAATGAGAGCATATGGAATCGGAGGAAACTGGCTGGCTTGAATAGCAAGTTGACTAGGAGATAGAATAGAGAGAGTAGAGATAGTGGAGGTGAAGAGAGTGTTCCAGATTTCTACTGCCCTGTGTGTGCAGAAGGGCTTCCTGGCATCACCCTGAATGACCTAACTCTAATTTTAACCCCTTCTTCTGGTCTCTCCCACCAAAAGAAATAGCTTCTCACTATCTAACCTATCAAATCATCTGAGATGCCACAATTAGATCATCCCTTAGGGGAGAATTTTCCCCCCCGCTGGTGAGGGGGGGGGAGGGGGGGGGGGGGGGGGGGAGTTCAGGAGCAGGGGCGCCTCCGCTTGGGGGCGCGCTGCCATTTTACATGGGCGGGCCAATTAAGGCCCACCCAGCGTGACGTCCACAAAGAAGCGCTTCGTGCTCCATGTGCAGGTGGCGGGGGGGGGGGGGGGGGGGGGGTGTGTGTGTGGAACAGAGGGGATTCGCTGAGCCGAGGCTAAGTGCTGTCTTGGGGAGATCGGCTCCGCAATAAAACATCTTAAAAACAGAAAAAATTTCCCTGACATGTCGCCTCATGTGACACTGTCACATAAGTTGGAACTTGCCCATCACTTATAAATACACTTTTATTAAATTTTAAAAAACCTACATGAAACCTCATCCCGCCCGTGGATGAGGTTTCGTGCTTTTTTCAATGCCCGCCAGGGCTCCCGGCCTGCCCAACAACCTTAAGGTTGGACGAGCAGGCCCACTAATTACTTAAATGAGTTTGTCAATGGCCTCAATTGGCTATTGACAGGTCGGCGGGCGCATAGCTGATTCTGTTGAGCCACCGCCGACCTGAAAATTTAAATGAGGTGGGGTGATGTCGGGAGTTCCGCCTGACATCATCGCGCGTCATTTTGTGTCCCGCTCGCCGACCGGGAAATCCTGTCCTTATTATTCTGTACTTCAGGAATTAGAAGCCTCTCCTATGTAACCTGCCTGCAAAATTTAACCCTTTTTACCCCAGGATCATTTTGGTGAATCTGCACTGCACCCCTTCCAGAGACTACCTAACCAGTGGCCATAAAAGGGATAGGACAGAATAAACACATTGCAACTTTACTCCAAATCCCAGTTTAGTCACCGGCAATGTCACAGGTATAAAAAAGTGCATGGAAATTGAGCAAAAGTTTAAGGCAGTAGTTATTCAGTATTAAGTACTCTAGGGTGAATCTTCTGAGCAGCATGACTTGAAAAGTAAGTCTTTAACGCATACTCAGCAGTGGAAAATTAAGTAGAGAAAATAATCTGATTCTATAATATAAACGCCAGCAGTTAATAACTCAATATACTGAACTGCTTCCATGTATGCAACCTCATGACTCTTTAGATAACTGAGAAATCAGCTTCAACAAAACCTCACTCTGCTGGAAGCAAATACATAAATATAAACCATTGCAAGTTTTGACAAGAGTTACATTCCATGTAGGTAATTGTGATCTTATCCTATCCCTTAGCAACTGCCCAAAGAGAAACATGCTTCTTTAAAATAAGCATGGAACATTACAAGGTCTTGTATTGAGCTATGGATACAGCTGAACACAGCAATAATATGACCAAGCTTCTGTACACAAAAGTAAACAGACAGACAATTGCTATTGGCTTGGCTTTATTAGTAGCATTACACATACACCACAAAAATGACATTTGTAACATTTGCTTCCTGTTTTAGCGTGCAATGTCAATATTCAAAAATTACAGAAGATATGAACAATAGCAAATGATTAAAGATGTAAGTCATCTTAAGTGCATTGTGTTTGTAATATCAGTTGAAATAAAAATCACTTTGTCCACAATGCTGCAAATTAAACTTTTACAGAGACACTCAATGAATAAAAACATTTGATAACCCCATTAGTGTAACATTGAAACGTAGGGCTCATGACCCTCAAATGAGTTCTGTTTTAAAACCACAGGCTACAGAAACAAATCATCTAGGGAAATTGATCAGTAAACATCTGAAATAAAGTAAGGAAGGCTTTGTGTTGAGTCTTCACATACTCGAGTACCATATATGATATCTAGGAATTATGTGCTATTTTAATAGGCAAATTATGGTTGCATTAAAAACTAAACAATGCAGGTTAAAATCTATACACATAAATATCACTGTTAAAAATAGCTAGATTATAATTTCAGATATAATATGCATTTGGATTATGAATCCATTTACACTAGAAAATTGTGAGAAAGATTACAGTAATTATATTTTGCCAGGGGGTTTGTACATTTGGCCTGATATGTTATTGAAATAGCCCATGTGGTATGAAGAAGAATTGCCCTCATCAGTCAACAAATAATTTGTACAAATGCTTTTTTTATACAGTCTTAATTGAGTGGTTAGAAATAACTAAAACACAATAGGAGTAGAACTCAATTTTGATGAAGCTGTAGTGAATTGTCTTTTATATATATCTCACCCATTATATACCCACTGCCATTATACGCTCCTGCCTCCACCCGATTTTTCTTTCTATTGAAGTCAATAGAAAAGATAATCGGACAGAATATACAATGGATGGTCAGTTCACACTCACCAAAGTTGGATTTTACTCTAATATTAATACTTGGTCCACAGCAAATTGTGCAATTAAAATAGCTCTACACTTGTAAAGAAAGTTATTCAAATTGTTCCTATACTAAAACTTTTCTGCACAATTACATTTACAACTATGCTGACTTGACAAACATTGTATTTACCTAGCAGTGGGACTAAATTTCTTCCTCAAATGAAATGTATTGAGTTAAATGGCACTGCAGTATACAAAAATAACAGCACTTTAGCAGAAATTAGAATGCTACATTACATGAAATTACATCAAAAATACTTACAAAATGCTGAAAATACAGAATATTTTCTAAAACATCTAGTTCACTGCACTTCTAAAACAACTATTTACATTTACACTTTTACTATCTACCTCTGCGCCTAGAGCCTTTTTTCTAAAGTAACCAGCAGAAGCTTGAACACTAGACAGCTTTGATCTGTTACACTCAACATTTGCTAGACTTTATGGATTTCTCAAAGAAAACATCAACTTGACAATAATGCTTCAATTAACTCCATGAAGAACCTTTAGTACAACATTGAAAGCTGTTTAAACAGCAATTATTCTACATTAACACTTTAAGGTGAAGGTCCTTTTCTAGGCATTGATTCTCTTAACTAGGTCTAAGTGTTATTTGCACTGTTTATGTTTTGTGATTGACTAGGGAGAAGCTTTATTTGCATCCTGCATATTAGAATGAAAGATTTCTTCATGATCCTTCACCTTCATTTGGGGCAGGATAAGAAACAGCTACCTTTAAACTGGTTAACACTCAGAACCACTCATGCATAGAACAACTGTGAAAATAAAACTAAACCATAATATTTCACGAAAGGCTGCATTGATTTTACATTTACAGTGAAGCCCCATTATTAGCTTTACTCTTACACCATCACTGTTAAGGCCAGCATTTGCTGCTTATCCCTAATTCTCCTTGAGAGCAGTTAAGAGCCAACTACATTGCTATGGGTCTGGAGTCACACGTAGGCCAGAACAGGTAAGGACGGCAGATTTCCTTCCCTAAAGTACATTGGTGAACCAGGTAGGGTTTTACAACAATCAATGATAACTTCATGGCTATTGTTACAGGCACTAGCTTTCAATTCCAGGTTTCTAATTAATTGAATTTAAATTCTAGCAGCTGCCATGGCTTTTGAACCCATGTCCCCACAGCATTAGCCTAGTACACCATCGTCTCCCCACACTGAACCTTTATCCTCACTGACCTACACTGGCTCCCGGTCCCCACCAACACCTCGATTTTAAAATGATCATCCTTGTGTTCAAATCTTTTCCTGGCTTCGCCCCTCCCTATCTTTATAACCTCCTCTGGCCCTATAATACTTTGAATTCTCTGCCAATTCTGGTACATTGTGCATCCTTGATTTTAATCTCTCCATGACTGGCAGTTGTGCCTGCAACGGCCAAGGCCCTTAGCTCTGGAATTGCCTTCCTAAACCTCTGTGCCTCACTTCCCGCCTTTAAGTCACTTCCTTAAACCAAATGTTTTGGCGAGTTTTTGGCCCCAGTCCTAACATTTCTTTGCGTTTTATGTCAAATTTTGTCCGATAATGCTCCTGTGAAGTACTTTGGGTGTTATTACGATGTTAAAGGTGCTATCAAAATGTAACTTG
Source organism: Cetorhinus maximus (assembly GCF_964194155.1). Classification (NCBI taxonomy): domain Eukaryota; kingdom Metazoa; phylum Chordata; class Chondrichthyes; order Lamniformes; family Cetorhinidae; genus Cetorhinus; species Cetorhinus maximus. The sequence continues at coordinate 34,609,272 of NC_135904.1, forward strand.
TTGTTTAACTGTTACAGTGAAACTCCATTATTGGCTGCATATTATTGTGAAGAACTTAGAAGATAGAAATAACTCAAATACAGAGATACCCAAAGACGGTTTGGGACAAATTCTGCACTATTTGCCAATATGAATTTTTAAAGTTATTTCAAAGTACATAATTATTGGTATTCTTTGACACTGACTAGCAAAAGGAAATTGTTTGAGAGGTTTTACTTCATTGATATTAAGAGTGCGAGAACCTAAAATTATGGCCTTATTTGCCTTTTATTTTGTCAGATACAATGGAAAAGATTCAAAGGGAATTTCATGATAGAACACCATCAAAGCAATGAATTAGCAGGATTAGATCTTACAAACTGATCAGCACAGCAGCTCACAGGCTTGTAAGGAACATGAATAATCTTATCCTACACCTCTCAATCTAACTGGGGAGAATTTTGCCTCGTTGGGGGGGTTGTGCAGGGGGCAGGCGTGGACCCGATCAGCGCCCCTGATTGAGTCCGCGCCGTCATTTTAGGTGGGCAGGCCAATTAAGGCCCGCCCAGTGTGACATGCGCCCGGAAGCGCTGAGCGCTCCCTGTGCGGGTGGGGTGGGGGGGGGAGGGTTCCGAGTCGGGGCACAGAGATGCCTCAGGGAGATTAGTTTAAGTTTTAAAAATCTACATAAAGGAAAGAAGAAGTTTTAAGACATGTCCCCTCAGGTGACAGTGTCACATGAGCTGGGACATGTCAATGAATTTTTATAAAAATTTTTATTCAATTTATAAACACTTCACGAAACCTCATCCCGCCCATGGATGAGGTTCTATGGTAAATGCGAAGGCCGCTTGGGCTCTTTGCCTGCCCCCTGCCAACCTTAAGTTTGGATGGGCAGCTCAGTTTATTAGGTTAATTAGTTTTTAAATGGCCTTAACAGGCCTTTGACAGTTCGGCAGGCTCTGCTGCGCGCCCGTCGAACTGAAAATCTAAATGACGCGTCATTTTACGCCTCGGCGAGTGGGCCCCGTCCCCACAGGCCGAGCCGAAAATTCTGGCACAGTTTCTTTGTCAGGTTTCTCGCAATACCTGTTCCTTCATGTATAGTACAATGTATTCATCAATTATGTGCCAATACCAGAAGGGCATTCTGTCAGAATTTATGACTTGTTTCCTTAGGTCAAACATTAGAAAACTGGAAAGTTAAAGTTATTCCTTTAATCGCTAAAGGGTACTCCTCTTGGTCAGCAGATTTTAAATGTACCGTCTTGCTCAGCAAAGTGGCAAAGACTGAATTCTCATCCTCAATGTGTTGTTGTAAATCAAATGAGGGAAGGAAAGATTTCTTAAACAATACTGGAGTAAAATTATGCTCATTTGATGCTGATCTTGAATGAAGAGAGATATTTACCTTCTACAATTTATCTATGTAATTTGGAAAAATCCTAGTCAATCAGACTATAGTACCATTTTACATCTGCAGTGCTATCTAAACAAAATCAATAGGGAAAGGTTTCAAAAGCCATCATTACAATTTTCATTTTTTTCAAAAATAATCTTTTGCAGTGCCTGAATGTTTAGAGAATGCAACAAGGTTGGAAAGCTAATGTATTAATTTTCATTAACTTCATACTGGGCCTGTAAGTGTGATGAGGTTATTATACTGCACAAACGATAATAAAGTACATTTCAGGGAATGGTATGATTTTGGATATAATTCGGTTTATTGTAAGGGATCTGTTTTTTTCAAAGAACACCTTAAGCGATTTCGCATATTTGGGTTAAGAACTGGTTTTTAAGTCATATTTTTTTACCAATATACATTATAATCATCTAGCTTTCTGGACAGTAAATGGTATGAGTTAAGAGGGACCACCATCTTAAGCCATTATTGTCAAATCATGGCACTGCAGGACCCTACACCTGACCTAACTTAATATTCTTGCATATAATGCTTGTTGTTTTCTTGCTACTGATGAACCTAATACAAGAATAGTCCATCCTACTTATGACTGAAAAAAACACCACTGAGGACTTGTCCAGACTGTACCACATGTAATACATACCACATGCAATCGTGTGTGCAAGACATTGACGTTAAGGCATGAATCTGAACATCGAATGGCAACATTTACAATTTTAATAACGAATATAAAAGTGAGCACTTGAAGAAATGCACTGATTATAAATAGTCTAATACATTCTAGGCCAGCAGTGAGATGCACCTCCCTGGTGAGGCATGGGATGCTAGAGAATAGCATACTCACACTGATTTGCCTGGTAGGGTGAGAGGAAGGGAAGGGAAGTGTTTCGCTGGTCCCTCCCTTCCTCTCTGGAATTTATATTATCAAGATAATGGGCACTTTCCTCTTTTAAAATGATAAAAAAAATTCCAATGTTGATATTTGACCGGTTTCAGTTTTCAAAGGTTTGGACTATGCTGGAACTTGCAGGAGGGATTATCTATGACCCAGTGATTAAAGCAATGAAGGTTGTGTGTTTGAGCAGTTGTATCAGAGAGAGGAAGAATGCAAATGGTCACTCATGTCAAACAGCTACAGTGTAAAGGAAAAATATTCACTGTTTGTTGAATTTTTCTTCCGATCAGAGTTGTCACCTAGGAGCGGCGAAACATCTCATTTTCAATTTAATTTTAAAGTATTTGCTTAATCAACAAAACTGAAAAAAGGCCAGATTATAATTTGCCTTTTGTTGTCTCATGTAGCTCAGCCTTTTTTATGTTGTTTCTACAGCAGTGTTTAAGTGCTGTTAAGAGTGGTTAGATTTCAGATATACGTGTTACGTTCTAACTGCTAACAGCTGGGGTATGATAATCGTTTTTTTTTCACAGGGTTAGGGGAATGATCTTACAAAGTTTGGTTAGACTCTGGTATTCATTACCTGCACACGTTTCTCCTCGTTCCCCCATTTCCCTGCCTGGAATCTATGACATAGTTTGAAAATGTTACCGAATTGAATCCATTTGGTTTTATTTAAATGGCTCAAGTTTTCTCAAAAGAGTTTCTTAAGCCAAAAATCTTTGCTGCAATTATATGCTCACCTGTCACTGAGCAACCACCAGGTTATTAGCCATTTATTCAGAAAATGATGGGAACATGCTTAGATCAGCAAAGTCCTCATTGTTGTAATTGCCAGTCCCCTGTGTTGGATCTCCAAGCATGGACAACATATCCTACAAGTAAAAACAAGCACGGGCTTTAGAGTTTTGAAAGAGTTAGATCCTATAGAAATACAGAATATAGAAAATCTAGTGCAAATATTAAACCATAGAAAAATATTACCACCAAAGACACTCAGAATTAAAGCATGCAACTTACACATGCAGCTAAAAACGACTTAACATACATGCAAATGCAATTGATGAAGGTTAAAAACTTGCATAACTGTGGAAGACACAACAACCACTCTGGCCTGGAATTACTGCTCAGTTGCACTAGATTTTCTTGGCACAATTGCCCAAAGTTGGTGTAATTGGTATAAATGATCATGGAATTTTGAGCACAAACTGCATTTAGGGCAACTCACATTTCCATTAGCTTCTGTGCTAGTTTTGAAAGGTTGCGCTATAAGCAGGCCCCACCCACCAAATTGGCCACACTCCAGAGTGAATTAATCACCACTGGGAGTAGCCCCTCATTGCTCTCATTTCCAGGCCTTCAAGGAGGCTCCGAAAATTAAGTTGGATCATTTGGGCGCAAGGACACTAACTGGTATGTTTTAAAGGTTTTGATTATTTTACAAATTTTCTAAGGATTGGACTACTTTAATACAACCTAACTGGAAAATAATTGTTTTCTTCAAGTCATTTTCAGTCAATTAAAATCGGGTTACTCACAGGTGGTGGATTGACACTGATTTACAGAAACATTTATTATTTTTGGGATAAACCCATCTTTAGCTGTATTAATCAAACTGGACATGTTCCTACTCTTAAGTATACCAAGGGATATTTTTAAAGTAAAATTTCTTCAAAAAAAATTACGTCTTAAAATGCCTGATTGCTCTGGATTAAGGCAGGTTTTCCGTTTGGTGACATACAAATGAGTTTGAACAGATACTCAACAAAACACTTTTCAAGAAAGGTGCAATTTGTACCAGAATCACTGATTGTGTCCAAAATGGAAACTCTACCCCAATATTCAGCCCCAGAAGAAAAATGGATTATCCCACACAGGGGGTCTGGATTATGCCTCACAAGAGATCTAGATTATCCCACACAGGAGGCAGTAATTAATCAGGCGACGGGACTCTGTTCCGCCATCTAGAGAGCAGGGCAATGCCTTGCATCGCACCCTTTGGGAAAGGCCCACCAAATTAAGTGTCCATCAGACACTTCAGTGACCAGCGGTGGGCCTTCTCCAGGACAAAGGACCCCAGGAGCAGAAATCTCAGCTCTGCCCAGAGCTGCTGGCTAATCAGAGGCAGTAGCTGTGCAATGCAGGCAGCATCATGGAAGCAGTGGCAGCTGTCAGCAGTGTACTCACCAGAGGCCCAGGATCGCCCAGGGACCCAGGTCATAGATTAGCAAAGGGCAGGATGGGGACACAGGGTGAGGATTAGCAGCAAGGGCAATGTGTGGCCCTCAATGGACACCCCCTTTCCCGATGTCGTGTCCCTTGATCTGGCACTGAGTGCCTGACAATGAGGAACCCCCCCACTGGGACTTTGCAAGCAAACCCAATAGGGCTTTCCGCATGGTGACCCATCTGCCCACTGCTGGCTGAATACCAGTGGCGCCGAGATGATGCTCTTATGTGGGCATTAATTGCCCACTTAGTGGGCTTTAATTGGCGGTGGAGTGGCCATCCATGAGCCTTCCTTCCCCAGACTTAAGCAGGGCACAGGCGGGAAGGCAGTAGGGTGCCCACTCACCACACTCTTGGCCAAGTAAATGCTCCCTCGCCTCCAAACTCACCTCGGAGGAGAACATTAAATGCCCCCAGAGAATTTGAGTTGACCCTACCTTGCAGGATCATCCTTATTTATAAAGTGATTTGCATCCTCCAAACACTGCAGGGATATCGAAAGGACCCAGGGAAACTATGGGCTGAGCACACATGTTAATTTCACTACGGGCTGGATTTTACAGGGCGCTGTGGTCCCCAACTGTCCGGCTAAAAAGTCGGTGGTGAGCACGCCCACCATAGTGACGGCTGCCCCTCAGCCATTTAACGTGGGAGCAATGTTAATTACTTTAAGCCAAGACTTCTGCTACTATCTTGGGAGGAAGTCCCGCCTTAGAGAGCTGCCGGCCAATTGGATAACTGGCAGCTCTGTTGTCCCAGCAGCGCAAGGCAGGAGTGGTGGCCACTGCTGCACGTACAGGCAGTCCTGACGAAAAGGACTTAAGTTAAGTCTGGGGTATCGCCAGGTGAGGGACCAAGTTTGAGAGGCAGGTGGGTAGTAAGGTAAAGGGAGAAGTATGACCTTGGTGGGGGAGTTAGGGGTGCCTCTGATGGGCACAGGGGACCTGCAAAGGAGGTTCCCCCGCACCCATTGATTTGAAGCCAGCCCACATAACTAAAGCTGCTAGGCTTCCCACATAGTGTGGGCCTCCACCAGCCATGGGTAAAATAGTGGCAAGAGTGGGATGAGGCCATTAATTGGCCATTTAAGGGCCTCAATAGGCCTAACAGTGGCGGGCTGCCCGACATCTCCACCGCTCCACATGAACTTTCAGACAAGTCAGGGGTGTGCAAGTAGGTGGGCAGGCACCTGCCCTGTCTTCAAACCCACTGGCAAGGGAGTGTAAAATCCAGTGCTATGACTCTGGAAGTAAGCAGTGTTACATGTACTCTCCTGCTTCAGCACTGAAGAAAGGCGATGGTGGGGGCGGAGGTTGGGGAGTGAAACCTCAGTATGTGAAAGATGCAGAATGAAAATGGCTCTAAGAGGTAATTAATAGCAGCATACGGTGTTGCCAACCACCCATTTAACAATCTTCTGTATTAACATTGCTTTGCCCTAGGTCCTTGCACTATAAGAACTGTCAAGACTGACTGCTTCATGTGAGGGCCATAGGAATTCAAGTTCTTCAAGCATCTTAAACTACAGACACACTGTTCTACCTGTGTGCTGGCAGAAGATAAAACAATTGTATAATTTCTTACCCCAAAATGAACCTATAAAATGACCATAAGGCCATAAAACATAGGAGCAGAAATTAGGCCATTCGGCCCATCAAGTCTGCTCCGCCATTCAATCATGGCTAATAAGTTTCTCAACCCCATTCTCCCGCCTTCTCCCCGTAACCTTTGATCCCCTTACCAATCAAGAACCTATCTATCTCGGTCTTAAATACACTCAATGACCTGGGCTCCACAGCCTTCTGTGGCAATGAATTCCATAGATTCACCACTCTCTGGATAAAGAAGTTTCTCCTCATCTCTGTTCAGGTCTTCCCTTTACTCTGAGGCTGTGCCCTTGGGTCCTAGTCTCTCCTACTAATGGAAACACCTTCCCCACGTCCACTCTATCCAGGCCTTTCAGTATTCTGTAAGTTTCAATCAGATCCCCCCTCATCCTTCTAAACTCCATTGAGTATAGACCCAGAGTCCTCAAACGTTCCTCATATGTTAAGCCTTTCATTCCTGGGATCGTTCTCGTGAACCTCCTCTGGACCCTCTCCAGGGCTAGAACATCCTTCCTGAGGTACGGAGCCCAAAATTGCTCACAATATTCTAAATGTGGTCTGACCAGAGCCTTATAAAGCCTCAGCAGCACATCCCTGCTTTTATATTCTATTCCTCTCGAACCTTTAGAAAAGCACAAGCTGAGTCCTAAGGGCCTTCCTGTCAGTAAACCAAACAAGTCACAATGATCTACCAAAAGAGTTTGTAGTTCACTCACTTTTCAATCTGGGACCAATGCTGACATAACAGTTGACGGAGGTCTAAGAGTCCTTGGCAGTATTGTGTGCTAATTTCCTCTGCACCAACTGATGTCATTTAGGGTTCAGCAATCACAGATTTTTTGGCCTTACCGTGCTTGTTTATCTTATATCTGAATAATGTGAGTAACAGACTCACATGGCCACACTTCAGTAATGAGAATTGCATATGATGAGAGTGAGTGTCAGTGATTGTGAATGGACTATTTCATTTTACACAAACCTTACAGCTTTTGGAATGTGCTGGTGCAGACTTACTTGCTCAGCTGTTGAGGGACTTAGATTGTTTTTGATGCATGCCAAATATTTCACAGATAAATGTCAAGAGGCGCACGATCACTGCAGGATAACTGGGAAACACTACACAAGGTATAACCTTCCAATTTGTGCCATGGTCTCTTGGATCCTAATACTACATTGTTTGTTTCTGCCTGCTTTATTTGATTGTTACCTGGCTGCTCAGGGAGCACAGGGTCATTTACTACATAACCTAGAGAGTTTTTAAATTCAGTTTTGGATGTGGGCAGCAATGGGATGGCTGATATGTATTGCCCATTCCTAGTTGCTTGTGGTTAGATGCAATTGAGTAGTTTCCTAGATCACTTCAGAAGGAAATTAACCACATTGGTTTGGGACTGAAATCACATTTAAGCCAGACTGGATAAGGACGACAGGTTTTCTTTCCTAAGGGATATTAGTTGGGTTTTCATTACAATTCCTCAGCTACACTGTCACTTTTACAATTGCCAGCTTCCTTATTTACAGGTTGAAAAGAAAGAACTAAATTCAAATTCTCAAACTGTCATGGTGAGTTTTAAACTCGTGCAGTGTTTCCTCAGGACCTACTGAGCAAATTTTACTCCTAATGTGTGATGGTCATCAAATGAACAGTGGCACATTTCTTAAATTTGCCCATTCACGTGAGTGAATTAAGAGTGAGTTTACCTTTTCCAATTCATAAACATCAGAAAAGTACCATTTTATGCTAAAATAGGAAACATGTGGAAATGACATGAAAACCAATTGTAACTATGCTACATGGTGCTGCTGGGAGTAATTATGTGATGTTGGTGGAGATTTTAACGTGGTCACTGGTTGAATTCCAAACATACGTAAACTCCTGGCTGAGTACACTGAGTGAGCAGATTGTCTGAGGAGCCGTGTAGTCATTGAGATTTGAGAAAGAGGTTAATATTTATGCAGATGCTCACCTGGAAGACCTCAGGTTGTCCTTGTTGTTGGTGAGTATGCTGCTCATTTGCCTGTTGACTGTGATGCTGGCCTTGCCACTGAGACCATACAGCCGAGCCTTCAGATGATCTGCCCGGGAACTGTCCACTACTCTGTCCACTCTCAGCTGTGGGCAAGATATCAATGCATACCCAAAACATTAGTTACTTTTAGGAAATACACAGTATAGTCAGAGAAATGTTACCATCCACAACCGATGAAAAACTAAAAGTTTGAACAAATTTTACTGGGCCGACAGATGTTGATTAACATGCAGCATATTACAAATTCCAAAAAGGATAGAAACACTATATGAACAAAACAAAAACTCGCACTGAATACATTAAGCAGCTAATTTCTTTATCGATGTTTTAAGAAACTAATGAATCTACCATGACATTGACGACAGTATATTGAAGATAATACTGGGGAGGGGGTGCAGGTAGAGGAAAGCTGTGGGAGACACTAATAACATCAAAGGCTTTGCCAGGGAAAAAAGCAGCAGCCACACTAATTGCTTAGATTACAGACCTGATGACTGGAAACTTAATGAGGAACATTTTCCTCCCATTAGGGGGGCAGGGGAGATGTGCGGGAGCGGGCGGGCAGCCTTCCGATTGGCGCCCCTGGTCGAGGGGGTGGGGGGCGCTGCCATATTACGTGGGTGGACCAATTAAGGCCCGCCCAGCGTGACGTCCGCCAGGAAGCGCTATGCGCTCCCTGTGCAGGCTGAGGGAGGGGGAATTCCCTCAGCCGAGAGTGTGCACTTTCCCGCATGTGCACAGAGAGCGCACAGATCCCCCTGAGGCAAAGTGCTGCCTCAGGGAGATTGGCTCCAATTCAAAAGTTGAGAGGAAGGTAATAAAAAAATTTCCCTGACATGTCCCCGCATGTGACACTGTCACGAGTTGGGACATGTCCTCAACTTTTATTTAAACATTTGATAAACATTTAAAAAGCCCTCATGAGACCTCATCCCGCCCATGGATGAGGTTTCATGCTTTTTCCGAGGCCCGCCAGGGCTCCCGGCCTGCCTGCCAATCTTAAGGCTGGACGGGCAGGTCCATCAATCAAGTTAATTAGTTTGTTAATGGCCTTAATAGGCCGAACTGAAAGTCTAAATGACGCGGGGTGATGTCGGGACGCATGCCTAATGTATCCCCGCGTCATTAGATGCACTGGCGAGCGGGCCCCACCCCCGCTCGCCAACCAGAAAAACCTGCCCAATGAAAAGACCAAAGTTCAGCCCAGAAAGAGAGTTAGGCTTCAGGGAGCAAAACCACATTAAACACACCCCCAACAGGAGTTGGATAATTTTATGAGTGAGTTCGAACTTTCTCTTCCATTTTTCCTTTAACCTTTTATATATTTATATTCACCTAATTTTTTCATTTTTTAGGTGAGACATTCCTTCAGATTATGTGTCCTGTAGCCTCATGTCCCTTGCAATCTGGAATATAAGCTTTGCTACCCAAATGTAGTTAAATGATCAAATGACAGAGGGGCCATAACACAGTACGCTGCTGTGGTTAATGCAATATCACACATACATATCTGCTTCCTTTATGGAAAAAGGGTTTAAAACTCACTCCATCAAGAAGGGGCACGACTGCAAGTCACAGTCAATTTATTTTACATAAAATACAGGAACGAACAGGATACAATTTTCACTGTGCAGTCAGATAATTTCCTGTGCTCCTTGGATAATTGAAAAATAATAAGACACAAAACTTTACTGACACATAAGCATTAGCTCACTCTCCAATCAGGATGCCAGGGCTCATTAGGCCATTTTGTGTGTGACAGTGAGAAAGGGAGGGAGACGGCATGAAAAAGAACGAGAAAGAAAAAGAGAAAGCACAGGAGTTCTATGACCTCTGCCTTAAATCCACGCGGTTACTTGCTGAGCAATTGATCACCAAGGGCCCTAGATTGGCTCTCCCTTTAAATGGTGAGCAAACAAAACATTAACCCTTGTTTAAATCACCCAGAATAACTGCCGATCAACAATGACTGAAAGCAATCCTTTCCATAAAAAGCATCCTATGCTGCCAGCTGTACTGACCATTTTAAATGACTAACATCCTGAGGTTGTCCCATTGCTTTAAAGGTACAGATATGGGCAAAAGTAAACAGCATTAATGCTAGTATATCTCTGCTGTGACTTCCTCTCTGGGTAGTTTTAAATTAAGATCGCTATCAGCCTGGTTTCATTTCTGCCAACTTTACATTAAAACAACGAGCTAAACGTAACTTTGCAGAAATTTTAAAAATTAAAAAATCTGGTTCAGGTAAAGACTGAATTGCTGTGATAAAGTTATTTTCTATCTGTAAAATCAGCTAACGACAACATGATTTCTGAAAGGACTTTCAAAATATATTTTGAATGATTTATTGGTTTCTCTCTCATTCCAATTTAAAATCTCTCATTGGCCCTGCACCTCCCTATCTTTGAAACCTCCTCCAGTCCTTTAGCCCTCTGTGATTTCTGCACACTTCGAATTCTGGCTTCTCGTACATTCCTGATTTTCATGATTCCACCACTGCCACTGAGGATCTACTCTCTGCAATTCTCTTCCTAAACCTCTTTGCCTCTTTCTCTCCTCCCCCAAGTCTACTTCACTGACCGAGCTTGTGGTCACCTGTCCTATCATCTCCTTACGTGGTTTGGTGACAATTTTTTTGATAACCTCCGTGAAGCTGAAGCACCTTGAGAAGTTTAACTATAGAGCCAATAAATGCAAGTTGTTTACTGGTAGCTGATTCCTGGCTAATTCCTGACTCGCAGTTTTTGTAAATGGTTGCTACTTGTTCACTGACAAGTTCCCACCTGTTCAAGTTTGTTTTAATGCTGTTTTGTGAATATTTTTGGGCCAGTCAAATTTTTCATATATTCTGCTTGTGTGGGGCTTTTAGGTGCAACAGACACTAGAATAACCAAGGGTGGGGAACATGTTTCCACACAGAGAATTCGTAAAAGATGGAATGTTTTACCAAAGGCAGCTATTGAAGCAAAGACTATGAAATTATTTAAATAGGGAATGGAATAGTTTTTGAGGAGGAGGAACATGAAAAGATACCAGGTGATGACATTGGAGCTCAGTATAGCTTTAAGAGGAAATCTAGCAAGTGACAGTTTGGCTCAGTCGATAGCACTTTTACCCGAGTCAGAAGGTTGTGAACTGAAGTCTCACTCGAGGGCTTGACCACATGACCAAGGTCAACACTTCAATAGAGTGCAGCACTGTAGAGATCAGCCATGAGCTCAGTGAATGGCGGAATGACCCAAGGGCCTGAATTGCCTATTCCCCTTCCTATCTCATTGCTTGTTATGTTTTGATTAGCTACTGTGTTTTCCCACATAACAGAAACCATATTTTATAAGTAATTTATTTGTGTTTGACATCATGAGGACAAGAATTACAATATACTAATGCAATAATTTTCTTTGGTAGAGGGATGGGTCTTCTCTGGTCAGTAACCGTTCCATTAAAGACTGCAGTACAGGAACAGGAATGTATTGGGGCATCACAGGGAAGCTGAAGAATTTAGAATGAGCTTTGATGTGTAGCATGTGAATACGTTTCCTGTTCTTTTGTCTCCATTTTTTGAAACTGAGCTACTAGGCCCTGTTCTAAAGATAGTAACAACCCTTCCTAAAAATCCCATGCTATCTAGCAATGGCTTATCACATCTAATTACATCACCAGCATAAATTGGAGATTTTCAGGTTCATTTGGTTTAGACTTAAGAGTGGATATGTGCTGAAAGCAGACCTTCAAACTGCAAAAGTTCAAAATTCGTTCTTTGGAAATACAGTAGTGTTACAACGTACATATTTCAAGATGCGTATTCCTGAACATTCAGCATGTGATTGGGACTAGGCTAACATGGAACTCGGTGACTTCATGGGGCCTTTTGTTAACAGGCTCATCTAATTATGCAATTTTTATTTTTCAATTCTCAATAATAAATCAGTGACCATTGGCACTGTAATATAAAAAAAATGAATAAAGCGTTTTGAGATGGTTTGATGACATATGATAAATAAATCCAAATAATTCTTTCTTCATGATTCCAACATGACCTAACATGACAAGCGATTAATTTAGATGAGAGATCTGTCTTACTCACCTGAGTCGAACATAAATAAATTCCTCAGCCTAGCTCAGTTCAATCAATAAGAACAAAACAAAGAGTGCTCAAAGCCCCTGAACTCAGCAGAGTCCATTACACAGTAGCATTATATCAAAAAGATGTGTCAGGGATCAGACTTTGCACTTGCTGCATTTTGATGGAGTAGTTTGGCTCCAAGGCTATTGATGACTTTGTATTGAACAAATCCCCATTTCCCAAGATATCTGAACACAGAGAGAGAGAGAGAGACGAGAGGACATTAAGGAGCACGGAGAGAGACGAGAGACCGTTAAAGAGCGTGGAGAGAGAGATGAGAGACCATTAAAGAGCGTAGAGAGAGAGAGAGTGACGAGAGACCATTAAAGAGCGTGGAGAGAGAGAGGGGGAGACAAGGTGTCATTAACGAGCACGGAGAGAGAGAGAGAGAGAGAGATGAGAGACCATTAAAGAGCGTGGAGAGAGAGAGAGGGAGACAAGATGTCATTAACGAGCACGGAGAGAGAGAGAGACGAGACACCATTAAAGAGCGCGGAGAGAGAGAGAGACCACTAAAGAGCGTGAGAGGGAAAAGAGCGTCAAGAGCAGCTGATTGGTGAATAGGATCGGAGAGTATTTCTAGGCTTTAAAGTAAAAATAAAGTCTTTAGTTTAGGTTTACATTTACGTCTCTAGTCTTTTTTTCTCCTTTTCTTAAAAATAGCTGGTTAAATATAGGATTGATACTGGTGTAAAAAATAATTACAATAAAATGTAAAGAATGGGGGATTTTTCAAATGTAAAGAGCAGGGATACTAGAGTAATTAATTAATTAATTAGAATACGATAGCGATGGCAGGATGGGTGATGTGTTGCTGCTGCAGCATGTGGGAGCTGCTGGACACCAAGGTGATGCAGAGTGAACCCATCTGTAGTAAGCGTTTGCAGCTCGAGGAACTTCGGATCCGAGTTGAGGAGCTGGAATCCAAGCTGCAGACATTGCGCCACATCAGGGAGGGGGAAAGTTACCTTGACACTTTGCTCCAGGAAGCGGTCACACCCCTCAGATTAGGTCATTCAAATTTGGTCTGTGATCAGGGACAGGAGGTTGTGACTGCAGGTGAAGCAGGTTTGGGGACCCAGGGGGTAGTGTTCGAGGAGCCTCGGCCCCTGCAACTGTCCAACAGTTACAAAGTTCTTGCAAGCTGTGTAGACGAGAATGGAGACTGTAGGGAGGATGAGCAAATTGACCATGGCACCGTGGTACAGGGAGCCATTCAAGTGGGGAGAGGGAATAGGAACGTAGTAGTGGTATGGGACAGTATAATTAGGGGGGCAGATACTGTTCTCTGCAGCCGTGAGCGTGAGTCTCGAAGGCTGTGCTGCCTGCCCAGTGCCAGGGTTAAGGAAACCTCCTCAGGGCTGGAGAGGAACTTGGAGTGGAAGCGGAGGGATCCAGTTGTCGATGTCCATGTTGGTACCAATGACATTGATAGGACTAGAAAGGAGGTTCTGCTGAAAGAATTTGAACAGTTCGGAGCTAAATTAAAAAGCCGAACCTCCAAGGTAATAATCTTGGGATTACTACCTGAGCCAAGGGCAAACTGGCATAGGGTAAATAAAGTCAAGGAGTTAAATGCATGGCTCAAAGATTGGTGTGGGATGATTGGGTTTCAGTTCATGGAGCACTGGTACTCGGGTAGAAAGGAGCTGTTCTGGTGGGACGGGCTTCACTTGAACTGTGCTGGGACCAGTGCCCTGGCGAATCGAATAACTAGGGCTGTACTGGGTGCTTTAAAATAAATAGAGGGGAGGGGGGTGGCAGGGTTCTGGAGAGGGGATACATATGCTTACAAGCAAAAGGATATGGCAGCATTGCAGGGCAGCTATTTAGGTAATGATACCCAGAGTATGACAGGAAGGGACAGAGTGAACAAACATAAAAAAAGCAGTAAATGGGGTCAAAGGGGGAAAAAATGGTAAAAAGGCAAAATGAATGGCTCTTTACTTAAATGCACATAGTATTTGGAACAAAATAAATGAATTAATGGCACAAATAGAGATTAATGGATATGATCTTATAGCCATTACGGAGACATGGTTACAGGAGATCAAAGCTGGGAACTAAATATTCAGGGGTAAGTGACTTTTTGAAAGGACAGGCAGGAAGAAAAGGGTGGTGGGGTAGCTTTGTTAGTACAAGATGGAATAAGCACAATAGCAAGAAATGATCTTGGATTGGAAGATGTAGAATCCATATGGGTGGAGGTAAGAAATAACAAGTGGAAGATGACACTGGTGGGAGTAGCCTATACTGTAGGACAGAGAATAAATCAGAAGATAATGAGGGCATGTAAAAAAAGGCAGTATATTAATCATGGGTGACTTTAATCTTCATGCAGGTTGTGAAAATCATATTGGTAGAGGTAGTCATGAGCAAGAATTCATGGAGCGTATTCAGGACAGTTTCCTACAACAAGATGTTGTGGATCCAACCAGGGATCAGGCTATTTTGGATCAGGTAATGTGTAATGAGGCAGATTTAATAAATGATCTAAGAGTAAATGATCCCCTAGGAAACAGTCACCATAACATGGTTAAATTTAGCATTCAGTTTGAGAGTGAGAAACGTGGGTTAGAAACAACTGTGCTAAATTTAAATAAGGATAATTACAAAAGAATGAGGGGAGAGTTGGCTGGAGTGGACTGGGAAAGGAGTTTAGCAGAAAAGACGGTTGATGAACAATGGCTGACATTTAAGAAAATAGTTCATGACTCACAACAAAGATATATCCCAGTGAGGATGAAGGAATCTAGGAAGGGGATAAACCAACCATGGTTAACCAAAGAAGTTGAGGATAGTATCAAATTGAAAGAAAAAACATACCATGTGGCAAAGGTTAGGGGTAAGCCAGAGGATTGGGAAAGTTTTAAAAACCAACAAAAGATGACCAAAAAATAATAAAGAGGGAGAAGATAAACTTTGAGGGTAAACTAGCAAGTAATATAAAAATGGACAGTAAGAGCTTCTTTAAATATATAAAAAGGAAGTGAGAGGCCAAAGTAAACATAGGCCCCTTAGAGAACGAGGCTGGGTAAATAATAATGGGAACACAGAAATGGCAGAGCAGTTGATTAAACATTTGATCCCGGGTATGGAGGGATTTTCTTATGAGGAGAGGTTGAGTAGGTTGGATCTGTGCCCAATGGAGTGTAGAAGAATGAGAGGCAACCTTATTAAAATATATAGGATTCTTAGGGGCTTGACAGGGTAGATGCTGAGAGGTTGTTTTCCCTTGTGGGAGGGTCTAGGGCCAGAGGGCATAATCTAAGAGTAAGGGGTTGCCCATTTAAGACAGAAATGAGGAGGAATTTCTTCTCTCAGAGGGTAGTCAATCTGTGGAATTCTCTACCGCAGAGGGCTGTAAAGGCTGGGTCGTCAGTATATTCAAGGCTGAGATAGACAGATTTTTAATCAGTAAGGGAATAAGGGTTATGGGGAAATGGCAGGAAAGCGCAGTTGAGGATTATCAGATTAGCCATGATCTCATTGAATGGCGGAGCAGACTCAATGGGCCGAATGGCCTACTTCTGCTCTTATGTTCTGAACAAAAATGCTCATCATTAAAAAAAACACATATGTAAAGGCTTAATATTAAACCTACATCTCATAAGCCTGGGGAGAAACAGATAACCAATCTCAGCGTTCTTCATTGTTTCAATGTTGGATATTCTCCACAAATAAATTAGGCAATCATCCAAATGAAGAGAATTGGAAGATACTGTTCTCTTAAGGAATTTCATTTTGTGTTCATCTCACATAAGTCACATGATTTCCCTTCTCTAACAATGAATATGCAGCCTATTTTTAAAAATTCATTTATGGGATGTGGGCATCGCTGGCTAGGCCAGCATTTATTGCTCATCCCTAATTGCCCTTGAGAAGGCGGTGGTGAGCTGCCTTTGTGAACCGCTGCAGTCCATGTGGTACAGGTACACCGACAGTGCTGTTAGGGAGGGAGTTCCAGGGTTTTGACCCAGCGACAGCGATGGAACAGCGATATATTTCCAAGTTAGGATGATGAGTGGCTTGGAGGGGAACTTCCAGTTGGTGGTGTTCCCATGTGTCTGCTGCCCTTGTCCTTCTAGATGGCAGCAGTTGTGGGTTTGGAAGGTGCTGTCTAAGGAGCCTCGGTGAGTCCCTGCAGTACATCTTGTAGATTGTACACACTGCTGCCACTGTGTGTCGGTGGCAGAGGGAGTGAATGTTTGTGGATGAAGTGCCAATCAAGCAGGTTGTTTTGTCCTGGATGGTGTCGAGCTTCTTGAGTGTTGTGGGAGCTGCATTCATCCTGGCAAGCGGAGAGTATTCCATCACACTCCTGACTTGCGCCTTAAAGATGGTGGACAGGCTTTGGGGAGTCAGGAGATGAATTACTCACTGCAGGATTCCTAGCCTCTGATCTGCACTTGTAGCCACAATATTTATATGGCTAGTCCAGTTCAGTTTCTGGTCAATGGTAACCACTAGCATTTGATAGTGAGGGATTCAGCATCCATTAACCACAGCCATCTTCCTTTGTGCCAGGTATGACTCCAACCAGCGGGGAGTTTTCCCTGATCCCGCTGATTCCAGTTTTTCTAGGGCTCCTTGATGCCACACTCTGTCAAATGCTGTCCTGGTGTCACTTCACCTCTGGAGTTCAGCTCTTTTGTCCATGTTTGAACCAAGGCTGTAATGAGGCCAGGAGCTGAGTGGCCCTGGCAGAACCCAAATTGGGCGTCAGTGAGCAGATTATTGCTGAGTAAGTGCCGCTTGGTGGCACTGTTGATGACCCTTTCCATCACTTTACTGATGTTCGAGAGTAAACTGATGGGCGGTAATTGGCTGGGATGGATTTGTCCTGCTTTTTGTGTACAGGACATACCTGGGCAATTTTCTACAAAGCGGGGTAGATGCTAGTGTTGCAGCTACACTAGAACAGCTTGGCTAGGAGCACGGCAAGTTCTGGAGCACAAGTCTTTAGCATTATTGCCAGGGTATTGTCAGGGCCCATAGCCGTTGCAGAATCTAGCGCCTTCAGCTGTTTCTTGATATCACACAGAGTGAATCAAATTGGCTGAAGACTAACATTTGTGATGCTGGGAATCTCCAAAGGAGGCTGAGATTGATCATCTACTCTGCACTTCTGGCTGAAGATTGTTGCAAATGCTTCAGCCTTATCTTTTGGACTGGCGTGCTGGGCTCCCCCATTATTGGGGATGAGGATATTTGTGGAGCCTCTTCCTCCAGTGAGTTGTTTAATTGCCCACCACCAATCATGACTGGATGTGGCAGGACTGCAGAGCTTAGATCTGATCCGTTGATTGTGGAACCGCTTAACTCTGGTCTGCATTTCCTCCTCAATTAGAAAGAGGAAGCTATGCCAAGTTAGTAAGACAGCAGGGAAGGAGTAAGAAAACTTCATGGCATGGAGACTGAATAAACTGGAGGAGTTTAAGAGGACTGCAAGGCAAGTAATCCTACTTTCTAGCTTCTTTCAATCCTTCCCATACTACAACAACAATGTGCATTTATATAGAGCCTTTAACACAGTAAAATACTTTGCAAGTGGGTACCTAGGTTAAAATCAATTTGGAGACAAAAGAAGATTTTAAGACCAAGCTAAAAGCTCGGTTACAAAGGTAGGTTTCAAGCAGTGTATTAAAGGATGAGAGAAGTAGACAGATGAAGGGAGGAAATTCCTAAGCTTAAGGTGTGGACATCTAAATTATAATCAGTCCGCAAAACCATCTTGATGCCATGATGCTCCGATACACATTTGCTTTTTAATATAGATTTAAATATCAAGGTTTTAAAGAAAACAGGTTGCTTACAGTGAACAATGGGTGCTTTTTCACACTGCCTGGAACTTACTGGACAGTAAACTTAACACAAATAAGCTGAAATTAGTTTGGGTGGAGATAAGAAACAGCAAACAAAGGAAAAAAGTCACTGGTGAGGGTAGTTTATAGGCCCCCTCTAACAGTAGCTACACTGTAGGACAGAGTATACATTAAGAAATAATGGGGGCTTGTATGAAAGGTACTACAATAATCCTGGGCGATTTTAATCTTCAAATAGATTGGAACAAGTCAAATCGGCAAAGGTAGCCTGGAGGATGAGTTCAGAGTGCATTTGGGACAGTTTCTTCAAGCAATGCCTTCTGGAACCAACCAGGGAGCAGGCTAATTTAGACTTGGTAATATGCAATGAGACAGGACTAATTCATGACCTCATGGGGGAGAATTTTCTCGTTGCTGGCGGGGTTGGGCGAGAGTGGGCGTGGGCGCGCAGCCAATCGCCGTCTGCGATCGGCTGCACGCCACCATTTTACGTGGGTGGGCATGCGCGCGAAAGAGCACAGAAATCTCCCTGAGGCAAAGAGCTGCCTCAGGGAGATCAGTTCGATTTTTAAAAAATTTTAATAAAGACAAAAAAAAAATTTTTAAGACATGTCCCCTCATGTGACAGTGTCACAGGAGCTGGGACATGGCAATGAATTTTATTTAAAAATTGTTATTAAACTTTAAAAACCTTCATGAAGCCTCATCCCGCCTGTGGATGAGGTTTTATGATAAATGCGAAGGCTGCCTGGGCTCTTCGCCTGCCCGCCAACCTTAAGGCTGGACGGACAGCTCAGTTAAGTATTCTAATTGATATTTAAATGGCCTTAATAGGCCTTTGACAGTTCGGCTGAATGACGCGCGGTGACATTGGGACACACACCCAATGTCACCACGTGTCACTTTATGCGTTGGCAAGTGGGCTCCACCCTTGCACGCCGACTAGATTCTGCCTGTAGTAAAGGATCCTCTAGAATTTCACATTCAGTTTAAGGGTGAGAAATGTGGGTCTAAAACTAGTACCTTAACCTTAAATAGAGGCAATAAAGACAGAGTTGGCTAATGTGGACTGAGAAAATAGGTTAAGCAAATAACATTTTATCTTTACTTTTGCTGTATACATTGGGAATAAATAAACAAATCATGATTTGAAGCTCAGGCCTTTATGGAAAGACAGGATTTGTTTCCCAGTGCCTTGAAACAGTTGAAGGCTGTAGCAGAGAAAATGGGGGTCAACTTAAAATCAGGACCTAAGAAGGCAGATTGTTGAAAAATTGGCTTGTCACTTGAAGATCAAGAAAGAAAAGAGCGGTTCTGCTCGTGTTCAGGTAGAACTAGGCAAACTGAATTAGAAAAACAAAGGGAAATGAGAAAATTAAAAATGAGAAAGCTTGAATTAGAAAGAGAAGGAAAATAAAGAGAAATGGAAAAAAAACTTGAATTTGAAAGAAAAAGAGGAAAAATAGAAAGGGAAAAATTAGAATCGGAAAGACAAAAGCTCAAAATACATGAATGTGCATTGGAGGTGAAAGGTGAAGATGACCTAAAGCAACCTCCTTGTACTTTTGATTTGGTGAAGAATATTTGCTTGGTACCTAAATTTGGTGAGGAGGGAGCAGATTGAGAAATTGCCACAAATTTGAATTGGCCTAAACAATTTTGGCAATACCCCGAAAGAGTGCTTTCGTAGGGAAAGTTTTGGAGGTGTACTCATCTCTCTCAGAAGAGTGCTTATGTAACTATGGCATAAGGCACTGGCAAACGGACAAGAATTTATAAACTTGAAAGGAAACAGGGCCAGTCCAGTGAGAAGGAAATGATGTTTGATAGGTGGTATAGATCGATGAAAGTTGCAAAAGACTTTGAGAACCTTAGGGAAGTGATTCTGAAGGAAGAAATTGTTTCTTTTAGTTTGTTGGTCTCCATGGGAATCATAAAATTAGATTTCCAGCACCTGCAGTATTTTGCTTTAGTTTTTACTCTTCTTTTCTCTGACAATCAGCTCTTGCTTACAGATCTGGATCAAGGGTAATAGGTCTGGAATAGAGCAGTTCTGAAAGTTTATGAACAGACTGATGATCAGGCTTTTGCTGCTGGATGGAATTACTGATAGCTCCTTTAATCATTTTGCTCAGGATTGGGAAGAGGTTGTTAAAGTGGTAATTGTCCGGATTAAATTTATAATTTTTTTTGTTAGTTGGACAAATCCAAAAAGAAACCTACTTCCCTTTGCGAGCTATAATATATAGAGGACAATTTTTTTTTTTTTTTTTGCGGTAGCAGATTAGTCACCTGCTATAGGAATGGGAATACAGCTTTCTTCCAGGCTGCTGTGACTAATTCTGGGCACTATTCTTTAGGAAGGTCTTGGAGAGGGTTTGGAGGAGATTTACTAGAAGGCTACCAGTGATGAGGCACTTCAGTTAGTGGAGAGACTAGAAAAGCTGGGATTTCTATATTTAGAACGGGGAAGGTGAAGGGGAGCATAGTGGAGGTGTTTAAAATTATTAGGGATTTGATAGATAACAGGATAAACTGTTATCAATGACCAGAGGATGCAGATTTTAGGTAATTGACAAAAATAAACAGACCCTACATGAGGATTTTTTTTAAACTTAGAAAGTTGCTGGAATGTACTGCCTGAAAGGATTTTGTAAATAGGTTCAACAGCAACTACTAAAAGGAAATTGGAGCAGTACTTGGAGGGAGCTAGGAAACGGCCCAAAGATGAGTCAACACAAAACATATTTTCTGCTGTAGGTTTCAGGAAGGTAATATTGAGGTGTGGTGATTATTAACTGAATAAAACAACTGAATACTATTTTTTTTGTTCAATCAATTGATGCGTGCATTGCTGGTAAAAGCCGGCATTTCTTGCTTATCCATAATTATCCTTGAGAAGGTAATGGTGAACCGCCTTCTTGAACTGCTGCGGTCTGAATGCGACTGGGGTTGCTTGCTGCTTTTGTCCTTCTAAGTAATAGAGATTGTGGGCTGGAAGGTGTTGTCAAAGATGGTACAGACTGCAACCATGTTGCACTGAAGGTGGAGTGAGTGGCGTGATGCATAAGGTGCTGAACAAGCGGCTGTTTTGTCTTGGATGGTGTTGAACTTCTTGAGTGTTGATAGAGCTGTACTCGTCCAGGTTAAGTGAAATGCACTGTATCACATCCCTATTTTATGCCATTTAGGTGGTGGAAAGGCTTTGTGGAATCAGGAGGCGAGTCACTCAACTGAGTATCCAGACTCTGCTGTTATAGCCACAGTAATAATGTAGCTTGTCCAGTTAAATTTCTGGTCACTGGTGTCCTCAGGATTGACGATTTGACGATGGTAATGCCATTGAATGTTAAAGGATGGTGGTCTGACTTTCTCTTGTCGGAGTTGGTCATTGCCGAGCAGTTGTGTGGTGTGAATTTCACTCGTCATTTATCAGTCCAAGCCTGAATGTTATCGAGGTCTTGCTGCTTTTCCTACATTATGACAGTGACTACACTTCAAAAGAACTTCATTGCTGTAAAGTGTTTTGAGGTCTCCAGATGCTGT
This sequence comes from Cetorhinus maximus, assembly GCF_964194155.1. Classification (NCBI taxonomy): domain Eukaryota; kingdom Metazoa; phylum Chordata; class Chondrichthyes; order Lamniformes; family Cetorhinidae; genus Cetorhinus; species Cetorhinus maximus. The sequence goes on from NC_135904.1 coordinate 34,630,935, forward strand.
GAAAAGCACTACATAAATGTAAGTCTTTCTTTCAAGTGGATGCTTTAAATTGCTTCATTATCTGAGGAATTGAGATTGGAATTGAACACTGTCCAATCATCAGTAAACATCCCCACTTCTGATCTTATATTGGAGGGAAGGTCATTGATGAAGCAACTGAAGATGTTGGGCCTAGTACACTGATCTGAGGAACTCCTGTAGCAAGGTCCTGGGGCTGAGATGATTGGCCTCCAACTGCCACAACCATTTCCTTTGTGCCAGGACTGACTCCAGCCAGTGGAGAGTTCTCCTCCATGATTTCCACTGACTTCAATTTTACTAGGACTCCTTAGTGCCACACTCGTTTAAATGCTGCCTTGATGTCAAGGGCAGTCACTTTCACCCCAACCTTGAATTCAGCTCTTTTGTCCATGCTTGGACCAAAGCTGTAATGAGGTCTGGATCGGAGTGGCCCTGGCAGAACCCAAACTGAGCATCAGTAAGCAAACAGAAAAATGCATCAAGAAATGAAAAAGGTCTTGGGTTGTGTTACGATTTTAAAAGTTTAAACAGCAAATGGACTTACAGTGAGGATTTTTGCAATGCATGATGAAAGCAAACTTGTCTTGTGTTTACTGACAATGATGATTTTGGCATCAATTGGAGATTTAGTGTAATGAATTTACAATAGAACAGGGAAATGTAATCTGACCAAAATGGCAATCCCCAGTTTACATTCTTAAAAGGAGTAGCAAACCTATGATTACTTTCTTTATCTGGTGACAGAAGCTCCTATTTGTTTGCAGTGTTTGAAGGAAGGAGCAAGAATGAAATATCAAGTCAGGATACTGGTAACTTTCCCACATTATAAGTTCAGACAATGTTTATGGAACTCCTATAATGTCTGAGCTCTTAAAAGGGATGCAGCAACAGAAGCCTGGGGGATTAACATACAATAATCTTTGAAAGCGGCAGGACAAGTTGAGAAGGCTGATAAAAAGAACACATGGAATCCTTGGCTTTACAAATAGAGGTATACAGTACGAAAGCAAGCAAGCTAAATATTAATAAAATCATTAGTTAAACCAAAGCTGGAATATTTTATTCAATTCTAGACAACTCAGTTTTGGAAGGATATCAAGATCTTGGAGACGGCGCAGGGGAGATTTAGAAGAATGGTACCAGGAATTAGGGACATTGGTTATGTGGAGAAATGAGAGAATCTGGGATTGTTCTCTTTACAGCAATAAAGGCTAAGGGAAGATTTAATAAAGAGTACATAAGAAGAAAGTATTTCCACTGGCAAGAGGGGCTGGTAATCAGGGGACACAGATTTAAAGTAATCGGGAAAAGAAACAGAGGTAAGATGAAGAGATTTTTATTAATGGAGTGAGTTACGGGGATCTGGAATGCACTCCCCAAAAGGGTGGTGGAAGCAGACTCAATGGTAACTTTCAAAAGGTAACTGAATAAATACTTGACAGGAAAAAGTATGCAGGGCTACTGGGAAAGACCAGTGGAGCGGGACTAATTGGATAGCTCTTTTAATGAGATCAGGCATGACGGGCCAAATGTCTGCCTTCTGTGCTGTATCATTTTATGAATTCTGTGAATGCTCAGTTTCTCTTCTTTAACCATTCCCTCATCACTTGAATATTGGTATTGAACAGACTGAAAGAGGCATTCAAGTATTGAACAGCCTGTGAACAATATTCATGAAGGTTTAATTCAGTCCATTCTAACATGCTGCAAGACAGCTTCTTAAATCCAAAGGAAGGTTTGTTACCCCAATAACAGAGACAAGCTAATCCTTTATACTCTTAGACGAACCAGAGTGATAAAGCAAGATTGTTAAATATTAAAATCATAAATTATCCAAAATATCAAAGACTTGTAGCTCACTGGTTTATTTCTTTGTAGAGACATTCTTAAGACATCACCTGAGAATCTATTCATTGAGCTGCATGATTTAATCATTACTGTTTTGATTCAACACAATTTATTTACTATCCCAAGGCATGACAGGCTTCAACACATTAATTTTCTGGGCAAGTTGTGACAAACCAGGCTTCATAAAAATCCATCCAAACAATTCTGATGAGTAAATAATCTGTGAAATTGTGAAATTCTATTTACCCAAATGAAGTTTAGCATTATCACGTCAAGAAATTAAGTTGCCTGGCAAGGAATTCAAAAGTGATGTTCAATATTCTTTTCAAAATAATGGTGGTTGATTGATATGTTTGGAACTGATATAAATGCTCTAAAACACACAGGGGTTACCCTGCTTTACTTGCGTTTTGTTCCTGAGAATCATCATTTCTGATGCAGACCTAAGGATAGATTAGCAGAAGCTAAATACTGCAGATGCTGGAAATTTGAAATAAAAACAGAAAATGCTGGAAATACTCAGCAGGTCTGGCAGCATCTGTAGAGTCAGAAACAGAGTTAATGTTTCAGGCCGATGACTACATCAGAACTGGAAAATGTTAGCGGCGTAAGAGATTTTAAACAAGTACAGAGAAAGTGAAAGGGGCAAGCTGGCGGGTAAAGTCTGTGATGTGCTGGAAGGCAGGCAAGATTAAGGTTTAAATAATTAAAGGGTTGATGGTATAAGGCAAAAGGGAGTGCTAATGGGATAAGTAAAGAAACAAGATGGGTCTAGAAGAGATCTGAATGGCAGAATGTGGTGGTGGTTTAAAAAGGCCACTGGAACACTGATCCCCTGGGCCCCCACTCTGCTGTTGGGAGGTTGTCTCCTCTCACTGGTTGTGTTCCAGACACCGCAGTGAGGCTTGCTTGTTGACTGGAAAATTCTAGTGGCATGGTAGAGGAACCTTAATAGGCCCCTTAATTAATATTGGCTACTTGCTACTTGGGCACAGTGTGGCTTCTGCCCCTGGTCCAGCCTTTTTCAAAATGACTCCAGGTTGGAACCGTGTTGTTCATGGTGGCACACTTGGGCCCACGTGTTCCTGGTTCCCACCTCCATCGTGTCTCGAAAATTTGGCCTGTAAACTCTGTTTCACTCTTAACAGGTGCTGCTAGGCCAGTTGAGTATTTCCAACATTTTCCCTTTATATTAGTAAAGATAGATTGCTTCTACCTGCCTTTCTAATGGGTAGTCAGAAGGGTATTGCTACACTGAGACACTTTAGCATGAACCTTTAATTTCCTTGTCCCTCAGAGTGCCTCTATTTCCAGAAGGGGAATCTGTGTATGGTTAAGCAGGCAGATTGCCCAGGCCTGATTTACAATGACACTTACACAGGAACATATGAAGAATTATTTCCCCAACTCAAAAATAAATGGCTATGCCTTTATGGTGTGCAGAGTGGGCTTGAATCATTATTTTTGGATAAGCTATATACATAAATGGAAGTTAAAAGCTAAATGCATGTATCACTGAGAAGGCCCAAAGACACATTCAAGAAGTGTGGGGCACATAGTATTTTCATTTGAAGAATGACCGGTGCTATAGCTAGGTGGTGAACAATTAACCTTGACAGCCACAACCGTGACTAATTGTCCTGCAGTAGTACCTACTGTAGCTGTAGAAGAGGCTTATTCAGTACACAGCTACTGATAACAAGCATGGAACCTAACTCCGTCACTGAGGAGACTCCTCTTAACAGGGACCAACCAAAAAAAACAATTGTACCGACGCAGATTTGGCTTTGTGCAAAACTGTTTTAACCAGACAGGAGACGAAGGAGTAGATAGATTAATCAATCTATCCACAAGACTCACTTTCTGTATGCGTACACACTGCTCAATCTTCCACAGCACTGCATAGGGAAAGTCAAAATGCTGTCTTCAGGTGGGTTGGTGTACAGGGATAATTGGTGCAGGGTTTGTTTTTATTCTTTATTGGGATGTTGGTGTCGCTGGGAAAGCCAGCATTTGTTGCCCAACCCTAGTTGCCCTAAAGAAGGTGGTGGTGAGCTACCTTCATGAACCACTGCAGTCCATGTGGTGTAGGTACTCCTACAGTGCTGTTAGGGAGGGAGTTCTAGGTTTTTGACCCAGTGACACTGAATGAATAGTGATTAAGTTCCAAGTCAGGATGGTGTGTGGCTTGGAGGGGAACCTGCAGGTAGTGGTGTTCCCTTGCGTCTACTGCCCTCGTGCATCTAGGTGGGAGAGGTCGTGGGTTTAGAATGTGCTGTCGAAGAGGCAAGTTGCTGCTGTGTATGCAGAGTAATTCAATTAGATAGCCTGCCCTTATTTTTTTTTACCATTATGAATACCTATAACAAAACCTATAATGGAAACTGCCCACATCATGCTGGAAATTTACCAGCAGTGGAGAGGCCTGAGTGAAAGGACGGTGTAAATAGGATGGAGAAAGAATGGGTGTGACAGGGAGGGTCAAGTGGAGAGGGCAAAAGCAGAAGGCGAAGGATGAGAAAGTGAGGAGAGAAATGGGAAGAGGGACTCAGAGAAGCCTCAGGAATGGAGGAGTAAATTATTATATTAAATTCTGATTAATACATAAAGCAAAATATATGTAGAATACATAGGCTAACATATTTACCTTACTGAGAAGGTTCTCTCTTCACAAGGAGGGGAATGAGACATTCCTCTAATGTTGTGGGCTTTCAATAACAACAATTCAAACATCTCAAATCCACTCTGACTTTGCCACTGAGGTGTTCTCCCACTGTGCTCGACAACTTAAAAATTGATGCCTTTGTTTTCATTGCAGGAGTGGCAAATATGGTCCAACTCTTCATGTGGGCCCTTTGTTGTGAACATGGGGATCTTCTCATTGATTAGAGAGACTAGCATTTCTACTTGTTCATATCATGGGAAAAGGCAGAAGGCAATCAATTCTCAAGCCTCTTCCGGCATTCGATTAGGTCATGGATAATCTGTATCTTAGCTCTGTCTACCTGACTTGGGGTTCCATAACCGTTGATTCCCTTACCTAAAAAAATCTATCAGTCTCATCTCTGAAACTTTCAACTGCCCTCAGCCTCAACAGCTGTTTTGGGGGAGAGAATTCCAGATTTCTTCACCCTTTTCGTGAAGGAGTGCTTCCTGACATCATCTATGAATGTGCAAGCTAATTTTAGGTATGTCCTCTTGCCCTGGACTCTCCCATTTGCTATCTACTCTATCAACTCCTTTCATCATCTTAAACACCTCAATTAGATCACCCCTTAATTCTCTATACTAAAGAGATATACTATTTGTCCTGTACTTATAACTTAACTCTTTCAGGCTTGGTGAATTTGCACTGCAAACCCTCCAAGGGCAATGTATACTTGTGCACACAAATACAGATGCAGGCGAACGAAAGCTCTATACCTAACACAACTTCCACACAGAATCGCAGTATTGTTACACCACAGAACGTATTCAAGCCAACATTCCATTTAATTTTTAAATATATCTGTATAATTATTTATTCATGGATGTGGGCGTCGCTGGCTAGGCCACCATTTATTGCCCATCCCTAATTGCTCAGAGAGCATTTAAGAGTCAACCACAGTCTGGAGTCACATGTAGGCCAGATGGGTTTTTACAACAATCAACAAATTTTTTTAATATTGAATTCAAATTCCACCATCTGCTGTGGCAGGATTCGAACCCTGGTCCTCAGAGTATTACCCTGGGCCTCTGGATTGTTAGTCTAGCAACAATACCACTACATTAACCATGATATTTGTACTTAAAACCCTAAATTCTTGTGCTCCTCCACAGTTACTAGCTTATCACCATTTAGAAAATACTCTGATTTATCTTTCTTGTATTCCTGGGGCAGGAGAGGCAGATTCAATAGTAACTTTCAAAAGGGAACAACAACGAAAACCCTTGGATTTATTTGGCAGCTTTAACACAATGAATTGTCCCAAGGGCTTCCCAGGAACATTATAAAGCAAAATTTGATAGCACACTACATAAGGAGATATTAGGGCAGATGGTCAAAAGCTTGGTCAAAGGGTAGTTTTTAAGGAGTGTCTTAAAGGAGGGAGACAAAGAGGTTTAGAGAGGGAATTCCAGAGCTTAGATCCAAGATAGCTGAAGGTTCAGCCATCAATGGTCAAAAACTAAAATTGGGGATGTTTAAGAGGCCAGAATTAGAGGAGTACAGATATCTTTGGGGTTTGTGGATTACAGATATAGGGATGGGTGACGCTATGGAGGGATTTGAAAACAAGGATGAGAATTTTAAAATCAAGAAGCTGCTTTACCAGGAGTCAATGTAGGTCAGTGAGCAGAGGAGTGGTGGGCGAATGGGACTAGGTGAGAGCAAAGACTTGGGCAGCAGAGTATTTAATGATCTCAAGTTTACAGAGGATATAACATGGGAGGCTGGTCAGGTGTGCATTGGAATAGTCAAGTTTAGAGGTAGCAAATGCATGGTTTTAAAGCAGAAAATGAGGGATGGGTGGCAGCAGGCAATGTTACAGAGTGTAAATAGGCAGTTTCAGTGATAGCACAGATATGTGATTGGAAACTCAGGGGAAAATGTGACACCAAAGTTGCAAAGGGTCTGGTTCAGCCTTAAGCAGTTTCCTGGGAGAGGGATGAATTCTGTGGCTAGGCTGTGGAGTTTGTGGCGGAGACCAAAGACAATGACTTCAGCCTTTCCAATAACTAGTTGGAGGAAATTTCTGCTCATCCTGTACTGGACGTCGGACAAGCAACCTGAGAATTTAGTGACAGTGGAGCAGTCAAGAGAGTTAGTGGTGAGACAGAGCACGATGTCTTCAGTGTAAATGTGAAAACTGACACTATGTTTTCATATGATGTCGCCAAGTGGCTTACGCAGAAGAGAAATAGGAGGAGGGGGCAAGGATGGATCTTTAGAGGCACAAGTAGTAATGGTACAGTAGTAGGAAGAGATGCCATTGCAAGTGATTCTCTATGATTAGATAGATAAGAATGGAACCAGGCGACTGCAATCCCATTCAGGTGGATGACAGCAGAGAGAGGCTGGAGGAGATGGTGCATGGTCAACCATGTAAAAAGCTGCAGACAGGTCGAGAAGGTTGAGGATGGATAATTTATTTTTGTTAGTCACATAAGATATTATTTGCGACTTTGAAAAGGGCAGTTTTGGTGCTGTGGCTGGAGTAGAAACCTGATTGGAGGAATTTAATTCTGGAGTAATTCCCTCTTGAACGGCACTGTGGCTGTACCTAACCTACATGGGCTGCAGTGGTTCAAGGAGATGGCTCACCACTGCCTTCTCAAGGCAATTAGGGATGGGCAATAAATGCTGGCCTAGCCAGTGACACCCACATCCCGTGAAAGAATAAAAAGAACATGGAGTTCCAGGATCGATGTGCACAGATTTGGGAGGTGGCACGATGTATAAGAACTTTGGAGAGGAAAGAGAGGTTGGAGGTGGACAATAGTTTGTTGGGGCGGAGGGGTCAAGGCTTGTTTTTTCTTGAGGAGAGGGCTGATGATGGCAGATTTGAAGGAGAAGTGGACAGCATCTGAAGAGAGAATCGTCAACAATATCAACCAGCATAAGAATTGGATAATTACTCAAATATGAAAACTTTGCAGCACAATTCGGAGTGAATAAGTGGATCTAATTTGATAGGTCTTTCAAAGAGCTGGCAGAGGCACAATGGGAAAAAATGCACACGTACACAAAGTGAATTATTGGTTGAAGTAGAGTGCAATAATAGTATATGAATAGTTCAAAACATGCTCCTGTAACACTGGACCCATTATGAAGTGTTCAAAGCTCTTGAGGGTTGTAACTGTTAGCTTGTTATATCTTCCCCTTGTAGCACGCCCTTACCACACTAAAACGTAAATACCAAAAAAGTCTTAAAAGATGCCAGTGGTGATTCTGCAATCAGGCCTGGGAAGTCTCACTCACAGGGAATGTGATTTGGACATACTCCCACCATTATTTACTGGATCCTCTGGGATGAAGGGGGAACAGAAATATCAACGGCTGACCTGAAGTAATCGGTACTTATCCTTGAGAAATGCGAGGTTCTAACCGCAAGACATAATTTTCTCATCATGTAGTATGTTCGAAAAATCCAATCCATAACGCTGCATGAGCAAGCTTCAAGTAAATGGGAAAATAAAAAAAACTTGACAACTTGTTTTTGTAGCATTCTTAGTGAGCTATAAAACTGACAGAGATTCTTCTGGCTGTTGGTCAAAAATACTTGAAATAAACCTTTAACATATCCAAGTCATTAATTTGCTGTCAGTGTTTCCCTGGTTGAACTGACAGTTGGTATGTTTTTGATGCACTGTAGTCATATTAAACACGGATTAAAATGCTTCTGTATAATGTGTCTGCAATGTATTTACATTTTTCTGATTCTTGTATTTCACTCACTGTGAGAGAGTTGGGCAGTTATTGAAATAGCAATCCTGATCCAGCAGGGAGACAAGTTTGGCAAATTGGTGAGATTGAAACAGATGGACAACTGGGATCACTGCATTTTACACAACTGCTGGAGTTCAAAAGGTCATGACAAACTACTCAAGTACACAACTGATCGGAACATGTTTCTCTCGCACTGTTGGTACATTTTACAGTGGGAATAAAGAAGGCACAGAGTGTAGAAGAGTTGTGGAGTTATGCTGTGAAGAGGAGACATCATTATAAGGTTTTGTAGCCTGACATCAGGCAGAGAACTGATTAAAAATGCAGTGAGAACTGAGGAATAATTAGGGCAGATCCATCAATACGAGGTGGGGAATGCCAATTTTACCATTTATTTCTGATATAACCACATTGTATCATTATTCCATTAACATCTGGCTTTTACATTTTTGTGCTGACAGCTTGCACTTTGGAATTTATAACTTTCTGAATCCAACCACTGCAAAAACTTATTGTCTGTTTTTCAATCTAAAGACCTTTCACAAAGTTATAAAATATTACCCAGTCAATCTCAGGTTTTACTCACACACGCCACTGTAAAGTGATGATGTCCTGTGCACAAGACCATAAGACACAGGAGCAGAAGTTGGCCATTCGGCCCATCAAGTCTACTCCGCAATTCAATGAGATCATGACTGATCTGATAAATCCTCAACTTCACTTTCCTGCCTTGTCGCCATAACCCTTGATTCCCTTAGTGATTAAAAATCTATTTCAGCCTTAAATATACTTAACAACCCAGCCTCTACAGCCCTCTACGGTCAAGAATTCCACAGAATTTCTGCCCTCAGAAGAAATTCCTCCTCTTTTCTATTTTAAATGGGTGCCCCCTTACTCTGAGATTATGCCCTCTGGTCCTAGACTAAGGGGAAACTATCTCTCAGCATCTACCCTGTCAACCCTCGTAAGTAATTTCAATAAGGTTGCCTCTCATTCTTCTAAATTCCAATGAGTACAGGCCCAACCTACTCAACCTCTCCTTGTAAGAAAATCCCTCCATACCCAGGATTAACCTAGTGAACCTTCTCTGGACTGCCTCCAATGCCAGTATATCTTTCCTTAGATAAGGGGACCAAAGCTGTTCACAGTATTCTAGGTGTGGTTTAACTAGTGCCTTGTATAGTTTTAGAAAGATTTCCCTATTTTATACTCCATTCCCTTTGAAATAAAGGCCAACATTCCATTTGCCTTCCCTATTACCTTATGAACTTATATGTTAGCTTTTTGGGATTCATGCACAATGACTTCCAAATTCCTCTCTGCTGCAGCCTTCTGTAGTCTTTCTCCATTTAAATAATATTCAGTTCCTCTATTCTTCCTGCCAAAGTGTATAACCTCACATTTTCCCACATTATACTCCATCTACCAAGTTTTTGCCCACTCAATTAACCTGTCTATATCTCGCTGTCTAGACTCCTTGCGTCATCCTCACCACTTGCCTTCCCACTTATTTTTGTGTCATCCACAAACTTGGCGATAGTACATTCACTTCCTTCATCTAAGTCATTAATATATATTGTAAATAATTGAGGCCCCAGCACTGATCCCTGTGGCAGTCCACTAGTTACAGGTTACCATCCCGAAAATACTCCTCTTATCCCAACTCTCTGACTTCTAATAGTTAGCCAATTCTCTATCCATGCTAATGTAGTACCCCCAACACCATGGGCTTTTATCTTATTAAGTAGCCTTATGCGCAGTACCTCATCGAACACCTTTTGGAAATCCAAATATATTATGAAGATGGTACTCCGTCCAATCCAGCAACTAACAGAGAGGCCAGTTGAAGAGGAGAAACTACAATCCCCGATCACACAGCGACCACAGAGACTCAGGCTTCCTTTAACCGGTTTTATTCAAGCATATGCAAGGGAGCCGCAATCATTCCCAAGAATGAAGGCACAGTTCCCAGATTGATTACATTTCACTACTTTTGTACTTTTTCTTATCACAATACATTTGAGTACATTTAAATACATTCAATCGGTAACTGACACACAGGTACCATGTTAAAACTATCCTATTGACGACATAAACATGGGATTTTGCTAACCAATTATTCTAAAGGGTGTATACACAATATTATCCAATCAAAATTAAAATATGTACGCAAAGACCTTGATTCTCATAACTCAAGACTGTTTGTGTTTCATCAAAGTCCCTCTGTCTTTTGTATGTCCTCCCATATCTAAGCTAAAACCATCTGCCCCTTCCCTATGTGAAAGGGGAGTACACCTAGTCTAACTTATGTCCTTTCTTGTGTCTCTAGTCTGACTCTCAAGGCTGTGCAATGTTCATCTGGTAATCGTCAAGTCTTAATATGCTTAGCAGCCATGTCTGCCTGGAGATTTTAAATGTTCTTCAGTAAATTCTTATAGTGTTCTCTTTTAGCATTTTTAATTTCTCCTAACATATTACATCTACTGGTTCCCCTTTATCTATCCTGCTTGTTACCTCCTCAAAGAATTCTAATAAATTTGTTAGGCTTAGTTTAGTTTAAAGCCCTCTAAATAGAGGGGGGGGGGAGGGTTCTGGAAAGGGGATATGTAGGCTTCCAATGCAAAAGGACATGGCAGCCTTTCAGAGCAGCTATTTAGGTAATGATACCCAGAGTGTGACAGGAAGGGACAGAGTGTACAAACATAAAATAAAAGCAGTAAATAAGGTCAAAAGGGGAAAAAATGGTAAAAAGGCAAAATTAATTAAAATTAAGACAAACACTAGCTGAAGGAGAAAGAAATTGATGGTGTACCTTCCCTCTAAAGTACTCACTGAATCACTCTTAAAAACAAATCATTTTTTCAACCTGTTAAGAGACATGAGAAGGATCATTTGGCCCCTCAAGTTTACTTTTTTTATGAAAGGCTTATCAACCTATCCTATCATGGGCCTCACCTCTCCCTAGCTCCATAATTTCCTTGAACACTACAACCCACTAAACGCTCTGTACTCTGACTCTAGCCTTTTCTGCATTCTTCTTTCCTTCTATCCTCCGATTGGTGGCTGTAACCATTAACTATCAATTCCATGTGCTTTGGAATTTACTCCCCAAATCTCTTAATTTGTTAATATCTCCTCCTTTGGCTCAGCGTCTAGTTTCTTACTGGACCTTTGTGAAGAATGCGGAGACATTTTTTTGTTGAGGGGTCAGATTCTTGGCCGAGTCACAAATCATGAGTTTGAGCCTCATTCTGAAGATTTCAGCAGTTAATCTAGGACAACAGTTCAGTACGGGACTGAGAGAAAGTTGAAAAATATTTATCTCTCAACCAACATTAAAACAGATCATCTGCTGATTATCACATTGCTTTTTCTGGCAGCTTGTTGCATGCAAATCGGTCACCTTGTTTCCTACAATATTTAAGTGGCTGTAAAGGACATCCAGAGGCAAGTAAAGGTGCTGTATAAATACACATTGCTGTTTTTGTTATAAATATGCATAATATTTTAAATGTGGCCTTGTTAGTGAGTGATAGAGGGTTAGGATAACTAGAACTGAAAGTCAAAATCTCTATGACAGGTTTGCTAACTTTCCTGGACAGCTTTAGAATCAAGGGTCAATCTCTCAGGGACGGCAGCCAGCAGCTCAAAGAGAAAAAGGGACTTGTACTGATGGCTTGTGCCTGCCCGTCTTTGGTCTGGAAATATACTCCACACTGCTATTAATAGATAAACCCTAAATTCATCAAATATAGTTGGAGAAAAACCCTCAAGCCTAATTCCAGCAGGTGAAGCCTGTGCAGTAAGAAGTTACAGGTAACTGGCATTGTGGGATAGTACCTTTTTAAAAATTATTTCATGGGATGTGGATGTCGCATTTTAGGGCACCATTTATTACCCACCCTTAATTGCCCTTGATATGGTGGTGGTGAACCACCTTCTTGAATCGCTGCAGTCCATGTGGTGTAAGTACACCCACAGTGCTGTTAGGAAGGAAGTTCCAGGATTTTGGCCCAGAGATAATGAAGAAACTGTAATACGAACATACGAATTAGGAGCAGGGGTAGGCGACTTGGCCCTTCAAGCCTGCTCCATCATTCAATAAGATCATGGCTGTAACCTCCCGCCTACTCCAATAACCTTTTATCCCTTTGTTTATCAAGAATCTATCTATTTCTGCCTTAAAAATATTCAAAGACGTGGCATCCACTGCCTTTTTGAGGGAGTACCAAAGACTCACTACCCTCTGAGAGAAAAAAATTCTCATATGCCTTAAATGAGCAATCCCTTATTATTAAAGCTATCCCTAATGCTAGATTCTATCACTAGAGGAAACATCCTCTCCACATCCACCCTTTCAAGGCCCCTCAAGACCTTAAAGATCCAATCAATTCGACTATTACTCTTCTAAATTCCCGCGGATACAAGTCTAGCCTGTCCAACATTTCCTCATAAGACAACCCACCCATTCCTGGTATTAGTCTAGCAAACCTTCTCTGAACTGCTTCTACATCCTTCCTTAAATAAGGAGACCAATACTGTACATAGTACTTCAGATGTGGTCTCACTAGTGTCCTCTACAATAAACGTTAACATTCTATTTGCTTCTTAATTACTTGCTGTACCTGCATACGAGACTTTTGTGCTTCAAGCATTAGGACACCCAGATCCCACTGAGTCTCAGAGCTCTGCAATCTCTCCCCATTTAGATAATATGCTTCTTTTTTATTCTTCCTGCCAAAATGGATAATTTCACATTTGCCCATATTATACTCCATTTGCCAGATCTTTGTCCACTCACTTAACCTACCTATGTCCCTTTGTAACCTCCTTATGCACTCTTTACAACTTACTTTCCTGCATATCTTTTTGTCAATGCAAATTTATCAACCATTCCTTTGGTCCCTTCATTCAAGTTATTTATATAAATTGTGACAAGTTGAGGCTCCAGCATTGATCCCTGCTGCGATATAGTTCTAAGTCAGGATGGTGTGTGACTTGCAGGTGGTGGTGTTCCCATGCATCTGCTGCCCTCGCCCTTCTAGGTGGTAGTAATCGTGGGTTTGGAAGGTGCTGTTGAATGAGCCTTGGTGAGTTTCTGCAGTGCATCTTGTAGATGCTACACACTGCTGCAATTGTGTCAGTGGTGGAGGGAGTGAATGTTTATTGTGGTGAATGTGGTGCCAATCAAGCGGGTTGCTTTGTCCTGGATGGTGTCGAGCTTTGTGAGGGTTTGTTGGAGCTGCACTCATTCGGGCAATTGGAGAGTATTCCATCACACTTCTGACTTGTGCTTTTTACATGGTGGGCAGGCTTTGGGGAGTCAGGAAATGAGTTACTTACCGCAGGATTCCTAGCCTCTGACCTGCTCTTGTAGCCACAGTATTTATATGGCTAGTCCAGTTCAGCTTTTGGTCAATGGTAACCCCTAGGATGTTGATGATGGGGGATTCAGTGATGGTAATGCCATTGAATGCCATGGGGAGATGGTTGGATTCTTTCTTGTTTGAGATTTTCATTGCCTGTCACTTGTGTGGCAAAGATGTTACTTGCCACTTACAATCTCTAGCTTGAATGTTATCCTGATATGAGCATGGACTGCTGTGAGGAGTCACAAATGCTGAACATTGTTCAATCAATTGTACAATTGATCAATTGTGCAATCATCAGCGAACATCCCCACTTCTGGCCAAAGCACAACTGAATGGCTTGCTAGGTAATCAACCACTTTGCAGTGGGTCTGGTGTCACATACAGGCAGATTTCCTTCCCTAAAGGGCATTAGTGAATCTGGTGTTTTTTTTTTAAAACAACAATGGGCAATGGTTTCATGTTCACTATTACTGAGGCCAGCTTTTAATTTTAGATTTTTTTTCCCCAGCTGCTGTGGTGGGATTTGAACCCTCGTCCCTAGAGCATTAGCCTGGGCCTCTGGATAAGTCCAGTGACATTACCACTACACGATCTTGCAGCTGTGGCAGTTTCAACCATTAGGAAATTAGAGAAGTTCCTTTTATTTACAGTATTCTTAATTCTACCCTTTCTGGTATCTTGAGCCCTGATTCAATCCGATCTGTCAGAGAAAAGTTACTGATTTAATTTTGTGCAGAAATATCTTTTGCCCTTGTGCTTTGCACCGGTGGCATTCCAGACTGATGTAAGAGGATCTGGCCTGGCGTGTTGTGCAGTGAGTGCTGTCACCTTGGATTGGGTGTTAACGGTACCTCTGAGGGGCAGTTTTATAAACTGCATTGGAGTAATGTGCTCCCGCTTACATTACTTCATTTTGATCCTACCCAAGATGTTAATAAACACCTTTTTTGTGTGATTGAGTACGTTATTTGCAAAAGAAATGCTTGGGGAAATAGTCCTGAATCATAAGAAAAGTCACAGGAAAGAATTCTTGTCCTTACTACGGACAACAAAATTCTAAATGGATTTGAGAAAATGACTTCTGCTATTTCTAATAAATTGCAAGGATTCTATGAAACATCAAACATTTACCAAAGTATTAGCATTGACAGAAAACAGTGGCCCAAAACAGAAAGTAAGGTATGTGAGCAGGTGTTGAGCACCCGGCAGGAGATTCTTTAATAATGTATACATCATTAATAGGGTGGTTTTGGAGGTGGACATATGGTCATATGCCACATAATAATATATCATGTGGTCAATGTCCCATGAGAATTTCTCACATGATCAAATGTTATGCGCTCAAACCTTCAGGCATACAAGAGTTGGAATTCTACTTTAGATGTATTCTTGGCAGCCTTCCATCTCATGAAATGATGATTTGCACCATGATGGTCAATTCTGTGTTAATGATGCTTGGTGTGGCTCAGGAGCCCAACTCTGGCCTGGCAGTCTCTGCTGAATTTTCTGCTGAGAAGGCACCCAAGCCTTCTGGGCTGAGAAAGCACGGGATTCGCCGGCCTCTGTTTTCTCTGGGCCCTCTTCTCGGCCAGCTGAGCTTTTCGTTTCTGCTCACCTCTTCCAATGCCCTTCCAAACAGTCAGCGTCCAGAGATCATGGCTGTCACTGACTGTCTCCCAGTTGTTAGTGTCAATGTCTGCCATCTTCATATCTCAATTAAGGGTGTCCTTGTAGTGGCGTTATGGACGCCTGAAAGATCGTGACCCAGTGGCCAGTTCACTATACAGGAGATTTTTGGGTATACGGCCATCATACATCTGATGAACGTGGCTGAGTCAGTGCAGACATTGTTAGCTTAGCAACAAGTGTATCCTAGTGGGTGTATTCTAGTACTTAATTCAATCCTCTTACAAATTTCTTTTTTAAATGATCATGATTTAATGTCCTACATGCCAGTTATAAATACTATGAAGGACTTCATCTGTCAGGGTTGGCATGTCATCTAAGTCTCCCAAACTGCATTCTCGTGCAGTGAGGCGGGCTGCTTCATCTATAATGTTTCTGCCCGGTTACAAACTGGGGACCTTTCGCGTGTGAGGTGAACGTGATGACCACTACACTACTGAAACATTGGCCAAGATTTTGAAAGTGCTACAGCGCCCAGAGTAGGGCTCGAACTCACACCCCTGAGATTAAGAGTCTCATGCTCTGCTGACTGAGCTAGCCGGGCATGTTAAAGGAAAGCATACACACTTTCAAACAATTCTGACAAACAGGTCTCTCAATAAGAGCGATGTTTGTTGTTATGACCAGGTGAGGAGGATTGAATTGACTCCCCTCTATTCAGCCTCCTGGTTGATCACAACACAGGTTTAAGTTTCTTTTTCATGAGGTTATGCCTTTTCCAAATTGGAATATATTTAACTGTTTATACAGTGAACAATAAGGAGCCAAACAAACAAGGTTTCCTTGAGTTGAAGAAAGAGTAAAACGCTAAACCGGAGGAAAAACATAATAAAAATGCAACATCACACAGAGGTATCAGAAATAAGGGAAGCCAATAAAGAAAAGTTAAAAGAATAGAATGAGTAGATTTTTAAACATTGCAGCCGATCTGGGTGAGCTGGTTTCATGGAAGCGGTCAGATGTATAAGATGTTGCAATTATTACGAGATCTCAGTTTGCTGGTAGATTTCTAGTAAAGCTGTCTACCTAACTGAGCAATACACTTGTTCCAAGACAGAGGGAGCGAGAGAGAGAGAGAGAGAGGGGCAGTTCTCAGCTTGTTTCCTCTGCCGAAAGCTTTCTTACAATTTCTATAGTGTCGCAGCCTGGCCTGTTATACTTCACGCATTGTGTATTTCCATGGGGTTTTGGGTGGGTCTGTCTGTGGCAACCACTGTTTCAATATCCAGCACTTTGCATTTTAATATCTCTTGCTTAGACAGTGACAAGTTTCTGTAGGTCTTTGATACAAAATTTCCCTCTTTTTACACTCCCGAGGGTGCCTGGTTTGCTTTTTTCACCTTCACCTTGGAAAGTGGCCTTGCATTTTTAAGTAGTTTATTCTGTCTCATTTCAAATTGCAAAATTTGTCAGTTGACAGTTGAAAAATCATTTTTTCAATATTAAATGGGGATAGCCTCGTGATATTGTCAACAGGAGTTAAACTCAGAGACATATCAAGAAGAAACCAAACCTAAACAAAGAGGGTTAAGTTTCCAGACCTCTTCCAAGAAATATATTATCTGACGTTAGAAAAGGAGAGAATTCAGCTGTAACTGAAAGACCTTGCATTTATTTGGTGCCTTTCACGTTCTCAGAATGTTCCAAAACAGTTCACAGTTAATGAACTTAGTATGAAATTAGTATGAAATATAGTCACCATTTTGTAGCCAAATACAAAAGTCAGTTAGTGTATTTTAAGGATCTACAAACTGAAAAGTGATAAGTGACCAGTTTTTGTATTTTAGTGATGGTGGTTGAGGGATAGTTGCTGTCTTAGATACCTGGAAAGGATCTTCTTTGAATAATGCCCTGGGATCTTTTACATCTGCCTGAAAGGCAGACAGATTCACCATTTTAATCCAAAAGACAGCACCCCTGATAATGTAGCACTCCCTCAAAACTATACCGAAACATCGGCCTGGATTATGTATTTGAGTTCCTGGAGTAGAGCTTGACCTTCTGACTTAGATGGGAGAAGGCTACCAATGAATCAAGCTGCTACTGACAGTGTATACAGACACAGAGTTGAACTTGAGACACAAGGGAACAAGTACTTAAACATATGCCAGTAAGGAATGGGAGGTCTTGTGGCACAGTGGTAGCGTTCCTACCTCTGAGCCAGAAGCTCCAAGTTCAAGTCCCACCTGAGGACTTGATGCCCACAGGATGTGTGCTCATAATGTGGCCAAATAGGTTGGTTGATTATCAGCCTATAAATCCTTCCAATATGCCTGATGGCAGGCGGTAAGAGCATGAGAGTTCCCTTGTCAGCTAGACTGCAGAGGCAATGGCAAACCACTGCAGTACTTTGCCAAGGATAATCATGGACCAATCCAATGGAATTCTATGGGTTGCCAACACCCCCTTAGGGCTTGGTACCTGGAGGAGGAGGAAAGGAAGAATGCCACAAGAAACAGGGATGTATTTCTTCCATTCATCATATGCCCTTTTTGTCGAGGGCTTCCTGTGGGTCAGGTAAGTGTGTACAATCTCTTGTCCACTCTTAAAAGTAACACACTAAAGGTGGACCTTCAAGTGACCAAATTTGGTGAGAGATCATGGAGTCACCTACCATTCCTGACAATGAGTCGCTCATAGGGGTCCAGAACCATAATTCTGAGATTGCAGAGATAAAGGGTTGAATTTTATCATGTAGACTGAAGTGCTGTCGCCAGGGCTGAAAGCAGGCGTGGGATGTAGGGAAGCATATTCCTAGCGTTGGCCAACCAAGACAATGGCCCTCCCCCAAGAGCTGTTGGCTCAATCACAGGGCCGGCAACTCAGCAGCCTCAGCAATGCCACTGTTAGCGCTGGCCAGTGCTAAGGTTGCAGCTCCTAGAACAGGGCTCGATAGCCGAGCACCTTAGAGGCGTTAAGTGGGGATACTGGGCCAAGGCAGGTAGGCCCAGAAATCGTTGAGAGGTGAGCACAGTCACTGAGAGCAGGCGGTGCCGTTCCCATTGAAGCGGCCATTGGGGCTGAGGGCCCCTCAATGACCCATGATGTCCCCAAAAAGGAGGTTTCCCCGGACAGTCTTCTCAAGTTGGTAGCGGAGCCTCTCCCTGTCGCTGGCAAAATGTCCACGGAGAAGGGCAAAGGCCCTTAATTAGACACCTCAATGGCTCAATTGGGCTCCTGGTGGGTGGCACATCTGCCAGCTTTCCCGCTTCTGGCAAATAGCATGGTTATTTTAATTTATTCAATGTAAATCCCCGGAGGCAAGCAATTACCTCATTAGCTGAAGTTAAGATAATTAGTCCGCCACTTAGTCTGTAGAGGGGACACTCCTCGATAATGTGCAGCATTGTTTGTGTCTCTCCACAAGTGTATCAGGGATTTGTACTGAGGCCTCAGTGGTAGAGGTTGGCTGCACAGGAACCCTGACTTGTCCTGAACCTGTTTAGCAAGGACCACTCCTGCCGTGGTGGATCAAAGCTTGCCATTTGACAGGTGGTATTTGTCACAAGCAGCTTATTAGTGACTTGGTCCAGAGGATGTCTGCTGGTAGACCTTGCTCAGGGAGATTACTCCATATGGGGCACCGAGGTGAATTGAATATATCATTGTGGAGTGGTAAGTGAGGTGCAGCATGGATGTTTGCAACTAGCTTATGTGTTTTTGTCAGTCGGCAATGTGTGGGAGAGTGATGTTTGCGAGGACATGAAGCCAGGAGAGGGGTGATGAGCAGAGAGTTTTAGTTATGATGCGCATTGTTGTATTCAATTGAGTGTCAGCAAGGTGTGTGTGTGATGACCTGTGCCAGACAGGTACAGGGCAAGTGCTGAGGCCTGGAGTGCTGTGGCAGCTGTGCCCCACGTAGATCCAGCAAGTTTGGTTAATAAGTTGTTTCTGGTTTTCACCTTTGCTGCTGTTTTCTTCAGATACTCCGGAAGGACAGAGTCCTATCCAGAGTGACTCCCACGTATGTTGGGTTGGGGTCATGCTTTAGTCTCTGGCCATCCTTGTAAATATGCGATTCTCTTTTGGCACTGGCATTATGGGGGTGGAATACATTGGTTATAGTTTTAGAGGAATTCAATGTAAGTCATCATGTGCTGCAATAGTCCATCAACTTTGTAACGTCTTCGTTAAGGATCTGGTCCAGAGTGCAGAAGGATGGGGCTTGGGTGGCACAACAGATTTATCAGCATAGATGAACTTTGAGATGTGGTTGTTGGCAGGTCATTTGTATATATGTTGAACAGCGTTGGGGCTAGCACTGAGCCCTGTGATAGTCCGCTGGCCACTTTTCTCCATGCACTTCTCCCTTGTCCAAGATGGACTCTAAATCGTCTGTTGCAAAGGAGTATTTTAACAACTGTCCCGACCCAGGTTGGAAGCACGTTGGACAGCTCTAGGATCAGGCCAGTGTGCCACACTGTATCACTGGCAGCTGTGAGGCCCAGCAGCACCATTTCTGTCTTAAAGCTGTTTTTGAAGCCATTTTCGATGTAGGTGGTGAGTAGGTCAGAACTTGATCACATGTGCTTTGCCCCTTATGGAAACCAGCTTGGTTTACATTAAGGATGGTCTCTACTTCAGGAGATATATGTTACAGGATAAGATGCTCAAAGATCTTAAAGCACACAGAAAGTAGTGAATTCGGTCGACACCTGGCCACCAGTGTGGGATCTTTTCCGGGTTTTGGTATGGCAATGGCCACATCTTCAAGACTGAGTCTGACCTGATGATTCTTGTGTAGAAACTGAGTCAACCAGGCATGAGCACAGGGGGGCGAGCTGTTTCAGGAATTCTTGTGCAATGTCATCATATCTGCTACTTTGCCACATTTCAGGTCCCTTAATTGTCTCCATTTCTTTGATCTGTGGCATTGTGGCGGGAGGATATTGGGCATGCCCTTTCTTCCCCCAACACTTTCTTGCCTCATTTTGCTAGCCTCCCCACCTCCCAGTCCATCATCAAGGGACTAGTAAAATTCCAGCCAGTTACACTATTGTTATCCAGCCTTCCTCACCTCAGAGGAAATGCCGGTCCTTGGGGTGCTAAGACCTGGACTGGGGGAGGCTAAAATTCCACTGGTCTAGTTGTACTATGGATTTGCTAACAATAATTACTTGATTTGAAATTAGACTGTGGTCTTCAGTTCTTAGTTTAAGTTACATATTCTATCCCTTTCTTGCCTGCTTCAAGCTTTTGCATTTTGGCTGCTTCATTACTCTAGGTTACAGGGATTCATGTATCTAGAATGGCTCAATTGATTTAATCAGACCCAATACAGGTGACTAACCAGCAGGCATATCAAGCGGCAACTAACCCTAGGAAGTTAGACCCTGACTGGCGGACTGACAGCAGCACGTGGCCTGTGGTGGTATTTAAAGCACCACATATCTCCAGGCTTGGCTGAATTGTCAGATCTGATCAGTGAAACTGGTCTGGGATAGATCTATAAACCACATCATTTCACCAGCTCACAACAGGAAAGATGGAAAAAAGCAGACTTCACATGGAAGGGACGCATCTAAGACAACTCTTTTTAAATTTTTTCCCCAAAAATGAGAAAGATGGCAAAAGAACCACAGATTAGATGATGAGAAATTATTTTACATAGCGAGTTGCTATGATTTGGGATGCAATGCCTGAAAGGGCAATGGAAGAAGATTCTATGCTAACTTTCAAAAGGAAGTTGGTAAATACTTGAAAAGGAAATCACTGGAGCACCCCAGGTGCAGAGTCCTAAGTACAGCAGCTCTTACTGGACTGCTGCACTTAAAACAAGGAGATTGAAGCTGACTGCTGATACTGAAAATGGCTCGAGATGCTCACTTCACTAGAAGAGCCTTAAGGTTCTATTGGAGGAGATGGGGAAAGTGGCTATTAATTGGCGACTTGGATGAAGGGGTATACAATTATATATTCAAATTTGCAGATGATAAAAACTTAGGAGGGACAATAAGGAATGCAGATGGCATTGTGGAAGTAGATCTATCATATTCAGCCAGATCCTTAGGTACATCATTTAGACTATGTGAGGTGGAGTAACTGGGGATCCTGGAGAGTGGAACTATTTCCCCCTCCAAAATCAAAGGGACGTAATTGAAAATGAGAGAGGCATGGAACTTGGAGAGAAGTATTCTGCATTGAGACTGTTGCCCCACATTCCTAACTGGGAACAAAAAATACTCTTTCAATAGTAAACCTACGTCCCTAGGAACTGGATGAGGTCATTCAGCCCAATGAGTCTGCCATTCAATTAGATCATGGTTAATCAGGAAAGTGAAAAAGACTAAATCAGGGCTAATGCGAATGCATGGAGAGTGATTAATAAGATTGGTGAACTGCAGGCACAGGCTGACAAATTGAATTATGATATCATTGCTATTACAAAGAACTGGCTCAAAGAAGGGCAGGACCTGGGTGCAAGGTGTTTAGGAGAGACAGGAAAGGAAGAAAAGGGGTGGGAGTGGCAATATTGATTAAAGATGGCATTACAGTACTGGAGAGAGAGGATGTTCCAGAGGAGTCAAGGACAGAATCTCTTTGGGTAGAGGTAAGGAATGGGAAAGGTGCAATAACATTGATTGTTGTTGTTATATAGACCGCCAACTAGTGAAAGGGATGTGGAGAAACAAATTTGCAAAGAAATTACGGAGAGGTGCAAGAGTTAAAGAGTAATCATAATGGGGGATTTCAGTTATCCAAATATACACTGGGATAGGAATAGTACAAAAGGACAAGAGGGGCGAGAGTTCCTGGAATGTGTTCAAGATAATTTTCTACAGCAGTATGTATCCATTCCAAAGAGAGGACATGCACTTTTGGACCTGGTTCTGGGGGATCAGTTGGCACAAGTGGATCAAATATCAGTGGGAGGGCGTCTAGCGGACAGAGACCATTGTATCATAAGGTTTAGGTTAATAATGGAAAAGAACAGAGAACAATCCAGAACAGGGATAATTAATTGGGGGAAAGCCAACTTTGTTGGGATGAAAATTCATCTGAGTCGAGTGAATTGGAATCAAATGTTGGCAGAAAAGACAGTGGCTGAACAATGGGTCACCTTCAAAGAAAAAGTATTGCAGGTAATGTCAAGGTATATTCCCTTGAAAGAGAAAGGTAGGACAAATAAATCCAGAGCGCCCTGGATGACGAGGGAAATAGATTTAAAAATGAAAAGGAAGATGTGCTTGTATGACAGATGTCAGGTAGAAAATACAATGGAGAATCAGGCAGAATATAGAAGGACCAGAGGGGTAGTGAAGAAACTAATAAGGAAAGCAAGGAGAGAGCATGAAAAGAGGATGGCAGTGAACATAATAGGGAATCCCAAGGTCTTCCATAAGCATGTAAATAACAAAAGGATGGTAAAAGAAAGACTAGGGCCGATTAGAGAGAAAACAGGGGGCTTGCATGTGGAGGCTCTAGGAATAGCGGAGGTGTTGACCGAGTACTCTATATCTGTCTTTACAAAGGAAGAACTTGCTATCCAGGCTGAGGTCAGAGAGGAGGTAACTGGTACACTAGAAGAGCTTACAATCGAGAGGAAGGAGGTGTTGGAAAGGCTATCTTTACTTAAAATAGATAAGGTACCAGGACCAGATGAGATGCATCCAAGGGTACTGAGGGGAGTGAGAGTGGAAATTGCAGAGGCAATGGTGATAATCTTCCAGTCTTCCTTAGACATAGAGGAGGTGCCAGAGGACTGGAGAACTGCAAATGTTTCACCCTTGTTCAAAAAGGAGTGCAAGGATAAAGCTGGCAGCTATAGGCCAGTCAGTTTGACCTCAGTGGTAGGGAAACTTCTGGAAACTATAGTACGGGATAAAATCAATAATCACTTAGACAAGTGCAGGATAATTAAGGAAAGTCAGCATGGGTTCATCAAGGGAAAATCATGTTTAACTAACTTGCTGGAGCTTTTTGAGGAGGTAACAGAGAAAGTTGATAAAGGAAATACTGTTGATGTTGTGTATATGGATTTTCAAAAGGCATTTGATACAGTGCCACACAACAGACTTGTGAGCAAAATTTTAGGTCATGGGATAAAAGAGAAAGTAGGCACTAGGATAAAAAATTGGCTGAGTGACAGGAAACAGAGTAGTGATAAATGGTTGTTTTCAGATTGGAGGAAAGTTTGTAGTGGAGTTCCTCAGGGGTCACTGTTGGGGCCCTTGCTCTTCCTGATATATATTAATGACTGTGGTGTGCAGGGCATGTTTTAAAAATTTGCAGATGATACAAAGATTGGAAACGTTGTCAACTGTGATGGGGATAGTCTTGAACTTCAAAAGGACATAGACATGTTGGTGGATTGGGCAGACAAGTGGCAGATGAAGTTCAATGCAGAGAAGTGTGAGGTGATTCATTTTGGCAGGAAATATATGGTGAGACAGTATAAAATGAAGGGAGAGTCTCTAAAGGAGGTGCAAGAACAGAGAGACCTTGGTGTATACGTATACAGGTCATTGAAGATGGCAGGGCATGTTGAGAGAGCAGTTAATAAAGCATATAATATCTTAGGCTTTATTAATAGGGGCATTGAGTACAAGGGTAAGGAGGTCATGTTGAACTTGTATAAGAAAATAGTTAGGCCTCATTTGGAGTACTGAGTCCCGTCTGGGCACCATACGTGAGGAAGGATGTGAAGGCTTTGGAGACAGTACAGAGGAGATTCACAAGAATGATTCCAGGGATAAAGAACTGTAGCTATGAGGATAGATTGGAGAGGTTGGGACTGGT
Source organism: Cetorhinus maximus (assembly GCF_964194155.1). Classification (NCBI taxonomy): domain Eukaryota; kingdom Metazoa; phylum Chordata; class Chondrichthyes; order Lamniformes; family Cetorhinidae; genus Cetorhinus; species Cetorhinus maximus. The sequence continues at coordinate 34,655,028 of NC_135904.1, forward strand.
TTCCTTGGAGAAAATAAGGCTGAGAGGAGACTTGATAGAGGTATTCGAGATCCTCAGGGGTATGGACAGGATAAATAGTGAGTAGCTGTTCCCACTCAAGAATTAAAGGACGCAGATTTAAAATAATTGGCAAAAGGAGCAAATGTGGCGTGAGGAAAATTTCTTTCACCCAGAGGGTGTTTGGAGTCTGGAACAAACTTCCTGAAAGGGTGGTGGAGGCAGGTTCAATTGAGGTATTCAGAAAGGAATTGGATTGCTACCTGAAATGACAGAATGTGCAGGGTTACGGGGATAAGGCAGGGGAGTGGGACTAAATGGAATGCTCTTTCAGAGAACCTGTGCAGACTCAATGGGCCAAATGGCCTCCTTCTGCACTGTAAAGATACTGTGATACTGTGAACTCTATTTACTCAGCTTAACTCCTTAATAAGGTTATTCCTCAATAACCTTACCCAACAAAAATTTATCAATCTGTTTTCAGAATTTCAACTGATGCCAGCATTCACAGCCAGTTGGACAGTGTTCCAGATTTCCACTATCATTTGTGTGAAAAAAAAATTCTGATTTAATTCCTGATAGGCCTAGCTTTAATTTTAAGACTGGTGCCACGCTGTTCTGGATTCCACCATCAGAGCAAATGGTTTTTTGTACCTACCCTATTGAATTATTTTATCATTTTAAATGCTCCAAATAGATCACAACCCAACCATTTAAACTCAAGGAATATAAGCCACGATTATGCAACCCATCCTCATAATTTAAGCCCATTATTATTCAGGTGAATTTACACAATACCCTCTCCAAGGCTAACATATCCTTCTTCAGCCTTCGTGCCCAAATTGAACCCAGTGTTCCAGAAGTGGCATCAGCAATGTTCCACTTCTTCCCCTTTGGATTCCAGCTCTCTATAGCTAAAGACTAGCATTTCAATCAGCCATTTTGATTGCTTTTTGTATCTGTGCATAGTTTTTAATGACTTGTTCATGGGATGTGACTTCAAAGGCATTTATGACCATCCCTAATTGCCCTCGAGAAGTGAACGTTGACTCCCAAATATTTTTGTTCCTCTATAGTTCCTGGTTTCTATTTAGAATATACTCTGATTGTGAGCTCCAGAGGATATGAGTCTGAGGAAGATGTGAGGGTGTGTGTTAGAGTTGGTGGTGTTGACCCTTGAGGTGTGAGATTCCTCTGGTTGTGTGATGGGTTTGAGAGTGTGAGAGTTGAGAGTGATAAGAAGAATGACTACTCATCCTGTAGCGGCACCGGATGGCTGTCCTCTTTTGCAGGGCATTGGCGCTGACCACCGCTGCCAGCCCCTCCCATGCTGGATTGGTGATGTAGCTGCCCATGCTGCAGCCAGGACGGGTGTAGAGGCCATCATGGAGGGCCTCCACACCATTCAAAAGGTGTTTGAGGGACGCATCACTAAACCTAGGGGCTGCAGTCTTCTTGCCTTGCGGGGCCATATCTTCCGTGCAGCAGTTGTGGGCTCGAAGCACTGAGAGGTGTGCGCGCTGCTGGACTTTAAATATGGAGCCCAGTGTGATGAAGCGGTGAGGTGATGGCATGGTGGGCAAATGTAAGCCTGCCCGCCATGGAAACGGCATGTTTCCTGCAAATGCATAATTAATGCAGCGGGTTTGGGATGACACGATGTGAAAAGCCACCATTGCGGTTGGAACGTCATTTTACCCGCCCATTACTGCATTTAGTGCAAATCTGGGACTGCCCATAGTGTGAACTCATTTGCCATAGTTTTCACTTATCTGTACTTCCATTTGCAACTTCACGCTCCCAGCCTCATTATTTACTGCCCTTCGTAACTTAAATCTGCGAAGTTGGAAAAACAACTCTTATTTTTTTCAGCCAAGCCGCTTATGAATATGGCGAAAAGTTAAGGCCCAAGAACAATTTTGCAAATTTTCACAAGTCTAACAGCGTGAGACAAATTGACCAAGGCGAATAGGTTGGAGAGTAGCTTGAATTTAGTTGAGTTCAAATCCCGAGAGTCATTCTGATTTTGTATAGTGCCCTGGCCAAGTTGTATCATGAGTGTTGTGTATTGTTATATCTTCTTGATATAAGAGATTCATTTCGAAGCAGTGCAGAAGAGAACATGTCAGCGTCACAAGGGGGGGGGACTTGATAAGCAAGGGCTTTTCACCATAAAATGAAATGTCTTGTAAGGGACTTTGCAGTGGTCTTCAAGACTTCACAAGAGAAAAAGTAAACCTGAAACAAGATTTTCACATACATCAGCACTGAAGAATAACGGGACTCAGGTTCAGGGACATGAATTTGGGCAAGTGCAGGAAGTACTTCATTACACAGAGAACAATACACCACAGGAATGGGTTGGCAAGCAGAGTGGTTCAGGTCAGGGTACTAGGTTCATATAAGAAACACAATGCTATAATGGGAATGCCAGAGTTGGCATTCTGCAATGATGCAATAAAATTAGCTGAAAGGTGTCCTTCATCGGAACCAAACATGCAAAGTGTTTTCCTGAACTCCTTCCTATATTTCTTTCCACCTTCAAATGTCCCTTTGCACATGCCTTCAGTAACTCTTCTCCCAGCTTCTACTTGAAGTCTAACTTCCTTTGCAAAGCAACATGCAATAGTTTGCTATGTTAAAGATGCTATACCAGTAGATTATGTTCCAGCAGCAGAGTAGAATCAGTTAACAGTGTTAAACTAAGTTTTTGTATGTTGTTCAGTGCGTTACCTGATGTTGTTCAAATTTCCGCAGGGATCGTTCCCTCCGGGACACCCTGGTCCACTTCTCCATCACCCCCTACACCTCAACCCCCTCCCACGGCACCTTCCCATGCAACCGCAGAAGGTGCAACACCTGCCCCTTTACTTCCCCTCTCCTCACCGTCCAAGGGCCCAAACCCTCCTTTCAAGTGAAGCAGTATTTCACTTGCACTTCCCTCAATTTAGTCTACTGCATTCGCTGCTCCCAATGCGGTTTCCTCTACATTGGAGAGACCAAACGCAGACTGGGTGACCACTTTGCGGAACACCTTCGGTCTGTCTGCAAGCATGTCCCAGACCTCCCTGTCGCTTGCCATTTCAACACTCCACCCTGCTCTCATGCCCACATGTCTGTCCTTGGCTTGCTGCATTGTTCCAGTGAAGCTCAACGCAAACTGGAGGAACAGCACCTCATCTTCCGACTAGGCACTTTACAGCCTTCCGGACTGAATATTGAGTTCAACAATTTTAGATCATGAACTCTCTCCTCCATCCCACCCCCTTTCCGATCCCCCTTTTTTCCAATAATTTATATAGATTTTTCTTTTCCCATCTATTTCCATTATTTTTAAATGTATTTCCATCCATTGTTTTATCTCTACCTTTTAGCTTATTTCGATCCCTTCCCCTCACCCCACCACTAGGGCTATCTGTACCTTGCTCGTCCTGCTTTCTACCCTTAATGTCACCTATTAGCACATTCCTTAGATAATATCACCACCTTCAACACCTCTTTGTCCTTTTGTCTATGACATCTTTTGGCTATCTCCACCTATCACTGGCCCTCTATCCAGCTCTACCTGTCCCAGCCCCCCTTAAACCAGCTTATATTTCACCCCTTTTCTATTTTTCCTTAGTTCTGTTGAAGAGTCATATGGACTCGAAACGTGAACTGTGTTCCTCTCCACAGATGCTGTCAGACCTGCTGAGTTTTTCCAGGTATTTTTATTTTTGTTTTTGTTCAAATGCTTGTTGATCCATGATAAATGGATAGTAAAACTATTGTGTTATTATGATGCAACTGGCGGCAATTAACATCACTGCCCCCAGCTCGGTGAATTGCTGACCCTGTCCCACTGCCACTCAATACTACTGCAATCCTGTTTGACAAGAGTTGCCGCTCAGCTTTATCACGCTTCCTCTGATCTTCAGCATTAACAAAATAAACATTTTAATAATTGACTTGTCTGTCTCTGCAGCTCAGTGAGCCAACTTGTTTGGCTGTTAACCAAAAGGTTGGTGGCTAGAACTCAACCTGGGACACAACTGATCGAACAGCCTGCTATTTATGTAAGCCACTTAGATAAAAGTACAGAGGGCTGTATATCCAAGTTTCCTGACAACACTAAATTAGGTGGCACAATAAGTATTGTAGACAGGAGCACAAAGTTGCAAAAGGACATTGATCTATTAAGTGTGGCCAAAACTGTAGCATATGGAATTTAATGTTCAGGAAGTGTGACATCATTCACTTGGGACTCAAGAAAGATAAGTCAGAGTATTTTCGTAATCGTGAGAAAATAGGGACTGTAGAGGAGCAAGGAGATGTACAGAAATCACCAAAAGCTAGTGCACAGGTTAAAAGATTAATGGGATGTCAACCTTTATTTCAAGGAGGCTGGAATACAAAGGGGTGGAAGTTATGCTATGTTTGTATAAAGCTCTGGTTGGACTGCATTTCAAATGCCACGTATCGTTCTGGCACTGCACCTCAAAAAGAGTACACTGGCCTTCGAGGGGTGTAGCATAGATGCAGCAGAAGGGTTCAATTTGGGGGACAGGTTGCATAGGCTAGGCTTGTATTCCCTTGGATATTGGAATCTTGCTCTACACAAACATCAGTAGCGCAGTTTAACTCAATGGGTGGAATCTGAAGGCTTTCAGATTAAATCTGAATCCTCTCTCCTGTCTTGCTCGTGTGTTGCATCGAACTCTGTCAAGTTCCTCAGTAAGGCTGCGGATATAAGGTGGTTGACAATCTTAAGTTGCAGAGGCACTTGGGTTGAACCTCCTGCACATATACGACATGTCGTCTTCTGCTTGGATCCGCTGTCAGTGCGCAGGCTAATGAGCACCTCCGACCAGTTCGAACTGGCCTCAGGAGCCAAGTAAACCACAGCAAGAGTGATATCATGTTCTTTGGGAGTTGGACCAACCGACCCTTTGTCTCCTTCATGGTCAGGCCAGGCTACCTGAAGGAGCTGGGGATATGGTTCAGAGGGGCCGGGATGTGCACCAATAACTAGAAAGAGCATGTGGCCAAGATGAGGTAGAAACTCGGCATGTGGGAGTGACGCTCCCTCTCCATTGTGGTTAAGAACCTGGTCATCACGTACGAGGTGCTCTTGGTGTCGCTCTACATAATACAGGTCTAGCCCATACCCACTCCTGTACCATGGCGGTCACACGTGCCATCTTCCGCTTTGTCAGGAAATCGAAAATAGACCATGTCCAGAGGGGCATGATATACAAGCCTCTAGATAAAGGGGGCAAAAACGTAACCAACGTCGCCCTCATCCTGATAGACAGCTTTGTGTGCAGCTGCATTATACTGTGCATAGACGCTCAGTATGCAAACACGAAGGGCAGAATTTTACCGCCCTGTTTCGGCGGGGACGGGGCCGTTATAAATCCCATTGAGGACAACGGGAACGTAAAATCCCGCCGTCGTAAAATTCTGCCCCAAGTGTCACTACAGGCAGAGGTTCTAACAGCCCCCGATGTTGTGAAGGATGGGTCTGGCCACGTTGCTGTGGGATGCTTTGCTCAGTTGGACCGTGTCATACCACCTGTCCCTCGTGGAAAAGATTATGCAAAAATCTCAGTTGATCACATTAGGCAGTGGTTTGTAAGTAATATCTTCGAGGCCCTCCGGTAAAGGAGATGGTGGATCCTGTTGGATGGTTCCTCGAGCATGCTGTCAAAATCATTTGGCACAATGCCTCACTGCCAGAACTTTGAAACAAGCACCAAGATGTAACTTGGCTGGTGGTGAGAAAGGCCCTCCCTGTCAGATCCTTTCTGCACTCCCGGAATCTCTGCACACACTTTCCTCAAGGGGGCTGTGGTGTGAAAGCGACCATCGTCCACCACCTTCTGGAATATGCCTTTGCAAAGAAGGTCTGGAGAAAGGTGCAGTGCTTTTCTGTGAAGGCTCATCTCCAGCAGCTCTGTGACACAGGGTTTTGTGCACTACGGGCTGTTCCCAGGGACACTAACTGAGATAAATTGCTGCTGGAAGACCATCAACTTGGTGAAAGATGTTCTTTGGTCTGCCCAAAACTTGCTGGTCTTCCAGTGCAATGAGTTGTCGTTGACTGAGTGTTACAGACTGGCACATTACAAAGTCCAGGGCTATGTGCTGAAGGTTGCACTAAAACTTGGGCAGCTGCTGAGAAAGGCACAATGAAGAAAGGCCACTGTCAGTAGTAATGAGATGGTAGAGGTAATGGATTGGTGAAAATTGGTAGGCAGGATATACTAGAAAAGCTGGCTATGCTTAGAGTGGATAAATTGCCTGGTCTGGATGGCTTGCATCCCAGGTTGCTAAAGGAAGTGGGAATGGAGAGAGAGAGAGAGAGAGGAAGGCTGTGCCATAATCTTCCAATCTTCTCTTGATATGGGGGAGGTGCTAGAGGATGGGAAAGTGGCAAATGTGACACTCTTATTCAAGAAAAGACATATGGACATTCCTAGTAACTACAGACTGGTCAGTCTAACATCAGTTGGTTGGTAAGCATTTTAGAAACAATAATCAGGGAAAAACTAAAAGGCACTTAGAGAGATTTGAGTTAATTAAGGAGAGCCAGGTAATGATTGACTTATCTAACTGAATTTTTTAACAAAGTAACAGAGAAAGTTAATAAAAGGAATGCAGAAGATGTTGTCTATATGGATTGCAAGAAAGCATTTGACAAAGTGCCACATAAAAGACTGGCTAACAAAATTGAGGGCTCATGGAATAGAAAGGTCAGTAAAAAAACGACTTACGAACAGAAAACAGTAAGTCATGGTAAATGGCTGTTTATCCAACTGGAGGATGGTAGACAGTGGTGATCCCCAAGGGTAAGTGCCAGGACCACTGCTTTTTTGATATACTATTAATGACTTGGATATTGGGTCACAGAGTAAAATTTCAAAATTTGCTGATGATACTAAACTTGGAGGTGTGTCAAACAGTTAGAATGATACCAATTGACTGCAACAGGACATGGACAGACTCGCAGAATGGGCAGCCAAGTGCAGAGGGAATTTAATAGAGAATTGTGAGGTGATGCATTTTGGCAGAAGGGATAGGGAGAGGCAATATATCCTTAATGTCATAGTTCTAAAACGTGTGCAGGGACAGAAGCATTTGGGGGTTCATGTGCATTGATTTTTGAAAGTGACAGGACACACAGGACACATTGAAACAGTAGTTACCAAAACATATGGCAATCTTGGACTTTATGAACAAAGGTATTGAGTAGAAAAGCAGATATTGCTTATATAAAGATATGGTTCAGGCCACAACTACAGTAGTGTGTTCAATTCTGGTCACCACGCTTTAGGAAGGATGTCTTTGAGAGGGTGCAGAAGCTGGGGTTGTTCTTCTTGGGGCAAAGGAGGTTATGGGGAGATCTGATAGTGGTGCACAAAATTATAATAGGTTTAGAGAAGATAGACAAAGAAAAGCTGTTCCCACTAGCTGATGGTACAAGGATTCGGTGACACAGATTTAAGATTTTGGGCAAGAGGTACAGGGACAATGGGAGGAACGCAGCAATTGTTAACTGCCTACAACTTGCTGTCTACGAGGGTGGTGGAAACAGAGCTGATGGAAGGAAATTGGAGAGGCACTTGAGGGAAATAAACTTGCAGGTCTCTGGGGATAAAGTAGGGAATAGGGCTGATTGGATTGCTCAAGAGAGATTTCAAGCTCATGTACTTGATAGGTTGAATGGCCTCCTTCTCTGCCTTAATGATTCAACGATTCATCAATGAGCGTTTATTTCATTTTATGGTCATTAGCTCCCACATGATATGGGGTTTTGTCACTGCGCTTATAGCTCTGTTTTAATTTCTCTCTTTTGCATCCCTCGTTTTCCATTCTGTTAATTAGAAATTTGCTTAAGAGTTGTTCGCAACACAGGTACAATTCAAGTAGAGAATGGTTTCTATAATAATTTCACTCAATACTGTTACACTGTCTATATGATTAAGCTACATCCAGCATGTACAGTTGCGCATGGTTAATGCACATTACACTTGTACCCTTGTATCTGACTTCACAGAATCTCAATATTTACAGGGCAAAAGGAAGCCATTCAGCCTATCATGTCTGCACCAGCTCTCCGAATGAGCAATTTACTTAGTGCCATTCTCCCACCTTCTCCCCATAACCCTGCACATTCTTCCTTTTCAAATAACAGTCTAGTCCTCTTTTGAATCCCTGATTGAACCTGCCTCCACAAGTCTCAGACAGTGCATCCCACACCTTTACCACTCACTGCACAAAACCTTTTTCTGATGTCACTTTTGCTTCTTTTGCAAATTACTTTAACTCAGTGCCCAATCGTTCTTGATCCTTTCATGAGTAGGGGCAGTTTCTCCCTATCTATTCTATCCAGACCCCTCATGATTTTGAATACCTCTATCAAATTTCCTCTCAGCCTTCTCTTCTCCAGGAAAATAGTCCTAACTCCTCCAATCTATCCACACAACTGAAATTCCTCATCCCTGGATCCATTCTGGTAAATCCTTTCTGGGCTCTCTCCAATGCCTTCACATCCTTTCTAAAGTGCAGCACCCAGAACTGGAAGCAAAATTCCAGCTGAGGCCGAACTAGTGTCTTATACAAGTTCAACATAAGCTCCTTACTCTTGTATTCTATACCCCTATTAATAAAGCCCAGGATACTATATGCTTTTTTAACCACTTTCTCAACCTGTCCTACCGCTTTCAATGATCTATGCACATATACACCCAGGTCCCTCTGGTCCTGCACCCCCTTTAGAGTTGAACCCTTCATTTTATATTGTCTCTCCATGTTCTTCCTACCAAAATGAATCACTTCACATTTCTCCATATTGAACTTCATCAGCCACCTGGCCGTTCCACCAACTTGTATATGTCCTTCTGAAGTTCTACTCTATCATCCTCACAGTTGACAATGCTTCTAAGTCTTGTACCATCTGCAATATTTGAATTTGCGCCCTGTACACCAAGGTCTGGGTCATTAATATATCAGGAAGAGCAAGGGTTCCAACACTGACCCCTGCAGAACTCCACTACAAATGTTTCTCCAGCCTAAAAAACATGTATTAAGCACCACTCTCTGTTTCCTGTCACTCAGCCAATTTCGTATCCATGTTGCTACTCCCTTTTATTCCATGAGCTATAACTTTGCCCACCAGTCTGCTGTGCGGTCCGGTATCATGTGCCTTTTGGAAGTCCAAGCGCAGCACATCAAAAGCATTGCCCTCATCAACCTTCGCTGTCACCTCTTCAAAACACTCAAGTTAGTTAAACATAATGTTCCCTTAAGAAATCTATGCTAGCTTTCCTTAATTAACCTGCATTTGGCTATTAATTTTGTCCCTAATTATTGCTTTCCCCACCACCAAAGTTAAGCTGGCTGACCTGTAGTTGCTGGACTTATCTTTACACCCTTTCTTGAGCAAGGGTGCAACGTTTGCAATTCTCTAGGCCTCTGCACCACCCCTGGGCCTAAGGAAGACTGGGAAATTATGGCCGGGGCCTCCGCAATTTCCATTCTCACTTCCCTCAGTATGCTTGGATGCATCTAATCCAGTGCCTATCAATTTTAAATAGAGATAGCCGATCCAATTCCTCCTCCTTATCAATTTTAAACCCTTCTAGTGTCTGAATTACCTCCTTTCTCACCATGACCTGGGTAGCATCTTCTTCCTTGGTAAAGACAGTTGCAAAATGTAACTCAGCTCCAACAACACTCAAGAAGCTCAACACCATCTAGGACAAAGTAACCTGCTTGATTAGCACCCTGCCCGCATACATTACCCCCTCCACCACTGACACACAGTGGCAACAGTGTGCTGCACTGCAGGAACTCACCAGGACTCCACAGACAGCACCATCCAAACCCACCACTGCTACCATCTAGAAGGACAAGAGTAGCCGATACATGGGAACACCACCACCTGCAAGTTCCCCTCCAAGCCGCAAACCATGCTGACTTAGAAATATCTGTCGGTTCCTTTACTGTTGCTGGGTCAAAATCCTGGAACTCTCTCCCTAACAGCACTGTGGGTGTACTTACATGACATGGACTGCAGCGGTTCAAGAAGGCAGCTCACCATCACCTTCTCAAGGGCAATTAGGGATGGGCAGTTAGGGATGGGCAATAAATTCTGGCCTAGCCAGCGACATCCACATCCCATGAATGAATATAAAAAAAAATTCATTTACTACCTCAGCAATGCCCTCTGCCTCAATGTGTAAATCCTCTTTGTGGCCCCTAATTGGTCCTACTCCTTCTTTTATCACTCTTTGGGATTCTCTTTTATGTTCGTTGCCAAGCGGCATACCTTGGCATGGAGGGCATGAAGAGACATAGGGGTTGTGTGGGGGGGCATTGCTTGGCTTTAACAGATTCCCTCATGCAGACTACGGCTCACGACACCTCCAAGGGGCTGTGAATCACAACCTTTTTGAAAACCTGGCCCAACTCCATGAAAGTTGCAGAGGGCTAGGATGTGCCTATCCCGCAATGAGGCTGGCCAGGTTGGGAGTGCAGGGTTCCTGCTCGTGACCCGAACCAGCCCACACCCTTAAACGGCACTTTTAAAAATCAGAAACCTTAGAAATGGGGTCAGGAATCCTGAAATCAGGTTCTGGACACCATTTTTAAAGGTGCATGGAGTCTCCCCCACTCTGTGAAATTCCAACCCGACATCTCGTTATGCATCTCAGTGCCATACTTTGTTTTATAATACTCCTTTCATAATATAAGTGCCTTGGGAGGTTTCATTATGTTGAAGGTGATGTACAAGTTGTTGGTGTATATTTTCTGACTCAAAGGAAATCAGCTAGTTCTAAACAATGATTGCTAATCATTTTTAAAATTCATTTACGGGATGCAGGCGTCGCTGGCTAGACCAGCATTTATTGCCCATCCCTAATTGCCCTTGAGAAGGTGATGGTGATCTGCCTTCTTGAACCGCTGCAGTCCATGTGGTGTAGGTACACCCACAGTACTGTTAGGGAGGGAGTTCCAGGATTTTGAGCCACTGACAGTGAAGGAATGGCGATGTATTTCCATGTCAGGATGGTAGGTGGCTTGGAGGGGAACTTCTAGGTGGTGGTGTTCCCATGTATCTGCTGCCCTTGTCCTTCTAGATGGTAGAGGTCATGGCTTTGGAATGTGATGCCTTAAGGAGCCTTGGTGAGCTTCTGCAGTGCATCTTGTAGATGGTACACACTGCGACTACTTTAGTCGGTGGTGGAGGGAGTGAATGTATGTGGGCGGTGTCAAGCTCTACCATTACCACCAAGTCAGGGGATAAACCCTGGTTCAATGAAGGTTGCAGGAGGGCATGCCAGGAGCAGCGCCAGGCATACCTAAAAATGAGGTGTCAATCTGGTGAAGGTACAACACAGGACTACTTGAGTGCCAAACAGCATAAGCAGCAAGTGATAGACAGAGCTAAGTGATTCCACAACCAACGGATCAGATCTAAGCTCTGTAGTCCTGCCACATCCAGTTGTGAATGGTGGTGGACAATTAAACAACTCACTGGTGGAGACGGCTCCACAAATATCCCTATCCTCAATGATGAGGGAGCCCAGCACATCAGTGCAAATAATAAGGCTGAAGCATTCGCAACAATCTTCAGCCGGAAGTGCCAAGTGGATGATCCATCTCAGGCTCCTCGAGAGGTTCCCAGCATCACAGATGCCAGTCTTCAGCCAATACATAATCTATTCAAGTAGTATTAACACCTAAAACAGCCTAAGCTTATAACAAGGAAATGTTCAGGACAGCAATGAGGATAAAGAGATTTTGGTGAAACCCATTACCATGCAGGTTGGCCGAGACCAAAACAGAAACAGGAGTCAATTTCAGCATGTGTAAATCTACAGCACAATCTATTACTCACCTGTGATGACTGACAGAAACAGAAAGTGATTCTACAGAAGTTCTTCTGTACGAAATGCATATTGAGTGTCTCCCTCAAGACACCAAAGAGCCAGGCATCAATGTATTGGAGTAGAACTGCAATTTGACTCCTTATATTAAATGCATAATTTGGCAATCTAAAATAAAATGTAAAATACTGACACAATACAATGGTCGTAAGGCAGCAGAACGTAACATCAACTCCTGCGCAGCAGATTCCTGTTGTCAGGCATGTCCACACCACACAATAGCCATGCACGTCCAGAATGGGAGGGAGCACAGAATCTCTGGGCAACTTACATTAGGCTGCTCTTATACCTGGGATGAAATGTGTCTTAGCAGCTTTTCTAGCAGCAGAGCTTTTGGGACTGTCCTCCCAGCTTGGCAATAGAGAGCAACATGGAGAGACCAAAGACATTTTTGATAAACAAATTAATGGCACAGGGAAGGAAAATAAAATGATTTATAATACTTGATTTACTGTAATTTGTGCCTTAAACTATACTTCATTTGACAATTCATAGATGTGCATATATTTCCTAATTATTGTGATAATGATTTATCTGGAAAATCAGCAATAAAATCCATATTAACTTTCATAATCATGGCATCCAAAGTTCCAAAAAAAGGAAAAATGAAAACAATAATGATCTTTTATGATTTTTTTGACACTGGTGACTTCAAGAATTTTCCATCATCTCCAAACCCAATATAAAAGCAAGTGAACAGGACACTGAGTAGAGCGCATACCTCTGCCAACTCAATATTATTACAATTATGCAGCTCTTCCTTAAGGTTTCTCCCTGCCTGGTTGATGCTCTGTAACTACAAAGCTGAAAAATAAATGTCTTTATTAAGAGCTTCCATCTCATCGAGGAGGCTTCAGGTTAGTCCACATCCAACAACCTGCCCTGAAAACTCTGCTCACATTTTGACAGCTATGACAAGGAGCTGAGTCAATCTACAAAATTCTAAAACAATCAATAACATTCTAAATAGAACAACCCAAAACATTCTAAAAGTGAGGTCAATTTGCCCCATCTCCCAATGTTAAAAGATCCTTTAAAAAATTCCAGGATCTAGATCTTTGCCAAAAACTAATCAGCTCTTCCTTGGGCCATATGATTAGTTGAAATTTGTCCATTAGTTTAAGACAAATGCACTAACAGGGTCAAAAACATTACCTCTGCCCACCTTTAGTGGTGGAGGTAACAAGTGCAGCCCACAGACAACCGCTGAAGTGTTCAATTAATCCATGAGAAAGAAAATGAAGGTGGTAGCATTGGTGGTGGTAGTATTGAGCTCAATATGGCCCCAGCAACCACTGGTGTAGAGAAGGAACCTGGATTTTGAGAATGAAGAGAAGCTGACAATTTTTCCCTTCTTTATTTGATATGTTCTCCACATACTGACGATGTACCAAAATGCACAATCAAGGAAGAATGTGGAGCCTCTTTATAAAGGGGCTTGCATACTCTGTCCTGCAACACAGTACTGGCTGGTATCAAAAGAGACTAATGCAAGGTAAAGGGAGAGCTCTGTTAGCTGCATTATTCATGCCACTGATTGGTGTCATTGTGAAGAGGCATTTCTCATTATAATGGCTTTTTCATTTCATATTTCAACCTTTCTTTAAGGGGGAACCTTCATAGAATCTGATAACACAGAAAGATGCCATTTAGCCCATTGTGTCTGTGCTTTGAAAGAGTTCGCAATTAGTCCCACTCTCCTGTTCTTCACCATAGCTCTACATTTCTGTTTTCATTTTCAAGTGTATGTAATTCCCTTTTGAAAGTTACAATTGAATTTACTTTCACCAACCTTTCAGGCAATGCTTTCCCTAAACAGCATAGTCAGTTCTACACTATTTAGGCTGGGACTTCAGCCAGATTTATTGATATAATGAGAGAATAATAAATATTCTAGGATGTTCTACAGAATATGTAAACCCACTAGCTACTTTTACTCACCATCCCCAACGGTGCTAGTTGGTGATGACTTAAGTAGACTGAAAAGGCTTCCCGCGTCTAGAGATAATGAGGTAGATGAAGCACAGGTTTATCTCTGTTTCCTAGCTTTTTTTTTTCCTGGAACAGTTCACAAGCCTAAAGCCAGAGGTGTCACTCCATATCAAGCATGGCTGACCAAGAGACTCTCCTGCTCTTACTGCCTGCCACAGGCAAGCTGGAAGGGTTTGCAGGTCTGGGAGCGTTGCGAACTCACCTTCCATGGCCATCAAGTCATGGAGTGGGACTTGATCATAAGATAATAATAATAATGAATAATAATAATGAGGTTATCTTCTTGAAACATAGAAGATCCTGAGGGGTTTGTTAGATTGGATGCTGAAAGGATGTTTCCCCTTGTGGGGAGACTAGAACTAGGGGGCTCCCATTTAAGACGGAGATGAGGAAAATCTTTTTCAGTCAGGGGGTCATGAGTCTGTGGAACTCTGTCCCAGAAAGTGGTGGGGGCAGGGTCATTGAATTATTTTTTAAGACAGGGGTAAAAAGATTCTTGACTTTATAAGGGAATCAAAGGGAGTGGGGATAGGACAGCAGAACTGAGACCACAATCAGATCAACCATGATCTTATTGAATGCTGGAGCAGACTTGAGGGGTTGAGCGGACGATGCCTGCTTCTAATTTGTATGTATGTATGTTCAAACCTGGAGCTTCTGGCTCAGAGGCAGGGGCGCCCACTGCAACACAAGACCTTCCAGCTGGTGGTGGAATGGTAGAATTTCTCAGCACTAATGGCAGTGATCAAGTAACAGCTTATTTTAGCGTAAAAATAATGAATTTAAAAATCTGCAGCAAAAAGATATTATGAAGCCAAACTGAATCCCTTGGTGGGGTAGGGGGGTGTGTGAAAGGTAAACCAGCATTTTGGGCTTGCTAATCATGAGGACAATGGCATCACATCAGAACAAGTTGACGTTTTCCTCAGTCTCTACCCCAATTTTTGGCCCATCTATGGTCATTGGTCTGGGAAAAAAATCACTCTGGTCACGACGAGGTTAGGTCCTTACTTACCAAAACCAGTGGATCGATTTGCCAGGCTGGTATAAGAAGGTCCTCCTGGAGAAGATGTAGACACAGGGCTGGAGAGGGGACTGAAAGTCGATGGGTCCGCTGGGAATGTATGACTGGATCCCATGGCGAAAGGTGGTGACTGAGCCTTGCCGGATTGAGATGCAACTTGCTGAAAGAGAAAATGATATTTTATAATGTGCAATTGCTTGATGTCCAAATAGAAGTAATTCAAATAAAGCACTCAATATGCAAATGTACCAAGTTTTAGTAGAATGCTGCTTTGAAAGCTTATTAAAGCTGAAAATGTCATACCAACAAGATGAAAAATGCTAACTAAACATATTAGAGTGAGGTTCATTAAGATGTAAAGAACATGAGCAACAAATAACATGCATATATCGCTGGGGATTGAATCCCAATATTCGAACTGAATTCCCAGGTTCTCGTTTTAAAATAAAAATTTTCAACATTCAAAATGAGCGTGAACAAGGCGGCTAATATTAGCACTCAAGAATTTCAATCCCATACTTGTAACAGGCCACACTTATCATAAATGTAGCATCATTTTTGTGGCGCGAACCATTTTAAGTCATTTTATTTTACTAATAGAGAATCAGTGAGTGTCACTGTTCCAGCTCTGTGTTCCATCTAGCCATTAGAGACACTCAGAATTGTCTTTTTGCCCCATATTTTCTTAGCCTACTACTTACTGCTATTTACGAATAAATCATAAGGGAGCATTAATTTCCCAGTTCCTTTTGACTATATGCATGCTCAGGTCTCACCTTTTGTTCTATATTTTCTCTCCCTAGCTCACAGGTGCTGAATTAAGAACATAAGAAATAGGAGCAGCAGGATGTCATTAGGCTCCTTGAGCTTGCTCCCCCATTAAATAAGATCATGGCTGATCTGATTGTGGCCTTAACTCCATTTTCCTGCCTGCCTCCTATAACCCTTGTAGATCAAAATCCATCTAACACAGCCTTGAATAAATTCAATGACCCAGCCTCCACTGCTCTTTGAAAGGGTAAAGAATTCCAAAGATTAATGACCCTCGTGAATGAATACCTCATCTCCATCTTAAACGGGGGATCTCTTGTTTTGAAGCTGTGTCCCCAAGTCTTAGATTCCCTCCAAGAGGGGAAATATCCTCTCAGCATTTACCCTGTGAAGCCCCCTCAGAATCTTACATGTTTCAGTAAGATAACCTCTCATTCTTCTAAACTCCAATGAGTATAGGCCACAACCTGCTCAACATTTCCTCATCCAGGGATCAACAGAGTGAAACTTCTCTGAATTGCCTCCAATGCAAATATATCCTGCCTTAAATAAGGAGACCAAAACTGTATACAGTGCTCTAGTGTGCTCTCATCAACACCCTACTTTTATACTTCATTCCTTTGCAATATAGACCAAAATTTCATCTGCCTTCCATATCACTTGCTGTACCTAGATGCTAACTTTTTGCGATTCACATACGAGGACATTAAGATCCACTTTTTGCGATTCACATACGAGGACATTAAGATCCTTGTTAACCATAGCATCCTGCAGTCTGTCTCCATTTAAATAATGGGCCATAACCTCCGACTGGTGTCGTAAAGTGCTGACCTGCAGGAATTAGAAGAAATGCCTACTTACCTGGTCTTGAAAATTATGTTGGCGCTTCCATTTGCCGGAGCTGCTTGGGCCTGCATCGAAAGACTCCTCGCAGGGCCCCAGCAAAGTCTAGCTCCAGCATATTCTAGAGGCCACAACCTGTTTTTACAGCAGCAGCTGCTGTAAAGCAGGTAAGTTTAAAGGGCCAGGGAAATTGACAGGCCAGAAAGAAGCTAAGTGTATAGGATTTGGGGGGTGGGGGTGTTGGGGGGCATGGGTTGGAGGTCCGTGGGGTGGTGTTGGGTAGGGGGTGGGGGGGGTGTCTGGGTGCTCGGGAGGGGAAGGTCAGAGTTCAAGGTGGTGGGGGAGTGTCAGTGGTCAGAGGGTTATCGGTGGTCAGAGGGGTGGGGTGTAATGGGTTGTCAGTAGTCAGAGGAGTGGGGGGGTGGGGGTGGTGTTGGTGGTCAGGGGGTGGGGAGTATAGGGGCTATTGGTAGTCGGGGGTGGGGTGGGGGTGGTCAGGGGTTGTGGAGGGGTGTCGGTAGTCAGGGTATTGGGGGGTTTTCGGTGGTCAGAGGGGTGGAGGGTGGGGTTGTCGGGGGGGTTATCAGTGGTCAGAGGGGCGGGGGTTATCGGTGGTCAGAGGGGTGGGGTGTAGGAGGTTTCGGTGGTCAGAGGGGCGGGGGGTGGTGTTATCAGTGGTCAGAGGGGTGGGGTGTAGGGGGTTGTCGGTGGTTGGGGGGTTATCAGTGGTCAGAGGGGTGGGGTGTAGGGGGTTGTCGGTGGTCCGGGGGGGTTATCGGTGGTCAGAGGGGTGGGGGTGTCGTTGTTTGGGGGACTGTTGGTGGTCGAGGGTGGGGAGGTGTCAGTGGTGAGGCGTTGGTGGTGGAGTGGGTGGTTGTTGGTGGATAGGGGTTGTCAGGGATTGCGGGGGTGGTGGAGGTGTCGGTGGTCATAGGGCGTGGGAGGTCGGAAGGGATGGGGGTGTCAGAGTTCGGGCGGCGTGGGCGGTGTTGCAATTTGGGGTGTGGGGGTTGTCGGTGGTTGGGGGGTGTTGGTCAGAGTGGTATTGGAGGTTGGGGGGTTGTGGAGGTTGTCGGAGGTCGGGAGTGGGGGTTGTGGGAGGGTCAGTGGATGGGGGTTGTTGGTGGTTGGAGGGGGTGGGGATTGTTGGTGGTCGGGTGGTGGGGTGTCAGTGGTCAGGGGTGGGGGATGTTGGTGGTCGTGTCGATGGAGGGGTGTCGGTGGTCGGGGGCTGGGTGTTGTTGGTGGTCGGCGGTGTAGAGGGTGGGGGTGTCGGGGGAGTGGGGGTTGTTGGTGGTCGGGAGGTGTATGGGATGTTGGTGGGGGGGGAGGGGGGGTTTCGGCGTTCGGGGTGTGGGGATTGTTGGAGGTTGGGCAGTGTCGGAGGGTGGCGGTTTGGGGGTAGGGGAGGGGAGTGTCAGCGGTCAGAGGGGGTGGGGGTGGTCGGCTGTTGGGGGAGTCCTGAGGGGTCGGTCTGGGTCTTTACAACAGTTACTCAGAAGTTAGAGAGGTTTTAATTCTTCTAACTTTATCTGGGTAACTATTGGTATAACTCCGGTGAAACCATCCGAAGTTTGCGATTTAAAACGCATTTTTGGATGATTCTCAGCGCAGCGCAATTGTCCAGAGGAAGGGTGCAGTTGTGGGTAATTGTTGTGCAAGCCCTCACCTGGGAACTTCCCAGAGGGGTTCCCCAGTGCATCTTTGGGGTACCCCCTCAAATCCAACTCTGGGGAGCACGGAAGTTACAGGCCAATATTTTAGTTTTCCATTCTAACTACCAAAGTGGATAGCCTCACATTTTTCCACATTATACTCCATCTGCCAAATTTTTGCCCATTCACTTAACATATCAACATCCTTTTGCAGACTCTTTGGGCTCGATCTTTAGGTTGGCGATTGGGCCCCAGGTGGAACTCCTGACGTCACCCTGCGTCATCTCCATTTTCAGGTTGGCGGGGGCACAGCCGAATCAGCTGTGCGCCCACTGACCTTCAACGGCCTACTGAGGCCATTTAAAAAGTCATTAACCTAATTAATGGACGTGCCCATCCAACCTTAAGGTTGGCAGGCAGGCCGGGAGCCCTGGCGGGCTTCAGAAAAAGCATGAAACCTCATCCACGGGCGCGATGGGGTTTCATGAGGGTTTTTAAAAATTTAATAAATGCTTGAGTTGAAGTGATGGACATGTCCAAACTCAAGTGACAGTGTCACATGAGCGGACATGTCAGGGGAATTTTTTCAACGTTTACTTTCAAAGTTTTAATTCTGAGCCGATCTCCATGAGGCTACACTTAGCCTCAGGGAGATCAGTGCGCTCTTTCGCACGATGCGTGAAAGAGCGAACTCCTGGCTGAGGGAACCCCCACACCCCCGCCCGCACAGGGAATGCATAGTACTTCCTGGCGGGCGTCATGCTGGGTGGGCCTTAATTGGCTCACCCATGTAAAATGGCGGCACACTCCCAATCAGGGACGCCGATCGGAGGCGCGCCTGCCCGTGCCCACTCCTGCACTTCCCCCCCAACAGGGGGAAAATATTTCCCTTTGTATCCTCCTCAAAACTTGTTTTCCTACCCAACTTTGTATCATCAGCAAATTTGGCTACAATACAGTCCCTTCATCCAAGCATTAATATGGATTGTAAATAGTTGACGCCACAACACTTATTCCTGTGGCACCCCACTAGTTACAGTTTTGCCAACCTGAAAAGTTACCTATTTATTTCAACTTTTTTTCCTGTTAATTAGTTAATCTTCTATTCACACTATTAGATTATGCCCTCTACCTAATTAGTCAATCCTCCATTCATGCTAATGGATTACCATGACCTTGTGTGGTAGCCTTTGTACGGTACCTTATCGAATACCTTTTGGAAATCCAAATACACTACATCTACTGGTCCCCCTTTATTTACTCTGCTGGTAACATCCTCAAACGAACTCTAATAATTCTGTCAAACACAATTTCCCCTTCTTAAGCTCATGTTTACTCGGCTTGATTGTATTAAGATTTTTTAAAAAAATGTGACTACTTCCTTCATAATGGATTCCAGCTTTTTCCCAATTACAGATGTTAGGCTAGCTGGCCTATAGCTTCCTACTTTCTGTCTCTCTCCTTTCTTGAATAGGGGTGCTATATTTGTGGTTCTCCAGTCCATTGCGACCTTTTCAGAATTAGGGAATTTTTGAAGATTACATCCAATGCCTCCACTATCTCTGCAGCCATCTTTAAAAAAAAACCCTAGGATGTAGGCCATCAGGTCCCGGGACTCAGCTTTTAGTCTCACTAATACTTTTCTCTACTAATAGTGATTGTTTCAAGTTCCTCCCTCCTTTTTGCCATTTGATTTCCTACTATTTTTGGGATGCTTTCTATGTCTTCTATCGTGAAGAAAAGTACACAGTTTTTGCTCAAAGCCTCTGCTATTTCCTAGTTTTGCATTATTAATTTCCCATCTCCTCCTCTAAGGGATCAATGTTTATTTTACCTATTCTTTTCCCTTTTATATGCTTGTAGAAGCTCTTACCGTCTGTTTTTATATTTCTTATTATTTTACTCTTATTCTCCAATTTCTCCCTCCTTGGAGCATTATACTATTTTTTCTTTTAATTTGATACCATCCTTAACTTCTTAGGTTAGCACGGATGGTTCACCCTTCTCATAGTCTTTCTTTCTGAATGGAATATATCTTTGTTGAGAGTTACGAATTATCTCCTCAAATGTCTGCTACTGCTCCTCTACCATCCTTTCTTTTATCCTTTTTCCCCCAGTTCACTTTAGCCAATTGTCTTCACGCCTTTGCAGTTGCCCTTATTTAAGTTTAAGGCACTTGTTTCAGACCCAAGTTTCTCACCCTCAAACTGAAAGTGAAATTCTGTCATGTTATAATCACTCTTCTCTAGGGGATTCTTTACCATGAAATCATTAATTAATCCTGTCTCACTACATCTTACCAGGTCTAAAATAGGCTGTTTTCTTGTTGGTTCTACAACATGTTAGTCTAATAAATTGTTACGAATACACTCTATGAACTCAGCCTCAAGGTTACCTTTGTCAATTTGATTTGCCAAATCTATATGAAGATTAAAATTATCCACAATTATTCCAATTCCTTTCTTATAAGCTGCCATTATTTCTTTATTTATATTCTGTATAATTATGGCAACTCCGAATGCCAGCTTTGGTCAGAGCATCTAACTTGGCATAGAACAGGATGACACACTTGGTTGGCATAACTCAGTTCTGATTAATAATCACGATAAAATACTAACATTGAATGTGTAGATCTTCAAAAGTAACCTGGCATTTGTAGAGAGCTAGGTCTTTTATTCAGTTTTGCCAAGTTCTGAAGAAGCATAGTTGCAATATTTTTTAGCCCACCCTGAAGTTCAATACAGAATATAGCCCACACTTAACAAGCTGGTGCTGACCTGACCACGGCTTCCTTACCTGTGAAACAAAAGGGAGGAAACAGAACTGACTAGTTAGAATTCTGACAGCTGGTAATAATCACCTCTGCTTATACCAGAGGTACCAATCTGTCTCAGGTGATTGGGGCATATAGGCCTGAGAAATGTTATTATTTTCATAACCACAATAAGGCAAAAATATAAACATGAAACAAGTGGGAAAAACTTCACTGTTTTGCCAATCTAAAAATTGAACGGGTTCTTTAAACGATCAAGCATGACTTGGGGTTCCTTCTATTCTAGTGACCTAAGCTTTGGACTGATCGAGAAACTAGTCCAAAACCTCCCAATTTGGTTTGCTACATAATTAATCGAGCGTTCATAACTTCACATCAGCTGCCAAATTGGCTTCAAATTCTAGCCCTCACAGAAATGAAACAACTGCTCCAATAACTTGACACAGACATTGGATTGGCTGAGAAAGGATACCCAAAATAGTGCTCGTCAGGCAGCATCATTATTGGTACATCAATATAAGTGAATTAATCTCACTGGTCTAACAAAGACTGAGGAAATAGTTTGAATAGTCATCACTGCCAAAAGCTTCCATTTCCTTAAATAGTTATGAATCTTTAGTTAGAAATAAGTTTTTATTTTGTACTCATTTTTGGCTGTTGTGCTGGATACGGGTTATAAAGATATTTGTGCAAATTGTGAATAAGTGTAGCAAGAAAACATTCCATGCGTTGGTTCTTGTCATGCACTATTGAAAAGTTAGTAATAGGAAAGCCTATTTTTGTATGCAAATAAGATTGTAATATTTATGTGAAATCTATGATTTTTACTTAAAATTGACTCAGGTCAAGGCATTCCTTAGAGAAAATATTTTTAAAAATCGGTTGTCATAGTTTTGGCATGGCAGAGGTTACTAAGCCTGTCCAATGTAGAATGCCCAAACACGAATTGTCCTTGCTTTATTACAGATATCAAACTGATGACAAGACGATATCCATTGTATTATGGATGATCCTGACAAAACATTCACTGGAGAACTGAACACTGTACCAGAGTTAAAACCTCATCTGAAGGAATGGTTAAAAGTGAGTTTATTTGTTAGATCTCTTCAAGAGGCATTCTGCCACTTCCACCTCATCCACCTTTCCTGAATATCTGGTTGAGGAACAAAACCAGACCGTGCTTGTGGCACTGGCCTGCACTGGACACATCACATGCTGAACTGCACACCAAGCCCACATACCTTCTGTTTGCATCAAACTGGTACTGCACTATTGATCTTAAGTGTTTACTGAGGAAAGAAGCTGGCACCTTACTTTATCAAAGGACATATTTTCTTTTCTCTAAATCAAGTAGGCATATATTCTTAAGCATGGCTTTAATCCACTGAAGCCTTGTTCAAAGGCCAGAGCAGAACCCCAAAGACCCACAAAATACCTGCGCACAATTATATTGAAACAGATCATTTCTCCTGTGTATGGACAGACTTTCAAGATTAGCAAATGTAAAACACATGACAAGCATATACTAGAAGAGCTTGGAAAGCAATTGTGAAATTTTTCGGTAAATACAGTTAACCACATTTTCCTTATATAGAAATCAACCGAACATAAATACACAGTGCTAAATGTCAACATATGCAGTAAGTAGTATAACAACAGGCTCTCTCATTGCAAATTGACATTGTTCCAGGCTTTAATAACCCCTTACTGACAAAAACAGAAATTGTAATGAGTTGGGCTCTATTTACATCCATTCTATTTGCTCGAAACAGTTTTTAGACAGTAAAAACATCACATTATTGCACAACGCTGGATAGGATTACAATTAAGTCATATCTAACTCCTAAACAATTCACTTAAAATATCTTGAGCATTGATCATGCACTCCTCGTGGTATGAACAATTTAGATCCAGTAAATGGTATGTCCATTTTCAATGGAAAGAAAGATATTTGTATGTAGCTGACCAAACTGTATGTGGTTAGCTGTGACTGCATTCACTCAGCAATCAGTGCATGTAATTTGGTGGGCTGGCTGAGATGTTTTTTAAAAATTCATTCACAGGAGGTGGGCTTCGCTGGCTGGGCCAGCATTTATTGCCCATCCCTAGTTGCCCTTGAGAAGATGGTGGTGAGCTGCCTTCTTGAACCGCTGCAGTCCATGTGGTGTAGGTACACCCACAGTGCTGTTAGGGAGGGAGTTCCAGGATTTTGACTCAGCGACAGTGAAGGATCAGCGATATATTTCCAAGTCAGGATGGTGAGTGGCTTGGAGGGGAACTTCCAGGTGGTTGTGTTCCCATCTATCTGCTGCCCTTGTCCTTCTAGGTGGTAGTGGTCGTGAGTTTGGAAAGTGCTGTCTAAGGAGCCTTGGTGAATTCCTGCAGTGCATCTTGTAGATGGTACACACTGCTGCTACTGTGCGTCAGTGGTGGGGGGAGAGAATGTTCGTGGGTGGGGTGCCAGTCAAGCGGACTGCTTTGTCCTGAATGGTGTCCAACTTCTTCAGTGTTGTAGGAGTTGCACTCATTCAGGCAAGTGGGGAGTATTCCATCACACTCCTGACTTGTGCCTTGTAGATGGTGGACAGGCTTTGGGGAGTCAGAAAGCGAGATACTCGTCGCACGATTCCTAGCCTCCAACCTGCTCTTGTAGCCACAGTATTTATATGGCTAGTCCAGTTCAGTTTCTGGTCAATGGTAACCCCCAGGATGTTGATAGCGGGGGGATTCAGTGTTGGTAATTCCATTGAACATCAAGGGGCGATGGTTGGATTTTCTCTTGTTGGAGATGGTCATTGCCTGGCACTTGTGTGGCGCAAATGTTACTTGCCACTTGTCAGCCCATGCCTGGATATTGTACAGGTCTTGCTGCATTTGGACATGGACTGCTTCAGCATCTGAGGAGTCCCGAATGGTGCTGAACATTGTGCAATCATCAGCGAGCATCCCCATTTCTGATCTTATGATGGAAAGAAGGTCATTGATGAAGCAGCTGAAGATAGTTGGGCCTAAGACACTATCCTGAGGAACTCCTGCAGTGATGTCCTGGAGCTGAGATGACTGACCTCTAACAACCACAACTATCTTCCTTTGTGCTAGATATGACTCCAACCAGCGGAGAGTTTTCCCCGATTCCCATTGACTCCAGTTTTGCTAGGGCTCCTTGATGCTACACTTGGTCAAATGCTGCCTTGATGTCAAGGGCAGTCACTCTTACCTTGGGAGTTCAGCTCTTTTGTCCATGTTTGAACCAAGGCTGTAACGAGGTCAGGAGCTGAGTGGCCCTGGCGGAACCCAAACTGGGCATCAGTGAGCAGGTTATTGCTAAGCATGTGCTGCTTGATAGCACTGTTGATGACCCCTTCCATTACTTTACTGATGATGGAGAGTAGACTGATGGGGTGGTAATTGGCCGGGTTGGATTTGTCCTGCTTTTTGTGTACAGTACATGCCTGGGCAATTTTCCGTAAAACCAGGTAGATGCCAGTGTTGTAGCTGTACTGGAACAGCTTGGCTAAGGGTATGGCATGTTCTGGATCACAAGTCTTCAGTACTATTGCCGGAATGTAGTCAGAGCTCATAGCCTTTGCAGTATCCAGTGCCTTCAGCCATTTCTTGATATCATGTGGAGTGAATCGAATTGGCTGAAGACTGGCATCTGTGATGCTGGGGACCTCCGGAGGAGGCCGAGATGGATCAGCCACTCGGCACTTCTGCCTGAAGATTGCCTTATCTTTTGCACTGCTGGTCTGGGCTCCTCCATCATTGAGGATGAGGGTATTTGTGGAGCATCCTCCTCCAGTGAGTTGTTTAATTGTCCACCACCATTCATGGCAGGACTGCAGAGTTTAGATCTGATCCGTTGGTTGTGGGATCACTTAGCTCTGTCTATCACTTGTTGCTTATGCTGTTTGGCACGCAAGTAGTCTTGTTTTAATTGCTTCACCAGGTTGACACCTAATTTTTAGGTATGCCTGGTGCTGCTCCTGGCATGCCCTCCTACACTCTTCATTGAACCAGAGTTGATCCCGTGGCTTGATGCTAATGGTAGAGTTGGGGGGGATATACCGGGCCACGAGGTTACAGATTGTGTTTGAGTACAATACTGCTGCTGCCGATGGCCCACAGTGCCTCATGGATTCCCAGTTGCTAGATCTGTTTGAAATTTATTCCACTTAGCACAGTGGTAGTGCCACACAACACGATGGAGGGTATCCTCATTGTGAAGGCAGGACTACGTCTCCACAATGACTGTGCGGTGGTCAGTCCTACCAAATCTATTCATGGACAGATGCATCTGCAGCAGGCAGGTTGGTGAGGATGAGGTCATGTACGTTTTTCCCTCACCACCTGCCGCAGACCCAGTCTAGCAGCTATGTCATTTAGGACTTGGCCAGCTCGGTCAGTAGTGGTGCTACTGAGCCACTCTTGGTGATGGCCATTGAAGTCCCCCTAACCAGAGAAGATTCTGTGCCCTTGCCACCCTCAGTGCTTCCTCCAAGTGATGCTCAACATGGAGGAACACTGATTCATCAGCTGAGGGAGGGTGGCACATGGTAATCAGCAGGAGATTTCCTTGCCCATGTTCGACCTGATGCCATGAGGCTTCATGGGGTCCTGAGTCGATGTTGAGGGCTCCCAGGGCAACTCCCTCCTGACTATATACCACTGTGCCGCTACCTCTGCTGGGTCTGTCCTGCCAGCGGGACAGAACATACCCAGGGATGGTGATGCTAGAGTCTGGGACATTATCTGTAAGGTATGATTCTCGTGAGGATGACTATGTCAGGCTGTTGCTTGACTAGTCTGTGAGACAGCTCCCCCAAGATGTAGCCCATTGAGCTGACAGAAACTCAGAGCTCCAACAGACACTAAAATGGCTGCAGTCGTACCTGCAAAACAAGGCGACGCCTTTAGGAAATCTTTGACTGCACTGCTATGGAGGAACCTACGGAGTAATATGTGTTGAAAATTCTACGACATAATCCACCTCAGTTCTCAAGGGGTTAGAGTCACACTGTAGGAGGGTTGGGGGATTGATTAAGATTCAGAGGGGGGTATCTGAACCATTGTGCTAGAGACATAATAAGGTTTATTTTAAACCTTTTACTCATCATTCAACCCTATTCTGGCTGAGATGGGCCATTCACTGGAGCTCAATAGTGATATGTGCTGTGGTTGTCTGGCGGAATTCTGTTCCTGGGAGAGAAAAATAAAAATTATTCACAGTCAAACAGGCCAAAGGCTGCAAGGAGGTCTCAGCTGGGGTTTAAAACATAGCAGGCCAGTTTTCCCAGCTAAAATTAGACCCAAAGGGTAAAATAGGGTGTGAACATTCCTTCCAATTTTTGGGATAGTTTTGTTTATTTTTTTGTTGATCTGTGTTGATACAGCAAGTATATTGCAGCAAAAGTTTATAAAAGTCCTGAATTACTGCTTTTGTTCAGTCATGTATATTCTGCAAAATAAACCATATTCTTAATTTGTCGTTGGTTAATGCTAATGTTGAATTTGTGCTGCAATAGAATACATGCTTTAAGCTGGTAATTAAGCACAGCTGTCCCCAGTAAGGGAAGCATTGCAAGAGTATATAAACCAGTTCACTCTGGGTATCTGGGAAGAACTGGGAGAGTCTATGCCTTTACTTTGCTGTCTTGGAAATAAACCTGTTTTAAGGTACAAGCTAGCTTCAGACTCATTTTTCCTCAATGTACAATTATTGGAATTAACAGATACATCTTGCCAGAGTGCCCATGTAGGAGCACAGTCCACAACTTTGGAATGTGACAGTTATGGGATCGGCTAACAGGACTAACCAATGCCACTGACCCCAAGACGTACATCCTGAATTTGTAACATGAGTGAAGGGGACAGATTTGACAATTTCCATTAAAGTCAATGGAAAGCGGGTTGCTGATTCGCTACTACCCATTTTAACTATCAAGCAATGTCAGAACCTACCCCAAGGAATTTAGAGTGTCAGCCTGCTGGGAAATGCTGGTTCACAACCGCATAGACTGACATTCGGATGTCACATTTAAATTTGACTTGAATGACGTATTGCATAAAGTTGGTTTATATTCTTGAGTATAGAAAATTGAGGGGTCATCTGATCAAGGTATTTAAAATGTTGAAAGGATTTGTTAAGAGGAAATATTCTCTCTGGCGTGGGAATCAAGAACAAGGAGACATTGGGTGGAATTAATGTCCTGCCCCAAGGTGAGTTTTGGAGGCGGGGAGGCATTTAATCAGGCAGGAGGGTGCCGGATGGGGACCCAGTTACCTTCCCATCTCTGCTTCGATTAGGTCTGGGGTGGGAAGGCTTGTGGATAGCCTTCAATTGAAGCCCTTAACTGGGCAATTAATGGACAATAAACCCGCCAGGTGGCTGCTTAAGTATTCATATTTCAGAATCGTTCTCTCAGGTCCAATCCTGACATTGTCATCAAACCCGCTGACAAGGGTGACGCTATTGTTGTCTGGCGCACTGACCTCTACCTCGCAGAGGCTGAGCGTCAACCCACAGACACTTCCTCCTACCTCCCCCTGGACCATGACCCCACCACTGAACATCAAGCCATTGTTTCTAGGACTGTCACTGACCTCATCTCCTCTGGAGATCTTCCCTCCACAGCTTCCAACCTCATAGTCTCCCAACCTCAGACTGTCCACTTCTACCTCCTATCCAAAATCCACAAACAGGACTGTCCTGGCAGGCCGATCATGTCAGCCTGTTCCTGCCCCACGGAACTCATTTCTTGCTATCTTGACTCCATTCTCTCTCCCTCTGTCCAGTCTCTTCCCACCTACATCCGCGATTCCTTTGACACCCTACATCATATCAACAATTTCCAGTTCCCTGGCCCCAACCGCCTCCTCTTCACCATGGGCGTCCAATCTTGGCAGTTAACTGTCAGTCGCTATCAGTGGTGCTTTCTTCATGGTAACGCCACTTGCCAACCAATCAGCACTCTCTTCACATACAGTACAAATTATTGTTTTCCCCCTTATATTGGTATTCTTGTGAATGTCCTGATGAGTGCAAGACGAAAAGATTAGACATGTCTCCTTTTTCAGCAATACTCAAGTTCTGTACTACCAAATGACTATTTCAATTATACTTAATACAAACAACAACTTGTATTTATATAGCACATCACTAGGTTATAAAGCATGTGATAACTGAACACTTAGAAAATAATCGTAGGATTGGGCAGAGTCAACATGGATTTATGAAAGGGAAATCATGTTCGACAAACCTGTTGGAAATTTTTTGCGGATGTAACTAGCAGAATAGATAAGGGGGAACCAGTGGATGTGGTGTATTTAGATTTTCAGAAGGCTTTCGATAAGGTCCCACACAAGAGGTTAGTAAACAAAATTAGAGCACTTGGGATTGGGGGTAATATACTAGCATGGATTGAGAATTGGTTAACTGACAGAAAACAAAGAGTAGGAATAAATGAATCAGTCTCAGGTTGGCAGGCTGTGACTAGTGGGTTATTGCAAGGATCAGTGCTTGGGACAACCTATAACAATGATTTGGATGTGGAGACCAAATGTAATATTTCCAAGTTTGCTGATGACACAAAACTAGGCTGGAATGTGAGTTGAGAGGAGGATGCAAAGAGGCTTCAAGGGTAGTTATACAGGCTAAGTGAGTGTGCAAGAACATAGCAGATGGAATATGTGAAAAAGTGTGAAGTTATCCACTTTGGTAGGAAAAACAGAAATGTAGAGTATTTTTTAAATGGTGAGAGGTTGGGAAGTGTTGATGTCCAAAGGGACCCGAGTGTCCTTTTTTAAGAGTCACTGAAAGTTAGCATGCAGGTGCAGCAAACAATTAGGAAGGCAAATGGTCTGTTGGCCTTTACTGCAAAAGGATTTGAGTATAGGAGTAAAGATGTCTTGCTGAAATAGTATAGAGCCTTGGTGAGACCGCACTTGGAGCATTGCGTACAGTTTTGGTCTCCTCACCTAAGGAAGGGTATACTTGCCACAGGGACAGTGCAACAAAGGTTCAACAGATTGATTCATGGCATGGTGGGGCTGTCCTATGAGGAGAGATTGAGGAGACTGGGCCAGTATTCTCTAGAGTTTAGAAGAATGAGATGCGATCTCTTTGAAACATACAAAATTCTTACAGGGCTCGACAAGATAGATGCAGAAAGGATGTTTCCATTGGGTGGGGTGTCTAGAACCAGGGGGCACAGTCCCAGAATAAGGGGTAGGCCATTTAGGACTTAGATGAGGAGGAATCTCTTTACTGAGAGGATTGAAAATCTTTGGAGTTCTTTACCTCGGAGGGCTGTGAGGCTCATTCATCGAGTATGTTCAAGACAGAGATCAATGAGACTTCTTGATAGTAAAGACATCAAGTGATATGAGGAAAGTTCAGGAAAATGGCATTGAGGTAGGCAGCATGTCGATGAGAAATAAAAAGAGGCCAAGGATCGATCCTTGGGAGACCACCAGAGGCAACTCTGGGAGTGCGAAGGAAAGTAATTGCAGTGATTCTTTGCATATGATTAGATAGGTAAGAATGGAACCAGGTGAGAACGGTCCCAACCAAACAGACTGTGGAGAAGCAGTGGAGGGCACACATGTTGTACTGACTGCTAGAAAATGATTCCCATCTTTGTCAGGCTTGTACACAACAAAGATGACATCATATAAAAGTAAAATACTGATGTCAGAAATCAATCCAGAAAATACTGGAAATACTCAGTAGGTCGGAAAGCATCTGTGGAGAGGAGAGTTAATGTTTCAGGTTGAGACCTTGCATCATCGTTATAATGAAAGGTCATCAACTTAAAAAGGCTAACTGTTTCTCTCTTCACAGGTGCTGGCAAAGATAACAATCATTTCTCCTCCCACCTTTTCCCCTTGTCTGAAGGCATGAACCAATGTCATTCCATGGCACCAGGCCCTCTCCACTACCTCATCGAGTGGCCATTCTTTCAATGTAAACCTAGGCAGGTTAATCCATTGCAAGGACCATCATAGCCTACCTTGGACTGATCTTCACCTGATGCCCTTTCCCAGCTAGAGCCATTGCATTGCAAGCAGACACAAAAACCCCCAGAAGATTCTTTTCCCTCATTCAGTGGTACTAAATGTAGCATTTAGACAACTTGGTTGCAATTAATGCGCCCATTGTAGCATGGACATTAAACTTATGATCTTCCTGTCTATGCGACTCAGTCTGGCTCTACTGATGAGGCACTGGGAGAACCTGTTTGTTTTAACTTATAACAGATCTTAGTGTACATTGGTCTTTATCTATAGCGATAATGCAACAGGCTGATGAAAAGGTACCTTCCACAGCAGAGAGATAACCACATCTGCTCCCATTGTCTGGTGTATCACAATCGTATCCACTCTACAGCTGTAAAAATACTGCATCTGTATTTTTCCCCAGAATGAGAGACTAGATTGAGCTGAAGACATACAGGCTACCTTTACTATTGTGTAAGTTAAGGGATGTACAGTGCTACACAGTCTGGCCACTGAAAATGGTGCAGTATATCAATATTATGTACATTAATGCCATTACTAATATTTGCTCCTGGGCTGTGAGCTTTACTGGCAAGGCCATCATTTGTTGCCCATCCTTAAGTGCCCTTGAAAGGAACTGTCTTCTTGAATCGCTGCAGTCCACATGGTGTAGGTATATCTACAATGCTGTTCGGAAGGGAGTTCCAGAATTTTGGCCCAGCGACAGTGAAGGAATGACAATATAGTTCCAAGTCAGTAAGGTATGTGGCTTGGAGGGGAACTTGCAGGTGGTGGTGGTCCCATACAACTGCCGCCCTCGACTTTCTAGGTGATAGATGTCATGGGTTTGGAAGGTGCTGTCGATCGAGGCTTGGAGAGTTGCTGCTGCGCATCTAGTATATGGTGCGCACTGCTGCCACTGTGCGTTGATGGTGGAGGGAGTGAATGTCCAAGGTGGTGGATGATGTGTCAATCGAGCAGGCTAATTTGTCCTGAATGGTGTCAAGCTTCTTCAGTGTTGGAGCTGCAGTGGAGAGTATTCAATCACACTCCTGGTTTGTGCCTTGTAAATGATGGACAGATTTTGGGGAGACAGGACGCGAGTTACATGCCAAAGAATTCCTGGCCTCGCACCTATTCTTGCAGCCACAATATTCTATGGCTGGTCCACTTCAGTTTCTGTTCAATGGTAACCCCAGGATGTTAATAGTGGGGAATTCATTGGAAGCAGTTCAGAGGAGGTTTATTAATCTATACCTGGATTGGGCGGGTTGTCTTATGAGGAACAGTTGGAAAGATTAGACTTGGATCCACTGGAGTTTAGAAGAGTAAGAGATGACTTGATTGAAATAGATAAGATCCTGAGGGGTCTTGACAGGGTTTATGTGGAGAGGATGTTTCCTCTTGTGGGAGAATCTACTACTAGGGGCCACTGCTTAAAAATAAGGGGTTGTCCATTTAGGACAGAGATGAGCAGAAATTTTTTTCTCTGAGGGTTGAGTGTCTTTGGAACTCTCTTCCTCAAAAGGCAGTAGAAGCAGAGTCTTTGAATATTTTTAAGGCAGAAGTAGATAGATTATTGATAAGCAAGGGGGTGAAATGTAATCGGGGATAGGCGGGAATGTGGAATTGAGATTACAATCAGGTCAGCCATGATCTCATTCAATGGCGGAGCAGGCTCGAAGGGCTAAGTGGCCTACTCCTTTTCCTAATTTGTATGTTTGTATGTTCAGCAATGGTAATGTCGTTGAATGTGAAGGGGAGGTGGTTTTATTTCTCTTGTTGGAGATGGCTATTGCCTGGAACTTGTGTGGTGCGAACTTTACTTGCCACTAATCAGTCTAAGCCTGAATGTTGCCTGGTCTTGCTGCATATGGGACTGCTTCAGTATCTGAGGAGTTGCAAATGTGAACATTATGCAATCATCATTGAACATCCCCACTTCTGACCTTACGATGGAGGGATGGCCATTGATGAAGCAGCTGAAGATAGCTGGGCTTAGGACACTACCCTGAGGAACTCCTGAGATGATTGGCCTCCAACAACCACAACTTCTTTTGTGCTAGTTATGACTCTAACTAGTGAATAGTTTTCCTTGATTCCCACTGACTTTAAATTTGCTAGTGTTCCTTGATGCTACACTCAGTCAAATGCTGCCTTGACATCAAGGGCAGCCACTCTCATCTCACCTGAAGTTCAGCTCTTCTGTCCATGTTTGGTCCGAGGCTGTTATGAGATTAAGAGCCAAGTGGCCCTGATAGAACCCAAGCTGAGCACTGCTGAATAAGTGCTGCTTCATAGCGCAATCAATGGTACCACCCATCAATTTGCTGATGGTCAAGAGTAGACTGATGGGGCAGTAATTGACCAAATTGGATTTGTCCTACTTTCTGTGAATAGGATACACCTGGGCAATTTTTCACATCGTCAGGTAGATGCCAGTGTTATTGGTGTACTGGAACAGCTTGGCTAGGGGTGCAGCTAGTTGAGGAGCGCAAGTCTTCAGTACGAATGCTGGGATGTTGTCAGGGCCCAACAGCCTTTGCAGTATCCAGTGCCTAGAGCTTTCTCGATGTCACTCAGAGTGAAGAGAATTGGTACAATATTGACATGTGATACTGGGGAATCTCAGGAGGAGGCTGAGATAGATTAACCACTCAGTGCTCTGGCTGAAGATGACTGTAAATGCTTCAGCCTAATCTTTTGCACTGATATGCTGGGCTCCACCATCATTAAGGATGGGGGATGTTGGCACAGCCTCCTCCTCCTCCTGTTATTTGTTTAATTATCCATCACCATGACTGGATGTGGCAGGACAGCAGAACTTTTATCTGATCCATTGGTTGCAGCAGCTTAGCTTCTGCTATTTAGCATGCATGTAGTCCTGTGTTGTAGCTTCACCAGGTTGACACCTCATTTTTAGATACACTTGGTGCTGTTCCTGGCATGCTGTTCCATATTCCTCATTGAACCAGGGTTGATCCATAGGCTTGATAGTAATGGTAGAATGAGGACTATGCTGAGCCATAAACTCAGGGCATGAGGCTGGACTTTGTCTCCACAAGGACTATGTGGTGGTCAATCCTACCAACACTGTCATGGATAGATGTATCTGCAACAGGTAGATTGGTAAGGATCAGGTCAAGTAGATTCTCGCTTGTTGATTCTCTCACTACCTGCTACCAGTCTAGGTTAGTAGCTATGTCCTTCAGGGCTCGGTCAACTCAGTCAATAGTGGTGCTGCTGAGCCACTCTTGGTAATGGACATTGAAGCCCCCCCATCTGGAATACATACTGTGCTCTTGGTACCCTCAGTGCTTCACTGAAGTGGATAGGAGCAATGATTCATCAGCTAGAGAGGGGTGGGGGGTAGAGGGTAACCAGCAGGTTGTTTCCTTGTAATGTTTGACCTGATGCTATGAGGTCATGGTGTCCGTTCAATGTCCCAACTGTATGTCATTGTACCGCCTAACTCTGATGGGTCTGCATTTCTGGTGGGATTGGATATACTGAGGGGATGGTGGAGAAGTCTGGCACTTTGCTTGAAGTGTGATTCAGTGAGTATGACTATATCAAGCTATTGCTCGACTAGTCTATGAGACAGCTCTCTCAATTTTGGCACAAACCCCCAGATGTTAGTGAGGCGGAATTTGCAGGGTAGATTGGGCCAGCAGCCGAAGCCTAGGTCAAAGTAGAGTGATCTGTCTGGTTTTAATTCTTATGCCTTATTTTTGTGGTTTGATATAACTGAGTCGCTTGTCAGGCCATTTCAGAGATCGGTTAAGAGTCAACCCTAATGCTGTGGGTCTGAAGTCATATGTCGACCAGATTTCCTTCCCTAAAGTTGGTTGGTGAACCAGATGGGAGTTTACGATAATCCGGCGGCTTCATGGTCACAAACACAATTACTTGCTTTTTATTGCAGGCTGATTTAATTAACTGAACTTCAATTCCCCAGCTCATGAACTTACATCCCTGAATCATTAGTTCAAGTCTCTGAATTACTAGTCCAGTAACATAACCAAGAAGCTACCATACCTAGTTTCATCAAGTAGTGTCCATTCACAAATCTGACAAAGCAAACCTTTTGAAACTAAAGCATTCTTTTTATATAAAGCGTTATCTACTCCAAATTAAAATGCAGCTGAAAGAATTACACATTTTGAATTACTTGAAAGGAGCAAGTGTGTTGCTCCTCTTGGCTCAGTCTCAACCCCCATCAACATCAGGAAATGGAAACATCTTTTTTAAGTTATCTTGGAGGCAGTTTCCGTGTATTTTAAACTTTGAAGTGGCAAAAGGCACTCTGTTCAAATGCTTGCTGAAACATGTGTTGCCACCAGCAGCCACACAAAGACTCACTGAACTGACCTCATGCCAGGAGATTTTCTGGAACTAAGTTTCTCTTCAGTTCAGATTAAAAGCCATTTGGTAAACTTCCAATGATCTTGCAGACACCTCTCCACTACCTTACAAAGTTACACAGGTTTTATTACTTAGGGGCTGAATAAAGTGTTGCAATGTGCAGACAAAATCAAACTGCATTGGAAGAGTGGTCCTTCCAAAGGAAAATATTTTTGATAGCAAATTGTTTACGAAAATGGTTCCAAAGTTGATACATCATCAACAATAACTTGCATTTATATAGTGACTCTAATGTAGAAAAACGTCTCAAAGTTCTTCACAGAAGTGTACATAGAAAGAAATTTCACTTAGTTTGGTGTGGGAGCAAGTCCCTGACATGAGGGAGAAGAGGTTTCTTCATAAGGTTCACTGCTTGACTCAGTTACAACATCTTCAGACTGATTAGAATATTGGTACAGGTAAACGGCATCCTGGCAGAGATCAGATATTTCAGCTTTCATTAAAATTTCTCTCCACTACTCCGTGGCCTTTATCCTTAGCATAAGAGCTGGGGAGCAGAATGAGACTACGTTGGAACAAAAACAGAAAATGCTGGAAAAACTCAGCGGGTCTAACAGCATCTCTGGAGAGAAAAAAAGAGTTAACGTTTCAAGTCTGTATGACTCATTGGAAGAACTGCTTACATTGGAAGAACTGCTTACGTTGGAAGATCTGCTCTGCAAACACATTTCCTTTCAGTATAATGAAGCAAAATGCTATATAATGTTTGAAATATCCCAGAGTTATGAGCAGAGGAAGAAAACAATTTTACATCATCCAGAATTCCTATCAATAACGTTTACACAATATAAGCAATTTCTATGATGAGCAATAGGTAGCTTCAAATATACTGAAAAATATCTTGGAAATGGGAGGTTTTAGCAGTGATGGGTGCGGAGGTTTGACAGTTGAGGCTGTGCCACTGGAGTTTAGCAGCATGCTAGAAGGGGGAGATCCTTGACATATATAGATCCTTGACATTGGGATAGTCAGCATGGCTTTGTCAGAGGGAGGTCATGCCTAACAAATTTGATTGAATTTTTTGAAGAGGTGATCAGGTGTGTAGATGAGGGTAGTGCAGTTGATGTAGTTTATAAGGATTTCAGCAAAGCCTTTGACAAGGTCCCACATGGGAGACTTATAAAGAAGGCAAATGCACATGGGATACAGGGTAATTTGATAAACTGGATTCAAAATTGGCTTAGTTGTTGGAGACAGAGGGTGATGACAGAAGGCTGCTTTAGTGACTGGAAGCCAGTGTCCCGTGGCGTACCACAGGGATCTGTGCTGGGTCCCCTATTATTCGTCATTTATATAAACAACATAGATGACTTTGTGGGGGGCAGGATTAGTAAGTTTGCGGATGACACAATGATTAGCCAGATGGTTAACATTGAGGTTGAGTGTCTTGGGCTACAGGAAGATATAGATGGGATGGTCAAATGGGCAGATACGTGGCAGATGGAATTTAACCCTGAAAAGTGTGGGGTGATCACTTTGGAAGGAGTAATTTGACAAGGAAGTATTCAATGAACGCATGACACTAGGAAGTTCTGAGGAACAAAGGGGCCTTGGAGTGTGTCCAAAGATCTCTGGAGGCGGAGGGGCATGTTGGTGGGGTGGTGAAAAAGGCATATGGGACACTTGTCTTTATCAGTCGAGGCATAGATTACAAAAGTAGGGAGGTCATGTTGGAGTTGTATAGAACCTCGGTGAGGCCACAGCTGGAGTAGTGTGTGCAGTTCTGGTCGCCACATTATGGGAAGGATGTGATTGCACTGGAGGGGGTGCAGAGGAGATTCACCAGGATATTGCCTGGGATGAAACATTTAAGTTATGAAGGGAGGTTGGGTAGACTTGGGTTGTTTTCGGTGGAGCAGAGAAGACTGAGGGGCGATCCTGATCGAGGTGTACAAGATTATGAGGGGCATGGACAGGGTGGACAGGGAGCAGCTGTTCCCCTTGGTTGAAGGGTCAGTCACGAGGGGACACAAGTTCAAGGTGAGGGGCAGGTGGTTTAAGGGAGGATGTGAGGAAAAACCTTTTTACCCAAAGAGTGGTGACAGTCTGGAATGCGCTGCCTGGGAGGGTGGTGGAGGTGGGTTGCCTCACATCCTTTAAAAAGTACCTGGATGAACACTTGGCACGTCATAACATTCAAGGCTATGGGTCAAGTGCTGGTAAATGGGATTAGGTAGGTAGGTCAGGTGTTTCTCACGTGTCGGTGCAGGCTCGATGGGCCAAAGGGCCTCTTCCGCACTATGTGATTCTGTGATTATTAGCGCTGAGGGACTTTGTCAACCCTGGAGAGATTCCTGGTTTTTAGGACCACTGCTGACACAAGTGATGTTGCCCTATGTTTCAGCAGGACTGCAGGGGTTTTGAATTACTTAGTGTTATCGCATGGTTTCCAACAACACTGAAGGATGGGGGGAGAAATTTATGAGGCCTCTTTAATGACAATGAACATTTTGATCGGTTTTTGCAATGAAATGAGCGCATGGAAATATCAACGAAAAAAACACTAGTCAATCACCCATAGCATGCGCACAGAGAGTAAAGACTAAGTGCAAAGTTTGTGTGGAGCGAGACTAACATTCATAGAATCACAACACAGAAAGAATCCATTGGTCCATCATGCCTCTGCTAGTTCATGGATAGAGCTATCCAATTTACTCTCATTCCCCTGCTCTTACCCATAACCCTGTACTTTTCAAGTATTTATCCAATTCCCTTTTAAAAAAGTTACTTTTGAATTTGCTTGTACCCCTTTCAGGCAGCGTATTTCAACCTGCTGCATAAAAAAATTTTCACCTTGCCTGGTTATCAACACTCCTGCCAGTGAAAATAGTTTCTCCCTATCTATTCCATCAAAAAACTTTCTCTGCTCTAAGGAGAACAATTCCAGTTCTCTGTTCCCGCCACATAACTCAAGTCTCTCATTCCAGGTACCATTCGATTACATCCCCTTCTGCACCCACTGTAGGGCCTAGCGTCTTCCCTAAAGTGTAGTGCCCAAAATTGGACACAATATTCTAGCTGAGATCTAACCAGTGACTTATAAATGTTTGACATAATTTCCATGCTTTTGTACCCTATGCCTCTAGTTATAAAGGCAAAAGATTTGGGATGTATTTTTTAAAACAGTTCAAAGAGTCTTTATAAAGTGTTTAAAGTCATTTTAAGTTTATAAAGTGCTAGCGGCTTCTCAGCCATGCTCCAGTGTGCTCCTGGGTTTTGAGCTTTACCCTGCTGCTACACCCGGCTCTGGGCAGAATTTTAATTGTTCTTTTTTATTTATTCTTTCATGGAATGTGGGCATTGCTGGCAAGGCCAGCACTTATGCCCATCCTTAATTGTCCTTGAACTGAGTGGCTTGTTTGGCCATTTCAGAGGGCAGTTAAGAGTCAATCACATTGCTGTGGATCTGGAGTCACATGTAGGCCAGCCCAGGTAAGGTTGGCGGATTTCCTTCCCTTGACAAGGTGGACGTGAAAAGCATGTTTCTTCTTGTGGGTGAGTCCAGAATTATGGGGAACTGTTTTAAAATTAGGGGTCGCCTTTTTAGGATACAGATGAGAATTTTTTTCTCTGAGGGTTGTGCAACTTTGGAACCCTCTACCTCAGAAAGCGGTGGGGGCGGGGTCACTGAATATTTTTAAGGCAGAGGTAGATAGATTCTTGTCAGGCAAGGGAAGCAAAGGTTATTGGGGATAGATGGGAATGTGGAATGCGAAACACACACAGATCAGCCATGATCTTATTGAACGTGGAGCAGGCTCGAGGGGCCAAATGGCCTACTTCTGCTCCTACTTCATATGCTCATATGTACAAATGGCAGGAGGATATATTTACCATATGACCATAGCTTTCCCTGCATGGGCTGGTAGCATTTCAAATCTATGCTACATATTGTCACAGGTTCCTTAGGATTGATCTCTCCCATAAGCAGATCCCACAGCTGGTCCACTAATGTTTTTCTTTATTCTTTCATGGATGTGAGCATCTCTGACTAGGCCAGCATGTATTGCCCATCCATAACTGCCCTCGAGAAAGTGGTGGTGAACTGCCTTCATGAATCATTGCAGTCCATATAGTGTAGGTATACCCACAGTGCTGTTAGGGAGGGAGTTCCAGGGTTTTGACTCAGTGACAGTGAAGGAACAACAATATATTTCTAAGTCAGGATGGTGAGTGGCTTGGAGGGGAACTTCCAGGCGGTGGTGCTTCCATGTATCTGCTGCCCTTGCCCTTTTTGGTGGTAGAGGTCGCTGGTTTGGAAGGTGCTGTCACAGGAGCCTTGGTGAGTTCCTGCAGTGCATCTTGTAGATAGTACACACTGCTGCCATTGAGCATCAGTAGTGGGGGGAGTGACCGCTTAAGGTGGTGGATGGGGTGCCAATCAAGCAGGCTGCTTTGTCCTGGATGGTGTCGAGCTTCCTGGGAGTTGTTGGAGCGGCTCTCATCCAGGCAAGTGCAGAGTATTCCAACACACTCCTGACTTGTGCCTTGTAGATGGTGGACAGGCTTTGAGGAGCCAGGAGCTGAGTTACACACCATAGAATTCCCAACCTCTGACCTGCTCTTGTAGCTTGAGTTCAGTTCAGTTTCTGGTCAAAGGTAACTCCTAGGATATTGATAGTGAGGGATTTTAGTGATGGTAATGTCAAGGGGAGTTGGTGAGATTCCCTCTTGTTGGGGATGGTCATTGCCTGACACTTGTTTTGCATGAACGTAACTTGCCTCTTATCGGCCCAAGCCTGGATATTGTCCAGGTCTTGCTGCATTTGGACATGAGCTGCTGCAGTATCGGAGAAGTCACGAACAGTGCTGAACATTGTGCAATCATCAGTGAACATCCCCACTTCTGACCTTATGCTGGAGGGAAGGTCATTGATGAAGCAGTTGAAGATGGTTGGGCCTTGGACACTACCCTGAGGAACTGCTGCAGTGTTGGCCTGGGATTGAGATAATTGTCCTCCAACAATTACAACTGTTGTGCTGGGTATGACCAGAGAGTTTTCCTCCCGATTCCCCTTGACTCCAGTTTTGCTAGAGCTCCTTGATGCCATACTTGGTCAAATGTTGCCTTGACATCAAATGACTCTTACCTCACCTCTTGAGTTCAGCTCTTTTGTGCATGTTTGGACCAAATCTGTAATTAGGTCAGGAGCTGAGTGGGCCTGATGCAAACCAAACTGAGTGTCAGTGAGCAGAGGAGATAACCTGCTCACCTTAACTCAAGCTGGTCTACATATGACTAGTCTGACTAAGCAATTGACTCTTAGAGATGGCAGTAAAATGCAGTCTTGCCAGCATTGCCAACATCCCAGGAACAAAACAGGAAACTACCATTGCAAAACAAGCATCCGTCTCCAATCATGCAAATCAACAAGTTAGGAAATATCTGAAGAAATGACTACTTGAATACCAAATTATAAAGCATGGGGATAGTGCTTCTCTGTTTTGTGAATCTGCGCTTAAGTACTACAATGATTTGGAACACCACATATAGTTTACCTGTGGACATCTGGCATAAAATTAGGACAACCATACAAATAGTCTCAGTAACAATATGACTAGTATCAATGTTGGACTAGACTACACTATAAGAAAATAAACTCATAATTCATGATTTTAATAAAATCTACAAATTCGGCAATAATAAATTAAAATTTACATGATCAAAGTATCAGTTCAAATCATCAACTATAGATGTAATTATATTTCAGTTTGCTGTTCAGAAGCCAACTATTCAAGATGATTTTAGTAGTCTATCCACCTAAAATGTGATGCAGTACCTGCCCCGGGAAAGGTGGTCGACTCCCAGTCCAGGATGTTGCAGAGACCTGATTAGCATTAGACTGGCGAGATATCTGAGCTAAAATCTGGCCTGCTGAGGATGTTTGCTGAATGATGTTTCCACCAGGTACCATTGAAGCGCTGAAGAGACAATATTAAAAATCTGTTATTAAATAGCCAACCACAACAACTTGCAATCATAGAATGGCTTTCATGCAATATAATATCCCACAGGATATGCACAGGAGTGTTATCAGACAAAATCTGACATCACGTTACATAAGAAAAATCAAGATAGTTGACAACAAGGTCTGGACAAAGAGGTAAGTTTTAAGGAGTGTCTTAAAGGATGCGAAAGAGCTAGAGAGGTGAAGAGGTTCATGAAGGTAATTCAAAATTACAGTACTTAGGATCTTGGCAGTTGAAGGCACAGTCAGCAACGGTGGAGAGATTAAAATTAGGAATGTGCAAAAGGTCAGAAATGGGAGGAGCACAGAGATCTTGGAGGCTTTTAGCGGTGGAGGAGGATTGAGGGAAGGATAGCTCTAAGAGGGATTAGAAAACAAGGATGAAAATTATAAAATGTAAGCGTTGCAAGACCGGGAACCAATGTCGTCATTAAATGGAGCGGTGATAGATAAATGAGGCTTGGTGTGAGCTAGGATACAAACAACAGAGTTTTGGATGGGCTTAACTTTATGGAGGATGCAAGGTGGGAGGCCAGCCAGAACAGTATTGGAACTACCACATTTTGAATCAATATTCTAAGATCAATAAAGCTGGTTGAGAGATAATTACTGTTTTATGTTTATTGTACTTAAAATGTATAGGAAGCTAGGGGAAATTGGTATTTATAGGTGAACTTTAATGGAAATTTCAGTAATGAGTTACCAGATCTAGAAATCGTAATTCAACCAATATGCATTCATTTTTTTGTTCCATAATTTATTGCATAAGAAATTAAAACCTTCTGATAATTGGCAAGGCCACTGGTCACCAGCTGTATTTTTAAACAAGTGTTTACGGTTTATTCCAATGTCTTTTGGTGGATCTGCATTGAAACAAAAATGTGCTTTTCTTTCTTGAACTATATCATCTAGCACTCGCCAAGTCAGAAACAGCAAAACAAAACTTGCTCAAAGTATCTAAAAAATGCATCTTATTTTGTAAGAACATGCCTCAGACAGCTTGACATTTATAGCTCTCTTAATTATCCTATGGCTTAAGTGAAGAGTGAGATGTCTATTTAATGTGAAATCTTAGTCACTCATTTGTGTACATAGGGCACTGGCTCAAGCCTAGCCAAGCGTTGTCTTTATCTCAGGGGAGTTGGAAGTTATGCTTCAGTTGTACAGAGCCTTACGCAGACCCATTGGGCAGCATTTAAAGGGGGCGATGGGGGTCTCGCCCGCCATTGGAGATCCAGCGAGCGCCCCGTATCGCATTCTTTTGGGAAGGCCCATTGAATCAAGTGCCAATCAGGTACATAACTGTGCAGTGATGGGCCTTCCCGGGATCAAGGACCCCGGGACAGAAATCCCGGCCCGTGTGAGCTGCCAGCCAATCAGAGGCTAGCAGCTGCACATTGCTCAGTAGCGCCACCAGGGGAGTAGTGGCAGCTCCCAACAATGCAACCACTCAGGCCACAGGTGAATGATGGTGGGTTGGAGGTTGCAGGGGGTGGAGTGGGAGGGATCAGCGGCAAGGGTACCTTGATCAGACGCTGAGTGCCTTTGAACGTAGATCCCCTCTGGAAGCCTATAAGCAACCCCAGCAGGGTTAGCTTTTCGGGTTTCCCGCCTGCTGCTGATGGAATATTAGTTACCCACTTAAGGTTCTCAATTGGTGTCGAGGCAGGAAGGCCTTCCAGGAGCCTTCCCACCCTGGTCTTAACTGTGGCAGAGAACCCACCACCCTACCGCTCAATTAAATGCCCCCTGCCCCAACCTCACCCACCAGGGGAGGGCATTAAATTCTGTCCATTTTGTCAGTTGTGGTTCAGTTAGCAGCACTCAAGTCCGAAGGTTGGACCTTGAGCACAACAATCTAGGTTGACACAACAGTGCAGTACTGGGGGAATGTTGCACAGTCAGAGGTGTTATTTTTCATTTGAGACATTAAACAGTGGCTGTGTCTGCCCTCTCAGGTGACATAAGAGATCCCATGTGACCATTCTGAAGACGGACAAGGGGAGTTATACCAAATGCCCTGGCCAATATTTCTCCCTCAATCAACATCACAAAAACAGATTATCTGGTCATTATCACATTGTTGCTTGTGGGAGCTTGCAGTATGCAATTTAACTGCTGAGTTTCCTACATTACAGCAGTGGCTACACTTTAAATAAGTACTGCACTGGTACTTTTGGACATCCAGTAGTCATGAAAGGTGCCATACAAATGCAAGTCTTTATTTCCTCCTTCCCCATTTGAAGGGATTGCATTCATTTTTGGGCACTGCTCAGGATGTTATGTTGGCCATGGGGTGGGGTGGAGGACAGATTCACTGGAATGAATCAGGGACGTAAAGCACTGAATTACGAGGGCAGGTTGCATAAACTTGGGCTGTATTGCATTGAGTTCATAAGGGTGAGGGGTGATTGAAGTGTTTAAAATAATAAACAGATTTAATAGAGTAGATGCAGCGAAACTATTTTCTCTGTTGGGGAATCCAGAACAAGGGGACATCAGGCCTGATTTTGTGTTCAGTGGTGGACAAACAGTACCAGCCATTAATTACACTTACCTACAGACCTTGTATGGAAATTTGCACTGAAACTTACTGTGACTAAGGAGGCATTTCGGCACAGCACCCGCTACAGGGGATCTGGGATTTGTGTTAAAAGGAGAAGAATGAACAGAATGAAGAATTACTAAAGAGTACAGAATCTATAAGAGGAAGAAGATAAAATATTTAATTCAATGTCAGATTCGGTACAAAGAGCGAATAAAGAATAAAGAAAGGGAAAAAAAGATGGAGCTAAAAGAGAAGAAAAATAGAATTGAGAGATAAAAGAGACAAAATTAAAAAAAAAACTAAATTTCCAACAATAACGATAATCCGAAGGAATGAGATGCCACACTCGTAAAAAAAATTAATATTTAGTGCCAAAAGGTGGTTTGACAGTAAGCAAGACCTTTTTTTGCAGTTGAGAATGTATTTAAAAATTATATTTGATAGATGAGTCCTAACTTCTTCTGGCAAGTTTATCCATCATGGGTACTCATCATGTAAGTACCACAACTTCATGCTGTTCCATGTATTTCAATTACCATGTCTCTCAGGGAGATACCGACCGGGAGAGTGAAAATCCTGAAAGAGCAGAACAACTCAGATTACAAAGTCCTAACGTATTTAAGTGTGCATGTGCAGCCACTGGAAGTTACTGTCAGATTTACACTTTTAATATGATGAGTGCTGTTAACCTCATCATTATTTCTATAGCAAAATCTGATCCATAGAAAAGCTATGGTGCAGAAAAATGCCATTCAGCCCATCATGTCTGTCAGCCAGAAAAAGATGAAAAAGGAACAAACCGCTTATTTTAATCCCACTTTCCAGCACCTAGTCCGTAACCTTGCAGGTTACAGCACTTCAGATGCAGATCCAAGTACCTTTCAAATATGTTGATCATTTCAGCCTCAACCACTGATTTAGGCAGTGAATTCCAGACATCCACCACCCTCTGCGTGAAGTTTTCCTTCGTGTCTCCTCTAATCCTTCTACCAATCACCTTAAATCTATGCCCCCTGGTAATTGACCCCTCAGCTAGGAGAATAAAGTCTTCACTGCCTATCCTATCTAGGCCCCTCATAATCTTGTACACCTCAATTAAGTCACCCCTCAGCCTCCTCTGTTCTAAGGAAAACAACCCTAGCCTACCCAATCTTTCCTCATAGCTGCAATTTTCAAGCCCTGGCAGCATTCTTGTAAACCTTCTCTGTACTGTCTCCAGAGCAATTATGTCTTTCCTGTAATGTGGTGACCAGAATTGTACACAAAATTCCAGCTGTGGCTTGACCAGCATTTTATACAGTTCCATCATTACATCCCTGCTTTTGTATTCAATACCTTGTCCAATAAAGGAAAGCATTCCATATGCTTTCTTGAACCACCTTGTCCACGTGTTTGCCACTTTCAGGGACCTGTGTACGTGCACTCCAAGGTCTCTTCACTTCCTCAACCTGTCTCAACAGCCTCCCATTTATTCAGTATTCCCTTACTTTGTTTGCCCTCCCCAAATGCATTACCTCACACTTTTCCAGGTTGAATTCCATTTGCCACTTTTCTGCCCACTCAACCAAACCATTGATACCATTCTGGAGACAACAGCTATCCTTTTCACTATCAAAAACATGACCAATTTTTGTGTCATCTGCAAACCCAATCATATCTCCCACATTCATGCCCAAATCATTAATATA
Organism: Cetorhinus maximus; assembly: GCF_964194155.1. Lineage (NCBI taxonomy): Eukaryota > Metazoa > Chordata > Chondrichthyes > Lamniformes > Cetorhinidae > Cetorhinus > Cetorhinus maximus. The sequence continues at coordinate 34,699,643 of NC_135904.1, forward strand.
TACAAGGGCCCCAACACTGAACCCTGTGAAACACCACTGGAAACCATTTTCCATTTGCAAAAACATCCATCGACCATTACCCTTTGCTTCCTGTCTCTGAGCCAATTTTGGATCCAACTCGCCACCTTCCCCTGTATTCAATGGGATCCCATTTTTCTGACCAGCCTGCAATGTAGGACCATGTCAAATGCTTTACTAAAATCCATGTAGACAACATCCACTGCATTAACCTCATCAATCCTCCTTGTTACTTCCTCAAAAAATTCTTTTAAGTTAGTAAGACACGATCTTCCCCTAACAAAACCATGATGACTATCCCTGATAAATCTGTGCCTTTCTAAGTGACAGTTTATCCTGTCTCACAGAATTGATTCCAATAATTTGCCCTGAAGTCAGACTGACCGGTCTATAATTTTCTGGCCTATCTCTTGCACCCTTTTTAAATAATGGTACAGCATTTTCAGACCTCCAATCCTTTGGTTCCTCGCCTGTATCTAGCAAGGATTGGAAAATGATCCTTAGAGCATCCGCTATTTCCTCCTGGCTTCCTTTAACAGCCTGGGATACAATCCATCTGACCCTGGTGACTTATCCACCTTCAAGGATGTCAGTCGCTCCAGGACTTCCTCGTTCACTATGCTTATTGTATCTAATGTTTCACACTCCTCATTAACTAGAACGTCTGCATCATCCCTCTCCTTAGTGAAGTTGGAGACAAAGTACTCATTGAGAGCCCTGCCCACAATTTCAGCATCAATGCATAAGTTATTATCTACATCTCTGATAGGCCCTACCCTTTCCTTGGTTATTCTCTTGCTCTTAATGTACTGGTAAAACATCCTCGGATTTTCTTTGATTTTACCTGCCTATATTTTTTTCATATCCTCTCTTTGCTTTTTCACCCCTGCACTTTCTATACTCCTCTAGGCTTTCTACAGTATTAAGTCTTTTGTGGCTGTCATAAGCTTTCTTTTTCTGCTTTATCTTGGCCTGTAGGCTTCTGGATAACCAGGGGGGCTCGAGATTTGGCAGTACCACCCTTTGTTTTGTGGGGACATGTCTACGCTGCGCCAGTAGAATCTCGCTTTTGAATGCCTCCTACTGATTTGACACGGTTTTCCCTTCTAATAGCTGTATCATATCCACTCTCGCCAGCTCACTTCTGAGCTTCGTAAAATTTGTCTTCTCCCAATTTAGAACTTTCACTCCTGTTCTATCTTTGTCCTTTTCCATAATGATGCTGAATCTAACTCTATTATGGTCACTATCTCCAAAATGGTCCCCCAGTGCTACTTCATCCACTTGCCCAGCTTCATTTCCTATGATTAAACCTAGAATTGCCCCCATCTCGTTGGGCTTGTTACATGATGGCTAAAAAAGTTCTCTTGAATGCAGTTCAAGAATTTTGCGCCCACTGTGCCCTTCACACTGTTCGTACCCTAGTTGATATTAGGGTAGTTGAAGTCCCCAACGATTACTGCCCTATTGTTTTTGCACTCAGAAATCTGCTTACATATTTGCTCTTCTAACTGTCTTCCACTATTTGGGGGTCTATAGTACAATCCTAGCAAAGTGGCTGCCCCTTTTTTATTTCTGAGCTCAACCCATATGGCCTCATTTGATGCTTCATTTCGTACTTCATCCCACCTCACAGCTGTAATTGATTCTGTAACCAATAATGCTACCCCCCACCTTTTTTATCCCCCTCCCTATCCTGTCTGAAAACTCAATATCCAGGGATGTTGAGTTGCCATTTCTGCCCCTCCTTAAGCCAAGTTTCCGTTATAGCAAGCACATCATGTTGCCATGTGGCTATGTATACCCTCAGCTCATCGGCTTTTTTGCTATCCCTTTCTTAAAATTATAGCTCATCATCCTCATTCAGGAGTGAAATCAGGAAACAGTTTTTCCATAGAAAGGATAGTTGAAATATGGAATGCTCCCCTCCAAAAGACTGAGGATGCTGGATCAATTTAAATTTTTGACACTGAGATTGACAGATTTAGGTACATGCATCAAACACACGTGCTGTGAGGGAGGGAGTTCCAGGAAAGTTCATTTCACAGACAATGGACCACATGTGTGGAGTTCAACGTGGGAGAAGTTTAGTGAAAAGTTTTCTACATCAATGGGTTTAAGTTGTGCAGGTAATGCTGATCCCATATAATTGAGATAAATGCTTGGACTGGCTGCACATGCCAGCAGTCCTGCTTTCACATTGCCAGTCTGAACAAAACTTTCTTGTTCAATAGGAAAAGTCTGTCAGCTAGGTCTGAAAGTTGCGAGGTAGATTCAGTTGGGAGAAATACAGCCAAGTTAGTCCAAGGTAGTCAATATGCAAGTTGGCACACGGAAGGTGATGTTAGAAAAAAAACTATACAAACCTCTTATAAAAAAAAAGACTAATAAGAGTTAAATTGATTGCAGCAATATACAAACAAAATATGTGTATTATAATGTACACTAATCATATAAACGTATTTTATGGAACACAAACACACATAATTGAAAGGGGAAATGTCACCGGATCACTTCTGATCTAAGTTTCTGAAAGGAACAGTGTCCTAAAGCGAGGTTCCTGAAGTTGCTGCTTTTTTGAACAGACAGGGAAGAATGATTTCACTGGCTGCAGCTGATGTGCCCTGATTGTAATTGTTAAACAGCTTGTGATGAATCTGAGATGCTCTTAAATTTACCTAAACGTTTGTCCTGCTCGTCCGGGCTGGAATGAACCTCCTTGTGAGTAGATCTGCTGGCTTCCCGCGGCTGATGTTGTCGACATTGTTTTCTTTTCGCCTGTGTTAAAACAATTAGGACAACCTCTGAATTGATAAAGCTGTTCATGGACTAAGTTAATGAGCATAATTTTAAAGGATTTTTTTGTCACACAGCAGCCAAAGCAACATTGAGAAATCGATGTTTGAGTGCAACCTTTTCCGTAAAGGCCAGCACATGGCAAAGTTCCAATGTAAATGAAGACCTATTTTTAACTAATGTAGCAAATCTGCTTTTTTTTTGTAAGAATAGATAGGTTAGAGTCTGCATGAACAATTTTTAGATGTGTGGGAAACGATCAATTTTGGTTGAGAAAAGATGGCAGTCATTTTTGTGCGTGGGTTATTTTTTTGTAAATTTCCAGCTTGTTGAATCAGCTCATTAAAAACAACCTCAGATGTTTAAAGCTTACCTCCTTCACTGACATTACATGGGGTCATTCTGGACAATTTTAAAAGATCAACGTAACAACATTAACCAACAGAACCACGGGTCAGCCTAGGCGTAGTTGGAAAGGGATGTAACAGAGTAGTTGCAGATGAGCTACAGTGGATGTGCGAGGATGGCGCAAGACGGATGAATGAGACATACCATGACAGCAGGTCTCCTGGCAGGAGTAGCTACAAGCAGCAGCAGTAACCACAGGGGACAAACAGTGGGGAATAGATCCTTCCTCTTATATTCTGAGAAGGTATGCACTGAAAACGTGCCCAAGAAAACAGACAGATGTGATCTGAGCATATAATTCTATATAGATACTTCAGACTTTATGATCAAACGCTCATATTGTCATGCGTTTGATATTAACAAAGGTATAGGGCTGCATAAATAGCTGGGAGAAAATATTAATGCTTCTCCATGTTTAAAACTCTTGCAGTGATAGCTCATGCCCAAAAATAGGCTTGTGAGAATCAGAGTATGTATTGTTAGAGTCCGCCAAGGCCGCCAACTCATGCAAAATTACCTGGGGGAGGCAGCGGTTTAGGGAAGTGACAATCCGGATGGCCAGCAGCTCTGTAGTTCCAGCAGCGCAAGATGGCAGCGGTGGCCACTCCTTGGACTACAGGCAGTCTTGATGAAGAGGAGCCAGGATATAAGGTAATTCCGGGGTACTGCCAGGGCAATGTTGGCAGGCACTGCCGAGTGCTGGGCAACTGGGTTTGAGCGGCTGGGGGAGAGTGAAAGGTAAAGGGGAAAGAATGACCTTGGGCAGGTGTCTCTGATAGGTACAGGGGCCCCTGCAAAGGAGGTCCCCCCCCCCATCCAATAACACCACCCTCCCCAACCTACACCAGCCCATCCAGTTGACAGTGCCAGGCTTCTCACAGGGGCATGGGATTCCCCCTCTATTGGGTAAAACAGTGGCAGGAAAGAATGAGGTCCTTAAATAGTGATTAATTGTCTAATTAAGGGCCTCAATAGGCCCCAGGGTGGGTGGGCTGCCCAGTGCCTCCACTGCCCCCTGTAAAATTTGGAACAGATTGAGGGTGGGCAAGTTGGCGATGGGCAGGCCATGCGCTGGATTTTATGAGCTCCTGCCTTCAAACTCGCTGGTGGAGGAGCATAAAATTCAGCCCACAGAAGTTGCCGTGTGTTGACAATCTTGTCTTGTGGATAGAAGGTGCATTGCAATCTGAGGTGGGGAGAGAGGGATGTAAGAAATGTACGAGAATGTACAAAAAGTAAAGGTTGATAGAAAAGATGATTTGGTCTCCTTCTGATAACTTAATAGGATCCAGCGACCAGCCCGCCTGGTACACTACTCAAAATAATCTACATCTTCTAAGCACAGAAATTGTTCTCAATATCAGTCTCAACTACCTTCACTGACATTATTTTGTTTGAAGTAAAATTCTGAGTGCTGATATTTTGTGTATGTAGCCGCATTCTCTTTAGATTTGCGAGTTCAAGCTTCTCGACATGTTCCTCATAGCCCCCCTGCCTTTATACTTGGGATCAACAGTTCGCTTCAATGCTCCACAAGTTTTTTGTGGCTCGGTGACGAGAACTGAACACAATGCCTCAGTGGGGAATACTTCCGTTGAACTACATGCAGCCAAATATCAAAAAGCATTTATAAAGCATGGGTTCATAGTGACGCTGCACATAATGCACAACAGAAATCATCCCTCCTAGTGTGTTCTTACCAGTGTTTAACTGCTCTGACTACATAACCCAATATTCTAGTTGCTGCGTTTTCCTTTGTCACAAGTCTGTACATTGTAAGTTAACAAGCCAACTATAGCTTTTAGGCTCAAAAATAGTTCACTTTTATAAATTGTTTAGTTACATTGCACAATTTTTGACAAGTGTGCATCACTTTGCACTCATCAGTGCTGATTATTATTTGGCATTCCCCTTTACAATTGCATGGAATATTGTCTTGACAGTGAAGAAAACACGCATGTTGTTGGTCTCCTGCACTCTTTCTATCCATCATGTGTTCTGCATGTCATGAATTTTATGCTGTACTGTTGCCTTCAGATGCCTGTAGGAATGCTGCTTTTCTCAAGCGTGGTGACGTTTCCAGCCTGTGAAAGCTTTATGCTTGCACTTGATTAGGTCCTGCATCTTTTAGTTGTTTTGCATCAAACCAGCCATGATGTTTTCTGGTAGGGAGTCCAAGGAGCTCTTTGCAGGCGCTTGTTATGGTGGGCTTTAGGGTTGACCAGGCACTATTGGCACACTGTGTAGCTCCTAGAGGTTGGAGGTTCATTGGTTGGCGCACTGAGAAGAGCTGCCTTGCTGGGATTTTTGAGGCCTTCGATGTTAATTTTCTTGCAGCATTGCTTCTATTGCCTCCACTGTTTGTGGGCCAGGCTGTTGGAGATGGTAGATCAGATAAGGCAGTCCAGCAGTCATCGGTATCTGCCATGATGCAAATGATATGGACATCTCTACCGTCCTTTGCTCAAACGGTGACGTAGTCAAGCAGGTGCCAGTGTTCGGACTGAGAGAGTCGCTTTGAGGTCTTGTGCTGATGGAACACTGTGTTGGTTATGACAAGGTCATGTTCTCAACATTTTGTCAACAGGAGGACTCCGTTAGAGTTATCTATGAGTCCACCGAGAGCCAGGAATGGAGGGGAGCTCATCAAGGACAGGAAGGCAATCAGTGCTCACTGGAGAGAACATTTGAAAGAACTCAACTGAACCTCTATCTTTGATTTGAACACACTCAACTCCATTCCTGAAACCCCATCCATCGCATTCTTCATACCATCCTGGTCCTGAGCAAAGCTGAAAAAGTCATTCAACAGCTGAAAAACAACAAAGCTTCTGAAGCAGATGGAATCCCTACTGAAACTCAGACATAGCGGAGATACAATCCTGGTTCGGCTGCACAACCTCACCTAGGAAGCAGAGTGCATGCCAGGGGATCTAAGGGACACTGTGATTGTGACTATATTCAAAAAGGGAGACAGGTCCAATTGTGGTAACTATAGAGGAGTCTCCCTGTTGTCTGCCACAAGGAAGATCATTGCAAAGATCCTCCTCATTCACCTCCTTGCAGTGGCTGAAAAGCTCTTTGTAGAGTTGCAGTGTGGTTTCCGTCCATCGTGAGGCACCAGACATGATCTTTCTTGCACAGCAAATTGAAGAATAATGCAGGGAGCAGCACCAACCACTGTACATGGCCTTTTTCAATCTCACAAAAGCCTTTGACTCTGTCAACGTGAAGATTTATAGAGTGTCCTCCTCAAATCTGGCTGCACTCATAAATTTGTCACCTTCCTCCACCTATTCCATGATGGCATCCAAGTTGTGATCCTCATCAACTGAACCATCACAAACCCTATATTTCAGTGAAGACTGGGATCAAACAAGGCTGTATCACCGCACAAACTCACTTCTCCAACTTCCTTGGTACAGTAATGCACCTCACCCCCAGCAAATTACCTACAGGTGTGGAGATAATCTATGGAACAGACAGGAAACTGTTCAACCTAAACCATCTGAAATCCAAAACCAAAATCACTCCAACTTCAGTCATTGAGCTTCATTATGCACATGATGCTTGTGTGTGCGTTCAGTCAGAAACTGATTTCCAGGTCATGGTTGACTCCTTCCCTGAAGCATACGAGTAAATGGGCCTTTCACCAAACACCCAGAAAATGAAGGTCATCTTCCAACCAGCTCCCACAGAACAACATCTGCCACCCATTCCTCCCCACCCTCTGCCACCCATCAATCAAGATCAATGACAAGATCCTGGAAAAAGTAGACCATTTTCCGTATCTTGGAAGCCGTCTCTCAACGATGGCAGACATGAATGAAATTTATCATCACCTCCAACTGGCCAATTGAAAAGATGGACGAAATGAAGAAGCTGGAAACAAATATACTGAGTAACAAAAAAATAAAAAGCAAATTGGATGAATAGTTAAACTAATTGGTAAAGTGAATTAAGAGACTTCAGACTGAGAAGCACACTTTCAAGAATGGCAATTGATGTATATTAGTTAGAAGCACCTCTATACTACATACAAACATACAAAGTAGGTGCAAGAGTAGATCTTTCAGGCCGTTGAGCCTACTCTGTCATTTGAAAAGATCATGGCTGATCTGATTGTGGTCTCAATTCCACTTTCCTTCCTACCCTCCTATACCCTTTGACTCCCTTGTCAATCAAGAATCTATCTAACTAAACCTTTAAAATATTTAATGACCCTGCCTCCACTGCTCTCTGGGAAAGAGTGTTCCACAGGCTAACGACCCTCATAGAAAAAATCTTTCCTCATCTCAGTCTTAAATGGGAGACCACTTATTTTTAAAATGTTCCCTAGTTCTAGTCTCTCCAAGGAGAAGCATCCTCGAAACATCCACCCTGTCAGTTCCCCTAAAGATCTTATATGTTTCAATAAGATCTCCTCTCATTCCTCTAAACTCCAATGGATAGAGGCCCAACCTATCCAATCTTTCCTCATAAGATCATCATCCCAGGAATCAGTCAAGTGAACCTTCTCTGAACCACTTCTAATGCTCTTATGTCATTGTCAAGTATTGAGACGAAAACTGTACAAGGCACTCCAGATGTGGTCGCACCAACGCCCTATACAATTGTAGCAAAACTTCCCTACTTTTATATTCCATTCCCCTTGCAAAAAAACGACAACATTCCATTTGCCTTCCCAATCACTCGCTGTACCTACATACTAACTTTTTGTGATTGATGCACCAGGATATCCAGATCCCTCTGTACTGCAGTTTTGCAATCTTTCCCCATTTAGATAATATACTACTTTTCGATTCTTCTTGCCAAAGTAGACGAGTTCACATTTTTCCCACATTATACTCCACCTGCCAATTTTTTGCCAACTGACTTAAGCCTATCTAAATCCCTTTTGGAAACTCTTTGTCCTCCTCACAATTCACCTTCCAACCTTTGTGTCAACATTTAATCTTGCCACTTCAGTGATATAAAGGTTTAAAAGAATTCCCACATCATCCATAAAACACTAAACATTTTTAATAGTAATGCAATAAATGTTAAGGTGTGTATGAATAGGAACCTGTATTTTGTACTGAATGATGTGACTCTTGCTAACCCTCAGTGGTAACACATCCTGACTAGATCTATTAAAATCGAAAATATTTCAGGTCTTCACAATAAAGAATTTAATTAAACAAAGGGGTTTACTAACATAAGAAAATCCAAGCACAGTATCCCTGTAGCATACTGATGCGTTTATCAAAATCTCACATTAAAGAAGGAGAATGGGACTGCAGTTTCTTAAATGGTAGTTTGTCCTAAATCCCAACAATATTTGTAAAATTTTACTTTCGTTGGGCATCAAATATAATATAGGTTTGCCATTCTACATTCTATATTTGCTACATTTTGGACAATTAAAACTCAAAGAAATGTTCTGCTGCAGGTTCATAGGGATTAGGATTAGATTGTTCCTGGCAACATGTTTGTGGGTAAATTGGGAGTTTCTCAATTTTTCATTCAGTGAGTTTTGCAAAAAAGTGAATGCTCCACTGCAAGATTAATGAACTATGACACTTATGTTGCTTCAAGGGGATTGTTAGCTGCTTGACAAAAATGCAAAAGGATCTGTATTGCAGGCAAACTGTGATGGTCTTTTTTTGTTCACTCTACTAAAAACCAGATTATGTGAAATTGGCTGATTTGAAACACATATCTGCCAATTCATTAGTGGGTTGCAAATAGGAAAATATAAAGGATTATTAACACTTTTCTTAAAATAAAAGGTGTGTGTATTCTTTATTTTAACACAATTTTCATTATTGCCATTACATTCTCTGATCTGTAAGAATGAAAAACTGCATCGAAAATCTTGGCCATGATGTTAACCGGGAGTAGGGGAGGGTGTAGAGAACACGTAATCAACCAAAGAAGCTGACAACTTAATAAAGTAAACCTGGATCATAATTAAGGTTGTCATTGGCCTTCCCCGCACGGCAGCCAAAAACCTGAGAATAGTCAACCTGCACTCAGAATTATCAGCTGCAGGCTGAGGGGGAGGGAGCTGTGGATTGGAGTGGGTGGCGGGGGGGGGTTGCAGTTCATTATATAATTCTCCAAGCTTCCTTCTATATGATGATGGAGTTCTGCTTCTAGCTCTATCTTTGCTTCCTACACTCAGCTTTATTTGAGAATAAAATTAGTGCCTCAAGCAGCCGTCAAAAAAGGTTTTAATGTTTGCATCTATATGGATATTAGGACTGCTACTTATCTCAGTCCACTCGAGTCAAACAAAAACTGCAATAACAAATAAAAAACATCAAAGTAAATCAAAAGCTAAAAAAAAATTATGATTAAAACAGATCGTAAGTGGGAGCTTTACCCTCATTGCTCCACTCTAAAATATTAGCTTAGGAGCTTTTTCTCTGCTTTTTCCAACAAAACAGATCAGCTAGGGCTCCCGTCCCTCGGTTCACAACCAAACGAAGACTGAGGTCCATAAGCAAGTTCAGCCCCTTCTGACAAACGGTTATGCCAAAAACTCTGTCTTCTACATTAGACAAATTAAGAATAATACCCGATAAAGGTGCGAGCAATAATCCACATAGTTGACTTATAGGCACTGTCAGCAGAAACCTAATGAGGGGTGTCCCAAAAGTTACAGAGAAATGAGTGAAATGATCTTTAGCTGAACCTCTAGGATATGTCTTCACCTAGGGAATCTACCCAACTTCTGCTGAGCTACTTCAGCCTCTTTTACCTTTGCACGTAAGTAACTGTGAGCAGACAAATACTAACATTACATCAGCCTTCCAAGTAAAAGAAAAACTTTAGATAGTTTCTTCAAAAAGGTTCAAACATTAGTTTGCTCATTAAGTTCTCGATTAAGAGCTAGGAAATGCCTGTCTGGATGTGCGCATGAAATGAGGCACCAAAGTTCGTTCTAATGATCACAAACAGTCTTGATAGCAACAACATACACTCAAATGAAACGAAGCCTCAACTGCAACTCAATGATGAAGGTACCCCGGAACAACATGTGCCCCACAAAGTGGTAGCACTAGCAGTTTCAAACGTACAGTCTGAGAAACATGCCATTTAACATAGCGAAGACTATTTGTGTAAATGCAGCTGGCAACACAGGAGTGGGGCAGAGCAGGGAAGGGAGGAAAGAAGTCCAACAGTGGAATCACAAACTGGAGACAACACAGCTTGGCGGGGGAGCAGAACCAAGAAATAAAGGGAACTACAGCAAGTGGAAAGATAATTAAATAATAAATCAAATAGATAAATATGACTAAAAAGAAATTGGAAGTGATAGAGAAAATGGAAAGAAAAAATAAACTGCAGAACTAGAAGAGCAAGATGGCAAAACGATTTGGAAGAGAGAAGAAAATTGGTGCACATGGTTACCTAGCGGTCAGAAATTGCAACTACAGTGATAGAACAGCTGTTTAGAAAGCAAAATGCTATTATATTTACAGGTGCAGTTTCAAGGATGAAAACACAGACATAAAATCATGACATGAAAGTATAGTTAAAATCTGGCACTGCCTGAGAATGTGGTGGAGGCTGGTTCAATTGTGGTTTTCTAAAGGGAATTTTAAAAAATGTTTGTTCACAGGATGTGGGCAACGCTGGCTAGACCAGCATTTATTGCCCATCCCTAACTGTCCTTGAGAAGGTGGTGGTGAGCTGCCTTCTTGAACCACTGCAGTCCATGTGGTGTAGGTACACCCACAGCACTGTTAGGGAGGGAATTCCAGGATTTTGACCCAGCAACAGTGAAGGAACGGCCGATATATTTCCACGTCAGGATGCTGAGCAGCTTGGAGGGGAACTTCCAGGTGGTGGTGTTCCCATGTGTCTGCTGCCCTTGTCCTTTGTGGTCGTGGGTTTGGACGGTGCTGTCTAAGGAGGCTTGGAGCAAATGAATAGAAACAATTTTGCAGGAGAGCAGGGCTAACTGAGTTGCTCTTGTAGAGAGCTGGTACAGACCAGATGGGTTGAATGACCTCCCTCTATGCTGTCATTTTTCTATGATTCTCTGATTGAAAGAAAAAAAAAATCTGGACAATAATCTGAAAACAAAAATCAGCAAGCTATGACCAGAAACTTAACTGGACCAGCTACATTTTTATTTTATTCTTTCTTGGAATGTGTCACTGGAAAAGCCAGCATTTGTTGCCAATCCCTAATTTCCCCTGAGAAGATTGTAGTGAGTTGCCTTTTTGAACTCTGCAGTACATCTGGAGTAGGTACATCCACAGTCCTATTAGGGAGGGAACTCCAGCTTTTTGACCCCGTGGCAGTGAAGGACAGTAACGTTACACACGTGGATATAGGAGACCTTCATGATGGGCCACATGACTTCTACAAATGCTACTGGATTATCCTTATAAAGACTGGGTCCCTTGTCTTCGGGAATCCTTATTTGTGGCTGTTGTGAGAAATTTCAAGAACTGGGATGCCACCTGAAAGCAGGCGAAAAAGGGAAGTTGAGGAACGGGAAAGAGGAAACCATTCTCTCCTTCTCTTTCCTTAAAGTTCCAGTCTTTATTGTGCTGGGCAAATGCCAATGAGCAGATCCATCCTGATACTTAAAACTAGGGGCTGAATTTTCCCAGAACTGCACTAAGTGCTGTAGTGGACGGGTAAAATGGAGTCCTACCCGCTGAGGAAAATGGCGGGTTTTCACTCTGTATCTTACAAAGCCCATCTCATTATAAATTCACTCCCGCGAAACACACCATTTCCATGGCGGGTGGGCTCTCATTTGCCCGCTTGCCATCATCCCGCTGTTGCATCATGCCAGCCACCATCTTTAAAAGGCAGCCACCAGCAAAGCGCTCATCATCACCAGCTCACCACCGCTGCCTAGGAGACATGGCCTGCAAAGGCAAAAAAGACTGCAGCCCCCCGCTTCAATGACAGGTCCCTCGAGTGACTGCCTAATGCTGTGGAGGCCCGCTGGGATGTGCTCTACCCCAACTCTGGCTGCAGGATGGGTAGCAATGTCAACAACCTGGCTTGGGAGGTGGTGGCAGCGGTGGTCAGTGCCAACGCCCTTCAGAAGAGGACAGCCACCCAGTGCCGCAAAAGGATGAATGATCTCCTCCGGTCCGCCAGTGTAAGCCACTCTTTTCATCACTCCCAACTCACACACTCAAACCCATCACACACCTACAGGGCCCTCACTCACTGCCAGTGCAAGAGACATCACTATTCACTCTCTCACACACCCTCATTGCACTCATCCTGTCCATGGGACCACTCATCACCCACACAGGCCAGGCATACTTATCATCTGGCCAGGCAGGCGTCCTGTTACATTCTCCTCATCTCTATCCATGCAGGACAAACTGGCTCACAACAGGAGGGAAAGGTTGCAGACAGGTGGAGGGATGCCGGAAATCAACATTCTCACAGAATTTGAAAACAGAGCCATCCAGCTCGCCAGCGATGACTGGGACCAGTCCTGTATTGACGGTGAGGTCGGTGCTGCTCTACCAAGTGAGGATTCAGCAGTGCAACATCCATCAGATAACCATGCTGTGAGTGATGTGTCCTGTTTCACAGGCCACTGCCATGCACTAATTATCTCCCCTTACTTTCACAGGCACATCTGGGAAGCAGCAGACAGAGTCCACGACCCAGAGCCTCCAAGCAAGCTCCAAAGAAACCTCCGAAGAGGAATCTGAAGGCACCCTCCCTGAAGTCCCGTCACAGCGCTCACCCACACCCTCCGCCAGCGCAGAGGCACACACCTCGGTGGGACCTAGCTTTAGAGTAGCCTTGGGACCACAATCTGGTGAGCACATCACACTGTCTCATCCACAGCAGGTGGAGGCAGGGACTTCTCAGGGCCCCGGCACTCGGAGGACTGCTGGAGGCCAGAACATTGCTGAGTCTGAGTCAGATGAGGAGCCTCTGGACTCGATCATGTTACAGTTGCTGGAGCTGCAAAGGCAAGCTCGGGAACATCAGGAAGGGATGGCCACTGCACTCCTCAGATTGCAAGGCACGATGGAGGAGTCCATCCACCTTCAAGCTGAGGTGATAGTGCTGGCATTGAAACACACCGAGGTCAACACTGGCAGGATGGCCGCCGCCATGGAGACCTTGGACCAGGACGTCATTCCTGCACTGCTGCGAGGGCTTAACTCCATCGCTGATGCCATACTTGGCCTCCAACAGCGTGTATGTGATAGGGGTGCTGGGCAGCTCAATCTCATTCCAGCTACCCCTTCCACTCATACAGTCAGCCAGGGGCCCTCGGGCACCCATAAAGAGGAAGATCAGCAGGTGCACACTCCATCCATCTAGGTGACTCTGGGAGTGACTGGTCCATCTGATTCCCCTCTTCCTGTGACCTCCGCAGATCCAGCTTCACAGGCCGAGGAGGGTGCCACTGGCACACAGCAGAATGCCGAAAGCAGGCCGGGGCCCTCCAAGTCTCGGCCCTCCAGAGGACACCCGCCAAAGTCGTCACAGTTAGCAGGCTGCCTCCACCTCCGCTGTGGATGTCCGGGGAGCACCAAGACATAGGGGCCGGGTTAGGATAATTAAGGAGAATTAGTTGCACAGCCTGGGCATGGGTTTTAATCACTTGTACATAATGTTCACTACAGTCAATAAACTGCCAAGAATGTCTCCCTGCCTATGGCTCCTTGTTCTAATGAGCAGTGTTCTTGTCACTCAGATGTGAAACCTTTCTGCACGAGATAAAAGGCAGGTGTCTCAGTCCAGGGCCTTTCCCTGTGCGCCTTCAGACCACAGACCACACTGATGGTCCAGCCTCACACTCCCTGGAAACATTACTGATGCCTGCACCTCAGCAGTGCTGGTCATTGCTGCCAGAATGTAGTGGGCAGGTGCCACAGAGTTCTCTCATACTCTCTGTGTACTCTCAGCACCTTTAAGGTGGGGCTGCCCCCCATCACACTAGCATCTACGGCCAGTGATGCTGTGCACCAGCTCCTGAAGTGCTGAGCTGCTGAAGGCGGACACAGCATCATATGCGTCTAAAGTTTCATGGCTGTGTCTCCGAGATGGCCCTGATTATGAAGCGTAAGCGAGCTGCCCTCGGCCAGACAGGAGTCAGACATTCTCAGAGGCCGTGTGAAGATCTATGGAGTGTTCTAACTGCATGTTGTCATCAACCTCCTGCGATCTAGCGATTATTAGGGCCTCCACTGCATTTCCATGATAGCAGCATTCTCTCAGAGGGGATTGGCGCTGAGATAAGCCAAGCCTGAGTCAAACGTACACAACTGTGATGTGAGGATCTATGGGGACACCTCACTGCATGTCATCATCATCCTCCACAAGTCTGGCAGCTATGAGGGCCTCCCAAGTGCCAGTGTGAGAGCCTCATCTTCGTCGTCGTCACCACCGAGGACCCCCTCACCCTCATCCTCCTCAGCGTCCTCATCGGAGGAGACGTGCAGCTCCTCCATCTCCTGCTCAGCATTTGCGGGTGGCAGATTGTGAAATCCCACAGAGGTCACCTGTGGAGCCCTGAAAGGAGCCACTGGCACAGAAATTGAGCACCGCGGTCACTTTCACAGCCACTGGCAGGGGATGCCCTCCGCGACCCCTTGGCGCCAAGTCCTGCAGTAAGCGGCAGATGTGAGTCACCAGGTCCCTAGATATGCGCAGTCGTCGGCGACAGTGGTTCTCAATCATCTGCAGGAATGGCAGGCAGTGTCTATAGACCCTGGGTATCACTAGGTGCTGACCAGCCACGGCTCACTGTCGCTCCTGGGCAGCGTGTGCAGGAGCCCCTGCTGCCCCTTCTTCCTGAGGTTGCTGCTCCTGCCTTTGCGCGGCCACTGCCTCAGTCACTCCCTCCTCCGTCTTCTACAGTCTCTGTAGGCCATGAGGCATAAAGCTAGGTCACCAGGATCGATGACCCTGACGTGGTCCTCCTGCAGCATTAAAGAGAGGGAGACTGGTTATCATGGCTGTACTTGGCACCTTTCCTGGCCCTGTGTGACTGCCCCTTAATGCTTCCCGGAGAGTGCTGGTCATCCCTCGGATGGCCAGAGATGATTGCACTACATGGCTGCCCTGTCAACCTGTGAAATGGGGGACACTGGTCCAAGCCGGGATGCTGAGATTGCAATGGGGTTGTGAGCGCCTCCAGCAGTGACTGCTACATGGCCAGCGTTGGCAAGGGTATTGTACAACATGTGCAGTCCAACTGCTCTGCGGTCCAATAAAGTGGTGGTGGTCTTGAAGTCTGTGCCGGGGGGGTACGTTATGGAGCACTTGATGGCCCTTAGGTGCTTCCGCGATACTGGCATGGGCGGGCAGGCTAGGAACCTGACCCCAATCATATCACTGTGGCTGCATTTGATCAGTCTTAGCTGCAGAGGCATGGTCAGTTTATACAGGTGTCCCTAATGCGTGGCCACTTCCCTCGCTTACCCTGCCCCCTACCTCGATTGCCTGTGCACGGGACAGTAAGTGCCTGTAAGCGGGCTCAGAAAATTCCACCCCAGGATTTTCCACCTCCAAGATTTAGAACAACTTAAATTGTTAATCATTTTAAAACTGCTTCTTGTGTTGGTTTTCTCAACCAGTTTTAAAATTATAAGCTCAAATGAAACTATTTTCTACAGTTCAACAAAGCGACATAGTTAATGATACTAATGCAAGCCTTGAAATGCACTTGATATCAGATCAAGAAATGAACTTGTGGAAATGACAGGTGTTTATATAGCAAACAAGATCCTTTCTCCTCGGGAGGGGATGAAGAATATTCAGAGTGTAATGCACACTAAGTTCCACTGTAACAGTATCAGGGTCTAGCAACCAGAATCAAGAAGATAGTTGAGACCACCAGCTCCAAAAGACACCAGATTCTTGTACCTATTGACTGAAACATTTAGACAGCATAAGCACAAAACACTCTTCAGGCAGTAAGGCCTTGTCCACAGCATCTTAAACCTTTACAATCAGACATGCCATATCCCACTGGGTCTCAACTAATAATGAATCAGTGCTCCCCCAGGGCCCAAAAACTAGACTATTGTCTTACCTTGAATGAGCTGATAATGATACCAGAGATATGAACCTGCAGTTATGTTGAGACACTGATGAAGCTGGGATTGTTCTCCTCAAGAGCAGGGAAGGTTAAGTGGTAATTTAATAGAGATGTTCAAAGTTATGAGGGGTTTTGATAGAGTGAATATGGTAAAATTGTTTCCACTGGCAGGATGGTTGGTCACCAGAGGATGCAGATTTAAAATAACTAGCAAAAAATCAAGGGGGATAAGTAGACTTTTTAAACATAACAATTCATTATGATCTGGAATGTGCAGCTCTCTGAAATGGTCGTAGGGAAAGCTTCTATAGTAACTCTCAGAAGATAACTGGATAAATAATTGAAAAGGAAAACTCTTGTAGGGTTATGAGGAAAAAGAGTAAGAGATTAGGACTAATTGGATAGCTCTTTCAATGAGCTGGCAGAGGCATATGGACCAAATGGTATTCTATGAGATGTAGTATCTTGGAGCACCTCAGCCACAATGACTGCGAACTCCTCCCCCAGCAAGGGGTAGTCAAGATTACACAAGCTAAGAATTTACAAGATGGACTCTGTCATCTAGCAGGAGCTGCTGAATGATGCTGTATGCTAACTTGCTTTAAATCTCAAGTTCATTTCTTATTCAACATTAGATTTTCTAGACATTAATCAAAGAAGAATTCAACATTATCCTGGAACCACAAAGATATCCTGGTTTCTTTGATCTAATGTAGCCTTATCTCTCCTCCTGATTTCCCAAAGTCTTTCTACCATCAATAAGGCACAGGCCAGGAGCGAGATGGAATACTCTCAACTTGTCTGGATGAGTGTAGCTGCAACAACATTCCAGGTTCCCAATGTTATTAAACACGCTGTTAACAAACACATTACCATTGTCAGTAGGAACGTAGGAACAAGAGTAGGCCAATTAGTCGCTCAGATCTGTTCCACCATTGAATGAGATCATGGCTATATACCAAAAAGCCACTGGTAAAGGATAGAACTGGAACCAATCTATACATACTTGTATAAGCATTTATTTAGAGAGATATACATTACAAGCATATACTACCTAACCTAACAACCATAGTTTCAGTCTGTGCCTATTTACAGGGGCACAAGTCAATCCTCAATTAATGCCCAACATCCTCATACAATTAAACGCAAATAATATAAGCTTACCACTAACCACATATACTCACCTTTGCCCCATATCCTTCATTATCTTTGGTTAACAAAAATGTATCAATCTTAGATTTAAAATTAACAATTGGTCTCATAATCAATTACCATTTGCAGCTTGAGTTCCAAGCTTCTACCACCCTTTTTGGGTAGAAGCGTTTCTTAATTTCACTCCTGAAAGGTCTGTGTCCAGTTTTTAAGACTATACCCCTAGGGCCTAGCCTCCCCACCCAACAGTAATAGTTTCACTCTATCTGCCTATCTCTTCCCTTTAATGTCTTGAACAGCTTGACCAAATTACCCCTGAATGTTCTAAATTTCAGGAGATGCACCCCTTGTAATTTAACGCTTGGAGTCAAGGTGTCACTCTGGTAGAAAGCACTTTTGATCCAACTGGATTATTCGCTACTTCCCACCTCCAAAATTTTTAAACTTACGAGCCAAGATCCAAGCCACTGTTCAATGTAATTTGGAAGTACTAAGAACATGGGTGTTATGGCATGTAGTATTATTGGTGATACTCAGCTTATGAACACTAGGGGCAGCACTGCAATTGCACCTCAAATCCAGCATTTAGGAAAGGGCTCAGGGTCTAGTAGCACTTAGAGGAGTCCTGGAGTTTGGAAGCACTGTAGAGAGGATCTGACAGCATTAGAGCAGATCCCATGAATCTGAGAGCATTCAGGAAGCAGATCCCAGGTCAGGGGTCACTGGGATGTCCCAGCAGTTTGAGGTCACTTGGAGTGATCTGGGTGAGAGATTGTGAAGTCCAGGAAAACAGAGTGGCCCAGTGTATGACATCATCAGGGCACAGCCAGGATCTGGCAGCATTGAAGTAAAAACAGAAAATGCTGGAAACATTCATCATGTTAGGTAGAGAGAAACAGAGTTAACGTTTCAGATGCTGCCTGAACTGCCTAGTGTTTCAAGCATTTTTTGTTTTTATTTTAGATTTCCAGCAACTGCAGTATTTTGCTTTTGTTCTGGTAGTAGAGGTAGAAAAAGGGCAGGGTTCAGCATCTTTGCAGGGAGAGGATTCGAGAGCATTGGGATTTGAACTATTCTCCACTGTTTTTGGACCAATAGGAGCTTTGCCACTACATTCCTACTTGTTGACTTCTTTCCCTGGTCCTTGGTCCCTTTGGATAATCAGGCAATTCATCATTTGCTCTGTGTTTCATCAACAAATTCTTGCCTTATTTGATCAAAATCATGAGGGGTCTGGACAGAGTAAATAGGGAGAAATTGTTCCCACTCATGAAAAGATTGAGAACGAGCGGGCACAAATTTAAGGTAATTTTCAAAAGAAGCAAAAGTGACATGAGGAAAAACTTTTTCACGTAGTGAGTGGTTAGGGTCTGGAATGCACTGCCTGAGAGGGCGGAGGAGTTGGGTTTAATTGAGGCATTCAAAAGGGAACTAGACTATTATTTGAAGAGGAAGTACATGTGTAGGGTTATGGGGAGAAGGAAGGAGAAAGGCACCAAGCGAATTGTTCATTCGGTGAGCTGGTGCAGATATGATGGGCTGAATGGCTGCCTCCTGCGCTGTAACAATTCTGCGATGTGATTAAAGCTGAAAGTGTACGATTTGTGAATTTGCTGACACATATTGTCTTTGTAAAAAAATCCTGACTGAATCCTCAAAATTTCATCAGTTAGATTAGTTTTCAAATATGATAGAACAGGAATGCTTCCCTGTCTTTAATTCTCAGGGGAATGGTTTCCCTACTGAGGTCATCTTGATGAGGGGAGGAGTTTGCCATAATTAAAATGGGCAACAGCCAATCAGTAAGAACATCAAGCATAGAAAATTCATCTTGCAAAATTTGGCATTTGAATAAACAAACTGAAATTCTCTTCAAATTTTCCAGTGAAGTGGGAATAAGAAATCCATTCTCAAATTTACCATTTTTGTTTTGCTTTCTAAATGTCAAAAGAAACCCCGAACGTTTATTGATCACAGGTTCCAACCAACAGCCAGAGATAAAAACTGAACAGAAGGCGACAAAGAAGAGCAGCTGTTAATATTTTATGTGAAACTTATTGCAACAATAGTTTGAGAATCCAAACTCCGGTTTGTTTTGAGGTCTTTCAGAAAAAGCTATGAAGCTCTCAAATCCACACAAGATAATGGGATACACATTCAGGCTTTAACTCAGAAAAACTTACTGATGCATGCTGAGAAATTCCGCAAACTATTCACATTCACAATCTATAGACGTAACTCCTTTAAAGTGCTCGAATTAAAAACAGTTGAAGCTTAGTATTTTCAGATGTGTAGTTTTGATATTAAAACTACTGTGAAGGCATTAAAAGTTACAAACAAAGATTCATGTATGCCTGTGTTTATGTGGCACACAAATCTCCTCCTACCTTACCTTATCTCACCCTATCCTTCTATTTCTTTTCTCCTTATATACTTTTCTAGCTTCGCCTTAAATGTGCCAAATGAATGAGAGAACGCATGTTGTGATCAAAGGTCATTGACTCTGTTTCTCTTTCCACAGTTGCTGCCAGACTTGCTGTGTATTTCCAGCAGTTTCTGTTTTTATTATAAGTGAATGAAGTGATTGGTGCAAGTGTCATTTTCTTTTCTTAAATTTTTTTTTACTGGCTAAGTTCTGCTGATTTATTTTCGATTAGTCGTTTTCCTAAGCCCTAATCGATTCTTATTGGCATTTTTCTAGTTGTTTTCCTTAAGTTTGTATGTTTGCTACTTCTTTAGATCTGATTTATTGTGGCTTGACTTTGAGCCAAATAACAAATATGATACCAATTTGACAAACTGGAATTGAATGCAAGATGCAAGGCTTTCAAGACATTACTAGGTTGTGTGAAATGCCACGGGAAATCAAGACCTGAAGTGTAGTGAAACAGTGTTAGAGGATGTGAGATATTTAGACAAGGGAGTCAAGGGTTATGGGGAGTAGACAGGAAGGTGGAGATGAGACCACAACCAGATCAGCCCTGATCTATTTGAATGGCGGAGCAGGCTCGAAAGGCCAAATGATCTTCTCCAGGTCCTATGAGGGTGTGCAGATGTCATTCCATCCACATTTTGAAGTCATACATTCTGTCCTCATTCTTATATTATTTATAGTCAAATGTTAAAGCTTACAGCAATTCAGGAAGTAAAAGTGTAAAGTTGATAAAGTAGGAAGTTTCTCTGCAGTTTAGATTGAGGAGCTGGGAGACATGTTACAGAGATAAGGCAGAGGCGCTATAGAGTTACAAGTGGTAAGAGGGTATAAATTGCATTCCTACAAGTTTACACAGGCAGTTTTCATTATAAATATTGACATAGGAATTAGGTGTCAGCCCTGCCTCAGTGGCGGCACTCTGGCACCTGAGTCAGAAGGTTGTGAGCTCAAGCCCCACTCCAGAGAGACTTTCACACAAAATCTAGGCTGATACTTCAGCCTAGTATAATGTCATCAGTATTGATAAAGCAGTTTAATTGGTCATTTACATTAATACTTTTTTGTGGGATCTTGCAAATTGGCTTCCGTGATTTCCTACATTACATCAGGAAATACACATCAAAAGTACTTCACTGGCTATAAGATGCTCCATAAATCCAAGTTCTTTCATTCTTACCTTGATTTTTGTGACCATTTTGTGTTAACTTCTTTGCTGAACACAAAATTGTTACAGAAGCATGGATAGAAGAAGCAAGGTTTTGTAGACAGGAAATGTATATACAGATATTTCTAATATATTATAGATAGATATATTTCAATTCAAGACCATTGAAAAAAAATTTGTATATATATGGGATGTTTGTGTCTCACTTTGAGTTTCATTGAATTCAGCACTGCTAGTTACTCTCATAATCAGGCGTTGTTACAATCTCAGTAGAGACTGATAACTTTTAAAAATAAATTCAAACTACCAGTTAATAGATGAAAGGGTGACAGGACAAGATTTCATATTTTAAGACATTTACTGTAACAAACAGACTAAAAGCACCAATGCCTAAACAATGGTTATAGACAACCTATATTTTAATAACTCCCTTTCTTATTTTTAGCATAACCAAAAAAACGTACTTCACAGGTATACTTCACACTGTCCTTTATGCAGACATTCAATTCTCCCAGGATCAGTCCAAAATGGTTCTTAGCTTAGGTTTATTTCTGTTCTTTTCATTTCTCAATCTGGTGACTTCTAACCCCAGAAGTGCCCTTCACAGTGAGAGTATTACTGGCAATCCTCCCTCTAGCACAAGCTAGGTGAATCTTCAAGCTTCACTTTCACTCCTCAAGAATTTGGTCTTTTCAATCCGAGCATGAGCTTCCACCCACAATCAGGCAGAGTGAACCATACAGACTTTCAGCCCTGAGCTGCTCTCCCTCTCCCAGATCCTGGCAGACCAACCTGTCTGTGATTTCCAGTAATATTTTAGAAAGCCTGTAGCCTGATATCACAATGGCTTCCTCTGTAACCTTTCCATCTCAAAGCCCATCACCATAGCAATGTGCATCACAACAAGTGATTAGGAAGGCAAATATTGGCATTTATTGCAAGAGGAATGCAATATAAAAGTAGGCAAGTTTTACTGCACCTGTACAGGGCTTTGGCGAGAACACATTTGGTGTAATGTGTATAGTTTTGGTCTCCTTATTTGAAAAAAGGATACAATTGCATTAGCAGTTTGGAGGAGGTTCACTCGAGTCATTCCTGGGATGAAGGGCTTATTTTATGAAGAAAGGTTGAACAGTTTGGATCTTTATCCATTGGGGTTTAGAAGAATGAGAGGTGATCGCATTGAAACATACAAGATCCTGAGAGGACTTGATGGGTTGGATGTTTCCTGTTGTGGGGAGACTAGAACTAGGAGACACAGTTTAAGAATAAGAGATGAGGAGATTATTTTTTCTCTCAGAGGATTGTTAGTCTGTGGAATTCTTTTTCCCAGAAAGCAGGAGTGGCTAGGTCATTGAATTTATTCAAGGCTGCGTTAGATAGATTTTTAACAGACAAGGGAGCCAAAGGTTTTGGGAGCAGACAGAAAGTTGGAATTGAGACCACAACCAGATTAGCCATGATCTTATCGAACGGCAGAGCAGGCTCAAAGGGTTGAATGTCCTACTCCTGCTCCTAAGTCCTACATCCTTATCACACAGGCTTTGTTTTCTGGTAGCTATCCTTGAGAGCCCAACTCACTTTCATCTTGGAACTAAATGGAGAGGTAAAGCAAAACTGTTTACAATCCACATTCTCAACACTTTTCTGGGACTCTGGAGACTTATAGGATGGAATTTTCCAGCCCTGCTGGGTCTTCTGGAGCCGTCAATGTGAACGGAGATTTCGATGGTTGCCTGCTGTGGTTCGGGGAGGGGAGGCGAAAATTCCGTCCATAGTCTATCCACTGTTTGCACACAGTCTGCTGCCATTGTCTCCAAGCATACACAACTTGTACCTTCTTCCCAGTAAAGCAACATGGGCCCTTTAAATCTCTAACAATAAGGCCACCCAGGCTTGCTGTCAGGCAGACGTTAGCACAGATCACATGACCCCCTAATATTTGTTCTTGTCATCAAAGCCTTAATGAGACTGCTGGCATTATCTTGCTTCTTCTCTGGCTTTCTTTAAGCCTCATGTCTCAATGTTATCCACTCATCTGCTTTTTTTCCCCCATTCTTCTACTGTTTTTACCCTCAATTACTCCTTCAATTGTTGCCAGGAAAAGGGTGCTAGATCTCGGTTTCCAATGTCCATATTTGGCTATCTTTCTCTCTCTAACTGTACTTAGCAACCCTTTTGATTCCATCTAATCTACATAATTGGCTTTCTGTCCATCCAGCATCATATCCATATTTCAAAAGATGCTATCCTCCTCCCCTCCTTTTTCTTCAGAGCTCAACTCCCGCTTCATTTTACCCTAAATTTAAAGGCAGTTCCAAAACATAAAAATCGTACAAACCTCATAATTGCACCAATGTTCCCTCTGACCCAGAATGCACGCTTTCTACACTGTATCTGGAGAATGATAGCAGGCTCAGGGATCTTAATACAGAATGATTACTCTGTACAGCAGCTGCTGCATAACTACACTCAGTACAAAGAAGAGTGTAAGATTACCCAAGGTGTTAGCTTGGTTTAATTGATATCACCCTTTCTTTAAACAGGTGGCCAGGAGTTCAAATCCACTCGAAATCCTGAGCACATAATTTAGCTGACAGTTTAGCGCAATTCTGAGGGGCTGGTGAATTGCTGAAGATGCCATTTTCTGAAACAAAATTTAAACCGAGCCACTTTGTGCCTGTTCGAGTGGATAAAGAAGAATATTTGTAGCACAGCAGGAATTTCTCCAGTCCTGCAGCATTCCTCCCTTTTCCAATAGCATCAGAAAAACATAGATCAACTGGTTATTTATCCGACAGATTATTTCTAGGATCTTTGTGCATTTTCTTATTGAATAATAACTGTAATTTGAAATCAAGTTGTAGGTTCTGAAAGGCTTTGAGACATCCTGAGGAAGCTAGTGATGCCAGTTCTTCTCTTCATACCTCTAGCTATCTTTGGGAATCAGACTTCCAAGTTATACGATCATTTTATGAAACTGCTTTATGCTGATATGAAAATGCTGGCGTTGTGGAAGTTTGAGACTATGATTTATGCGTCTTCTGTTCTTTTAGTAACAGCCGTTAAAATTTTCGATTTGAAAATTACAATAGTGACGACAGGCAAAAACACAAAAACATAGACAACACAAGACCCAAGACAACAAAAAAAAAATGCTGGAAAAACTCAGCAGGTGTGACAGCATCTGTGGAGAGAAAGACAGAGTTAACGTTTCGAGTCCATATGACTCTTCTTCAGAGCTGAGTTTTTCCAGCATTTCTTGTTTTTGTTTCAGATTTCCAGCATCTGCAGTATTTTGCCTCTATTCAAGACCCCAGAGTCTGGAGATGCGTTTCCATGAACTCTCAAACAGCTGCAGAACTGCTGTCAATGATTTGTGAGGTAACTACTAGGTGACAAACCTTCCTGACTAGCAGGCAAATAAACACAAATAGTCAGGGCTAAATTATATTCAAGGTTACACGCACCTCCAATAGCAGCAGTTTGCTTTGAAAAACTGAATTTTTTGGTTCCTCAAGCTTACAATGAACTTAACACACTTTAATTAAGCCTTCCTTAATTGCTATTATCGTTGCTTTAGTTGAAGACACAATTGAAATTAATGATCTAGTTGAAGTCATCCCAAGCATAAGTTTTAAAAATGAAGATGAAAAATGAAATAAATCTGGAATCTCCAACCACTGTTATTTTACAAATGCCAAAGTTTTAAAAACAGCTTTAAAGTTTAAGGTCTTGGAAACTATCCTTGTCTGCTTTTTAAGCAGCTAATTTTAAGGAGCATTCCTTTAGAAAAATAAAAACAAGTTGGGAGAGGGAAAGGAAGAATGTAATGTCTTAAATATTTTAATAAAATAAAAATAAGTTTCAATTAGTCCTGTTCTTAGGTTACAAGTTTGTGGCTGTTAAATGTTTCAGCTGTCACTGACTTAAGCTCATAATTCAACTTACCAGGTGAAATACCAGTGTAGATATCTGTGAACCTGGGGTCTCTGTCTTGAGAAAACAGCGGGTCAGTTTTGTCAATTGACTTCCCATGCTCTTGGACACCAGCAGACACGGTTGGAACAGGGACCTTTTAAGTAAATGATGACACAAAACCTATTATAACCATCAATTCTTTCTGGAGTGCAGGCTTTGATCTAACTAGCAGACAGGTTTTCTACTTGTTTATTCAACATGTTGAATTGTATAACTGCGTATCCTCTGGATAAATATACAAAGTCATTCCATGGGCTAGGCCACCTTTGAAGTATTGCTTGTGAAAATATAATTTTTTTGTATGCATTACCTGGGAAGGGTCATAGGAAGGTAGACCTTCTCTTGGACCGACTTCAAGTTCAGCCTGTTGTTGCTGCTGGAGTTGCCTGTAATGTAGAACATAAGCACAATGGGAAAAAAACAAATCATGACAGCATCCTAATTACTTGTACTACAGAAAGCAGAACTGGCTGTGCAGCTGCTTACATATCAGGAAACACCATCACTTCCAGCCAAATCTTAACTCCTAAATGATTACTGATTTCCCCCCAACAGCTGAAACAGTAATTACAAACATGCACACTATTAAAATATCACATTCTGTTCTTATTTCTGGCCTCAAATTTGAATTCCTCAACAATTTTGTGAGAATGTATCATAAATGTATATTCTTCTGTAATGTAGTCAGAGACAAACATTTGAATTGATTACTCAGGCTACAGAAGAGTTTTAAAAGTTATCAAAATCATTTCATATTAATCCAAATATTAATAATTCTCTTTTCTTTACTTATTCATTCATAGGATGTGGGTGTCACTGATAAAGGACACCATTTACTGCCCATCGCTAACTGCCCTTGAGAAGGTGGTGAGCCGCCTTCTAGCACCACTGCAGTCCTTGGAGTGAAAGTACTCTCAGTGTTGTTAAGGAGGGAGTTCCAGGATTTTGCCCCAACAACAATGAAAAATAATTATATCTTTCCAAGTCAGAAAGGTTTGTGACTTGGGAAGGAACCTGCAGGCGGTGGTGATCCCCTGTGCTTGCTGCCTTTGTCCTTCTGGATGGTAGAGGTCACAGGTTCGGAAGGTACTGTTTGAAGGAGGTTTGATAAGTTACTGCAGTTCATCATGCAGGTGGCACACACTGCTGCCACTGTGTGCTGGTGGTGCAGCAAGGGAATGTTTAAAATGGTGAATGGGATGCTGATCAAGTGGGCTGCTTTGTACTGAATAATGTCGAGCTTCTTGAGTATTGTTGGAGCTGTACTCACCCAGGCAAGTGGAAAGTATTGCATCACACTCCTGACTTGTGTTTTGCAGTTGGTGGAAAGGCTTTGGAAGTCAACAAGTAAAATAGTTGCCGCAGTATACCCAGCCTCTGACATGCTCTTGTAGCCACAGTATTTATGTATCTGATCCTGTTAAGTTTCTAGGCAATGCCAGTACCCAGGATGCAGTTGGTGGGGGATTCGTCAATGGTAATGCCACTGAATGTCACTATTTATGTATGTGGTCTGTGTTGTAGCTTTGACAGGTTAGCTTCTCAATTTCAGACCTGCCTGGTCCTGCTCGAGGCATGTTTTCCTACAGTCCTCTTTGAACGATAGTTGGTCCACCAGTTTGATAGTAATGGTAGAGTAAGGGATATGTCAAGCCATGAGGTTACAGATTATGGTGGTATACAATTCTGTTGCTGTTGATGGTCCATAGCCCAGTTTTGAGTTGCTAGATCTCCTATGAACTTATCATTTAGCATGGTGGTAATATCACATAACATGATGGGAGGGTGTTCTCAGAGTGAAGACGGGCTTTTATCTCCACAGCAGCTGTGCAGTGGTCTCTCCTACCAACAATAACATGGATGGATGCATCTGTGACAGGTAAATTACTGAGGACAAGTAGTTTTTTTCCCATGTGTTGATTCTGCAACACCAGTGTGCCAGACACAACCTCAGTCAACTGATGCTGCTAAGTCACTGGTGACCACTCCTGAAGCCCCTCCACGGTACATTCTGTAACCTTATTATCCTTAGTGCTTTTTCCAAGCGGTATTCAACATATAAGAGTACTGATTCATCAGCTGAGGGAGAGCAGTGTGTGGTGATCAGCAGGAGGTTTCCTTGTACATGTTTGGGTTGATGCCATGAGGCTTCATGGTGTCTGGAATCAATGCAAAGGACTCCCAGGCTATTCCTTCTTGTCTGTATCCACTGTGCCACCACCTCTGGTAGAACAGGACATAGCCAGTGATGGTGATGGAGGACACTGGCTGAATGATGTGTTTCTGAGTATGACTATGTCAGGCTGTTGTTTGACCAGTCTGTGGGAAAGCTCTGCCAATTTTGGCAGAAGTCCCGAGGTGTTAGTGAGGAAGACTTTGCACGGTTGACTGGGCTGGGTGCGCATGTGTTGTGTCTGAACCCAATGCCTAGGTGATGCCAGGTGGTCCATCCAGTTGTATTCTTTTTGCAATTTTTGTAGCAGTTTGATAAAATGGACTGATCTGCTAGAGCATTTCAGAGTTAATAGTAACCACTTAGCTGTGGGTCTGGAATCACATATAGGGCGGACTGGGTCAGGACAGCAGATTTCCTTCCCTAATGAAAATTAGCAACAGCTTCAGCATTACCATTACTGAGACTAACATGTTATTCCTGGCATTCTTCTGTACTGTGAGAATTGGCTGGTCAACAATCAAGTAACAACACTCAACACCGGCCTAGACCAAAGCAGCCCCAAAATGATCTAGGGAGCTATGGTACAAATGTTTCCTTTCTTGACTTCAGTTTCAATCTGGCGCCAAGTCAAGGAAATCTCCAGGTGTCCAGCAGCAGTGATGTCATTAGCCAGGATAAGCAGCCAATGACGTGGGAGTATTTTCATAGACAGCAAACCAGGATATATAAAGCATCAAATTCCTTCACTATTAATTACAGATAAGGAATTGCAGAATTACAAATAAGGTTTACAGATAAGGAAATAAATAATTGAGGCATATACATGGGATTAAGGTAGAAATTAAAATA
Organism: Cetorhinus maximus; assembly: GCF_964194155.1. NCBI lineage: Eukaryota > Metazoa > Chordata > Chondrichthyes > Lamniformes > Cetorhinidae > Cetorhinus > Cetorhinus maximus. The sequence continues at coordinate 34,727,658 of NC_135904.1, forward strand.
TTATAAACAAACTTTAAGAAAAATGTTTCAAAAATGTGGAACTTATCATCACCATGTTGAACAAATATAAAATTACTGGACCAATCAGGGTGTTTAGCAGTAACAATGAACTTAGTTCACCAAAAAACCCAGTTACACCTCATTGAACAAGGTGCAACTTTTTAAATGGGTTTTCACAGCAAAACCAAGAGCGTAGGAGTTAAAGCTTTCACCATTTCAGTGATTTCCAATTGATTGCAGTCTGAGGAGACATCAACAGCACACCCTCTGGAGAAGTACAGAGTCACTGAGTGGAATTTTCACGGTCCCATGGGAGCAGGTTTAAAGGCGGGACCTGGGGGAAAATCACAAAACTTGGTGCCAGGTCAGTGTCCCCGAGGTGCATGATCACCAGCAGAAGTTACCCACCCAGCAGCAGCAGGTGGCCAAACTGCATAGATAACGTTCCATTTGTGGGCTGACTGGGGACGCAGCAGGGATCTTCTTAGTGACAGGTAGGCCCACCAATGAGGGCCAAGCCCAGCTGGTACCTGGAGGCAGGTGTCAATGGCTGGCATGGGAGGCCCGCAAGGCCTCCTACACTCACCCTGCCTACCAGAGCTGCAGCCATCAGCGGGCCATCCCGTGGAGGGACATCCCCAACACAGGCGTGGCTTTGCAGTTGTTTGTTTTATTTAACTGGGTACCTCTTCAGAGGGTGCCTAAAGATGGAGGTACCCTCATGGTCCTTCACCCTTCAGCGGGTTGGATCTGAAGCTTCAGGAACTTGCCCATCAACCTTAATTGGACAGGAAACCCAGAGGTGACCTCTCAATTTGCCATCTCCGGAAGATATCCAAGGAGGGTGCCCTGACAGCCAGTGTGGGGTCGAGACCTGAAAATGGTCCTGAACCATGATTATTTTTGAAGGGGCGCAAGATTCCTCCCACTGGGCACAACTTCTGGATTTGTGTTTAGCCAACTCCAGAAGTTGCTGTCAATTTCAGATGAGTGATGATGGCGAACACTGACATTTCTGCCATCATCACTGCTGCAAAGTCAGGACTTATATGATTCTATAATCTCACACAGTCTAGGGAATGGTTTCAAACTGGATGATAGATCTGAAACTTGGAGGGTGGCAAAGAACAGGCATTATCCTTGCATGTGACCTCAAAAGGGCAGAAAGTGGAATCATACATCTCCGGCACAAAAAATAATTATTTTTATGTTCCGTTTGAATATTTTCCTTCTCATCTCCAAATTTCCAATACCGTTCCCTCCTTATTGCTTAATGTCATTATAACAGAGACACTAAAAACTACAAAAAGTAGAGAATTTATGCTGAACTTGTATCAAACCTTGGTTAAGCTTCACTTGCAGTACTGTGTACAGTCCTGGACGCCACACTATAAAAGGGATATTGAGGCATTCAAGAGGGTACAAGAAGATACGAGGATATCAGAAATATGAAATTATTTTCAAAAGGGCGCAAGGTTCTGCCCACGGAGCACAACTTCTGGATTTGTGTTTAACTGACTCCAGAAGTTGCTGTCAATTTCAGATGAGCAATGATGGTGAACACTGTTCTGTGTATATCCATATTAGGAAAGGATAAACAGACGAGCAGCCTGTGTCTCTCTTCTCTTCAAAATAGAAAGTTAAAGGGTAACCTCAAATAGGTCTTTAAAACCATGAAAAGTTTTGATAGAGTAGACATCAAGAATATATTTCCACTTGTGGGTAAGACCAAAGCTACAGACCACCAATATAAGATAGTCACCGAGAAACCAAATAGGGAATTCAGAAGAAACTTCTTTATCCAGAGAGCAGTGAGATTTTGGAACTCACTACCAAAGGGAGTAGTGGAGGCCAATGGTATAGATGCACTTAAGGGCTGGCTATATGAGTATATGAGGGAGAAGGGGATAGAAGGTTATGCTGATAGAGTTAGATGAGGAAGGATGGGAGAAGGCTCCAATGGAGCATAAATGAAGCAAATGAAGCATGGGTCAAATAAACAGTTTCTTACTGTATTTTCTATTCTACCACATAAAATCAGAACTCTGAACTTGATTATCCAGGGAGCCTATCCTTCTCACACCCCAAGGCCTGATGTGAAGATTACAATTGCAGCAGAACTCAAGGCATTATGCATGTTGATAACTCAGTTCCTCCCTGCCCTGACACTTGCTTCCTTCCACAGCATTTTGTCCTGTTTTGTCTCCACCTGTTTTCTCCCTCCAGGGCCCCAGCTGCTTTGGCTCTGATCCCATTGAGAGAAATTATTGCAGGAAATTGAACTGAAGGAAGTCGACACAGGAGGCAGAGATTGCTAGAATAACAACAACCAGAAGCAGTGAAAGACTTATAGAAATATAAATAGACTTTAAGAGTGTAACACGGACCCATTAAGAAAAGCAGAACGATAAAGAGAGAAGGAAATTGCAGGGTAATAAAAGAAGAAAACTATAACAGAGAAAAGTAAAGGGAGATCGGGCACAAAACTTACCTTAATATAGCATTTTTAATATCGTAAAACAGCTCAAGGTTCTATACAGGAGTGTTATCAGACAATTTCATACCAAACCACATAACTGCAGGACAGGTGAAAGAGGTAGGTTTTAAGGAGCGCCTCAAAGGAAGAAAGTAGGGTCAAGAAGTGGAGAAATGTGGGGAGACAATTCCATAGCTTGGGGACTGGATAACTGGTTGCCAACAGAGGGGCAAGGCAAACTTAGGATGCACAAGAGGCTATAATTAAAGGAATGCAGAATTCACAGAGGGTTGTAGGGCTGTAGGACATTACAGAGATAGAAAGGGGTAATGCCATGGAGCAATTTTAAAAATGTAGTTCAGCGAGCACAGTGGTGATGGGTGAACGGGACTTGGTGCAAACAGGGTATGGGGAGCAAAGTTTGGGATAAGCTCAAGTTTTAATAAGATGGAACATGCAAGGCTATCCAGGAGAGCATTGGAATAGTCATACCTGCTGGTTGCCAAAGCATGGTTGAGGGTTGCAGTGGTAGGGTACTGAAGTAGTTGTGTAGACAGGTGATAAGAGATCAATAGAAATGCAGAGACAGAGACTGATTTAAAAAAAAACAGCAAAGGAAGAGCAACACAGGTGGTGTTGAGGGAGGCGGGTGGCATGGTGGTATTGTTGCCGGACTAGTAATTCAGAGATGCAGGATAATGCTGTGGGCTTCGAATCCCACCATGGTAGATGGTGAAATTTTAAAACAATAAAAATCTGGAATTAAAAGTCTAATGATGGCATGAAACCATTGCCAATTGTCGTCAAAACCCAAGTGGTTCTCTAATGCCTAGGCAAGGAGGTCTGCATCCCTTACCTGGCCTACATGTGACTCCACAGCAATGTGGTTGACCCTGAAATGGCCTAGCAAACTGTATCAAACTGCTAAAAAGTCTCCAAGGAATGAAACAGGATGGACCACCTGGCATCAACGTAGGCACCAGAAACAACAACAGCTCACTCAGCCCCATCAACCCTGCAAAGTCCTCCTTACTAACATCTGGGGGCTTGTGTCAAAATTGGGAGAACTGTCTCATAGACTAGTCAAGCAATAGTCCGACATTGTCTGTAAGATATGATTCCATTAGTATGACTATATCCCAGACACCACCATCACTATCCTTGGGTACATCCAATCCCACTGGCAGGACAGACCCAGCACAGGTTTTTGTTTAATTCATTCACAGGATGTGGGCTTCGCTGGCTAGGCCAGCATTTATTGCCCATCCCTTGTTGCTCTTGAGAAGGTGGTGGTGAGCAGCTACCTTTTTGAACTGCTGCAGTCCATGTGATGTAGGTACACCCACAGTGCTGTTAGCAAGGGAGTTCCAGGATTTTGACCCAGCGACAGTGAAGGAACAGCGATATATTTCCAAGTCAGGATGGTGAGTTACTTGGAAGGGAACCTCCAGGTGGTGGTGTTCCCATCCATCTGCTGCCCTTGCCCTTCTAGATGGCACTGGTTGTGGGTTTGGAGGGGACTGTCGAAGGAGCCTTGGTGAATTCTTGCAGTGCACCTTGTAGATGGTAAACACTGCTGCTATTATGTGTCAGTGGTGGGGGGAATGAATGTTTGTGGATGTGGTGCCAATCAAGCGGGCTGCTTTGTCCTGGATAGTGTCAAACTCCTCGAGTGTTGTTGCAGCTGCACTCATTCAGGCAAGTATTCCATCACACTCCTGACTTGTGCCTTGTCGATGGTGGACAGGCTTTGGGGAGTCAGGAGGCGAGTTACTCGTCGCACGATTCCTAGCCTCTGACCTGCTCTTGTAGCCACAGTATTTATATGGCTAGGCCAGTTCAGTTTCTGGTCAAAGGTAACCCCCCCAGGATGTTGATAGTGGGGGATTCAGTGATGCCAATGCCTTTGAATTTCAAGGAGCGATGGTTGGATTCTGTCTTGTTGGAGATGGTCATTGCCTGACAATTGTGTGGCATGAATGTTACTTGCCACTTGTCAGCCCAAGCCTGGATATTGTCCAGGTCTTGCTGCATTTGGATATGGACTGCTTCAGTATTTGAGGAGTTGCGAATGGTGCTGAACATTGTGCTATCATCAGCAATCATCCCCATTTCTGACCTTACGATGGAAGGAAGGTCAGCTGAAGATGGTTGGGCCAATGGCACTACCCTGAGGAATTCGTGCAGTGATATCCTGGAGCTGAGATGACTGACCTCCAACAACCACAACCATCTTCCTCTGTGCTACGTATGACCCCAACGAGCGGAGATTTTCCCCCTGATTCCCATTGACTCCAGTTTTGCTAGGGCTCCTTGATGCCACACTTGGTCAAATGCAGCCTTGATGTCAAGGGCAGTCACGCGCACCTCGGGAGTTCAGCGCTTTTGTCCATGTTTGACCAAGGCTGTAATGGGGTCGGGAGCTGAGTGTATCCAAACTGGATGTCAGTGAGCAGATTATTGCTAAGCAAGTGCTGCTTGATAATACTGTTCATGCCCCCTTCCATTACTTTACCGATGATCAAGAGTAGACTGATGGGGCGGTAATTGGCTGGGTTGGATTTGTCCTACCTTTTGTGTACAGGACATACCTGGGCAATTTTTCACATAGCTGGGTAGATACCAGTGTTGTAGCTGTACTGGAATAGCTTGGCTAGGGGCGCGGCAAGTTCTGGAGCACAAGTCTTCAGTACTATTGCCGGAATATTGTCAGGGCCCATAGCCTTTGCAATATCCCGTGCCTTCAGCTGTTTCTTGATATCATGTGGAGAGAATCGAATTGGCTGAAGACTGGCACCTGTGATGCTGGGGACCTCCGGAAGAGGTCAAGATAGATCATCCACTCGGCACTTCTGGCTGAAGATTGTAGCAAATGCTTCAGCCTTATCTTTATCACTGAGCGCTGGGCTCCCTTGTCATTGAGGATGGAGATATTTGTGGAGCCTCCTCTTCCAGTGAGTTGTTTAATTGTCCATCACCATTCATGACTGGATGTGGCAGGACTGCAGAGCTTAGATCTGATCCGTTGATTGTGGGAACACTTAGTTCTGGCTATCACTTGCTTATAATGCTGTTTGGATTGCAAGGTGTCCTGTGTTGTAGCTTCACCAGGTTGACACCTCATTTTTTGACATGCCTGGTCCTGCTCCTGGCATGCCCTCTTGCACTCTTCATTAAACCAAGATTGATCCTCTGGCTTGATGGTAATGGTAGAGTGGGGATATACTGGGCAATGAGGTTACAGATTGTGTTCGAGCACAATTCTGCTGCTGTTGATGGCCCACAGCGCCTCATGGATGCCCAGTCTTGAGTTGCTAGATCTGTTTGAAAACTATCTCATTTAGTAATACGCCACACAACACGTTGGAGGGTATCCTCAATGTGAAGGTGGGACTTCATCTCCACAGCGACTGTGCGGTGGTCATTCCTACCGATACGGTCATGGACAGATGCTTCATGGCAAGCAGGTTGGTGAAGATGAGGTCAAGTATGTTTTTCCCTCGTTTGTTCTGTCACCACCTGCTGCAGGTCTAATCTAGCAGCTATGTCCTTCAGGACTCAGCCAGCTGAGTCAGTAGCGGTGCTACCGAGCCACTCCTGGCGATGGATTGAAGTCCCCCACCCAGAGTACATTCTATGCCCTTTCCACCCTCAATGCTTCCTCCAAGTAATGTTCAACATGGAGGAGCACTGATTCATCACCTGAGGGAGAGCGGTACGTGGTAATCAGCAGGAGGTTTCCTTGCCCACGTTTGATTGATGCCATGAGACTTCATTGGGTCCAGAGTTGATGTTGAGGACTCTCAGGTAACTCTCAGGTGGCGGAAGTGGTGTACAGTAGGTAGGGAGCTGCCCCAGGAGCCCTGCCTCAGCTGATGAATCAGTGCTCCACCATGTTGAACACCACTTGGAGGAAGCAGTGAGAGTGACAAGGGTGTAGAACATACTCTGGGTGGGGAAATTCAATGTTCATCGACAGGAGTGACTCGGTAGCACCACTACTGACCAAGCTGGCCGAGTCCTAAAGGACATAGCTGCTAGACTGGGCCTGCGGCAGATGGTGAGGGAACCAACAAGAGGGAAAAATATACTTGACCTCATCCTCACCAACCTGCCTGCCGCAGATGCATCTGCCCATGACAGTATTGGTAGGAGTGACCATCTCCACAAGTACTGTGCAGTGAAGTCCCATCTTCACATTGAGCATACCCTCCATCTAGTGTGGCACTACCGCCGTGCTAGATGGGATAGATTTTGACCAGATCTCGCAACTCAAAACTGGGCAACCATGAGGCGCTGTGGGCCTCAGCAGCAGAACTGTACCCAACCACAATCTGTAACCTCATGGCCTGGCATCTACCCAACTCTACCATTATCACCAAGCCAGGGGATCAATCCTGGTTCAATGAAGAGTGTAAGAGGGAATGTCAGGAGCAGCACCAGGCATACCTAAAAATGAGTTGTCAACCTGAAGAAGGTGCAACAGAGGACTACTTGCGTGCCAAACAGCGTAAGCAGCAAGTGACAGACAAAGCCAAGTGATTCTGCAACCCAACGGATCAGATCTAAGCTCGGCAGTCCTGCCACATCCAGTCGTGAATGGTGGTGGACAATTAAGCACACTGGAGGAGCAGGCTCCACAAACAGCTCCAAGCTCAATGATGGGGGAGCCCAGCACATTAGTGCAAAAGATAAGGCTGAAGCATTCGCAACTATCTTCAGCCAGAAGTGCCGAGTGGATGATCCATCTCCGCCACCTCCGGAGGAGGTCCCCAGCATCACAGTTGCCAATCTTTAGCCAATTCGATCCACTCTACGCAATATCAAGAAACGGCTGAAGGCATGGGATACTGCAAAGGCTATGGGCCTTGACAATATTCCAGCAATAGTATTGAAGACTTGTGCTCCAGAAATTGCCGTGCCCCTAGCCAAGCTGTTCCAGTATAGCTATAACACTAGCATCTACCCAGCAATGTGGAAAATTGCCAAGTATGTACTATACACAAAAAGTAGGACAAATCAAAACTCAGCCAATCACCGCCCCATCAGTCTACTCTCGATCAGTAAAGTGATGGAAGGGGTTATCAACAGTGCTCTTGTGCAGCAGTTGCTTAGCAATAACATGCTCACCAACACTCAGTTTGGGTTCCACCAAGGCCACTCAGCTCCCGGCCTTGTTGCTGCTTTGGTTCAAACAGGGACAAAAACGTTGATCTGCAGAGATGAGGTGAGGTGAGAGCGGCTGCCCTTGACATCAGGGCCGCATTTGACTGAGTGCGGCAGCAAGGGGCCCTACCAAAACTGGAGTCAATGGGAATAAGGAGGAAAACGCTCCGCTGGTTGGAGCCATACATAGCACAGAGGAAGATGGTTGTGGTTATTGGAGGTCAGTCATCTCAGCTCCAGGACATCACTGCAAGAGTTCCTCAGGGTAGTGTCCTCGGCCCAACCATCTTCAGCTGCTTCATCAATGACCTTCCTTCCATCATAAGGTCAGAAGTGGGGATGTTCACTGATGATTGCACAATGTTCAGTGCGATTCGCAACTCCTCAGATACTGAAGCAGTCTATGTCCAAATGCAGCAAGTCCTGGACAACATCCAGGCTTGGGCTGACAAGTGACAAGTAACATTTACGTTGCGCAAATGCCAGGCAATGACCATCTCCAACAAGAGAGAATCTAACCATCGCCCTTTGACTTTCAAAGGCATTACCATCACTGAATCCCCTACTATCAACATCCTGGGGCTTACCATTGACCAGAAACAGAACTGGCCCTGCCATATAAATACTGTGGCTGCAAGAGCAGGTCAGAGGCTAGGAATCCTGCAGCAGGTAACTCACCTTCTGACTCCCCAAAGCCTGTCCACAATCTACAAAGCACAAATCAGGAGTGTGATGGAATAATCTCCACTTGCCTGGGTGAGCGCAGCTGCTGCAACCCTCAAGAAGCTTGACACCATCCAGGACAAAGCAGCCCGCTTGACTGGCACCCCATCTGCAAACATTCACTGCTTCCGTCACTGATGCACAGTAGCAGCAGTGCGTACCATCTACAAGATGCACTGCAGAAACTTACCAAGGCGCCTAAGACAGCACCTTCCAAACCCATGACCACTGCCATCTAGAAGGACAAGGGCAGCACATACATAAGAACACCACCATCTGGAAATTCCCCTCCAATCCACTCACCATCCTGACTTGGAAATATATTGCTTTTCCTTCACTGTCGCTAGATCAAAATCTTGGCAATGCATCCCTAACAGCACTGTGGGTGTACCTACACCATATGGACTGCAGTGGTTCATGAAGGCATCTCATCACCATCTTCTCAAGGGCAATTAGGGATGGGCAATAAATGCTGGCCTAGCCAGTGAAGCCCACATCCCTAGAATGAATGAAAAAAGAGGCACAGGAAAGCCACAGAACTATTTTTTCATGGTTCCACAAATTTTCGATGCAGTCCTGCATATTGGGTACCTCTAAGAGACAGGATCTGAAATGGACAAGTCTCCTCTGGCTCACAATGTTCAGCATCTTGAAAATACAAAGTACTCCCAATACAGCACCATGAAGCCAACCCAATCTTGGAGTTACAGGTCTGACGTCTATCCCTGCAGGCTCCCAGTTCTGCCTTGACTAAGAAGAAGCCGTGGGAGACCACTTTGAGGCTTTAAGAAATCAAGAGGCGGAGTGTGGGTTACATATACCACACAACACACACTATATCTCAAACTAGTCAGAAGCAAAAGGCATGAGATGTCTATTTGTAGTTATCTTTAAAAAAAAATTGATGTTGAAATATTTTCCATTTCATAGCTGATACAATTTGAAAGAACCCTAAGTATTGACTCAAGCTAAAATTTGTGACTCAAAGTGGGTTGGCATCGAACTCAATCAATTAAAATGATGCTATCATACAGTTACATTGAAAATACTATACCACATGTAATAAACGGTAATATTCCAAGGAGATATTTTGAAGTTTCATTCTGTCAAAGTGTTGCAAAAGGCGTGCAACGATAACCATAATCCTGATTTAGTGCTATTAGTGACCTGGAGCAGAGGCAGGAGCTAATAAAAATCTGATTACTCTTAAAAAGAAACAAGTTATATAATGTTCTAATTAAACATTTAAAAAAAAGACTCCTTCCCAAAAGTTTAAATGGAATAAATTAAATTTATGAGCAAGTGATGGGTACAGGGATTTGTTTTGTCATGGATAACTTGAGTTGTCATTATTTATCTTGCCATGATGGTATGCAGCAAGGTTTCCCAATCATAATTGTTGGCAATTGTAGAAACCATTCAAATTTTCCTCCACGTAGGTTTAAACAAATTAAGGTCAAAGGGACTATATAAACTAATACAACTATCTAAACCAATATTGTGTTGTTTATGAACTGTTAGTATTCTTACACAAGCTGAACTATTGCATATTCCAAATAAACTTTGAAAGGTCATGGTCACTGTCACCACTTTTTAACAAAACAATTCTAGGAGCATGGTGGGTGATTACACCACGAAGAAAGTATTCTGCCACAGCCTGACCACATAACCTCACAGCAACAAAGCAGCAAGTGAGGACATGTTACCATAGTGTTGTACACCAGAACAGCACATTGAAACACTCATATGCTGTATCACAAATAATAAATTTTGTATTTTATTTTATTGGATGAACAATCAATCCTCATACCTCAGAGATACAGCTCAAACCTGGACTATTAACTGTTAGCAGTTCTCATGACCTGTTTTTATTCCAAGAGACTATTCTAACTACAGGAAATGGGCTTTGAATGCCGACAGACTCCAAGTCATAAAATACAGTGAATTAAGCTATTACAGTACAAGACAAATGGCTTTGTTTTCATCAACAAATCTGATAATTATTGTTAGCTTTTCAAATCATTACTTATCCAAATAGACAGAAGACGTAACCCCCCATCCTATATAACTTCCGGCACAGAATTTATGATAACTGAATAATTGCTAATCTCCAAGTCATGCATTCTGTAGGATAAAAAGGAAAAATAATGAAGATTTCAGCTTGTAAGGAACATACTCCTCTTGGAAATATTATCAGCTTGTTGAATATAAAAACAATACAAATCTGTAATTATTTGTGGGAAATAAACTGAAGGGAGTGTAATTCACAGACCAGGTAGGCTGGTTCACATTTCATTAGTCTGCATTGATTGTAATATGTAATACCATGCATACTGATGCAGGATAAAATAGGAACGAGAACCAGTGTCAATGTGAAAGGAGAAGCATAAATAAGAACGAATTGAACAAGCTGGCACTGGAGGTGAAAAAGGGGCAGTGTAGAATGGAGGATTATAAGGAGAGCAGGGACAGCATGAGCTTACAATGGTAGAGTGGGCCTCGGTAGAAAGTTCAGTCCAATGGAGTCAGCCCATAGTTTTGGAGAGGCATAAATATTAAACTGAGCCTTACCCCAAACTTTCACTAACATGAAGATAGATAGGCTAAGGGCATCAGAATGTTTAGGGGGACTGTGGTTACTATGCTGGCATTCTTGCCCCAACCCTTTGAGTGTCCAAAGGTCCCCTCCTCAACTGCATACTAACCCTCAGTTCTATCATAATTCAGCAGGGGTTCAGCTTGCAAAAGTATGGTAAATTCACTAGCTCTGTCTCACCCCAAGTCATTATTACCCTATCAAAAAACACTTCCCCCCTCCCACTGACCCCCCCACCCCGGCCACCGGCCCCACTGCCACCCTCGTACAGCCACTTGCTCAGGTGCAAACTGCAAGTGACCAGTGAATTGCTTTGTTAATGGGTAAAATCTGTACAATTATCTGCTTCTCTTCTTCAAAGAAACTAAGCAGTTATAAGCAGGCCTAAATTCAGATCGTTTTATTCTCTATGGTCCATTATTACCTGGATTGCACTTAAACAACAATGTACCATAATGTATTTTGATTTCTGTGCTGATCTTGGCAATGGGAACGGCGTCAAAATTTGATGTAGTGATCACTTGCCTACACAAGAACATTTAAGTTGGTGTAAAAGTGCAAATGCAGTGCACCAACTGGGCTAACAACAAGTGGACAGCTGTTTCTACCACAGAACCTTACTCACACAGCCTTCTGCCTTTGCTGCTCCTCTGTGTTGGGGAAGAAACCAACACCCACCTTCATCCAGAATTTGCCTTTGCAAAGCAGGGCTGGGAAGAGATGCACTAGCTTTTGTTGAGGTTCATCCTGAGCAGTTCTGTAATACAGGAGTCTGTGTCTATGGGTTGTCCCCAGGGATGCACATCAAGATAAACATCAACTGCTGGTGGAGGGCCATCAACTTGTTGAATAAAGCTCTTTGGTCTGCCTGAAACTTGCTGGTCTTCCAGCGCGACATCCAAGTGTAGCAGACTGGCACAGTCCAAGGTTCAAGACTACGTGCTGAGGTTTGCGGCAGCTACTGCAAAGTCTCATTGGGGAAAGGCCACTGTCTAATGCCCTCCCGCCACAGAATGCCAAGAGGCTGGAAACTGTGTAAAGCCCTTCAGGCTGTAAGCACCAGAGAATGCTTGACATGACTGCTCGTTGTAAATATAACCTGCAATAGCAAGTGTAGTGAAGTACCTCGTATATTATATTGAAAGAAACTGATCTGTATTGTGCTTTATGCAATGTCAAATTTGAACTATTATGGAATGTACTTGTACAAATTTTATGAATAAGGTATATTTTTGGAAAAAAAAATTATATAGGGACACACCAACGGAAAGGCCACTCTAGCTGCTCTGTCTGAAAGTATAGGTGAATGGCAGGGAGGGGCAGCATGGGTGCGTAACGACAAATGGTACATTGTTTATTGGTTAAGTACAATGATGCTCAAACAATGATCTGTGGGAAAATAAATGAAGCAGCACTTGAAAAGCGCTAAAAGCAGGCAATCATGGTTACTGTAAAGCCAGCCCCATTGGCTATTCAATGGGTACTCTTTAATCGCTCCCAAGATCATTCACCTTTTATTAATCTATGATATAATGTAGTAAGTATGCAGTTTAAGTTTCAAAGAATGCTGACAGGAGCAAGGTTATTAAAAAAAAGCATGAAATACAGTACATTCCAGCTAGAGAAAGGATATTTTATAGTCCCCACAACATAGCTTATAGACAGTAACTGTCCATACCAGGCAATTTTCCATTGCCATAGAAATCAATTACAAAGGCACTGCTTAGAGCATACAAAGTGCAGGGATATTTGACGATTCATTCAGCTCTTTTAACCGTTGCTGCTTAGGGCGCAGATTTGAAATTCTCGAAAATATCCTGACATTTTAGTACAAAATAGAGCAGACGAAAGAATCCGCTTACTCGTTTACAACCAATCACAATAAAAATGTGGAAGCTGCTCTCGCCATGCAGCAGACGGTCATGGCCCCCAGCGCCGCGGGGTGGACAATTATGGCCCCCAGCGCCGCAGGGCGGACGGTCATGGCTCCCAGTGCCGCGGGGTGGACAGTCATGGCCCCCAGCGCCGCAGGGTGGACGGTCATGGCCCCCAGTGCCGCGGGGTGGACGGTCATGGCCCCCAGTGCCGCGGGGTGGACAGTCATGGCCCCCAGCGCCGCAGGGTGGACGGTCATGGCCCCCAGTGCCGCGGGGCGGACGGTCATGGCCCCCAGCGCCGCAGGGCGGACGGTCATGGCCCCCATTGCCACGGGGTGGACGGTCATGGTCCCCAGTGCCGCAGGGCGGACTGAAATGTGGAATCACATTCCTTCGTATGTTAATGGCTGGAAACTTAAAGAAAAATAAACTGCATTCTGTTACCACTGGGATGGGAGGGGTGCGCAAATTATCAAGTCCCACTGCTTCGCAGGCTGCACCAGTAGTTTAAATGCTTAATTTTCTCATCAAAATGGCCAATTGTGTATCTATACCTCTAGTACCCAGAAGAAAAGAGACTCTGACCAGGCTTCTTTCAAAAACTCAGAATGATTAATTTATTTTAAAACAAACCTTCTTTTAACAAGTAGCAAGTACTGGTTAACATACAATTGTATTCGGGAAGTACAACTATCTATCTTTTCCTAAAGAATTCCCCCAGTACACACACAGACAAACAAAGGACAAACAGATAGAGTCTCTCTGCAGGGATGGACTTTGGAGGATGGGCGTTATAAAATAAAGGATAAAGTCTGCGGGGTCTCGACGCTGTCAACCTGAGTTCCCTCGTGTGAAGATGGGCCACTGCTCCTGGTGGATGCCTGGAAGTTCTCACCAACTCTCAGCTTTTCAGGTCCAAATGCAGACTAGTTACACTCAGATGAGGGTTCACTGGCTACAGGTTGATAGCCACACAGATTTAGGCAAGGTAGAGAGAGGGAGCCAGTCAAGGTGGCCTCCATTCCTCAGCTTGCTCTCCAACAAGACTGCCTTCCAAACAAGCAGGTTCACAACTTAAGTTTTTTTCTTCTGCCATGTGATTGCCTTTTTGTCTCCCGGCTTTTCATTAATTAAAGTGCTTTGCAGTTCAACACACAAACAACTCCTTCTCAAACACCATATAGATCAGGTCATGGTCCCCAGTGCCGCAGGGTGGATGGTCATGGATTTCTGGGAAGAGGCTTGCTTGTTTATAGTTCCAAGGTGAACTTACGACCTTCTTTTAAAAAAAATTCTCAGTTTAGCATCCAGATGACCAGATCATGCCAGGTCCTTCCATTTTGTAAAAAAAACTTCAGTCTTGAGAGATAAGATTCTAACAATACCTTCTCACTTTTTCTTTGTCGTTCAATCTCTCTTCAATCTTTCTTGCCCTCTCTATTTCACTTTCTACATCTAGTATGACATTGAATCCGTCATACTATCAATTCCTAGATCAGACTTTACACCATTGAATAACAATCCTTTAATCTGATTGGTTAAAGAGATACATGATTGCTTGCCCTGTCCCAGGTTGCCTGGAGAGAGTATTGGACAGTTTGTGTCACTAATGTACAGCAACTTTCTATGCAAAAGCTCATGGAAATCAAAAAGGCAAGGGAAAGCCTAACAAACAGCGGTCACTGCTGCTTCACCGACTGCAATCCTGGCCCATTGTCTCCTGAAAAATCCATTTCATGGAAGATGCTTTTCAAACTTACATTTCCTCGAGACAAATTATTTATTTCCCTACTTGACATTACCATCACCTAATGCCCAGTACCATCATCGCTTTTGCCATTTCATCTATCACCCTATCACAAATCTTCCTTTTGTTTTCTTTCCTCCACTCCCCTTTTCCCTGCTCTGTATAGAAACGGTTACAACTCTAAGCACTGCCAGTTCTGATAAAGGACCATCAATTCTCTTTCTCTCACCACGTATGCTGTCAGAAACCTGCTGAGTATTTCTAGCATGTTCTATTTTTATTTCATGATGGATAAAACAATTATCATATAATCACCAATAAAACTGAACTGAGCCCGTATCTTTCAATGGAGTATTAAATATAATCTATACATTTTAATTCACTTTATACGGTTCCAACTTAATTGGCTATCTCATAAGTGAACATACTGTTTAATTACAGGCACTTACTTTACATTGGTATTTGTGCAGATAATATATTCAATTTCATCTGAGTAGGGATTCTGGAAAGTAAAACTGCTTGTCCTTATCCATAACCACTCCCTGCTTTTCGTCCGGAAACGGTACATCACTGACAGGACCTGCCCTTTCAATTTCACAACCTTGAGAAAAGAAAACAATTATTAGATAAATGAATGCATTTTAAGATGAATGAACATGAAACTATTGATCGATTAATAACATGAATCTGTGACTTGATGAACCGGACTTCCCTTGTACAAGACTTTGTTTAGGCTTCAGTTGGAATATTGTGCCCAGTTTTGGTCCCCGCGTATACTGATGCGATATTGAGGCTTTGGGAAGGGTGCAGTGGAGGACCATTAGGCTAATTCCCAGTATAAAACATCTTACCTAACAAGATAAGCTAACAGAGCCGGTCTCTACAGTTTAGAGAAGTGCAGGCTTGGGTGTGACCTGAATGAGGTTTATAAGATGATGAAGGGATTAAGTAGTATTCCAGTTGGCAGTTTGTTCTGATTAAATAGGTTAGGGATGAGCAGGGGTCACACTTTTAAGTGCACAAGCTCAGGTTTCTGTTAGATAGCAGGGGATGATTCTTCTTCTAGTGAATAGCAGAGCAATAGAACAGGTTGCCAACTCATGTAGTTCCTGAAAGTGAGAGCTGAGCTCGTTTCTGGCAGGGGTAGCGAGCAGCTCATTAAAAAATTATTAGGGCCACAGTGATTTTCTGGACTAGTTTTAATCACCTAGTGGAGTTGTAAAAACATGTTCCAAATGTTCCCCCAAATTAGCCTGGGTTTTTAAATCTGGTTTTCTCACCCCTCCCAGGTTATCACATGGATTTGAGCGGGGTGAAGAGTGTATATATTCTGAGCGTCACTGTTGTGTGGGACAGGCTGGATGAATGAGACAGTTTTTTCAGTCTGTCGCTGTTTGATCATTTGTGCTTATGTTCTGAAACAATACTGTTATTATTATCCTTTTCAGTCCCAATATTTTTTTCAGATTTCTTTTCAAGCATGTAGCTTTAGAAAGACTGGTGATATCAGGTGTTAATCCTTTATTTGTCATTGAACTGTGGCTCACTGGGAACGAAGCACCTTCTGATCAGTAATTGTAAGACTCCTGGCTGGTGTAAGTTAAGCCACACACTGATTAGCCCCTTAGCAAGCAGGAACTGAGCTTTCTCACCACTTCATTGCACTACCAGGAGGTAATCCAGATATGGTTAAAAGAAAATTGCAATGCCATAATGGAAATCACAGCAAGTGAGTCAGTGGCAGACCTTATCTTCAAAAATAACTTCTTGAGGAAAGGAGTAATCTTCATCATGGGAAGGCATTCATCTGCACAACCAAGAAACATGTCAGGAAACAGGCTTGCAAGGCAGTTCATCACTAATGAGCTGACTAACTGACCGACTCACCAGAGGGGAATATATATCCTCTTATCAAGAAAACAGGTAAGTACAAATAATGATGTTAAGCTGTCTCCAAGGCCACTGCCAGCCTTAGGAGAGGGCCTCCCAAGAACTGGAAGTCCTGCAGACCAAAGAATTTGGATAAAAACAAAAAACTACTGCGGATGCTGGAAATCCAAAACAAATGAGGACTCGAAACGTCAACTCTTTTCTTCTCCGACCATGCTGCAAGACCTACTGAGTTTTTCCAGGTAATTCTGTTTTTGCAAAGAATTTGGAGGGTGGTTGAGAGGTCAAAATGGGGTTATCCACCACAAAATCTGCAACTGATTTTTCAAGTCAATTTTCTTCCCTCCCCAACTCTAAGTCCTTGGTCGAAACACCCAGTAATTTTGCTACACAACCATTACTTGTGTGGAGTTCAGTGAGTAAATGCAGGCTATTTGATTAAGGGGACTCATAGTTAAAAGGCTGATCTTGTCCTCACAGGCATCCAGACACATACACATTTTCAGCAGAGGATCAGGAGCAGGAACCCTCTAACACAGGGATGCTGGATTCAAATTTAGTTCACCATGTCCCTTTTGCGATTAATTAACTGAATACAGAGACCGGGATTTTCTAGTCCCACCTGTGGCGACAGAAAATTTGACGGACCAACCAAAGGTCCTTTGACTTCGGGCAGGAATTTCCAGTCCCCCGGCAAGCGGGACCGGAAAATCCCGGCCAGAGTAAGAATTGAGTGAAGAACTCCTTGCTGTACAGTCCACCTCTCATGGGCCAATCTTGCTGAGACATCAGGAGGAACATGACCTCGCACTCTTGAATTAACATGAAACACAGTTCACAACAATAACAGCATTTATATAGCACCTTTAATGCAATAAAAGATCCTAAAGTGCTTTACAGGAGTGTAATAAACAGAAAAATTACACTGAGGGTTTCAGCATCAGATGGACAGAGGTAAAGGCAAACAATGGAGTTGGAAACAGCCAGTCTTTGTAATGGAAAAGGTATGGGTGAGAAGCCCACCTCAAGGTCAAATAGGAAGCCAAGGTTGAAAACAGTCTGATTCAGCCTGAAAGAGTGGCAGGGCAGGAGATAGAAACATTGATGAGGAAATGGTGTTTGTGATGAGGGACAAGGACAATAACTTCTGCTTTCCCAATGTTTAATGGCTCATCCAGGAATGGATATCAGACATGCAGGACGACCACACAGAGGCAGCCTCCAATAGTAGTTAGAAAACTTCATAGTTTGCTCGTTTCATTTATAACACTAGCTTTCCTTCAGTAGCTAAACTCTGAAATAATGCTTATGTGATACCCTGTCAATACACACAAGCTGTTATTCCAAAGATGAACAAGAACAAACTGGAATACAGAGAATCCCAAGATACATCTACCATAATGAGACCATTCACCAAGGCAGAGAATAAAGGCATACATTAATGGATGTTCAGTTCAGCGAGCAAGGAGTAGCACCTCACGGATTCAGGATATACTAGAAAGAAATTAAACACATCCTAAACCTAAGGCCTAAAGAAACAGGTAAGGTCATTCAAAATGAATGTTAGAATATCATAGCACCATGCAAAAGACCTTAAATGAATAGATGGAAAGACTGATCTAAAAAATTACTTATAATTATGTACACCAGCAACAAATGATTTCATCACATTCCACTATGGAAGGAATGCCATCTGACACAGTAGCTACGTTAGCAACATCTGTGACTCAGGAATTATGCAAACTAGAAAATTGCTCCAAAATACATATGGGTTCAATTAGATAATAACAATCAATGCTACAAATAATCTTGAGAGAACCTGCTGAGACTTAGCAGAAATAATGCAATTGTTGCATCTGCAGATTCTAATATCAGTAGGCTTGGTAAAGAGCCATGTTGGAACTTAAATCAGCAGTTTATTTCTAATGACAGGAAATCCTATCTTTGTAAGTTCCACTAGAAGCAATGAACTTACCATGATGGTTGTTCAAGGCTCCAGATGTCGGATTTTTGCCATGGAGGTGGGAAACAGGAGCCGACTGTGTTTTTGTGTCAGAAACCTGCCTCCGGTGGGAAACAGGTTAAGTCCAGATTTTTGTAGGCAAAGCCCTTAATTAATATGGAGATGGGTTTCCTGTCCAACGAAAGCTAATGGGGGCAGGAATAGAGGTGGGTTTCAGAGACTCAAGGCAGCCATCACTGAGGTTGCTAGGGAGGAGAGAATTTGAGCTGAAGCCTGCCATTGTGCCACAGGGAAGTAGGCTGTCATGGGGAAGGAGACCTGGCACCCAGGAGATCCTCTTCCCAAAGAGTGGCAGGAGGAGGCCACCTCGCCATGCAGCAGGGGCAACTCTGTTCAGTGTCATCTCCCTCTGGCTTCAATTCCTCCTCCTCTTTCTCTTACCTCCTGCTTCTGTTTCCCCCCTGATGAACAGTGCCCTTCCAGGGCTTCACGTACGCAAGGTCCAGTTTTCTTGAAGGCCATCTTATGAAGCGCACGGTGGGCCACCACAATAACCTAGATCCTTGTAGGAGGGTATTGCAGGGCACAGCCTGGCTGGTGCAGTCATCGGACCAGTGCCCTCCGAGCGTGTGATGCCCCCTCAATTGTGAATCTGATGTGTTGTTAGTAAAACGGGTATCTGTCACTTGGGTGATGCACCCATGTGCAGCTGCCTGTGTGATGCAGTTGAGGTCCACACATAAGGGCACAAACGTCTGTGACCATCTGCCCAGAGTCTCAGTCTCCTTTGGCACTGGTTCTCAGCCATGTCCAGCTTTCTTTGTCTCTGCCTTTAGATCCTGAGCTCAGGGTAGTGTCTCCTTCTACTTGGCGCCCCATCCCTCTCCTGATACCTGGTGATCTGCCCTTCGCTGGAGGCTGCTGTTCCTCATCTCCAGTGTCCTTGATGTCTGAAAGTGTTGCGCCCATTTCCAGCTGGAGTCTTCCTGGTGCTCAGATGGAATGCAAACAGCCTTGCCCATTACTCCGATGTGCAAGCATTGCCAGGAGGGTGAGGGCCCCCTGAACTGGCAAAGTTCTTAATGCTGGCTCTTTTCCTGACCTGTGTTAAGCTGTTGTAACTTTTACTTCAAAGAGTTAAGCTCTTTAACCAATGAAAAACATGAACACTTACCTTTTTGAACTTCTCTTGCCTCCTTGGTTGGCCCCGACATGGTCCTTGCCTGTCTGCAGCTTGTCTGATTCAGAAAGCTGCTGAACGCCAGAGGGAATATTCCAAAAGGTTTCAGCGTCAAGCCCTTAAAAATTTTGATTGGCCTGTTTAGGCCCACGTGCCCCCCTGCCCTCAGGAAAGCTGGCTGGAAAGGGAGGCGGTATGCCTGGCCGCAGGGGTCGTTGTAGCTTTTCAGCCTGCTCACCCCAGTTCTGGCCTGAATTGGGCCACGAAAATCCAGCTCCGCTCTCTGATTCTCCACCAGGGACTCTCTCGGATTCTCCCAGACTCCGTCAAACCGCCTTCCACCAAAGGTACTGCTTTCAGAAGGATAGCTTAGAGGGCTCCTCTACAGGTAGATAATCATAGTGAGAGAAGTGAAGTAGAAGGCTGGTTGGAAAAAACATGAAATATACACAGAATACATGCCAAATGCCACCCTATAAACATGCTAAATTTATTTAACCGTGGGTCTTTGTTCCTCTGTGACGTGCACAGTGTTGAGGAATCTGTAGATTCAGCTCCCATCCTCACTTCCTCTATGGTAGGGACATAGCCCATGTCTACACATCCACTTCATTCTTCCACTGGTCAGAAGATTCAATCCCTGAGAACATCGGTGGGTAATCATACCCGAACAACTTACTCTGGCTTTCAGCCATTCTTCATAAAAGCTACTTGGATCTTCTGTCTGAATGTTTTTCTTAGTTTCCAATTTTCACTTTTAGGCAACCATTCTTTGCTACCATGTTAAACACCTGGCAGCCAATTGTGAAGTAGGAGGTCAGAAGCCCATCTTTATTCAGTTTTAGATTTATTCACCAAGTGAAACATTACAAATGTATAGCTCCTATCTCAACTCTCACTTATAAAGCGTCTCTTCATATGTGCTCAAGTAATTATCCAATCGATGCCCTCCACCTGTATATGCTTAAACTGAATTTATACAATTAAAAATGAAATATCAACATATGAGATGTCTCAAGGCGCTTCATCAGAGCATTAACAACCAAAATTCTAGCCACATACGGATTAGGATCAGTGCACAAAGGCTTGGGCAAAGAGGTTAGCTTTAAGGTTTATCTTCAAGAAGGAGTGAGAAATAGAGGGATGAGGGGTGTAGGGAGGACATTCCAGAGTTTAGGGCCTAGGCAGTTGAAGGCACAGCCACCAACAGTGGAGTGATGAAAGTCGGCGATACGTAAAAGAGCAGAATTAGAGGAGCACAGAGATCTTGGCAGGTTGCAGGGCTGGAGGAGGTTACAGAGATGGTGAGGGATTTGAAAACAAGGAAGTAAATTTTAAAATCCAGATCTTTCCAGGTTGGGAGCCAATGAATGTCAAGCTAGATAGAGTGAGGGGCGAAGGCTTTCTGTAATGATGGAGTAGAGCAGGAAAACTCAGAGTAGATCAGTTAGATGAGTAGATGGTGCATGTTGGGACATTAAGCTCAACAAGACCGGAAATGATGCTTATACACAAAAAGTGCTCACCTAAAGCAGATCCATTTAAGTAGATTTTAGCTCCAACTGTCTTAT
Source organism: Cetorhinus maximus (assembly GCF_964194155.1). Lineage (NCBI taxonomy): Eukaryota > Metazoa > Chordata > Chondrichthyes > Lamniformes > Cetorhinidae > Cetorhinus > Cetorhinus maximus. The sequence goes on from NC_135904.1 coordinate 34,748,847, forward strand.
CCATCTGATTCAAACACTTACTATCCCCTGAAGGATTACATAACTTGAGTTGTTTTGCGCTTTTGAAATTTGAGATTAAATCCTTGGAAAAGCTTTCTTTTTTTCAGGTCAACAACCAACACCCTTCTATCAACAGTAACCTACTCCACACCCTATTGTGGGGTCACAAAGGAAACCGAGCTCTACAAGTATCTAGATCTAGGGCTTCCGATTATACGACAGATAAAACAAGCCCTGGAACTGATGATACAGTTCTCATGTTATTCTTGGCCCTGAGTATACAACACAAAGGTCCAAGTTTCCCACTGCAGCTCATGTCTTTATCTCTCCTAGGAAACAAAACCTCCACATGGCGCTCACAGGTTCAAAACCAGATGTGCACCAGTTTCAATAACCGCACTTTTATGCATACGTTATCAAATCATAATAACCAGCAGCTTAGGAGAGATCAAAAACAATTTTATTGGCTTGGGACAAAAGGGTATATTCTCTTTGTAAAATAACAGGCTAAAATCACATTCGTGGACATTGCGTTTTCTCTTTTTACACTGTAATCCTAGTAAAAACAAACGTCAACCTACAATGTTGCTCTTTGAGCGAAGCGTGATGTACTTTTATTAATAGGAGGGGTGCTTTCGAAAAATTTAAAAGGTGCATGCTCGAAATAATAAAATGCAGAAATACTGCTGAATGCATCGTGTTACATAATGAACTGTTCACTTTCACTGAAATGAAGTGCAAGAATAAATCACATGCTTTCAGGAGGAAAACAAGAATAGTCATTTCCTCCAGAAAAAAATGGTCAGTCAAATGGAAGCTGTCTGCCTAACTCAAAACTCCTGCTTCCCTCGTGATACTGCATCTCTCCCTTTTGTAGGTTACACGATATCCAGGTGTGTTATCAATGAAGTAGATTGATGAGAGACATTATTCCTCCACCCAAGTATTATCTACTCATGAGAGGATGGGAAAAGTATTTAGCAAAAAAAAAATCAAAGATTAAATTGCCAGTAAAGTTGTTCTACCAAGCTGCATGTCCTGAATTAACAACAAAAATAACATCTGATGGTTTATTTAAAGAAGCATTTTCCATAACTTTCAATAAGAACAGAATGAACCAGACCACAGCCACTGTTTACAGCCAGAGTGATTCCTTCTAATATTGAGCTACATACTCTTGTTGCTAATAGAGTCCAACAAAAACGTTTTGCTAACCAGAACTAGTTGGCCGAATGTACATCTTTGGAAAGACAGAATTGTACCGTAATAAAAATGTTCTTAAATATAGTTACATTAAAGCACAATGTAGGCAAGGCTAGTGATTTGGCACAGGAAGTATACCACATGTCAGTGGACAGTTATGGTAAAACTACAAAAAGTCAGATAGATGTGGTTGAAACATGCAGAAAGCCAGCATGATCAGAATTTTTTAACAAAATGGACAAGTAGAGAAACAAATGGTGTGTCTAGAGAAGGTGCGAATGGCACAATCATGAAGAGCTGTCATCCAAAAACAAAAAGAGAAAAACTACAAGGTCCCACATGGGAGACTTATAAAGAACGCAAATGCACATGGGATACAGGGTAATTTGATAAGGTGGATTCAAAATTGGCTTAGTTGTAGGAGGCAGATGGTGATAACAGAAGGAAGCTTTAGTGGCTGGAAGCCTGTGTCCAGTGGCGTACCACAGAGATCTGTGCTCGGTCCATGATTATTTGTCATTTACATAAGCGACATGGACGACTATGTGGGGGGTAGGATTAGTAAGCTTGCGGATGACACAAAGATTGGCCGGGTGGTTAACAGTGAGGTTGAGTGTCTTGGGCTACAGGAAGATATAGACCGGATGGTCAAATGGGCAGATAAGTGGCAGATGGAATTTAACCCTGAAAAGTGTGAGGTGATACACTTTGGAAGGAGTAATTTGACAAGGAAGTATTCAATGAATGGCATGGCACTAGGAAGTTCTGAGGAACAAAGGGACCTTGCCGTGTGTGTCCATAGATCTCTGAAGGCAGAGGGGCATGTTAGTGGGGTGGTGAAAAAGGCATATGGGACATTGCCTTTATCAATTGAGGCACAGATTACAAAAGTAGGGAGGTCATGTTGGAGTTGTATAGAACCTTAGTGAGGCCACAGTCGGAATACTGTGTGCAGTTCTGGTCGCCACATTATAGGAAGGATGTGATTACACTGGAGGGGTTGCAGGGGAGATTCACCAGGATGTTGCCTGGGATGAAACATTTAAGTTATGAAGAGAGGTTGGATAGACTTGGGTTGTTTTCGTTGGAGCAGAGAAGAATGAGGGGCAACCTGATCGAGGTGTACAAGATTATGAGGAGCATGGACAGGGTGGATAGGGAGCAGCTGTTCCCCTTAGTTGAAGGGTCAGTCACAAGGGGGCATAAGTTCAAGGTGAGGGGCAGGAGGTTTAGGGGGGATGTGAGGAAAAACCTTTTTACCCAGAGGGTGGTGACGGTCTGGAATGCACTACCTGGGAGGGTGGTGGAGGCGGGTTGCCTCACATCCTTTAAAAAGTACCTGGATGAGCACTTGGCACATCATAACATTCAAGGCTATGGGCCAAGTGCTGGTAAATAGGGTTAGGTAGGTAGGTCAGGTGTTTCTCACGTGTCAGTGCAGACTCGATGGGCCAAAGGACTCTTCTGCACTGTGATTCTGTGAAAGCTGAGCAAAAAAAAGAAACAAAATGGGGCAGAGGTTACGATCTGAAATTAGTGAACTCAATGTAAAGCCCAAATTGCTGAAGAAGTGCTTCATCAAAAGATGAGGCACTGTTCCTCGAGCTTACAGTGAGCTTCAATGAAACACAGCAGGAGGCCAAAGACAGAGAGGTTAGCATGAAAGCAAGATGGAGAATTAGAATAACAGGCAGGCAGAAGCTCAGGGCTACCCTTGTGGACTGAAAGGAAATATTCCTCAAATCGGTCACCAGATCTGCATTTCATCTCCCCAATGTGGGGAGGCCACATCATGTGTAGCAAATATAAAAATAGGGGAACAGTAGCATAGTGGTAATGTTACTGGACTATAGTCCAAAGGCCATGACTAATGCTGCGCGATTCAAATCCCACCATGGTAGCAGTGGGGAACTAAAATTTAATTAATTAATAAATTTGGAATAAAACGTTAGCCTCAGAATTGACGAACATGAAACTACCAGATTGTTGTAAAAGCCCATCTGGTTCACTAATATCCTTTAAGGAAGGAAATTTACTGTTCTTATCCGGTCTGGCGTACATGTGATTCCAGACGCACAGCAACATGGCTGACTCTTTACTGCTCTCTGAAATGGCCTAACAAGCCACTCAGCTGTACCAAACCACAACAAAAAAGTCGAAGAAGAATAAACAGGACGAACCATCCAGCACCAACCTCGGCACCGGAAAAAATAAAGGCTCACCAAGCCCAGCCAATCCTGCACTGTACTTCTTACTAACATCTGGGGGACCTGTGCCAAAATTAGGAGAGCTGTCCCACTGACTAGTCAAGTAATGACCTTACATAGTCACACTCAGCAAATCATAATCCACAGCCAATGTCCAAGGAAGAAAACCTCCTGCTGATTACCACTGACTGCCTTCCCTCAGCGGATGAATCAATGCTCCTCAATTCTGAAATACCATTTGGAAGAAGCACTCAGAGTAGCAAGGGCATGCAAGGTATTCTAGGTGGGAGACTTCAATGTCCATCACCAAGTTTGGCACAGTAGCAATACTATTGACTGAGCCCTGAAGGGTATATCTGCCAGACCAGATCTGTGGTCAGTATGAGGGATAAGGCTAGTGATAGCTTGACAATGCTATCACTATTCTGCCTGTCGCAGTTCCATCTATCCAAGAAACATTGGTAGGAGTGACCACCGCAAAGTAATTGTGAAGAACAAGACCCACTTTCATTCTGAGGACACCCTCCATCGTATTGCATGGCACTACCATTGTGCTAAAAGGGACAGACTCAGGACAGATCAAGCAATTCAAAATTGGGCATCCATGAGGCGCTATCGAACATCAGCAGCAGGAGAATTATATTCAACCACAATCTGTAACCTCATGCGCTGCATATCCCTCACTCCATTACCATCACACCAGGTGACCTACCCTGGCTCAACGGGATTTGTAGGAGGGCATGCCAGGAGCAGCACAAGGCATACTTAAAGATGAGTGCCAAGCTGGTGATGTTACAACACCTGACTACAAGCACGCCAAACAACGAAAGCAGCATTTAATAGAGACCCAAAACCAACAGATTAGATCAAAGCCCTGTTGTCTTGCCACATCCAGTTGTGGATGGATCCACAAACATTCCCGTCCTCCATGATAGGGGAGACAAGGCGTCAGCATTTGCAACTATCTTCAGCCAAAAGTGGCAAGTGGGTGATCCATCTAGGCCTCCTTCTAATCTCCATCGCAGATTCCATTTTTCAGCCAATTCTCTTCACTCTACGTGATATCAAGAAATGGCTGAAGGTACTGGATACAGCAAAGCCTATGGGACCTGACAACATCCCGGCAGTAATACTGAAAACTTGTGCTCCAGAACTAGCCGTGCCCCAAGCCAAGCTGTTCCAGTACAGCTGCTACACTGGATTTAACCAACAACATGAAAAATGACCCAAATATGTCCTGTCCACAAAAATCAGGTCAAATCCAATTCTGCCAATTACTGCCTCATTAGTTTACTCTTGGTCATCAGCAAAGTGATGGAAGGTGTTGTCAACAATGCTATAAGGTGGCACTTACACAGCAATAACCTGCTTACTAATGCTCAGTTTGGGTCCACTAAGGCCACTCAACTCCAGGCCTCATTACAGCCTTGGCCCAAAGTTATACAAAAGAGTGGAATTCAAGAGGTGAGGTGAGCGTGGCTGCCTTGATAGCAAGCAGATTTGACTGAGTGTGGCATCATGGAGCCTTAGCAAAACTGAAGTTAATGGGAATCAGAGTGAAAGCTCTCCTCAGTTTGGAGTCATACCCAGCACAAAGGAAGACGGTTGTGGTTATTGGAGGTCAATCATCCCAACCCCAAGACATCATTGCAGTAGTTCCTCAGGGTAGTGTCCTGGGCCCAATTATTTTCAGCTGCTTCATCAATGACCCTCCCTCAATATAAGGTTAGAAGTGGAGATATTCCCTGATGATTGCAGTGTTCTGTACCCTAACCATCTGCTTTTAAATACAGATGTCCAATCTCTCTACACCTCTATCCTCCAACAGGATGGTCTGACAGCTCTCCACTTCTTCACTGAACAGAGGCCTAACCATCCCCCACACCCTCCATGGCCTGGCTGGGTTTATTCTCACATTGAACAACTTCTCCTTCCTCCAAATAAAAGGTGTTGCTGTGGGAAGCCACATGGGTCCTAGCCATGCCTGCCTTTTTTGTGATATATGTGGAACATGCTTTGTTGCAGTCCAATGAGGCCCTCTCCTTCAGAGTCACCATTGTACCAGGAAATTACGTCTAAGTGCCGTTTCCTGCTTTTGCCCCAAATTGGAAAATTTCATCAACTTTGCTTCCAATTTCCAGCCTTCTCTCGTCTTCACGTAGCACATTTCTGCTTCCTATCTCCTTATTAACTAGTCTGTCTCAGGGTATCAACTGGCATTCACTGTGAACCCAATGGCTCCCACAGCTAACATGACTACACTTCCCATAAGGACGCTATTACATTTTCCAATTTCTCCCCTACATGTTCCAATGATGTAACCTCCCATACTCGCTCTTCCAATATGTCTTCCTTTTTCCTGAACCAAGGAGTTCCCTCACCATGCTTGAGGGCCCTTGACTGTGTGCGGTTCATTTCCTGAAATTCTGTTCTTACTCCTCCTCCTCCCTCCGAGAATCATGATTGGGTTCCCTTTGTACTCACCTTCCACCCCACGAGCCTTTACATTCAATGGATCATCATCCGCGATTTCTGCCACCTCCAGCATGATACCACGACAAAACACATCTTACCTTCCCATTTCAGCAGAGATTGGTCCACTCCTCAATCACCCCTAACACTCACTTCCCTTCCCCTGATACCTTTCCATGCAAGTGCAGGAGATGCAACACCTGCCCCTTTACCTCCTCTTTTCTCACCTTCTGAGTGAAACAGCAATTTATTTGTACTTCTTTCGATTTAGAATACTGTATCTGCTGCTCACTATGTTGTCTCCTCTATATGGGAGGCCAAATCCAGATTGATTTGGCCCAGGCTGATTTGCGAAACACCTCTGTTCAGTGTCCGTTCTATCCGCAAGCATGACCCTGAGTTTACAGGCGCCTTTCAATTTAATTATCCAACCCACTCCCAATCCAAACTCTGTCCTCAGCATCCTGCAATGTTCCAACCAAGTTCAAAGTAAATTTGATGAATAGCACTTCATCTTTTGATTAGGCATTTTTCAGTCTTCCAGTCTGAACACCGAGTTCAACAACTTCAGACCATAATCTCTGCTCACAATTTGTTTCCTTTCTCTTTGCTGGTTTTGGTTTCTTCTCTCTTGTTTCTCTCATTTCTTTTTGCTTTCAGATGGCAAATGTTCATGATTCTACCACTCACATCTCCTCCAGGCATAATCTTTTGCTTCTTTACTTGCCCCATTACCATTCCCTTTGGTCTTGCAGCGTGAACATTTTTGTCATTGAACCTCCCTTGCCTTCCACCCAATCACAGGCTCTCCCTTTCTTCGTTTTCCTACACTCCCCACCTTTCGTTTGCTTAAAACCTATTACATCTCTAACCTTTCCCAGTTTTGATGAAAAGCCATCGACCTGAAATGTTAACTCTGTTTCAATTTTCAAAGCAGGTAGTTTAGGCCATTTTTCTTGACAACATTCCAAGTGATATGCATGACTGTGTTCTGCACAGTTGGTTACTTCACATCAGAGTCACCACACTTAGTGAACAGAACTGATAAAAGCTGGAATGACCAAGCTTTTGTCTTTTTATATACAAGGGTCACCATTGCTATATCAGCAGAGTCACTTTTTTAATGATCAGAGAATTGCAATGTGAAATGCAGAGTGTATTCTTATAGTTAAACAACTGATTGATCACAGCATAATATTTTGAGACAAGTCTAGGGTTTTCAGCCTGCAGTACAACTCTCCCTGTCAGTTTTTCTACTCACTGGCACTTCAAATTTAACAAAGTGTATACATTAAAGCTGATGTTCTGCCACCTTCAACCTGACAAAAGGTGAAAGATTTTTCCAACCGGAAACGTTGCCATGTTCTTGCCTCACTGGCAATCCCAATGCAAACTTTGATTTTAAATAGTGTCAGGGACCTGAATGCTTGCAGACAATATGGTCAGTTGTTTGAGTGATACGCTGTTAGTCAACAGTCAGAAATTTCCTTTGACTGTCCAGCAGCACTGAGGGGGGTTGCAAGGGGCAGCAGAATAGTGATATTGAATGTTACCTTGCTTGAGCCTCACAGCAGCACATCCACATCGTCAGACATCCAGCAGGTGGGAAGGTGCTGTGCTGCTCGGTCCTTGCCTAGCATCTTCCTTTCCCTTTTTTTGTCTGATCCTGAAGAGACCTCCCCATGCATTTAAATCTTTTGTGAAAACCTTCACATTATTTTAAAATCAAAAGCAATTTGAGTATTTCATCAAAGAAGTGCAGTAATCAATTACAGGCATAAGATTTTCCAAAGGGAAAAGGGATTAATGTACAGGAGGTATGCACCACACACAGAAAACTTTTAATGGATTATAAAGCTAGAGCATTACTTTCAATGTGTTCTCTGTGGGAAACTCACACTAAAAGCTAAATACTCTCTGCTGACCATAGGATTTAACCCAGATAGCCACTTCCCTGAAGCTACAGCACCATCTCTTATCTTTGAAGCCTTGTGTTTGCTACCATCACATTAAGAGGTTAGATTATCAAAAGGAAGCTATACAAGGCTGGAAAATAAAACTGCCCTGTTCAATTCTGAGGTGTCACCCTTGTCCAATGGAGGAAAATTTGGAGAACAACAGGTAACTTGCCACTTGAGGGCATTTTGTACTGTCAACTGATCTTTTATGAAGTATCAAAGATTAGCAAAAGGATGAAAATGGTAAAGGTTCTTGTTCCATTCTGTTGGCATCCTGGTGAGTGAAGCGGGACAAGCATTCCTCAAATGATGCGTACCTGGGTCACACAGAGCAGGGGAGTTCAAACCCTAGCCTGTGCTGAGTTGGCTGAGGCAATTATCCTTGCCAATACTGGATAAGAGACAACAGACCAGTGTATCTGCTTCTGATCACTGTCCAAGGACTCCTGCAGAAAATGTATTACGTACAGGTGTATGATGGTGACAAGATCAGGCTTGGCCATGATGCCCCCACTACAGCTGACTAGCCCAACAACATTCACTGTCAATGGCAAAATTAGTGAGCAGAAGTCGGTGAGCTTGAAGTTTCCCTAAAATAAGAAAAGGTTTATCTGAGGGGTTACGAATGGTGAATTTTGAGTTATTTTTAAATTAAAAAACACCAGCATTTTCTCCAAACAAAAGGTTCGAGACAACTTCCTTTCTCACATGGTTCAGCTACATCAACCCCAATTCAACCCAATCCCAGTAAGTAATCAAGAAGGCTAATGGACTGCTATCCTTTATTACAAGAGGGATTGAACATAATAGTAAGAATGTTATGCTTCAGTTATACAGGGCATTGGTGAGACCGCACTTCGAGTACTGTGTGTAGTTTTGGTCTCCTTATTTAAGGAAGGGTGTAAATGCACTGGAGACGGTTCAAAGGAGGTTTACTGGATTGATACCTGGAATGAGTGGGTTGTCTTATGAGGAAAGGTTGGACAGACTGGGCTTGTTTCCACTGGAGTTTAGAAGAGTGAGGGGCGATTGAAGTGTACAAGATCCTGAACGGCCTTGACAAGGTAGACGTCGAAAGGATGTTTCCTTTTGTGGGCGAGTCCAGAACTAGGAGCGCTGTTTTAAAATTAAATGTCGCTCTTTTAGGACCGAGATGAGGAGAAATTTTTTTCTCTCAGAGGGTTGTGCGACTTTGGAACTCTCTGCCTCAGAAGGTGGTGGAGGCGGGGTCATTGAATATTTTTAAGGCAGAGGCAGATAGATTCTTGTTAGGCAAGGGAATCAAAGGTTAATCGGGGTTAAATGGGAACTTGGGAATCGAAACACAAGAAGATCAGCCATGATCTTATTTAATGGCGGAGTAGGCTCGAGGGGCCGAATGGTCTACTTGTGTTCCTCTTTCTTATGTTATGTTCAATCAGTAGTAATTAGTAGTAATGAGGAATGGAAAGGCAATAAATTTTACTCCACATTGTGAAATCTTGTATCCCAAAACAACTAAGAAGTGCGACTTTCCTTCAAGTCCTATCTGTATGAACTCTGTTAACAGCTGGATCTTAGATATAAATATCTCTCCATTGTTGATTCGAGTATTAATGGCCGGTTGGTATACATGTGTTAGAGAAGGAAGCAGTTAACTATCAAGGAGTGTTTAAGTGGGTAATTGTAAGTTAATTAGCTAAGTACCTCACTGGCTGTTATATAAATGAGAAATAGGTTGAGACAAGGGGTGTGGAGTTTTACGTGTACAAGAATAAAACTCTGCTTAAAGAAGTCAAGACTTGGCTCCTGTCTATTATCAAGAAGTCATTGGACCTGTACACATGCTGCAAATCAATCTGAGATGCAAGTGGTGGATCTTTGTATGGTTAAAACATTCATGTTATTTGTTATTATGCATAATCAAAACAAGTTACTTCAAAGTCTAGCTTTTACAAAATTCTTTACACAAAATATGCATTTGAGTTTTAAGTCTATTTTCCAAAGTAAAATGGTGCTCATTTGCAGGATAAACTAGAATATTTGTAATTATAACGTCTTCCTTTAAATGGAAAAATATTAAACATCTTAGCACTTTGTATCGCCAAGTCTGAGACTACTTATATTTCAAGAATTAAGATGAACATAGAAAGTTCATGAAAAACAACATGATATTCAAACACATGAAAGTATCATTCCACTGCTTTGTCATTGTACGCTGTAAATACCTGCTGGAAACTGTCCCGCACGTGGCTTTGATCTTCGGGATGGCAAAACTCTACAATATCCTTTCCCAGTAGCTCCTGACAAGAAAAAAAGAATCAAAAGTAATTAAGTAAATAGAACTAGATTATGAATCCTAGTGGTGAGTCATGCTCGCAGGGTAATAGGGTTTAATGTTGGAGCCCTATTCTTACGGGCTTCCTTCAAGCATGGCTGCTCACTGACAGAATAAAACTAGCATATATAGTTACAGTAATAGAAATCCCATGGTATTGCTTACAATTTTAATTGTTTTTCTGCTCCTGTGCGTTTGTCTCTAGTTAATTGTATTTTAATTGGGTATTTAATTGCATTCAGGCAGTGGGCATTAACTTGGGATTCACCTGTGCTCACATATTTCGGAGCAGGCTGAAACTTGTTGATTTTGGACTTAAACCAGATACCCTGAAGCTACAATGCCATTTGATATGTTTAAAGCCTTGTGTTTACTACCATCCTATCCAGAGGTTAGCTTATCAAAAGATTATGCAGGACTAGAAACTAAAATTGCGCTGTTCAATTCTGAGGTGCATGATATATAATGGGCCGGATTTTCACTACTGAAGCAGGTAGCTTGAGTAGGAAAATTTCCAGTTTCAGTTTAAAGGGCCCTGTTAGATCCAACTTTCTCTCCAGGAGGTGGGGGGCGGGATAGAGTTGGGCCTGCTGACCCCGGAAGGAGATCGAGGGTGGCCACAGAAGTGGGCAAGTGCCAAGGCAGGCTGGTTAAAAGGCTTGCATCGGTTCTCTGGAACCTCATCCCAGTTATTTCATAAGCTGTTAGGCCCTCTAGCCCTCACCCCTCTACCGAATCCCCATGCCCCCTCATACCCCCATGCTCCCTTCGTGCTAACTCATCTCCTCCTCCAACACTCCCTGCCCCTTTATACACCCTTGCCACCTCCACAGTCATCTATCCAATATCCACCATGGGCAGACCTCAGGAGCCATGTGGAGATGAAAAAAATAAACTAACAATTTAATACAACCCTCACTCAAACACAATTGATAGTGAAAAAAATTCCTATTAATGAAACCCATTCGAAGCCCAGTGGTTAATCTGTTATAAAAACAAACATGCTTCTATTCAGTAGCCACATCACAGTCAGCTTCTTTAAACTGTCAATCAAACTGTGAACTCAGAACTTCTTGCTGAGATAATTGTAGCTTTTGAAAATCAGAGATGCATTCATATGACATAATAACAGTCCCTGGGAAATATCAATAAAGATCCCTATTGAAACTGTGGAACAGAGGTAACATTTCTTTTTAACCTACATAAGATGTTTTTTTTTAAACTCTCACTTACAGCTTAAGCTTTTTTTTCTAAGTTTAAAGAGCAGGGGATTTAAAAAGCTTCAGATCACAGCAATTAGACAAACCTTATCCATCTGTCAAGAACATTTAAGCCTACTCCATCAATTCAACTCCCACACTGTGGGTTAAGGCCCTTGCAACAGCCAAAATGTGGTCAGTTTGAACTCAGTGTTAGGTTCAAATGGTCCTGTGGAGTTTGGGTTTCCTGCCCGTGTGAATCATACCCTTTCCCGTACTGGCAAAAATTGGATCTGTTGAAAATGGGGCTGGGAGGTCGGCAGAGTCTTCCTGACTCCGTGAAAATCCAGTTCAAAGTGTCTCTATAAATAAAAGCCTGCTAAGTGTAGAAAGCTAGCTTCCAGCTCCATCATTCACTGCCTGGTTGTGTTCCAACATCTTTGACTTTTCTGTTTCAATGTTACTCCAGCTTCTTCTGTTTCCCAATCTCTTTGCATGCCTCATACTTTATCTTTTCTTTTCTGCTGATAGCATCATACACTTAAACCTGGGGTGCAAGCTCCATGAACATTAATTAAAGAGGTTTGGTCACTGAAGACCATTGATGAGGACTGAAAAATAGTGGACTGTGGTCCTAAATTAAGGGATAACTCAACTAGATTGGCTGAATTAATACAATAGAATTTAAAACACACGAAGTTGCCAGAAAAGCTGGTACAGCCTCTCAATCATGGGCGCGGTGAGGATCAGCAAAGTCAGGGTAGGTTGGTACCATTGCACAGTGAAACAAAAGTTACAGACTCAATGGATAACAACTTGCATGACCACAGGTTCCTACATGATGTTGGAAAGGTACAACGGGGTAATGACACAGTCAAGATATGCATGCTCGCAGAAGGAGCTAGAACATATAGTCATTCCACCGACTCAAGAGTGACATTGTGTACTGTCGCCCCAGAAGAACAAGTGAAGATGAAATCATAGACATATCTGAGAATAAGACAAGCCCCTTGTTGGGTGAGATCACTATCAGTTCCGTTATTTCCCACATAGAAACAGTGGCAGGAAACTCCTGTTGGGCTTTCACTTAATAGTCTCACATAAGCCAGGCTGGTTGGAGCACTTATTGGAAAAGATCAACATAAGCATGTTGATATACACCCAGTGCCATTACATGCAAGGAACAGGCAAGGGAGATGCAGGATCTGGGAGTAACATAACCAATCCCACAGTCCACCGTCATCCTTATTGGTTCCAAAGGACAAATCCACAAAATTTTGTGGAGATATCCATAAACTATCAACAGGAGCTTATGCCAACCCAATGTCTGGCATAGAGGGGGTCTTGAGAAGCTTGGGGGCATCAAGTATGTGAAAACACTAGGCCTAATGAAAGACTGTTGGCAGGTACCACAACAAGAGGACGTGCCAAGCTTCCTGTTTTCTGCAATGCCAGGGCTGTTTAAATTTACAGTTATGTCTTTTGGAAAGAAAAATGCACCACTACATTCTAATGGCTCATAGGTTTCACAAACGGGGATTACACCATCACATATATTAACAACAAAATCTCATAACCAAGGAATTAGAACCAGCATTTGTTCGGTTGGCCAGCTATTAACACACATTCATTGCTCATTACAGAGTTTCCACAGTCCAGACTGATGCATCAGACAGATCTATCAGTATTTAACTTCAAAAGATCCAGTGATTTAAGCAAGTCGTATTCTGTCATTTCAAATAGTTTATTCCACAATTTAAAATAAAATGTCTAAACATCTCCTGTGCAGTACAGGAACTACATTTACAGTATATTCAGAACACAATCACTCAAATATTGTACGGTCATAAGGAATAGAAGCAGGAAAAGGCCATTCGGCTCCTTGAGCCTGCTCCACCTTACAAAAAGATCATGGCAGATCTGATTATGGTCTGAACTCCACCTTCCCGTCTGCCTCCTATAACCCTTGACCCTCTAGTACATCAAAGATTTAAGTCAGTCTTGTATATATTCAATGACCCAGACTCCACTGCTCTCAATGGAAGAGAATTCCAAACACTAACCACTCACAGAAGAAACTCCTCCTCAGCTCCATCTTAAATGAGAGACCCCTTATTTTTAAACTCTGCCTCCTAGTTCTAGAGTCCAACACGAGGAGAAACATCCTCTGTGTCTACCTTGTTAGGAGAAATGTATTTTGTGATTGGTTCAGTTATGAATATGACGGCCTGTTATTTTTTGAATGATGTTAGCATTTATAAAGTTATAACGAGCCTCAACAAGAGTTATAAAAAGGAGCAAACAAGCAACAGTTCTCTTGTATATAGTTGAATCTTCATTGAGAGGCAGGTAGATTTTAGTCAGCTTCCAGAATTAAGAAGAAAACAAAGAAAGGAGTTGTGAACACAAGAGTGCCACAATTTTTTATTTAGCAGCTTGACCTTTGGTGATTCTTTCCTTCAAGGAGGCATATGAAAGAATTTTTAAGATGTAAATCTATCCCAGAATTTAAAAAAATTTATATACGTATACAGGAGTGGGTGAGGAGATTTTTCTTTCATGGAGTTACTATATATGTGAAAAGGAAAGATTTGCATGGCTAAGGGGAAAGTAAAGGGGAATAGGGCTAACTGGATCTCTCTTTCAAAAGGTCAGTAGAGACACGATGCATCGAATGGCCTCATTCTGTGCTGTATAGTCCTATCAGGATCAGAAATAGATTCTGTACAGGTAGAAGAATAATTCCATTAGCTACAAAATGACTGACAGAATCGTGCTCTGTTCATTCTTAGCCCATGGCATGGTTTTCCAGCATTGCTGGCTCTCAGTCTGAAATCATAATCACATTCAGTTTTATAGAGTTAGGCTGGGACACTCGCCATAATCCTCTACACCTTATGAGGGAAGTTGGTTCTAAAATTGGCATGGAAGAAATCTGAAGTAAATATAGTATTTACATAGACTAGAACCATAAGTACTCCTCTAGACTATCCTTTACTTTTGAGCCTTTTCTCAGCCCTACCTAAGTAGGTGTCAGGGTTCTGTGACCGAACTGCAAGTTTGTTTTTGCTTTCTTGACTTCAGTAATTGACAAAAAAAAAGTCCTTCTGGGTGTGACTAACCAACATTCTTTGGTTTTAATTTTGACTTTCCGATTTCTTTAAAGTGCTGATGTAATTGCCCGCTGCAGCTCTACTCTGTAGCACCTTGGAATTTCTCATTATGTTGAAGATGCTATATTAAATACAAGTTGTTGTTGTCGCAGGGCCATCAAATATCTCAAGTACTTTTGAATAATCCAAAAAATAGCTGCAGAAATAGGGTTAAACGAAGTCGGTTAAATGCTGGATTTATTTCAGAGACACTAGTTTTCCACAAAAATAAGATAGTTGAGGTTTCCTAACATGTGATATTAACCACAATTATTTTTGGATTTAACCTTGCTTAAGTCAACAGCAATAAGCAGTTCAAAAGAACTGCTCAGGAACAGATGACTGATCCAACGTTATACACGCATATTGTGGCTCTGAAGATCAAGGCTGATCAGTAAGTTACAACCTACTTGGAAAATTCTACACTTGTGAAATTTCCCTAAACTGAAAAAAATGTAACCAATTGTGCAGTTTTTTTGGGTTGCATGACTAAAATTAACCAGAGCTAGTGTTTTGTTGGCTCTTATCTGCATTTGGCCCATTGGTATCTGTTTGTACTAACTCCCTTGATTTGACACACGAATTGACTACAGCTCAAAGCAGTATAGTGATTTACTGCTCCCAACAAATCCTAAAAGCACAGAGGTCATTTTGCATACTGGCCATTTATTGAAATTTCTGCATGCAGTTTCTCCAGGGGCCATAATTTTCTACTGGATCTGGCTATTGCCCTCATTAAATCTTTTCATGTGGTTCTCATAATGTACTGTAAAGTTTAACTGAAATCAGGCTAAATTTCAGGTGTTACACTAACACAGAGAAAAGTCTTTCTATCAATAAAGAGAGCCTTAAACAAGTCGGCAAATACATGAGCACGGGGACTAACCTGCGGTTGATAGCCAATGACTGTGATGCATCTATGATCCACGAATGTAAAGAGTCCATCTGAATTGTGCCTGGACAGGAATTCTGTGGGGATGGCGAGTCCATTCATATCCATACACACAGGTGAGCTGGTTACCTTAGAAAGTATGTTATCAGAATTAAATGTAATAGGGGGAATTCTACATTAAAAAGCATAACATATTATTTTTCTGTCTTGACTTCCATGCAAAGTATCACTGTGTATCCAGCCTATTTTTAACCATATAGCTCAGACATCTCCTGTTTGGTGCCAAGGTGAGAAAAAAGTCTACCTGTAAGAAGCACAATGAATCAAGTCACTGATAATGCAATGACTATCATCAGCTTGCAGAAAAGGGAGTTGCAAAAGGGCAGATCAACACAAAAAGTGAATTTCACAATCTGTCCTGGAGGGTAGAGGAATTAATAGAAGTTTTTAACATTAGACCTGAGGTGGAAGACTTCAAGATTACTTTTCAAATTAAATACTTTCCTCCTCCCTTCCTCGATAGGCAATGTGAAGGAGCAGCAGTTAGAAACAATCAGTTTGCCTTGTCTAGTTTGTTGCATATTTTCCTATTCTCCCAATTAGATGCAACTGGCTGCTTAGAGAGGAGCATAGAAACATGAGGAGGCCATTCAATCCCTCCATCATGTTCCCTAATTCAATTCCATCATGGCTGATCTGTACCTTACCTCATATCAACCTACCTCAGTTCTGTAATCCTTAATACTTTTACCTAATGAAAATAGGAGTGGCAGGAAAGGAGCAGAAAGAGGGAACCAAAATGGAAACATTAGGATAGGAGAAAAAAGTACCCATATGTTTGAAACAAATAAAACACAAAAGAACAACTTAATCTCTTTACAGACTAGTAGAGTGAACTATTTGTAATTATAATGAACAGTGAACACTTATGATTTCACATCTGGGGTATGTGTTAGACTCCAGCTCACAATGCTGCAATGAACATCTTTTGATGAATGCAAGAGATTTTTGACTGCATGAGTCTAATTCCTTGTGGGTGAGCCCACAATCTGCCCAGGGGGACTATCTTCAGACATCGCCAAATACTTTTGTTTCTCACTGAGGTTTCTTTAGGAGGATACTGAGAAATCAAATACCACAGAAAGATTTTACTGAAATGTTGCCTTTGTTGCTGCCTGATGGATGCTCTGGTAAACAGCTATCAAAAATAAACAAAAATCTAAATGAGCCTGTGTCCTGGGAAATGGAACCTCAAGCGCTTCTTGAGCTGTTGACAAACTCTGCATGTCAGATTTGGCAGTGACTTCGGCAGAATCATACGAGCAAGTTAGCTACCCGAGCTCCTGAAACAGGCACTTGACCAGGAAGTCGAGTGTGGAAGGTAGAAAAGTTAAAGGTTGGGGAAAGAGAGATACATATCCCCACAAAAAAGGTTAGAAGGTAATTGGCTCGTGCGGAGTTTCAAATCCAGCCTGGTTGCCTCTTTCTAATGATTTAACTCCCGGGTGAAATTAGTATGGGCAGATTCAATCCAGTACTAGTGGGCAATAAATCATAAAACTGTCAGCACTATTTTGCAATCTCACTCAGATAAGCCACAGGCTAGCTGGAATGGAAAATGTTAATAATGCCACAGTAAGCATCCCATTCTGAGGTTGTGAGATTGTGGATCTCACTTGTGCTATAAATGGTATGTCTATGCTTGATATGGGCACTGGCCACAAAATGACTAGTTTCCTTGCCATTATTCACCTTGTCCTGCCGATAATTTATTAAATGTAATAAAAAAGATTTTAGAAATATCAAATCAATAACCTTCATCTATTAAAAATGAAAGAAATTTCATAAGTAAATTTCACATCTAGAAATACAGTTTACCATCATAACTCTCAGGCAACTAGTATCAACACACAGAGCATTCTACAATGAGATGCCTGGTATGTGAACATAATAGGACAACTGGGTTCAATCAATGGTATTATTATAAACAAGAAAATATTGCAAAAATAGTCTTCTTACCGTTCCAAAATGCTTTAAATTCTCTTATGTAGGTTTTAAATGAATAAACTGTTAACTCACTGAATCTGTTTGTGTTTTTAAAAAATTCATTCATGGGATGTGGGCATCGCTGGCTAGGCCAGCATTTGTTGTCCATCCCTAACTGCCCTTGAGAAGGTGCTGGTGAGCTGCCTTCTTGAACCACTGCAGTCCATGTGGTGTAGGTACATTCACAGTGCTGTTAGGAAGGGAGTTCCAGGATTTTGACCCAGCCACAGTGAAAGAACAGCAATATGTTTTCAAGTCAGGATGGTGACTGGCTTGGAGGGGATCTTCCTTTGTCCTTTTAGGTGGTAGTGATTGTGGGTTTGGAAGGTGCTGTCTATGAAGCCTTGGTGAATTCCTGCAGTGCATCTTGTAGGTGGTACACATTGCTGCTACTGTGCATCGATGGTGGAGCAAGTGAATGTTTGTGGATGGGGTGTCAATCAAGCAGGCTGCTTTGTCCAGGACGGTGTCAAGCCTCTTGAGTGTTGTTGGAGCTGCACTCATCCAGGCAAGTGGAGAATATTCCATCACATTCCTGACATGTGCCTTGCAGATGATGGAGAGGCTTTGGGGAGTAGGAGGTGAGTTACTCGTCACAGGACTCTGAGCCTCTGACCTGCTCTTGTAACCACAGTATTTATATGACTAGTCCAGTTCCATTTCTGGTCAATGGTAACCCCCAGGGTGTTGATAGTGGGGGATGCAGTGATGTTAATGCCATTGAATGTCAAGGGTCAATGGTTGGATTCTCTCTTGTTGGAGATAGTCATTGCTTGGCACTTTTGTACCACAAATGTTACTTGCCACTTGTCAGCCCAAGACAGGATATTGTCTAGGTTGTTCTGCATTTGGACATGGACTGCTTCAGTATCTGTGGAGTTATGAATGGTACTGAACATTGTGCAATCATCAGCGGACATCCCCATTTCTGACCTTATGATGGAAGGAGGGTCATTGATGAAGTAGCTGAAGATGGTTGGGCCTAAGACACTACCCTGAAAAATTATTGGGACTTTCTTCAATCTGCTTCAACTTCTGCAGAATGCTTCTTACTAAATTTACAATTATTTTTTAAAACTGCCAAAATTAGTGAAGATTTTATTCACGTTAGATCAGTGATGTCCATTATTAGTGAAATACATCAATATTCTAATGACCTGTGCAACAAGCATAGGGCAGATTATCTATTTCCTACAAAGAAATTACAACTTTGATAACTTAGTCAATGAACAGACTGCCCAACAATGAAGCATACAGACCAGGATGGTATCAAGTTTGTCATGAAATGCATTGATCTTTATGTCCCTGGGTGTTAAATTAGCAGTCTGTGGAGATTGTAACATTTAAAGGTACTGGATGTTCCAATGCATGTTACATTGGTTCCTGCCTAGTAACAAGGGTGGGACCCTCTGGGAGTGTTTTGATAGGACATTAGGTCTGTTCAAGGGTCGGTGAGCAGCTCTTCTTGAGGCAGTTTACCAGCAACAAGTGTCAAAGACACAGTGACAGCAATAGATCCCGTTAAGTAAGTTAAAAGGGAGCAAAAAAATAGGCTCTGAATTAAAGCAAGAGCTGCAGTTAGCAGACTGGCTCTGTATTGTGGGCTGCTGGGGCAAAGGTACCTCTTTGGAGTACTGATGTTCTGCTTGGCCCAGCCATAGATCTGAAAGTGTGCTTGTAAACTAGTGTTGAGCATACTCGGGAATTCAGAGAGAAGGAATCTTAGAAGGTGAGATTGAAACACTGAGATGGGCCATTGTTAAAGCCATCCAAGTGGGATCGACTTTTGGAGAGAATTCCAAGGAGACATCTTCAAAGGTAAAGCTGGGAATCCCCCGTGAGACACAGTTTCAATGAGGTTATTTGAATTGTTGACTGGGTGGGTTCTTGAGAAATCCATGGACTTTGTCTTGGTTGCATCTGACACTTACTCTGTAATGTAGTGTGACAGTTCATATGTTAATTCACATGTACCTCATACTTACCCTTAATGTTAGAGTCTACTTACCCTTAACGTTTATAAGGTACATATTGCAAATAGTTTTATCTTTCTGAACTTGTATAGTAAATTTTGTTTTTGTTTGTTCAAAACCTGTGGAATCTTGTGGCTTTATCCCAAAAGGTGTCTTGAATCTCAACCTTTATCTACTTTAAACAGAACGCTATTAGTCCCTAACCGGGTCTCTCCCCACTTCCTGGGGTGTGGCCAAGGATCATAACATGTTCTATTCTTGGGCTCAGTTAGGGTTACAGGTGAGGTAGCCTCAGCATTCCAGGACTAAGGAAGAAATAAACCAACCAGGTTTCCTGCTCATGTGCTATCCAGTGATGCTGTTAGAAAAATGTGCTCACATGGACATTGGTAATGAGGGGATTGGGCTTGTCTATCAATACTTGCTGTCTGGGCGTACAAGAAACAGGGATTTGGGCAAGGTTCTGGCACCTGTAGGACTGCTCTCCAGGAGAGAAGGGAAAGAAGCTAGGAAAATATGTTTTTATGAAATCAAATAATTCACCAGGTCTACCTCAGGCTGCTTTATTATACCTCCTAGAGACTAGTTCTAGGAAAGCATTAGCAGATACCTTGGTGAGCCTTGAATCAGGAATGGTGTGCAGGATCAGAACCGAATTGGAAGGTCAAAAGTAAATTAAAATAGGCTAGTGGGGAAAATCAACAAAAGATCGCACTCAACAAAAATGGTTATTCTTTGTTCAACAAGTAATTGCAGAGGCACTTCATGTGCAAGAGATTCAGATAGGGTAGCTTTATCTGTAGGGCCATCCAAAAGTTAATTAATAAATGTGATTTTGGCTTTCCTGGATTCTTTTTCAATTTGAGTGCAATTATAGACCCACAATAACTTACAAAAATCTCAACTGGCAGCTGCTTTAGAGGTCAAAAGGGCTCTTAAAAACAAGATTAAAAGCACATGGTATGGCTGCATTTCATACTTATAACTGAGCAAACTTTAGGTCTTAGGAGTTTTATATAAAATACATCACTAACAGCAACCAGTACCACTGTAAGTTTAATTAAAACATAAAGAGTGGAAAGCGTCATCAAAGCAAAACACTTCATAACAAGCAGGATGACATGTGCACATTGCAGAGACTGGTAGCTGCAATGTCAAGTATAAATAAACTCACTAAAGTTACACATGATGTCCTTCATGGAAATTAGTTGCTTGGCATTTCAGAACTTGAGTGTGGCTGAGAAAACAGACATGCTGTCAAAGCTTCTCATCTTGCACAAATGCAAAAATACCAAATTTCAAAGGGATCAACAATTTATGCTGCATGAGAAACAGGGTACCAACCAGTTGGCAAGTGAGCTCTGATTGGTTGTGCCAGGAAATGCACCCAAACAGTTACCCAAAACCTTTTGTTTAAATGCACCCAAACAGTTACCCAAAAGCTTTTGTTTAAATTCAAAAAACGCAAGTCGACTCTGATTGGTTGAGGCATGCGATGAGAAATGCACCAGGGAACAGTGTCCCCCAAGATTTTGTTTAATTAAAAAGGCGCATTGCCTGACCAAATTTCTTTTGTTTGCAGAGGACCAGCCCTGCTTATGAATATAAGTAGCTTCTAGAAAGTGTAAATGAGCCACATTGCGAGCCCGACTGATAATCTTAAACTGGTTGTTGGTGTAATTCTTAGTTCACCCGGGACTGTTCAGTAAGTGCTGCCCAATTGCAGAATCACATTCGATGTTGGACGCTATGTTTTGAGTTTTGCAAACATCAGCTGGTTGAGTACGATCAATACTCATTCCACTGCGAACAGCCGATGGGACGTGCTGTTTGATACAATCTACCAGTCGTTGAGACATACCTGGCATTACACTGGCACTGAAATTCATATACATTACTCATTTGTGTGGTCGACAGAAGGTGTTTTTGGCTTCACAACAGCATCCCGTTAGTGGAGAACCCCAATCGTGCAGTTACTGCATAGTAGCAGCGTAAAACGGCTAGCTTCACCTGTTGCTAAATTTTTACCGAAAGTGGTAGCTTTAGGCCCGTTCATGAGTTTGTGCAATATACAACAAACAATAACCTGATCGGGGGAGCCATTATCCTCAGGAATAGCTTTGAAATGCCCTATTTCGGCATCAAGCTTGCATGGTGAGCAAATGGCTCGGGTCCTATGTAAGAGGTTGCCAAAAAGGTGGAGCTGTAGAAATCCCAACATGTATACTGACCAATGACAGTAGGTTTGCAGTAAACAGAACATATTAGCGGATTTCTCAACTAGGAAAGGGAGTGTTTTAGATTACCCCATTTCAAAGGTGAATTTCAGCGCAAGATGGAGCCCATTAAGGTGTGTATGGAAACACTTACATGCAGCTGGATATTCAAATACAGCAAACATATCATCTACATATCAGAAATAAGCGAGGGATAGGAGGTGAGGTATCATTTGATTGAAAAGGGTTTCCCATGGAAACCAATGAAAATGTTAACGAGGTGAGCCTAGAGAGAATCCCATGGCAACACCATCCATTTGGGAATTTGGTTATTCTTGCATCTATTCTGATGAGTGCAAGAGGAAAAGCTTCAACAGCATCTCTCTTTTTTCAGCAATATTTAATGGAAATTACAAAAGTATATTAAAAAAAACAATGCGACAAATAATACTGGATTTTGTACACCATGTGGTTGCCTACCACAATCACGATCTGTTGCAATTTAAAATTTAACTCTCCAGCGCAGTCCATAAAAGATCAGGACATTTAAAGGACAATTTCATATACGTTAACTATCTGTTTTAGATGTGGACAATAAGCATTTTGGGGGAATTTTCCACAGGTTCCTCCCCACCTTTATCAAGCAACCTTCCAGAACTCCCATTCTCTGCTGTTTTTAGTAGCCACATGTTGCTGCATACTGAGAGTAGGAATTCTTGCCAGGTCAGAAATTCCCATCCTGCAGCATGAATTGCTTGCCACCACAGCAGAAAACATAAGAGGTGGGGAGCAGCATCTCATGGGGATGGGAGAATCCAGGCACAGCACTTGAAAGGGAAAGGAAGAGAGGAAGATCTGTGGGGCTGATGAGAAAGTGCTAGGTTGAATTGAAGAGGAAGAGAGCGGATGAGGGGCAGAATTGCCAGATTGAATTGTGGGGAAAAGAACTGAGATTTGTAGTGGCTGAAATTATGGGCAGGATTTTCCGGCCCCACTGGCCGCCAGGATTGTTTGGCCCCGCCAAAAGTCAATGGGCTTTTGGCTGGGCCGCCGAAACTCCCGTGGTGGGTCCCGCCGCGACCAGGCCAGAAAATCCCGGCATCTGTCTGCACTGAGTTGGGAAGCTAGAAGGAGCAGAGTGTTTTGCAAAGTAGGTAGGGTGCCTCTGTGAATTGGGAAGAGTGACAGCTGAAGTAGCTTCTGGGAAGCTGGGATCTGGTCGGTCTGTTGGAACTCTAAATATCATTTGGTTAATATTAAAAAAAGGAAAAAAAGACTGTTGGGCATACGAAAGTCCCAATAGATTAGGACAATTAAAAGCACACTCCACTGCGCTTTTAGCATAAATACCTGTGTTGACATCACGAGCTTATACTCAGCAATTTCGGAACTGCCTCTCTCTTAGGGGCTGTGTTAGCTTTTGCCAGTTTCTAAATTGGTGTTTTGTTAACTTACAATATTAAAAACACGACTGATGATAAATATTCATCAGCTATTCTCCTTACTTTTAGCTATGGGTGGACTTGCCATCAACACTGTGTTCTGACACAGTGGTCAAGCTTCCGAAAGCTGAATAAGACCATGCACTGATGCCAATCACTAACTTAAAACCCGATGATGTTACTAATGACTCTCAACCTAAAGCTGACCTTGTGGGCAACATCTGACCTTACGTGAAAACAGTCAGCATTGATGATGTGCAGCACCAGCTAGAATTCAGATCTACATTTGGCATTTCAACATAAAAGAAAATTAGAATCCAACTGTCTACAAAATGGGCACACTACTGTGAGAGAATGCCCATTTTCTTCGCTTTTTTAAATGTATTTATGGAGTTTCAGAAGGTATTTGATAAAGTACCACATAATAGACTTGTTAGTAAAATGGAAGCCTTTGGGGTTAGAAAGGCAGTTGCAACATGGATCCAAAATAGTCTAGGACACAGAAAGCTGAATGGCTGTATTTTGGACTGGAGAAAGTGTACAGTGATGTCCTCCAGGGGTTGGTATTAGGATCACTACACTTTTTAATATATATTAATGACTCAGACCAAGGTGCAAGGATATGGTTTCAAAGTCTGCGGATGACAAGTTTTGAAATGTAGTAAGCTATGAGTGATAGAAAAAACCTTCAGGAGGACATAAACAGGCAGGTGAAATTTAATGGAGACAAATGTTAAGTGACGTATTTTGGAAGGGAAAATAAGGGGGCAATATAAATAAATAGTGTAATATTAACAATTGTGCTGGAATGGGGAAACTGGGGGGTTCACAAACTAAGATCTCTTAAGGTCTAGGACAAATTGATCAGACTCTTTAAAAAGCATACAGGATTCTGGCTTTATAAATAGAGGTACTGAGTGCAAAGGCAAGAAAGGTACAGTAAACTTTTATAAATCACTAGTTAAACGTCAGCTGGAGTATTGTGTCCAATTGCTGGCACCACATGCAAGGAAAGATGTCAAGGCCTTGGGAAGGTGCAGAGGAGATTTACTAAAATGGCACTAGGGCTAAGGGACCATATTATGTGGACAGACTAAAGAAACTGGGGTTATTCACCTAGAAAAGGGGTGACTTAATAGGGGTGTTCAAAATTATGAGGGAGTCTGATAGAGTGGATAGTGAGAAACTTTTTTTTAAACTGACAGGAGGGTGGTAACCAGAGAACACAAATTTAAGGTAATTAGGAAAAAAATCCAGGCCAGTGGTGGTGGGGGTGCGGGAGGGGGAGAGCTTGGGGGTGCAAATAAGGAAGCAATCTTTTTTACTTGGTGAATTGTTATGATCAGTGACAGGAAGATATAATAATTTTATAACGTTATTGGAATTTATTGTAGAGTAATAGTGGTGTCTGTGTGTATGTGCTTGAGTGAGAGACTTAACTGAATTCAAGGCAGCTGGTCTGAAGGCTTTGATGTAACAGAAGATAAGCGAGGTTTGAAATGCTAAATGGTAAACACAGGTATAAAGAGAATATTTTCATTTTGAAATAAGCTAGGCTAGCTCAAATTCAAAAGGCGGAGTGAAATGCTTCACCTAGCCAGGAGAATTTAAGAAAGTGTTTATTTTTCCCAAAGATTACTGGTAAAACTGGTATGATGAGAGATTTTTTATTATTTAAGATATATAGTCCAAAGACATGGGAATTTGCATTCAAAGGGGAAAATATGGATGAAGGAGAGAAGGCGGTGTTCAAGGGAAGGAATTCTAAGATCTAACGAGTGTGAAACCTTCCAGCATCTAAGCCTCAAGCTGCTGTCTACAAAGAACTGAAGTTAAAAAAACTCACTTTGAATTGGATTGTTCAGGGTACCGTGTTTCTTGGCCTGGGTCTTTTAAAATCCATGTGTCTTACTGTTGCCTTAAAGAAAGTGTAACTGGGAGTTAGATTAATTAGGGGATTTAGAAGTTACCATAGTAGTAATTTGCAGATCTATGTATGTACTTAAAATCATTTCTCCTATTAATAAAGGTTTAATTTAGTTTTGTAAGAAGCCTATAAGACTTGGTGGTCTAATTAGTACTGAATTCAAGGCACGCATCTCAAAATTTATATAAATTGCAAAACGGTTGTGGCAGTTGTTTCGAGTTTCCCCTTTGGATTTGAGCAGCTCGGCATTTACCATCAGCTGTGACATAACATCAGGAATGCAATTTTTAAAAATTCATTCACGGGATGTGGGCTTCGCTGGCTGGGCCAGCATTTATTGCCCATCCCTAGTTGCCCTTGAGGAGCTGGTGGTGAGCTGCTTTCTTGAACCGCTGCAGTCCATGTGGTGTAGGTACACCCACAGTGCTGTTAGGGAGGGAGTTCCAGGACTTTGACCCAGCAACAGTGAAGGAACAGTGATATATTTCCAAGTCAGGATGATGAGTGACTTGGAGGGGAACTTCCAGGTGGTGTTCCCATCTATCTGCTGCCCTTGTCCTCCTAGGTGGTAGTGGTCATGGGTTTGTAAGGTGCTGTCTAAGGAGCCTTGGTGAATTCCTGCAGTGCATCCTGTAGATGGTACACACTGCTGCTACTGTGCATCGGTGGTGGAGGGAGTGAATGTTTGTGGATGTGGTGCCAATCAAGCGGACTGCTTTGTCCTGGATGGTGTCAAGCTTCTTCAGTGTTGTAGGAGCTGCACTCATCCAGGCAAGTGGGTTGTATTCCATCACATTCCTGACTTATGCCTTGTAGATGGTGGACAGGCTTTGGGGAGTCAGGAGGCGAGTTACTCGTCGCACGATTCCTAGCCTCTGACCTGCTCTTGTAGCCACAGTATATATATGGCTAGTCCAGTTCAGTTTCTGGTCAATGGTAACCCCCAGGATGTTGATAGTCGGGGACTCAGTGATGGTAATGCCATTGAACATCAATTCCTAAGAGGGTAGTGGAAACAGATTCAATGGTGATATTACAAATTGAATTGGACATGTACTTGAGAACGAGAAACTTGCAGGGCTATGGGGAAATAAAATGGGAGTGGGACTAATTGGAAAGCTCCTTCAAAGATACTGCGCAGGCACGATGGACCGAGTGTGTTGTGCCGCATAATTCTGTTAGAAATTTGCTACTTCTAATAGCACATGCTGTAAGCATTGCCAAGTAAAATGTAATGCTTAAGCAATTAGTGGAACTCACTCATGTTAATTAATTGCACAATAAAATAATTTTAGGAGTTCTGGAAAGTTGCCTGGTATTGAATTTCAGTTTCTGTTTCTAATTTAGAATCAATCGCATCTGAGAGCCTCAGCATTTTGAAAACAACAGATCTTGAAAAATATCAAAGGCAATCTGTAATTGTGAGAGCAGCACTTAAAAAAAAACAAAATCACAAAGGAATTTTCATTTGTTTTCTACATTACCAAAATTTCATCTCAATTTGTTTTTGAACATTTTCCTCTCAATGTGAAGGCACAGTGCCTCTCAGAAAACATTTTGCTTGCTGTGCACGGGATTGTCAAAGATCACATGAATCTGTTCCTTCTGCGTTGTGGACCCATCCCATTTGAAAGATGAGCATTGGGCAAGTATCAATCTTTTCCCAAATTGCTCCTCTCTTCCAGTATCAGAATTTCCTACTCAACCAGAAGAGGGAAAACTCCTGCAGAAGTCTCCTACTCAATATCGCTGTCACAGGGGTGGGGAGTTTGTTGTTGCAGTTCTTTATCTTAAAAAAATGCAATAAATTGACACATCCATTTTTACCTCTTGTCTGCATTTGATTAAGACGACAAGAAATAGGAGCATGAGTACCATAAGGAGTCCTTGAGCCTGCTCCACTATTCAATAAAATCATGGATGATCTTGGACCTCAATTCGACTTTCCTGCCCAATCCCAACATCCTGATTCCTTTAGAGTCCAAAAATCTAACTCAGCTTTGAAAATACACATCGACAAACTACCCAGAGCTCTCTAGAGGGCAGAATTCCACTGATTCACAACACTAAGTGAAGAAATTTTTCCACATCTCGTTCTTAAATGATTGGTTCCTTATCTGAGACTATGCACCCTAGTTCTAGGCTCTCCAGCCAGGAGAAACAACCTCTCAGCAAATAACTGTAAGCTCCTGAGAATCTTTTAAGTCTCAATGTGATCATCCCAATTTCAGAGCCCAATCTATTCAATCTGTCATCACAGGCCAACACTCTCACCCCAGGAACTAATCTAGTGAACGCTCGCTATGCTGCCTCCTTATCCTTACTTAGATAAGGCCACCAAAATTGTGTACAATGCACTAAGTGTGGTTGCACCAAAGCCCTGTACAAAAGTAGCAACACTTTCTTACTCTTGTATTCCAGGTCCCAGACCTAAAGGTAAATATGCTATTTATCGTTCTAACTGCTTGGTGTACCTGTATGCAAACTTTGTGTTTCTTACAAAAGGAGACCCAAATCTTTAAGAACGTCAACAGTTAGAAGTGAATAACCTCAAATTTCTCTGAAATACATCTGCCACCTTATTGCCTACTCACTTAAACTATCTAAATCCCTTTGCAGGCTCTGTGTGCTCTTAGAGCTTACTATCCCACAAAGCACTGAATCATCAGAAAACTTGGATACATAATGATACCTTCATTAATAGATTGTAAATAGCTGATGCCCCAGCACAGATCCTTGCAGCATCCCAGAACCTGCCAACTTGAAAATGGCCCATTTATCCCTACGTTCTGCTTCCTGTCCTTTAACCAGCTCTTTATCCATGCTAATGTATTCACCAACCTCATGAGCCCTTACCGTATGCAATAACCTTTTATGTGGCATCTTATCAAATGCCTTTTAGAAGTCCAAATACACAAATCTACTGGTTCCTCTTTATTTACTGTTAGTTACATCAACAAAAAAGTCTAATAGCTATAGGTAAGGAAGGTTCAAAGAGGTTTTTAATACACCAGGTTTACTTTACAAAATTGGTGTCCGATTTGTATGAAGTTTGTAGTGCTCTGTAATGAAGCAGAATTGATAAGAAGTCTGCGTCATCTGTTGGGCAAAAGATACAACCATACAGCTCTCCTCAACTTGAATATTAATGTACCTGCAGGCGTCCAATTGCAACAAGGCAAAATTTACTGCTTTGTCCGCCATCTGATTCCTCCTCTGGAAGGGTCATTCCTGCCAAACAAAGAATATGTCGTTCTTATTATTAAGAAGTGTCATCACTTATGCTATCACTTCATTCAGGTTAAACACTCTGACAAGAGCTATTTTGTACATGGTAACAAATAGGTTGACCCTTATTCAAAGTCTCTGAATGACTTAAGCAACACAATAATTTGCCAGCTGACAGAGTTTACGAGGATATCATACATGTCAAATAAAACTGCAAAATGTGATTAATGACATCCAACTGCCTGCTGTGAACAAGTAGGCATGAGGCAGAGTTTTCTGCCTGTTGGGCGGGTTGAGCAGGAGTGGCTGTGGGTGGGCACAGACCCGATCGGCACCCGCGATCGAGGCTGTGCTGCCTTTTTGCGCGGGAGGGCCAATTAAGGCCCGCCCAGTGCATTTCCGACTCCTGTGAATAGCGGGAGTGTGCGGGCTGCGGCGGGCGTGTACAGACCGCCGGGTCCAATGGTAACACGGCAGCCTGTTTAAAGGAGGGCCTGGCAGCCTCCTGTAGGCTGCTGATAATGGCCACGTCCAGGTCACACCGCAGGGGGTCTGCTGAGCAGGGCAGGCTGGAGGGAAAGGGCAGGCTTCAGGGTCTGCCACAGGAGCAGGGCAGGCTACAGGGTAGGCCAGCAGGGGGACATTGTGCCCCTCACTTTTCTGATGATTGCCTTGCTGCCCTCCTCGAGGAGGTGGCAGCACGGCAGGAGGTGTTGGTCCCCCAGGATGGGAGGAGGAGGCCCCCTCACATGACCAAACGTGCCTGGGAGGAGGTGGCGGGGGTGGTGAGCTCCCGCAGCGCACCTGGATCCAGTGCCGTAAGCACTTCAACGGTTTGGTGCACTCTGGAAGGGTGAGTACCATGTTGGCATTGGGCATTTAACCCAGCAGGTAACCTTAGGCTTTGAGGGCCCCCCCCCCACCCCTCCTCCAAGTCTTACTGTCGTGACTGCATTGAATCATGTTGGGCATTTCTCATACGCTGGGTGGGCAAGTAGATAGTGCCCATGCTTACATCAGCCTGAGTGGTTCATGAGGTGATGAGTTCTCCCCCGCACCATGTGTTGCTCTTAGACGCACATGACTAGTCTGGGGGCAATCTGCAGGAGATGCAGCTTGGCGCACACTCAGAACTCCAACACATGTCCTATTCAGGGTGATGAGATTGTGGAAGGGGAGCCTCAAGGTCTCGTGGCCAAGAGCCATCTGCTGCCCTCGATGCTGCACCTAGTTGCGCTTCCTTGCTATGGGAGCTAAGACCGTGTGTTTCCTAAAGTGATGGACGCAGAACGTGTCCAAGGTGGCCGTTGGGGGGGTTTGGGAGCCGGCGCACTACCTTTGTCTGACTGATCAGCAGTAGCGGGGAGAGGAGGCACTGGAGGCCTGATATGGGCCACTGTGGTTGGGGTGCGGTGTGCGTGTGCAGAGTCCATGTGCGATTAGCCGCAATGAATGGTCTTCTCTGTTTTTCAGGAGAAGAATGCCCACAATGCGTGTGAACTTTTGCAGACTGGAGGCGGCCAGGCCCAGCTCATGATTTTAAGCCGTTTTGAACGGGAGGCTCTGGAGCTTGAGAGGCGCCATGCGCCCAGGTCCACAGGTGTCAGTGAGGCTGGGGTGGGACGGCCAGGTATTTGAGGTCAACAGTGACATCTGCTCTGTCTTCCCACCATCCATAGCACTGATGACTGTTTGATTTGTTATTGTTACGACATTGCTCATTCACAGACTGATAGAGTCAGAGGTGTGGGTCATAGACAAAGGTCCCTCGGCCCTTCGAAGATGCGCGTGTCAAGCACCTTCCAAAGTCGCCTTATCCCATTTCCCACCACTAACCCCATGGCCTTGTATGCCATGGCATCGCAGGAGATGCAGCTAGGCACATACTCAGAACTCCAACACATGTCCTATTCATGGTGATGAGATTGTGGAATACTTAATACATGTTAGGAGGGTTTCTGTGTCCGCCACCCTTTCAGGCAGTGCGTCCCACATTACTGTGTGCAAAACTTGCTCATCACATCACCTGTCAACCTCATGCCCCTTACCTTAAATCAATGCCACCAGGTTACTCATCCCTCCGCCAAGGGCAAAAGTTCCTTTCTGTCGACCCTATCTATGCCCCTCATAATGTTATAAAGCTCAATAATGTCACCCCTCAATCTCCTCTGCTTCAGAGGAAATATCCCCAGTCTATGCTATGCTATCCTCATAAGTCAAACCCTCCAGCCCAGCCAGCATCCTGGTCAGCGACCTCTGCACTCCAATCGCATCCCTCCCATGAAGCGCTGATCACAACTGAGCGCAGAACTCTAGCTGTGGCCTAGTCAACGTTTTCTGCACTTGCAACATGACCTCCCTGTTCCTATTTTCTATTCCTCAGCTAATAAAGGCAAGTATGGCATTTACCTTGTTAAATGCCTTATGTACCTGTCCCGCTACCTTAACGGGCCTGTCGACATGCACAGCAAGGCCCCTCTGATCCTCCTTACTTTCCATGCTCCTACCATTCCTTGTGTATTCCTGTACCTTGTTTCTCCTGCTCACATTTATCCACATAACATTACATTTGGCATTCCTTAGGCCATCTGACCAGCCCGTCTGTATCCGCCTGTAATGTAAGGATATCCTCCTGACTATTTGCCACCCCACCAATATTCGTCTCCATAGGTTCTGGAAGGTTGAGCACATAATGAGCCTGGGGGAAAGGGATGAATTGTGCCACTGTGTGCACGCTAACTGATCCACTGTCCTTGTTATTTTCAGCATCATCAGAGGCTGTCGACCAGGAGGAGCTCCAGATGCCCCCTCTCACACCTGAGGGCCCTCAACTGTCACCTGCGTCATACCATTTCTGCGAGGCAGGCACCAGCGCAGATATTAGCACATTGGTGGGAATTGCAACATCGGCTAGTGTCCCGGGGCACAGTGGAGAGGGCACTTCACAATCGCTGGAGGAGCTGGCAGAGAGTGCCGATGGCGCCAACAGTCAGAGGACTGCAGGGGACCAGGCACGTGCTGAGTCGGGGCGTGATGATGTGCCTCTGGAGTCGTCCGTGACGCAGAAGCTGCAGGAAATGCGGCCGGGTGTGTGGGAGCATCTGGGAGTGTTGCATGAGATGATGCTTCGCTTGGTGTCCGTGGTGGAGGAGTCCATGTGGAGCATCACTGATGCAATGAGCCTCGTGGCAGAGCGTCAGGCTTCCTCCATGGAGAGAGTGGCGACTCTTGTAGAGAGGGGCTTCCAGGAGAACAAGCAGCTTCTCCTGGGGTTACGCTCGGACCTGCAAGCCCTCACAGCGCCACTGGCCACAGCTGGTCATTGCCAATGTGGGAGATGGTGTGGGCTTTAAAATTCCCAGCTCATTGCCCACCCATCGATGGTGAGCAGGGAGTTCTGGGTGACCTCACGGTGGAGCAGCTGCCTGTCGTATCTGCGGGCTCCTTTCACGGCACTCTGGATGAGGGCAACAGCTGCTCTGCCTCTCCCAGTGACCACTTCATCCGGTGAGGCTGCAATGACTGGGGAGATGCCAGCTGTGGACCTGGCAGATCCCTCCCAGGCGGGGCCAGCACAGGCTCCACAGGCCAGAGGACGACCGCCAAGGTCATCGAGGTCAACAAGACAGCAGAGTCAGCAGGCTGTCTCAGATGCCACTCCGAGCAATGGGGTGGCACCAAGACGTAGCACCCGTAAACATAAGCATAAGGCACCTTAGGCACATCATGGGTTTCTCACTGGTGCTTTTGTGTTGGCCCGAGATTAAGGAATTATTTGTTTATGCTTGAAAAACATTTTGTTTTGACTTTGTGTGACCTTATGATGGGGAAAATTAAAACCAGATGTGTTACCATGGTTGAGGGTGGCTCCTTTGTTCTGCATTTGTATGTTTTACATACACATCACGAGTGTTTGAGTGGACATTGAAGTTTATGTCCAAAGCCCTTAGTTGCAGCTGATGACGTGGCAGGTGTAGCACTTAAGTGGTGAGTATGGAAGCGCCAGGCAAGGTTGGTGCTGCTGATCCATTTGTGTGGAGCTAGCTGAAGGTTCGTTGGATTAAAGTTTCCTGGGTGTCCCTGCCTCTGTGGTGTATTCCCGGGTCAGCGTTTAGCCCCTCATCATTCCCGTGCTTCCTCATCCTCAGAATCCGTGCTGGACTCATCATGTGCAGCCGCATCCACAGCGTCCCCCCTTTCCAGCGCAAGATTGTGGAGAGCGCAGCATGCATCCACTGTCACTGAAACACGATCTGGAGGGTACTGGAGTGCGCCCCCTGAGCGGTCCAGGCATCGGAAGCACATCTTGAGAAGACCGATGGCTCTCTCCACCATAGCCCTTGTGGAGGCGTGGCTCCTATTGTACCGCTGCTCAGCTTCTGTTCTTGGATGGTGGAGAGGCGTCATGAGCCACCTTCTGAGGGGATAGCCCTCGTCACCCAGCAGCCATCCATCCAGCCAGGCTGGAGCACTGAAGAGCCTCGGCACCTGGGAGTGTCTCAGGATGTAGGCATCATGGGAGCGGCCTGGGTACCTTGCACAGACTTGCAGAATCTGCATCCTGTGATCACACACTATCTGCACGTTCATGGAGTGGAAGCCCTTCCTGTTGACAAAGGCACCGGGCTCACCTGTTGGCGCCTTGATGGCCACATGTGTACAGTCTATTGCACCCTGGATGCGGGGGAAGCCAGCAATAGCCGTGAAGCCTCTGGCTCACTGTGCCTGACTTGCCTGGTCCTAGCGGATGTGGATGAAGGTCAATGCACGCCTGAACAGAGCGTCAGTAACCTGCTTGACACAAGTGTGCACAGCTGACTGGGAGACACCACAAAGATCACCCATTGAGCCCTGGAAGAAGCCAGAGGCATTGAAGTTGAGGGCAACTGTGAGCTTCAGAGCTGTTGGCATGGGGTGTCCACCCACATAGTTAGGAGAGATCTCAGGGCCAATCATCTGACAGATGTAGTTGACTGTCTCCCTTGACAGTTGGAGCCTCCTTCAGCACTGCACCTCAGTCATATTGAGGTAGCTGCTTCGCTGCCTGTATACCCTGGCAGCAGGATAGTAGCGTCTTCTGCGGCCCCTTCCACCTTTGGTTACCTCTTGGCCCTGTGCCCCTTGTGCCTGCACCTGTTCTCCCAACGGTAGCTCCTTTGGAGGCTGATAGTGCACTCCTGGCCTTCTCCTTATTCTAGCCCTCCCTTCCTCCTCAGAGGAGCTGCCTCCAGTGGACATGTCAGAACCCATACTCAGGCTAAAGGGAGGCCTCCGGAAAGCTGTAGGCCCGATAAAGATTCCTGACTGCAGAGAGCTGAGCTGAAGGTTCAAAGTACAGAGAAAGCTGCTGGAATTTGTTCAGAACTGCTGCAGATCACAGGGAATTTTAAAACACTTTCTGCAATAAATACTCTCAGACCAGATTGACAACCCCACTGAGCCTTCTTATCCCGCCCGTGGAGTTTTATTAAAAAGCCTCTTACCCGCCTGCCCGTTGCGCTCGTGCGCCAACCCAAAGGTCGCAGGGGAGCCTGAAAATTGGCGCCGAATGACGATTTAAGGGCCTTAACTAGCCCGTTAATTAATGACAGGCGGGCGTTGAAATTCATCGTGTGCCCGCCCAGCGAAATATCATGATGGCGCGCAAGAGTTTGGAGAAGTGTTTGTAGAGTTGAAGCAGCTGATAAGAACGATGAGGGAGAGGGGGTGGTGGGGGTCGGGCTGACGAGATCCTGTAGGGATCTAAGCACGTCAAGCAGAAAATTCTGCTCATGGAGTTCTGGTATGCACCACAGCACTCAGAGATCACATGGTTCTTACAAGGCTGTTGTGTGACAGTGGTCACCTGCTGCACGACAGACACATTTCATCGCTGAATGCAGAAAAAAAAGGAATTGTATTATTTTGTAAAATACATATTAACATTATTTAAATATATATTTGTGTATAGAAAAAAAATGATCAAAAACAATGCTCATCCAAAGGATATTTTCAAGGGTCAACCAGAGGCTTGGTGCAAGAGTTGGGTATTAAGAAGGGTATTCAAAGGGGAGAAAGAGGCAGAGAGGTTTATAAAGGGAACCACTGTGTGCGCAGCTGGAGATACAGCCACCAAAGGTGGGGCAAAGCACATGGGAAATGCACAATGGCTCAAAGCCAGTGGATTGAAGAGTTTGGAGAAGAGTTTGTAGAGTTGAAGCAGCTGATAAGAACGACGAGGGAGAGGAGGTGGTGGGGGTAGGGGTGACGAAATCCTGTAGGGATCTAAACACAAGAGTGAGAATTTTGAGATGGTCACAGAAAGATTCTATTATTGCTAATTACAGTGCCCACTTAAGGACTTTTCCTCAGGAGAAGGTAGAAGACATAATGGGCTGGCTGCACTGGTGAAATGGTGGGGAACACAAGAGGTTAAAACCACATTCCTAGAAGGATGGCAAAAACTGCTCCCTGACTAGTCAAAATCCACCAATCAGGAAACTAGCCTTCTTTTCAACCCTCCAGTCCAGAAGTTTATCAGTTTGAAGTGGCTGAATTCATCTTTGCACACAAGCACAATGAAGGAGGAATTAACAGCTGCTTCACAGGATGGATCAAAGAAGACAGCAAGCTGCTTCTGCACATCATTGTGCAGTGCCTTTAAATAACAAAACATTAGAATTCCAATAGTACCAGGCCTAAAAGCTATCAGAAATAATGCACCACGTGCTTTTATTTTAATGGACCAGGTACCCTCAATTTAGGAGCCAATGCTTAAGTGAATACCTATTACATTATCTTATCAGGCTACTTACCAGCAGCATTCAATTATCAAAAAATTGCAGTACAACATTTCCCAAAGTATTCAGCAGATTTTTTTAGGCTAGAAGATTTAGAAAGAGATTGAGCACAATTGTTTTTACAAAATGGAAACAATTTCACATTATTTAAATGTTATTTTGCTGGGTTGCAAATGCAAAGCTCATAGCATTAAGAAGTGATGTATGCAATTATTCATCGATAAAATAAGGGGTTAAAAAGCCTCTCTGCCAGGGCTGCAGGGTTTAGGCCTGGCATAATGGGAGGTGATTGTACATAAAATTCTACCAGCACTTTCGGTCCGACGACCATCCGAAAACTCTGCATTGGCCTCTCGTACATCTTCCACCATCTTCGTTTCATCACTGGCAGCCTTACCCTCAGCTATTCAACTATTTCACTTTAAGCTCTGGAATTCCCTCCCTTTCTCTCCTCCTTCAAGATTCTCCTTAAAGACCTCATTAATCAAGGCTTTATTCACCTGTCCTAATATTTCCTTTGGCTTTGCATGAAATTTTGCCTGATTACACTCCTGTGAAGTTCCTTGGGAAAAGTTTCGACATTAAAGTATAATTGTATAAATCGATGTTCTTGCATTTCAACAGAAATTGTTTGACAAAATTGAAGCTGATCCCCTCATTTAAAAAGATCAAGGTTTCTCATTTCCTTATACATGAACCAAGTATCAGTTTAATATTTTTAAAATATCCACATTATGTCAGGTGATTAAAAATAGACGTCCCGAACATTGAATTCTAGGGCTGGATTTTCCTTCCTTGGTTCTGATCCCAATGTTGGGCTGAATTCTGGGTCAGGAATTTGAAACTGCTAGCAGTGGGACCCTGGAAGCAATTTTTCAAAAGGTGGCAAATTAAGAACCCCTCCACAGGATCGTCACAGGCCCTTTGCCAATCATGACTACAGAGTCAGAGGTAAAATTGTAAGATAGAGTAGTGGTGCCTCAGTCTGTCATCGGGAGGCCACCTCCATTCCTCGGCCGGGTTTCAGCCTCAGCAGGGGACTCACATGCCAATTGGAAAATTCCAGTCGGTATTGGCATAGTGGTCTCAATAGGCCCTTTTTAGGTTGCCCAATTGGCTAGCCGCAACTTGTGGGCAGGTAGCTATCACACCATCACCTCCCCCCGCCGCCCAACCTTAACAATCCAACCTGTTCAAAAACAGCCTGGAAGCAGGAAAAATGTCAAGTGTGCCAGCTGTCAGCAGAAAATGACAGGCCTTCCTGCATCTGTGGAAACCTCCTTAGCCCTTCAAAAATCCGACCTGTGATGTTTATTTCATTTCTGATCAAGTCCAATTAAGGAACTTCTATGATAGGATGAGGGCTATTTATTACAACCTTGTGGATTAAAATAAGAAATCCATGAGCACCAGGAACTTTAAATAAACTATAATGTATAGATTATTATTTCATTCTGGCCATGGCACACAAACAGACCACCAAACTAAACATCGCTTGGCTGAGTTTAATTAGCCAACCTTATTTGCTGATTTCGTTTCAATGGCTAAATAAATAAATTCCTTTAAAGAGTAAGAGGATACTAAAAAAAACCTGAATTGTTGAAGTACTTTTTCCAATGATGTGAAGTAGAATACTTGTGGTGGGCCAAGAGAGATCATGTGTGGAGAGAACTAGAAATGGAATTTAGCTTTGTGGCTTCCTATATGCAGTTTAACATATTTCAAGGACCAGAAAAAAACATTATAGTACACTGATTATTTATCAATAATCTCAACAGCTGAAAGTAGAAATTGAAAACGTAAACAGACGTAATGCAACAGGAGTGCAGCTGAAGAATACTTGAGATTTTGACTCAAACAGCTTAAGCTCATTAATTTAGGATCCAGTTCTATATTTTATGCTCAAAAGGATAAAATAAAATAATTACTTAGCATATCTATTAAGCAAGTACACTCACTGACTTGCAAACTAAGTAAAAATAAATGCAATAAAACTAACCTTACAAACTAGTATCAAATAGGAAAGCACACAGGCATCGAGGTGTCCTACATACTGGAGGCTGAGTTGGAAAGACTAAGAGGCTGCACTTGGTACCTCAATTGTGTGGGGAGCAATGCAAGTGCTTGTAACTACATGAGGTGTATCTTTGTTGTACTGATTATTTAAAGTGAAATTTGTCTTTTTATTTGAAATATAATTTACTTATTAATTCACGTTTGAATCGTGTTGATTTTAGTTGGTTTGCTACAGCAAAAGTTTAAAAAAGTTAAGTTTTTGCCTTTGGTCATTTCTGTTGGCGTAATTTTGGACATTAGAAATTTCAATTACTGAGGAAAATGGTGGCACAATACAGTTTATTTCATAGTTTTGTGAAAAAGACAAATAACAAAATTACAACAGTATTGAGCAATATCAGGTAGTTAGCAGTCTGTGTAGCAGCCCACTAAAGGCAGTACCAGCATATTAAATCATTTTGAGGCCTCATTTGCCTTGATTTTACCACCCATACTCTGGATGAATATATCATATCCCTGCCCCAATCTATTTCCAGTGTCACTATTGGCAGAAATTAGGTATTTAAGAAAATAAAAATATTGAAAAAAAAAACAAGTGGACTGTAGACCCCTGACTATTACATCAATTAACTGGTAACAGTAAAATAATGGGGAGCCAACCTGTGAGTGATAATAAATTAGCAAAAAGCAGCTAAGCCTGACTTTAGAATGAAAAATAAACTTGCTTTATTTTTTATGAAGAAGCATTATTCAATTAGGCCATGGAAAGCCTTATAAGCATGGAATTCTTTCAGGAGCAACTGGCAAAGTATTGTGTGAAAGTTTGCTCCAATTTAGTGAAGTTAAATAAAACCTAGAGATGGATTAGCAATTGACAGCAGGAACGAAAGTAGGCGCTTTTTGGGAAAATGTTGTCGGTTGAGAGATGGAAAGCTTGGAGTAGACTGCCCCATAGATCAGCGCCCAGGACCTTTCTGTGGTCAAATTTACAGACGAGATAGGGGCACAACTTCAAAGTTTGTAGTTAAACAGTGAGGATGATAAACACAGACTTCAGGAAGATACATAACACTGGTGAAATAGGCAGACAGATGGCAGAGGAAATTTTAAGTGGAATTGTGAAATGATGCATTTGAGGAAGGAGAATGAGGAAAGGCAATATAAACTAAATGGTAACATTTTAAAGTGGGTGAAGGAAGAGAGCGACCTGGGAGACTGCATATACAATTCTTTGAAATTGGAGAACCGTTAAACATACAGAATCCTTGGCTTTATGAATAGGAGTGTAGAATACAAAAGCAAGCAAGTTATACTAGACCTTTATATGCTAAGCGAGTTAGGCCATAGCTGGAGATATTGTATCTAATTCTGGCTACCATACTTTAGGAAGGATGTCAAGGTCTTGAGGAGGGTGCATAGGAGATTTACTATAATGATACTAAGCATGAAGGGCTTCAGTTATGTGGAGAGACCAGAGAGGTTTAGATTGTTCTCCTTAGAGCAAAGAGGGAGATTTCATAAAAGTGTTCAAAATTATCTGGGGTTTGGATAGAATAAATGATAAGATCATAAGAAACAGGAGCAGGAGCATTTGGCCCATTGAGCC
This sequence comes from Cetorhinus maximus, assembly GCF_964194155.1. Taxonomy (NCBI): domain Eukaryota; kingdom Metazoa; phylum Chordata; class Chondrichthyes; order Lamniformes; family Cetorhinidae; genus Cetorhinus; species Cetorhinus maximus. The sequence goes on from NC_135904.1 coordinate 34,787,480, forward strand.
TGCTCTGCCATTCAATGAAACCATGGCTGATCTGACTGTGGCCTTAACTCCACTGTCCTGCAAGTCCCCCATAACTCTCGGCTCCCTTGTTGATTAAAAAATCAGTCTAACTCAGCGTTGAATATATTCAATGATATTCAATAATCAAGGTGGATTGTTTCCATTGGCAAAAGGGCAGGTAACTAGGGTGCACAGATTTAAGATAATTGGCAAAAAAACGAAAGGAAAATGAAGAGTTTTCTTTTTACACAGTGAGTTATGATGATCTGGAATTCACTGCTTTAGTGGTGGTGGAAGCAGATCAATAGTAACTTTCAAAAGGGGATTCGTTAAATATTTGCAAAGGAAATCTTTGCAGGACTATATGGAAAGCATAAGGGAGTAGGACTAATTGGAAAGCTCAGGCATGAAGTCCACCTTGATTTAGCATCTCTCCAACAGTGTAGCACTTCCTCAGTACTGTACTGGAGTGTCAGCCTAGACTTTGCTGTTGAAGTCACCGGCAATGGGACTTCAACTAATAAATGTTTAGTGACATTCCTGGATGGGTGGTCAGACAGAAAGTTGCCAGCTTAGGTTGGGTGGATGAGAAAGGCTGAATGTAACTAAGCAGGACAGAGGGACATCCTTGTGAACAAAGGGGAGAGCTAAAAAATAAACGTAGAAAATAGGACAAGTAAAAAATTGCATTTAACGTGGATTAATATCCAACAGAAAACAGTCAATAGAAGAATAAGATAAAATTAAATTAAAACATTATGTATCGAAACATTTAAAGTCAAAAACAAAAACAGAATTACCTGGAAAAACTCAGCAGGTCTGGCAGCTTCTCTGCCGATGCTGCCAGACCTGCTGAGTTTTTCCAGGTAATTCTGTTTTTGTTTTGGATTTCCAGCATCCGCAATTTTTTGTTTTATCGAAGCATTTAAAGTGACTTGCGAATGGGAATTTTATTTAAGACTTTCTGGTAATTCATTGGCTAGAAAGGCAGCTAGATGGTCAATAGTATTCAGTTACACACTGAGTTCCAGCTTCACAGAATTACTCTTCACAATAAAAGGTTCAGTTTAAGATTTTCTATATAATTTTACGTATTAATAATAATATTTAAACAAACCTGTTGAAGATAGATGTAGTATTGTATCAACTAAAACTAAGATTACCTAAGATTAAAATTAAGAGAGATTAATCATGATTAATTTTGAAAACTTAGCAACCCTATTATTTACAAGGTTAGGAGTTGTAAAACAATCTGTATTACTGTGGACACAGCACAATTGGCTGATATATCACCCGTGGATTGATTGACCTGTAACTGAAATTTTTGTGCAAATAATTCCTACAAAGGACAGCATGTGTGGCAGGCATCTGTTGCATCATTATATAATAATTGCCTGCAACCATTTCTCATTGCCAGATGATCTATTATAGGGTTTAGCTGGTTTTTATTGCAATGTATATCTTTAGCACCATCATTAAATTTGAACAATCTCATTCACTGCTCAGTAGAAGCTAAACAAAGGGAGTAAGACTTTCTAAAGTGTCACTAACGTCCAAAACTAGTCTCTCCAAATGCAAACCATCCTGATTTGCTACGGATGTATTAGCACATTCCAATTTGACATTGCAATCACAACACTTAATCAATCACAATGTACTTATATTAAACTTCTGGGTAAATGGTTGCTTATAATGAACATTTTTGGTCCAAAACAAAATACTTTCTGATCATCATAGAAAGACTTGGCAAGCACTCTATATTTCTACTATTTAAAGGAATACATTCCAATCTTAATCTTGGAATTCTGACAATTTGCTTTAACCACTGAAACTGATAGAGATATGCCAGAAAAATGTCTACAGGTTCATTGCTATTATTCTGACTTTGGGTGCTGAAATTGAATTATGTCGCTGCATTAGAAGTGAAGAACAAACTATAGAAAATAAATGCCTAACTTTTTCTTTAGAATTCTAAGTATTCTGTTTGCAGTTTGACCTTCCTGCATTCTGGAATCGCTCCATGAGCCTGATTTCAACTTATTTACCACTGATCAGATTGTGATGCTTTACAGGAGCTAGCTGAACAAGTTCTAAATTATTACTGAATTGTGCATGCATCTGTAAACATAACTTGTCCAGAAATCCAGCCTTCAGAACTGAAGGTGATTATAGATCTATAAATAATACTCTCAGTGCTGACTCTGGGGCTCCTGCTGCCAAGCTGCAAAACCTCAGCGCAGTTTTTGTTATTTTTGAAAGGCATGGATCTGCTGCTCAGAGCTCTGGGGAGCACAGGAACAAGCTGTACAGTGCATAGATCTGTTGATCACAACAATTCATAATTACATTGAAGATTTAATTGGTAAAACACTCCACATGCTTTTCAAGGGTGTGATCATTCAAAATTGACATGGGGCCAAAAGAGACATCAGGACAGGTGACCAAAAGCTTGGACAAGAAGGTAGGTTCTAAGAAGCATCTTAAAGGTGAGAGTAGCAGCAAACTGGAGGGGTTTAGGGAGGAAATTCCAAAGCTTAGGGTCTAGACGGTTGAAGGCACAGCTATGAATAAAGGGGCAAAGGAAGTGGGGATGTGCAAGAAACCAAAATTTGTAAGAAGCAAAGTTCTCAGATGGCTGAGGAGCTGGAGAATGTTACAGAGGTAGGAAAGGGATTTGAACGTGATGACAAGAATTTTAAAATTTCGGCATTGGTTGATTTGGAGTTAATGTTGGTTGGTGACGATGGGTGAACGGGATTTAGCACAGGCTAGGTTAGGGGCAGTAGACTTTTGGATAAGCTCAAGTTTCTGGAGGGTTAGGGAAGTAGGCAGACTTTGTGCAGACAAGTGGTCAGCTTGACATTGGCCAGGGAGGAGAATGGAATCAGTGGCTAGGGATAAAAGACAATGGCTTCAGTCTTCCCAAGATTAACTGGAGAAAATTTCAGCTCTTCCAAGGGCGGATGTTGGTAAAGGCCAGGAGAAACGTATGCAGTGCATGAATCAACTAACTGCATGGCTAGCAGTAAGTTATACAATACATAGATCAGCCACTCACTTGCCTTTATTCTGTCCTCATTTAATCCAAGTCCTTGTAACTAAGTATTATTTGCAGGTTTGGACATTACGCTCCCTATTCCTGGTGTCCTGCATGTCGTAAGTGTATCACATTTCAGGATTTAAAATTATTTATCCACATAAACAATTTGCAAAAAAATGTTAATTTTAATATTAGAATTTATTTTCTTCTAAAGGAGAAACCTTGACAATGGATGGTTATATTAAAATGGGATAAAAAAAAGCAAAAAGTGCTTGAAAAGCTCATGAGGTCAGCCAGCATCTTTGGAGAGAAACAGAGTTAACATTTCTGGTTGAGTGACCTTCTGATGAAAGGTCACTCAACCAGAAATGTTAACTCTGTTTCTCTCCACAGATGTTCGCTGACCTGCTGAGTCTGTCCAGCAGTTTTTGTTTTTTTTTAATTTCAGATTTCCAGGATCCACAGTTCTTTTGTTTTAAAATGGGAGTTGTTTTTCCCAGAAATTAAAAATTTACTAATTTATCAGGTTGACTCGGTCACTCAAACAGCACCACATTTGTTATGTTGGAAATCAACTGATCCTGGTCTGTTCGTGAACAGAGGACATATTTAGGTAAAGAAAGAAAATAGGCAGACTTTTTGGAACAAGAAAGCCATAAAGGGCAGTCAAGCTTGTTGAAAGGAATGCTGTGAGGGTTTTTACATGAAGAGCTTAGGAGCATTGGAGAATAGTTCAAAGCCATTTTGTTTAAGTCAAGTGAAATGCCTCATATTATGGCATGTTCTTTATTTTGTATTATTAAATGTGGATAAGTGGTATATATTTTATTAAGGGAGTTTGATCCTAACTTTTGTGCTAGGCATTCATTTTACTATGAAATAAAGCTGATTAGTTATTTGTATCTGGCTTCATCTCACTCAGTTATTTATTTGGTCTGCCTTCAAACAGGTTGAAGAAGTGCACATGGTAAAGACACGAAAATCTGGGAACCCTTTCACAACGGGGTACCATTGTTATGTCTCTTGGTTACACTATTGAGCAAATAGATACAGAGCAATCCGGCAGTTTATGGGAGAAGCTAATGACAATGAACTAGAAAAAGTATCTCTGACAAACCCAAATTTGGAACGCAGAGCCCTATCACGTTGGCCTACATTCTCGGTTAGGTGGAATTTCTTATCCATGTCATGGAAGTTGTTTCCAATCCACACATTTATATTTTAAGTAGGCTTCTCTGGTGAACAACCCTATCAAAATTCATCTGGAAATCCAAATTTGGTGCTCGAATACCTAAGGCCCCAGAGCAGGTCCCAATTGTAGGGATAAAAGAAAAAGAAAGGGAACCCCAAATCTTTTGACCCTTACTATTTATTTTATCTTAATGAGCTTATTGTTCTATATAATTGTTCAGTTGAGTGTTTAAAGTCCATGAATATAAGAAAAACAGCATAAAAATATATCACATGCTGCATTTGCAGCATCAAATTACTAAAAATCAGTTTTAAACATACCAAGTATGATCACTTTAAATTGATGTAATTTTATCCAAAGCTTTAAAAAAAGGGCCAAGTTTTCTGCCCATTGAGAATGAATGTACAGACATTTAATGTAAAGCCCAAACATTGTGACCGTGATCACGTTTTCCTTGCTCCTGAAACTACAGCAGCAGCTTGAGGTGGTGACAGCCAACTCTTTTAGGTAAAATTTTCTAGTTAATATTTTTTCCACTTCACACAGTGAACGCAAACACATGAGAGAGAGGGAGATTGCACAGCTGGTTTTTTTAATACTTAAGTTTAAGTGATTGCTGTTGACTGAAATTACATATCTTGGACAGTAAAAAGGCAAGATATTTTTACAGATAATATTATATCAGTTTGCTTTTCCAAATGATTAACATGTCGGAAGATGAATTTCAGAAGTTGTTTAAGGAGAAATTTCAGACTAAAAACTTTTGAAGTGTGTATTTTTTTAAAAAAACTTCAGAAGGTTAAGGCCATCACAGGGAAACAGATTGAGGTACTTTTGTGAATGGTTTCGACTAAGAATTCCAAAATATCATTTGTTTACAGAAATAATTAACCATGCAGCTGTGCTAGCTATTTACACAGTTACAATGAGAAGGCAGACCAAGCTTTCCAAATAAACTATCAATGTCAAAGAAATTCCAAGTTGCCAACTCAGGTCTGCCAAATCTTTGGGCCATCCTCGCTACCCACCGATTAGTAAAGCTAAACACAAGGACCTACACCCTGGTGCTGTCAGATCCTGGGGCCACTGCCTTGGTTGCCATTAGATCATAGAACGCCCCCAGACATTGGGTCACCTGGTCCCCTATTTTGAAACTCTGGGACCTACTTACTAATGTCAAACATTCAGATTCCACATCAGTGCTGTCAGTTCTAAAGAAGTCATCTCTCCAATGCTGCCAGATCCTGGAACCTCCCAAGAAGTGTCACATTCCCATGCTATCAAAGCCCAGTCCTGCAAAACAGGTTTCAAGGAAAACGGTACAAAATCCCAGAATTATATCCCCAGAACAATGACAAAAACACCAGAAATACGATGTAAGAAGAGTTATTTATTCAGTCAGTCGCCACAAATCCCTGTGTTACCTGGCATAACCCACCACCATTATGAAGCAACGTTTCCTCTGATTCAATCTGCAAAATGCCACTGGACATCCAGTACCAATCCATGAATACATTTGTACATATTTCTGTCCATCACACTCTGCGTCGTGTTCGAGCAACAGGCTTTGTCGCGTTTGCTCATCGTTGGTAAAAAAGAGACATGTTACCGAAGCTTTTCGTCTTGCGTTCATCAGGGCAGATGCCAAATTTCAAGGGTAGCATAACTTATGCTGCATGAGAAAAGGGTGCTGATTGGTTTACAAGTTAACTCTGATTCTTCAAGGCATTGCCATAGAGAATATACCAGAGAACTATTGTCCCCAATGCTTTTGTTTAATTCAAAAAAGGTGCAATGCCTAGACATGTTCCCTTTACTGCAGAGGACAAGTCCCTGCTCACTGAAACATTATCAATACACCTGGAAATGAACACTATGGAAATTAGAACGAATTATGCTGTTGATTGTTGCTTCCTTTGAAATTTGGCATGAATGCAAGACGAAAAGCTTCGACAGTGTATTATTTCAGCAATACTCAAGCTCTGTACTAACAAGCGACTATTTGTATACCTGAAACAGAGGTACAGCAAAGACCAAATTTGGGATAACAACAACATAGTTTGATTCACAGGTAAATTAAGAACAGCTAAGTTATCTATTGAGTTTCTCCGAGAGTGTATTAGGCCCAGGGTTGTACTAGTGTTCATTTCCAGAAAAAATATGATGGAGATGGAGGAACTGGGAGTTCTGATGATGTAACCTTCTGCAACAATGCTTCTGAGTTGTCTGCTTTTTTTCCCTCAACAGGAGGACTCCTCCCCGCAGCCCCCTCCACCCCACTGCGGTTGACAGGGCCCCCTCAATCGTGTCCGCCACATTTCCTTCGCTTTTGCTCTCACCCCTTCCCCTCCCTCCAAGAACCACGATAGGGTTCTCCTTGTCCTCACCTTCCACTCTACCAACCTCCATTTTCAATGGACAATTTGACGCTATTTCCGCTAACTCCAGTGTGATGCCACCACCAAACACATCCTCCCCGCCCTCCACTTTCAGCATTCCGGAGGGATTGTTCCCTCCGTGATATCCTGATCCGCTAATCAATCATCCCTGTCTAGTTCCCACAGCATCTTCCCATGCAAACGTGGAGATGTAATATCAGTCCTTCTATCTCCACTTTCCTGACTATCTAAGGCCCCAAACACTTCTTTCAGGTGAAGCAACGATTTACATGTACTCCTTTCAATCTAGTGTACTGTAATCACTGCTCAAAATGTGGTCTCCTCTACATTGTGGACACCAAATGTAGATCACCCTATCACTGACCTTATTTTGTCTTGTCCCCCCAACCCTTGCTCAAAACCAACATCACTTCCAGTGGAAGGTCAGTGACCTGAAACATAGGCCGGGATTTTGTGGTCTTGCCCATGGCAGGAATCGTTGCAGGAGGAACTGAAAATTTGACGAACTAGCCAAAGGTCCTTTGACTTCAGGCAGGAACTTCCAGTCCCTCGGCGGACGGGATTGGAAAATTCTGGCCGTTAACTCAGTTTCTCTCCACAGATGCTGCCATAACCTGTGTATTTCCAGCATTTTCTGTTTTTTATTTCAGATGTCCAGCATCCACAGCATTCTGCCTTTTGACAACCATCTCCTCATGTGGCTTGGTGTCATACTTTGTTTTACAATGTGCCTTGGGATGTTTCATTACATTAAATGTGCTATATAAATATGGTGGTGGTAGCCTTCTTTCTTGGAAGACGACGGTGGACAACTCTGTGTTAAGCATCGCCTGGTGTGGCTCAGGAGCCCCATTCTGGCATGGCAGCCTCTGTTGCATTTCTGCAGAGGAAGACAGTGGATGGAGGAGGTACAAGATTCGATAGCCTCTGTTTTCTCTGGGCCCTCTTCTAGGTCGGCTGAGCTTTTAGTTTCTGCTCGCCTCTTTTAATGCCCTTCCAGACTGTCAGCCTCCAGAGTTCATGTCTCCCAGTTGTCAGGGTCAATGCCCACCATCTTCATATCTTGCTTGCAGGCCTCCTTATAGTGGAGGTGTAGACACCCAGGAGGTCATGACCCAGTGGCCAGTTCACTGTACAGAAGGTCTGATGAAGTGGCCAAGCCAGGCAAACTTTGTTTACTTAGCAATGAGTGTACGCTGATGGAATTAGCATGCTCCAGGATCTCATAGTTGATGAGCTTATCCTGCCAAGAGATGCTGAGGATATGTCTGAGACAGCAAAGAAGGAACCTGTTCAACCTTTTCTCCTGCCTAGCATATGTCATCCAGGTCTCACCACTGTAGAAGAGTGCATGTGCTGATGACAAGGGCTTGGTAGACTCACAGTTTGGTGCTCTCAGCCAGGTTGCTGTTGTTCCACACTCTCTTATTCAGCTTGGACACAACAGCTGTAGCTTTTGCAATGTGTATATGTTAATTTCAGCATCAAGTGACAGATTGCTGGTGATTGTGGAGCCTAGGTATATGAAGCTATCAACAATCTCCAGCATCACATTATCAACCCTGATAGATGGTGGTATGACAGCATTCTGGACCATGGCACTTGCCTTCCTGATGGCCAAACCAAACTCTTTACAGGCATGAGGGAGTCTGTCCAATTGCCGATGAAGGTGTTCCTCGGTATGGAATCCTAGTGCGGCAACGTCAGCATAGAGCAACTCTCTGATGAGTACTCAGCACATCTTTGTCTTGGATCTCAGGTGAGCAAGGATGAATAGCTTTCTGTCAGTTCTGGTATGTAAGTAGACACCGTCTGTAGATGACCTGAAGGCATATGACAGCAGCAAAGAGAAGAATATGCCGAAGAGTGTCGGTGCTGGAACACAACCCGGCTTGACCCCATTCTAGATCCCACTGGTTCAAAATGTTGTCCCATTGTAGCTGGCCTTACTCTTCATGTTATCATGAAAAGAGATCATGTTGAGCAATTTTTGCCAACAGCTTAAACAGATCACCTTTGCTCACATAGTCAAAGTGTGATCGATGAAAGCAATATATAATGATCTCCTTTGTTCACAGCATTTCTCTTACAGATGCTAGACTGAGATCATCATGTCATTTATAGATCTTCCAGTTCTGAAACCACACTGGGATTCAGGGTAGATGCAGTCAGCCAGGATCTGCAGTCTGACAAGGGCAACACAGGCAAATACATTTCCCACAATGCTAAGCAGGTAGGTGACTCAATAGTTGCTACAGTCACTGAGGTTGCTCTTGTTCTTGTACAAGGCCACAATCTTTGCATATTCTGGGGCACTGCCTCCTCCCTCCATCAGAGACAGAGAAACCTGTGCAGATGCTGCAGGAGTGCCGGTTTCCCATGCTTGATGAGTTCAGGTGACATAGCATCAGCATCTGGAGTTCTACCTATGGCAAGTGAGTCAGTAGCTCTGCCAAGCACCTCCACCATGCGTTCAATATCCAATTTTGTCATGACAGGCAGGCTTTCTATGATGTCTAGAGCTTTCTTGGTGATAGTGTTCTCCCTAGGGTACAACTCAAGGTAGTGTTCCATCCATTTCTCGAACTGTTTATTGCAGTCAGTGATGCCGTGGTTTTCAAGGGCCATTTTCTCTGCTGATGGACCTGTTGCCCTTTTGGACCCTTCATACATGCCCCTCGCATCCCCTGTGTTGAAGGACATCTGGATATTCTGACAATGTTGTAATCAGTAGTCACTGACACGCCACCTGGCAGACTCAAGGACTTTACTTTGCGCAATTCTTAGTGCATTCAGAGTCTTCTCGTTCAAATATCTCTTGCATTAATGAGAGTGGACCACTTGCACTCAATGACAGACACACTGATGTTAGCCTCAGAACAATCAGTGTTTTTTCACTTTTGCTTAGCTTTTGTTAAGAGTGCAGTATTGTAGAAGGCTTCACAAAGTATGTTCCATTTTCCTTCTGCACTCTGTGTGGGGATGCCAGAGAGCATGTTCAACCGAGATGAGGAACTGTTGGTTTTTATCTGGGTAGGCGGTATAGTTAATGTTGATACAAGGACAGCATTCCTACTTTGAATGAAAAAGCTTCAAGTTTGCATCCTAACACTGGTCGACACCAGAGAGAGATTTGTATCACTGTCAGCGCTGTGGCAGATCAGTGTGTTGAGAATGCTGCTGAGAAAGTCACGTCTGGTGATCAGATCCAGTTGGTGCCAATGCCCTGACCTTGGATATCTCCAGGTCACCTTGTGGCAAGGTTTGTTCTGAAGGCTGGCTACACAAAGCTCATGGTAGCAGCAAAGCTCAAATAGTCTCTGTCATTCTCATTTTTCTTTCCCAGGCCATGATGTCTGAGGCAGGAGGGTCATGCCTCATGGTCTGCGTTCACTCATGTTGAAATCCCCCACCAGGTAAAAATGTTCTGACATATGAATTCTGCTGATAGCAGTGTCAAGCTCCTCTTAGAACTGGTTTTCCTCTCTCTAGTGAAGCACAGCATTGGAACATAGATACACATGAGGTTAACTGACCCGGTTTGAGCTGAGAGGCAGGTGGAGAGAGCATATTCTGAACTATTTGTGGGGTGTTCCACCATCGAGAGTAGTAAGTTCCTTACAGTGAAACCTACACCTTGTTCACACATTTCCTCTGAAATATTCCCCTGCCAGATGAAGACACAATAATATTATTTTTCAGTGATTCGCTCTCATTGAGCCTTGTCTCTTGTAGGGAAACTATGTCAATGTCAGCCTATGGAGTTCTATGCCGATCATAGCGGTCTTGTGCACGTTGTTGACCAGCTGCAAAGTTGTCTGTCAACCTTGTGCACATTGCCCTGATGTTCTAGCATGGCAATCAAAGAGATGGCATCTTCTTTCTTTTCATTTGTTTACCTGGCACGATGGATTCCGTTCACTCACTGAGCAGAGACTCTAAGCTCCAAGCACCCATTGAAGCAGATGGACCGTGGTGGGTCAGCACCTTACTATCGGGGGCTGCCCTACTTGAGATGGGCAGCGGCTCACCAGTGGGACAGGATAGTCTGTCATGCCAGAGACAGCCCTTAGCACCTGTTCTCTATACTAATCGAGTTGGGCTTACTACACATAACTGCTGTCTCCTGTGTTGTGTTAATGCTTCGCAGCGAAACTACAGTGTTTCCAGGGCACATGCCTTGGCAAAATTCTTGGAGACTCTGGGCTGCCCAAACTTCAGGGTCCCCCTCTCGACCTCCCCGGTTGAATTCAAAGGAAAATGCAAAGCACTACGTTTGGCACCAGCCTGGTTACAGGAGTTGCAGAAAAATAACATATTTAGACAGCAGTTTGCCTTTGAATTCCAGCCCAAGTTTTTTTTGACAGCATTTACTCCCTTAGCCTTCAGCTGTCCCAAGGCATCCATAAGGCAGTGGAGCTGTTCACCCATTGCTGGGAGTTTGGTTCATGAGTGCCTGGGCATGTCTACATGCTGGTGGCCTGCACATTGCATTGTCTGGGGGCCATATTCCCTCTGAGGCTTTAGCCTGGGGCTGTGAGGGACCCAGTTTGTGTGTCGCCACCAGGAGGCACTGCTGAGGACTTGCCGATGGAGAGACCATGTACTGACAAGGAAAGACTTACACATTTGGCTCTCTTTTTCGCATTGCTGCTAATCAGTGGTGTAGGCTGAAAACGAGAAGCAAACTAGAACACAAAAGCAGAAAACATGCTAACTCTTTTCATCCATACACTAGACAGATCACATTGACCTGTTATATAGAGTCCCGTGGCAAAATGCTGGATGGAACAATAACTGTGTGGCTGATGATCAAATGTAGGTTGTCACCTGTAAATCTCAGATGAATTCTAACATTTACAAAAACAGTGTGTGACAAGAAATAAACTGGCTTCCACTGTTGTTATGACACATGATTAGTGGATGCCTCTTAAATACGATATTTTTTATCTCGACCAGAAAATGGTAAATACAATCAGAAACAAGAGAGTAAATAATGAGAAGGGGAGAGGGAAAAAGCCTTGAAATCTAACAAAGATTATTGTGGGAAAAGTGAGCCAATCAATTTAAGGTCATTGATTAGATTAAACAGAAAATATTTAATCACTTCCAAAGCAAGCAAAACTATAAAGTTCTTACATTATTATCCAAGATAGAAAATTAACCCACTCACTTCCTAATCCTTAGCTTTTAAATTTAAAATTCATTTTTTTTTGCCAAGAATGAACTTTCATGTCACGACTAATGAAAGGAATGTTATCTCCAACAAAACACGGCCACATTGGAATCCTGTATTTTCTGGAGCAGAACGCCCTCAGATGGTACATAATGAATAATTCTATCAAAATCTGGAAGTGGAGGCTCATAAGTAAAACACTTCCTGCTTTTTCTTTCAGGCACTACATCGTTCTTTTCTCCTTCAGTAGTGACTCCTGAACTTGTTATATTTACATAGGAAGCTGCAAGTTGAAGGAGCTGTGAAAGATTCTGCTAGTCTTGCTGATAAACAACATTGCCTCACAGACACTTGAAGACAGTCCTGGTGTATATCTGTCAACATGTCCCCATCAGAACAGTTATGATAGTGATGATATAGTGTCTGAAAAACCATTTTGATTGCCAGCTTCAGATATATTATCACAACCAATCTAATATTGAATTATATAAATCTGCCTACATATCCATGCAAGTGCTGTATTTAATATTAAATAGATATAACATTGGTGGAAAAAAACCTTCCATGCCAGTATGATTGAGAATTAGTGCTGATTTCATAATATTGACAGTGTTCTACATGAGTAAGTGCTACGAATACCTAATTCATAATTTATATGTTTTCGAATATAACTTTTAGTTTTAGGAATTAAAGTTTTAACTGCAGAGAAATCAGGGAATCAGGTTAAGAAACTGATAAGCAACCCTGAAGTAAATGAAATTCAAACAAGTTTGAAGTTAATTACACTTAAAAGTTAACCGATGTTCATCTTACAAGGTCCGAGAGAAAGAGGTGTAAACACTTGAACAATGGATGACTCATTTTTAAGCCTTAGCTATAGCTGAAAGGTCGCCACTTATTTCAATAAAAGATGTAAATTTGAATGTGGTTTCCAGATGAAAAAAAGCTGGGAGAGTTTTACAAACATGGAGGTTTCATCATGGGCCCAGAGAGTCTGGTGAAAGGGCAATTACATCCATTAGCAATATAAATGATCCATGTGTTACAGGGTCAAAGGCCAACATTGATACTTTTATGTCCCAAAGCATGCCATGTCATCATGGAGTTAGACTGTGGGAGATGGGAGGTTCTCATGTTTAATTAAGCTGGGTTTTTGTTCAGAAGACATGAAGTTGCAGCATGGTTCTCGTGTAGTTTGTAGCTCAACAAGAGCAGACAGTCAAAGAAAATAAAAGTTAGTCAGGTCTGCAATTAAGCAGACAAAATACTAAATTCATTGTTCACCATGTAAAATGCAAATGGGGCTTAATCTCAGTTTGGATTTTGAGAGGGGAAAAAAGACAAGAAGGTAATCTAGTTTGAAAATCTACAGTGGTCTTCACAGAGCTTTGAGACAAAAAACAAACCAGCAGAGATAGCTTGGAAGCTTTAAGAAGGCAACCAGAACAAAGGACTGAGAAATCCACAATCAAGTGTGCTGTAACAAAAGGTCTTACCTCGGAGAATAGCTGGAACACTAGAGAATTAAAGTGAATTCTGGACGACTGTGGCATACTTTTGGGTGGTCCCTTCAGAAGTAAATAACTAAAATATTGTAACGTGTAAGGGAATTCTTGGGGAAAGCAAGAAGTAAAACAAAGCGCATAACATACGTAATTAAAAACTTCAGAGTTAATAGTACTTCTTTGTTTTATTCTTTCATAAAAAGTTTGTTATTTAAAAACATGAAATCTTGCGGCATAATTCTATTGGCTAATCATTGGGTGTTCAGATTTCTACTTAAATGTTAATGGTCCCTAACAGGATCATAATAAAATTGGGGGTTCTTGGTGGGAATTTGAACCCATAGCCTGATACGGTATGTGCTGAGATATGGCTAAAATTTAATCTAAAAAAATTTCATGGTGAATGTTTTTGTACTATTGAGAAGCAGAGTGGCTTTGTCAGTTGCTAAGACTCTTCTGGAAAGGGAAGATTTGTCCCTGGGTGTGTTGCAATAGTTAAGCAAGATTAGCTTAATAGAATTAACAGAAGAATTGAAGATAAGAGGCAAAAGCAGGTGCTAAAAAAAGCAGAAATGTGGCTATTTTACCACAGCATTTGGAACTAGAAGAAAAAGCTAGTCCTGGTAGCAATTCAGTTGAATTGGCCAGAATTCAGCTGCAGATGAAAAAAAGTTGAATTGGAAGAAAAAGAAACAGCGCAGCAAATGGATCTTAAAAGCTTGAATTAGAGGCTCAAAGAGAAAGGGAAAAGAGTCAGTTTGTCCCGGAAAAAGAAAGGCTTTGAATACATAGTGAAAGAGGGTAGAAAGATAAACCAAATGAACATGAACAGGAATTTAACCATAATGAAAAGGATAATAGAAACGAATAAACAAAAGCTTCATCAAAGAGTGAAGCTTGTGAGAAACCATTGCTTCTAATATTTTTGCCATGGGAGTAGATAGGGATGCGAAGGATTATGAAGGATTTATATTTGAAATGGACTTCACTCCACTTTTGTCCAAGCAAAAACCTAGAAATGTTGTTATGCCATGAGATATTAGCTCAGCTCAAAGTTTATTGGTAGCAGAAGATTTAGAATTTTCAAAATGTTTGCTGAATAAAAATGTATTTGTAAAGGGGTCTGTTATTGTTGGTATTGTTTCCAAATTACTCATTAAAAATGTAGATTTTACATTGGGAACTGATATAGCAGGCAGTGTAGGTTTTCCACAAACTGGGACAACATGCCACAGTTCGGAAGATTCTTGGGAGTAAAGACTCTTCACCTATCTGTGACCTAGTTTTATTTATTCTTTCACAGGACATGGGGGTCGCTGGCTAGGCCAGCATTTTTACTGCCTGTCCTTAGTTGTCCTTGAGAAATTGATGTGGAGCCGCCTTCTCGAATTGCTGCAGCCCATGTGGTGCACGTACATCCACAATGTTGTTAGGGAGGGAGTTCCAGGATTTTGACCCAGCAACGGTGAAGGAATGGCAATATATTTCAAAGTCAGGAAGGTACATGGCTTGGAGGGGAACTTACAGGTGGTGGTGTTCCCATGCATCTGCGGCCCTTGTCCTTTTAGGTGGTAGAAGTCACAGGTATGGAAGGTGCTGTCGGAGGAGTCTCGGTGAGTCGCTGCAGTGCATCTTGCAGACGGTATACACTGCTGCCACTGCGCATCAGTGGTGGAGGAACTGGATGTAGAAGGCGGTGGATGGGATGCTAATCAAGCAGGCTGCTTTGCCCTGGATGGTGTCAAGCTTCTTGAGTGTTGTTGGAGCTGCATTCATCCAGGCAAGTGGAGAGTATTCCATCATGCTCTTGACTTGTGCCTTGTAGATGGTGGACAGGCTTTGCAGAGTCAGGAGGTGAGTTACTCTCCACAGAATTCCCAGGCTCTGACCTACCCTTGTAGCCACAGTATCTATTTGGCTAGTCCAGTTCAGTTTCTGCTCAATGGTAATCCCTAGGATGCTGATAGTGGGTGGGGGTTGGGGGGGAGAACAACTTCAGCGATGGTAATGCCTTTGAATGTCAAGAGATGGTGGTTGATTCTATCTTGTTGGGGATGTCGATTGCATGCACTTGTATGACATGAGTGTTACTTGCCACTTATCAGCCCAAGCCTGAATGTTGTACACATTTTGCTGCACATGGACACGGACTGCTTCAGTATCTGAGGAGCCGTAAATGGCGCTGAACATTGCACAATCATCAGCGAACATCCCACTACTGACCCTATGATGGAGGGAAGGTCTTTGATGAAGCATCTAAAGATGGTTGGGCTGAGGATACTATCCTGAGGAGCTCCTGCGGTGATGTCCTGGGACTGAGATGATTGACCTCCAACAACCATAACTAATATCCTTTGCGCTAGGTATGACTCCGACCAGTGGAGAGTTTTCCCCCTGATTCCCATAGACTCCAGTTTTGCTAGGGCTCCTTGATGTCACACTTGGTCAAATGCCTTGATGTCAAGGGCTCTCATCAATCACTCTCATCTCACCTCTTGAGTTCAGCTCTTTTGTCCTTGTTTGAACCAAAGCTGTAAAGAGGTCAAAAGCTGAGTGGCCCTGTTGGAACTCAAACTGATTGTCAATGAGGTTATTGCTGAGTAAGCACCACTTGTTAGCACTGTCGACGACCCCTTCCATCACTTTGCTGATAATCGAGAGTAGACTGTGGGGCGGTAATTGGCTGGGTTGGATTTGTCCTGCTTTTTGTGGACAGGGCATTCCTGGGCAGTTTTTCCACATTGCCGGGTAAATGCCAGTGTTGTAGCTGCATTGGAAGAGCTTGGCTAAGGGGACATGGACTTAAGGTAAGGGGCAGGAGGTTTAGAGGGGGTTTGTGGAAAAAAATGTTTCACCCATAGGATGGGTGGGTATCTAGAACTCACTGCCTGGAAGGGTGGTAGAGGCAGGAACTCTCACAACATTTAAGAAGTATTTAGATGAACACTTGAAATGCCATAGCATACAAGGTTATGGGCCAAGTGCTGGAAAATGGGATTAGAGTAGATAGGGGCTTGATGACCGGCGCAGACACGATGGGCCGAAGGGTCTCTCTACGTGCTGTAAAACTCTATTGTTTCTGAGGCTAAAACATTGTGACATTTGCTGCGGTAAAAATGGTAGATGGAGGAGAATTGATTCTCCTCCATGGTTCAATGGGTAAATGTAATGTATGGTTCTGCACTGGGTTATATAGATCAAGAAGCACTGCGTTTCTGTGCCTGGCCTATACAGAGATATTCTGGGTTGGTTAAATTGTTCAGTAGTGAGCATATTGGATTCACCACCACCTTTGGGCTGGAGAAGCAAAAATAATCCTACTCCTGATTGCTATTCAGCAATCTCTACTGGAACACCTTGTTGATACAGTCAGTTTCATAGAGTCAAAAAATCATAGAGTCACTTATGACACAGAAGGAGGTCATTTGGCCCATTCAAAATCCATGCCAGCTCTCCATGGAGCAATCCAGTCAGTCCCATTCCCTGCTCTATCCCCATGGCCCTCCACGTTTATTTCCTTCAAATGCCCATCCAATTTCCTTCATCTCTGCTCCGCCATCCTCAAGGACAGCAAGTTCCAGATCATCACTGCTCGCTGTATAGAAAAGTTCTTCCTCACAGCCCCCCTGCATCTCTTGCCCAAATCCTTACATATGTGTCCACTAATCCTTGTACCAAAAGCTAATGTGTCTTGTAGAATGAATGGCCAGTTGGTCAAGGCAGTAAAGGTATTTCTCTCCTTTCTGAAAAAGTGTCACAGCTAAGTCATTGCTTTTAGAAGAGGGGCTTAAATGATGAAAACTGGAGGGCAAAATAATGGAAATTTGATAGCGGCATCATAGAATCAAACAGCAGAAGAGTATATTCGGCCCATTGTGCCTGTTCCAGCTCTCTGAAAGAGCTACCAATTAGTTCCATTCTCTTGATTCCCCATAGCTTGTAACCTTTTTCCTTTTCAAATAATTATTGAATCCCCTTTTGAAAGTTACTATTGAATTGGCTTCCGCCACCTTTTTAAGTGGTGCATTCCAGATCACAACGCACTGCTTTGAAAAAATCTCATCTTCTCTCTGGTTCTTTTGCCAATGATCTTAAATCTGTGTCCTCTGGTTACCTACACTCCTGTCTGCGGAGACTATTTATTTTTACCTACTCTGTCAAAACTGCTCAGATTTTAAAACATCTCTATTAAATCAAGCTTAAACCTCCTCTGGCAAATGGAGAGCAATCCCTGCTTCTCTTGTCTCTTCACATAACGAAAGCCTCTTGCCCCTCGTGTCATTCTAATATAACTTCTTTGCACCTTGCAGAACGGGCATATAATGAGCAAATTCATTTCAGCACAGGTAAGCATGAGGTATTACATTTTGCTAAGATGGAGGGGTTCACCTATTACTTGGAAACTAAGAATCTAAATGGGGTAGAGGAGCAAAGGGAGCTCAGAGCACAAATACATAAATCAATAAAAGTGGCAAGGCACATTAATGAGCCAAATTATATACATCTTTGGTTATTTTACAGTTTATTGAATTCAATTTCATAGAGCAGGCTTAAAAGGCCATAAAGCCCATTCATGCTCCCATTCGTATTTCCTCTATTCTTGTTCTTACATTCACTACTATCATGGTGGGTTTTGCACTGAAAATTTCTTGACTAATAGTCCAGCACCATAACTACTACACTAATGTACTGAAACAAAAACAAAAATCTCAGCAGGTCTGACAGCGTCTGTGGAGAGAAAGACAGAGTTAACGGTTCAAGTCTGTCTGACTCTTCAGAGCTAAAGGGAAGTAGAAATGTGGTGAAATTTACACTGTTTAAGGGGGGGGTGGAGCAGGTGAAGGTGGTTAGGTGGCCAGTGATAGGTGTAGGCAAAGGAGATTGTGAAAGATGTCATGAACAAAAGGTCAAAGGGTTGTTAATATAGGTGGTGCTGGCTAAAGGGGGTGCTAATGGTGACATTGAGAGTGGAAAGCAGACTGTGATAATGGCAGGACCAGAGTAAACACTCTGAAAAGTGACAGATGGCCCTAGTGGGGGTGGGGTGGGGGGAGGGGACAGTGGTGGGAAAAAAGATGGAAAAGGCAAAAAGCTGGGGATAAAATAATGAATAAAAATGGAAATAAGTTTGAAAAATAATAATAATGAAAATAAGTGGGGAAAAAATAAAAATTAAAAAATAAAACTGAATATAGAAAAAAGATGGGGATCAAAAAGGGGTGGGGATGGAGGAGAGTTTTCATGGTCTAAAGTTGTTGAACTCAATGTTAAGTCCGGAAGACTGTAAAGTGCCTAGCCGGAAAATGAGGTGCGATTCCTCTGATGCCCGACATCATATCAATAATTTCCAGTTCCCTGGCCCTGACCGCCTCCTCTTCACCATGGACGTCCAATCCCTCTACACTTTCATCCCCCACCAGGATCGTCTGAGGGTTCTCCGCTTCATCCTTGAACAGAGGCCCGAACAATCACCATCCACCACCACTCTCCTCCGTCTGGCTGAACTTGTTCTCTCACTGAACAATTTCTCCTTTAACTTGTCTCACTTCCTCCAAATAAAAGGTGTGGCTACGGGTACCTGCATGGACCCCAGTTACGCCTGTCTCTTTATGGGGTATGTAGAACATTCCTTGTTCTGGCCCTACTCAGGCCCCCTCCCACAACTCCTTTCTTGGTACATCGATGACTGTTTCGGTGCCGCTTCTTGCTCTCTTCTGGACCTGGAAAACTTTATCAATTCTGCTTCCAATTTCCACCCCTCCATCATTTTCACGTGGTTCATCTCTGAAACTTCCCTTCCTTGACCTCTCTGTCTCAATTTCTGGTGATAGACTGTCCACCAATATTCATTACAAGCCTACCGACTCCCACAGCGACCTCGGCTACAGCTCCTCACATCCTATTTCCTGTAGGACTCCAACCCATTCTCTCAGTTCCTTCACCTCCGTCGCATCTGTTCTGATGATGCCACTTTCCAAATCAATCCTTCAGGCATGTCTTCCTTCTTCCTTAACCGAGGTTTCCCACCCACGATGGTTGACAGGGCCCTCAACCGCGTCCAACCCATCTCCCGCACATCCACCCTCACACCATCCTCTCCCTCCCAGAACCATGATAGGGTTCCCCTTCTCCTCACTTTGCACCCCAACAGCCTCCGCATTCAAAGGATCATCCACCGCCATTTCTGCCAACTCCAGCATGATGCCACCACCAAACACATCTTCCCTTTATCCTACCTGTCGGTAGTCCTTAGGGACCGTTCCATCCGGGACACCCTGATCCACTCCTCCATCACCCCCAACACCTCAACCCCCTCCCATGGTACCTTCCCATGCAATCGCAGAAGGTGCAACACCTGCCCCTTTACTTCACCCCTCCTCACCATCCAAGGGCCCAAACATTCCTTTCAAGTGAAGCAGCATTTCACTTGCACTTCCCTCAATTTGGTCTACTGCATTCGCTGCTCCCAATGCAGTCTCCTCTACACTGGAGAGACCAAACACAGACTTTGGAACACCTTTGGTCTGTCTGCAAGCATGGCCCAGACCTTCCTGTCGCTTGCCATTTCAACGCGCCATCCTGCCCACATGTCCGTCCTTGACTTGCTGCATTGTTCCAGTGAAGTTCAACACAAACTGGAGGAACAGCACCTCATCTTCTGATTAGGCACTTTACAGCCTTCCGGACTTAACATTGAGTGTAACAACTTCAGACCATGAACGCTCTCCTCCATCCCCACCCCTTTTTGATCCCCACTTTTTTTCTATATTCATTTTTATTTCTACTTATTTATTCTTTCCCCACTTATTTTCATTACTATTATTTTTCAAATTTATTTCCATTTTTATTCATTATTTTATCGCCAGCTTTTAGCCTTTTCAATCTTTTTTCCCACCGCCGTCCCCTCCCCCCACCCCACCCCCACTAGTGCCATCTGTCACTTTCCAGAGTGTTTACCCTGGTACTGCCATTATCACAGTCTGCTTTCCATTCTTAGTGTCACCATTAGCACCTCCTTTAGCCAGCACCACCTATATTAACAACCCTTTAACCATTTGTTTATGACATCTTTCGCAATCTCTCCTTTGCCTCCACCTATCGCTGGCCTTCTATCCAGCTTCACATACTCCACACCCCTTAAACAGTATATATTTCACCACATTTCTACTTCCCTTTAGCTCTGAAGAAGAGTCATACAGACTCGAAACGTTAACTCTGCCTTTCTCTCCACAGATGCTGTCAGACCTGCTGAGTTTTTCCAGCAATTTTTTGTTTATATTTCTGATTTCCAGCCTTTACACTAATGTACTGCACTCCTCTTCTTCATAGAAGCCCATGAGTCACTGACAGGCTCAATGGAGTAGTGTAGCCATTACTACAGAAACAATTGCTGTGCTATGGGGCAAAATCACTGCAGAAGGAGTCTTGTACTGCAAAAAAGCAACAAATAATAACAGAAAGTAATGAAACGGAGATAATTTTCAAATTGCAGTATGGGGAACAAAGAACTTGCATTTCATGACCTCAGAGCTGTTTCAAAACACCTCACAGCCTGTGCAGAATTTTTGAATTGTAGTCACTGTTGTAATGTAGAGAGAAATGCAACCAATTTGTTCCACAGCAAGATCCCACAAACAGCAATGAGATAATGTGCAGACAATCTACTGAAGGCAAGTTAATGAGGGGATGAATACTGGCCAGGACACCAGGACAACTCCCCACTCCTCTTTGAATAAGGTCACAAGATCTTTTCCTTGAAAAGACGGACTTTTTAGATTAACACCCTAAAGACACATCCACAGTGTAGCACTCCCTCAGTGCTGTACTAAGACCAGGTCAAAACTTGCAACACTATTCCAAATCATCAATTACATCTTTAAGCATACAAGTTCTGAAGGTCAGAGCATGGAAGCACAAAGTACCCATTTGATAAGGGTGAATAGCAATTCAGAAACAAAAAGCCCATAAACTACTAAGGGATCTGCAGAAGTTAAGAATGACTAAAATTAGGGGATAATGACCCTTCTTGTGGTCTTAACACAACCTCTAAAAATCTTAGTTTTGATTGTAAAATTGATTCTGTGATGCATGTGAAATGTGTGCGCAGTCTCTGAGCACACCAGCAAGAAATTAATCCCAACATTTCATCAAATAGCTTTCCACATTGCTTCAAAGAAAAGCCCAGCATTGCTCAGTGCGGAATAAATCATGCTACGGTATGCAACTTGGTTTACGTTTGACAGAAGATGGAGTAATGTTACTCCAGATTTGGACAGAATTCAGATATGGAAAAAAAAACCTTTGCTAGAGAAGTAGGTTGTGCTTTCCAGGAGAGCGGGTTAAGGTACATCATCAGGTCATTCATAGGAAATGCTAGATTACCTGGAAATTCCGAACATGGTTGCTAGGTGCAAAGTAGAACAGCCATTCCATTCTCTAGCATTTATGTATAAATGTACACAAATGCAATAATGAAATATGAACAGGTTATCTTCCATAACATACCACAGGAATAGTTATTAAATTGTGGGATACATAGTCTTCCCAGGTAGAGCATTGATCTGCTGCCACTTCCTACACAACCTCTCTCACCCAAATGCACTCTTCCCACAAGGCACCAGAAAAATTGCAAGAAGAAAAGGAGAAAGAGTTACCAAGAGATTAAATAAATGTTGGAAGGTTAGACATCAGAGACACAGATGTGAAGGATGACAAATAGAGAGCTGGGGGAGTGGGGACAGTAAGGAGGAAAAAGAAAGAGAAGAAAGGGTGAGCATGACACCAGAATATCTTTTCTGCAAATTTTACAGCACTAATATCCATGGTTAGTTGGGCACCAGAGGAAAAAAGAACCTTTTGGTGGGGCCACGTGCAGAAAAGTGAACAAACTGTTGCAGTGGACAAGGGAAAATTAAATTACCCCTCTAATAGCATGAATTTACCTGCTGGTGGCCAAGCTTTGATATATCCAGTGCAGTGCACTACTGAATACTGTGATTCTCCTTCCTTGACAGGTCCCAAGCCATTCCTAAGAAAACATCAATGCCGTAATAATTATCAATTTGATATCAGTAATCACAAAGAAACATACAAAGGGTTATAACAAAATGAAAAACATAATCAAGAAATATTCACATACAGCTAAAAGATAGTTAATATTTAATATATAAAATGAATTAGGGTATCACCTGTATCTCTTCCGCAGAACAGTCAGCCTACTTAACGAGATGTGTTCCAAGGGAGCTGTTCCATACCTGCATTAAAAATCCATTACAGTTAAGCCATGTTAAATATTGCCAATGCTTGTCTGAACAACTGTATAATCACTGCCAATTTAACTGCAAGGTCACTATTACAGTCCAGACTTCTTTCTAGTACTTTTTACTTATACCCAACAGAAAAGGTCAGCTTCAATCAGTGAGCCAGTGCTTTCAATGAAATGTGGCCGAATTTATGAAAAATGAGAGATTGTGTACCACACAGTATGCACCAAAAATAGTACAGGCAGTCACCATATCCCCAGCATGCTCTCAGTCAACTAAAACTGGCATTTATATAGAACCCTTAACATAAAGAGTCTCATAAATAGACATACGGAATACAAATGTCAAGCCAGAAAAAATTAGGAGTGACCCACTGTTCTGTCAAAAATATAAGGAGATTTTTAAAAGGCGAAATGAGAAATGGAGAAGCAAAGATCAGCCAGATGGAACTCTAAAATAGCAACATTGCAGCTGAATGTTTTACCACCAAAAGGAGTATGCAAAAGAGGCCAGGAGAAGAGAAAACACGCATACAAGAGTTGGCAGAAGGCTAGAGGAGATGGCAGATAGAAAGTAGGGCAATGTCATAGATGGATTTACAAAGCCAAAGGTTTCAAATTGATTGCACTGCGGGTGGTGGCGGGTGATTCAGAGTAAGCGTAAATCAATGAGGATGGGGTGATGGGTGAGCAAGACAAAGCTTAGGACAGAATACAAATAGCAGAAATTTGGAGAAAGTGGAGATTATTGAGGGTGTCAGATGGAAAGCTAGCAAGAAGTTTGAATAACCGAATGTGGATAAAGGCAAATCTAAACCTAAGGGTTTCTGTGCTGGACGGTGAAGTTAAGGGAGGAGGGGGGCAAGGGGGAAGGCAGTCAATGTTATGAGATGGAATCACCAGACTTAATAGGATGAATCAATGTAAAAAAACCAACAATAAGACCGCACGGTTAAGGTTACCAGCCTATTAATCAAGTTTACTTTAACAAGTTAAATCATACATAAGCAAAAATATGTCAACTTAGTTACCAACACAGTACACAACTTTCATCAATACCTTAACTGGTGGACAGAATACAGAATGTTTCAATTTAAAATAGTCACAAAGCAATTGGGAAGAGGGGTTAGGACAGATTTCTTTACATAGAGGAAAAAAGAAAAGATGATGCATGGAATGGCTTGCCACAGTGACTAATTGGGGTAAAACAACGAAGATCACTATTTTGGTGTGGATTCAAATTATGGCAATGAAATACTTTGCCAAAAGGCATTGGTTGCATTTTTTTTAAAAAGAGAAAAAAAACTGAAAAGGGGGAAGATACAGGGTAGGAGGAAAGAGTGAGGCAGTGGGATTCATTTATGAATGCGTGAGCAAAGGGCCAGCACAGACGCACAGGCCAACAGACCTCTGCCCATGTCGTAGTTTGATTGTTTTCCAGAACTCCTGTAGTTTTAGAAATCTACAACTGTGCCGATTGAAGTCCATGGGCTTCAGTGACTTGGGTGTGCCATACAAGGGAGTGAACTACGCAAACTGAGCTACAGTACAAAATCTTGACACACTTAGTTATCAGATTCAGGCAGTTTCCAGCCATAGAACAGCTGAAACACTTTAAGAAGAAAAACAACATATGCCTTGCTAAACAGCAATGATATTTTATCATGCAAACACAGTGTGCTTAATTGAGAAAGTACAAGGTGAAACAATACACCATGATTTCTCACAAGCTGCTTGTATTCTCAGCTGGTGGCTTCCAGTAAAAAGACCACCTTCATTTCAAACATTCCATTCTCCAAGTGAAACTAGGGATTCATATGAACTGGATCCTGGGATTCTCACAACCATCATAATTCATTACTGGAATGGAAGCTTTGAGGGACTAAAATATTAAACTCTGGTTGCAGTTTTTAAGGGAAAAATGTTGGATGGGGAAGATACAGTTCAATGGAGAGAGTGTGGGGCAGTGGGATTTGTTCTGGGTTGCTTCAGTATTGCCAGCACAGACATGCAGGCCCAGTGACCCCTTCGCTAAAGTGATGGGATTGAAGAGACAGTGGCAGCATAGACACACAATGACTGAGACACAGAAAGCAGTGGTGAATGGTTGTTTTACAGGCTGGAGGAAGTATATGTTGGTGTGTCCAGGGGTCAGTATTAGGATCACTGCTCATTTAGATATATGTTAATTACCTGGATTTGGGCATACAGGGCTAAATTTCAAAGCCCACAGATGACATGACATTTGAAAACGTAATGAGCAAAGATGAGGATAGTAGCAAACCTCATGAAGGTGTAGATGGACTGGTGAAATGGGAGGACACATGACGGATGAGATTTGAAGTGATACATTTTGGTTAGAAAATTGACAAGAGGCAATATAAACTAAAATGGTTCAACTTTAAATGGGAGGAGTAACAGAAAGACATGGGGTGTACAGAAGACGGTTGGACCATTTGAGAAGACTGTTCAAATTGTATAGGATTTTTGGCTTTATAAGCAGAGGCATAAATAAAAAAGCAAGGAAATTATTGCAAACTTTTATAAATCACAGGTTAGGCCACAGCTGGAATACTGTGTTCAATTCTGGGCAGCACAGTTTAAGAAAGATGTCAAGGCGTTAGAAACTGTGCAGAGGAGATCTATTAGAATGCTATCAGGAACACACAGCTTTAGTTACATGGATACACTAGAGAAGGTAGACAGTTTACCTCAAGTCAGTGAAGGTTTAGGGGAGATTTTTTTTATACTTTCATGGGATGTGGGCATCGCTGGCTAAGCTAGCATTTACTGCCCATCCTTAATTTCCCTTGAGAAGGTGGTGATAGTTGAAAGGTCAAAATCATGAAGGGTTTCCAGTGACAAAAGGGTCAGTAGCCAGTGGGGACAGATACAAATTAACTGGCAAAAAGACACAGGTGTCATGAGGAAAAACAAATTTGTGCAAGTTACGATGATCGGGAATGCACTGCCTGAAAGTGTGATGGTAGCAAATCCCAGCCTAGCCCCTAGCCAAGCTATTCCAATACAATGACAACACTGGCATCTATCTGAAAATGTGGAAAATTGCCCTGATACGTCCACCAAAAGCATGACCAATCGAGTCTGGCCAATGACCGCCCCATCAGTCTACTCTCAATTGTCTGCCTAGAGATGGAAGGTGTTATCGTCAGTGCCACCAAGCGGCAGTTACTCAGTAATAACCTGCTCGCTCAATGATGTTCAGTTTTGGTTACGCCAGGGTCCCTCAGCTCCTGGCCTCGTTACAACCTTGGTACAAATATGGGGGTAAAAAAAGCGGAACCCAAGAGGTCGAGCAAGAGCGAGTGAGGTGTTATCAAGGAAGCATTTGGGCAAGTGGGGCATCTAGGCACTCTACCAAAACTGGTCAATGGAAATTGGGACAAAGGTCTCCACTGGTTGGTGTCATACCCAGCACAAAGGAAGGTGTTTGCAGTTGTTGGAAGCCAAATATCTGCAGCAGGGGTTCCTCAGGGTAGTGTCCTAGGCCCAACCAGGGTTAAAAATACATGGGGGTGGTGGGTGAATTCGCCCTCGAAACCTCACAAATAGCCAACAAAAAAATCAAAGCCGGGGGCAAAAAATTCAAGGAAGGTTGCCCCATACATATTAGCTTACAATATGGCATAACAATTGCAGACATCTCAGTGACAGTGGGAAAACAATGCAGAGTTTGACTGAAGGAGCAGCGAGCATGGAAGAGACAGAAGCTGTGAGTAGCTGCACCTTCAATCACAGATGCTGTCTCTCCCATGCTTGCTGCTCCAGTTCCTTGAATCACAGGTTCTCTCCCTCCCACTCTTGCTGTTCCTCCAGAGACAGAATCTATGATTGGAGGTCAAGGAGCAGTTATCCCAGGCATTGAGTCCAATCCATTTAACATCCTCCAGGACCGGGAGGCCGAGCGTGTATAAGAAAAAGCAGGAAAAGGTAAAAAGGAGGGAGGCGGCAGCTGGAAATCCAGTAATGAGTCCGGGAGTAGGCCCAAGGGAACACCAGTACCAAGAACGTCTTCAAGGGCAGCAGCCAGCTGCCCCAGTTTAATTTCCCTGTAATCCTGTGGCGGTGGATGAGGAGGCAACCTTAGTTTATTGTGTAAATTGGGGATTGTATTTAGGTGATTAACAGAGACTTTTCAGATGGCAGGCAACCTTAGTTCTTAGGTGGTGAAGAACTCCTTTCCAGTGTGCCTGATCTCAATTCGATTTCCAGACATTTTGATGCATTTTCCAAGCTCTGCAAGGTACCCACTGTGAGCTGGCTCAAGGAACAGCAGTCTAGGCAAGATTTGCCATCTTTGATTGTTAATATATTTGATCTACTCCCATGCTGACATTGTCAATAGTTGGTTCTTCTCTACCATCATCCCTATTTCTGAAAACATCCCATTCCTCCACGCTGACCCTCACAATGTAAAAGGACCTCCCGAAAATCACAAAGGAGCCCTGGACAAAATTAAGCTTGGCAGTTTTCTTTCCTCAAAAAGACCCCTCAAGAAAAGAATTATTTTGACACCAACCATCTTCAGCTGCTTCATCAATGATCTTTCCTCCACCATAAGATCAGAAACAGGGATTTTCGCTGATGATTGCAGTGTTCAGCACCATTCGCAAACCCTCAGATACTAAAGCAGTCTGCATCCATATGCAGCACAACCTGGACAATATTCAGGCTTTGGCTGATAAGTGGCAAGTTACACTCGAGCCATACAAATGCCAGGCAAAGACCATGTCCAACAAGAGAATCCAACCATCTTGCTTTGACGTTCAGCAGCAAAACAATCATTAAATCGCCACCATCTACATCCTGGGGGTTACCACTGACCAGAAACTTAACTGGACCAGCCATATAAATACTTGGCTACAAGAGCCGGTCAGAGGCTGGGAATTTGACGGTGAGTAACTCAGCTCCTGACTCCCCAAAGCATGTTCACCATCTACAAGGCACAAGTCAGGTTTGTGATGAAAATATTCCTCACTTGTCTGGATGAGTGCAGCTCCAACAACACTTAAGCTCAACACCATCCAGGACAAAGCAGCCCACTTAATCAGTACACAAGCCGCCACCTTAAACATTCACTCCCTAACTGTACAGTGGCAGTAGTGTGTAGTGCTTACATAATACACATTATGGCCAGCAATAAACAATCTTTCGCAAGTGTGACATTAAAAGACTGTGGGCCTGTCTTATTTTAAATCATTTGAAGAGAGGCCAGGACAGAGATCTATGATGACAAAAGTCTCAGTGCATTTTATTTATGGTATAAAAATAAGTGAATTACTTTCTGAGAGAAAATGTTGCTAGGATTTTCTTAGTGCAGCACTGCAGCAACTCACCAACCCTCCTTCAATAGCACCTTCCAAAATCGCAAACTCTTGCCACCTAGAAGGACAAAGGCAGCAGACGCACAAGTACACCATCACCTGCAAGTTCTCCTCATACTCACACACCATCCTGACTTGGGTCTATCATCGTTCCCTCACTGTTGTTGGATCAAAAACCTGGAAATTCCTTTCTAACAGCATGGTGGGCTGCACCTACACCATATAGACTGCAGCGGTACAAGGCAGCAGCTCACCAGCTTCGCAAGGCAATTGGGGACGGGCAACAAATGGTGACCTGGGCAGCGGTGATCACATCCCACAAACAAAGAAAAAAGAAAGGAAACTGGATAAATACTTGAGGGGAAAAAATTGCTAGGCTATAGGGAAAGAGCAGGGAAGTGGAGCTAATTGGATAGCTCTGGCCAGCATAGCCATAATGAGCCCGCTCTTTGGCACATTATTTAATGATTTGCCACTTGAAAAATATCTAATTTTCTTTGCACATGCAACACACATGAATGTGCTGTGTGATGTTTTACCATCTTTTCATGTGTTGCACATTCCAGTGGTGAAGCACAATGTCTTCTGCTTGTTAACAAAATGTATGTTGTGAAATATTCAATTCTTAGAAATCACTCACTGCAATGGAGTTTTATTTTGGTGGATATCTGATACATAACCTTCCATTACAATGAAATGTCCAAGGGGATTAATTGATCCAGTTTTTCCAGAACTAAATTACAGCTCTCATGAAAACATACAACTACAGTACTTCAGTTCATTTTATCAATAATAGCGATTGACAAAAAAAATTGAGGTATACTAATCACTTAAGAGACTTATGGTCAGCTCAAAACAGCCTTTCATAAGTGTGGACCTATCATTTTTTAAAACCATTTGAAGGAAGGCCAGAACAGAGATCAGTGATAAAAACACAAGTCTCAGCTCATTTTATTTTTAGTTTAAAAACAAGTGAATCACTTGTTGAGGGAGAATGTTTTTAGGAGTTTCTTTGTGCATTGTAAGCTATAATATACTGGGGCTTCTAATCAATCCTGGTGTTTGCAGCTTCAGGGTTAAAGTAAGTGTGGGTTTAGAAGGAAGAATGGAACAGCTTGTGAGTCACAAACCAAAATCAGGGATGAGCAATGTAGTTTTATTAGGATAAATAACAGACATCACTTAACTCACGCTTGGTGGGAGCCAAGCAAAATGCACAAGTTAAAAGGATGCACTAGTTAAAGTAAGTCTGGAATGTGGTTAACTTGATTTTGTTTCCACACTTCTCAGCTACAGAGATTTAAAAACACTTGAGCGCAACAAAAATTATGCATTTTTGTCTCACATTTAGCATTATATTTGCATCTTTATTGTGTCAGTGAGGCTCAGTGACAGTGCTATTGCTAACACTCTCGGTCAGAAGGTTGATTTGAGAATACAATCTAGGCTGACACTCCAGTGCAGTACTGAGGTGTTTGGTGTGCCATTTTTTAACTGAGATGTTAAGCTGTTTAGATAGGAGGGAAGAAAACATTAATCAAAGAGAAGAGTTCTTCCTGTATCCTGTCCAGCATTTATCCTCCAACCATTAGTATTTGTGGGAACTTGGCTGCTGAGGAATAACAGTGACTAGACTTCAGAGAAGTACTTAATTTGCTTTGGGTGCATTGAAATGTCTTGCAGATTGAAAGGTGCAACATTAGGTCTTTTTCTTTCAAAATGTCACAGCACAGAAGGTGCTAAAAACAATCAGGCCTGTTCTTAAACATTCGCATGACTTTTGCTTCAATCACCAACTTTGATCGTGTATTACACAATCTCAACCCCTGCAAAGGATTCCTCTGAACTTTGCACATATCTTACGAGTTGCATTGAAAGCAAATACATTCCAATCCACAGATAAAAGCAAAATACTGCGGATGCTGGAAATATGAAATAAAAACAGAAAATGCTGGAAAAACTCAGCAGGTCTGACAGCATCTGTGCAGAGAGAAACAGGGTTAATGTTTCAGAGCTCTGCTTTGCAGCTCTGAAGAAGTCATGCGCACTTGAAACGTTAACTCTGTTTCTCTCTCCACAGATGCTGTCAGACCTGCTGAGTTTTTCCAGCATTTTCTGTTTTTGTTTCACATCCCCAATCCACTTTAGGTTTAACAAAAGGCTGCTAGGAGGGCTGGCTTGAACATGAGGTATTCTGCTCTAACACACACTGACATGCCTCAATCATTGATTCTGGCAGTTCATTCCACAACCTCGCAAAATCTGTAGATCAGTTTTCCGTGCTCTCTGTCCTAGATCTGTTCTATCTTACATCCAGTCATATGGGACATAGGCAACATCAGCCAATCAACAATCCAAATGTATCAAGCAGATCACTGATGTTTGTTCACCAGGACAAAATCTTATTATTTGCAGGGAACATGGCAGAACAAATCAGTGCAATTCATCCACATCGTAGGATTTCCCAAAGTCCGAGGCATCATCAAGGCTTTCACTCTAAGTTGGCGGTGGCCATCAGTCATCCCTTTGCCAGCTAGACGATTTTGTTTTGTGACAACTCTATCTGAATTATTTCAAAAAGGCAATCTCGAAGGGTGGGTCTGAGGGAACAAAGACTCCTGTTAATTATACCTGCAAAGGCCCATAGTCAGACAGCGAATGAAGATAAAATGATGACCCTGCATCAACCAAGCCGACTGAAGAAGACTAGTGCTACCTGGCAACAGCACTTCAGCTGACTGGGCATCCTCCCCAGTCAAAGAGTGTTAATGTGGAGGAACACTTCAGGCTGCACCAGAGGGTGAGGCAGGCAATAACCCTGAAGCCATCAATGTAAAATCAACTTTCGAGCCAGTCAATGTACTACACTGGAAAGAATGGGGTAATGAGAACCTCAGAGCGGCACCTGTGGCGGAGAGACTTCAGATTGGAGTCTAGGGCAAGAACACACACAGGGAAAGAAAAATAATATGGGGTAGGGAGTTAGTGAGTATTGGGATAGTAATGAATTGAGGGGGTGTTTAATCCCTGTGGAAAGTGAGCAGTGGCCATCTGGAAAGTGAATAGTTAGAACTGGAAAATGGGCAGAAGGAGTCCAGTGGGCACCAAAGAGAAGCGTCTGCTCGAAAAAGCTCCCTTATGCGTTAGGTCTAGATATCTAGCAAGTACAGCTCTGATCAGTTAGAATATTTACACTTTACAACTATCAACTAATTATAAATGATGGCAACCAAAGCTGCAGGTAAGTAAGGAGTTTTCAAAACTCAATGTGTATAATAAAATGATGAAAGGCTCTTTGGCCAGCTAGTGACTGTCGGAACTAAAAATATTAATAATTGATAAGGCCAGAAATCCACCTGAAAACCTGGCTTTCAAACGACTTGAAAAAACTGAAGGAAGAAAGGCTTTAAGTGGTTGCGAGAGTGAGAGAGTGTTTTCAGCCAATTTGAATTCCTATTTGTACGAATATTTTTCTACAAGCTTTTTACATTGAAGCTTTCAAAGATCAAAGCCATATCAATCAAGCAAATCATTTACATTTTGGGATTAAACATACATATAAACAAAGATAAACACTATCTCGTTATTCAGAAAGAATCAATACACTCAGGATCCATGCTACAAAAATTCATAAATACCTGCAACTAAGCTTTTCATACTATTTTTTTTTAAAAAGATGCTATGGCAACATGGTTTATTATTCTATTATGTAAATAGCAAGTGGGGAAAACTCAGTTCATGAATTAGCCTATGTCCTTACCTCATCCTACAAATAAAGGATCGTCTGGATCCCATGCACATTCTCATTGAAGACTGCTGCCCTTCCTTTTTAACTGTTCCAGTCTTGAGATCCAGAATACGGCCTATGTGTTAAGGGGAAACAAAAAGAATTGTTAAATTAAGATCAGTGCACAATGTCTCCAGATTGGGGATGATGCTCTCAGCAGAGCAGCATCCAAAAGGAGTGCGATTTGGAGATAGGGCTTCAACATTGTAGTGCAGATTCCCAACAACTTGCACTTATGGTAGTGTAAAAAAAATCTCAAAGTGCTTATGTAAAAACAGAAAATGTTGGAAGAACTCAGCAGGTCTGACAACATCTGTGGAGGGAGAAATAGAGTTAACGTTTCGAGTCCGTATGACAAGGGTCACAGGTGCTGTCAGACCTGCTGAGTTTTTCCAGCATTTTCTGTTTTTTATTTCAGATTTCCAGCATTTTGCTTTTATCTCAAAGTGGTGATTTATCAAACAAAACTTGACCTAGGTAAAGAGATAATAGGACAGATAGCCAAAAGCGCAGTCAAAGATGCAGATTTTCAAAAGCCCTTTAAAGGAGAGGTGGAGAGATTTAGGGAGGAAATTTCAGAGTTTAGGGCCTAGATAGCCGAAGCACACCACCAATAGTGGAACAACTAAAATCAGGGATGTGTAAGAGGTCAGAGATCTCAGAGGGCTGTACTGCTGGAGGATATTAGAGATAAGGAGGAGCAAAGCCAGGGAGCGATTTGAAAACAAGGATGAGGATTTTAAAATCAAGGCATTGCTGGGCCGAGAGTCAATGTAGGTCAATGAGCACGGGGGTGATGGACATAGGGGACTTGGCGTGAGTTAGGATATGTGCAGAGTTTTGAATGAGCTCAAGTTTACAGAAGGTGGAAGATGAGAGGCCAGCCAGGGGACCTACACTCCCTTCATGTACAACCATTAACTGAGTTTGCACCATTGCTGCATTTACCCTATAATCGTCTTAATGCAGTTTGTAGAGTGCCTGTAAACTTTGACTGTAAACAGGCATGTTTATTTAAAGAATAAAGCACTACTAATAGCAAGAAAAGTTAATTTAGTTTAACATCCTTAAATTCTACACTATTACATCATCCTCAATGTGTCATAACCATTAGTGTGCTCATGTTTTGAATGATATTGTGATATACTTTCACCTTTTGTGATTGGCTTGTCTTTGCTGAGAAAGTATAAGAGAAGCTGTAACAATCTCTAAAGCCAACATGGAGAACTGAACATACAGAACTCCAAATTGGTCAAAATAAAACCCACAAACGCTGAAAATACTGCAATTTACATATATTGTTTTGTCATCAATGAATTCACCTACTATATCTATACCTTATTAACTATCTTACCTTATGTGTCCTACTCTTTTGATCCCTTATCCTCTATCCTGCTTCACCTGAATTGGTCTTGATTCCATATGCAATGCCACAGGAATTTGACAAATTGGTTCCAATTTATTTATGACTTCTATGTGTTCTATTATACCAAATTCAGTCTTTACTTTTTCCTGCAGTACAAGCAATGCTTCCCTGTGTGGGTGGATCACTGGGCTAAGTTGTTAGTCCAGTCCCAATGTTTTGTTTCACTGGCAAACAACACAATCATTGAATAGATACTTGCATCCCTGCACGTGTATCAGGGCCCAAATCATATTAAGCCTTTACTAGGACTATGCTCTGTATTTGATTGAGATTTTCATGAGTGTCCAATTCTAAAACTGGCTGGATACCTTTTGGGACTAATACAAATGACAAACAGTCGTATCCTTCTCTATGGCACTGGTACCTATGCTCTTTGCCTCCTGCAATTTAGGTCTAGGCTATAATCTCTTGTGACCATGTTCAGACATGACATTCCCTTGTGCATATGCATCCAATTTAAGTGGCATGATTTTTATTCATCATCAATGGGTGGTGCAAATTCTCCCTTGTTTGCTGGATTTAAAGTTTCTACAATTCTTCAATGAGTTTTCCACAGTTTGTGCATAATTTTGCTTTTTGCAATATGTTATGCATTATTTCTTCTACAATTTATGGATGATCGCTCCAAGTCCATACTCCATAACGCGCACATAATTTACTTGCATTTGCCTTTTAATTGCAGGTTATATTTCAGGTTTCTAACTGGGTCTTTTTTCTGTTCATTATCTAAATGGTTCAATTTTCCTCACAGAACTTTGACATTCTTTTTAGTTTTGGGCACATTACAAATCTACGCTGCTCTTGTTATACCAAATAATTCACTAAGAATTCACTGATGTGTCGCCAATTATAGGGTACGGTGGCTCAGTGGTTACTTTGCATCAGCAACCTGGAGATCGTGCGCTAAAATTCCACCGTGACAAGATGTGAAGCTGAACTTAATAAATCTGGTGATTTGTGGACTGGCATCAGGAAAATCACCACGAAAGCCAAAAACATCATCACAAAAGCCCAATGCACTTCAGGAAAGGGAACCCGCCATCCCTCTGGTCTACAGGTCCATAGGCCCACACACAACCTCTGAAGCGGGCTAGCTTGGGATGATGGGCTTTATCAGCCTCACCTATATTCTGAGAACAAAGATTCAAAAATTATACCATTTATCTTTGTTAGTCCTTGAATTTAGCCCTATGGGTGGTTCTTAATTCGACAACGTTCTGATCTTTTTGCATGTGAACAATCTAACATATTTTAGGATTACATTACTTCTCAAAATGGTCCATTATTGCTAGTATAAATTGTCACTGGATAATTACAGGCTTTGACAAACTAAGTTTTAAAAAAAAGTTCAAATGATTAAACATACTGTTACTGGAGAAAAAAAAGAGATGAGACATGATTTAGGCAAACGCAAAAACATTAGAAATAGGAGTAGGAGGCCTTTTGGCCCTCGAGCCTGTTCCGCCATCAAATAAGATCATGGCTGATACGATTGTGGCTTTAACTCCACTTTCCTGCCTGCTCTCCCAATTCCTCCCCACCCCCAATAACCTTTGATCCCCTTGTAGGCCAAAACACTTTTTAGCTCAGCCTTAAGTGTTTTTTTTTATTTAACAATCATGGGATGTGAGCGTTGCTTGCTAGGCCAATAGGTAATAACCCATCCTTAACTGCCCTTGAGAAGGTGGTGGTGAGCTGCCTTCTTGAACCGCTGCAGTCCATGTGGTGTAGATACACCCACAGTGGTGTTAGGGAAGGAGTTCCAGGATATTGACCCCGTGACAGTTAAGGAACAGCGATATAGTTCCAAGTCAGGGTGGTGTTTGGCTTAGGGGGAACTTGCAGGTGGTGGTCTTCCCGTGCATCTGTTGCTCTTGTCCTACCAGAAGTCGCAGACATGGAAGGTACTGTCGAAGCAGCCTTGGTGAGTTGCCGCAGTGCATCTTGTAGATGGTACACACTACTGTGTGTCGGTGGTGGAGGGAGTGAATATTTAAGGTGGTAGATGGGGTACCAATGAAGTGCACTGCTTTGTCCTGGCTGGTGCAGAGTTGCTTGTTTGTTGTTGGAGTTGTACTCATCCAGGCAAGTGGAGAGTATTCCATCACATGCCTGACTTTTGCCTTACAGATGGTGGACAGGCTTCGGGGAATCAGGAGATGAGTTATTTACTGCAGAATTCCTAGCCTCTGACCTGCTCTTGCAGCCACAGTATTTAAATG
This sequence comes from Cetorhinus maximus, assembly GCF_964194155.1. Classification (NCBI taxonomy): domain Eukaryota; kingdom Metazoa; phylum Chordata; class Chondrichthyes; order Lamniformes; family Cetorhinidae; genus Cetorhinus; species Cetorhinus maximus. The sequence goes on from NC_135904.1 coordinate 34,822,834, forward strand.
GATGGACTAATTCAATTTCTGGTCAATGCTAACTCTCAGGATGTTGGTGGTGGGGGATTCAGTGATGGCAATGCCATTGAATATCAATGTATTCAATGACCCAGTCTCACTGTTCCCTTGCAAAGGTAAATGACCCTCAGAGAAGAAATTCTTCCTCACCTCTGTTTTAAATGGGAGACACCTTACTTTAAGTTATGTCCACAAGTTCTAGATTCCCCATGAGGGGAGACATCCTCTCAGTATATACATTGTCAAGCCCCCTCAGAATTTGATGTGTTTCAATAATATCACCTCTAATTCTTCTAAACGCCAATGAATATAGACCCAACTTGTTCAACCTTTCTTCATAAGACAATCCCTTCATCTCCGGAATCAGCCTAGTGAATCTCCTCTGGACTGCCTCCAATGCAAGTATATCCCTCCTTAAATAGGGAGGCCAAAACTGTACTTGGTACTTTAGGTGTAATCTCACCAGTGTCCTGTACAATTATGGTAAGACTTCCATATTTTTATACTCCAATCCCTTTGCAATAAAGACCAACATTCCATTTGCCTTCCTAATTACATTGTTATAGCTGCAAGCTAACATTTTGTGATTTATGTATGAAGACACCCAGATCTCCCTATAGCACTGTTTTCTGCAGTCTCTCTTCATTTAAATAATATTCTGCTTTCCTATTCTCCCTGCCAAATTGGCCAGTGAGATACCATTATTCCATAGCATCTCAGATTAACTTCTGAATTTTCCCATTTAACTATGCACCCGGCCTTGCCTGAAGTTGCTATGTAATTTGCACATAAATAACAAGTCAGTGCCCTTAGTCTCATTGCTATCGGAACAGTAAATGTCACAAAGGATTAGGATAACAAGTTGACTTCTGGTATTAAAACCATGTTTTATAAACTACAAAACCCTTAAAATCATTAATTCACTCACTGATAAAATACCAAGTGTTATTCTGTCTTAATGTAAAAAAAAAAGGACATTGGAAAAAGCATTTGGCAAATCAGAATGCAGAACACAAAGGTTCATCAGGTGCATGTACAACACTAACCAAAAACAAAAACAATAATTTACTAGGACGAACGTCTTTAGAGAATCATAACAGGAGCCTAAAAGAATGCAGACACGTTTCTGTGGTAATATTTTGGGAGGAAACTATGCTTCAGAAAAAAATATTTTAATCAGCTAGGATCCCAAAATTTGTGTCACACCCAACATCTATCACACAGGAACCCAATGAACAGCATGGTTATATATCCAAAGGAAACTTGAATTCCTTTCTTTCACAGATAAATCAAAACACAGAGGAATAAGGAGAGCAGAGCAGGACTTTGAGGTCTTAATGAGTAAATATTTGAAGGGCAGGGAAAAGATTTCATTTGCATTAACAGAAGTTAAACCACCCACAGGACAACAAAATATTCATTTATTATGTTGTGGATTTTTTTTATTCCTTCACGAGATGTGGGTGCTGATGGCAAAGTCAGCATTTGTTGCCCATCCCTAATTGTCCTTGGTGGTGGGATTATAAATAATAAAACCTGTGTTTAAATACTACCTTAGAACATCGAAATATCACAAAAGCATTTCACACAATTAATTATTTTAAATGCAGTGACTTGTGGTGGCAAAATGCAGTTAATCTTAGTCAGGGGGCTCGGTGCCAAGAACATCCTGCAAACAGCAATCAGGTCAATGGTCAGTTAATCCAGTTACTTTAAATGGAGTCCACTGAAGGGCAAAGGCTGGCCAAGGCATTGAAGAAGTGGGGAATGTCTCAAAGACTGCTGTGGATCTTTAACAATCGCCTGAATGAACGGCCAGGCAGAGCCTCGGTTTAATATCTTTTTCAGCGCTGAATTGCAAAATTTCTTCAATACAGTGTTAGCCTGCATCATGAGTTCAAACTTCAGGACAGGGCTGAAAACCAGTTCCTGTATCAGAGATTACACTGATACTTACAAACTCCCATAAGTAAACTCAGGTGTCTCACATGAAAGGCAAGAATACACATCAAACTAAAGCTCATGTAGTTGGGTAGCAGTGTCCTTATCAAGGATAATGGCTGCTATAAAATACTGACCAAACAAGGTAATCACACTTGGGAATGAATTGGGCCAGGTAGATCAAGTGACAGTGGGGGAACCTTTAGGGGGCAGTGATCATTGTATCATAAGGTTTAGGATGACGATGGAAAATGACATTGGTCAATCCAGAGTAAGAATAACCAACTGGTGGAGAGCGGATTTCAATGGGGCAAGAACAGAGCTTGGCCGGATAGACTGGAACCAAAGGCTGGTGGGAAAAACAGTAGCTGAACAATGGGCTACCTTCAAAGAGGAGATGGTTTGGGTAAAGTCAAGGTATGGTCCCTCAAAAGGGAAAGGTAGGACAAACAAATCCAGAGCTCCCCGGATGACAAAGGAGATAGAAATTAAGTTAAAGAAGAAAAAGTGTGCTTACGACTGGTGTCAGGTAGCAAATACAATTGAGAACCAAGCTGAATACAGAAGATTCAGAAGGGATGTGAAAAAGCAAATACGAGAAGCAAAGAGAGATTATGAAAAAAGACTGGCAGCTAACATAAAAGGAAATCCCAAAGTATTCTATAAGAACATCAATAGTAAAAGGGAGGTAAAAGGAAGAGTAGGGCTGATTAGAGACCAAGAAGGGATTTACACATAGACGCAAGCTGCATGGCTGAGGTGTTAAATGAATACTTTGCATCTGTCTTTACCTACGAGGCAGATGCTGCCCAGGCCATGGTGACAGAGGAAGAAATTCAGTCACTAGAAGTGTTTAAAATTGATAAGAAGGAGGTATTGGATAAGCTGTCAGTACTTAAAGTCAATAAGGTACCGGGAGAGGATGAGATGCAACCAAGAATATTGAAGAAAGTGAGTGTGGAAATTGCAGAGGCACTGACAATAACCTTTCAATGTTCCCTGGATTCGGGGAGGTGCCAGAGGACTGGAGAATTGCAAACGTTATGCCCTTGTTCAAAAAAGGTTGTAAAGATCTGCCCTGCAATTACAGACCAGTCAGTTTAACTTCGGTGGTGGGGATACTTCTAGAAACAATTATTCGCGATAGAATTAATAGTCACATGAAAAAATGTGGATTGATTTGGAAGAGTCAGCTTGGGTTTGTTAAAGGAAAATCTTGTCAAATGAACTTGGAGTTTTTTGAAGAGGTAACAGAGATGGTTAATGGGGACAAGGTTGTTGATGTGGTGTACATGGACTTCCAAAAGGCGTTCGATACAGTGACACACAACAGACTTGAGGAAAGTTATAGGTCATGGAATAAAAGGGACAGTAGCAAAGTGGACAATTTCAAAGTTTGTGGATGACGCAAAACTTGGGAGAATTGCAAAATGTGAGGAGAACAGTGTAGAACTTAAAAAGGACATTGACACTTTGGTGGAGTGGGCAGATAGGTGGTAGATGAAGTTCGATGCGGAGGAGTGTGAGGTGTTACACTTTGGTACAGAGAACATGGAGAGACAGTATAAAATAAGGGACACTATTCTAAAGGGTGTGCAGGAACAGGGAGACCTGGGTGTATATGTATATAAGTCAATAAAGGTGGCAGAACGGGTAGAGAGAGCTATTTCTAAAGCACATAGTATTCTAGGCTTCATTAGTAGAGGCATAGAGTACATTGGTTAGACCTCAGCTGGAGTACTGTGTACAGATCTGGGCGCCACACTATAGGAAGGATGTGAATGCATTGGAGAGTGTGCAGAAGAGGTTTACGAGAATGGTTCCAGGAATGGGACACTTCAGCTATGAGGAAAGATTGGAGAAGTTGGGACTGGTTTCCTTGGAGAGGAGAAGGCTAAGAGGAGGCATGATAAAAGTTTTCAAAATCTTGAGGGGTCTGGGCAGAGTAGATAGGGAGAAACTGTTCCCGCTCCTAAACGGATCAAGAAACATTTTAAAGTGTTTTGCGAAAGAAGCAAATGCGAGGTGAGCGAAAGCTTTTTCACCCAGCGAGTAGTTAGGGTTTGGAATGCACTGCCTGGAAGTGTGGTGGAGGCAGATTCAATTGGGGCATTCAAGAGGGCATTGGATGATTATTTAAATAGAAACAACGTGCAGGGTTACAGGGAAAAGGCAGGAGATTAGCACTAGGTTAAGCCGGTGCAGACACAATGGGCTGAATGGCCTCCTTCTACACCTTAACAATTCTGTGAAGTATACATTAAAACAAACATAATTTTTCCCTCGCCCAAAACCACGCATTCCACCTTTGTTTTTTCATGAAGCAAAGCATAGGAACTCTTTGTGAAGATTCACCCAACAAAACCACAGAATATCACTGCAGTTCACCATGAAATCAAACCAAAAACAATTCCTTTTCAGTTTCTAATGAAAACGTCAGCAAAATATTTTAAACTAAAAACAGTTATAATGCCTTTGGGAAAGGCTAAATCGAAGCATTTGATGTTGATTCAGAAATGATGGAATAACATGAGATATTTAACACCAATACATCACATGGAATATCAAGAGGAACAGCCAGCCAATAGTGGCTTGCTACTCATTTCCAAAAAGGATATTTACAGTTAAAGAATTAAGATCATTTTAAAGTCTACTTATTTTAAGTATTTTAAGTTAAAAGCAAACAACAGCTCATATGTGCAATTTAATAAGGGTTATTAACATTTTAATGTACCGTTTGTACATGACAGTAACTGGTTACCAATGGTATGAAATATTAGGAGACTTGGTTCAATCATTTCTTCTTGAGTAACGTCCAAAATAAATTCATCTAAGTGGATTTTTTTTTCAGGTTTGAATTCAAACAAAATATATGTAAGATAAATAATATTACTTTTCATCGCTCAGAAATTCCCTGGATTTTGTTTAAAAGGTTTCCAAATGTCTCCCCAGATACATGGTTGGAAAAACATGATAACAGATTAGTTACCACTCCTAAAAACTCTGCAGGATTTGCTATTTCATACACCATCATCGCTCTGGTGATTTGAGTTATGGAATGAGGTCACCAGTTTCAGTGGTGGTGAACTTGCACTTTGGACCAGTCTGGGAATTATCTGGAACTGCACAGAATTACATCAAAACAGTTAACAGCACAGAAACAGGTCATTCAGCCCAAGTGACCTAGGTCTCCATTTATGCTGCACACACACCCCCTCCCACCCTCATTCATCTAACCCCATCAGCATATCCTTCTGTCCCTTTCTTCCAGATATATTTACCTAACTTAAATGCGTCTATGGTATTCACCTTGTATCCTTACTGGCTACGGGTGAGACCCCAGAGGACTGGAGAATGGCCAATGCTGTTCCATTGTTTAAGAAGGGTAGCAGGGATAATCCAGGAAATTACAGGCTGGTGAGCCTTACGTCAGTGGTAGGGAAATTATTGGAGAAGATTCTTCGTGACAGGATTTATTACCATTTGGAAGCAAATGGGCGTATTAGTGAGAGGCAGCATGGTTTTGTGAAGGGGAGGTCGTGTCTCACTGGCTTGATCGAGTTTTTCAGGGAAGTGACAAAGATGATCGACGATGGAAGGGCAGTGGATGTTATCTACATGGATTTCAGTAAGGCCTTTGACAAGGTCCCTCATGGTAGACTGTACAGGAGGTAAAGTCGCACGGGATCAGAGGTGAGCTGGCAAGATGGATACAGAATTGGCTTGGTCATAGAAGACAGAGGGTAGCAGTGGAAGGGTGATTTTCTGAATGGAGAGCTGTGACTAGTGGCGTTCCGCAGGGATCAGTGTTGGGACCTTTGCTGTTTGTAGTATACGTAAATGATTTGGAGGAAAATGTAACTGGGCTAATTAGTAAGTTTGCAGACGACACTAAGGTTGGAGGAGTTGCAGATAGTGAAGAGGATTGTCAAAGGATACAACGGGATATAGATCGGTTGGAGACTTGGGCGGAGAAATGGCAGATGGAGTTTAATCTGGACAAATGCGAGGTAATGCATTTTGGAAGGTCTAATACAGGTAGGAATTATACAGTAAATGGCAGAACCCTTAAGTCCATTGACGGGCAGAGGGATCTGGGAGTACAGGTCCACAGGTCACTGAAAGTGGCACCACAGGTGGATAAGGTAGTCAGGAAGGCATATGGCATGCTTGCCTTCATTGGCAGGGGTATTGAGTATAAAAGCTGGGAAGTCATGCTGCAGCTGTATAGAACCTTGGTTAGGCCACACTTAGAATATTGCGTGCAATTCTGGTCGCCACATTACCAGAAGAATATGGAGGTGTTGGAGAGGGTGCAGAGGAGGTTTACCAGGATTCTGCCTGGTCTGGAGGTTATTAGCTATGAGGAGAGGTTGGAGAAGATCGGATTGTTCTCACTAGAACGACGGAGATTGAGGGGCGACTTAATAGAAGTTTACAAAATTATGAGTGGTATGGACAGAGTAGATAGTCAGAAGCTTTTTCCTAGGGTGGAAGAGTCAATTACTAGGGGACATAGATTTAAGGTGAGAGGAGAAAACTATAGAGGAGATGTGCGGGGCAAGTTTTTTATGCAGAGGGTAGTGAGTGTCTGGAATTCGCTGCCAGAGGAGGTGGTGGAAGCAGGTACGATAGTGGTGTTTAAGAGGCAGCTTGACAAATACATGAATAGGATGGGAATAGAGGGATACGGACCCCGGAAGTGCAAAATGTTTTAGTTGACGGGCAATATGATCTGCACAGACTTGGAGGGCCGAAGGGCCTGTTCCTGTGCTGTACTTTTCTTTATTCTTCAACTCCCTCCAAACAGTATCATAATTGTTACAACACACAAGACCATTCGGCATGTCGAGTCCGTTTTGGCTCTTTGCAAGAGCAATCCAGCTAGTCACCCTCCCCACCCTTTTTCCATAGCCCTGCAAATGTTTTACCCTTAGTGCATATACAATTCTCTTTCAAAGCCATGACAGTACCTGTTCCTACCATACGCTCAGGTAGTACATTCTAGATTGTAACTACTTGCTGGGTAAAAAAACTTTCCCTTGTGTCATAGGAACATAAATAAGAACAGGAGTAGGCCATTCAACCCTTCGAGCCTGCTCTGCCATTCAGTAAGATCATGGGCTAAACTCCATTTTCCTGTCTATAGCCCTTGACTCCTTTGAATTCTCAACTATTCCAACACAGTGCTGGCTGCTCTCCAGACTTTTACCCTCTGTAAACTTGAAGTCATCCTGCTCTGCTGCCCATGTCTTAACTGCAGCAAGTCCTGTTCTCCTATGTGCTAGGTGACCTACATTGGCTCCAGGTCAAACAACATGTTGATTTAAAATTTCTCATCATTGTTTACAAATCGTTCCATGGCCTCGCTCCCCCTTCCCTATCCTTGTAATCTCCTTCAACTCCACAACCCTCCAAAATATCTGCACTCTTCTAACTCTGGACTCTTATACATTCCCAATCATAGTTGCTCTCCCACTGGTGGTTGTGCCTTTAGTTACCTAGACCCCAAGCTCTGGAATTCCCTCCTTACACCTCTCTGCCTCTCTAACTCACTTTTCTTCTTTAAGACACTTCTTAAACCTACCTCTTTGGCCAAGCTTTTGGTCATCTGACATAACGCCTCCTTATGCGGCTGGTGTCATACCTTGTTTTATAATACGATTGGCCGGGATTTTCCGTCCCCGTTGGTGTCGGGCGTCATGACAGGTGTCAGCGGACAGTATGGCAGGCAGGCTAAAAATCAGTTTCACGCTGTTGTGAAACCAGTTAGTGATCGTCCGTACCGCCTGTCAATGGCAGGCTGCGTTTCCCCCCACCAGACGCTGGGAAGGTCATTTTAATACATCTGCATACCATTATATGCCCTGCTCGCCAGAATCATCCCCCAAGCTGGATCATCTGGGCATGCGGGCATGATTGCACACTGACGTGTTTCACAACAGCATTTAAAAGGCATGCACTTGGCGAGCTGAATTTCAAGGGGGACTTGGAGGTGACTGCACACTAACACTGCGTAGTGCTCACGAGGGTCGCCCATTCAGCTTCAAGGAAGAGTCGCCGTGCATTCAGGCGAGGGAACGGGCAAGTCGCTTTTTCCCAGTTGACTGACTGACAGTGTGGTGCCGGGGCACTGCGGCTGGGGCGAGTTGGGGAGGGGGGGAAAGGCAGCCCGATCTGATGGTAGTGCACAACCACATGTAAGTAAGGGTTGCCGGGGGGGGTGTCGGTGAGGGAAGCGGCCGCACATTAAGGAAACCTTCTATAAAGTGACCATTTTTCTGCAGCTGAGACAGTTCAGGTGCAGCCGCATTGACATGCATGGGGTCGGGCGTCTAGCTTATCTGCCCACTCAAGCAGCGCAGAGGCATGAAAATGTCACCAAATGCTCCAGGGCTTTTCACCCCTCAGGCACAGGCTGCAAACTAATGAGCGTTTTAGTGGACTGCAGGACAATTGGATGACTGGGCAAGTTGTACAATCTCCTTGTGAAAGCTGGCTATGGAGCAGTCACTGGTGGAGGCGCACACAGCCCCTTGCAATGTCATCATTCAGGTTTGGACCAGTCCCCACCAAGTTCAAGCTAACAGTGCAGCCTTGGGTTAAGAGAATGCCCTCGCCTGAACTGAGAGCACAGCATGCAGCCCAGTGGGCAAAGCTGCCACCACCTGGTTAGGTTGAATAGGGCGGATCAGGTTGGGGTTTCGGGCAGGCATGCAGGGCACTAATATCTGGCCATCCAAGTGATGGCTAGCACACTCTGGGATGCATTAAGGGGCCTTCTGATTTAACCAAGAGAGTTTCTTAGTACACCCATGCTAACCCATGCATCTCTTTCAGCCTGCAGGAGGAGTATATCAGGAGCATGGAGCCTGGTAACCTAGCTGTATGCTTCATGGCTTATAGAGAGCGGAGACAAAGGAGACGAGAGCAAGGAGGCACCTGGCTGGGCAGAGGGAGGAGCAGCACTCTCAAAACGAAGAGGCAGCTGGAGCTCCAGAGCAGTTCGCTGAAGCTACAGTGAGCCATTGTTGGTCAGTGCCTAGCTAGACCCAGGGTCTATAGACGGCTCTGGTCATTCCTCCGAATGACGGAGGAGTGTCTCCGAAAGCTGCGCATTTCCAGGGAACTGGTCGGTCATCCTAATGCAGGATTTGGCACCACGGGAACATGGAGGGCATCCACTGTCAGTGGCCATGAAAGTGACTGTGGCACTCAATTTTTATGCCAGTGGCTCCTTTCAAGGCTCTACAGGTGACCACTGTAGGATATTGCAAGCGTCCACACACAAATGCATCCAAGAGGTCACGGATGCCATATTCTCAAAGGCACACAACTTTGTGCATTTCACCCGGGATCAGGGAAGCCAGGAAGCAAGAATGCTGGGATTTGTCCAGATCTCTGGTTTCCCACAAGTGCAAGGCGTCATCACGTGGCACTCAGATCTTCATGGCAACATGCGGTCAACTATGTCAACCGCTCGCCGAATGTTCTGCGCACGGTTCCCAGGGAATGTCCACGGCTCCTACATTCTCAGTAGGTCTCAGGTCCCTGACATCTTCCAGGGTCCACAAAGGCTGCAGGGTTGGCTCCACGGGGACAAGGGCTACTCACATCGGACGTGGCTGATGACGGACGTGGCTGATGATGCCCGTACAGTGGCCTCAGAGTGCAGCAGAGAGAAGGGACAACAAAGCTCATGCTGCAACATGCACTTTGGTGGAGCAAACCATTGGAATGTTGAAAGTGAGGTTCTGGTGCCTGGACCGGTCTGGTGGAGCCCTGCAATACAGCCCACAGAGTGTGTCACGCATCGTCATCGTGTACTGTGCCCTTCATAACCTGGCACTGCAAAGGGGAGAGGAGCTGGCTATAGAGAAGATGGAGGAGCTGCAATCTCCTCCGATGAGGATGACGACAATGGGGATGAGGGTGAGGAGGTCCTCGAAGACGAAGATGATGGCGATGAAGCCATCGGGTTGTTCAGGCTAGGCAGACGCGCTCAGGAGGCCCTCACAGCCACTAGATTCCTGGAGGATGATGACAGCATGCAGTGAGGACACTCCATAAATCCTCACATTGGATCTGTAAGCATTTGACTCCTGTCTGGCTGTTGACAGTGCACATACCCTCTGTGGTAAGTCTCCTGTCATGGAGACACAGCAGATGCCCATAGTCCCTACAGTCCAGGAGGATGATGATGATGACATATAGTGGGGACACTCCATAAATCCTCACATAGCTTATGTGAATGTCTGACCCCTGTCTGGCTGATGGCAGGCCGCTTGCATTCTGAACAGGGTCAAATCACGGAGATGCAACGATGAAACTTTAACTTTTCCTGATCCTGTGGCATCCTTCATGAACTGAGCCCTTCAGGACCATACCGTCACCGGGCACAGATGCTGAGAGCACACACAGAGAGAATGACAGAACTCTGAGCCGCCAGCCCAGGACATTCTGGCAGCAAATGATAAGCCCCATCGAGTTGCAGGCATGAATGATGTGTCCAGTGACTGTGAAGGCGTACCATCAGTGTGCTGGGAAGGTTGCATAAAGCACAGGGAAATGGCCTTGGACTGAGACACCTGCCTTTATCTTGTGCAGGGACCAAGGTTTCACATCTGATTTACACAAGCACTGTTCATCAGAACAAGGAGCCATAGGCAGGGAGACATTCTTGGGAGTTATTTACAACAATGAACATTACTTACAAGTGATTAACACCCATGCCCAGGCTGTGCAACTAAGTCTTCTTAACCTTCCTAACCCTGCCACTACATCCTGGTGCTCCCCCAACATCCACAGCGGAGGTGGAGGCAGCCTGCTGACTGCTACGCCCTGTCTGTGATGACCTTGATTGGCATCCTCTGTAAGGCCCTGGCCTGCTTTTGGGTCCTGCTGTGTGGCAGTGGCACCCTCCTCAGCCTGTGGAGCTGGAGCTGCTAGGATCACCTGGGTGGATGGCCCCGGGGTGTGCACCTGCTGATCCTTCTTCCTATGGGTGCCCAAGGGCCCCTGGCTGACTCCGAGGAGAAGGGGAAGCTGGAGTCAGATCGAGCTGCACCCCACCAACCCTCTCACGTTGACTCTGTTGGAGGCCAACTATGACGTCAGCCCGCGCAGCAGTGCAGGGCCGATGTCCTGGACAAAGATCTCCATGGTGGCCGCCACCCTACAAGTGTCAACCTTGGTGCATTGGCATGCCTGCTATCCCCTCAGCCTGAAGGCGGATGGAATCCTCCATCATACCTTGCAATCTGAGGAATGCAGCGGACATCCCTTCCTGATGTTCCCGAGCTTGTCTTTGCAGCTCCAGCAACTGAGGTATGACTGAGTCCGAAGGCTCCTCATCTGACTCAGGCTCAGCAGATTTCTGGTCTCCAGCAGTCCTCTCAGTGCTGAAAACCTGGGAAGTCCCTGTTACCGCCTGCTGTGGATCAGAGTGTGTGATGTGCTCACCAGATTGTGACCCTGGGGCTACTCTAGAACTAGGTCCCAAAGTGCTCTAGATGTGGTCTCACCAACACCCTGTACGAATTCTTGCAGGACTTCCTGACTTTTATACTTCGTCCCCCTTGCAAGAAAGGCCAACATTCCATTTGCCTTCCGAAATACTCGCTGTATCTGTTAGTGTCCATTTTATGATTGATACACGGGGACATCTAGATTCCTCTGTACTGCAGCATTCTGCAGTCTCTCTCCATTTAAATAATATTCTGCTCTTCTATTCTTCCCAGCAAAGTGGACTCTCAAATTGTACTCCATCAAATTTTCACCCATTTACTTAACCTTTCCATATCCCTTGCAGACTCTGTGTCCTCACACTTTGCTTTCCTACATATCTTTGTATTGTCAGAAAATTTGGCTGCAATGCACTCTGTCCCTTCAGCTAAATCATTAATATAGGTTGTAAATAGTTGAGACTCCAGCACTGATCCCTGTGTCACCCCTCCAGTCACAGTTTCCCAACCTGGAAATGACCCATTTCCTGACATACTGTTTCCTGTTAGTTAGTCAATCATCTATCCATGCTAATATATCACCCCCAACACCATCAGCTCTTACCTTGTGTTTGCTTTTATGTGGCACCTTATCAAATGTCTTTTGTATATCCAAATACACTACATATACTGTTCCCTTTATCCAACCTGCTTGTTACACTCTCAAAGAACTCTAATAAATTAGTCACATACAATTTCCCTTTCAAAAACCAAGCTGACTCTGTTTGATTGAAATATGATTTCTGAAATGTCCTACTATTAATCCCTTAATAGTGGGTCCCAGCATTCTCCCAAAAACAGATGTTAGGCTAACTAGCCTATAGCTTCCTGCTTTGTCTTTCTCCTTTCCTGAATAGAGATGTTACATTTGCAGTTTTCCAATCCACCGGGACCTTTACAGAATCTAAGGAATTTAGGGTCAGGGAGCATAGGGGCCCTCCCTTCCCAATGCCGGGTCCCTCTATCAGGCAATGAGCGCCCTTGAACAAGAGAACCCGTACCTGAGAGCCCGCAAGCAAACACACCAGGTTTGTCGGGCCAGGGTGGGGAGGACAAGGCTCTTAGTGGGCATTAATTTCCCACTTAAGAGCCTCCATGAGCAGTGGGGCAAGGCGGCCATCTACGGCTGAGTTTAATAATTATTTCAAGCTTCATGGCAAAAATGATAAATACTTAATACTGCTTAGTCCAAATAAATTGTTGCTTGCTTTACTTAATATATGCTACCAAGAGACATGCTTGCAACAGAGTGAAAGAAATTAGCCTCAAAATATTCCTGCAATATTGGGAACATTGTGCTTCCTTCGCTACATGAAATTCCTGATAAGTACCTTAGCATTATGAAAATATCTGCAGTGGTATTATTACTCAATTACCACTTAAAAGTGAAAAGCTAATCAAGCAAATTTGATAGTTATTGTGGGTCTTTTCACATTTCCTGACTCCCACTACAAAAAACACGCCTTCTAGCCTATGGGCAGAATTTTACGCTCTCACCGGTGGGTTCTGAGGCCAGAGGTAGGCGTGAAATTGCATGGATGGGATTCCCTCCGAGTTCCCTGCTGACTGGGGGCGTGCTCCCCTCAAGGCCCGATGACCTCTGGACCTCCCTCCCTCATCCACATCCCAGCCGATCCCCCAATACCCTGATCACCACCTCCCACCCAACACCCCACCCCCCACCCACCACCACCACCCACCACCACCACCACCAGATCCCTGCCAACTACCTGTCCTCCAATTCCGGTTTTTCGGCCACTGCAGCACTGTGCTTGGAGGGACTTGGTCCCGAGTAAGGGAGCGGAAGTACTGCCCTATGCCAATCAACACTGGTTAGAGTGTTATATGGCATCGGGACTGCAAGAGTCGGCAGGGATGTGCTCCTCGTCGACACTTCGGATTATTCTCTTCATTCTCTTAACTATTCTTAGAGTTCATATTTAAAGTAGTTTTCATACATGTATGTTGCAACAACTTTTTATACCATTCCAAAAGACAACAACTGAACATCCAACTCCTCTGTTGTATAATTTTTCATAGTGTCCACAAGCAGTTCTCGATTAATAAGGATAATCCTGTGGCCAGCTCAGAAACCTCAAGGTTTAACTCAACAGGCTGACTCAAAATACACAAAAATTGGAAGAATGGAACAGCTTATATAAATTAGACTCAATTCTGCAACATCATATGGGGAGGCAGTGGCATCGCTACTGGACTAGTAATCCTGAGACCCCAGGATAATTTGCTGGGGACCTGGGTTCGAATCCCATCATGGAATTTGAATTCAACAAAAATCTGGAATTAAAAGTCTAATGATGACCTTGAAACCATAAAAACCATCTGGTTCACTAATGTCCTTTAGAGAAGGAAATCTGACATCCTTACCTGATCAGGACTACATATAACTCCAAACCCTAGCAAGCTATTCAGTTGTATCAAACAGCTACGAAGTCTATAAGGAATGAAACTGGACAGACCACTTGGCATCATCTTAGGAACCAACAATGGCAAACTCAGCCCTGTCAACCCTGCAGAGTCCTCCTTATTAACATCTGAAAGGCTGTGCCAAAATTGGGAGAGCTGTCCCACAGACTAGTCAAGCAACAGCCTGTTATAGTCATATTCACGGAATCATACCTTACAGTTAATGTCCCAGACACCATCACCATCTCTGGGTATGCCCTGTACCAGCGGCAGGACAGACTCAGCAGAGGTGGCGGCCCAGTTGCTCGGGGAGTCCTCAACATCGACTCCGGACCCCATGAAGTCTCACAGCATCAGGTCAGGCATGGGCAAGGAAACCTCGTACCACCCCCCCTCAGCTGATGAATCAATACTCCTCCATGTTGAACACTACTTGCAGGACACAGAATGTACTCTGAGTGGGGAGTTCAATGCCCATTACCAAGCGTGGCTCGATAGCACCATTGCTGACCGTGCTGGTCGACTCCTAAAAGACATAGCTGCCAGACTTGGTCTGTGGCAGGTGGTGAGGGAATCAATGCACTAGACAGTTAAGAGATTCCACAACCAACAGATCAGATCTAAGCTCTGCAGTCCTGCCACATCCAGTCATGAATGGTGGTAGACAATTAAGCAACTAACTGGAGGAGGTGGTTCCACAAACATCCCACGCCCAATGATGGGAGAGCCCAACACATTAGTGCAAAAGATACGGTTGAGTTAGTTGCAACAACCTTCAGCTAGAAGTGTTGAGTGGATGATCCACCTCGACCTCCGCCGGAGGTCCCCAGCATCATGGATGCCAGTCTTCTGCCAATTCGATTCACTCCAGGTATTTTCAAGAAATGGCTGAAGGCACTGGATGCTGCATTTACCCAGTAATGTGAAAAATTGCCCAGGTATCTCCTGTACACAAAAAGCAGGACAAATCCAACTTGCCCAAAGACAGGAAAACTCTCCGCTGGTTGGAGTCAATCATCTCAGTTCCAGGACATCACTGCGGGAACTCCTCAGGGTAGTGTCCTCGGCCCAACCATTTTCAGCTGCTTCATCAGTGGCCTTCCTTCCATCATAAGGTCAGGACTAGGGACGTTCGCTGACGATTGCACAATGTTCAGCACCATTCATGGCTCCTCAGATGCTGAAACAGTCCACATCCAAAAGCTGCAAGACCTGGACAATGTCCAGGTTTGGGCTGACAAGTAGCAAGTAACATTCAATAACACAAGTGCTAGGCAATGACCATCTTCAACAAGACAGAATACAACCATTGCCCCTTGGCATTCAATGGTATTACCATCACTAAATCCCCCACTATCAACATCCTGGATCTTACCATTGCCCAGAAACTGAACTGGAATAGTCATATAAATACTGAGGGAACAAGTGCAGGTCAGAGGCTGGGAATCCTATGGCAAGTAACTCGCCACCTGACTCCCCAAAACCTGTCCACCATCTACAAGGCACAAGACAGAAGTGTGATGGAATACTCTCCATTTGCCTGGATGAGTGTAGCTCCAACAACACTCAAGAAGATTGACACCATCCAAGGCAAAGTAGCCTGCTTCCTCCACCACAACACATAATGGCAGCAGTGCGTTCCATTTAGAAGATGCATTACAGGGACTCACTAAGATTCCTTAGATAGCACGTTCCAAACCTACAACTGCTACCATCTAGAAGGACAAGGGCAGCAGATGCATGGGAACGCCACCCCCTGGAAGTTTCCCTCCAAGCTACACACCATCCTGACTTGGAAATATATTGTCATTCTTTCACTGTGGCTGGGTCAAAATCCTGGAGCTCCCTTCCTAACAGCACTGTGGGTGTTCCAACACCACATGGACTGCAGTGGTTCAAGGAGGCAGCTCACCACCGCCTTGTCAAGGGCAATTAGGGACAGGCAATAAACGTTGACCTAGCCAGCGACGCCCATATCCCATGAATGAATATTTTAAAAATCATCTCTTATTAAAGATTTCTGTTGTTAATTGAGATACAACAACTGTACCATTCTACAGGCAGAAGAATGAAGGGCCAGGAGCCAAGAGATGGTTTACAGGCTAACACCATCATAGCCTAGTCAGTGAATCACTTATCCCTAATTTAAAGGAAATGATCATCAGCTTTTTTCCCTGTGATGCAATGCCCTAGCTAGTAATAAAACTGAATATAAATCAAACTAATGATGGAGATCAGCTGGTGAGAATTTTAGTTACAGTCAGTGTAAATCTTTAATCACTATATTAGGAAAAGAAAAACAGGACATGCGCCAGTCATTTGATAGAGAATACAAACAAAATACAAAGAGGGGTGAGGAAGAGAGAAAATGTGCAAAAAAACAGCCAGTCAGAGGAAAATAGGAACAGGAATAGACCATGCAGCCTCTTGAGCTGTTCCTGCAGTGAATTTGAGGGCGGCTGATTTGTTCCACCTTTGGCCCAGACCCCAGTATCTTTTTTTTTCAGGTTGCTTCCTGTTGCCAAGGGTTGGATGCAGTGTTGCGCCAGTCACTTCCACTGTAAGCTGTCCTTACTGCCTCTTACCCATTCCTTGATGTTATTTGTCCAAGAACCTGTGTCTTATTTGGCTCTTTTACCATTGGCATGGCCTTCAGTGTTCTGTGTATTTTGTTGCACTTTTATCAGATGGCCAAAATGGCTCTTGATGTCTATCACGGCTCACCTGGATTTAATTCTCTCAAGGACATTCTCATTGTTTACTCTCTCTTTCTAAGATATTCTAAGCATTCTTCTGTAAGCCCACATTTCAAAGGCTTTAAGTCTTTTGATCATTTGGTTGCCCAGGTTTCACAGCTATAGAGAAGAGCTGACTTGACATTACATTTGAAGATTTTCTTGTGCACAGGCTTACCTAACAAATATCTATCCATCTCATAACTAAAACTTTCTATTTACCCAGAATATGAAGTTATATGGCAGGAAAGCACTTCTGGCTTCCATGAGCTACAATCAAAATTATCAATAGCAACCTCATAGCCATTATGGCCAAGGTGCGTTACTCATCTTGTCCTATTCACATCTTTGCAACCTTTGAAACTGTCGACCACACCATCATCTTTCAACATCTCTCCTCCTGTTCAAAAACAAAAATTCCTGGAAAAACTCAGCAGAACCTGTTCTGTTGAAGGGTCATTCGGACTCGAAACGTTAACTGTGTTCCTCTCCACAGATGTTGCCAGACCTGCTGAGTTTTTCCAGGTATTTTTGTCTTGGATTTCCAGCATCCGCAGTTTTTTGCTTTTTTCTTCTCCTGCTGTCCAGCTCCAAGGGGCTGCTCACTTGCTTCCATTCTTATCTATCCAAATGTAGCTACAGCATCACCAGCAATAGCATGTCTTCTCACCAATGCACTACTATCTCCAGAGTCTCTCAAGAATCTATCCTCGTCTTCCCTCTGTCTATTCCGCATCTGTCTGTAAATGGGAGTCAGATTCGACATATATACCAGTAACAGCCAATTTTCCCTCTGCACTGCTTCCCTTGGCCCCTTCACTGCCACTGTATTGTCAGACTACTGCCCAACATCCAGCCCTGGATGCTCTATATTTTTTTTCCAGTTAAACATGGAGAAGGCTGGAACCTTTGATTTCAGCCCCCTCCATAAATTCCACAACATCATAGCCAAGTCCATCCCCCTCCCAGCTTCGTCTTAGCTTGAATCAGGCTGTTGGAAATCTGAGAATTCCATTCAACCAAGGTGAAGTCCTGATCTCATATCCTCTCAAATCAAAGACCTAATCCCACCTCCACAGCCCCATCCGCCTCCATCCATACTTCAGCCCATCTGCAGCTGAAACTTTCGTCCATGCCTATTTCACCTCTAGACTCGACAACTCCCACTGTCTCCTTGCCAGCCACCTATTTCTTTCAGCCCTCCATAAATTCAACTAATCCAAAATTCTGCTCTCAGTATCCCATCGCACACCTGGTACCACTGACCCATCACTCCTGTTCTTCTGGACCAGGCTAGCTTCTGGTATCTCAGTGCCGCCAATTAATTCTCACTCAAGCATCCTAACCACCGGCAGCCCTTCAACCCACCAACCTGCACTGCCCCCACTAAAACTGTTCCCTTTTAAAACCCACCAGGCTCACCGGTGTTTTGGTGACCCCTCTGAATATCTCTTTTGACTAGGCATCCATCTTTTCCTAACTTCACCTCTGTGAAATGATTGGCAACATTTTTCCATGTTGGTGACTCTGTTGTTGTTAGTGTATGCTTCAGTAACTTCAACAACACTTTTTTTGTCCTGAAGCCCTGGATTTTTTTCAAAGCCTGAGATTGAGGTAAATATTTCCTCCAAAACTTTCACAACATTTAAGGGAATTGCCAACTAATCCATACCTGTCCAAATATGGACTGAAATGACAGCGTAACTGATCAATTTTCTACTGCATACCATGACTACAGTTATGCCCGTTATGCTATGAGAATGTACATAAGGCACGATATATTAAGTTGAATTGGCCACTGTTGAATTTGTTAGCATGATCTTTGCGAGTGAGTAGAAAATAGTAATGGTCCGTTCACCTGTGTCCTGTGTCCTGCATTCCTAAGACAAGATATAGGCAATAAAATAAGCAAAAGCCTGTAATTATAAGAGGTCAGGTATGAGATTTGTACTTATTGCAAACATTCCAATGGTACAAATACCTACGATTATCAAACCATTGGCAGGATGAACATCATTCAGAGAATCTTGTAACTTCTTCTGATCCTATGGTCATCATTATGATCAAGGGACGAGGAACCTTGAAATAGTGCGAAGGAAGACCCCTGGGTAATGCTTATCAAACATATGGAATGCTAGACATCTTTGTAGTTTTGTAGCAGTCAAAAAGAGCATTTTGAAACAATTCATAGGGACTCTGTCCATAAGGGGTGATATCATCCTTGTACACCCACAGAGCTAACAGGGAGTAGCCAATCCCACAAGTTCTGAACACATGTACAGAGCAGCATAAGAAAGACATATCTTTCTTTGTTCCTTGCTGTATAACCGGATATCTCAGTCCTGGGAAATCGCTGCAAGAGTTCCTCGGGGTAGTGTCCTAGGCCCAACCATTTTTAGCTGTTTTCATCAATGCCCTTCCTTCCATCATAAGTTCAGAAGTGGGAATGTTCACAGATGATTGCACAATGTTCAACACCATTCACAGCTGATCAGATACTGAAGCAGTCTGTACCTGTATGCAGCAAGACCTGGACAACATTCAGGCTTGGGCTGATAAGCCATATAAATACTGTAGCTACAAGAGGTCAGAGGTTGGGAATTTTGCAGAGAGTAATTCACCACTTGTATCTCCAAAACCTGTCCACCACCTACAAGGCACAAGTCAGGAGTGTGATGGAATGCTCTCCACTTTCCTGGATGAGTGCAGCTCCAACAACACTCAAGAAGCTCAACATCACCCAGGGCAAAGCAGCCCACTTGATTGGCAGCCTATCCACTACCTTCAACATTCACTCCCTCCACCACCATTGCACAGTGGCAGCAGTGTGTATCATCTACAAGATGCACTGCAGCAGCTCACCAAGTCTCCTTTGACAGCACCTTCCAAACTCGTGACCTCTGTCACCTAGAAGGATGAGAGCAGGAGATGCATGGGAACATCATCATCTCCTGCAAGTTCCCCTCCAAGTCACACGCCATCCTGGCTTGGAATTATATCACTGTTCCTTCACTGTCACTGGGTCAAAATCCTGGCACAGTGGGTGCTCAAGAAGGCAGCTCACCACCACCTCTCAACAGCAATTAGGAATGGTCAATAAATGCTGGTCTAGCTATCAACACACACATCGCATGAACAAATAGTTTAAAAAAATGTTAGCCAACATGTCAGGCGTTGCATTTTTCCCCTGGGCATCAGACCAGTGCTCCAGGTGTGAACAGAGACTACAGGGGTCCAGCTGGGCTGGGTGAGAGAAAGGCTTGAGAGTATCGTTCAGGGAACGTGTAACCCTTTAGTCTCCTTTTTTTCCTTAGTTCTGTTGAAGAGTCATACGGACTCGAAACGTTAACTGTGTTACTCTCCGCAGATGCTGTCAGACCTGCTGAGTTTTTCCAGGTATTTTTATTTTTGCCTTTAGTCTCCTGGTTCAGTTAAAGCAGAGAGCTAGAGAAGTGCTGGTTTTTTGTTGTTGGGTTAAAGACAGAATGCCTGAGTGAAAGAGACTAGTTGTTTATTGTGGGTTAAAGAAAAGAGATTGGAGAGCAAGGCTGGGGACTGTGTGGAAGATTTAGCTTTGTGGATATCGTTCAGACAACTAGATATGATTTCCAGCATCCGCAGTAGATATGTGAACTTCAAGCTCATAGTTTAAAGTAAGACAGGCCGGTTGTCCTGTGGATTGGGAGGATTCTGCTTCTGTGGAGTATTTATAATATTAAGACACAACTGAATTGAAAGGGGTCAGTTTGTAAGTTTTGTTTTTCATGGTGTTATTCGTTTGTTCATCAACTAATGTGCTATTCATATCCTTGTGATTTTGAGGCATAGTTCAATTAAGTTAAATCAAGAATTTTGTAAACCCAAATCTCTGCGCCATTGTTTACCCTATTCGAGTCCTCGTAACAGTTCACGTGTTACACCTGCAAAGTCCTACGGTCTGAGATTCTAGAGCGAGAAGATATCTCAGCACACGTCAGATGATCCTCTCAGTATTGAACACTAATTTTTCTGAGGTAACTGTTACTACCCTATTGCAAATTATAACACATTTATTTGTTTTTCCAACTGATTTCAAAATCAGGTGGACGAAGAGTTTTAAAAGCCATTTGGGATTTTAAAAATATGAAAATTAACAAAGAATACTCTTTAAATTCCGAGACTGTCTGAGGGAAAGACACACACGTAGAAAAGCATGTGATTAAAACCTTTAATTTTACCGTTTCGCTTAAAAACAATAATTCAGTAAAAGATGCTTAAAATTATCTCAATGAATGCCCTCTTTCCACATGATGTGACAGGATTTCTCATTACCCTCAGTTTTTTGAATGACTTGAAAAGTACAAGGTGAAGTTTTAAAAGCTTTTATTGGTAAAGTTTCAGAGGCTACACCTCAGAAATATGCACAGTTGATGGGAGTGATCAACAATTCATTGTTTGCAGAAGCATTTAATCATACAATCTTCAATGTGTTTCCAGCATTTTCTTATTTTAATTCATCTTTCCAATATCAGCAGTTTCTTTCTTTTTATTTCTAGCTACTTATTTATCCAGCTGCAGTAGGTAATGGTATGAAAGCAATCTTGAGCAAATATTTTTCACAGTAAAATGAATATGAACTGCTTCCTGGCCATTCTCCTTCCTGTGCTGCAATCCCCAGTACCCTCCCTCCCATTAGTAAGAGATCTGTTATAAAACCAGCATGCTTGCACATATTTCCTGTGTTTGAGCATCAGACTTTGGTGGCATCCTTGGAATAGACTAACTACATGCAAATTTCTTGCAGTTTATTGGTTGATATGGAAATTTATTCTGGAAAAAACAGAAGTTTCTTCTGGTCAATGGGCTACTATCCCAATTTATTGGCAGGCGTCATAAAAACAAGGCAGCATTAATTCTCTTTATAAAGCAACAACTGTCCAGAGTTGCTCGAGCAGGGAATCTCGCCGTGTGCCCCATTAGTTAGGCTTTATCCTATGATTGAGCAACCTTTTTTATCCTGTAAGTTTCTAGGTGTACGAGCTGATATCAACATATTGAGAGAGAGAGAGAGAGAGAGAGAGCGTTTCAGTAATGATGGTCATGAAACTATTATCGATTGTTTTAAAACCCTGTCTGGTCCTTTAGGGAAAAAAATCTGCCACCCTCACCTGATCTGGCCGACATGTGACTCCAGACCCACAGCAATGTGGCTGACTCTTACTGCCATCTGAAATGGCCTAGTGAACCACTCAGTTCAAGGGCAATTAGGGATGGGCAACAAATGCTGGCTTTGCAAGCAATGCCCACATCCCATGAAAGAATTTTTAAAAATGGAAACGGAGTGAACTAGAATGAAATCAGGCACAGAAAGAGAAATATAAAAAGGGAAAGAAACATTGGATTCAGAGAAAGAGAGACAGACAGATGAAGAGGCAGAGAGAAAAATAAGAATTTAAAAAACATTCTCGAAGAAGAATTTACAATTTTCAGGAACGGCGCTCAGTTGTTTAAATTGTTCGTTTACTGGAAAGGTTGAAACATTTTTCATATTTTAAAGGGTAATTCTGCTGTTCAGCACTAGCCTTAACCTTCTGTATTGAGTTTAATTTACATTTAACATGCAAATCCAGCTAATTCTTAAAAATAACAGCAAGATTGAGGGTGAGCCGCTGTTTTCATGAGGTTCACAGCGGAGCAGTGCAAATCATCCAGGAACCTATGGCAATTCACAATATACAGGGTATCTCTTCGTGGCTTTATACATTAATAGTGGTGATTTCCATTAAACTCACCATTACTTTGTCAGCAAATTCTAGGCCACATCTTATTTTATGAGTGACACCATAGGAGCAACTCTATGTTGCATTTAAAACATATTCATAAGGAACACAATTCAGTCCTTCTGAATTCATTCATCCAGAAAAAACCCAACAGCCCCAATTGCTGCAGCTAGTGTTTCTTAAAAGAGAAATAATTGGGAACAGCTAACACTGATTTAAAAATAAAAACTGTGTTTGACAAACCTGATAGTTCTTTGAGGAGGTGATGGACAATGTGGTGTACATGGACTTTGAGGAAGCCTTTGATAATGTATCACACTGGACACTATTGGAAAAGATTAAAGAGTATAGACTTAGGCAGGGGGTGGGGTAGGAAACTGGACTCAAAATTAATTCGAAAGGGGGAAAGATATTAGTTTCTCACAATGGTTGGAAATGATTGATGGTGCATTACAAGGTCTGTTCTAAGTCTGCTTCTGAGAGAGAGAGAAAGAGAGAGAGGAGAGAGAGAAAGAAAGAGAGGAGAGAGAGTGAGAGAGACAGACAGAGGGAGAGAGAGAAAGAGAGAAAGAAATTCTTTGACCTTGCTTTCTCTGCTCCCAATTCGGTCTTTTATTTCTGCTCTGTTTTTAGAAGGTCCAAAATACTTCTGCGTTCTCCCAGATCCTAGACTTTCTTAGCCCTTTTCAGTATCCCAAAGCCAGATCTCCCTGCCCCTGCCCCGCAAGAATTCTCCCAGCCCTTCCCATAAGAGCTCACTCAGGTTCAATACTCAACTCTTAAGTAATCTTGAACAGTCAAACTTTCCCAGTTCCCAAGTACTTTCTCCAAGAGCTCCACAGAAACCTGACCTTCGATATCCACCCATACCCCACCAAAACAACCCTCAAAACCATCATTACTAGTGTTTCATCTAACACACTAAATCGTTTGCTTTTCAATATATGAGCAATGCCACTGGAGATCAACTTTATTTAAATTTGGCAAATTTTATTTCTTACTACAAATTAGCCCCAAATAGATCTGACTTCACACTGAACATAATAAGAATTTAAGAAATCACTATCTACAAATCTAGTTTGTAACCAGTTAAACACATGCAACCTTTTTCAATGTTTAACAAAGGTAAACTTTAAGGACATGCATCGTACAAAGGGCTAAGGAAACAGAAATTCTCAAAAATCTTCTTGCAGCTGATACAGAACATCGTGAGGCTAATTTCAAAAAGTTGTGAAATGCGCAAGGGATCATAATTCAAGCACAATTTTTCACAATAACATAGATCCATTAAGTATGTCAAAGGCAAAATACTGCGGCTGCTAGAAATCTGAATTAGAAACAGAAAATGTTGGGAATGCTTAGGTCAGGCAGCATGTGTGAAGAGACAGAGTTAGCATTTCAGGTCCATGACTTTAATTGTGTCCTTTTGCTGTACTGTGCAGCAATTTGTTTTTAAATTTGAAGACAGATCTAACCTGATGACATTTTTTTGATAAGGCTAGGAGTGAAACTCAGTCTTTGGCACCAAGGAATAGTGGAGCCTAGTCACACACCTATTGCCCTTCTCACCCCACCTTGAGTTCCTAATTCTGCTTCCAAGGGGCAGGGAGTTTACATCGTGTTCTAGACGGCAAAGTGAGAACAGCATTTAATGAAATGTTGGATATTGGCCAATGACCAGCTATAGATGGCTTGTGGAGGGAATAAATTACTGCAAAGGGAAAAAAACTGAATAAAGTAGATTGAAAACAAGACTAAAGCTTTTTTTAAAATTATAAATAATGGATCACAGACACAGAAGTCAAAAAATGGCACAGGCTTTAAGATGTGCTGCTATTTGTCTTGAGTACTTAATGGTAATAAGTTTTCAAACTATCTCACAACCAAGAAATTTTAAACCCGACAACTGGCTGCCTACAAAGACAGCTCTGTAAAAGTAAACAAAGAACACCAAGATAGATTAGTTCTCTCTCCCTTAAGCAAAGCAATGGCAGCATGTAAAAATAGCCACTGACTACAGCAGATGCTAGTTTATTCTGCAAGTTCTTATTTAGGCTTAGAGTACAGTAACATAGTTTTCACCATTTGCTCCATGAATCTCCCATGACACTGGGGAAGGTCCACTGCTAGAATCATAAATTTGACTTCAGACAAACTGCACATGCATATTTTTCCAATGTTGCCGACAGTTTTCCGAATGTGATGTTAAAGCGAGAATTCAGAACAAGAATGGAAGAGATGGAAGTTGCTTTGATAAAACAAGTAAGTTCACACTTAAGTAAAAACAAAAAATGCTGGACATACTCAACAGGTCAGGCAGCATCGGTGGAGCGAAGCAGAGTTCATGCTTCAGGTCAAGATGACCTTTTGTCAGAACTAATGAAAGGAAACAGGTGAATGTAACCACCATCAATTCCAAGCTCCTCTCCAAGTCACACATCAGTCTGACTTGAGCAAATATTACTGTTCCTTTATTGTCACTGGGACAAAGTCCAGGAACTCCCAAACTAACAGCACTGTGGGAGCACCTTCACCATATGGACTGCAGTGATTCAAGGTGGCAGCTCATTACCACCTTCTCAAGAGCCAGTATGATTGTAATAAATCTCCAGAGTGTTTACCAACATTACTTTCAGCCAATGAGCTGGAGGTGGTGTGGTACAGGTCGAGTATCCATTATCCAAATTCCTCAGGACCAATCGCATTTTGGATTTCAGATAATTTCAGTTTTCGGATACCGCATATAAGACTAGGCCTACTTACATTACAATAGCCTAAGCCTAGGCTAGCTATTGTCTAAAGTAAATAAAATGGCTAGAATAAGTAAGATGAATCACTGAATAATAAATACAGGGTACCTGTAATAAGTTCGCACCTGTGGCGCCATCTGCGATTCTGCCTATAGGACACAGTTCAGAATGTTGATGTACTCTGCTGGGAGGCATTCCTGAATAGTTCTTCCAGTTTTATCTGCCTCACCGACATTGGTGTTTATTTCATAAGTTTGTCTATCATTTTATAGATTGACATTATTTCTTGCTCACTTATAAATGCATGTTGTTCAAGTGCATCTTAATAATATCGTCTACGGGCACTTTACCAGATTCACCACGTCATCCTCGTCATCACTGTTTTTATCAAGTTGATCTTGATGCAACACCACGTCTTCAATCTTCCCGTCAGTCAAAGAATGCATGACGGGAGCACTGTTATCAATGTTAAACAGTTCCTCAATATCCTCAGTCTCCAGTGTATTCACACATTCCATTGATATACCTTTTGCATACTCAAGGAGCTGATTTACCATATTTTTTTCCTTGTTCACACAAAAACCTTCAAAGTCTTGGTTAATGCTATTGTCTTCAATGAACATTGCTGCAGGCCAAAGGTTGTGCCAGCCATTGGTCAAGGTGTCTTTATCAGCAAGGCACCAGGCATTAGCAGATGTGTAGATGCCATCCTTAATTGTAAACTTCTTTTGGAAGCCTTCCATCCCCAGGCCTCTGTTCACAGCATCAAGCAAACTGTTCAGGAGTCTTTATATTTACATTTCATGGACCAAAGAATGCCTTGATCCATCGGTTGAATTAATGACATTACATTGGGGTGAAGTAAACAGTAAAAACATTGTTCTTCACCAATAGTTCAGCATGGGGATGTGCTGGACAACGGAGCAACATGATTTTATAGTTTTCTTCCAAGTTCAGCTACCCGACAATATGCACGTGCCTCTGGCAAACACAACATAAAGGTTGTGAAACCAAACAAAAAACATGTCACTGGTTACCCTGGCTCTCTCATTGGCATAGTAGTGAACAGGTAATGTCCGAATATCCTTGAAGCACCTGGGCCATTTGGTCTTCCCAATTACAGCCAATTTACATTTGTGTGTGACAACTACATTGGCGCAACCTATCCTCAGCATCCTTAACACCCATTGGTGACTCTCCTCAGCCGTTGCTGGTGTTTTCCTAGGGGCGTACCATCAGAACAGACTTGTTTCGTCAGCAGTGAAAATTTGTTCAGGCGAAAGGTTTTCATCTGAAATTAGCTTAGTAAACTCCAATAAATTTTTCAGTGGCACCATGGTCTGCAGAAGCTTCATCATCGCAAACTTTCAGAAATTTGATACCATGATGCTTCTTGAATTTCTGCAACAAACCAGTCTACTTAGTCATGCACCTTCAAGCCTCAGTCCTTTGTGGTAGATCTTGGCTTGCTGCATGATCAATGGGTTAGTCAGCGGAAACCTTTCACTCCTGCGTTGATGAATTCACCCCACCATAACATGATCATGTTCATCACTTTCTGACACATGCAAAGTTTTCCTATTATTCATTAACTTTTAGGAATCACTTTCAATATAAAATTTCAACAATTGACCTTACTACTTCTTTAAATCATATAAGGTGGTGATACCCACCCCATATTCCTCACTCAATTGCCTCGCAGATGCACCATGGTCAAGTTTATGCAACAACTCTACTTTCTTAGCAATTGATAACAAATTACACTTCATTTTCTCATTGTTATCCATAAGAGTAACTGATGGTCTTTTCAACATGTTCATCACAAAAATCGCAAGGTAAGCAATGCAGACAAACAACTAGACTTCCCACGCTAAAGGTGTAGTATGGTCGGTGAGGTTTGTGTTGGCTCGGGTCATGTCAGCTCGGGTCAGGGACTTCCCGCGCTAAAGGTTGACGTGGTCCAAAAAAAGTGATTTTTGGATGTGTTCGTTTTTCCAATTTACGAATAAAGGATACTTGACCTGTACTTATACATGCAGCAAATTCTACTTACTCAGCAAACTGCAAAACAAAGTCAAAGCAAAGAGAGAATCTACAAACTACAGCAAACAGAATTCATGACTGAAACAATTTCTGATAAAAGCAGGGCGATTTCCCTAGCAAAATGGAGTAAGTGGACAATAAACACAATATAAATTGTGTGTAGAATAAATCCCAGCCACTTACAACAGTGTCCAGTTGGGAGTAATGGGGGCATTCTGTCCAGGACTGACCATGCCACTATGTAGACAT
The DNA here is from genome assembly GCF_964194155.1 of Cetorhinus maximus. Classification (NCBI taxonomy): domain Eukaryota; kingdom Metazoa; phylum Chordata; class Chondrichthyes; order Lamniformes; family Cetorhinidae; genus Cetorhinus; species Cetorhinus maximus. The sequence goes on from NC_135904.1 coordinate 34,850,247, forward strand.
AAATGTTGGCCTTGCTAGTAACACCCGTTTCCCCAGAATGAATCAAAGAAATCTTACTGCATTCATTGTCATAGCGTGTAACTGAAATGCAAGATGGAAGCAGTACAGGTTTAATTAGAATTTAGTGCATGACTCAGCAATATCAGGCTACTTAAGAATGCATCTTTCACCTCATATCCTCACCTCCCCCAGTGTATTAGCTGCTTCAGTGCACTACCTCCTGGCCTGCATCACCAAAATGTGGTTAATTGATCCAATCATTCACCCACTGGTGTGCTAACTTCCGACCAAACCTGGATATAATTGTATTAGCAGTTCAGAGAAGGTGCAACTAATTCCGGGGATGAAGGGGTTTTCTTATCAGGAAAGGTTGGACAGGTTGGGAATGTATCCATTGGAGTTCAGAAGAATGAGAGGTGATCTTACTGAAACGTAAAAGGTCCTGAATGAGAGGTTATTGAAACGTAAAAGATCCTGAGGGACTTAACAAGGTAGATGCTGAGAGGATGTTTCCCCTTATGGGAGAGACTAGAACTAGGGGACACAGTTTAAAAATAAGAGGTCTCCCATTGAAGATGGAGATGAGAAGTTGTTTCTCTCAGAGGATCATTAGTCTGTGGAATTCGCTTCCAAGAGAGAGTAGTGGGGGGAGGGTTGTTGAATATTTTTATGACTAAGTTAGACAGATTCTTGATTGACAAGAGAGTCAAGGGGTGGACAGGAAAGTAAAATTGAGGCCACCATCAGATCAGCCATGAACTTATCAAATGGCACAGCAGGCTCAAGGGGCCAAATTCATTATGTCCATATACTTGTCAAGAACACATGACATTTCTTCCTGTATTTTATCTACCCTCGTGCCTCCAGGTCCACAATTCAATTATTTATTTATTGGTCATTGGGGTCTTCCAAAAACTTCACAACAAACATATCAGCTGTAGACAACACAACATTCTTATGACTTAACAAATCAGAAGAATCTTGCCAATAACATTCATTACTAGACAATTCAGAATTGAAGATTACCAAGAAAATTAACAGGTTCAAGTACAAAACTGGCATCAGTCTCAGGAGAGAGAAAGAAAGTCAGTCACTTCCAGCCTTACAAATTAATTTCAATATAGTTAAGTGTGATTTGTTACATTTTGGTAGGAAGAATAAGGAGATCACATACTGCTTGGAAAATAATTGATAGGGGCAGAGGGATCTAGGAGTGTCGAAACACAAATTACTAAAAGCTGTGATAGGCCATAAAAAAGCAAACCAAACATTAGGGTTCATTTAGGGTCAAAGAATGCAGCACAGAAGGAGGCCATTCAGCCTATCACACCCATGTAACCTCTTTAGTGGAGCTATCCATCTAGTCCCACTCCCCTGCTCTATGGCTCTGTATTTTCTTTCCTCTCAGATATTTATCCAATTCAAATCTGTGTCCTCTAGCGAACAACCCTTCTGCCATTACAAATAGTTTCTCCTTATTTTTTCTCTCAAAACAGTTCATATTTTTGAACACAACTATCAAATCTCCTCTTAGCCTTCTTTGCTGTCAAGGGCAATAAAACCTATTCTTCAGTCTCACCGCAACTCAAATCCCTCATCCCTGGAACTATTTTAGTAAATCTCCTGCATATGCTCTAAGGCCTTGATATCCTTCTTAAAGTGTAATGCCCAGAACTGAACATAATACTCCAGCTAAAGCCTAAGCAGTATTTTAGAAAGGCTTAGCATAACTTCCTTGCTTTTGTACAAAGGATCCCATATGTTTTAACAGCTTTCTCAACTTATCCTACCACCTTCAAATATTTGTGCGCATTCATCCTCATGCTTCCCTCCTCTTTGGAATACAAACACATTGATCAAAAAACTTCTTTTCTACACATTTCAGGAATTGCTCTTTCTCTCTGCCATTTACACTGATACTACTCCAGTCTATATTAGGGTAATTGAAGTTCCCCAGTATTGCTACTCTGTAACTCTTGCATATTTCTATAATTTGCACTACAATCTCTTTCTAACTATTTTGTGGCTTATAGTATACACCCCAATAGCGTCACAACTTTCCTCGTCGGTTCTTTAATAGATCCTTTGATAATTACTGCCACTACCCCTGACATATCTTTCCTGAATATATTGTAGCGAGAAATATTAAACTATTGTCCTCCGCTTCTTTGACTCAGGTCTCTGTTATTGCCACTTTATCATATTTCCATGTGATGACTTGTGTCAGCAGCACCCCAACCTTATCTAAAATGCTACATACAGGTATTTACATGCATTCCAAACCCTTTGCATTTGCCCCGTCTGATTCATCCTATTTCGGTACTGATTTTTACTCTAATGCTATTTGCCTCATCCAGTCCTCTGTACAACCTGTTTCCCCTCTTTAATGTTTCATCCTGGTGCCCATCTCTCTGCAAAATTAGTTTAAACCCTTCCCCACATAACTAACCTTGCAGTGAGAACATTGGTCCCAGCTATGTTGAGGTGCAACCAGTTTACCTTGAGCAGGTCCCTCCTGTAACAGAACAGGTGCCAACATCCCAGGAAACTCAAGTCCTCCCTCCTGCACAATTTCTCCAGCCACATGTTAATTTGTTTTATCCTTTTATTCCTATACTCACTAATGCGTGTCACAGGAAGTAATCAGAGATTATGACCTTGCAGGTCCTCGTTCCGAAACTCTGCCTTTTCCTTCCTATGTCACTGGCTCCCATGTAATCCATGATTCTGGTATTTACCCTTCCCCTTCAAAATGTTTTGCACCTTCTCAGTGATGTCCTTTACCCTGGCACTAGGGGAGGGGCAACACACCAGGAGACCTGCAGAACACTTTTGTATACCCTATTGAATCCTCTTTCTGCACTTTGTTTGCACTCCTGCCTGCTCAAAGTGCAAAAAATTTGCTCCACAATGGATGTACTCCAGAGTGCATGCGAGGTTTTATCATTCTGACTGGTATTCAGCAGCAAAAACTGGTTTGAAAGTGCTATGTTTCCGGAGGATTCTTGCACTTCCAATTTCTTCCTATCCTGTTGAATTGTCACCAACTTACTTTTCTACTGAAATCTGTGGTTGCGGGGTGACAACCTCCTGGAGCATGGGCTCCAAGAAATTCTCAGCATCCCAAACCCCCTGGCGTGACTCCAGCTGCTCCTCAAGCTCAGACACCCTGAGTTTGAATTTGAACAAATCAAGATATTTATTACACACGCGATTATCTGGAATACATGAAGTGTCCTGGATTTCCCACATAGCACAGGAAATGCAGCAACAAGATTTGGCTGTCCCGTCTTCTTATTTAAAAGTCTATCTACATATGTTGTATATGTATTTAGTTTAGTATCGCCTTACTTATACTTATTACTCAATTATTTATAAACACGAGATTTTAATGCAATTCGATCCCTTTAATAGTGATATCCTCTATTTAGCCAATTGAAATTTTAATCCCTTAAATCTAATTAATTACTGGTTTAGATATTGACTTGCTTATGATTACCTCCTGGTTTCAAGTCCTTAGCATCTCCTTCCCCCTCAGAATCAAATTCCCACTCTTACCAAATTATCATCATTATTCCATTTTGTAGATTCTCCAGGCTTGGCGTGCAGAGGGATAGAATTGAAAATCAAATATTTTATGTTAAACTTGTATAGAACCTTTGTTAGACCATACTTGGAGTACTGTGCACAGTTCTGATCTCCGTATTATGAAAAGGATATAGAAGCACTGAAGAAGGTGCAAAAAGATTCACAAGGATGATATCAAAACTGAAGATCCACTTATTAAAAAGGCTGAACTGGCCAAATCTCTTTTCTCTATAAAAGAGAAGGATGAGGAGTGACCTTATTGAAGTCTTTACGGTTATGAAATGGTTCGTTAGGGCAGGCATAGAGAAAATGTTTCCATTTGTGAGGGAGTCCAAAACTAGAAGTCATAAATACAAGATAACAATTAATAAACCCAGTAGGGAATTCAGGAGAAACTTATTTAATCAAAGAATGGTAAGAATGTGAAATCCACTCCACAGGGAGTAGCTGAGGTGAGTAGTATGGATACGTTTAAGGGGAAGCTACATAAACAGATGAGGAAGATAATGATATTAGGGTTGGATGAAGGAGGATTGGGGAGGCTTTTGTGGAGTATAAACACTGGCATTGACCAACTGAGTCGGGTGGCTTGCTTCTGTGTTAAAGACTCAATGTAACTCTTATGTACAGAAAATGTTATCTAGCAATTGGAAATGTTTCATTGACCTCAGGAAGCCAAGGGAATTAGTCTCAAATAAAAAGAGGAATGCTGTCAGTTTTGGCAAAGGCCATTGACCTGAAAAGTTAACTCTGTTTCTCTCTTCCTGCTGCTGCCAGACCTGCTGGATTTTGCCAGCGCTTTCTGTTTTTATCTCAAGATTTTCAGCATCTGCAATATTTTACTTTTGCAATTAGCCTCAAGTTATCCCAGCCATCGGTGCATGCAAGCCATCATGTATCAGTGCCGGTCCCCAGCCTGGATAAATAGGGAGGATTGGCAGCGGGAAGGGCATCCGGCTGTAAAAACCACTCACCAAATCCAAAAAATGATAGTTGATAATGAAGGTGATCAACCAGCACTGTGATGACCCCATGTAACATGGGAAAAGCTGAAAGGGAAAAGAATTAGCCTCAAATTACCTCGGACTTTTCTTTTTATTCATGCATGAGATGAGAGTGTCGATGGAAAGGCCAATGTTGACTGCCCATCCCCAATTCTCTTTGACAAGGTGGTGGAGAGCTGCCAAATACATTTTGTGGATTTAAAGGACTACTTCATTTATCAACAGAATAATAATCACCATAACATACCACACATAATCACACAGAAATGATAGAGCAAACATAAATTAACACAAAAGCTACAGACATCTGCAGATATAATACAAACATATTCAGACACCACAACAAATCAATTACCATAAAATTACATAGGTCACCACAAGACATCATACACAGACATATAAAGACATACACAAATACTCAGGAGACTTACCACAACAAAGAAACAGAGACCATAACTTTACACCCAGCAGGCGGGCACATGCCTGACCTGAACGGGTATAAAGTCACATGAGATGACGTCGGGCAAGTGTCGGAAGGGCACCCGCCAACAATTAAGCTCATTAACGGCCCAATTGTAAGCGATTTTACGGTTGGTGGATGGGCCAATCGGCCAGGCAGGCTTTACATTTTTGATGAAACCTCATCCAAGGGCGGGATGAAATCTCCATTAGGATTTAAAATAAAAAGAAATATCTGGGGAACGATTTTTTCATGAGGTATGCTTTCAGGTGCTTGATTGTGCTGCATGGTCATTTTTTGCAGCATCTTTGTGCTTTCTTTTATTCTGTGGAGGTCTGCAGTTCCGTGAGGCATCTGTCTGCCTTCAGGGAGCTCAGTGGAAGTGCTCACCAGCACCCGCCGGAGATGTCGATGCCCGCCCTCTTCCTGCTCCCACCAGCAGCGCTGAGCCTTTCTCAGGGCACATTTCACACTGACTGGCCGTGGACGGTTTCCCATCCGCTCCCGGTCTCGCCGATCATGGGCGCCCGGCGAGCGAAAAATTCAGGCCAGAGGTATATAGGGGCAAACATTTATCAGAGATAAGAAAAGATCACACATATTAATGAGCATAACCATCAGCAGCAAACACATTAAATTACACAACAACAAACATACACACACTGAAGCCATAGGCAAACACAAAAGATTACGCGTCCAGAACTCACTGTGAACATCACCCTGGGAGATTTACTAGTCACACCCCAGAAGGCACACACAAAAAAGGGAGCAAGTAAGCCAATGCTCCTGGTCTACAGAGAATATTAGTCAGGAACTGGAAATACCTAACTGGGCTTAGGAACCAGGTTGCTCCCACAGCAGTTAGCCTCCAGTTGGCCTCAGAATGTCACAACAAATACACTAGTGGGCTTCAAGAAACACACCCTTTATCGGCACAATACTTATGCTTTACATTGCACAATCGTCCTGTCCTTAGGACGCAATCGTCTGGTCCTGTTGGTAGCAAGCGTCATGGTGGGTGGTGGTGAAACATTTTGGCGCGAGGGGCAGAAATCGGATTCACGCAGGTGTCAAATCACAGTGGGGTCATCCAATGGTGTCCGCCATGGCAGAACGTGAATCCCGCTGGAGGCCGATTGAACCCGATATGCATCCCAGTAATGGGATGCAATGCAAGGCCTGACCAGAATCATTGCCCCATGCCCGATTTACCGTTACGCTGGCAGGAAAACACGCAGGCCCAAAACACACATGGGCAAGTGCGACGTGCAGAAGATGTGGCTTACTGTTAGGGCCTCGGTCAGGTCGCGGACATCGAGGAGGTGATGATGCTGGAGCCCTACAGCTACTGGGCCCTGGAGAAACACATACATCAGAGCTTTTGAAAGGTGGGGCGTCTCCGTTGATGTTTCAGAACATCATGGTCATGGGCTGCTACGGACGATCAGTGAAGGGGAGGGAGAGGAAGGTCTAGCTGTGAGTGGGAGAGAAAGGTGTACTTTGGGGTGGGGGGGGTGAAGGGAGGCCATGTAAGAGGGAGGTATAGGTGTGAGTGGGAGAGGAAGTGTGCCGGGGGTGGGGTGGGGTGAGGTTGGGAGGGGAGGGATGAAGGTGTCTGGGTGGAGAGCGGTGTTGGGGAGGTGAGGTTGAGGGGAAAACGAAAGGTTGGCGGGTGAGGTTGGGAGGGTGTCTGGGGGGAGGAAGGTGTAACGGGGAAGAATTCTGCAAGTGAGGAGGCAGGTGTAAGTGGGGAGGCAGGTGTAAGGAGGAGTTTGGAGAGGGGAAGGTACCCGGGAGGGGAGGAGGGAGTAAGGGGGTTGGGGAGTGGATGTCCAGATAAACGTGCAAAAGAGAAGTCTGTGGAGTTAATGGCTTCCTCTGAGGAGCAAATTGAGGGTGGGAGTGGGAGGAGAGGTTGGTGAGATGGTGCAGAGGGAACTGGTAGGGTGGGAAGGTGAGTGTTCATCGGTAACAGTAGAAGGGGTGGCGAGGGTGGTTAGTGGGGACTTGAAGGCAAACACAGACCCTGGGGGTGAGGTGGTGGTGGTCAGGGAGGTCAATGTGGATGTGGGTGGGATTTTCAGGAAGGTAGGAAATGTGCACATTGACGTGAACATCCTGGAATGACAAGGGTTCAGGTTGGTAGGTGATGGTGGGGAGGTGGAAGGTGACGCCGGGGGGTTCACAGTGATGGGGGAAAGGACGTGGGTGACTGGGGCAGGGGAAAGGATGGGGGAGCTAACGACAAACTTGACAACTGCCATTTTGCAGAATCGAAAATGAGCGGAGCCTTGTGTTGGTTGGGAACAGGTGCTGCATGGGATTGCGATCAGTGGCTGGGTGGAGATACAGGTCAGCTCGGATAGACAACTGAAAGGGAATCCCAGCAGGCAGCATTGAAAATGCTCCGGACAGTAAGGCGAGTGATGGATGAAGGTTTCGTGTGCATGCATGAGGCTCTGAAAGGCCCTGCCATACACGCATACTTCTCCCTCCAGAATCACTCGTGGTCTGGCTGCATGCAACTGATCTGCTAGCGGGGTGGGGTTGGGGAGGATGCAGTGGGAGGACTCACGAAACTTATCAATGAAACTGAAAGACAGCATTACATGTATATTTTCAGATTATAAAGTGACAAAATGTGTTCACCCATGCAACCACTCGTGATCAGAATTTCTTAACTTTTCTAGGTCGACCACTTCTTCCAGGTGCTACCCTAACATCTGCAGCAGAGGTGGAGACAACCTGTGCACTGGTTGGCCCTGTTGCCTCTGATGACTTCAGCATGCGTCCTCTAGAAAGCCGAGGCCTTGAGGGCCCCTGCTTGCTTTGGCTGTCCTCCTGCGGGCCAGCTGCTCCCTCTGTGGCGACAGAGGGCAAGATTGGGGGAGGGGGGTCACAGGTAAAGGGGACTCAGAGGAAGCGGACAGCCTCTGAGATTCCTGAGTGGATGACCCAGGGGTGTCCAGCTGCCGCTCCTCCTCCCTTCAGGTGCCCAAGGGTCCCAGCCTGACTCCTCAAGGGGAAGGAGCACCTGGAGGGGTGTCAAGGTGCCCGGTTTCCCTCTTGTGTTGTCACTGCAGGAACTCACCCATGGCTACCGTGATGAAGTGCAGGTCTGCATACATCTCTGTGTTCTACTGGACCAGGGCCATCATGCCATCCGCCATCCTTCCTTGGAGACCTCCATATGCACACGTGTGGGCACCCTTTCATCAGAGAGCAGGTGGATGCGCTCCTCTGACTCAAGAGTCACGCTGTTGAGGGCTTCCAACAGCTCTGCGTTATGTTCCCCCGCCTTCTGTGGACTCTCCACGATGAGTTGGAAGGCCGAATCCAGAAGTTTGTCATCTGACTCGGACCTCACAAATGCTTCTTCCCCAGAGGTCCTCCGAGTGCCGAGGAGATTGGCGGAACCTGCCTCCTCCTGCTGCAGACATGTGTCCGTGCGGTGACTACCAGATTGTGAACTTGAGCCTGCTGTCGATCTAGGTCCCACAGAGGTGTGTATCTCTGCGCTGGTGGAGGGTGTGGGTAAGCGCTGTGACAGGTCTTCCAGACTGCTTATTTCCAGCTCTTCAATGGAGGTGGTATCCTGGTGGCTAGAGGTGAGGACGTGGATGGAGCTGAGGGACTGACTGGCTGAGGGTGTTGATCGCTTGGCAGAGCTCCCTGTGAACCAAAGTAGAGATAATTAGTGCATGGCAGCAGAGTCAATAGCAGGAGAGAGAGCACTCTCAGTTGCGTTGAGAGGGATGATGTGGCGCAGCATCCTCACGAGGATGTTCACCGCCGATCTCACCGTCGCTGCAGGCACGGTCCACACCCTCACCAGTCAGCGCGATGGCACACTCCTCAAAGTTAGTGAGGGTCCTAATGTGCGCCATTCCACCCCACCATGAACTTATTGAATGGTGGAGCAGGCTCAAGGGGCTGAATGGCCTACTCCTGCTCCTTGCTTGTATGTGTGCATGTATATATGTTCTGGGACGTCTCCCTGCTGTTATGAGTCAGTTTCTCCTGCAGGAAAACAGATGGGAGTGAGAGAGAGCAGGGTGCGTGGCGCTGCGTGGAATGTTTGTGCAGTGAGCAAAGCCATGCACGGGATGAGGACACAAGTGTCAGAGGATATGAGCCTGATGGAGATTTGAGGGTGTGTGAGAGTGTTAATGGTGTTGCCCCTTGAAGTGCAAGATCCCTGTGGCTGTGAGATGGGTTTGTGAGCATGTGAGTTGAGAGTGATGAAGGTGGTCGACTTACTCTGGTGGAATGGATGAGATCATTCATCCTCTTCCTGCACTGGATGGCTGACCACCACTGCCACCGCTTCCTAGGCCAGGTTGGTGACTCTGGTGGACCTCCTACATCCAAAGCGGGGGTACAGGACATTGCGGTGGCTTTCCACTGCATTCGGCAGGCGCCCCAGAGAGGTGTCACTAAATTTGGGGGCTGCCACCCTCTTTGCTTTTGGGGCCATCTGTTGTCTGGAGCAGTCCTGGTCTGTAGACATTAAGTAGGCTGCGCTTTAAATATTGTGCCCGGAGTGAGGGAGTTCTGAGGTCACAGCATGGCGGGTAAATCCAAGCCCGCCCGCCAGCAATCTGGAGCGTTTCCTGTGAATGCATTATTAAAGAAGCGCCAGGAAGGGAACAAAATCCCGCCAGCGACCAGCCGGTAAAACGTCTTTTTTCACGCTCGCTACCACATTTAGTGCATATTTGGGATGATTCTGCCCTTAGGAAATAACTTTTCCTTATTTAATATTAAGGTGTATTTATAGTGCCCTTAATGTAAAAAAAATCATTCTAAAGTGCATCAACTGAAGAGAATGGAGAATACAGAGGTTGGAGGGGAGAGGTTGCAAGATTGGAGATGGTTACAGAAACAGAGCAGGGCAAGGACATGAAGGTATTTTAAAATAAAGAATGGAATTTTAAAACTGGGGTGCTGGGGATGGTGAATCTATGTAGATCAACAAATCAGATGATAAACACAGCACACCTTCACAATTATTTTCAATGAAGACATGACACCCCTCATCTTTTGAGGCTTTGCTGGTAACATAGATCTTTGCTGGGGAGATGAACATTGGGTGGGAAATCAGGCTTGCAGACTTTCAAATGCCCATAAGCAGTGAGCCCCAACTTAGAGAAAAGGAAGATGTCATGCCTAGGAAGATTATACTAATGATATTTCTGAGCCTGAGTGTCTTCCAGTAATGTGCTAATCGTAGACAGACAGTCAAGTGTAGCATGGACAATGTCACAAGAGATCAACTAGTAATTTAAAGAATGACTGGTAAAGAGATTACCTATCTGGTGGAAACTTCATTATTTGAATGCTACACATCCTCCACTCATCACACAAGCTCAGCCAACGTGTTGCTGTCTAGGATCACCAAGTGCTGAGCGTGCAAATGAAAAATGGTTGTGGTGCTGTCGATTGCGAATACCACAATGATCTCCTGCGTCATAAAACCCCAGGACCTGAACCAGTTCATTTTTCCTGAAGCTAAACTAGAAGTAGCCTCTTAACAATACCACACCTCCCAAAGCATCTGAGAGCACAAATAAGTTTGTTGTGTAAGGGGTATGTCAATCATCTGAATAAAGTAAATGATTTATTTTTCTTCATTCCAGATAACATAGGAGCATATTAAAGGTGGGATAGAATGCCTCTATATACAAGCCACAGCATCATCTGTTATGACTGATATACCAAAGGCATTGTTGCATGCTGCAAATACACTTAGACAGTAATGTTTATTAAATGAGAAAAAACTACACCATGTCACCCTTGTACATGCTACGAATTAGAACATTAGATGTTTCTGGGAAGCACCTTGGAATAGGTGAAATGACTCTTAACCCTGCTGCTGGGCATTCTTCTAGCAAGATAGTAGTAGTTTGCAATGCACTCAACCATCATTTGGCAATCTGCCTCTCTATCATGCCATCTGTTTGCCTTGGGCCCTTAAACTAAAGGAAAAGTAAGAAAACTAGCATTGCTCTGTGTACAAAACAGAAGGTCAATTTGCCTATATTCCGATTCAAAACAGCAACCAATAAAATAGGTGCAACGCAAAGAAAAAATAATTAACCTTTTCGCCAATTCCACTCCTGAATCATGCTGCATGTCTTTTCTCATGTCAGCACCTAACCGCACCTGAAGAGGGCACAGCAATGAAAATTTCAAGGTTTTGCCAATTCATGCACTATCGCCTTACCCCTAATCATCAGCAAAGTGATGAAGTGTCATCAATAGTGCTATCAAGTGTAAAATTACTCACCAATAACCTTCTCATCGATGTTCATTTTAGGTATGGCCAGGGTCATTTGACATCTAGGCAGCATTTAACCGAGTGTGGCACCAAGAAGCCCTAGTAACAGATGGAAAACTTTCCAGTGGCTGGAGTCATACCTGGCACAAAGGAAAATGGTTGTGGTTGTTAGAGACCAATCATCTCAGCCCAAGGATATCACTCCAGGAGTTCCTCGATGCAGTGTTCTAGGCCTAATTATCTTCAGCTGTTTCATTAATGACCTTCCCTCATGATGGGGCCAGAGCTGGGGCTGTTCACTGATCATTTGCACTCAGCTCCATTTGCAATTTCTCAAAAAATAAAGCATCCCATGCCCACATGCACCAGGAACTGGACAACTTGGGCTGATAAGTGGAATATAACATTTTTGCCACACTAGTTCAAAACAATGACCATTTCCTACAAGAGTCTAAACCACTTCTACTTGACATTCATAAGTGTTACCTCGACAAGTCCTCTACCATCAATATCTTAGGATCACCATTGGCCAGAAACTCAACTGAACAGCCACATAAATGCCCCTGACCATTAGAGCAGGTCAAAGGTTGACTCACCTACTGACTCACCAAACCTTTCCACCACCTACATGGCACATGTCAGTACGATAGAATAATGTCCACTTGCCTACAAGGACGCAACTCAGCAACACTCAAGAAGTTCAACACCATCCAGGAAAAGCAGTCCACTTGAGTGCCAGCCTATCCACCAATTTAAACAGCCACTCTCTCCATCGTTGGCGCACCATGATTGAAATGTGGCTGAAGTGTGGTGTATCAACAGGATGTACTGGAGCAAGTCTCCAAGACTTCTTCACCAGCCTCCCAAACCCATAAAGCCAACTACTTGGAAGGACAAGGGAAGCAGCTGCATAGGAACACACTCACCTCCAAATCACATACCATCCTCATTCCGAAATATATTGCCATTCCTTCACTATCCCTGGAGTTAACATCCTGGAACTCGCTATCTAACAGCATTTTGAAAGTACCTTCACATGGACTGCTTCATTACCTCCTCAAGGGCAATTAGGGATGGGCAATAAATGTCAGCTTTGCTAGCAATACCCAAATCCAAAATAATTTTTATTGGAAATACACATGAAGTAAACCACAGCTTCCAGCACACAATAAGAAACTTACAAGTCAAAGCTAGTACTAAAAGACCCTTCTGAAAAGATTTTCTGAATCTCAGCACACATTCATTTCCCCGCTCTTTTAACCTTGTGCTGGGAACCTTCTCCCAGTTGCTTTGGTGTATCTAGTAGTGTTTCCAGTAGTACTTGAGGTCCACGCTCTCCATGATGATAGCCAGCAGGAGAGCAATGCATTGTTTTGTCACAGTTCTGTGGGGTGTATACACACTGTTCCCAGTCAGTAATGGGTAAGGGAGACCAGTCCCAATAACTTATGGTCCTATGAGAATTCACATAAGACCATATTCCAATCTCGATTTATATGGCAGCTAAAAAAACAATGGAAACATTTCTTCAAAAAAATGAAACTAGTAAGGAGCTTCAGGAAAAACAATCATCCTGTCAGAATAGCAGCTACAATAAGGGCTTACAGTTTACCAACTCTACAGAGAAATTGGTTTGCTCTGGCAAAACTGCTACAGAGGTGGGTCAAATGGTGGTTTCCTTCTACTCAAAAACTTGTCTGGTTCTCATACCAACAAAGCACACTTTTCCTTGTAAAAATTGGAAAACTTTCATATTTGACTTATTGTTGAAAAAGTCCTGCCAAAAAACCTGGTGGCAGGCTATCCTCACCTTACTGACACTTGCTGACAATTAATCATCCAAATAGAAAAGTTCATGGGTTCAAAACCTCATTCCAATGACTTGAGCATGTCATCCTGCTGGAAGTGCTACACTTCCAGAGGGCTGTCTTTCGGATGAGACATTAAACCAGGGCCCGTTCTACCCTTTCAGGTGAATGTAAAAGATGCTATGGCACTATATAAGGAAGAGCAAGGGAGTACTCTTGTCTTGGCCATTATTTTTCTTTCAGCCAACCTCACAACAAAAAATTCTCAAATCTTTTTCTTTAAAAATTAGATTATCTTTTCACATCTAGGACTAGCTACTGCTGTTTGTGGAACTGTACTGTGTGCAAATTGGCTCCCATGTTTCCCTACATTACAAGAGTGATGCCACTTCAAAAGTACTTAATTAGACAATTAGCTGTAACGTCATGATATTTTACTTACCAAATAATTTTCTCAGAAATTATCAGGCTAGCCTACACTCTGCAGTATGGAAGATGTGGACTGAAGACTAGGTCTTCAAAGAATAATTATTTCTAAATTTCTTGCATACTGTATACAGCAACATTAGCCATTTCATACATGGATTATTTAATGAACACACTTTCCTGTTGTGCATTTTCTTATGCCTCATTTCCACAAGAAATAATTTTAGCAGTTCAAATACAGTGACAGGGATCAGTGGGCAAAAGCAAAATTCAGTAAGCCTTCAGTACGTAAGAAAATATTACAGAATATGACTTGTGATCATAGAGGCCAATCTTTCCAATGTATTGGAAAAATGCTCATACTAATTACCGCTTTATCCACTCATTCATGTTTGGTCATTTTTAAAAATGTTTCACATTTCATTCTATTCACCAGGATTTGTCATCATCTTTCTAGTCATTTACCATCACTTTAGAGAGCTACAATCTTCTGTAGAAACACTTAAGGAGATTAAAAGACCAATTAATCAAGTGTCAGCTTCAGACGGCTGATAGCATTTTTGCTACAGAGTTGGAGACCCACAGAGTCCAGGCCCATTGTGGAATTTAGCATTTGATGTAGGTTGACACTTCAGTGCAGTACTGAGGGAGTGCCGCATTTTCAGAGGTGCCAGAGGTATGTCCAACTGCAACCCTGTCTATTCAAATGCAAGTAAAGTTTCTGCTGGCACCAGTCAAAGAGAAGCTAGGTATCCTGGCTAACACTGCCCCCTTAACCAACATCAAACACCAGATTATTTGAACATTCGCTGCTGTCTTTAAGCGTTGTTTACAAATTAGTTGCAGTAGTTTTCCACATAAGCGTTTTGGTACATGTTGCAGACATGATAAATTACATAAATACAAGTTCTTTCTTAAGGCGCTCATATTGAAAAGAACAGAATAAACAGAAGTATCTTTGCAAAAATAACAATTTTCATTTATATGGCAATTTTAACATTAAGAAGCACATATCACTGCACAAGAAAGGACCAATCATCAAATCTGCATGGGAAGGTTAGGAAAGTTCAGGAGTGGAACTAATTGGAGAGCTCTTACAAAGAGCTAGCACAAACGCAATAGGCCAAATGGCTTCCCCGAGTGGCAAGGTTCATGAAAAGCTTAGTTACAGAGATAAAGAAAAGACTTCCATTTATTTAGCACCTTTCATGAGTACAGGACATCCCAAAGCACTTTACACCAATGAAGCACTTTGAATTGTAGTCACTTTTGAGTGGGTTGTAATGTAAGAAACGGCAGCCAATTTGCACACAACAAACTGCCGCAAAAGTAAATAATGACCACATAATCTGTTTTTGTGATGTTGATTGAGGGAGATGTGCTTTGAAAAGCTTTGTTTAGTTGGGGAACGAGGTAGAGATACAGTGGGGTTTGGGCAAAGTTTGGGAAGCAGAGTGGAGTGGTCAGTGAGGTAATGTACAGCATTGCCAGAATGAGAAGACTTGAAGGCGCAGAAGAAGAATGTGAAGGGGGTTGCAGCAGTGGTATGAAGGGATTTGTAGACAAGAATTCTAAATTTGATCATTTGGGAAGTGAGGACTTTGGGTAAGTGGAGAACGGAGCCTCAAATGAGTTAATACGTGGGCGGTGGAACTGCAGAAAATTTGGAATTTGTGAAGGTCAGGAGGCCAACAAAAAGGGCTTTATACAAGTCGAGTATAATGATGTCAAAGGCATGGATGCAAGTTCAGTGGCAACAGGGAAAAGGTAGGGGCAGAGACAGGCAATGATGTGGAAGTAACTGACTTTGGTGATAAATGGTAAATAGTTATCAGTGATGCACCAGGTTTTTGGAAGGGTCAGGATGTCACATGTTTCAGCATGATGTGTACATGGATAGTGAAAGCCTTGTTTGAGGCCATGAATGCTCTTGTGGATGATACAGAATCTGAATGAGTCAGTGGTTAATAATTCTCCTGTCGTAAGGAGTGGTAGTGGGAAGGGGAAGAGGTTAGAGAGGTAAATCCATGAGGAATAAGTTCAGCAGGATCAGGTCCAGAAATGGGAAATGAAGCAGTTGGAATTGCTATTCTGTGACAGCATGCATTAGGTGCCATGGGGAATAGTGGCAGAGAAGAAGTGAGTTTCTCAAGGACACTCAAACTTGAAGTGATGGCAAGGTCCTTAATTACGATCCATGAACTTACTGAGAATAATTGCATCAACATCATGGTCTTAATGGAAGCCTGGTTAAGTGGTGATGATACCTTCCCCAGAAATAAAGCCTCCCCACTTGGCTGTATCTTCCATCACTCAAGAACAATGCAGTGAAGGTTATCACCAAATTGCCCCTTGGCCTGCTCCTGGCTCCTCTGATATTCACCTTGTTCCACATCTCTCACCTCTCATTCAAAATCATCATTCTCTACTGCTTTCCCAAGTACGATAAAAAGTTTCTCACCAAGATGGTTCCCCTGCTTTCTTCCCTGAGCCTCAGCAGCGAACAATTTCTCATCCTTGGTGATTTCAACCTTCATCTCAACTCACTGTGCTCTTTCTTTTCTGAGTTCATTGCCCTTCCAAAATCTCCCCTTCCATGTAAACTCCCCAATCCATGTTCACAGTCACCCTCGCCCATTGGCTTTGTCATCTCAGTTGGTCTTGTTAGTCCCATCATATCAATTACAGATAAGGTCGTCTCTGATCATTTCCTTGTATCACTGCCCACCTTCCTCAGCCCATCTGTAACCTATTTCTGCATCCACCCTGAAAAACACTATCCCCCAATTCACTCACAACTGCACTTTCAACTTCCCAACTGTCTAGCCTTCAAGTGCCACAGCATTTCTGTAACTAATGATTTGCTCAATTGCATCCTCACCTCCACCTTTGATGACCTAGTCCCTAATAAAACCATTACTTTCTCTCATGCGGCTATTCCGCCTTAGCACGGCCCTCATCTCCGCTCCTTCAAGTTTAAGGAACAGAGGCGTGAAAGGATATGGTGGACAACTGGTTTAGCCATCCACTGCCACACCTGGCTGGACCACATAAAGATCCTGCTCTCATCTGCTAAAACCACTCACTATTCCAGGATCATCTTGGAATGTAAAGGTAACTTGCTGGCTTCTTTTATTGACTGAAAACCGTTTTCTTAAAACCCTCTGCTCCACACTCCCCTCCAACAATATGAGTGAGGAGCTCATGGGTTTCTTTGGTACTAAAATTGAAAGCATCTGATCAGCTGTCTCTGCCACTTTCCTCCCTTCTACTATTCCACTGGGCCAAACTCCCTCTTTAATGCTCCCTCTTGTCCAAGCCCTGAACTTGCATCTGAGTTTTTCCTCCTATCTTTCTCATGCCATTTCCAAACTCACCTTACCTTGTCCACCAGATCCACCTCCTGCTTCCTCAGCCCTATTCCCACTAAACTGCTGACCACCAAACTTCCCTTCCCAGTCCCATGTTAGCCAATATTGTTGACAGTTTTGTCTAATCAAGCGTTGTTCCTCTCTCCTTTATCACCCTGTTCTGTTAATCACCCCTCTCCTCAAAAAATAAAACCCATAGCCTCACCGTCCCAAAAAACTGCTATCTTCAACCTCTCTTTCCTCTCCAAAATCCTTGAACATGTTGGTGCCTCCTAAATTTAGGCCTATCTTTCCTGGAACTCCATGTTTAAATCTCTCCAATTAGATTTCTGCCCCTGTCAATGTACTGAAACGGTTCTTGTCAAAGTCACAAATGGCATCCTATCTGACTGTGACAAAAGTAAACAATCCCACTCATACTTCTCGACCTGTCTGCAGCCTTTGACATGGTTGACCATACCACCCTTCTCCACTGTTGTCCAACTGGCATTAGTTTTCACATATATACTCACAACACCCAGTTCTACCTTACTACCACTGCTTTCAACCCATCCACTTTTGCTAAATCATCATACTGCTGGTCAACATCCAGAACTGAATGAGCATAAATTTCTTCCAATTAAGTATTTGGAAGACTGAAGCCATTATCTTCAGGCCCCACTGCAAACTCCATTCACTAGCTACCAACTCCATCCCTTTCCACATAAATTGTCTGAGACTAAAACAGACTATCCGCAACCTTGGTGTCATATTTGTCCCTCAATAAGGTTTCCAACCACACAGCCACAACATCTCAAAGTCCACCTATTTCCACATTCATAACATCTCCAACTTTACCCCTGCCTCAACTCATCTGCTGCTGAAACCCTCATTCATGCTTTTGTTACTTCTAGACTTGGCTATTCCAACACATTTCTGGCTGGCCCCCCACATTCTACCCTCCCTAAACTTGAAGTCATCCAAAACTCTGTCCGTGTCCTTCCTCACACCAAGTGAACTTTATTACACAACGGGTGGTGAAGATTTGGAATACACTGCCCAAGGTGGTGGTTATACAGATTCAATAGTAACCTCCAAAAGAGAATTGAATAAATACTTAGAAATAATTGCAAAGAAATCAGGAAAAACCAGGGGAGTAGAACTAACTGGATTGTTCTTCAAAAGAGCCAGAGCATTGCAAGTTGCAAAAAATTAAAAATTGATAAAAGCATGATGGCGTTAAATGGGACATATGGAACCTCCTAAACACTGGATCCAATGGTCTATCTTCTTAACCAATGAAATTTAAAGTGCTATAGCCAGCTGAGGAGGGGTCGAGATGCCATCTCCTTGGTTTTTGTTTAAAAAGGATATACTTGTCAATTCAGTGAGTACTTAACTGTTTACCTGTTGTGATCATAAAATAAACCAATAGGACAGGTTTTCTTGAGTTTAACAAAGGGAGAAGTTAGATTAGTTTAAGTATAATAATGCAAAGTAAAATAATAAAATACACCCTGACTTTCACACACACACACAAAATTCACACATACACACAAATACAAATTACAGAGTGGGGAAGGAAAGGTTGACCAAATTAGAGTCCATTAAAAAAAAGTAAAAGAATGTACAGTCTGTAGTTTTGTGGCTTGGTTGAATTTGACGGTCTCAATGTTTCCAATTTAAAGATGTAGACAATCGAGTTGGTTATTCTTTGGAAAGTGGAAAGTACTTGGTTGGGTTCTTTTAAGAACTCTCTATCTGCAGCACGGCATCCCTGGATGATAACAGTTAGCAAACCAGGCTTGAAGCTTACCAGGTGGTTTGGAGAAAAAATGGGGGCCAAGAAGGATCCCACTTAGGCCTTCTCCCTAAGCTGCTTACCCTCAGCTCTGCTGAGAAAACATGTGCTTAAAACGAAGGGTTGGACTGTCATTTGACTTTCCTTCTCCAACAGCCAGGGATATTAAAAAAAACATTGTCCATGTATTCCAAAGGTGTCTTGATATTTCATGTCTGGAAGCTAACCTAGCCAGGGTCCCATTGTCCAAGCGATTAGTCTTAATGGCCTGTTTCCAACAGTTGAATTCTTCAGGTGGCTGCCACGGGTGCCTCACTAATGAGACAGGAGATAAGAGTCTTTCACATTCCCCTGAAGTCATCGCCTTTGATAGGTTTTGCAGACTGACTCCACGACATTGAATTGGAACGTGGAACATTTGGTAATGCAAATTGGAGTTAGCCATCTTGAGCTGAGAGTCTGAATCACTTTTGCCTCTGTGTTTTTAAGAAGGCTGTTTTTAAAAGTTCAATTCCGGTTTCCAGCCAATGGGTTAAAAATCATTATTTGGCATAAAACACATCTTCATGACAAAAGGAACAGGGAAACATGAAGATTAGTCCAATTAGATAAAGGAAGAGTAATAAAGGCGAAGAAATTTGGATTGAGAGAAAAAAAGAGGAAAAAATGGAAAAAGTTACAAAAGAAAAACTTTTGAAAGGTCTAGAAATGGTTTACTACATGAAGGAGAGAGACTTGCTCTCACTTGTTCCCATTCTACGGTTCCAAGGTTAAGTTTCATGTCAAGACCTTAAAACACATAATTAACAGGTTCCTTGTGATACCAGCCCTAAATATTGATGTTGAGATTCATTCATATTTATGCAGCAAATCCAGCACCCTCTTGAAACTTGTGGGAAAGTTTACATTAAGTTTCCATCTTTGAAAGGTTAATGGCGAATGATGTAAATTATCCAATTTGCGGTGATTCACAACTCATGGTATATCTTCCTCGCCACATGTTGCTTTTTTTAATACACAGTAATAACAGTGGGTGCCATGAACTCACTAGTTTTCCAGCAATTTTTGACCCATTAAAGCAATCAAAACCTTGCACCCCTATCTCGGAACTCAAGCTCTTTGTCCTACTTCTCTCTTTGCTTTCAGGTTAAATTGCAACTTGAGCTCAAGATTTTTATTCCTCCTTACTCTCCCAATATCTTTTGAAGGCTGGTTAGGGAATGGGGCAGGGGGAAGGTGAGAGAAACTTTCATCAGGCCCTCCCAGGAAGATGTGACACTGCCGATCACAAAAATGTACATTGCCATACTGGACATGCATGATTCACCCCTGTGCATTAGTGAGCGCGTAAGTGCTGCAAAGAAACAGAATCTCACTGGCAGAAATGCAGACACTCTCTTGGGAGTGCAAACCCTTTGTGGCACATGACCCCACCCTCCTTACCACCAATGCTCACTCACCCCTCCTACAGGACAGCAACAGAATGCACTGGCCTCAATGTTGTAAATGCTACAATTTTAACCAAGGGGATTTGTTTAGCTTGCTACTGCTTAGCAATGCACTATCCCAACTGGCTGCAAGAAAGGACAGCAAGATTTTAAAAGCTGACTTTTGGTGGTTGAGAATAATAATCTGATTTTTTATTGTTTATACCCAATTTTTCTAAACAAAAAAAAACTTTTTAAACATAGAATTTTAAAAATTGATTTTTATATATAAATTTTTAAAACATTTTTAAATATTAAAAATTGAGAAAATGCCACATTGGCCAGTTATGCTGTAGAATCTACATTCTTACACTGTGAAATTCGGCAGCATATGCAGCCAAAATTAACCTTGAGAAGGTCTGGAGTTCTAAAGTTTCTGACTACAGCCAACTGTTTGATCCAGACATGGAACCAGCAAATGCCTTAGACAGGGTGCAGAGGAAATTTACTGGAATGATACCAGGGATGAGCTACTTGCAAAGAGACTACAGAAGCTAGGATTGTTCTCCTTATAAGCAGTGAAATTAAGGGAAGATTCAGTAGAGGTATTCAAAATAACGATGTTTTGACAAGTAGATGGTGAGAAACTGTTTCCACTGGCAGGAGGGATGCAGACCTAAAATAATTGGCAAGAGAACCACTAGAGACATGAGGAAATGTCTTTATGTTATGGATTAGGTATACACTTAAAATGGAGAAAGTTACAGGACTATGGGGAAAAAGTGGGGGAAGTGGGGATAATTGCATAGCTCTTTCAAAGAACTTGCACAGGCACGACGGGCTGAATGGGTTTTTTCTGAGCTCTATGTTACAGGCAGGAGGGGGTTTAATTTAAACTGCCCTGATTTCTCCTCCCACCACCTGCTCGTAAATAGAATGGTGTTTTGATTTTGATTTCCCTCTTTATAAGTGGTGGCATATTTCCCAACCCCTCGGTTTTGGTGTGATCCAATTTCCATTTATAACCCCACAGCAAACTTGTGATAAGATGAACTCAAAGATTTGGTTTAATTACACACATTCAAAACACAGGAGGAGGGGGTCTCAACGTGGTCCCCTGTGCCCTCATGCAGTCAAGAGGAATAGAGAGAGAAAGATTTGCAGGGCAAAGACCAAAGAGAAAATTATTGTTTCACATGTGTCCAGAGTACAGAATCAAACGTCCAATGGTATATTCCTTTAGAGGTCAGCAGACTGAAAACTGATGCTGGATAATTCACTTTTCCAGTAGAGATAACTTCCACAATGAGACAGGCATGTGGAGATGAATCAGTCTTGGAGGTGATGATACAGAAGCTCAGATGTTCCAGCAGAAACAGTGTAGATGGGGCCGTTTTCTGTGCTGCTGCTTGATAGATGGAAAAATGGCAGACTGAGCTTTGCAGCTCCACAAGGCAATATTACAGGTTCCACCAGCTGGGGGTGGGTAGTCATGTCACAGGAATCCTACCTTTCCACTTTGGCTTTGACAAAGTGAGTATATCCCTTTGTCTGGGTTCCTGAGATTGTTTATGTTCCAACCATTGAGTTTTAACGGGAGGTTGAAGTGTCATTTGCCCTAGCAGACGAATCAGCTCTGGTTGGCCAGGGTTATGAAATGTAGATGGCCTTTGTATAATTCCCTTTGAGTTTGGTCTCTGCACCCCACATGGGTCATTAGTGTCCCTTCAGGCATGTTTCTGTGATACTGCCAAATAACTCTTATTGTTCAAGGGTCATAGCCAGACTTAGCTTCAGCTATTTTAAAAAGTCATTATCCAGTTTTAAAATTTTAGCCATGATGTTCATAAAACTATAGAGTGTGAGGTCTTAGCCCCCTTACATAAGTGATAAACAAATAGAACTCTCTTAGCAATATGTGAAACCACAAAATTCAGAAATAAAATATTAACAAAATCTTTTAAAAATCTGTTTAATTGAGATATGTTGCAGATACAAGCATATCGGCAACCAATATTTATAAGTATATTGCTTATTTTAAGGATAAATGACTGCACAATAATCAGTCTCACAAATATGGAATATTTTGATAAATTTTTAATCTCACTCAAAATGTTCATTTTGTTCCACGTTTCCATCCTCTTTGATAAATTATAAAATTGCAGCTGAATAAAATGTGTCTATTAAGGGCCTAATAATTTTGATATGCACAATTGGATTGATGCACATTGCAAAAAAAATGTACAAGTAATTACAATATCAACTATTCAGTTGCCTTCAACAGTCATTATAATTAACTTGTACCTGGCAGCCACCAAGCATGAAGTCTCATAATTGCAAAGCTTTCTTTCCCAAACATAGGAAATAGGCACAGCAGTAGGTCACACAGCCCCTCGAGTCTATTACACCATTCAATACAATGAATGATGATTTTCCACATAAACTCCGCTTGCCTGCCCAATCCCCATCGATAATGAACGAGGCTCCCCCATACTAGTTGTGCAATTCGCGAGCAACTCTATTTCGCTCTCCACAGATGCTGCCTGGACCTGATTATTTCCAGCATTTTCTGGTTTTACCCCATATCCCCTGTTCCCCCAGATTCCAAAAAAGTCTAGTGATCTCAACCTTGAACATACTCAACGACTGAGAATCCACAGCTTTTAGGAGTAGAGAATTTTTTAAAATTCACAACCTTCCAAGTGAAGAAATGTTTCCTCACCTCAGTCTGAAATGGCCAACCCTTATCCGGAGAATATATCCCTACATCTAACCAGGGAAACAGCTCTTTAGCACCTAACCTGCCAAGCCTGTTATGAAATTACCTGTCATTCCTCTAAGCTCCCATAGGCCCATTCTGCTGAATCTCTCCTCCCAGGACTCAATCCAGCAAGCTTTCATTGCCCCATCTCCAGGACAAGTACATCCTTTCTCAGGTAAGGAGACTGCAAGTGCACACAGTACACCAGGTGTGATTCCACCAAAGCCCTATATAATTGCAGCAAGACTTTTATACCAACCCCATTGCAATTAAGGTCAGCATACCATTTGCCTTCCTAATTGCTTGCTGTACATGCATATTAACCTTCGTTGTTTCCTTTACAAAGACACACAAATCGTGCTGATTATCACTATTTAATAGTTTCTCACCATTTAAAAAAAACTCTTCTCCTATTTTTCTTGCCAAAAGGAATAACCTCATATCTTCCTACATTATATGACATCTGGCAGCTTCTTGCTCTCTCACTTAACCTATCAATATTCCTTTGCAAGCTTTGGGTCCTTATCACATCTTACTTTCCCACCTAGCTTTGTATCCCCAGAAAATTTGGATACATTACACTCAGTCCCCTCATTCAAGTCATTAATATAGGCTGTAAACAGCTGAGGTCCCAGCACTGATATTTGCAGCACATAGTTACTGGCCTGCCAACCTGAAAATGACCTGTTTATTCCTACTCTTTTGTGCCCTTTAACCAATCATCTAACTATACTATTATATTATCCCAAACCCGCAAGCCCTTATCAAACACCCTTTGAAAAGCCAAATATACTACATCGGCATTAAGGGGATGGTAACGTCGTGGTAATGTCACTGGGCTAGCAATCCAGGGGTCCAGGCCAATGCTCTGGTGAATGAGTTCCGGTAATGTCACTGGGCTAGTAATCCAGAGGTCCAGGCCAATGCTCTGGTGAATGAGTTCAAATCCCATCACAGCAGCTGGTGGAATTTCTATTTAATTAACTAATTAAGAATCTGGAATTAAAAATACTAGTCTCAGTAATGGTGATCATGAAACTACTGTACTGCTGTATAAATTCATCTGGTTCACTAATGTCCTTTAGGGAAGGAAATCTGCCATCTTTACCTGGTCTGGCCTATATGAGACTTCAGGCCCACAGCAATGTGGTTAACTCCTAAATGCCCTCTGAAATGGCCTAGCAAGTACTACACCTTGACAGAGAAGTCAAAAAGGAATAAAACTGGCATGAAAGGTCTATTTCTCTGTCCACAGATGCTGCCTGATCTGCTGAGTATTTCCAGCATTTTCAGTTTTTATTTGAGATTTCCAGCATTCACAGTATTCTGCTTTCCGCAAGTTGGCATCACGCTAGCTGCCAGAAACAACAACAGCTCACTCAGCCCAGTCGACCCTGCAAAGTCCTCCTTGCTAACATTTGGGGGCTTGTCCCACAGGCTAGTCAAGCAACAGCCTGACATAGTCATGCTTAGAGTTATGCCTTACAGTTAATATCTCAAGATTTCTCCAGCAGGAGAGATCCACCAGAGGTAGGGGTACAGTAGTATGCAGTTGGCAGGGTGTTATCCTGAGAGTCCTCCCACATTGACTCCTGCTGATTACCACCAACTACCCCCCCACCACCTCCTTCCCAGGTTGATGAATCAGTACCTTTCCACGTTGAACACCACTTGAAGAAGCACTGAGGGTGGAAAGGACACAGAATGTACTCTGAATGGGGGATTTCAATACCAATCACCAAGACTGGTTCATTAGCATCACTATTGACCCAGCTCGCCGCGTCAGGAAGGACATACCCGTATCTGCCAGACTGGGCCTGTGGCAGGTGCTGAGGGAACCAACAAGGATAAACCTACTTGACAGCATTGTACTCAACCACAATCTGCATGTCTCCTACTCTACCATTATCATCAAGCCAGGGGATCGACCCTGATTCAATGCAGAACGGCATGCCAGGAGCAGCACCAGGCATATTTAACAATGAGGTGTCAACCTGGTGAAGCTACAACACAGGGACCCTTTGCATGATAAATAGCAAAAGCAGCACAATGAATGTAGGAGGGTTGATCAGTAAGTTCATGGATGATACGAAAATTGGTGGGGTGGTAAATAGTGAGGAGGATAGCCTTAGGTTACAGGAGGATATAGACGGGCTGGTCAGATGGGCTGATCAGTGGCAAATGGAATTTAATCCGGATAAGTGTGAGGTGATGCACTTGGGCAGGACAAACGAGGCATGGGAATACACGATGAATAGTAGGACCCTGGGAAGTACTGAGGATCAGAGGGACCTAGGTGTGCATGTCCACCGGTCCCTTAAGGTAGCAGGACAGGTAGATAAGGTGGTTAGGAAGGCATATGGGATAACTGCCTTTATTAGCCGAGGCACAGAATATAAGAGCAGGGAGGTTATGCTGGAACTGTATAAAACTCTAGTTAGGCCACAGCTAGAGTATTGCGTGCAGTTCTGAAATCCATATTATAGGAAGGATGTGATTGCACTAGAGAGAGTGCAGAGGAGATTTACCAGGATGTTGCCTGGGCTGGAGAGTTTTAGTTATGAGGAGATATTGGATAGACTAGGGCTATTTTCCCTGGAGCAGCAGAGATTGAGAGGGAACATAATTGAGGTGAATAAAATTATGAGGGGCATAGATAGGGTAGACAGGAAGGAACTTTTCCCATTGGTGGAGGATCAATAACCAGGGGGCATAGATTTAAGGTAAGGGACAGGAGGTTTAGAGGGGATGTGAGGAAGAATCTTTTTACCCAGAGGGTGGTGGGAATCTGGAACTCACTGCCTGAAAGGGTGGTGGAGGCAGAAAACATTACATTTAAGAAGTATTTGGACGTGCACTTGCGATGCCATGGCATACAAGGCTATAGGCCTAGTGCTGGAAAATGGGATTAGAGTAGTTAGGTACTTGTCTGACCGGTGGAGGCTTGATAGGCCGAAGGGCCTTTTTCTGTGCTGTAGACCTCTGTGATTCTATGACACATGATAGAGAGCGCTAAGTGATTCCACAACCAACGGATCAGATTGAAGCTCTGCAATCCTGTCACATCCAGTCAGAATGGTGGTGGACAATAAAACAATTAAACAGAGGAGGAGGCTCCACAAATATCAATGATGGGGGAGCCTATCATATCAGTGCAAAAAACAAGGCTGAAGCATTTGCAATCACCTTTAGCCAGAAGTGCCGAATGAATGCTCAATCTCAACCATCACCCGAGATCCCCACAGATACAGTCTTCAGCCAATTTATTCACTCCACAACTTCAAAAAATTCACTCCCTCCACCACTGGGGCATAGTGGCAGCAGTGTGTACCATAAGCAAGATGTACCACAGCAAACTCCTTAGACAGCACCTTCCAAACCCACAACCTCTACCAGCTTGAAGCACAAGGACAGTAGATATATGGGAACACCACCACCTGTAAATAGCCCTACAAGCCACACACATCCCAACTTGGAACTATATCGCTGGGGCAAAATCCTGGAACTCTCTTCCTAACAGCACTGTGGGTGCACCTATATCAGATGGACTGCAGTGGTTCAAGGCAGCAACTGATCTTTTCGAAAGCAACTGAGGTGGCAACAAATGCTGGTCACGAAAGAATAAAAAACAACTGGTTCCCTTAGGTCCTCAAAAAAAGTCTGATGGATTTGTCGAACACGATTTCCCTTTCATAAAACCATATTGACTTTGCCTTCTCATTTTATGATTTCCTAAATGCTGTTGTTACCATTTCCTTAATAATGGCTTCAAGAATTTTCCCAACAACCGATGTCAGGTTAACTGGCCTGTCGTTCCGCTTACTCTTTCTCCCTTTTCTTGTATGATGAGAGGCATTACATCTGCTGCCCTTCAAGCCACCGGGACTGCCTCACAGTCTAGAGTATATTAGAAGTACACAAGCAGTGCATCCACTGTCTGCAGCCACATCTTTCAAAGCTCTCATTAGATCCTTGGTTCCCACTATTTCAGATTGTTTTTTTGTGTCCTACTGTGAAGACAGACACGATATTTGTTTAATGGCTGCCATTTCCGTGTTCCCCATCATCATTTCTCCTGTCTTCTAAGGGACTGAAGTTTACTTTCACTACTCTTCTTCTTACATATTTGTAGAAGCTTTTACAATGTTGTAATATTTCTGGCTAGTGTGCTCCCATGTTCTATTTTCTCCCTCTTTATCAGTTTTTTAATAATTCTTTGCTGATACCTTAAACTCTCCCAATCCTCAGGTTTACTACTCTTCGTGGAAACTTTATAAGTCTCTTCTTTTAATCTAGTGCTATGGTTAATCTCTTTGTTTAGCCGCAAATGGATCTCCTTCCCCATGGAGTTTTTAATTTTAAATGATTTATTGCAAATTATGAAACATTTATTTAAATATTGTCATTACTCAACTACTGTCACACCTTTTGACCTAATTTTTCAATCTGAAGGATATTTTAAATTAGTGATGCTATTGAAACCTTACAGTCACATCTCATATAGCTGACCACAGCTTTAGATTAACTATGGTTGAACAGTGTCATGAACACTGAACTTTACAAGATGATTTATGTTTCCCGGTGAACACCTCAGTTCGGAAAAGTGCCCATGACTTCAGGTTGCCATGGCGATGCTCCTGTACTGTGCTGGTGGACACTGCCTGATAGAAGCTTTCAAAATCATGAGGGGTCTGGACAGAGTACATAGGGAGAACCTGCTCCTGCTCAAACGGATTGAGAACTAGAGGGCACAGTTCCGAAGTGTTTTGCAAAAAAAAGCAAACGTGACATGAGAAAAACTTTTTCACCCAGCGAGTAGTTAGGGTTTGGAATGCACTGCCTGGAAGTGTGGTGGAGGTAGGTTCAATTCAGGCATTCAAGAGGGCATTGGGTGATTACTGAAATAGAAACAATGTGCAGAGTTACGGGGAAAAGGCAGGAAATTGGCACTAAGTTAAAATGCTCAGAAAGAAGGTGCAGGGATGATGGGCCAAATGGCCTCCTTCTACATCGTAACAATTCTGTGATTCTATGAGAGTTGAGAAGGGAGAGAAAGTCAAATAGAAACCCATTGAGGTGTCAAGTGGCAGGTTCTAGCATCTCTCACATCAGCTCAAAAACAAAGTAAAAACAGCTGCTGAGAGGCAGGCAGAGGGAATTCTTCCAGGTGCAGGTCCTCTCTGTTCTGTAAGAAATGATGGGGAGAAGGAGGAAAACCTGTTTGTGTTAACGATCAAGCAGCATGCTTTTAAGGGTTCAGTATCTGTTCAATAGAAAGGGAACATAACAGGCAAAATCTTGAAGATTTAGAGGAAGGGGGTTCATTGAGGTTAATCTTGCTGGTGGTAATCTTATCTAGAAAACTCAGTGGAAGTGTGTGATGGACACTTGGAAATTTGATTTGGCATGGTGAGGAGTGATTGAGCTCAGCCAGAGAGCTGGCAGAGGTTTTTGGACTGCCCTTTGACACGTGTGCCTGAAGCGTGGTTTTTAAAAATTCATTCACGAGATGTGGGCTTCGCTGGCTAGGCCAGCATTTATTGCCAATCCCTAGTTGCCCTCAAGAAGGTGGTGGTGAACTGCCTTCTTGAACCACTGTAATCCATGTGGTGTGGGTACACCCACAGTGCTGTTAGGAAGGGAGTTCCAGGATTTTGACCCAGTGACAGTGAAGGAACGACGATACCTCTCCAAGTCAAGATGGTAAGTGGCTTGGAAGGGAACTTCCGGTGGTGATGTTCCCATCTACCTGCTGCCCTTGTCTTTCTAGATGGTAGTGGTCGTGGGTTTGGAAGGTGCTGCCTAAGGAGCCTTGGTGAATTCCTGAAGTGCATCTTGAAGATGGTACACACTGCTGCTACTGTGCGTCAGTGGTGGAGGGAGTGAATGTTTGTGGATGTGGTGCCAATCAAGTGGGCTGCTTGGACGGTGTCAAGCTTCTTGTGTTGTGGGAGCTGTACTCATCCAGGCAAGGGGAGAGTATTCCATCACACTCCTGACTCGTGCCTTGCAGATAGTGGACAGGCTTTGGTGAGTCAGGAGGTGAGTTACTCGTCGCATGATTCCCAGCCTCTGACCTGCTCTTGTAGCCACAGCATTTATATGGCTAGTCCAGTTCAGTTTCTAGTCAATGGTAACCCCCAGGATGTTGATAGTGGGGGAATTCAGTGATGGTAATGCCAGGTAGGTGCCTCCAATTTATTTTACATTATTCATCAAGAATATGCTTTAATGTTGGGTTTTCCCATTAAGTGCATATCCTTAAAAAGTTTCAAAATGCACATTTCCCAGTTTCAATTTCCTACTTCAGAACTCCGGATGCCACCCCGATCACAATCCCAACTTCACATCCAGGCAATGTTAAATCTGGATTCAAAAATCTGATGATCAAAATAACTGAGAAATACTTTATAATAAACAGAATATTATTTTTTTTCTTCAATTGCTTCAAATTGTCCTTGGTGAAAAAAAATAACAGGAAATAGGTGGTCCTTATATTAAATCTGCACGTGTCATTTTTCTATCCCCAAGACTTGAATGATTCCAGTCCATCTTCACCCTCTAACTTCCAGTAGCTTACAAGTCAAACAAATGTCCAGTAGACAGGAATAGTGACAGAACCATTTGTAATGCGTGGGCATTATTTTCACAGCAGACATTGATTTAAGGCCCAGACTACTTGCCCACTGTCAAGTGATAGCATTACACATATGGGAATTTAGAGAATCCAAGCTTTTCCTTGCATCTGATTTAGGAAAGGAAATAAAATATTGTGGGCTTTATTAGATATAACACACCACTGCACTCCACATAACACAGCCTGCACACATCACTTGATCCACCTGCATTCATTGCATTACTGCCAGTCCAATAACTTTCAAGTCTCAACCTTAGTAAGTATTTTTAACTCAAGGAAACATTTGAAACAGTTTAAATCACGATTGCATAACTATGGATGTATCTTAATCTCCAGAATTGGCATATTTCCTGTAACATTAGAAGACATTAAATGGTGTAAGTCACAACTGGTTCAGGAGCAGGAAATTTGTTTACCACAGTCAGGTGAGGCATGACAACTCTACCACCGTAATACAGCAGAATACCAAAGTAATATACTGAGACTGGTGTGAGGTTAAAAACATTACATACCTTACAGATAATGAAAGGTACAGGGTCATGAATAAAATATTTGTGAAACTAAGTGCCAAGAACTTTAGAAAAAATGCCTAAGGTGCAGGTAACAGTTTTATCCTTCTCTCCTCTCTGAACTGTATTATAACTTCCTCTACCTTTTACGATGAAATGGCAGTACAGTAAATCCTCACTAAGTTGTGGCTGTGTTCTTGAAAAGCTCGACTTTCAAGTGTGACAACTTTATGTGAATCATGGGTTCCCATAGGAATCAATGACAAAGCCAGAGTTATGCTCCTTCGGACATTTCTCGCCTGGAAAAACCAGTGTACAACTTGAAATACTGTACTGTACGTGTGTATTCCTAGCTGGACTAACTTGCAAAATAAAATAAATCACTGAATATAACAGAAATACTTTATACATTGAAATTAGACAGAGCTTCTGTGTCTCACTCACAGCTCTCCTGAAACTCTGCTCAACTTTTTTCTAGCTTTTCTTTCCTCTCCCACTGCCTCGCTCCTTTCCCACTCTGCCCCTCTCCCCCTCGCTCCTTTCCCACTCTGCCCCTCTCCTCCTCGCTCCTTTCCCACTCTGCCCTTCTCCCCCTCGCTCCTTTCCCACTCTACCCCTCTCCCCCTCACTCCTTTCCCACTCTGCCCCTTTCCCTTGCTCTCCTTTCACGGTCTCTGTCTCCTTTGGCACTGTCTCTCTCTCTCCTCCTTTCCCACGATCTCTGTCACTCTGTCCTCAGAGCCTGGACCCCTTCCTGACAGTTTGCGGGGACAGAGCCCCTGACCCCAGTGGAAGAAGTCTGGCCAGGGGGTGGTGGAGCCAGGAGGGCCGTGCAATGAGCCAGGGAAGAGAGAAGGGGTCGCAGAAGGGGCAGGCAAGGAGCCTGCCCAGGGCTGCAGACAGAGCTGGGGAGGGTGCAAGGAGCCGAGGGGAGGGGGCCACAGAAGCAGCCGAGTGGGAGCTGCAGCAGACACCGGGGTGAGGGCTGTGGAAAGAGCCTGGGGGGGGCAGCTCCCTCCCCAGACCACCCCCACCCCGCCCCCAAGTTACTCAGTTCGGCGGCCAGCAGCTTCCCATCCTTGACCTGTGCTCCTGCTCCTGGGGTCTCAGGCCCTGCTCCCTCCCCGGAGCCTGGACCTCTGGTGACTACAGCAGCAGCTCCAGCATCAGAACATGGCAGCGGCGGCTGGCCCAGAGTTGCCGGGGCCAGAGTGCAGATGACGTCAATTCGAAAATGGCAACATCAATTTGAAAAAAAGAGGTCCTAAGCAGTAAACAATATTGTTGCAAAATGACTTAAAGCAGGGCAAGCTATAGTGAGGATTTGTTTTATCTGGGTGGTTTGAATTCATAGGATCTGGGTAAAAAGAGAAGCAAATAGCATCTTTGCAATAGGTGCATTGCTCTGATTTCTGGCTAAGGGGCATTGTTAGGGTTAGGGAGAGGGGAGCTTCATTCAGCAGCTCGCCAAGTTGTACTTGACCTGGAATATCTTTGCTCTGAGATTGGGTGCCTGAAAGGGAGAATGCCTAGCATAAATATCCCTCAACTTCAACACAAAATTCACAAAAATAGCTTCTTCAGAAAAAAAAGCAGTAAAATTACAGAATAGAAATAGGAAATGTTGGAAATATTCAGCAGGGCTTGCAGCATCTATGAAGAGAACAATCAAGTTAACATGTCGTGTCTATTACCTTTCATCAGAACTGAGGGAAGTTTGAAATGCAATCTGTTTTGAACAAGTAAAAGGGGGGAGGATGGGAAAAAAAGAACAAAAGAGAAAGTCCATGATAGGATGGAGGGCAGAATAAATTAAATAACAAAGCGGTCCATGGTGCAAGGCCAAAGGGAACAGTGGTGGGACAAGCAAAGAAACAAAAGAAGTGCCTGGAGGATAATAAAAACAAAAAACATTGGAAAAACTCAGCAGGTCTGGCATCACTGGTGGAGAGAGAAACACAGTTATCATTTCGAATCCGTATGACTCTTCTTCAGAGTTAAAGAGCTCTGAAGAAACGTACAAACAAGGAGCAGGAGTAGGCCATTCAGCCCCTCGAGCCTGCTCCGCCATTTAATAAGATCATGGCTGATCTGATAGTAACCTGAAAAATGCATCTTACTTACCCCCGATAACCTATCACCCCCTTGCTTACCAAGAAATTATCCACCTCTGCCTTAAAAATAATCGAAGGCTCTGCTTCCACCACCTTGTCAGGAAGAGAGTTCCAAAGACTCACGACCCTCTGAGTGAAAACATTTCACCTCATCTCTGTTTTAAGTAGACAACCCCTTATTTTTAAACAGTGACCCCCAGTTCTAGATTTTTCCACAAGAGAAAACATCC